>NW_027361684.1:51837500-53120000 GCF_039654945.1 Dendrobates tinctorius
GTTCTCCTATTTGATTCTCCTATGAAGAGTGGCATTATGGGCTCCTCAAAACAACTCTCAAATGATCTGAAAACAAAGATTATTCAACATAGCTTTTCAGGGGAAGGATACAAAAAGTTGTCTCAGAGATTTAACCTGTCAGTTTCCACTGTGAGGAGCATAGTAAGGAAATGGAAGAACACAGGTACAGTTCTTGTTAAGCCCAGAAGTGGCAGGCCAAGAAAAATATCAGAAAGGCAGAGAAGAAGAATGGTGAGAACAGTCAAGGACAATCCACAGACCACCTCCAAAGACCTGCAGCATCATCTTGCTGCAGATGGGGTCACTGTGCATCGGTCAACAATACAGCGCACTTTGCACAAGGAGAAGCTGTATGGGAGAGTGATGCGAAAGAAGCCATTTCTGCAAGCACGCCACAGAGTCGCCTGAGGTATGCAAAAGCACATTTGGACAAGCCAGTTACATTTTGGAAGAAGGTCCTGTGGACTGATGAAACAAAGATTGAGTTGTTTGGTCATACAAAAAGGCGTTATGCATGGAGGCTAAAAAACACAGCATTCCAAGAAAAACACTTGCTACCACAGTAAGATTTGGTGGAGGTTCCATCATGCTTTGGGGCTGTGTGGCCAATGCCGGCACCAGGAATCTTGTTAAAGTTGAGGGTCGCATGGATTCAACTCAGTATCAGCAGATTCTTGACAATAATGTGCAAGAATCAGTGACGAAGTTGAAGTTACGCAGGGGATGGATATTTCAGCAAGACAATGATCCAAAACACCGCTCCAAATCTACTCAGGCATTCATGCAGAGGAACAATTACAATGTTCTGGAATGGCCATCCCAGTCCCCAGACCTGAATATCATTGAACATCTGTGGGATGATTTGAAGCGGGCTGTCCATGCTCGGCGACCATCAAACTTAACTGAACTGGAATTGTTTTGTAAACAGGAATGGTCACAAATACCTTCATCCAGGATCCAGGAACTCATTAATAGCTACAGGAAGCGACTAGAGGCTGTTATTTTTGCAAAAGGAGGATCTACGAAATATTAATGTCACTTTTATGTTGAGGTGCCCATACTTTTGCACCGGTCAAATTTTGTTTAAATGCAGATTGCACATTTTCTGTTAGTACAATAAACCTCATTTGAATCCAGAAATATAACTGAGTCCATCAATTATTAGATATATGAACCTGAAATAGCTGTTGCAAAATCCAAAATTGTTATAAAGAAAAACGGTTAACATTAATAGGGGTGCCCAAACTTTAACATATGACTGTATATACATGTAATGCCTGGCTCAAAGAAAGGGAGGCCACACGGTGGCATGCATTGAGTGCAAGAACCTGAAACAAAAAACGAAAGAAATTAACTGGAATATGACTTGGTATACTATAAATGCAATGTATAGGAGAATTTTCTCACAGGCCGTTAATCAGAGAAAAAATAAGGTAACTGGGTAGACCTTGGGACTGGTAGCATGGCTTTTACCCTTTTTTTTTAATCAAAAACAGTGCTTATTAAGTACCCTATGTTATTTGCATAAATTATTGTTTTTTATTTATAGCAGGGCATATGTTCATTTTATTTCTATCTTAAGTTTTGTCTGTTTAATGGCCAGTGTGAACATGTTCCTACACGTTGCATGTATACCAACTTATTCTTTAGTATAGATTTAGTAAAATGGTGGTCATCAAAAAATAAAAATCCTTATACTTACCTCACTGCTTATCTCCTGACCCTCCACTCCTCACCGTCACCCATCTGGTCCTTGTTACATCTTCTGATCTCTGCTGTGAAAACTGAAATCCCCGGGCCCCTCACACTGAACTTCTGGCTCTGATGAGGCTCGGGTCAGTGTTGCGCATGTACGTGCAATGTCACGGTACACGTTGTGATGTTGTAACAGGTTGCGGGAATGCAGTGATAGACAGGAGGCAGAGCAGAGGTTAACAATTTTAATTAACAATGGGATAATCCACGCAGGGAGGTAAACCGTTAAATGAGGGAATAAACAGTTCAATTTGCAAAGGATATGCAGAGTTAAGGAACAATGAATCATGTAAAGGCAGTTCTTGTGAATCACTTAACGTGTCAGAAGTTCCGCAGAGTGTGAATTCTGCTGGGAAGTCAGTAGCGCCAACAACAGCTGGCGCGGTGCTTATCCAAGAAGGTCCTGTAGACAACGAGGATCAGTTTTCTGGTGGCAGCGGTCGGTCTCGGGTACCTTCCGCTGAGCCCCTAGCCTATAAGTTGATGCGGCCAAGACAATTAAGGCTGCAGCACTGTCCGGGTCCAACGTAGACCGGCGAGTATAAACTGGCAAATCAGGGTGCAAGTGTCTGTCCCGTACCCGGTTCCTCTTATGTGGCACATGCGCTGTACTCATGTTCCATATTGTACATTTCCTCCTCTTTCCCTGAACTTCTCTCTCTGTCACCCAGCACGTACACGGGTCGGACCGTCTCATACAGTTCTTCAGCATCCTCCCTGTTCAGCTCTGTTATGATTAGACATTCCCTAGTCTGTTTCACCCCAGACATGAAAATATCAGCCTCCGAAGTCAGCTGCCACATGGTGAGCGACCTGCCCTTCTGTACTGTCTCCTGCGGTGACACAGCGTCCTCCCGGTCTAAGCTCACTGCATCTGTGAGTTTCCTCAGCTGTTTTGTACTGGATCTGAGGGCATCAGCCCATGCGATAAGTTACCACATTATGGAGCCACCTGTTTCCTCGTACTGCCACTGTTTCTGTCTTAAGCTTCTGTTCCCAGACTCCTGTGGCCAACTGCTGTTCTGGCCTGCTGCTATTCTGGCCTGATGTTACTGATGGGTGGGCTTCTCCCTTGATGAACGTTGCGTGGTCACTGCTATCATTCCGGGCACTTAAGCCTATGCAGGTGGTTTGGGCACCATGGTCTGACTTACTCCTTTGAGGAAGTTCTCCCTCTATTTGTTGCAGCTATCCCCTCCTATGTTTAACTATCTATAGTGTGAAACACTTATCCCTGCTAATTATACTAAAATGCCCCCCATTTAGTGGCCAAAAATGAATACTACACTCTCCCTAACACAAGCATTATTATTAAACATTACACACAATATATATACACATTATAGCAGCAATAATTAAGTACACAAAACACCAAGGTAGAGAGTGGGGTATTACACGGTCCCGGTATACCCCTTACACTTCCTTTTAGCCTCACCTCCTGCCTTTAGGTCACCAGTTCTGTCTGCTGTAGTTCGTCGCAGCGCCGGCGGTTCAGGTGTGGAGCACGCTGCTTGCCTTGCTGCTCGCACGCTGCCTGTGGGGACCTCTCTGCAGCTTCGCGAGCTTTCTCCCTTAGCTTCCGGCTGGGTTCTCTGATTAAATACGCACCCTATTCCTGGGTCATGGGGCCTGTCCAGTTCCCTATTACTTCCCCTGGGAAACAGGGGACACAACCTTGACCGTTCCGGACCCAGCGCAGCACAGGTACCCAGGGCTGCCACTAGGAATTTCGGGGCCCAATATTGGCAAAATTTTCGGGGCCCCCTTGAAACTCCACCCAGGCCTGCCTCCACCCCTCGAACTCTCCACAGTCCCACCGCTCTCTCTTGGGAAAAACTCCACTTCTCACCTATCACACATTAACAGTTCCCATCACCAGATCACACATATAGCCAGCAGCTTTTGCTTTGGCCAAAAGATATTTTTAAGCCGCCACCATAACAGGGTAGACACTTTTGGCCAGGCCCTAATCTACTGTAACCTATTAAATATTTGTTAAAATATGCAATACAATTTAGGTATAGTTTTATTTATTTTTCATTTTTTAAAATGACTAATAATATCACATACAAGGAGCAAATGCCACTACACCATGTCCAGACCACATATTACCACCACATAGTGACCTATAATACCACATACAAGGAACAAATACCGCCACACCATGACCAGACCATATATTACTACCATAGTGACCGAATAATATCACATACAAGGAACAAATACCACCGCACCATGACCAGACCATATATTACTACCATAGTGACCGAATAATATCACATACAAGGAACAAATACCACCGCACCATGACCAGACCGCATATTACCACCACAAAGTGACCAAATAATAGCACATACAAGTGACAAATACCACCGCACCATGCCCAGACCACATATTACCACCACATAGTGACTGAATACTACAATACTGACCATTAATAAAAAAGCATAATACTATGACCATAAGTGACATTATACACAGGAGATCTGTACTTAGTATGAAGTGTCTGTGTACAGGTAATATAGTGATCAATGACATTATACACAGGAGCTCTGTATGTAATGTACAGGTAATACAGTGATCACTGGTGACATTATACACAGGACCTCTGTATATAGTATACATTGTATAGTGTCAGTGTATAGGTAACACACTAAATCACCAGTGATGTCTCTAAGTGAAGTCCTTCATCCTTGCTTTTCATCTTTCATCCAGCACAGACCGCCATCACGTCTTCCAGCCAGGGCTCATCTCTGCAGGAAATAACACAGTTATCTAGAGCTCCGCTTGCAGAACACATTACTTATTTTTTTCCCAACTTCTACATTACACCACATGAAGAGAAAAGGGCGACAGTGTCGCTCTGCACAGTAACAGGACCTCCCCCCATTTAAAACAGTATACTCAAAAAATTAAATACATCACTGCAGTAATAATATCCCTTAATTAGTCCCTATGGTAATAATATCCCCCATCCTGACCCCCGTGTGTCTCATTCCTGGCTTCAGCTATATGTTCTCCCATCCCACCCTCATGAGTATCCATTCTGCCCTATATGATTTCCCCATCCTGCCCCATCTGTCTCCATCGTATCCATCCTGCCCCATGATCCTGCACGATCTGTCTCCAACCCTGCCCCCTGTGTCTCCAATCATGCCCTGTGTCTCGCATTCTGCCCCCTCCTGTGTCTTACTGTCACATTCTGCCCCCTCCTGTGTCTCACTGTCACATTCTGCCCCCATGTCCAGCATTCTGCCCCAGCATCCAGTATTCTGCCCCAGTGTCTTGCATTCTACCCCAGCGTCCAGCTTCTTGCCCCCAGTGTCTAGCATTCTGCCCCCAGCATCCAGCATTCTACCCCATGTCTGCATTCTGCCCCAGTGTTCAGCATTCTGCCCTAGTGTCTGCATTCTGCCCCAGTGTTCAGCATTCTGCCCTTGTGTCCAGCATTCTGCCCCAGTGTCCAGCATTCTGCCCCAGTGTCCAGCATTCTACCCCCGTGTCTGCATTCTGCCCCAGTGTCTGCATTCTGCCCCAGTGTCTGCATTCTGCCCCAGTGTCCAGCATTCTGCCCCCATGTCTTGCATTCTGCCTCAGTGTCCAGCATTCTTCCCCCGTGTCTGCATTCTACCCCCAGTGTCCAGCATTCTACCCCCAGTGTCCAGCATTCTGCCCCCGTGTCCAGCATTCTGCCCCCGTGTCCAGCATTCTGCCCCAGTGTCCAGCATTCTGCCCCCAGCATCCAGCATTCTGCCCCTGTGTCTGCATTCTTCCCCCGTGTCTGCATTCTGCCCCAGCATCCAGCATTCTGCCCCAGTGTCCAGCATTCTACCCCCGTGTCTGCATTCTGCCCCAGTGTCTGCATTCTGCCCCAGTGTCTGCATTCTGCCCCAGTGTCCAGCATTCTGCCCCCATGTCTTGCATTCTGCCCCAGTGTCCAGCATTCTTCCCCCGTGTCTGCATTCTACCCCCAGTGTCCAGCATTCTACGCCCAGTGTCCAGCATTCTACGCCCAGTGTCCAGCATTCTACGCCCAGTGTCCAGCATTCTACGCCCAGTGTCCAGCATTCTACCCCCAGTGTCCAGCATTCTGCCCCAGTGTCCAGCATTCTGCCCCAGTGTCCAGCATTCTGCCCCCAGCATCCAGCATTCTGCCCCTGTGTCTGCATTTTGCCCCCGTGTCCAGCATTCTACGCCCAGTGTCCAGCATTCTACGCCCAGTGTCCAGCATTCTACCCCCAGTGTCCAGCATTCTACCCCCAGTGTCCAGCATTCTACCCCCAGTGTCCAGCATTCTGCCCCAGTGTCCAGCATTCTGCCCCAGTCTCCAGCATTCTGCCCCAGTGTCCAGCATTCTGCCCCCAGCATCCAACATTCTGCCCCTGTGTCTGCATTTTGCCCCCGTGTCCAGCATTCTTCCCCCGTGTCTGCATTCTGCCCCAGCGTCCAGCATTCTGCCCCAGCATCCAGCATTCTGCCCCCGTGTCCAGCATTCTGCCCCCGTGTCCAGCATTCTGCCCCCATGTCCAGCATTCTGTCCCCAGTGTCCAGCATTCTGCCCCAGTGTCCAGCATTCTGCATCCAGCATTCTGCCCCTGTGTCTGCATTCTGCCCCAGCGTCCAGCATTCTGCCCCAGTGTCCAGCATTCTGCCCCCAGCATCCAGCGTTCTGCCCCAGCGTCCAGCATTCTGCCCCAGCATCCAGCATTCTGTCCGTCTCCAGCATTCTGCCCCAGCATCCAGCATTCTGCCCCAGCGTCCAGCATTCTGCCCCCGTGTCTGCATTCTGCCCCAGTCTCCAGCATTCTGCCCCAGCATCCAGCATTCTGCCCCAGTTTCCAGCATTCTGCCCCAGCTTCCAGCATTCTGCCCCAGTCTACTGCATTCTGCCTTAGCATCCAGCATTTTGCCCCCGTCTCACAGTCTGCCCCGGGCCCCCCGGATCGCCGCTCTCAAAAAAAACAAAAAAAAACAAGTTCTTCTTACCTGGCTGCGCTCCAGCGGCGAGGCTCCTTCCCTCTCCCATCCCACATGGCACACCGAATGAAGAAGTGGAGCAGAGCAGTGTGTGATGTCACGTGAGGGCGGCGCTGTGGCTGGACCACTGTGCACGGGGCGATTGCTGCGCTGGATGGACCAAGGTGGGGGGGGACCCGGCAGGCGCTGGGTTTTTATCTAATATATAAAGCTCAATATGGGTATGTATGTCCGAGATTGGCATCTGCACCATCGCAGCTACAGCCATAAAATTTGGCACAGTCACACGTCTGGACCCCAAGAGCGTCATAGGCTATGTTGTGAGGTGAAATTTTAACCCTGCGTGTTCCAATTCACCAAGCAATTTTGCCCCTATCTACATAATGGGGAAAAAGTGTATGTATTGGCATCTGCCCCGTCGTAGCTACAGCCACAAAATTTTGCACAGTCACACGTCTGAACCCCGAGAGCATCATAGGCTATGTTGTGAGGTGAAATTTTAACCCCGCGCATTCCAATTCACCAAACAGTTTTGTCCCTATCTACATAATGGGGGAATAAATGAAAGGAAAAGTGTTGGAGGCATATTGACAGCTGCCAGATGTGAACAAGGGGGACTTAAAGAATGAGAGCGATGGCGCCAAAGAGTATTTACCATACAGTTGCTAAGGTGAGGCCCTGACATGGGATACTCACCACACACGGAGATATGAACACACACACAAAATGCGCCACACACTACCACGTGCTTCAACACATATACCACCCTCAGCACACATTTCACCACACATACACCAACCTCGCCACATAAAAGTCGAAACACAAAAGTCACCACTCAGAACTCGCCACGCTGTCCCAGAGCTGTTTAAAAGATGAAAAATGAGCTGTGATTGGTTGCAATCAACCCTCACCACCCTCTGACACAGACTGCAGAGGGAGCCCAGTATCACACAGGATAGGATTAGATCCACGGCTCAGCAGTCAGTATCACACAATAAAAATGAAAAAAGCATATACAGAATGGGAGGAATAGGGCTAAGTGACAGCACATGTGAAAAAGACTTGGGTATACTAATAGATCACAGACTGAATATGAGTCAACAGTGTGATGCAGCAGCAAAAAAGGCAAATGCAATTCTAGAATGTATTAGCAGAAGCATACAGTCTAGATCACGTGAAGTCATTATTTCCCTCTACTCCTCTTTGGTCAGACCTCATCTGGAATATTGTGTCCAGTTTTGGGCACCACATTTTAAAAAAGACATCAACAAACTGGAGCAAGTTCAGAAAAGAGCGACCAGAATGGTGACCGGTCTGCAAACCCTGTCTTATGAGGAAAGGTTGCAGGATTTGGGAATGTTTAGTTTGCAAAAGAGAAGACTGAGAGGAGACTTAATAGCTGTCTACAAATATCTAAAGGGTTGTCACATTGTAGAAGGATCAACTTTATTCTCATTTGCACAAGGAAAGACTAGAAGCAATGGGATGAAACTGAATGGGAGGAGATACAGATTAGATGTTAGAAAACACTTTTTGACAGTTAGAGTGATCAATGAGTGGAACAGGCTGCCACGAGAAGTGGTGAGTTCTCCTTCAATGGAAGTCTTCAAACAGAGGCTGGACAGACATCTGACTGGGATGATTTAGCGAATCCTGCTTTGAGCAGGGGGTTGGACCAGATGGTCCAGGAGGTCCCTTCCAACTCTACGATTCTATGATTCACACAGGATAGGATTAGATACACGGCTCAGCAGTCAGTATCACACAGGATAGGATTAGATACATAGCTCAGCAGACAGTATCACACAGGATAGGATTAGATACACGGTTCAGCAGACTATCACACAGGATAGGATTAGATACACAAATCAGCAGTCAGTATCACACAGGATAGTATTAGATACACAGCTCAGCAGTCAGTATCACACAGGATAGGAATAGATACACGGCTCAGCAGGCAGTATCACACAGGATAGGAATAGATACATGGCTCAGCAGGTAGTATCACACAGGATAGGATTAGATACACAGCTCAGAAGTCAGTATCACACAGGATAGGATTAGATACACAGCTCAGCAGTCAGTATCACACAGGATAGGATTAGACACACGGCTCAGCAGTCAGTATCACACAGGATAGGATTAGATAAACAGCTCAGCAGTCAGTATCACACTGGATAGGATTAGATACACAGCTCAACAGTCAGTATCACACAGGATAAGAATAGATACATGACTCAGCAGACAGTATCACACAGGATAGGATTAGAAACGCAGCTCAGCACACAGTATCACACAGAATAGTATTAGATACACGGCTCGGCAGACAGTATCACACAGAATAGGATTAGCTACACGGCTCAGCAGTCAGTATCACACAGGATAGGATTAGATACACGGCTCAGCAGTCAGTATCACACAGGAGAGGATTAGATGCACGGTTTTTATGTGCAATATAATCATTATAATTTGTTATAACTAACCACAGTTGGTTACTGTGCCTGGGCAACGCCGGGCTCTTCAGCTAGTTTAATATAAAACTGGAGATGCCTGAATAAAATGTAGGGGGGCCCTAGCGGGGACCGGGCTGCCAGCGTGGTTGGGCCCCCCTAATCACCGGGCCCCATACACTTGTAAGGGCTGTCATGCCCTGATGGTGGCCCTGCAGGTACCTGGTCTTCCTCCTTACAATGTCATGACCCAGACTGCGAGTGGTTCGGATCAGAAGATGCAACGAGGGCTGGGTAGATGGTGGTGAGAAGTACAGGGACTTTCTAGATGAGCGGTGAGGTGAGCATAAAGATTTTTTTTATTTTTTACATATAATGTTTATTAGGCGCTGGCCCTAATCCATAGACCATAAAGCATATAAAGGGGCAATTACATTTGTGCAGAAGAACGTCTCCAAAAATTGAAATTCCTGGAATTCAAATTTTGCCTGATTCGCGCATCTCTAGTTTTACATGTCTTATCCCCGAAGTAAAAAACTAAACTGGAAATGCATCCTGGGACTAAAGAAATAATCATGGAAAATTTCCCTTATTGGTAATCAGAATTAAATGCAGCCCTCAAAGAGTTTGACATTGAAGGTTTAAACTGCTGATTAGTCAAGGGGAATGCTATTCATCAGCACACTAGTATTGTCAAGTGCTGCTTTGTTTTTGGTGATTGTTACTGTTGACCATTTGCTTCCATTACTATACTCGGTTTGGTATGTAGTTATCAGACAATTTGTTTCATGAGTTCATTACACATTGCCATATGCATTTTATTTTTGGACTATAAGTACTGATCTAGGCATAAGGGCATAACTTACATGAACTTCCTACTACTGCTAAGTGCATTCTTGTGTGGAGCAGTATGCCTCATAATCCACATGTACATACGGTAATTCACCTAACAATTGGATTGTATGTACCATTGGTATGTACGGTCTCATTATCCACAAATACCACAAACACTCTATTTTGGTATTTTATGATTGATTAGATAATTAGGAAGACTGAGTAGAGACAAGAAGTCTGCAAAAATACTCAGTTTCCTGGTTTTGTTTTTAAGGCAAATGTCTCTTAATTAAATGCAGGTAAAAAAAGAACCTACTAATTCAACAGGTTGTATGTATCATTTTTGTGTGATGACCACACTGGTCTATGTCAGATTTCCAGAAACCATGGTACGACAGTTGCTCTGTGTACCCTTTTTGTGGCCAAACATCTTATTGCACCTTCCCACCTACTTGTTTTGCATCCACCCCATTCTTCCTTGATAGACCGCTCTCCCCCAAAAATTAATAAAGTAAATCAGACAATCTTTTTAACTTCAATGGGGTCCAGTATTATTTGCTACAAGAATATTGTTGTAGAATGCGCAATTAATGTCATTAATAGTTTACAGAAATTTTGATTTAACCCTTTTTCAGATACTCCCGACGCTAATGTGAACAGAGTCTTAGATCATTGTTTCATAACATTTTGCATTCTAATTATGAAAGATAAAAAAAATAGATGTATCAAAAATGGATACAAAAATGACAATATGAGTCAATATAAGAGGGATTAAATTAAAAAGAATTCATTTACATCCATTTTTTTCATCTCATAAACAAGAAACTGATAATGAAATAGGACATAGTCTATTTTATACAATGTGGTAACAGGTAATCTATCTTGTATGAATGTAATGGATTAAACCGGAAAAGCTTAGTTAATTTTCTGAGTGAAGAATTTCTTTAAAACATTTTATAAGAAATTATTAGCAGATACAGTACATACATAAAGCATTTTAACATATTATTCTTTCATTTACAGGTGAGCCAATGCTCCTCAGTTAATAAGCACTGATGTGAAAGACCGAAGAATATTTTTTATATTTGTATAAAGACTGTATACTACCTATAATATGCTGTGTATCTCCATGCTACAGCAAATAACTTATTTTTACATTTATATTGCTTCATCATAGGTCAGATCTCTTACAAAGTATTCATGATAGTCCTAAAATCTGGATCATATTCTAGAAAATACACTACAGAATGTTAAGACCCATAGCTTGAATTCCAGTTAATAATAAAGCAAAACAAATGCATTATTTTCTGTTGTTTTACAAGGCACTCTTTAATAAAAACAGCCACAAATATATGGAAATGTTCAGATCATTTAATAAAAAAAGCATGTGAAATACAGATGTGATTGTTTTCAAGGGTCAAGAATTAAGAAAAAAAAAAAGTTGAATGCCAACCCGTCAAATGTGATAAACTAGTAAAAGATATAAAAAAAATACTTATGTTTAAAAATGTTTTCTAACCTTCTCCAACTCCTAACTATAGCTAATTGCCATCTAGAGACTTTGCATAGTGTTGGATGCAGTATAATGCAGTGTCTGTCACAGGGATACTCCAAAAAAGAGGGGCCAGAAGATTGTGGTGTTTGGTTTCATGTACTCCTTCACTGGTTAGAAGTACTTCACCATCGTATTAAACAGTGCAAGTTTTTTCCTTTCTAACAGTGCAAGGATTAATCTGTTCGGTTGAAGCTCCTAGAGCTTTCCTTCCTTGATTGTCTCAGCTGTTCAGTGTTTGCCACTCTCCTCTGCTATATTTGCTCGCCTATAGCACTTAGGAATTGCCACTGTCAGTTCTTACTGCCTGGTTGTGCAGTTGGAGGTGTAGTTTGTGGTTAGAGTTGGTGTTTGGAATTTGTTCAAGGGAAATTGTTGATTGGAGTTTTGTTTGTGCATACATCCTAATTCTCTCCTGTTTGGTTTCTCCTTCCTTTAACTCCCCTGTGTTGTTTGGTGTGCTTTTTTTATAATTGGTATTTTTACTTATCCTTATCCATTTTCCCTTGTTTGTCTGGTTAGTGTATTCCTATAAAGTTCAGGTTCCTACTACTGAGGGTGGGTAGGGGACAGATTAGGGTTGATATATGACCATAGCAAGGCACGTGAACCCGGCATCTCCACCTCCGGGAGTAATGGGGGAAAGGGATAGACTAGGGCACTCCAAGTTAACTTTAACACTTTCTTTACTGCGTACTTCACACGCTACATCCACATTTGGTACATCGTGACATTTACTGGTTTACTCATCTTTCCCTTTCTGGCTGTCGCTTCTGTGCAGTACACACAAGAATTTTTTCAGCTCACCTCCACTTTCTTCACCAGCATGATGCAATCCGAGCACGGATTAGTCTCTGCAAACATGAGAAGTATTCCAAAAAATAGGGAGGATCCAGCTCAAAGGATAAAATTCATGGATTTTATTTTCAATTCGATAAAATCATTAATACAGAGGGGCAGCTATGTACAGATAGGTATACCCTGTGAGTGGAATTACCTTGGACTGAATTGCAGAGCACCTGGACGCGTTTCGAGCCCAAGGTTCTTAAACTCAGGCTGAGCTCTGAAGCAAACAATACATTGTATAAAGAAAATGAACAGGTGAAACTAATAATTACAAAAACACATGTGATACCAACACACATAAACCAAAATGCAAAAGTGCAATGTATAAGCAATAAAAAAGAAAAGAAATACATTTTATACAAAAATGGATAAAAAAACAAAATATCGAAAAATCAATAATATAACATGAATTTCTTTCTTAGATTAAGACCCGAAGGTACATGTGTGTCCTACAAGAAAGTCCAAAAAGCTTCTCTATTGCACAGCACTTGTTCACGGTCACCTCCCCTGGGATGTTTTCTGATACGTTCAATTGCATAAACCCTGCAAAAAGAAACACTTCTATTGTGTGCAGACACAAAGTGTTTAGAGATATTAGACATATGTCTGGTGGTACTATGTAAAATATCATACAAATGTTCACGAAAACCTTTCTCTCAATTTGCGAATGGTAGATCCGACATATTTTAATGCACAATGTGTGCATTCTATAATATAGATGACATAATCGGAATTGCAATTGAGAAAATTCTGAATTTTATAAGACTTGCTATCTGCTGCATTATAAAAATGAGTAGTTTTATACGAAAAAGAACATGTTTTACACAACGAGTGTCCACATTTGTGGTAACCCACAGTTGATAACCAGTTACCAGCACTGGAATTTTTTTGTCTATCTAAAAAACTCGGTGACAAAACATTTCCCAAAGTAGATGCTTTTCTAGAAACAATTTTGATACCTTCTCCCAACAGATTAACAATAATGTCATAATTTCTCAATATATGTAAATTCTTATGGATGATATTTGAAATGGAGCGAAAATGGGAACTATAAGTTAATACTAAAGTCGGACAATCAAAAGGATTTTTTTGAGAAGAAGTCTGCTTCTGAGTAAGAGAGTCTCTAGTTTTAGTTTCTGTAATATTAATAGCACGATTTATAGTCCAAGCAGGAAAACTGCGATTTCCAAGTCTATTTTTGATAATGTTAACCTCTTTATTATGCAAAAATTTGTTGCTACAATTTCGTTTGGCTCGTGTTAGCTCACCTACGGGAATTGATTTTATAGTGTGTGCCGGATGAAAACTGGTGGCATGTAAAATAGTATTCCCTGCGTTTTTTTTTCGAAAAGTGGTACTAGAGATATACTGATGAGGTACACCTGTTAAGCGTAAATCCAAAAAATAAATTTCTTTAGAATCAAAAATATGAGTAAAACCCAGATTAAATAAGCTGGAATGAATGTACTCAACAAACAAAGGAATCAAATTACTATCCCCTTTCCAAATTAATAATAAATCACCTTTGAAGCGATAATTCCATTGTAAATTATCTGAAAAGGGATTGTTACAACCAAAGATAAATACCTCTTCCCACCACGCCATAACTAAATTTGCAAATGAAGGAGAAAATTTGGCACCCATTGAAACACCATTGTTTTGTAAAAAAAAAAATTTTTGTCAAATAAGAGATAATTGTTACACCTTGTGTTTGAAACGCGTCCAGGTGCTCTGCAATTCAGTCCAAGGTAACTCCCCCCACAGGGTATACCTATCTGTACATAGCTGCCCCTCTGTATTAATGCTTTTATCAAGTTGAAAATAAAATCCATGAATTTTATCCTTTGAGCTGGATCCTCCCAGGCGATAAGTGGCCACATCTTTCCTTTCCTGCCCACTGCTATGACACACAGTGACCGTGGGTAACGTGGGCTATAGCATTTGAACGTTGCGTGGCTGCCAAGCTGTCCAGGCATATAGCACATGTGGACACTAGGGCATCCTGGCCCCGTCTCCCCTAACTTCCTACAAACTCCCCTTTTACTATCTGGAACCCCCTCCTACAATTAACCCTCTATAAACATCCTATCAGCTATGCCTATGAGGCCCACTAGTATGCCCCCATCTAGTAGCCCACAACAGAACTACACTTACCCATAACTATGTAAACTATATACTAAAGTGCCCTCCTCTAATGTCCCCCCAAAAAGGATGTACTGACTTACCCTATCTGTACATAAACATTACTCACACATATTATACCAAAGGAACATAAGGCAATATAAAACAGTCCTCTACAAAATGGTAACACAGATATACTTGTGGCAAAACCATAAGAGATGAGTGATAATACATACAGTATTTCTATGTAGCAGTACCACTGGCACTTGTCATAAACATTATCAATTAGCAATATGTACATATTAACATTCGAAGGGGCAATCCGAAGAAGGGAAGCAAGAAATACATCATATCTCCCTCCCTTACAACTGTTCCATAGTCTCCCATCTTACCAGGGGCAGTACACTCCTAAAGGCTGACAGCGGCATGGACTCCCATGCTGCTAGCTGAGGCAGCTTTACTTCTGTCTAGGACATTTGCAATAGAACTAAGGCTGGTATGATCTAGTGATCTTCAGAGTGGTGCTTACAGGCTCTAAAGCATATAACCTGAAAGTGGCACATGCCTCCTGCCTAGGTACCCATCTACACTGAGACTGCAAGGTGGTCAGAAACCTAGTGTAACGTCCGTCTGCGGTTCTGGGCTGCAGCCAGGCAACACCCCGAGAAACACTGATACCCTTTACCCCTGTACAGGGATCTGGATTTACAACAGAGCCCAGGAGGTACTGTCTGAATAGGAGCAGCGGCCAGAGCAGGACGGTCGTCAGAGTGAAGTACAAAAACGGCAGGCAATTGCAGAGTCAATTTCAGGCCAAGGTCAGAGTCAAAAACCAGGATAGCGGCAGAGGTACAGAATCGTTAGGAAGTAGCAGAGTCAGAATATCCAGGCCAAGGTCACAAACCAGGAGAGTAGCAGATGTACAGAATCGTCAGGCAAAAGAGGGGTCAGAAATCCAGGCTGAGGTCAGAGTCAAACAGAAATCAATCACTAAGTAACACACAGGGGAACCAAGAATGTATCCGGCGGCTTGCAAGACCAGTCCCAAGGTATTTGAGGGATCAGGTCATCCCTCACAGGTTCCTGGACTGGTGATGTCATTAGGGCCACCCCCAGGACCTGGCCAGATGGTGTTGCAGTAACCCCCTGATGACTGACAGAGGGGCGGAGCCTGCGCCCACCAGATGCCTGCGCAGGAGCCACTTCTCTGTCACCACCATAACTCACGGGCGGACCACGGCGCCTCCCAGTGGCCGAGGCAGGAACAGCCGTCCCAGAGTCTGACAGTGAAGTGGCGGTCTGGCGCCTCCTAGTGGCCGTGACCGGAACAGCAGGCCTCGAATCCAACGGTGACGTGACAGACCGGCGCCTCCTAGTGGCTACAGCTGGGACCATAGGCCCTGAGTCTGACGGCGACGTAATAGAACCACGGCGCCTCCCAGTGGCCGAGGCAGGAACAGCCGTCCCCGAGTCTGACGGCGAAGTGGCGGCCCGGCGCCTCCTAGTGGCTGCGACCGGAACAGCAGGCCCCAAATCTGACGGAGACGTGACACCTAGGCAACAAGATGTAAATTTTAGCATTAAAAAATCGATCCATTCTCAAGAACCATGAGGATATTTAATAATAGTTTTTACAAGCACTTTGCAAATGTAATCATGTAGATCTTGTGTCAACCCCTTTATGTAGTGTATCAGCCTTGAGTAAAGATAAAATTGTTTAAAGATGATATTCATTACGAGATCTTTAAAAGTTTCCATTTACTGGCAGCAATCAGACATCTTGCTGTGGAATTGAAAAGGTATATGTCAGATTGTTTGTTGCATGTAGGTTGTGACATTTTGGTTGTGTGACATTTTAATATGTGGTCTAACGAGGAACATTTTTCCTTGTGGACATTACCAAACTAGTCTAAGCAGAATTCTAGGCCATGCAGTGCTCCTCTGGGAATTCATGTTAGTTGCCCCAGACTAGTCAGCCCTTTTTCCATGCTGTCACGCCCCTGTGGCCAGCTCCTGAAAATTTCACGTACGTGTGGTGCACATTTTGGCAGCGTCACTGCACCTCTTCGGCTGTGTGGAAGCCGTCTTCTGAACTTCCGTTCATGCGCACTGTGTCTTTGAAGCCAAAGAACTGTACACCCAACTTCTGAGGTGCACTGCACATGACCGGAAGTTACACTGCCACTCGTTATGACTTTGACAAGTGACAGTGGCCACACACCCGTCTCGTCACAGCTCCATCTGCAGTACATTTTTAGAGCCAGATAAAAATGGTGTGAAAATGCCAAAAGTCGCATAATTTTGGTGCAGCTATCAGGTGCACCCAAAAGTAATCCACTTTTCACAGCTTCTTACGCCAGAAAACCAGCATAAAAGCTTTACAGAATCGGGCCCAAAAATCCACCATTTAACTCCATAACAACCAGGGGTATTTTGGTTTTGCATTTTCATTTTTCCCTCCCCTTCTTCACAGAGCCATAACTTTTTTATTTTTCCATCAATATGGCCATGTGAGGGCTTGGTTTTTGCAGGACGAGTTGTACTTTTGAATGACACCATTGATTTTACCATGTCGTGTACTACCAAACGGGAGAAAAATTCCAAGTGCGGTGAAATTGCAAAAAAGTGCAATCCCACACTTGTTTTATGCTTGGCTTTTTTGCTAGGTTCACTAAATGCTAAAAGCGACATGCCATTATGATTCTCCAGGTCATTACAAGTTCATAGACACCAAACATGTCTAGGTTCTTTTCTAACTAAGTGGTGAAAAAAAAAATAAAGTGTGTTAAAAAAAAATTGCGTCATCTTCCGAGACCCATAGCGTCTCCATTTTTCGTGATCTCAGGTTGGGTGTAGGCGTATATTTTGCATGCCGAGCTGACGTTTTTAATGATACCACTTTTTTGCAGATATGTTCTTTTGATCGCCTGTTATTGCATTTTAATGCAATGTCACAGCGACCGAAAAAAACGTAATTCTGGCGTTTTGATTCATTTTCTCACTACGCCGTTTAGCGATCGGATTAATCCTTTTTTTATTGATAGATCAGGCGATTCTGAATGCGGCAATACCAAATATGTGTATGTGTGATTTTTTTTTTATTGTTTTATTTTGAATGAGGCGAAATGGGGGTGAATTGAACTTTTAATTTTTTTTATTTTTTCATATTTTTAAAACATTTCTTTCAACTTTTGGCATGCTTCAATAGCCTCCATGGGAGACTAGAAGCTGCCACAGCTCGATCGGCTCTGCTACAAATAGTCGATTCTCAGATCTCATATCAGATCAGATACAGTGGGGAAAAAAAGTATTTAGTCAGTCAGCAATAGTGCAAGTTCCACCACTTAAAAAGATGAGAGGCGTCTGTAATTTACATCATAGGTAGACCTCAACTATGGGAGACAAACTGAGAAAAAAAAATCCAGAAAATCACATTGTCTGTTTTTTTTTCATTTTATTTGCATATTATGGTGGAAAATAAGTATTTGGTCAGAAACAAGCAATCAAGATTTCTGGCTCTCACAGACCTGTAACTTCTTCTTTAAGAGTCTCCTCTTTCCTCCACTCATTACCTGTAGTAATGGCACCTGTTTAAACTTGTTATCAGTATAAAAAGACACCTGTGCACACCCTCAAACAGTCTGACTCCAAACTCCACTATGGTGAAGACCAAAGAGCTGTCAAAGGACACCAGAAACAAAATTGTAGCCCTGCACCAGGCTGGGAAGACTGAATCTGCAATAGCCAACCAGCTTGGAGTGAAGAAATCAACTGTGGGAGCAATAATTAGAAAATGGAAGACATACAAGACCACTGATAATCTCCCTCGATCTGGTGCTCCACGCAAACTCCCACCCCGTGGGGTCAGAATGATCACAAGAACGGTGAGCAAAAATCCCAGAACCACGCGGGGGGGGACCTCGTGAATGAACTGCAGAGAGCTGGGACCAATGTAACACAGCCTACCATAAGTAACACACTACGCCACCATGGACTCAGATCCTGCAGTGCCAGACGTGTCCCACTGCTTAAGCCTGTACATGTCCGGGCCCGTCTGAAGTTTGCTAGAGAGCATTTGGATGATCCAGAGGAGTTTTGGGAGAATGTCCTATGGTCTGATGAAACCAAACTGGAACTGTTTGGTAGAAACACAACTTGTCGTGTTTGGAGGAAAAAGAATACTGAGTTGCATCCATCAAACACCATACCTACTGTAAAGCATGGTGGTGGAAACATCATGCTTTGGGGCTGTTTCTCTGCAAAGGGGCCAGGACGACTGATCCGGGTACATGAAAGAATGAATGGGGCCATGTATCGTGAGATTTTGAGTGCAAACCTCCTTCCATCAGCAAGGGCATTGAAGATGAAACGTGGCTGGGTCTTTCAACATGACAATGATCCAAAGCACACCGCCAGGGCAACGAAGGAGTGGCTTCGTAAGAAGCATTTCAAGGTCCTGGAGTGGCCTAGCCAGTCTCCAGATCTCAACCCTATAGAAAACCTTTGGAGGGAGTTGAAAGTCCGTGTTGCCAAGCGAAAAGCCAAAAACATCACTGCTCTAGAGGAGATCTGCATGGAGGAATGGGCCAACATACCAACAACAGTGTGTGGCAACCTTGTTAAGACTTACAGAAAACGTTTGACCTCTGTCATTGCCAACAAAGGATATATCACAAAGTATTGAGATGAAATTTTGTTTCTGACCAAATACTTATTTTCCACCATAATATGCAAATAAAATGAAAAAAAAACAGACAATGTGATTTTCTGGATTTTTTTTTCTCAGTTTGTCTCCCATAGTTGAGGTCTACCTATGATGTAAATTACAGACGCCTCTCATCTTTTTAAGTGGTGGAACTTGCACTATTGCTGACTGACTAAATACTTTTTTTCCCCACTGTATGTAGCAGAATTACTGCATTGCTATGATTGCCGACCACAGGGTGGCGCTCATAGCAATCCGGCATCAACAGCCAATCACGTGACGGGGTCAGCAATGTGCGTATTTCCGTCCGGAAGCGCTGGTTAAATGCTGCTGTCAGCATTTGACAGCGGCGTTTAACTAGTTAGTAGGCGCGGGTGGATCGTGATTCCACCTGCGCCTATTGCGGGCACATGTCAGCTGTTCAAAACAGCGGACATGTCCCGGCTTTGATGCAGGCTCACCGCCAGAGCCCACATCAAAGCAGGGGAGACGTCCAATGACGGACTGTGTCTGTCATTGGATGTTTGGGGGTTACTGAGCCCTGTCACATGACTTAGAATAAGAAGCTAAACCAGACACTCTATTTGCATATACATATTTTTTAATGAAGGCAGTCTGGCATGTTGCTTGGAGCCTGATGCTCCAGGGTGCCTGTTTCCAGATTGCCCTCATTATCAGCGATGTGACAGGTAGGGAGTGATCCTGCAGCTCTGCTACCTACATTAGAAAATGGCAGCGGAGCCACAGGAAATCATCCTCAGTTTCCTGCCTGGTGCTTTCTCTGTGATGCAGGTGCTGTGATGACATCAGGATGCGGCGGTCGCCTGCTTCATTTACAAACTACCTAGCATGAAGAAGGAAGAAGTGTTACTGCATGGGAACAAATAGAGAGGTGTGTAATTTATTTTTTCAACATACTTGGATAGAAGATTGGCATAGAGGAATGGCATCAGGAACTTATAATGAACAAGGGGGAGGATGATATTATATGTGAATTTATAATAAATTATGGGGTGTGAGAAGATGCTAAGTCTGTGATAGCATGTTCCCCCAAACCTTCAATTGATTATAAGGCACTCATTGTATCTTTTCCCACCTCAATTAATTCAAAACTTACCTATCCCCCTTACCTCCTTCTCCCCATCCCCCAATTCATTGTAAGGAGCTGATAACATCTTCTCTCACCCACTAATTAATTATGACGCTATGGGAGAAGAGCTGATAAGGATGATGTGACACTTTGCAATGAATGTGGGGTAGGAGTGGATGTTATCAGGGAGTTATAATTAGAAATAAGTGAATATGTTCGGCTCCCTCATTATTTGACAAACTACAGCGCTTACTGAATAAGCTGCAGAGTGAACCCGGCTACCTGGATTGCTCCTGCTGAACAGCTGTCCAGCGCTGCATTGCATGTGTCCCGGCAGTTCCACTGTCGCCACACATGCATGGAGAGCCTATTTTTTTGGGCATGGACACCCAACACGGACTTCACCTGGAAGTCCGTGTTACTGGTCAGGTTCGGCTGCCCATACACCAGGTGTTTGTTGCATTGTCATCTTAAAATCATCACCGTCGGTCAGACAGTCATAGTCCCCATGCTGTCAAAAGACAGCGTGAGCGCACAGCTGTGTTCGTAGGTATAAAATTTGCCTCCGGTCATTGGTGTGAGTTGATGGGACTACTACTCCCATCAGCCAAAGCCTGCTGCCGCTAGTAACAGTGAGAGCAGGAGCAACTGATGGGAGTATTCATTAGCTGACTCCTGCACTGAAAATAAATAATTAAAAAATCCTCATGGGTTCCCTTGTATGTTTGATAACCAGCAAGGCAAAATTCACACTGGGGGCTGCAACCTTCAGCTGTGAGCTTCAGCAAGGGTGGTTATCAAGAATAGAGAGGTCCCCATGCCGTATTTTTTAATTATTTAAAAGACATATCAGAAACGCCAATTGTGGCGCTTTGCCTGGCTCTTCCTGCCTGCCCTGTAGGGGTGGCAAGTTGGGTTCATATTTGTGGGGTTGATGTCACCTTTGTATTGTCAGGTGACAGTAAGCCCACGGCTTAGTAATGGAGACGCGTCTATAAGACACTTATCGATTACTAATCCTATAGTTGAATTATAAATAAAGACACAGCCAGAATAAAAATGAAGCCCTTGTCTTCTGTAATAAAACAAAAGTAAAAAACAATAATATCCCTTACCTGTTCATCGTTTTGTCCCACGGCAGAATCCATGTCTGGGGGATAAATACTTTTCAGCCTGGACATTGCCAAGATGTGACTGTCCAGGCTGAGAACCACTAGTGAATGAGCTGCTGCGAGCACAGCGTCAGTGACTAACGGTAATATCATGGAGGTTACTGCCAGTCACTGAAGCTGCGTTCCCAGACAGAAAATGAACTGTGGTGACCTCTGCACCGTTGGAAAAGTCTCATATGCAGAGGTGAGTTCACCGCAATTCAAATTCACAGCAGTGAAATTGTCCCTGTGAACTGTTGTGAACTCACCTCTGCACCGTGAGATTTTTCTCACATTGCAGAGGTCACCGCACAGGTGAGCGCTCATGCTATCTTTTGACAGCGTGGCCACCGTTGCTGTCTGGCGGTGTTTGCCACGCTGTTATGTACATCACAGCATGGCAAACACTAGATGTTCGGGTCCCCCATTCAAGTGCATGGGTTTCGGGTCAAGGTACTGTTCTGGTACCCAAACTTATTGTAACTGTTCGTCCGAACCCACCGGTACTAAATATCCAGTTGTCTGCCCATCTCTATTCATAAGGTGCCAGGACTCCAGGATGGCTCCAACAATATGAAACAGAATATGTAATGCATAAAGTATTGATTAGTACGATTGTACTAAGGAGGAACCTAAGTCTGAGTTCTTCTTCAGGGTGGGGCAATTTCAAAAGACATGCAAAGATGTGTCCTCTGTGAAGGATCACTTTTTTAGTGCTGGATTTTGCACAGATTCTGGGTATGCACAAATGGCCAAACGTGCAGTCCGCCCTGAATCGCCGTCCACAACAATTCCTTGTGCCCATTGGTTAATTTGCCAGAAAGCCCATTAGTATTTATCATTAGTAGACTGAGTGAAGGAGTTGTACACCAAAAGACACTTGGAAATGCTTCAAATAGAATTTATTGTCAGTATTTTATATTTATTGTTTACACAGTGGTAAGTACAGTAGCTATGTACATGTTAGTAGTGAAAAATATGTCTAGTCAATTGTTAAAAGAATACATTTCATTAAGTCTTTTCTCTTGGTCTGACTGAAACAGCAAAACTCAACTTTAACACACATGATAAGGGAGAGGCACCTCAAACTGTCGCTGGAACAGGGACCCTAACTTTCCCTGTCCCAGGAGTATTCTTGAAAGTAGAGAGGCCCGGGTCTCTGACCTTGCTATACTCCTGTTAAACCTTAATCTTTCCCCTTCTCCACCCCATGAGACATGTGACAGAAATTTAAGGTAAACAAGATACAAACAAAACAGGGATAACAGAAAAAGTCTATCATACAAAAGCACAAACTAACAATAGGGAGGTGGATAGGGACATGGACCAATAAACTAAATGGGAATAGGGACCAGGAGATCAGGGCTGCCACCAGGAATTTCGGGGCCCCATACTGGCAAAATTTTCAGGGCCCCCTTGAGACTCCGCCCCGGGCTCCATCCTGCCCCATGATCCTGCACCATGTGTCTCCATGTTTCCCCATGATCCTGCACCATATGTGTGGCGCCCCTGAGACTCAGTTGCCACAGAGGTACTGCACCTTATCTTAAGGTGTAGTGCCCCACCACCTAGGTAAGTTGGGAACTCCTTTCCACACTCCAACACCTGCACCCACACACAGTATAGTTCAGCAATGGACCAGATTGCGGCTCCATGCTTAGAGGATAGCAGAGCACCTTTCATGGGTCCTTGCTTCGTAACACGAGATGTGCTGGGAGGTGGGTGGAGTTAGATATAAAAGAGTGGGAAAGTTTAGGATTGGAGTTCAGTTCAGCCAGGGAGTCAGTCAGTCAGGAGAGACTGAGGACGGATCCCTAGAAGGAAGGATGGAGGAAGGAGTGCTGCAGCTGCCTCAGTGACCTGAGCCAGCTGGCACGGGAAAGGAACAGAAGGAGAAAGATGTAGAACTGCAACCTAAGCTTCCATAAGAGAGAGAAGGAACAGCGCAGAACGAAGGAGTAGGAGAACAGAGAGGAGTTGTGGGTTGGAAGAAGAACCCTGCCTATAGGTTCTCAGCGCAAGGTTGGGGCCCGGTCCCCGAGGTTGTATGGACACGTATGGTTCTGCAGCAGACACCGGTGGAGTAGTTGGCTGTAAATGCACTACTCCCATCCAAGACTTGGGGCACAACAGCAACCGAATAGAGAGCCAGGACTCCGGAGAAGGGAGTCCCCGAGAGAGGCTACAGCTGTCTGTCATACAAGTAAAGTTGTTAGGAACATCTGACAGGAGGAACTTCAGAGTACCACGGTACTGGAGCTCTTCACACCTTAAGGCGCAATAGAGGAGTCGTTCAGGAAAGGTACATGTTGGCGGAGTGTTGGAGAGGAGAAGCCTGACTTGCCCTGGAGGTTGATTGAGTCTCTGCCCCAGAGGACACGGCACGGAGGCAGGCATCAGTGTGTACCACGAACTGTAAGTAAAGCTTTGGAACTACAAGCCCTGGTGTCTTCCAGTCATTGTGCGCCAACACCCTCAGCACCGCTACATCTGGGTCTCCTCCTTTACACTACTTGCGCCTATACACTGCCCTGGGGTTACAGCTTCACCTGTGGGGAGCTACACCATCTATGCTGCAACACACCATCAGCCCCAGAGGATCTGCACACAGCGTTGGCTTAACATCTTGCTTGCCAAACACCACAGGTGGCGTCACGAACTTTCACATAAACTATATCTCAAACCACCATTACTTGGGCGCCCAGGGCCACGGACCAGGTCACTGCTGCTGTGACACATTCCCCTGACACCGGTCCGGTACCGAGTACCCCACGGCCCTGGGAGGGCGACCCATATGTCTCCCATACTGCCCCTTGTCTCCCATCCTGCCCCTTGTCTCCCATTCTACCCCTTGTCTCCATTTTGCCCCTGTGTGTCTCCCTTCTGCCCCGGCAGGATGGAGACACATGGTCTATGTGTCTCCATCCTGCCGGGGAAACATATTGCCGCTTTCAATAATAAATTTTTTTTAAAAACTTTCTTCTTTCCTGGCCACACTCCTGTGGCGAAGATGGTATTATAACAGAGAACACGAGCTGCACACAACCAGGACAGCTGCTGCTGTGTGAGCTGAAGGACCTGTGGTGACGTCATCGTCATATGATCAGATAGCGGAGCTGATAAATGGTGAAGGCCCGTGATAATGATGTCACCACAGGTCCTTCAGCTCTTCCACTTCGTGTAGCTCTCTGATGTCGGCCGCTGTGTTGGCTGTGCTTATGTGTGCGCCGCAGCGCACACAGCATTTGGGGCCTGATGCCGCACAGCACTTGGGGCCCGATGACTAGAAGCACAGGAGCGGGGCCCCTGACCTGCGGGCCTCCTTCTTTGCTGCTGCTCACCAGGCCCCATACAGCAGTAAGGGCAGTAATGCCCTGATAGCGGTCCTGCAGGAGATATACACACACATACTACAACATACTACAGATCACTATTACAACCTCTCCATTCCAGCCACTTAGCTTCAGCACTCAGTACAGGAAGACAAATCTCAGCATTTCAAAGTTAAACATATATGGCTGAACTCATACAGCAATGGTCTAATACATACTGCCCATGAATTGGGCAACATGTAGAAGCTATCAGGTTCGCTTTAACGGCTCAAGAATAACTTTTAGGTTTCCTACATCCAAGAAGTGGTGCTAGAGGTCAAGTTATTTTGCTCTCTGAAAAGGATATTTGCAATTTTTCCACAGAATACACTAACTATGTCTTACAGATGTTCTGAGAATTTAGCCATATAATAGCCATATACCTCAGCTATGGATGATGTTATCTTGCAGGGTATTATGAGAGAAGAAACAATTACCAGACCAAAAAAATAAGGTTTGTTCATTATTCCACTATGTTATTATGTGGAATGGGGTTGTGAGTGAGGACTGACTCAGGACCCGGCATTCATAATGAATATTTGCAACATCATGGGTTTTTGGTTCGGGAAGCATTCACATTATACAATGTAAATTCAGTTTGGCACATTATTTTTCTTTAAAATATGCAGTTAAATTCCATAAAAATCTCCATAATTGCTACTTCTTGCACAGGATACATGAGGCGCCATCTCAAACACTTTTGGATTGAACGTGTACCGTGACCTGTAACCACAAAAAGCAAATATTTCCAGATCAGACCCAGAGAAAGTAAACTATATGAAAATAACTGTAATTTCTGAATAGCAAGATATTTTCTCAAATGTAAACATGCCATTATAATCATGCACAGCTATAAAAGTCCAAATCATTGCTATCTGTTCAGAATAGCAAGAAAGCAGAGAAAGGCTGATAAACAACAGCACCGCTAATAAATAACATTATTATATTACTGAATATATACGTGACTATTTCTGCCTGAAGTGACAGATTTATGATTCTTCATCAGTAGGTCTCTCCTTTGCAAAGATTTTAAAGCAGACTGGGGTATCAAAATACGTTGTTAAAACTCTTTTGAAGAAGCAGTAAGAAAAGGGCTTTGTTGAAAAACGTAAACACAGTGGAAAACTTAGAGCATCAGATACATGAAAAACACATCATGCTTATTTCCCCACAAATTCGGGATATGTCCAGCAGTGCCATCAGCTCAGAACTGGCATCAACTAATAGGATCCAGCTACACACAGGTGAAGTCTGGACAGAAGTGGTCTTCATGGAAGAATTGCTGCCAAAAGCCATACCTTCAACGTGGAAATAAGGTCAAGTGATGCAGCTATACATAAAAACCTAGGAACTGGATTACACAAAAATAGACAAGACTGATGAGACAAAATTTGAAACTTTTGGCTCTAATAGAAGGCAGTTTGTTTCCAAAGAGCTGAAGAGTGGTACAATAACGAGTGTCTGCAAACAGCAGTGAAGTTTGGTGGTTGTTCCTTGCTGGTTTAGTTTTTCATTTCAACAAATGAAGTTAGAGATTTGTTCAGTATTAACGGTGTTCTCATTGCTGTGAAATACAGGCAGACACCTATCCATCATGTAATACTATCAGGGAGGCATCTGATTGGCTTCAAGTTTAGTCTACAGCAGGACAATGACCCCAAACATAAAGCCAATGTGATTAAGAACTGTCTTCATCGAGTCCTGGAAGTGATGATATGGCCCCCACTTGGCTCTTATCTCAACATCATTGAGTCTGTCTGGGATTACACGAAGAGACAGAAACATACAGTGTCATAAAAGCATAACGCAATTATTATGCTTAAAGAAGTTGCCCCAGCAAAAGTCTTTATTCCGAAACCTTTCATGAAGTGCTAAAAAAGTTCAAGGGTAATACGTGAATACCTTTTTTTCTACATGTCCCATTCGGCCTTCCCCTTGATTTGCCACATTAAACTGTAGAAATTGTGAGAGTGATCCTGAGGACACCCATGGTGGCATTCATCAGTCAATCAATCAATCATTACTCGAAGATCTCGTGGTACAATCAGCTTTACTGCACATGTGTGTCCTGCAGAAAAGTCTTATGGACAGAGAACGTGCACTGAACGTTATCGACACACATCGGGGGGGCAACAACTGGATCATGTAAGTGGAAAATCTATGAATGGGAACTTTTTTTAAAGAGACCAGTGGAGAATTGTGTTTATTTCACAAAAGGCATAGTATAGGGGTAACATTAACTTGTGGGATAACCCTTTTTAATGTTAATTATTGTTAGTTAGGGAAATCTTTATAATGTACAGTATTTGTGTTGGTGCTGATGAAACCTCGTCTACGCGACTATATGAAAAAAATTGGTTCCATTTCACCCCCTGTACTAAACTGCATCAATAATGTTCAGTGAGTTACTATGTGTTTCTATATGGTATTTAGTAGGGTATTTTAGGTTCAGGTGTCTATTCTGTATGAGCACCAAAATAGTTGTGTTAGGGTATGATGTGAAAGCCGTCAAAAATACAGCTAATTCTACGCTTTTAGAAACAAATAATGAAATAAATCCAGTTTTTCAGTCTTGAAAAGTTAACTTTTATGGAGTAAAAGTAGGTATAGTTGATGAGGAATGAGATCCAAACTACAGTTCTTCAAAGAAAACCCTTCATGTCATCAACATTATCACAGTAGTGCCATATCATAGGGGCAGCTTGCACAGACCCGTAATATATTCAGTATCATGGGTGGGCGCATCTTAGTTTGAGATGTTGGTATGAAAGAGAAAATCTATTATATAAAGCTCAAGTGTGTGTGTATGTATGTATGTATGTATGTATGTCCGGGATTGGCATCCGCACCGTCGCAGCTACAGCCACAAAATTTGGCACAGTCACACGTCTGGACCCCGAGAGCGTCCTAGGCTATGTTGTGAGGCGAAATTTTAACCCCGCGCGTTCCAATTCACCAAACAATTTTGCCCCTATCTACATAATGGGGAAAAAGTGTGTGTGTATCAAGTCCCGCCCCTCATTATGATGTCATAATGGTTGCCATGGCGACGCTGATGTCATCATAGGTTGCAAGCCCCGCCGCTCATTATGATGTCATAATGGTTGACTATGGGATGGAGGATGTGTGATGTGTATATGGGCACTGGACTATGGGATGGAGGATATGTATGACGGGTATATGGGCACGGGACTATGGGATGAAGGATGTGTTATGGGTATATGGGCACTGGACTATGAGATGGAGGATATGTATGATGGGTATATGGGCAAGGGACTATGGGATGGCGGATATGTATGATGAGTATATGGGCACGGGACTATGGGATGGAGGATATGTATGATGGGTATATGGGCATGGGACTATGGGATGGAAGATGTGTGATGGGTATATGGGCATGGGACTATGGGATGGAGGATGTGTGATGGGTATATGGGCACTTGACTATGGGATGGAGGATATGTATGATGGGTATATGGGCATGGGCCTATGGGATCGTGGATATGTATGATGGGTATATGGGCACTGGACTATGGGATGGAGGATATGTATGATGGGTATATGGGCATGGGACTGTGAGATGAAGGATGTGTGATGGGTATATGGGCACTCGACTATGGAATGGCGAATATGTATGATGGGTATATGGGCATGGGAATATGGGATGGCGAATATGTATGATGGGTATATGGGCATGGGACTATGGGATGGAAGATGTGTGATGGGTATATGGGCATGGGACTATGGGATGGAGGATGTTTGATGGGTATATGGGCACTCGACTATGGGATGGAGGATATGTATGATGGGTATATGGGCACGGGCCTATGGGATTGTGGATATGTATGATAGGTATATGGGCACGGGACTATGGGATGGAGGATAATTATAATTTGCTATAACTAACCACAGTTAGTTACTATGCCCGGGCAGCGCCGGGCTCTTCAGCTAGTATATGATAAATAAAAGGATGTCTTCTGAGAAGCATGGCAGAGTAACTGTATGGGTCCAGAGCACCTTTACAGTTAAGTTTCAGTTTGAAAAATAGTGAAAAAGAAAATGTACCACAAGGTCCTCTGGTGGACATAGACTGGCAAGGGCCCTTGTGGAAGAACAGTATATAGGTCCGTTGCAGTCCAACAGCTCATCATATGTTGCATCACCTGCTTTGGAGGTGTAAATGGGCCCCTTAACCTCATTGGTCCCTGTGCAGCTTTTCAAGTTGCAGCAATGATATACAGTACGTAAACATTCATGAAGAACCATAGAAGCTGATTAATGGATCTGGCCTACACAATACTGTGCTCTTAACTTTAAAGAACCAATAAACTGTATTTTTTTAGTTGCCTCCTCCATTAACAATCACTATTGTTCGCACAATGTGAGCATTAAAATACTTATCCAGTATCCATCGCTGCCTTCTCCCATTTCCAGCATCCTCTCTGACTTCGTGTGACTGCAGTAGTAACTGGTGTAACATCCCTGCTGGTTGTCATGATCCAGTCCGGGTTTTGAGCCCTGTCTGCCCTTTCCCGGTCTGATCATGGCAAGGGTTAACTCTGTCTGGCCTTGTTTTGGGTTCAGTTCTGTTATTTCTTCCTGCTGCGTCCTGCAGGCAATGTCAGTTATATTTTTTGCCTACAGCTTGAGTATCTGACTCTGGTAGTACCCTGATTTGTCCTGCTGCGCTTTCTGACCTTGCCCGTGTCTGTTCCTCCCTCTCCATCCGTCCCTTCTTAGTGTTTCCTGATTGATTTTGGATTTCCCGTGTTTGACTCGGCTTTGACTCTGACTTGACGTTGCCTCTAGTCCCTGGTACTGACTCGCCCCCAGAGGCCGTGGGGTCCTCGGTGCTGGGCCCGTTGATTTCAATGGGAGATGTCACAGTGGCAGGGACTCGGTCCGTGGCCTCAGGCAGTCAATGTAAAAGGGGTAGAGTGATGAAGATAAAGTTATTGAGATGATTCGTGACGCTACCTGTGGTTTCTGGTCAGTTTGACCAGCGCTGCAGGGTTGCTTCTCAGGAACAGATGGTGTGGTGCAGCAATGATGTTGAAGCTCCCCACAGGTGGAGCTGTAATCCCAGGACAGAGTAGATGAGGTTGATAAATGGGGAGATAGTGTGAAGAAGTAGATGTAGCAGAGCCGGGAGCAAGGCGCAGGAATAAGTGGAGGACACCAGGGCTTGTAGTTGCAAGGCTTTACTCACAGTCTGTTGCGCATACAGGTGCCCACTTCGGTGCCGTGTCCTCCAGGTCAGGGGCTCAGCCAACTCCCAGGCAAGATAGAGTACACCTTTCCAGCTCTCTTCCAACATGTGCCTTCTCTGAACGTCTCCTCACTAGCGCTTAAACTGAAATACTTATAGTTGTGTATTAAACTCAAGTTCCTCCTTCCAGATGTCACTTGGAACTCTACTCGTACGGCAGATAGCTGTAGCCCGCTTCGGGAACTCCCTACTTTCAGGTCCCGGCTCACACACGTTGCTATTGTGCCCCGAGTCTTAGATGGGAATAAAGCGGTGACAACTTCTATTCCTCCGGTTTCTACTGCAGGAACCTTAGTTTCACAAACAGCCTCGGAGCCTGGACTCCGACCATGCGCTTCAAGCTTGAGGAAGGGCTCTACTCTCACCCTAGTCCTTAGTTCTCTTCTCCTTACGTTCCATACTAATCTTTCTTCCCTCTGAAGAAAAAGACTTTCTATTGCTCTTTCCTGTGCCAGCAGCTCCAGGTCACTGAAATCTGCTGCAGCACTTCCTTTCACTCCATCATTCTCTGGGGATCTTCTCTCACCAACTGACTACTTCCTATCATTCTCCCGCTCTCTTGTGTCATCTCAGCTCCACCCACCACCCAGCACTCTTTGTGTTCCAAGCAGGGAGCCACAAAGCATGCTCTGCTATTCTAAAGTGTTTGTGTTGGATGTGAGTGGTGAAGTCTGGTCAGGTGTTCCATCTTACCTGGGAAGTGGAATACCGCACCTCAGGAGGAGGTGCAGTACCTATGTGGCAACTGAACCCTCAGGGGCACCACATTACCTCTGCCTTTTGTCTGGTATTGACCCTTTGGCTCTCCACTGACTTTGTGCTGTTTTTTCCCTTTGCACTGCGTAATGGTCTATGCTTTGACTCTGTTTGTTTGACTATTCTGCTGCCACCTGGTGGTAGCTTCGCTGTAGCACTGCAGGTCTGCTCTTGCTGACTTGTTACCATCCTTCCACTCTATTGCAATCTAGTGGAGGTTGCAGTTACCTGCATAGCTGCAGTGTGACACTGGCATCACTGCATGGCTTCCCATCTCCCATCTTACTCACCACTCCGGGCCATGCTGTGAGTTCTGTCCTCTGCCTGTTCCATGCTGTGTACCTCATGTCCTTGCTTGCTGCATACTTCCTGGATGTATGCTTAGGGCGGCGGCACCGGCACTTCCGGAGTCTTATAGAGACAGTGTGCACACCCCTAATTTGTTAAGGGATCTCCACCCATAGAGATATGCCCGAGTAACAAACTTTCTCAGTCTGTTTCTTGGTACTGAGTTGCTAGGTCTTGTCTTGTCCTGTTTTCTATCACCCTGGGGACTGCATACTATGGCCCGTACCTATATTCTATGTATTCTTTGCTCCGCACCCTGTGGCTCTGCTCTGCTCCAGCTCTGCACCCTGTGGATCTGCTCTGTTCCTGCTCCACACCCTGTGGAATGGTGCGAATGGTGTGGCCTGTGTCAGAGGATACAAGACATCAGGTGAATTGGACATTCTAGTTGCAGGTTCTGTTATGGGCCTAGTGCAATAATGGAATTGTGCAATATTGTCATGGTGTTTGAATTGCAAAAACTCTCTGATATGTACGTAACAGAATTATTTCTCGCACATGGTTAACATAGCGTGTGTTCCCTTTTCCAACAAGCAACTGTCCTGGTGGATAATTTTTTATATCATCCCTTTTTTGAACGAACGAGTCTTGTGATGCATTTGCATTATCGTTGGGATCACATACATGGGTGTTGTTATGGGTATAGTACAATAGTGGAATTGTGCAATATAACTCTCTGAGACATTCACTACAAAATTATTTGACCCTAAATGGCAAGAATAGTGCTTGTCCTCGATTGCAGTAAGCCACTGTTTTTTGGATTGCATTAGTTGCATAGCCACGGATCGGACTCATTTGATATGGTAATTCATCTTTGATATTATCTCTTGTTTGTAGAGCTGCATGAGTCTTATGTTTTGATGTATCTGCATTATATTTTGGATCACATGTATATTCATCCAGTGGACCATAAAGGACTATGGCACTTCCCTGTATCCCCCTAGTGCACCCATTGACATCGTGAATTCTGGGTCTGGCGTCTGTCCATAATACCTTTCCTTGAGCTCCTCACACACCTGACCTTCTCCTCTTTTTTTCCCTCTCTTGGGATTAGAGAGTGATAGGGTTGATCGTAAAGGGCAAGTGAGGGCAAGTCGACGTTGAGCGAGGACGCCAACTTGCGCAACAATTTAGGGTGCCTATCTCCGTGGCAAGGTAGGGACATTCATCAGGGCGAGAGAAGGGTGAGTTAATATAGGCTTTTTTCCCCACCTCTACCCTACGAGATATACTTTTTTTTATCTAATGCATGTCTGGGTATCCTGGTCTAATTTGATTTTTGATTGTTTGATTTTGGATTTGTTTTGATTGAGGAGAAAAAAGTGCAATGCGTCTGTGAGGTCATTTACTCCTTGAGTTCACAGATTTTGCTTTATACCTTCTTGTCTCTTCCTTTCACCATGGCATCACCATCCTGTCTACATGAGACAGTAGTTAATTGTTCTATTGTGTAAATTATCTGACTAGGGATTGATAGTACTCATACCCAACCTGGGGTTGGTTTCTGACCCCATATAAGCTAGTTTATTGTCCACGCTTATATCTAAAGGGGAACTGGTTTCAGCCTACCGTTCAGGTGTTATTGGGGAATCCTGGCAGCAACGGATCAAAAATTTATATATGTATATTCCCAGCCTGGGACTAGTGATATATATACCACCATAACTGCAAGGCGCCCCGATAACCAGTACGTAACAGGGCAGACACTTCGGTGACTATTTATCCTAGATGCAGTTCCCTGACTGACCTGAAGGTAAGGCGGTGCTAGAGAGTGGTGTCTGTGTAAGCTCTGTGACAGATTGGTAACAGCGATGGGATATCTGTATCCCCTCAACTCTCGTTCATCACACGCCCCCTCCATGGGGCAGTAGGTAGCGCCCGAGGCAAATATAATGTGGAGCAGTTGTCCATAACAACCAAAGCAATCAACTTTTCTGTTTTCTCACCCTGCCATATATTGTCTTATGTGAGAGAATCATGTCAATTATGCTACTGACACTCTGTTAGAGTTTGCTTCAAGTCTCATCCAAGTGTGATCAGATTCCCTTGCATGAGAGAACCACAGCTCAGATGGGACGGAAATGGACCAGGACGTACGGCAGCTGTAGTCTGGGCAGTGATAATCTCCTGCTGATAAAACACTCTTTACATTCAAACAACAGTACACAGCCTAAAAAGTGACCCAATACTGAAATTAGTGTCTCAGCTCATTCATAATGTTGCCCATGGATTACATAGCACAAACCTGCTGATAGCTTCTCTTTAAACATCTGATAGTTTAACCTGTGGCTATGCTGCAATTTAGGCTGCAACAAAGGTCACATAGCCTAAGATCATTGGGTGTCGCTACTACAACACAGTACAATGGGGTCACATTTTGCCTGGAGATATACTACGACATGCAAATTCCAAATAAAACAACTTGTTCTGATTTTTTTGCCACTTATTGTAGTGGATTGCAGTTCAAACGCACTCACATGCATTATGCTGCAATGTAGCAGCTGTGATTTGTGTTGTAGCCGTGTAGGCCCAGCTTAACTCTGACTGGCACAATGATATCGTATAGGTTTTTTATTTATGCATGTACAAATCAATGAATGGACAGCACAAAGATTTATTTAATGATCTGTTCATGCAATCTGTAAATATAGTAAGAAGCATCCATTCTGTCTATACGAATAAAGACTCTACACCAAACTAGAAGGAGTTCTTTACTGTAAAAGTAGTAAGAATTCTTTGAAGTTTTGCGTTTAAAATGGGCCTAGATGCATTTATTGGGAATAATATTACAAGTTAGAAATGCAAATGGGTTTTTAATGCAAGAATTAATTGCAATATATGAGAAGAAGGCTTATCTTAAGAGGAAGCAATCCTCTAGCATCTCATAGGGTTTTTTTTTTGCCTTTCCTTGGATCAGCACTGATAGGTTATATAGGTTGGACGGCATGGATTTGTTTTACCCTTACTATTTCTTTGACATTCAGTTCAACCTTTAATCTTGGGCAAAGTGCAGATGATATTTCTACATCCAGTAATGACTGTTGTGCTGCTCCTCTCTACTTGATCTGAGGAAACATTAATATCTTTATCACTCTCAGTGATGATCATCTTACTGGGAACTTATGTGAAAAGGATTCAGTAAGCAATCTGCAGCTATTTATTCCTATAAAGAGTCTGCGTGCTTCGTACATTTATCATTTGAAGCTGTGAATTGATATTCTGAAGGCGTCTGATCCACTTTGAATAAGTTTTCAGTGTTTCCATTACCCAATAATGGTGTATTAGGTGTCTTACAGGGGCACGAGAGCTTACCCTAGTATGAAAAAGACAACAAAGTTGTTCCTTTTTTTTTTTTTTTTTACTATCCCTATTCAAAGACTAGCAAACATAAAGGGGGTTCTTAATGGCATTTGTGATATTTTTTGCCTCAGAATGTTCTAAGTTGTGGCTCATTGGGGGCAAAGGTATATCTAGATTTTCTGGCACCCGTGGTAAGTTTGGCACTCCCCCAAGCACATGTACGATTTGTACTTAGTAATGTACCTACGAGCTGCTCTCTCTAATTCTCTCAATGTTCAGTGAAAAAACTTTGAGAAGCAAGAAGAGAAGTTCATTACCACAGGACCTTATGTAGGAAAATCGCATATGAAGTGACCATGTGATGACTGATGGAACCAGCAAGGAGAGGTGAATCCTGACAGTGAGGATATTACATGCTGTTAGGATTGGCATGCTACAGGGCTTCATTTTATAATTAAAGAGCTTGTCCAGGTTTGAGATTAATGTCTGGAGTCACTCTAGGTGACTGCAGGCTTCTGAATTCTCACAGCGCATGCACTGCACACTTTTAGAATTTTACCTTGCTCGTGGCAAAAGTGGATGGTCAAGTCAGCACAAGTATGAGATTTGTATGCTTCTGGCCACATTCTGACTGGACGTGTCTGGCCGTCTCACTCAATTCATTTTCATTGAGTGAGGCTATGCATGTCTAGTTGGCATGCAAGGACAAAATTGGACAACACCTTTAATGCTCCTAGCATAAATAAAAGTATGGTCTTGTGCAGCACATCCCCACACAATGCCCTTAAAAATAATAATGTAATGCTCTTGAATAAAAATATCTGCCCTACGCTGAGCACCTGAATAAATAATTGGCCCTCATTATATTCCCTGCAAAAAATATGACCCACATACTGCCCCTCTTATGGTACATGCCCTCTGCACTGCCTCCTACTTTCCATACTGGGCCCCCATCTTCACACTATCATTTCACACTGTGTCCTCCCTATAGGACCTAGTCTATATACTGTGCCCTCTCATCACACACCCCCTCCTTGGCATACTGTTGTAAAGGGGATGCTGTATGTGCTTTGTGCCTTCCCCTTTAATTGCTGTATGTTAGCGTGGCTGGTCTGAAGCCGGAATCTCCAGGAGTGGACCCTCTGGGCCGTGGCACCGAGGGGCCCTGGGCAAGCTGCCAGGTGGAACCGACCCCTATACAGGGACCGTTAGGAGCAGGCCCAGGGGTTCGAGTACCACGTAGCCGGTACCGAGAGGGGCGGCTCAGGATGGACTGGAGTAGGACTGTGGGACTGAAATGTAGATGACAGAACAGAGCTGGAACACAGGAGACAGGAATGGAGTAAGACAGTAGACTGGAACGTGGAGGGATGGCTGGAGCAGGAGCGCAGGAGACAGGATTAGAGGAGGACGGAAGGACTGGAGCAGGATGGAACTGGAACACCGGAGGCAGGACTGGAGTAGGATGGAAGGACTGGAGAAGGATGGAACAGGAACTGCAGAGGCAGGACTGGAGTAGGATGGCAGGACTGGAGCAGGATGGAACAGGAACACCGGTGGCAGGACTGGAGTAGGACGGCAGGGCTGGAGCAGGATGGAACAGGAACACCAGTGGCAGGACTGGAGTAGGACGGCAGGGCAGGAGCAGGATGGAACAGGAACACCAGAGGCAGGACTGGAGTAGGACGGCATGACTGGAGCAGGATGAAACAGGAACACCGGAGGCAGAGGCGTATCTAGGCTTTCTGGCACCCGGGGCAAGAATTCGGTTCGGCGCCCCCCCCCCCCGCATATGCGACTTGAACACTTAGCCATGTACCCACGAGCTGCTCCTCCTAATGCTCTTAATGTTCAGTAAAAAACTGAGAGAAGCAGGAAGAGAAGCTCGTTGTCACAGGATCATACCTATGAAAATCGCATATGAGTGAAGTGTCCATGTGATGACTACGGCAACCTGCAGAGCTGAATCCTGACACTGCAGCTTCTGAATTCTCACAACGAATGCACTGCACACTTTTAGGATTCTCCCTTGCTGATGTACCGTCATGACAGCACAAGTATGTGATTTATATACTTCTGGCCACATTCCGACTAGACGTGCCCGGCCTCGCTCTGTTCATTTTCATTGAGTGAGGCCACACACGTCTAGTCAGCATGTGACCGTATGTATGTATATTACCGGCACAAGAGAATCCTGACAGCGTTCAATGAGCACTGTGAGAATTCAGAAGTCTGCAGTCACATAGAATGACTGCAGACTCAACACAAACCTGGAGAACCCCTATAATGTTCCTAACAAATAAAAACATGAGAATTAGTCAGTATCACAAATAACATTTACATCCAAGTACCTTATAGATGACGTCGTCTCTGCAGTCAGTCACCTTTTCTTCTAGACCCCATGATGAGTTTTCTCATCCACATCTCGTCTCTGCAGACTTCCATCTTCTCCGGTCTTCTGCAGAAAATCTCCACACAATGCCCTTAAAGATAGAAGTGTCATTATAATGCTCCTAAATAAAAATATCTGCAATATACTGTCTCCTCACACTATTCCCCTCTAGCATCCCACCTGTTCACCATACTGTCTCCTCATATATTTACCCCCTCACTCTCTATACTGTCTGCTCACACATACCCCTGACTCCCCATACGGTGTCCATCCACATACATTAACCCATTCGCTCCCCATACTGTCTGCACCAATCCCCCATACTGTTTCCTCATACATACTCTTTATTTTATGTCCTCAAATCTCCCCACACATTAAATCCCCCCATCCCCAATCCCCCACACACATTAAGTACCCCCATCCCCATTCCAAATCCCCCCACACATTAAATAACCCCCCATCCCCACTCCAAATCCCCCCACACATTAACCAAATCCCCACTCATTAACCCCCATCAGCACTCCAAATCCCCCCACCCCCACTCCAAATACCCCCACACATTAACCCCAACCCCACTCATTAACGCCCCCATACATTAACCCCCATCCCCATTCATTAACCCCCGCGCACATTAACCCAATCCCCACTTATTAACCCCATCACCACTCCAAATCCCCCCCACACATTAAATAACCATCTGCACTCCAAATACCCCCACACACATTAACCCCCATCCCCACTCATTGATGCCCCCACACATTAATCCCCATCCCCATTCATTAACCCCCCCACTCATTAACCCCCATCACAATAAATAACCCCCATCTCCACTCCAAATCCCCCACACATTAACCCCATGGCATCCCCACTCATTAACCCCCACACACATTAACCCCCATCCCCACTCTAAATACCCCCACACATTAACCGCCATCCCCTCTACAAATCCCCCCCATCTCCACTCATTAACTCCCCCTCATCTCCCATCTTCGGTGGTTCTTCAGCTCCACAGAGGAGCACACTTACCACCAGCGTTTGCTTTGGGCGCCGGGGAGTGACGTCAGCAGCGTGATCACATGACCTGATCACGCTGCTGACGTCGCTCTGGCCCGGCGGTCAGAGCTTCAATTGTACAGGCGTCTGTATAGACGCCAGTACAATTGGTCCCTGGGAGCCGGCACGGCCTCCTTCTCTGCGCCGGCTGTCAGCTTGACAGCTGACACAGAGAACCGCCTACTTTCAGGCGGGGGGCGGCAGAACGCAGCCGCCAGGGAGTACACTGCGGACCGCTGCATTAGGCGGCCCGACTGCGCCCCCCTGCTGGCTGCGCCCGGGGCAACTGCCCCGGCTGCCCCCCCTAGTTACGCCACTGACCGGAGGCAGGACTGGAGTAGGATGGAGGGAGCACCGGAGGCAGGACTGCGGAATACAGCAGGGAACATGGATAGCAGGACTGAGAGGCTGCTGCAGGGAGCAGACGAGAACGGGACTGCAGGACTGCAGAGAGCACACGATGAAGCGAGGCCCAGTGTGCTAGGAAACATAACGATCAGGCGCCTCCCTCAGGGGGAAGCGACCTGATATGCCCCTGTCTGGTCTGCCCTTGGTCAGGGGGTGCTTCTGGGTCAGGGCATAGCCAGAGCACAAGAAGCAGGAGGGAGGCGCGGCCACGGCCTATGGCGCATGCGCATTGCATGCAGAGACGCCGCCGACCACGAGCCTGTCAGAGGTGACCTCCGTGGATGTCGGGCGGCGGGGGGCTGCAGCGTGGGAGCAGTGGCCGGGTGAGTATGCAGAGACGGCGTGACAGTACCCCCTCCCCTAAGCCGCCCTCCCCGGAGATTAGCAAGAAATCTCTTGAGGATACGGGGAGCATTGATATTCTCCTGAGGTTCCCAGGATCTCTCCTCAGGACCAAAGCCCTTCCAGTCAACAAGGAAAAATGTCCTACCTCTAACCTTCTTCATGGCGATAATGTCCTCCACTTCAAAGACATCATCGGCACCCACCGGCTGAGGACCGGAATCAGGCAAGGAATGGAAGCGATTCAGCACCACAGGTTTAAGGAGAGAGACATGGAAGGTGTTCGGGACCCGGAGCGAAGCAGGCAACCTCAATTTGTAGGCGACTTCGTTGATACGTCCAAGAATTTCAAACGGACTGATGTAGCGTGGCCCCAACTTATAGGAGGGCAGTTTCAACCGGATGAATTTGGACGAGAGCCAGACTTTGTCCCCGACACGATAGGGTGGAGGATCCAATCTCTTCTTGTCGGCATAGTTCTTAATCCGATCCACGGACCTCTTGAATGACGTGTTGGTCTCGGCCCAAATCTTGGAAAATTCGGAGGACAAAGCATTGGCCGCGGGTACCTCGGAGGCAGGGGTTATCGGAAGGGGAACACCAGGATGTCTGCCAAACACAATGAAAAATGGAGACTTGGCCGAGGACTCGCCCGCATGGTTGTTGTAAGCGAACTCGGCCCAGGGAAGTAAGTCAACCCAATCGTTCTGGTGGGCGTTGGAGAAATGACGTAGGTACCCTGTGAACGTCTGGTTGGTACGCTCCACCTGCCCGTTGGACTGTGGATGATAGGCAAAGGAGAAGTTGAGGGAAACGTTCATAAGCTTACAAAGTGATCGCCAGAACTTGGAGGTGAACTGAACCCCTCGGTCAGACACGATGCGTAGAGGTAGTCCATGGAGTCTGAAGATTTGCTGGATGAAGACTTTGGCCAGCTCCGGAGCCGAGGGGAGACCGGGCAGAGGGAAGAAGTGGGCCATCTTGGAAAAACGATCCACCACCACCAAGATGACTGTGCAGCCGGAAGAACAGGGTAAGTCAGTGATGAAATCCATGGCGATGCTTTTCCAAGGGACCGCGGGGCGGGCAACGGAAGCAACATGCCGGACGGAGGTCTTTGTGGCACTTTGTTCTTTGCACAGGATGGACAAGAAGCCACAAAATCGAGTACATCTTGGTGAAGCGTGGGCCACCAGTAGTGATGCGCGATAAGATCCAGGGTCTTCTTAGTTCCGGCATGGCCGGCCAGTTTGGAGGAGTGCCCCCATAGGAGGACTTTTCTCTTGAGGTTCTCAGGCACAAGCGTTTTGCCAGGGGGAGGAGCAAGCCAGTTCACTGGAGCCACTGTGATGATCCTAGTGGGGTCAATGATATGCGAGGGTTCCTCCGTGGTTTCGTGTGGCTGGAAGACCCTGGACAGAGTGTCGGCTTTGGTATTTTTGTTGCCGGGACGGAAACGGAGCTCAAAGTCAAATCGGGCGAAAAATAAGGACCATCTGGCCTGACGAGGGTTGAGACTCTGGGCAGACTGGAGATAGGCCAGATTCTTGTGATCCGAGAAGATGACAAAGGGATGGACAGCTCCCTCGAGGAGGTGACGCCACTCCTCCAAGGCCAACTTGATGGCCAGAAGTTCCTGGTCGCCGACCAAGTAGTTACACTCGGATGGAGAAAAGGCCTTCGAGAAGAAGCCACAAGGGTGCAGACGACCGTAGGCGGATCTCTGGGACAATACTGCCCCGGCACCTTGTCGAGGAGGCGTCCACCTCGAGTACAAAAGGTCGGTTGCTCTCCGGGCAATGCAGGACCGGAGCCGTGGAGAAAGCCCATTTTAGGGTCAGAAAGGCCTCTTCCACCTCAGGTGGCCAATCGTTGGGAGTAGTCCCTTTACGGGTGAGAGCAGAGATAGGTCTTGTGATTGCGGAAAAGTGAGAGATGAATTGCCGGTAATAATTGGCGAATCCGAGAAATCATTGTATCGCCCTTACCCCGACGGGGCGAGGCCATTTGAGAATGTCAGACAACTTCTCAGGGTCCATCCTTAGTCTAGCGTCGGAGATAATGTATCCCAGAAACGGCAGGGAGGTCTGTTCGAAGAGACATTTCTCAATCTTCGCATACAGGCGGTTCTCCCGAAGACGCTGTAACACCAAGCGGACACTCTTTCTGTGGGACGAGAGATCCGGCGAGAAGATGAGGATGTCGTCCATGTACACGACCAAACACGAGTACAAGAGGTCCCGGAAGATCTCGTTGACGAACTCTTGAAACACCGCAGGAGCATTGCAGAGACCAAAGGGCATGACCAGGTACTCGTAATGGCCATCTCGAGTGTTGAAGGCCGTCTTCCACTCGTCTCCAGCGCGGATATGGACCAGATTATAGGCTCCTCTGAGGTCCAGCTTAGAGAAGACCCGGGCTCCTCTGAGACGGTCAAACAGCTCCGGAATGAGTGGAAGAGGGTACCTGTTCTTGATGGTAATTTAATTCAAGCCCCTATAGTCAATGCATGGCCGTAGAGTTCCGTCCTTCTTTTTGATGAAGAAAAACCCGGCTCCCGCGGGCGACGAGGATTTCCCTATAAAACCTTTGGCGAGGTTCTCCCGGACGTATTCGGACAGGGCTGTGGTCTCAGCGGGAGACAGGGGGTAGATTCTGCCCCTTTGGGGGGGTTGAACCAGGAACAAGTTCAATTGGGTAGTCAAAAGGCCGGTGTGGAGGAAGGACCTCCGCTTCCTTCTTATCAAAGACATTGGCGTAGGAACTGTAGGCTGGAGGGAGACCCGTAAGGTCTGGGGGGTGACCGGGGAGCGGCCGCCAGGCGGACAGGAGTCAGACAGCGAGCTTGACACGGGTGCCCCCAGCGGAGTATCTCCCCAGAAGACCAGTCGAGAACAGGCTGATGAGTCCTTAACCATGGGAGACCGAGTAGAATGGCGTGGGAGAGCTTAGGCAAAACGTAAAATTCTATCTTCTCTCGATGTAAGGCACCGACTTGCAACTCCACTTCTTCAGTGGCCAAGGTGATGGTCACCTGTAGCGGTTTGCCATCCACCACGGCAATCTGCAGAGGGTTACATAGAGCAACTACGGGAATTTCGTATTTGTCCACTTCTTCTGGCCGAATGAAGTTACCTGCCGAGCCCGAATCCACGTAGGCTACCTCGGACCCACGTCTATCCCCTGAAACCTGAAGCACAGAAATAGTAAGAGGTTGAGAGGGATCGTCACCTAGGGACGCCTCTCTTACCTGACCTAGGAGGAGGAGTTTCCCTGTCTCTTAGGACAGGTGCGGATATAGTGCAATGAACCTCCACAATAAAGGCACAGACCTTGTGCCCGCCTCTCTTGCTGACCCAACTTGGCCAAGTTGAGACAGTCTATCTGCAAGGGCTCGACCGAGGAGGAAGAAGAAGACCCGGCCGAATGAGGACTGGCAGAACGGGTGAAAAAGGGAGCTGGCCTGGTGGATCTCCTGTCTCTCGCTGACTCCCGAGCGCGCTCCTGGAAGCGTAGGTCAATGCAGGTAGCCAGCGAGATAAGGTCCTCTAAGGTGGTCGGGGTATCTTGACCTGCGAGTTCATCTTTTATTCTGCCTGAAAGACCGCGCCAGAACGCCCCTACCAAAGCCGTGTTATTCCAGGCGAGCTCGGAGGAGATAGTGCGAAAGCGGATAGCGTACTGACCGACCGTGAGAGAACCCTGATGTAGGTTAAAGAGTGATTCGGTGAGGGCAGCTAACCGACCCGGCTCATCGAAGACCCTGCGAAAAGTATCCAAGAAAACCGGAAGACTTGAGACAACGGGATTGTCACGTTCCCAGAGGGAATTCAACCAGGACAGGGCCTCTCCCTCCAGATGGGACATAATGAAGGCTACTTTGGCCCGGTCAGAGGGATATTGCTGCGGCAACCATTCAAAGTGGAGGCTACACTGATTTAAGAACCCCCTGCAGAGCTTAGGATCCCCAGTGAAGCGAGGCGGTTTGGCGAGGCGGGGCGTTGGGAGAGCTGTAGGAGCGGAGGGAGGAGTCAGAGCTGCGGCGGCAGAGTGTAGAGCTGACAAGCGGCCATCAAAGGAAGCCATGTGAGACAAAATATGGGCTTGAGTATCTTGTTGCTGGCCCAGCTCCTGTTGAAGACTGGCCAGTAAAGTGGCAGTTCCAGGATCGGCCACCTGCAGGGCCGACAAATGGGTGTCCATAGACTTCATGATAGACATAATGCGTCCCTGATTCTCCCGCAGGAAGAGTAACTCTTTCTGAGTGGCAGCAGTGGTACCGGCAGGGTCCAAGGCCTGATCGTACTGTTAGCGTGGCTGGCCTGAAGCCGGAATCTCAAGGAGTGGACCCTCTGGAGTAGGACGGCAGGACTGGAGCAGGATGAAACAAGAACACCGGAGGCAGGACTGGAGTAGGATGGATGGAGCACCGGAGGCAGGACTGCAGAATACAGCAGGGAACACGGATAGCAGGACTGAGAGGCTGCTGCAGGGAGCAGACGAGAACAGGACTGCAGAGAGCACACGATGAAGCGAGGCCCAGTGTGCTAGGAAACACAACGATCAGGCGCCTCCCTCAGGGGTAGCGGCCTGATATGCCCATGTCTGGTCTGCCATTGGTCAGCAGGTGCTTCCGAGTCAGGGCATAGCCGGAGCACAAGAAGCAGAAGGGAGCCTGTCAGAGGTGACCGCCGTGGCTGTCGGGCGGCGAGGGGCTGCGGCGTGGGAGCAATGGCCGGGTGAGTATGCAGAGATGGCGTGACACTGGATTTTCGCACCCAGAACATTTTTGGTGCCAAATTGGGCCCATGACGCCCACGATGGGTGGAGCTATTGCCAGCCTGCGCACCATTTTGCTCCATCACAGCACTCACAGCCGCCATCTTGACAATGCTGGGAGCTCCTCCAGTTTCTTTAGGCAACAGTCAGTTACCCTGCTTGCAGCACCACTTTGTAACGGGGGCCCGGCTATCCGTGTCCCCTGCTGTACTCCAGTCCTGCCTCCGGTGTTCCTGTTCCATCCTGCTCCAGTCCTGCTGTCCTACTCCAGTCCTGCCTCCGGTGTTCCTGTTCCATCCTGCTCCAGTCCTTCCGTCTTACTCCAGTCATGCCTCCAGTGTTCCTGTTCCATCCTGCTCCAGTCCTTCTGTCCTACTCCAGTCCTGCCTCCGGTGTTCCAGTTCCATCCTGCTCCAGTCCTTCCGTCCTCCTCTAATCCTGTCTCCTGTGTTCCTGATCCAGCCATCCCTCCACGTTCCAGTCTACTGTCTTACTCCATTCCTGTCCCCTGTTTTCCGGCTCTGTCCTGTCATCTACACTTCAGTCCCTCCACGTTCCAGTCTACAGTCTTACTCCACTCCTGTCTCCTGTGTTCCAGCTCTGTTCTGTCATCTACACTTCAGTCCCACAGTCCTACTCTAGTCCATCCTGAGCCACCCCTCTCGGTACCAGCTACCGTGGTACTCGAACCCCTGGGCCTGCTCCTAACGGTCCCTGTATAGGGGTCGGTTCCACTGGGAGCTCGCCCGGGGCCCCTCGGTGCCATGGCCCAGAGGGTCCACTCCTGGAGATTCCGGCTCCAGACCAGCCACGCTAACATCCAGCTGGCGGGGAGGGTGCCTGGTTCCTAGGCCCCATCCCCTTGTGAGCGGTGCCCGCCTGCGGTGGGCTCGGCGAAGAAAGAAGAAGAGTTACCTCCCACAGCTGATTCCAGGCGAGCAGGAGGAATGTCCGGAGGCTGCTCCACCCTGGCCCGGGAGGGGCCAGAAAGAAGAAACCTGCGTGTCTGGCTGGATGGTGCCATTACAGGAGGACCAAGATGGCAACCGGAAGGAGGAGGCTGACCCAGAAGAGAGTCCTGGCACATGGCAGACCCGGGAGGAGATCACCGGTGATTACGGAGCGGCAGCAGCAGAACCTCCGGTGAGTTCCTGTAACGAATGGAAGTGGAGGCAGAGATGGTAAGTTCACATTCATTTTTATTTTTATGTGGAACCTCGGGACCACAGTCCGGGGGGCTCCAAAGGGGGCGTGACTAGTGAGCCCCGGGTACCCGTAGTAAAACCCCTCAGGCAGGGCCAGAATGGAATACCCGGAGGACACAGGTGCTACCTCCAGTTAGACCCCGAACACGTGGCAGCTGTCCCAGTGGGACCAAAAGGGATAACAACAGTTACAGCAGAGTCTGTAATGAGCTGGGTCCTGGATCCGGTTAGTTGGTAAGGAGTCAGTTCCAGTGACCTTCACACAGTCCTTGGACTCGGATGGCTGTAGGTGGAACGGGATGGCTTAGGCCCAGATGGTTGCTGATATAACCAGGTAACACAGGATACTGATATGCTGTGGAAACAGAGAGCATTAGACAATGTACAGAGACTGCAGATGCAGTGCAGACAGGTTAGCATGAGAACCGGATGTAGCAATGATAGATACTAGTTGCTCCGGCGCTCTCCCTATGGAGGAGAGGCCAGAAATAAAAGCCAGTGTGCTGCCATTGGTTAATTGCATTTTATGAATATTGCACGCTGCCCCTTTAAGAAGGCAAGAGAGCGGGCAGGTGTGCCCTAATAGCCTTAGCTACAGATCTCCTCACAGGACGCCAGGAGGAGGAGGCAGGAGGAAGGACAGAACACTGAGCAGCAGCATGAGAGGCTCAAGGTGAGTGCCCAGAACGGAGAGCAGCGGCAGGCCTGGACGCAGCACCAGGACGGGGGCCAGGTGTAACAGCGGCAGACCTGGGCGCAGCGTCAGGACGGGGACAGGGTGTAACAGTATCCCCCTCTTTACACCCCCTCTTCTTCAAGCCTGCATAGAACCATTTAAGGAGAAGAGGAGCCTGTATGTTCTCCCTAGGCTCCCAAGATCTCTCCTCAGGACCAAAACCCTTCCAGTCCACCAGGTAGTAGGTGTTACCCCTTACTTTTTTTACGGCCAGGATATGTTTTACCTCAAAAACATCATCCTCCGAGACAGGGTCAGGAGTGGTACCCGGATCCTTAAAGAAGGGACTTAAAACTACTGGTTTAAAGAGAGAAACATGAAAGGAGTTAGGCACACGTAGGGAAGTGGGCAACTTCTGCTTGTACGAGACAGGATTGATCTGTCTCAAGATCTCAAATGGTCCAATGAACCGGGGACCCAATTTGTAGGATGGCATCTTTAAACGGATGTACTTAGAAGAGAGCCATACCTTGTCTCCGGGGCAAAAGATAGGTGCATCCAAACGTCTCTTGTCCGCATGCCTTTTCATACGCTGGGAGGCTTTCTCCAGAGCAGTTTTGGTATCCCTTCAGACCTTAGAAAAATCTTCGGAGAAAGTATCGGCAGCTTGGAACGCCAGATGATCTGGAGATGGGAAGAGGTATTCCGGGTTGCATTCCGAAGACAATCTGAAAGGGAGACTTTCCAGAAGATTCACTTACTTGATTGTTGTAAGAAAATTCGGCCCAGGACAGCAAGTCTACCCAGTCGTCATGATGGGCGTTGACAAAGTGACGCAGGAATCCAGCCAGGATTTGATTTGTCCTCTCCACTTGTCCATTGGACTGGGGATGGTGTGCTGAGGAAAAATCCAGTTCAATTCTTACCAGTTTACAAACTGCTCTCCAGAATCTTGAGGTGAACTGGACTCCCCTGTCAGACAGGATGTGGAGAGGGAAACCATGGAGACGGAAGATGTGCCGGATAAACAGATCCTCCAACTCAGGAGCAGTTGGAAGACCGGGTAGTGGAACGAAGTGAGCCATTTTAGAGAAGCGATCCACCACTACCCACACCACAGAACAGCCAGATGAGATCGGGAGATCTGTGATGAAGTCCATCGCGATATGTTGCCAGGGAGCAGATGAAATTGGAAGAGGCTGAAGCCTACCTGCGGGTTGATGCTTGGCTGCCTTGTTACGAGCACAGGAAGGGCAGGCTGTGATGAACGCCAGGATGTCCTTAGCCATGGCAGGCCACCAGTAGTACCGGGAGATGAGTTGCAGAGTCTTTCTCTGGCCGGCGTGACCAGCCAACTTGGACGAGTGACCCCACCGAAGGACACGAGTACGCTCAGAAGCTGACACGAAAGTCTTCCCAGGAGGCAGCCGGGCAAGATAAGTAGAAGCGACCGCGACTAACCTTGAGGGTTCTATGATGTGCTTCGGTTCTTCTTCTTGATTCGGAGGTAGAAAGGCTCTGGAAAGTGCATCTGCTTTGACATTTTTGTCAGCTGGGCGAAAATGAAGAACAAAGTTAAAACGAGCAAAAAACAAAGCCGAGCGGGCTTGACAAGGATTCAGCCTTTGCGCAGTTTGGAGGTAAGCAAGGTTTTTGTGATCGGTGTATACGACTACCTGATGAAGAGCTCCTTCTAGAAGATGCCTCCACTTCTGCAGAGCCAATTTGATAGCCAACAATTCCCGATCTCCAACAGAATAATTCCTCTCTGCAGAAGAAAAAACCTTGGAAAAAAAACGCAGGAATGCATTCGCCCGGAGGACGATTTCTGGGTTAGTACAGCTCCCGCACCTACTGAAGAGGCATCGACCTCAAGAAAAAATTGTTCATTGGAGTTAGGACGATGAAGAACAGGTGCGACAGCAAAGGCCTTTTTGAGGGAAACAAAAGTCTCCTCAGCCTCAGGAGGCCAATCGTTGGGATTTGAACCTTTCCGGGACAGAGCTGAGATGGGCGCCACTCGGGTGGAGAAGTTAGGAATGAATTGTCTGTAGTAGTTGGCGAAGCCCAGAAATCGCTGTATGGCCTTCAACCCAGACGGACGAGGCCACTTGAGTACAGCCGATAACTTTTCTGGATCCATTTTTAATCCTGTGGAGGAAACAATGTAACCGAGGAAAGGCAAAGAGGATTGTTCAAAGAGGCACTTCTCAAACTTGGCGTACAGTCTGTTCTCCCCGAGCCTCTGTAAGACCAAGCGCACTTGTCTGCGATGTGAGACCAAGTCAGTAGAAAAAATCAGAATGTTGACTAGGTATGTAAGAGAATGGTCAGCTATAGTATACTGAGCTGCCATGAGCAACGAGGCAGCCATCTTAGGAAAGTTAGGAAAGAATATATTCAACTTTTACAATAGAAATAATATGATGTACTCTGTAAAAGCAGATGGAGGATGTAAAATGAGATCATGCCCATTAACCAATTTAGTAGATGTGCATACAGGTAAATTGGATCAGCCTCAGGGCATTGAGAAACTAAAACCAACGAATATATGGTGAATATGTGTATTCATGATAAGGTTAGTGGGAAACAGACTTCTGAAATTGTCAAATGTATGAATTTATGGGTTTTAGTCTAAAAGCAGTAATAAGATTAATGACAGTAGCTAGAGAGAATAGTGGATTTATGTGCTTCTTAATGTGGTCTGGTAAAAAGTTAATTACTGATGTAATGCTGTGCCATTTTTTCCTTTGTCCAAAAAGATATGATGTAACCATATACGCCCTTTTCTATAATATGTATACAGCTTGTTTGCATAATGTATAAAAGGCACCTGTAATCTAGCTCGGGGCCTTATCATCGCCAGACTTCCTAGCGAATCTCTGCCCGTCTGAATCCCTGTTTTTGCCCGCATATTTCAACTTCTCTGACTATCTGTTCTGTTTTGCCGTGTATCTCTGAATAAACTACAACCTCAGCTTCGAGAGGAATTGTCTGCAATTTTGTCCGGCTCTTCCAACTCTCCAAATCAGGACTCTCTTTTTTCTTACAAGTGGCGATTGCCAGCCAAGAGATGCGGCTCCGGAGAGCGGCCTCCAGCGGCCTCCAGAAGAACCTTTGGAAAAAGTTGCAGATGAGAGTTTGAGGTTGGAAGAGTGAAGAAAAAATAAAAGAAACGCGAGTGGCCACACGTGAAACTGATCAAAGGAAGCCAGCCTGAAGGAGAACCTCTCGTGATCGCTCCGAGACCGCCTGCCCGATTTTTTATAAGAAAACCACGGACAAAGAAAAAGACTATAAAAAGATGAGTAACTAAGAAGAAGCCATCTACAAGGACGTGAGAATTTTTTTGTGCCCGGTAGCAAGAAGCTTTAAAAGGGCGTGGGGAGACGCCTGGCAAGCTAACGAGTGAGGCTGGAATCACGGCTCTTTTGATATTCTTGGTCGACCCAGCCTGCAGGAGGTCTTCCATTCGAGAGAGGTGTGAGTATCTAACTTTGCTTAAATTGCATTTGTTGATACTAGAACAGAGTAAAATTCGTCCTTGTGGACCACTGTAAATATGGAGTGGTTACGGAAGCAGGCAGAGAAATATGCTGACACACCCCAGCTGGAGGGGGTTAATGTGGAAACCACGTGGTTAAATTGTATGCGTTGGTTTACCACTGAGAACAGGGAACTAGATAGAAAAAATTTGCTAGGTTAAGCTAATAGCCAAGTAGTGGCTTTGTGTAAGACAGTCATAACTTTTGATCAGGCTCTTGATAGGCAGCTTACACAGCAATATGTTAACATGATCACCCGGGGAGGGGCAGCGTATAGGGAGAGATTGGAAAAGCTGAGTGAGATGCTGGAGCTAGCACGGAAGCACAGAGAGGAGGGGTGCGAGCAGCAGCAGCAGCTGAGAGCAGTTATGTCACAGATGGACACTGCAGCTTCGAGACACAGTGCTGATGTAAATACAGTTGTAGACAGGAGTAGAGAGTTAGAAGAATGAGTGAAGTAGTACATAACAAGATATAGTGTCCCAACAGCTCCAGCTTATGCAGACACAGTTGAGGAAAGATATATTGTCCGACAGCTCCAGCACATGCAGACCCTAGGTTAGGTGTGATGCTGCTTTAATCCCAAGAGAAAAAAATCCCAGGCCAAATGTTCCTGGTCCATCTTAAATTTATTAAAAAAATGTTGCCTAATTGGGAGGAAAGTGAGTGTTTTGTTAGGACGATGCAATCCGAGGTGAAGGGTGATGAGCCTAATGCTTTTGCGTACCATTCTCCTCGGGGTGTATCTGCTGATTCAGGGAGACCAGGAGTTCTGGGGGGTATGCGCAGCTGCAGAGAATGGGTAGGTCCCGTTCGGCAGAGCCCCCACGGGATCCCATGAGAGGCCCCCCCCCTTGTGTTACTTTTGTGGACATCTAGGACATGTTAGACGTTTTTGTCCCAACCTTGTGCCAGGGATTGTACCCCTAGAACCCCGGGCACCATTTAAGTCCCAACAGCCCCGGGAGTTCTCTAGACCACCTTTCGGAGTTAGACCTCCGTATCCAGCAGTGAATGACCCTAAGCAGTATCAGCAGTACAACGGTCTTCAAATGGTTAACCCAGTCTCACAGGAGCCTTCTGCTCCTGCTCCCTCCCCAATAGCTTTCACTCATCCGCGCCCGGAGGTCCATGCTATTCAGGGAGGGGTCACTTCTCCTCGTCCCTGTGCTCCCCTGATCAAGGAGCTACGGGAACATGAGGACCGGACCCTGACTAAGGATCTCTTTGGGGCGGAGGTGGCGGCTGTTGGACGGAAGCCGTGTTCAGATGGGGATGATGGATTTTTCGGGCTTCCCACGGCAGGTAACACTGATTGATGGAGTGCTCCCCCTGTTCCCCTTACCCTCCTTGCCCCCCTTTCCCTGGGCAGGGACGGTAGACCTTATGTCAGAGGGAGAATAGAGGAGCTGCCTTGGGAAGACATCCTCATCGATACAGGAGCCTCAGTTTCAGTAACAAGACACAAATTGCAGTCACCCCCTGGACTGCCTGACACCACAACATTGGTGGGATTCGAAGGCTCCTGTATTCAGGCTGTAAAAAGTCATCCAGTGAACCTGAGATTTCAGGACACAGGGGGATTGAAGCAAAGGGGTCTTCGATGCGTTTTTTGGGTAAACCCACATTTACGGTCCACTATTTTGGGAACTGATGTTTTGGGAGCAATGGGAATTGTTGTTGATTTATGTAACAAAGTTCTGTGGCGGAACAAAGAAGCCACTATCTGTTCTGTAATTGTCCCTGTGGAGGAGGAGGAGGAGAGTCATAAATTACCCATTGCTAGCTTCGGATTAGGTGCTAATGAAAATGTTGAAAACACTGACAATGATGCTTTGAAAAATGAATTGAAGCAAAGGTTCCCTGAATTGTGGATCTCAAAGAAAACTGATTGTGGGTTAATGCAAACTCAGGTTAAAATTGATGGTGAAAAACTGCCACCTTTCCAGCGTCAGTACTGTATTCCTGAGGACGCAATCCCTTACATAAGGGTTGCAGTCAGTGAATTGGAGAAGCAAGGTGTTGTTGTGAAAGGTAATTCTCCATGTAACAGTCCTATTCTACCTCTAAAAAAGGAAGATGGCAGTTTTCGAATGGTGGTAGACCTGAGACTTGTAAATAAGTACACTCCCTCAGCTGCTCACCTTGTTGCATCTGTCCCTGAAGTTATGTCACAGCTGAGGAGTGATTGTAAAGTGTTTTCTTGTTTAGACATTGCAAATGGCTTTTTCTCAGTACCCCTAACACCTGAATCTGCCCTCCGCTTCGCATTCACTTTTGAGAATGTGCAATACCTGTTCACGTGGCTGCCCATGGGATTTCACAGTTCTCCTGTGTATTTCCATCAGGCATTAGCTCAGGTGTTAGAGCCCCTTGGTTACGGAGACAAAGTCTTACAGTATGTGGATGATCTATTGATTCAAACTGTCGATGAATGTGAACACAAAGAGACCCTTGGAAATGTTTGTCAGGCTTTACAAGAGGCAGGACTCAAAATGAGTCTAGACAAGGTACAATTAATGAAATCAGAGGTTAAATTCCTGGGTGTGTCTGTCTCGGCAGAAGGAAAGAAACCCATGCATGATAGGGTTAAAGCTATTCAGGCTGTTCCCATATCAACCAATATCACTGAGCTCAGAAAATTTTTGGGTCTTATCAACTTTTCCCGAGAATTTATTGAAGATTTTGCTTATCTGGCTAAACCGCTGTATGATTTATTGAAAGATGTTAATGATGATTTTGCACCTGTCAATGTGGAGGGAGCCGCCTTACAGGCTTTTGAGGGATTGAAGCGCGCCCTTACGGCAGCTGCTGCATTGGTTAACCCTGACCCTTCCCAGCCTTTTTACATTCAGACTGATACTGGTGATGTCTCTATTTCTTCTCTGCTTCTACAAAAATGGCCCAAAGAAAGCCCAGAAGTATCTAGTCAGTTGTATGCCCTAGGTTACTACTCTAGGTTGCTTACCCCCGTGGAAAAAGGATTCACTCAGTGCATGAAGCACCTACTGGGCGTGCACTGGACTATGAACCAAGTGAGACATATAGTGGGGTTTGCTCCTTTAATTTTACAAACCCCGCATGTCACTTTAAAAACTTTGCTGAAAGGAAAAGCTTCAGGTATTAATTCACAGAGAATGGCCCAATGGATCAATGATTTTGAGACCAGAGACTTACAAGTTGAAGTGGGTGAGAAATATCATTTAGCCCAGATGATGCAATATGCAGGAAAAAGTCACGATTGTCAAATTGAACAGGCTAATGTCACTCCCTCCCCCTTCCGAGCAGATTTCCAAGAAGGAATTTCTTGTGCCTATATCGACGGAGCTCAATACTTGCATGAGGGGCATTACGTCACCGGCTTCGCTGTGTGGCTTCCAGCTAAGCCATTGCTGCTGCAGTATAAACTCCCAGGTCATTTCTCCGCTCAAAGAGCTGAATTGGAAGCAGCTTTACAGGTCATCCTTGTGTGCACAGAGCGAATGAATATCTTCAGTGATAGTGCATATGTCGTTTCTTCCCTCACCCTCTATCTCAATGTATGGGCACTGAGGGGGATGGTTGATTCACAGAACAAGCCCTTGCAACATGCAGAAATTCTTAAACAAATTGAGCCACGGGGCAAAGAATTCCCGATTTATGGTCCTTCTGTAAAATTAAAGGGCACCAGAGGTTGATTCCTGACCCCCACATCCTTGGCAATGCATATGTAGACCACGCAGCCAAGGAAGCTGCACTCACAGGCGATGACAAATATCCCCAAGAAGTCATCGCTGCAGTCACTAAAAAATCCCGGACGAGCCCCCTTGTTTTTTCTCCTCTTCAAGATCTCGTAAAGGCCCAGGAGAAGGACGGAGACTCATCCCTGTTCAATTCCCTTGAGTCCCTGCCCATTGAGGGGGAGTGTCTGTACTACAAAAGAATTAATGACAGGCTGGTGCCTTATATCCCAACAATAATGATTAAGTCTTTGCTCAAATTTCAAGCTACAAAGGTGTTAAAATTGTTCATATCGATCAGTGCAGACTTCTTAATTATTTTACTGAGATTTCTGGTAAGGACTGATACTCCACTTTTTTTTTCTATTTTCTCCAGGTCCGCTGAAGATTTTCATATTCGACTCCTAGGACCATGGATTTATTGGATGATTGGGAGAAGATGCTTCACACTATACAGTGGGACTCTGATAGTGTGAGAGGGGGAGAAGATCAGGAAAATCTAGAAGCCAAAGAATGAGAAGAAAAAGACCAAAAGACTTAACTATTGTGCAACTTATTTTTTTCGGGACTATTTGAATTATTTTTTTTTATTTTATTATGTGTTTGTTAGGGACTTTTGCCCACACACACGTGCATAAAGCGCTGAATTACCTCAATATTCTTATTTTCAATAATTCACCCATGAATATTACAGTACTGTATGTTGTACTCTGGACAGAGTACAAGAGGGGGATTTGTAAGAGAATGGTCAGCTATAGTATACTGAGCTGTCATGAGCAACGAGGCAGCCATCTTAGGAAAGTTAGAAAAGAATATATTCAACTTTTACAATAGAAATAATATGATGTACTCTGTAAAAGCAGATTGAGGATGTAAAATGAGATCATGCCCATTAACCAATTTAGTAGATGTGCATACAGGTAAATTGGATCAGCCTCAGGGCAATGAGAAACTAAAACCAACGAATATATGGTGAATATGTGTATTCATGATAAGGTTAGTGGGAAACAGACTTCTGAAATTGTCAAATGTATGAATTTATGGGTTTTAGTCTAAAAGCAGTAATAAGATTAATGACAGTAGCTAGAGATAATAGTGGATTTATGTGCTTCTTAATGTGGTCTGGTAAAAAGCTAATTACTGATGTAATGCTGTGCCATTTTTTCCTTTGTCCAAAAAGATATGATGTAACCATATACGCCCTTTTCTATAATATGTATACAGCTTGTTTGCATAATGTATAAAAGGCACCTGTAATCTAGCTCGGGGCCTTATCATCGCCAGACTTCCTAGCGAATCTCTGCCCGTCTGAATCCCTGTTTTTGCCCGCATATTTCAACTTCTCTGACTATCTGTTCTGTTTTGCAGTGTATCTCTGAATAAACTACAACCTCAGCTTCGAGAGGAATTGTCTGCAATTTTGTCCTGCTCTTCCAACTCTCCAAATCAGGACTCTTTTTTCTTACAGGTAGACAACAACACAGGCGTAAAGCAGGTCCCTGAAAATGTCATTGACAAACTCTTGGAAAACAGCGGGAACATTGCTTAGACCAAACGCCATTACTAGGTACTCGTAGTGGCCATCACGGGTGTTGAAGGCTGTTTTCCATTCGTCTCCATCTCTGATTCGGATCAGATTGTAAGCCCCTCTGAGATCCAGCTTGGTGAAGATCCTGGCCCCTCGGAGACGGTCAAACAGTTCTGAAATTAGAGGCAAAGGGTACCTGTTTTTTACCGTGATCTGGTTCAGTCCTCGGTAGTCGATACAGGGCCGCAGGGATCCATCCTTTTTCTTCACGAAGAAGAAGCCTGCTCCTGCCGGTGATGAAGATTTTCGGATAATCCCTCTGGCCAAGTTCTCCTGGATGTAGTCCGACATAGCCTGAGTCTCTGCCTGGGAAAGAGGGTAAACTCTCCCACGGGGAGGAGATGTTCCAGGAAGAAGGTCTATTGGACAGCCATTCGACCTGTGGGGAGGAAGTTTTTCAGCCTCCTTTTTCCCGAAGACATCCGAGAAGGACCAGTAGGCATGTGGTAATCCAGGCAGGGTAGCAGGTTGGACCGGGGGTGAAGCTGGTTCAATCCGGGTTAAACAACGGTCCGAGCAGGAATCTCCCCAACGTAGAATTTCGCCTGTTCTCCAATTAAGGACTGTTTCATGCTTCTGAAACCAAGGCAAACCTAGAAGCAAGGGGTGAGACAAACCAGGGTACACATAAAAACGGACTATTTCAGAATGCATAAGACCTACCCGGAGTTCCACTGGCTCAGTCTGGAACTGGACGGGTTCGGTCAGAGGCTGGCCATCGACAGCGGTTACCCGCAATGGATTGGGAAGAGCCTGAACTGGTAAGTGGTAGCGATCCACAAGCGTCTGCTGGATAAAGCTTCCGGCAGCTCCGGAGTCCAACAGACAAAGTCCAGAAAATGTTATTGCTTCGCAGGTCATGGAGACTGAGATCTGCAATGAAGGAGAGGAACATTCTCTACCTAGGGTGGCCTCTCCTACTGAGCCTAGGCACAGGAGTTTTCCGACTTCTTTGGACAGGAGCGGATCAGGTGTTTGGAACTACCACAGTACAGACAGCTTCCATTTTTGCGACACGCCACCTAGCGGCTGGCCAGACTTACTCGATCTACCTCCATAGCTTTGGGAGAAGAGGATGAGGTAGATGTCTTGGAAGAATTAGAGTCCAGGTGGTAGGACCTCCTGTCACGCTTAATTTCCATGGAACGCTCCTGAAAACGCAGGTCAATCCGAGTCGACAAGGAAATCAGGTCATCCAAGATGGTAGGCCTGTCCAGTCCCGCCAGCTCATCCTTAATTTTTCCAGATATGCCCTCCCAGAAGGTAGCCAGCAAGGCCTCATTGTTCCAGGATAACTCAGACGAGAGGGTGCGGAACTGAACAGCATATTGAGCCACCATGAGGGTTCCTTGGCGCAAGCGAAGCAGGGCAGAAGCGGTCGACGTGACCTGGCCAGGTTCATCAAAGGTCCTGCGAAAAGTTTCTAGGAAAGATTGAAGATCACTAACCAGCGGGTCTCCTCTCTCCCACAACGGATTCAGCCAGGCGAGAGCCTCTCCTGCTAGATGTGACATAATGAAGCCCACTTTGGCACGGTCAGAAGCAAACATATGCCCCAAGATTTCGAAGTGTAGGGTACACTGATTGAGAAAACCCTGACGCTGAGTGGGATCACCATGGAAGCGGGTAGGAGCCGCCAGGCGGGGGCCTTTGCTTGTCAAGACAGCAGGTACCTGGATGTTGCTAGGTGAATCAGGAGCAGCCGAGTTCTGCAGAGAATCCATGCGGGTGGACAGGTTACGTAGATACGTCGTGATCTTATCCTGTTGATCTCTTAAACGGGTCACCTCTTGGCACAACTCCAATGTCGGAGGCCTCTGGGGTCCAGCGGATTCCATGGCCGGAGCAATCTGTAATGAATGGAAGCGGAGGCAGAGATCGTAAGTTCACATTCATTTTTATTTTTTAAGTGGAACCTCGGGACTACGGTCCGGGGAGCTCCAAAGCACGCTGCCATTGGTTAATTGCATTTTTTGAATAATGCACGCCGTCCCTTTAAGAAGGCAAGAGAGCCGGCGGGCGTGCCCTAATAGCCTTAGCTACAGATCTCCTCACAGGACGCCAGGAGGAGGAGGCAGGAGGAAGGACAGAACGCTGAGCAGCAGCATGAGAGGCTCGAGGTGAGTGCCCAGAACGGAGAGCAGTGGCAGGCCTGGACGCAGCACCAGGACGGGGATTGGGTGTAACAGTGCCTCTCTACCTCACACCCCTGAGCCCAAGCTTGCATGTGCGGATGTCCGACCTCGCAACCCCCCGGCCCCAAGCCGCAGAGTGCCAATCCCACCATGCCGTACCCCCGTTCCGTGGGCCCTCACCTCAGAAGCAACAGGTGGTGAGCCCGTTTACATCCTCCAGGCAGGCGGCCTGGGTGGCAGAAGTTGTGGATGATACAGAGGTGCAGGCATTCCTGGAATTGGACCGGGAGCAAGGAGCACTGCACCCGAGGCCTGTTTTTGTTCGCTCTGGCGCACCAGAGGATGTGGTGGCCAGAAGGATTCCAGAGGTGATGTCTGGAGCACGGGCTCGGAGCCCTGCTGATGCTGAGTGGGATCGGGAGGAATCCGGTGCCAGCACTGGAAAGAAAAGGACAGTGACTGAAACTTGCCATTAAGAAAAGTTGCAGAAGTTGTGCCTGTTGCATAAAAAAAATTATGAAACTTTTGGGATTGTTCCACGTCCCCGAGGGCAGGAGCCCTGGAAGTCGTCCAGATAACGTCTGGATCACTGCTTGATTGAGGACTGTTTGTGTTTTTGTGGGCAGGAGCCCTGATGTGAATACGGTCAGAGTGGCGCCGGGTCCTGAAGGACCGGCAGAAGTGAACTGAGCCTGTGACAAGAATACCACTGTATGTATATTATGTATCTAATGCTATGTTTTGTTTTACAAGTCTTTAGTGATGCCATGGTCGGGGAGGTATGTAAAGGGGGTGCTGTATGTGCTTTGTGCCTTCCCCTTTAATTGCTGTATATATATAATATGTGTTATTGTAATGCTAAAGTAAGGTAGGGACAGCATAGATATGTAGTTATGACACTAGGGGGTACTGTAGAGTTAGGGAGATTAGATGCTAGATGGGACAGCAATAGTTAGCTGGTTTTAACCAGAATTGAAACAGTTAAGTAGCTGTACCAATGGGATTGTTGGTGGGAGGAGTTACCCAGAGGAGACAGAATTGTTCTAGAAAAGTCAGAGTGTGTGTGAGCATCAAACAGCAGTGCAGGCTGGAATTACAGTCGCAGTGGAGTGTGAGAACAGGCAAGACATGGTACAGTGGTCTGAAGAAAGTTTGAAGTTTGGCTACTGGGGAGCACACTCTGGGAGAGGCCAGGAAGAGGATCTCAGGTTGGAGTCTGGGGACACCGTCTGGAACTGTCAGGGACCTAAGGTCCAGTTGAGGCTGCGAACGGCAGTCTGGTTCTTTTGCCAAAGATGGGCAATGTAGACGGGGAGTGTCCAGTGAATGCTAACAGGAGGATTCTGCAGGCCTTGGGCTCAGAGAACGTGCAGGACAAGAAGTGGCAGGGTCAGACCAGGGACTGTACAGAAGATGTCATGTTTACATTTTACTGGAATGGAAGGACTGTAACTGTGCTGCTAGAGCCTGTTTCAAATAAAACCTTAAAGAAAAAGAACAAGGATTCTGCGGACATTTGTTTGTGTTCGGATCCCCATGGGACACTATATCCTGATCAGGCTCCGGTCCCGCAGGTGGGTGAAGAATTGCACACATGCCGCACCAACACCAAGACACACTCCAAAGTTGTAGTATCGGGGCGCCCAGGTGCTGAAGAGTTAAAGCCCCTCATCACAGCTGGCACCCTGGTCCCCGCTACACTGTCCCCTCCTGGCTGTGCCTTTACATTGTCCCCTCATACTGCCCACCCCACTACTCAGTCTCGGTTCTGTGCCGACTCACTATTTTCTCCACCATACTGTCTCCTTACACAATTCCCCTCAATAGTCTCCACACAGCTTTCCACCTCCCTCCTAATAATGTCTCTTCCTCTCAAATCCCCCAGCCAACCATATTGTCTTCTCATATATTTACCCCCCAGTCTCAATACTGCCTCCACACACATCCCCTCGACTCCCAATACTGTTTCTGCACACATTCCTTCACTCTCGCTCCCCTTACTGTGTCCGCAACTTACAATTGTCCACTGGGAGCCAGCATGCTGTACCTTCTCTGAGCTAACTGTCACCTTCACAGCCGGCTCAGAAAATTGCCAAATCCTAGTCTGGGGGGCGGCACAATGCATCCACTGGGGTAGACACTTTGGACTGCTACATTAGACGGCCCGACAGAGCCCCCCTGCCGACTGCACCTGGGGCAGATTCCCCATTTGCTAACTCAGATACGGCTCTGACTGGGGGTGAAAGAAAAGGGAGCTGGCTTTGCTGTTGAAATAAGCAAACAGTCCCTTTCATACACAGCTCATGTTATGTGTTGAGTTGTCAACGCAAGAAATACTATCCTGTGTTGGATACAAATTGGAAGAGGTCCTGTAGGGTCCAAGGAGCCTGTAGCTGAAGATTGGGGCACCTATCAAAAGGCAAGTATATTCATAAGTTGCATAAGGTACTAAATTGGGTGCATTTACCATGATTTCATTTTAGCTGGAAAACTCCTTTAAGACAAACAATCTTGCAGCACGGTGGCTCAGGGTTAGCATTGTGGCTGCTTGTACGTTCAATTAGCAACAAAGACATCTTAAAGAACTTTGTTTTCATGGGTTTCCTCCAGTGGCGTAACTATATAGGTGCAGGGGTTGCAATTGCACCTGGGCGCTGGAGCCTAAGGGACCCAAAAAGTCCTTTTGGCCTATATAAAAAGACCAGTACTTTTAAAAACTTGCAATAATTGGGTTCCCCATTGGAGCTTTTTCAAGTTATGCCACTGGTGCCTTCCCAGACATGCTGATAGGCAATTTAGATTGTGAACCCCAATGGGGACAGTGATGAAGATGATGTTTGTAAAGTGCTGTGGAATATGATGGTGCTATATAATTAAACTAATAAATACAGCTAAAATGGCATATACATTAACAGATGCGGCTCAAGAATTATTAGTTATGAATACTCCAGCTGTCCCTGTATATTAAGGCACCACACATTCTTTAAAATTCGCACTGTTTTTGCATCATTTTCTATTAGCATATGATATGCCAGTTGGTTTGATAATTTATATGCCTGATGCTTGTGGAAAAACGAGACGGTAACCAAGTAGGATGTTCCACCAACGCAGACTTTTAGACAGTGACTCACTGCTGTATAATTTTGGAGCTCATCTGTCTGATGTACCTCCAGGTCAAATAAATAGAAATACAAGTGGCATTTAGAAGATGTTCCTAAGCGGACATAAAACAATATGACAGGTCAGTTCTATTCCATTATTTGAAGGACGAACAGACTGTTTTTTTAATGAGGCTCTATTAGTTTGAGATGTGTTTCTGCAGCTTACGGGAAGTTGTTTGTTATTTTTATGTGTGTCCACGTATGAATTTTCCAAAGGACAAATATTGCACTTACTTGGTTTTTGTTGTTTTCATAAATCTGACATGTGATTGTATTAAAGGGAATCTGTCACCCCTTTTTTCGAATATGAGCTGCCAGCACCGACATCAGGGGCTTATCTACAGCATTCTGTAATGCTCTAGTTAAGCCCCCGATGTAACCTGAAAGAGAAGAAAAATGAGTTAGATTATACTCACCGGGGTGGGCGGTCCGGTCTTGGTCCGATGGTTGTTGCGGTCTGGCACCTCCCATCTTCATACGATGCCGTCCTCTTCTTTCCTTCCTGTCGTAGTTCCTGCGCAGGCGCACTGCTCTGCCCTGTTGAGGGCAGAACAGAATACAGCAGTGCGCAAACGTCGGACCTCTCCTAGTGCCTGCGCACTGCAGGACTCTGCTCTGCCCTCAACAGGGCAGAGCAGTACACCTGCGCAGGAGTCACGACAGGAAGGAAAGAAGAGGATGGCATCGTATGAAGATGGTAGGCGCCGGACCGCAACACCCATCGGACCAATTTTTTCTCTTTCAGGTTACATAATGCTATAGATAAGCCCCTGATGTCAGTGCCGGTAGCTCATATTCAAAAAAAGGGGTGACAGATTCTCTTTAACTATCAATAATTGGTTAGAGGAACATTACAGGTTCAGTGAAAACCACACGACACTCAAAATACCCCTGTAGGATGATACTGTTTTAATAATTACAATTGGATGGATGTTGTGGCAGTAGTGTCTCGTGGCTCCACGGACTGTAGGATCATACACAGTCTGCACAGCCTCTCATGATCCGTTAGTTCAGAGATTATTATCCTCATTAAACAAAGATACTCTTTTTTTCAGATTCATGCAGAATTAATCAGAAGAAAATTCCTGTATGCTTTTATCAATGGAATACAAAAGAACAGTAGAAGGTTCATGCTCCTCTATATGAGCCCTACAAATAAAAACTGTGTTTTTCATTTATTTCTCTGCATTTTTGTGACGTTCACAAATAATTGATTGAAATCAGGTTTATTTCAAGTTTGGCCCTAAATTAGCTTTCCACCAGAAGAAACAAAACTGCCTCTCTAGTCACACCTACAGAAGACAGCTACCATATAAGGCAATACCCTATCCATTAATAAGCCTTATAAAATGACTAAGTTTATTTGCCAACCCAGAATCTGACATCTGGTAACATAATCACTGACATGGTCACTGTGTGTCTGGGCGCAGGTGTTACCGCAAGGCGAACCCATAACACACGTGACCCTGGATACAGCGCCTCCAGTGGGGCGAATTTAAATAATAAAACGTGCAGATGGATACACCGCCTCCACCTGGCGAATTTAGGTATTACATGTTAATAAACATTCTGGAAACCCCGCCTCCAGTACGGCGAATTTAAATAATAAGGGGGACCTGGGAAACATTAACAGTGGTGGGCCCTGCGATAGGGAAAAGGGAATTGGAGACCTCCTGAGCTCCCCTGAGCCAGTGTCCCTGCACTCCTAACGTTCCCTATGCCGGTTCCGCACCGGGCGCCGCACGCGTACCTCAACGCCCTAGCTCGCCCTGACCCTAAACCCTCACTAGGGAATAGGTCGGTGCGGAAACTAATCCCACCACTGCACTAATAACACACATGAGGGAAAGAGACAATACAGGGGGAAACCACTTAGCTTTATGCTCTGTGCTTATGCTCCTGCAACAGAGCCCTCCACCTGCGTGCGTCTTCTCCTCCACCCGGATCCATCACCATAACAGGATCCTGCACCATAGTGCTGCCTAGGAGCAGAGTCCACCACCAGTTGCTGCTGCTTAGTAACAGAGTCCCAAGGATGAGCTCAGCTTCTGCCACGAAGTCAAGCATGCTTGAGTCCAGCTCAGCAGCCAAGTCCCACATGGTGAGTGCCACTCTCCATAGTAGCCACTCCACCAGACCATGCAGACACTTCCCGCTGACACCATCACTGTGACCCCACCACGCCATGCCAGCCCTTCGTCCAGACACCATAGCTGACACACGTCCCCCCTGGCTAAGCTGCGCAGGACTCCTCCTCAGCTCCATCCTTCCACCAGGCTCTCCCAAACTCAGAATAAATGAATCAGTATCACCAGCAGCGATTGCACACCCTGAGACTCCTTTATAGAGCCCCACACCTGATTCCTAATTACGTGCACATTAAACTGAAACCTAAGGTGCGATACCACTAACCACCACCGGGGACAGTCAAGTCACCTTGGCAACTTGCCACAAGGAAAAAAAGTTCACACAGTGCTTTTAAAATTGTCAGATCACTTCAGATCATGACACACACATTCAACATTTCCCTTTTACAATGGACGCCCAGGGCCACGGACCGGGTCACAGCTACTGTGACATCTCCCATTGAAACCAACGGGCCCGGTACCAAGTACTCCACCAGCCCTGGCGGGTGATCCAACTTGGCGAAAATACATAGCAGAACAGGTTGTGCCAGCTTTTCACATAATCTCAGTGCATATCTAGGCTGCAGAATGCTGACAATAAGTAATTTACCTTCTGTGGCTAGTCTGCACGGTTTCCAAGATATCATCTCTTGCTTCTAAGATAAACGTCCAGGGGGGGGTGTTCTGGCATTGAAATGAGAACTTGTTGTTTCCTCCTCCCTCACTAGTTTCACTTTCCATAGATCACTGTTCAGCATGTGTCTGGGGGAGGAGCAGCTGGGTGGTCTGCTTGCAGCCGATCACAGCCATGCCATTAGTTAACATGCCTACATGCCTAACAGGATGTGCCCACACTTCTTAGGTGTCACGACTGTGGCCGCAGACGCGGCCTAGCAGGCGCCTCCACGCCTATGGCAAGGGGCGGGCATCCCCCGGGGACGCAATATGGACCCTCTATACCACAGAGGGGGACTCGGGCCTACCCGAACTAGGGAAGGGCAGCGACCGGGATACTGTGTCAACTGAGCATGTGGACAAGGACTTGTAGGACTTGATGACACCACACAACTTCAGGTATAATAAAGTAAAGTTTACTTAAAGTAAAGTCACAGTGCATAGACAAAACAGGGCTAAACCAGGCTCTCGATTCCACACCTCCCAGAAGGGTACCACCCAGTGGACCCCAAGGCACCATCGGATCACTGAGGCACTCATAAGCGGGACATCGGGTCACCCACAAAACATCAGAGTCACCGGCAGACATCAGATGGGAGTCGTTTGGTTCCGGACATCCAACACGACCTACAGGCACCGCTGCAGTCATCCAGCTCCAGGCAGCGGTCATCAGGTTCCCGACTGCGGTCGACAGGCTCCAGGCATCGGACCTAGGAAGGAACTCAAGCGTGATGGTGCTAACACCGCAGGATTGCTGGGCCTGCATGGAGCTAGCACTGCATGGTAGTCAGAGCACAGCATAGTAGATGCTCAGCAGGAACACCGGTAACAAGAGTCTCAGAGTCACTAGGTGCAGGGCTCCAAACACAGAGGGATTCCAGGAACATAATACAGCAGAGAGTTCAGACATGGTCAGGTACAGGATAGGTACAGGATCAAGGATTCAAGCCTGGATACACCGCCTCCAGGCCAGGGCGAATTTAGACAGGGTCAGGTACAGGACAGGTACAGGATCAAGGATTCAGGCCCGGATATAACGCCTCCGGGGCAGGGCGAGGGTACAGGACAAAGCAGGAATCAAGGCAGGGACTTTGGTACCATAACCGAGACAGGCGAGGTCCAGAGACACAGACACGAGACACACATGGCAAAGTCCAGGAGCTTTGTGAGTAGATCTGGCCCCACCCATAGGGCAGGGTAAGGTTATAAAGGAGCTGCCCCTCAGCAATTGGCTGGGGACAGCATTTCAAGTACACACTAACCCTGATAAAAGCAGGGAAGGTGTGGCTGCGCACGCCCTAAGCACACACAGAAACCATTACAGCACAGTCAGTGCAGGAACTGCAGCCTAGAGCACCTGGCAATGGCTGCCAGCCAAGACACACGTGGAATGTCATGCACCAGCTGCAAATGACCTCACAACCCGCGGACAGCTTCCACAGCGGTGACCAGGGCCCGCACATGCGAATGGTCAAGCAGCAGAGCAAAGACCCAACACCACATGTGCAGCTACGTAGCAGAGCAGGGAACAAAGCAGGCTCTATACAGGTAAAAGCCAGCAGAATCCCAGCTCAATTAGGGGGAAAGGAGTAAGGGGTTAAAGCAAAAAACATGCATTGTCACGCCGACAACCAAATACAAACAGAACGGTGTGACATTAGGATTCCTCATTGGCTGAATCAAGTCAAACTGGCTCATAGCATTATGGGAACTTCCGATTCTGGTATTCGATATGCAAAAAGTATCGGAACTCAGTATCGGAATTCCGATACCGCGAATATCGGCAGATACCCGATATTTGCAGTATCGGAATGCTCAACACTATTACTAATATGTCTGTGATTCCCTATCCCCTGAAGGGTTTTACAGCTATCTTTGTGATCATTGATTGAGGATATTTGAACCACTGTTGGATATTTGATCTATGATTTCTGATTTGCTTGTTGCGATTCAGATAATGAAGGTTGTGTACAGTTTCTAGTATACACGATCCTGGTCTTGGTTGCTGGACTTGCCTTGCCTTCATCATCCTATATCCAGCATTTTGAGAAAATGTGAAATGTGATTTTTATAGTTCCACTTCTGCATTTATGGATAGTTTACAGGAATTTACCATCTACATATATTCTTGGTGTTAACACCTTATTATCATTAAAGGATGTTTGTCTAGACAGTAGGTTCACCATTGTGGATACCTCAGTTTAGTGTGAAGTTATTAATTAGCATTGGCAATATTTTAATGGCAATTATTTAAGGTTATGTTTTATTACCTCATACTTTTTGCCCTATTTTCTATTCACGCGATTTATAGATTATTTGAACTTTATAAGTTTTTTTAATTCAAATTTCACTTTTTTAATTCAAATTTCACACATGCATTCATGTGACACGGGATTTGTGACAGTGTGTGCAACCTAAACCATCTGCAGTCATGTAGAGTGATTGAAAACTTTTCTTCTTAGATTCGAAAATCCATGTAAACTCAGGTCGGGACAGCACTCTCATGACAGTAATCTTGTTTATTTGCTTTCCCCAATTCACAGCTGTAGGATGCATGCTTCAGTTCTCTGCAATTCTGCTGCAATATATGTGATAATTAAATTTGGAGAAGACACAGCGGGAATATAACAGACAGAGGAAAAATAAATGGAATTGCAAACTTCAATAATGCTAGGACAAACAGGCGAAATAATGTAGAAAAAATAAATGTGAGAAACTTGTAACAGTGATAGGGAATTTCTTTAAATCATTTCATTTTTGTGGTGAGTAAATTACACCTATACGGTATGTATTTACAAAGTACAGCTATCAATTACAGTATTAGGAACCAGTAGCGTAGCTACCAGGGTGGGGGGGGTGGGTGCGGCAAGCACACAGTAAAACCAGTATTCAGGAAAGCACTTGTACAGCCTTAACTCTCCTGTTTGTGACTTCACTCCTGTGGAGGTGACTGTGGAGAATGATGTCCCTTGAGTAGATTCATGGAAGAAGGGAGTTTCCTTCCTCTGTCTTGACTAGACAGGACTTAACTAAACTGGGTTATACCAGCTCACAGGAAGTGTGTGTACTGAGCTGGGAGGCTCTTACCAGCCGCTTCCATGGCAGCTTTTTGGGAGGATATTAATCAACTAACTTTCATACGCATACATTGACCAGTATCAGGTAGTAAAGTACCATTTACAATGTACATTTATGAATCCTCATGGTGCGCACATGTAATGTATTACATCTCCTAACTCACTGTGCCAAAAGTAGTCCTGGCACACTGGAACAAATCTACAGCCACATGACAACTGTTTTACTCAGCAGCAGTAGATCGATACCGGGATACCACAAACTACCCCTCGTAAGGAAAGCCATCCTCGGTGTATAGATGGAGGGTGGAGACTTGTACAAATGACAAACTTAAGCCCCCGTCACACACAGCGATCTCGCTAGCGAGATCGCTGTTGAGTCACAAGTTTTGTAATGCAACAGCGATCTCACCAGCGAGATCGCTGTATGTGACACTTATCAGCGACCGGCCCACCTGCCGGGTATCGCTGATCGTCTTGGAATGGCCTGGACATTTTTTTGATCGTTGTTCTCCCGCTGGCACGCATCGCTGCGTGTGGCAGGTGGGAGACCAGCGATCAGTGAGCTGGAGCCTGGTAACCAAGGTAAACATTGGGTTTCTAAGTGCCGCGCGGCGCTTAGAAACCCGATGTGTATCTTAGAAACCAGCGCCCTGGTGCAGGGAGCTGGTAACCAAGGTAAACATTGGGTTTCTAAGCGCCGTGGTAACCTGATGTTTACCTTGGTTACCAGCTCCCTGCACCAGCGCGCTGGTTTCTAACATACACAGCGGGTAACTAAGTGACGTGCGTCTCTTGTTACCCGCGTGTCGCTGGTGCTGATCGCTGGTGAAGCTGCCTGTTTGGCAGCTCACCAGCGATCATGTAGCGACACACCAGTGATCCTGACAAGGTCATATCATTGTCAGGATCGCTGGTGCGTCGCTATGTGTGATGGGGCCCTTAGGAGCACAGAGTGCAAGAAAAGATTACAGTATATCAACAGGATAAATTACTAGTAGAACCAAATTAGGTTGCAAACTTTAAGACACGTTCAGAACACTGTTCAAGTAAAGTAGCTACACATTTTAGGAAAATGTCAAAAACTAGAAAAAATTGCTATAGTAGGTAAACATTAGCATAAACAACATATTTAGCAATTCCCATAATAATGCTACATTTAAATGGAAAAATGAAATTTAAGAGTTCTTGGCTTTGTAAGCCAAGCACAATCCATGACCTGTTACATTAACTAGAAAATGAGCACACATTAATCTGGTAAATCTTAGTATATACAGGTGCTTCTCCCAAAATTAGGATATCATTAAAAAGTTAATTTATTTCAGTTCTTCTATACAAAAAGCGAAACTCATATATTATATAGAGTCATTACAGAGTGACCTATTTAAATTGTTTAGTTCTGTTAATGTTGATGATTATGGCTTACAGCCAATGAAAACCCAAAAGCCATTATCTCAGTAAATTAGAATAATTAACAAAAAACCCTGCAAAGGCTTCCTAAGTGTTTAAAAAGGTCCCTTTGTCAGTTTCAGTAGGCTCCACAATCATGGGGACGACTGCTGACTTGATAGATGTCCAGAAGGCAGTCATTGACACACTCCACAGGAGGGTAAGCCACAAAAGGTCATTGCTAAAGAAGCTGGCTGTTCACAGAGTGCTCTATCCAAGCATATTCATCGAAAGTTGAGTGGAAGGAAAAAGTGTGAGCGCGAAAGGTGCACAAGCAACCGCGATAACCTCAGCCTTGAAAGGATTGTTAAGAAAAGGCCATTCAAAAATTTGGGGGAGATTCACAAGGAGTGAACTGCTGCTGGAGTCATTACTTCAAGAGCCACCACACTCAAAGATATCCAGGACATGAGCTACAAGTGCTGTATTCCTTGTGTCAAGCCACTCATGGCCAATAGACAACACCAGAAGCGTCTTTTTCGCCAAGGAGAAAAAGAAATGTTCTGTTATTCAGTGGTCCAAGGTGTTGTTTTCAGATGAAAGTAAATTTTGCATTTCATTTGGAAATCAAGGTCCCAGAGTCTGGAGGAAGAGTGGAGAGGCCACAATCCAAGCTGCTTGAGGTCTAGTGTGAAGTTTCCACAATAAGTGATGGTATGGGGAGCCATGTCATCTGCTGGTGTAGGTCCACTGTGTTTTATCAAGACTAAAGCCAGCGCAGCCATCTGCCAGGAAATTTTAGAGCACTTCATGCTTCCCTCTGCCGACAAGCTTTTTGGAGATGGAAATTTAATTCTCTAGCAGGATTTGGCACCTGTCCACCCTGCCAAAAGTACCAATACCTGGTTTAAAAATAACAGTATCACTGTGCTCGATTGTCCAGCAAACTCGGCTGACCTTAACCAAGAGGAAGATGATAGACCCAACAATGCAGACAAGCTGAAGGCTGCTATCAAAGCAACCTGGGCTTCCATAACACCTCAACAGTGCCACAGGTTGATCGCCTCCATGCCACACCTCATTGATGCAGTGATTTATGCTAAAGGAGCCCCAACCAAGTATTGCGTGCATTTACTGAACATACATTTCAGTAGGCCAACATTTTGGATTTTAAAATTATTGTTCAAGCTGGTTTTATAAAGTAATAATAGTAATAATTTTATTTCTATAGCGCCAACATATTCCGCAGCACTTTACATTATAGAGGGGACTTGTACAGACAATAGACATTACAGAATTCCAATAAACACATACTGTAGATCAAAACAGATACCAATAGGAATGAGGGCCCTGCTTGCAAGCTTACAATCTATAAAGAAAAAGGGGAGATACGAAAGGTGGATGGTAACAATTGCTTTTATTGTTCGGACCAGCCATAGTGTAAGAATCGGGTGTTCCTGTAATGCTGTATGAACCAGTTAACAGTCTAAATATGTAACAGTACAGACACAGAGGGCTATTAAATGCATAAAGCATTTGAGAACATGATGCAGGCACCTGGTTATGGTAAAAATTTTGAATGGGGATATTTAGGTTAATGCCTTGAGGCGGTAGGCCAGTCTGAACAAATGAGTTTTTAGGGCACGCTTAAAACTGTAGGGATTGGGGATTAATCATATTAACCTGGGTAGTGCATTCCAAAGAATTGGCGCAGCACGTGAAAAGTCTTGGAGACGGGAGTGGGAGGTACTGATTATTGAGGGTGATAACCTGAGGTCATTAGCAGAACGGAGGGCACGGGTAAGGGGGTAGACTGAGATGAGGGAGGAGTTGTAGGGTGGTGCTGAGCCATGGAGTGCTTTGTGGGTGAGGGTAATAAGTTTATACTGGATTCTGGAGTGGATGGGTAACCAGTGTAATGACTGGCACACGGTAGAGACATCGGTGTAACGATTGTTGAGGAATATGATCCTGGTTGCAGCATTCAGGGCAAATTGGAGAGGGGAGAAAGTTTGGTAAGAGGGAGACTGATTAGTAGAGAGTTACAATAGTCCAGACGAGAATGAATAAGAGAAACAGGAAGAGTTTTTGCAGAGTCGAAAGTAAGAAAGGGTCGAATTCTAGAAATGTTTTTGAGGTGCAGATAACAAGAGCGAGCCAGTGATCAGATGTGGGGGGGGTGAATGAAAGCTCGGAATCAAGTATGACCCAAAGACAGCGTTTATGTTGCTGGGGAGTAATGGTGGAACAACACGCGGAAATGGCAATGTGGGGCATAGGTACATTAGTAGAGGGAAGAAACACGAGGATTTCAGTTTCTGACAGGTTCAGTTTCAGATGGAGGGAGGACATGATGTTATAGAGAGCGATAAGACAATCACTTTTGTTTTCTAATAAGGCAGGTGTAATATTAGGAGAAGAAGTGTATGATTGGGTGTCATCAGCATAGAGATGGTACTGGAACCCAAATCTGATTGCTTGACCAATAGGGGCAGTATACAAACAGAACAGGAGGGGGCCTAGAACCGATCCTTGAGGACCCCCAACAGTAAGGGGAAGATGAGAGGAGGAGGAGCCATCAAAAGATACAGGAGCGGTCAGAGAGATAGGAGAACCAGGAGAGAATGGTGTCCTTGAGGCCAAAGGAGCAGAGCATAGTGAGGAGGAGCTGATGATCCACAGTGTAGAATGCTGCAGAGAGATCCAAGAAAATTAGCATGGAGTAGTGACCATTAGATTTAGCTGTTAGAAGCTCACTAGAGACTTTAGTGAGGGCAGTTTCAGTAGAGTGTAGAGAGCGGAAACCGGATTGTAGATTTTCAAGAAGAGAGTTATCTGAGAGATAGCGGATAAGTCAGGTGTGGACCTGGCATTCCAGGAGTTTAGAGATGAAGGGAAGATTAGAGACAGGTCTATAGTTAGCGGCACAGTTTTGGTCGAGGGATGGTTTATAAAGTAATGGCTGTTTGATGGTATGCTTAAATAAGAAAGGAAAGAAACCAGAAGAGAGAGGTTGAATATTTTTGTTAGGCAGCAAGGGAAAGGGACTGGAGGAGATGTGATGGAAAGGGGTCATTGGTGCTAGTGGTAGGGTGAGAAGATGCAAGGAGCCTAATTACTTCTTCTTCTGTTACTGGTTCAAAATCAGAGAGTGAGCTAGATGCAGAGGGGGAGGGAGGACAGTGCATGGTATGAGGTGATTGGGAGTTAATTTCCTGTTGAATATGGTTGGGGCCTGTACTCTTGGGTTGAGTAGGGAATGAAAAGTGTCAAAGAGAAGTTAACTTATACTTGATGAAATCTTCGAATAGATTGGATTTTCTCCACAGATGTTCGGTGCACCAGGAGCACTGCTGTAGGAAGTGTGTTTGCAGTGTGTGCCAGGGTTGTCACCATCTGTGCTGACTTGTTCTATGTATAGGAGGTGTAGGCCCAAGTGGGGGAGGAGGTGGATGTGGCAGTGTAGGTAGAAGAGGTCAGGGAGGAGTAATCCAACATTGTTTTTGTTGGAAGTTTTTTTTGGAGCAGGTGCATTTTTTTCAGCTTTTTTTTTCATAGAACTAACTTAAAAACTACCTTGAATTAACATAACTAAAACTAACAATCTAGAACAAGAAGGCGTAGGTCCAAGTGAAGGAAGAGGTGGAATTCACGGTGTCGATAAAAGAGGCAAGGGAGGAGTAATACAATGTTTTTGTGGGATTTTTAAATTTTTTTTTATGTAACTGACTTAAAACAATCTAAAATTAACAAAACTAAAGCTAGCTATCTAGAACCAGGGGTCGTAGGTCCAAGAGGATAAAGAGGCGGACATGGTGGTGTAGGTGGAAGAGGCAAGAAAGGAGTAATGCAACACTGTTTTTGTGATTTTGGGGGGGTTTCTTTTCTTGATTTTTTTTGGAGGAGTTTAAGAACAGCCTGCCGTTGTTTCCCCCAGGTCTGACTGTGACTAAATGAGGAGACAGTGGAGGAAGCGGAGTAGACGGCAACCTTGACAGAGAAACATCCAGCAATACTCAATAGCGGTAGGACATGTGCTAGAACGCCTTCTGCCTCTGTCCCAGCTGCCACTACATTTACCCAGTGGGCATTTGGGGAGACGTAATGTCCCTGACCGTGCTTAGTGGTCCACGTGTTAGTGGTTATGTGGACAATGCCACTGATGGCATTGTGCAGTGCACACCTGATTTGGTCTGCAACATGTTTTGCTGTTACATATTCTCTGCGGGGAGACAAGAGGCCAAGACCACAGCAAAAGAGGTAACAGAAAGGCTCGGATCTGTCATACTTTTCACGGTGTGTACACCACTGCACGTCGTGCTTGAAATTCAGATGCCTCGTCATGCAGGTGGTGCTAAGGTTCAGAACATTTATGCCTCGTTTCAGGGTCTTATGGTACAGCGTGCAAACCACCTGTCTCTTGTCGGCAACACATTGCCTTAAGAAATGCATGTTCTCATTTCCTCAACGAGATGCGCAGTAGCAACCGACATACTGACTAGGGGCTGCCTCCTGCACCCTTCTCCCTCTTTTCCGGTGCTGCTGGGGCTTCTTTTCCTCTGAACTGTGCACATCACTAGCATAGCCTTCGCTCCTTGTAGGGCAGCCTTAGGCCTCTTTCACACATCAGTATTTTTGATCAGTGTTTCATCAGTATTTGTATGCCAAAACCAGGAATGTCTCCAAAATAAAGAACAGGAGTCAGTCTTTCAATTATATTTTTTTCTTGGTAAGTTCCATTCCTGGCTTTGGCATACAAACACTGATGCAAAATACTGACCAAATAATGACGTGTGAATGAGCCTTAAAGGTACTGTCACACTTAGCGATGTACCAGCGATCCCGACCAGCGATATGACGCGGTCAGGATCGCTGGTACGTCGCTAAGTGGTCGCTAGTGAGCTGCCACATAGGCAGATCTCACTAGCGACATCGCTGGGGACGGGGATCGCTACTTACCTGTCACACCAGGCGATCCTGCGTCCTCCCGCCCGGCTCCACGCGTCGCTCGTCCTCACAGCAGGAAGCGCCACAGGAAGCTGACGACGAGAAACAGTCCTGAACGTTCTCGCGCGATCAGCGATAACCAGCGGGGGAGCCGGTCGCTGGTAAGTATCAGACACAGAGATATCGCTAGCAATATCGCTATAACGTCACTAGTTATAGCGATATTGCTAGCGATATCTCTTAGTGTGACATGCCCTTTAGGCTGATTTCACACATCCTATGTTAACGATACGAGAACACTCTCCCATAACTAGTCTCCTTATCTGAACTGAAGAGCCTCATAGACAATTGAGAGGCTGTTGAAGTTGCCGGTCTGCATATTGCGAGCCCCGGCTCAGGCCGGAAATGTCAGATATATGAAATCTGCATTAATTATTAATTTAATTTTAATATTTATCCTGTTTAACCCTATAGGTTCCAACTGCAGTACTTTGGCAGATTTAAGGTTACACAAATTTATAGGGGAAAATGATGGCTGTCAAAGGTGTTGTTCACTTTGGTAAGTCTGACACATGAAAACTGTGCAAAGCTAAAAAGTATGCAGAGTATCCTAATTAATTGACTACAGTATGTTATGGCTTAAGGGAATCAGGGAATTATGTAAATGCCTTGTATACTGTGTGTCACCTTGGCGGTAAGTGTAGGATGAATTACCAGTCTGCCATCTGCTTACTTAGCAGTCTTATTAGTGCATACATGGATATTTAGTTCTTTTGGCAGTTAATTATGATCCCATTAGGACTTTGTGCTACTCTGGTGTACATTGTTTGCAGCCATAAATCTTTTCTGCTTATTGGTGATGAGAATAGTCAATTTTCAGATTTTATGGCCTGTCCCTGACATTTCAAGGTCACATAATTCCTAAAGTCAGACCTAATCTCACTTAATCCTCATGGTCATATGATAAGATTGTGGAATGATGGCAGTAAGTGCTGCTTGCATTGTTCATTACTGTGCAACATTATACATGAAGACTAACTTTTATCTGAGATTAGTATTAATTTAAAGAAGCATGCAAACATTTATAGTACCTAACAATTTAATGCACACATACATCTATGATTATTTTCTTTAGCCAGGCACAATATAATTTTCTAGAAGACAGAACAATGAATGTACAGTGCTCAGCATAAATGAGTACACCTTCTTTGAAAAGTAAGATTTTAATGACTATCTCACTGAACACAGTTTTCCAAAAATTAGTTTATGCAAAAATGAAATATACAACCCATATCAAAAACTAAGACATCTAGTATTTTGTATGACCTCCATGATTTTTAAGGTCAGCACTAAATCTACTAGGCATGGAATGAAGAAATTGGAGACATATTGCAACATCTATCTATACCTATTCATCAAGAACAACCTCGTTTAGATCCTGGATGGTGGATGAAGAGTGACACTCAACTTGTCTCTTTAGAATTTCCTATAGGTGTTGCGGTTGGGTTCAGATCTGACGACATACTCTGCCATTGAGTCACTTTCACCCTGCTGTTTTTCAGAAACGCAATACTGTCCTTAGATGTGTTTTTTGGATCATTGTCACATTGGAAAAGTGCACGTATGTTTCACTGTAAGCACTGTGCGCTATTTTTGTACTTCTCACCTTTGTGGTGCCATACGGTTTGGAAGCCATCAGTCCCAAAAACGTTTATCTTTGTCTCATCACTCTAAACTATAGAGTCCCAATAGTCTTCATATTTTTTCCATTGATCCTGGAAAATTGTAGGCAGGCTTTGTTGTGCATAGGCTTTAAACCCCTTCATGCCTTCATGCCCTCTGCCTGTTTTCCAGTTCCTGACCAAACCAACATTTTCAATTTTGACCAGTGTCACTTTATGTGGTGTGACTCTGGAACACTTCAACATATCTCAGTGATTCTGAGATTATTTTTATGATGTGTTGTACTTCATGTTAGTGGTAAATTTTGGTTTCTATTCTTTATTAATGAAAATATAGAAAATTTGACAAAAAATTTAAAAATGTTACAATTTTCAAACTTTCAGTTTTATGCCCTTAAACCAGATAAAGTAAAATCCAGTAAAAAAAATGAAATTAAAGATGAACTTTCAATATTTATACAATGCAGAAAATAACCAACTCATATTAAAGAAACAAAAGTATACTTTGGCTGCTGCTCTGCCACAATTAATGACATACTGTTTAGCCTAATGTGATTCCTCTCCAGGGCCCCCGTTACACACTGCGATATCGCTAGCAATATCGCTGTAAAGTCACGGATTTTGTGACGTAGCAGGATATTGCTAGCGATATTGCTACTTGTGATACTTACCTCCGACTGGCTCCCCCGCTGATTATCGCTGGTCGCGCGAGAAGGTCCTGGATCATTTCTCGTCAGGCGCTTCCTGTGGCGCCGACGAGCGACGCGTGGACGCGGGCGGTCGGGAGGACGTCAGGATCGTCACATCTGACAGGTAAGTAGCGACCCCTGACCCCACCGATGTCGCTGGTGAGATCTGCCTGTGTGGCAGCTCACTAGCGACCACTTAGCGATGCACCAGCAATCCATATCGTTGTCGGGATCGCTGGTGCATCGCTAAGTGTAACAGTACCCTTACAGTGGGGACTCTACCTCACAATTGGCATCCCTCTTGCAATGCTGTCCTATATCTGGGCCAAGTGCTCACTGTTGCTTTGGTGGGGTGTTACCTCTGCTTCCCTGGTCTCCTTATGCAATGTCCAGAAGTTCGTATACCAGCTCAAATGGTGAGAACCCCATAGAGACCTGTGAGACTTCTCTAATGGACAACACTAGGTACAGTAGTAGGCAATCCCAGTCTCGGCCATCCTTGTCCATGACCTTCTTGAGCATAGATTCCAAGGTCTTGTTGAACCTCTCCACCAGGCCACCCATCTGTCGTTGGTACACAGACATCCAGAGTTGGGTAATCTGGAGAGCCTTACACAACTCCATCACTTTGGACATAAAAGGAGTCCCTTGGTCCGTTAGGATATCCTTTGGCAGGCCCATCTGGGAGAAAATATAGACCAGCTCATAAGCTATAATCCGGGCTGAGGAGCTTCTCAATGGTACTGCTTCAGTGGTACTGGGTACCGTGTTGCATAGTCCATCACCACTAGGATGTGTTGTGAGTTCATTCTCTGGTTCGGGAGGTGGTGCGGCTGGTTTGATAGGTGGAGATCTGCCACCTGAGAATGAGGATGACGAATGGATCTCAGGATTCTCAGATTGGATTTAAGTCAGCCGACACCCTATTCACCTGGTGATTCCTTCTGGCTTGTCAGCTCTTGGTTTTCAGCTCTGTTCCAGTCATCTAAAGCTAAGTTTTTCTGCTAATGTTCACACTTGATTTTGTTTGTCTATTCAGTTTTTTGTGTGGTCTGCCAGCCCCGGCTGGGGGCTGAGCTGAATTTCCACTCTTATTTATCAGTATTTTGCCAATTGGCTTTTTGTCCCTTACTAGTTCTGTCTCTTTTTGCTCTGTCTCAGAATACTTCAGAGTGCTGATATAGTGGGAGAAGTCTAGTGACTTCAGGGTTAATTTTGCTATCAGAAGTGTTGGACATTATTTTTGTAGGGTTTTTTGCAGGTTGCAGACAGTGTCTTCTCTTTCCTTTCCTGTCTAGTTAGTTTGGACCCCATCATTTGCTCAGCCTATTTTCCTGCCTGTGTTTGTGCCTTCTTCTTGTTTCACCGTTAATACATGTGTGGGGGCTATCTATTCCTTTGGGGTTTGCTCTGGGGCAGATAGTTTTCCCTTTTCTTGCTTTAGGCTTATGTAGTCCACCGGTCGTGACGAGGCGTCTAGGTTCATCGTAGGCACGCTCCACGGCTACTGCTAGTTGTGTGGTAAGATCAGGGATCTGCAATCTGCATAGTTACCAACCTCTCTGGTTCTCTGTGGCTTAGCTTGTTTTGTTTTTTTTCTCCTCGGTGACCCATTCATAACAAGGATGTATTGGTGTCTCCTGGCAGACTTAACTAGGGGCCTTACAAGGTCCATAGCAATCCGATCAAATGGAACTTCTATAACGGGCAACAGTATTAGGGGACTTCGGAAATGAGATATGGGAGCAGTTAGCTGGCAAGTAGGGCAGACAGTAGTTAATCTCTCTGTGACATCCAGGCCAGTAGAACCTCTGAAGGATCCGTGCTTGAGTTTTGTCTAATTGCAGATGCCCACCCAAGAGATGAGAATGGGCCAGTTCTAGTACCCTATGCCTATAAGGACCCGATACTAACAACTGCTCTACCACTTCCTCTCTTAGCTCAGTGACCCGATATTGCAGCTGCTTATTTAAAGTGAAGTGGGGATACTTGGTGTCAGAGCCCGGCTCTTAAGCGACCCATTTATCATAGTTACATTGTCAAATGCCGTTTTAGAGTAATATCCAGCATTTGAGTAGTACCAAAATTTCCCCCAGAAACCCCCAGTTCAGGAATTTCGACCTCATTGGTCACTGTCTCATCCTCGTCACCATCAAGGACACATGGGAAACTCATCCACCTCCGACTGTGATGTGGATTCATTATGGTGGAACTAGCTCCTGTCTGAGTCACCTGGTACTTCCACCTTCTACCATAAGTCCCAAAACATGCAAAAGTCCCACCCTATTATCACCAGGAGTAGTAGGTCCTTAACCACACCGACCTCATGGGTCTCAGGGCCACAGTTCGTTGTTATAGTCCCCGTGAATACAGCAGGTGCCCACATGTCTGCTGGGGATCAACTGGTGGGGGGACTGTGAGACCAAGAACCCTGACACAGTACCTCATTTATTGTTACAAGATATTCCTGCAGCCCCTCACCAGCTTGATAGTCCACACTGCAGGACAGGTAGGCATAGTACGAATAGTGACTTTCCATGCTCCATTCCATCTGGATGTTTGACTGACACCTCTCCATTACTTACCCCTGGGCTTTATGTCAGGAGACATTACACAACTGACATCAACCCCAAAACCATTACCCCAATTGCAAGAGCACAAGGGCAATCAGCAACAGCCGAGGCTAAGCTCGGCACATCTCATGGATACGCCATTTATGGTGTGGCTGATGTTTACTCTGGAAAGGGGTCAATATTCATAGCCCCATACCAGCCTATTAATATCAGCCCTCAGCTGTCTGATTACCCTTTGCTGGTTAGTAAAAGAATGGGCAACTCCATGTCATTCCGCTCCCCATTTTTAATAATCAATAAATGCTATGCAGACAGCTATGAGTATGAGGTGACATTAAAAGGCTGGGGAGATCTATGGATATTGGCCACTTCCCAGAATAATAACACCAGTTCACAGCTGCCTGCTTTCCCTCAGCTGGTTATTAAAAATAAGGGGGACCCCTAGCCATTTTGATCATTTATTTTTATATTTATTAGCTAAATACATTTACAGTAAACAACACACACTGAACTAATTTTATATCTTACTGACATATTTTTGTATATCTATTCTATTTATATATCTATTCTATTCTGATCGTTCAGGCGGTGAATTTACTGTACTTGGCTGATGAAATTTCAGGTTTTCTTGAGACGGGTGAGTAAAAGTCAGACGGTACACAGATAGTCCATATGCGGTGCAATTTTTTTCTCACATTGGTGTGTCTCGACAGTTCTATGCAGCCATACGCAGCATGCAGTGATTTTTTTTTCTGCACCCCAATTCTAGGTGAAGAAGAACACTGCCCCATTAGGTAGCATTGGTGCGAGTGCAATGGATTTTTTATCACAGTGCACTTGCAAATTTTGTATGCAGATGTGAGCAAACCCTAAATCCGAATATTTCTGTTTTCTACTAAACAGATTTCTACTGATATACATGATAGAATGTTCTTTTCAATCTGAATTTTATCCTGATATCACTTTTTTAATGTATCTACCTGAATGTGAAATTATAGACCAAAATTTGGTTTACTCAAAACAAATATAGAACAAAGTGTCTCCTATAGGGCTCATTCCCACGTGCAATGAAATTGGACGAATGCAATCTGATTGAATTCGGACCAATATTATTCTATGATTGTGTCTTCATCTGGGTTTTTTTTTCCAGCTCCGATCGGATCACGATCGGACTGGAAAAAAATCGCAGCATGCTGCGATTGTAATCAGTATTCAGATCTTATCCCGCAATAGAAGTCAATGGGTGCAAGAAAAAAATCGCACAGCTCTCGTACCATGCGAGTGCTGTCCAATTTTTAAGCACCGGTGTCCTTTGAAAAGCCGGCAATTCATGTGCGGCTACAGTAAAATCACACTGACATCTTAGAATAGAATAAATAGAATAGATATATACACATAGAATACATATATATATATATATATATATATACACGTCAGTGACACACACATATATATGTATTTATATTACATAGATAGATATGTAAATGGCGTGGACTCCTGCTCATTTTTTTTAATCAAACACAAAACAATGGATAGCCATGAAAAGCCCAGATAAGGAATTAAAGATACCTTTATATAGTAAAAAATGTCAAATAGTAGTACTACATACAAAGCACGTGCACGTGCCAGGCAAAATATAAAATATTATAAAAAGATTATAGTTGTGTATATAAACCCGCCCCGGTATAGTAGATAGCAGACCAGAAAAAGGATTCAAGACAATTATAAAAAGTATATCCCCCCTTTTTAAAAAAAATTCCACAAGGTATCCCTAGGAGAATTTAAAAGGTACTGTGTGATTGAAAAATTTGAAAATAATAAAATATAACAAAATATAAAAACCAATATCCAAAAAACATATATAAATAAAGAAGGGTATGCACTCAAAGTTAATATGGGGGAACACCCCCTAGTGGGAATGATTAAAGTTCATAAGTATAAACACAAATCATCAATATACAATGCAATACAAAAGGTGTGTAGATGCAGAAAAACTGTAATGTCAAAGACAAATAGTAAAATCATTTCAAAGTGCCCAAGTGCTATGAGGATAGTACAGGAGGAAAAAGGAAGGTGTATACCTTATAAGGTCTGCCTGGTCCTGATAACGCGCACACCCTGATGCACGTTGGAAAGAACTTCCCCTGACGAAGGAAGAACCCCCTATTGGGTGAGGGGACCACTCTGCAGAAGTTAACCCCTCATACACTGTTACTGGCAGTACTACTTCCAGCATCCATACAGTAGCAGGTGAAAAACTTTTCTGCAAATCGCTTTGTACACCTGCATACTTTATTTGATATTATATCATTTTATTGGATGAATATTGGTACCTTTCTCTGTTTATTATTAACACCCCTTCCTGTGCCTTCACCAATTCTGGGTGTCCTTATCATTATTTTGGACCCCCCATCTCTTTGGCCTGTATTAATATTGCTTTTTTCAAAACTTGGCAACAATACACAATTATAGATTATGGTCCTTACCAAGTTGCCTTTTGGCAGGCTGACCGCAGTGCACATATAAGGGGTTTTTACTATACACCCTGGTTACTTAGAAGGCTCCTTATTGATTAAAACTGCATTTAAATACAGATATTGGTATCAGCTGCAGACCTTCCCCTTCTTTTTGGAGGCTTTCTGCCCTGTCTTTTTAAAGTTTATTTTATATTTATTGTTAATTAATAAAGATATATTGTTCTATCACACTTTTCTCGCCTATTTTCACTTCTTTTTGTATGGTACCCACCATTACAAAATATGTTGGACTATGTTTTGAAGTGACCCTTCGCCAATAAGAATAAGGACCATGAGATGAACTCACCGAATCCTTGTAGCTTGAAAAGTCCTTTATTCTATTACATGTGAACAGTATCCAGCAGTATGCAGGTAAATGAGGGAGACATGCGGGGGAAGGAAAGGTGGAAGACGTCCATTTTGCATCTATCTGGCGTTTCTACGGTCCAAATCAGTATACCTGCTGCACTTGCCGTGCCTGCCTGTATCCCCGCTGTTCCTGCCAGCACCTGTTGCTATTGTATCCTTTCCCTTTGGGAGTCAGCTGCCATGCATCCAGGTCTGTCCTGGCGTAGCACCTGGCGTCCATCTGGAACCAAGTCTAAACCCACCATCAGGGGCTTTAGCGAAGAGTCCGGTGTTGGTTTAGCCATGTCCCACCAGGCTCTCCTCGGTCCACAGCACAGTGGGCCTGCGATTCATGTGTGCCCTTAACAGCCACAGAGCATAACATAGTACCGGTATATAGCAAAACTAGCATTAAAAACTAATATAACTAATAAAATATTCCACCCTGTAATATTTACACTATGTAGTATTTAGTATCTTTAACTCCTAATCTGAAATGTATTACTGTTTTTTTAGTGAATATCTAATAAAATGGTGTTTTTAATAAGTATATATTGGTGAATCATTTTTGTTTATAGTATATGCTGTTTAATAGCTATAATTATTGTGTGAAATATTTTCTAGGGATATTTACAACCAAGAATATTTGCAATATTCATTCAATGTTCTATTATAGTTCAACATAATTATGCTTGATATAATTAAGGACCTGTAAGGATTAGATGGATTTTTTTTTATCTATATACTGTTCTGTTATCACTATATACTATTTACACATGTTACAAGGTCACTGAGATTAATTCTGAAATATGTAAGACATGGCAGGGTATGAATCCTAGAGATAAACTAAAAGTATGTAACGCAACATATGTAAATGATGAATACGCATAAACATCGTAATTGAAAATATAACAATAATTTTTTTTACAAATGTCCGACATAACAGTGCTGTATACTATATTGATCTCCAACAATAGGTTGGCATTCATGGAATATGAGATAAGGGTATTCTAATGTGCCATGTGCACAAACAAGTCTGTCCCCTTAAACTGCAGCTCCGCTCTGGGAAAGTGAAGTAATCTGGTCTTGTGTTTGCATGCTATTCCTGTAACTGTGAGTTATGATGATATCATTCACCCAAGACTGGAGATACACATGTCAAACTATGGCGGTCGCTATAGTCTTCTAAATTTGGTCCACCTCTTCTCTGCGGCTGTTGATTTGATCTTTAAACAAATGCTTTCAGTGGAAGTGACAAAGGGTCATCTACATAGAAAGTGCTCCTGGGCTCTGCAACTTCCAGAAGAGGATGACAAACCTTCATACAGAAGGATCCAGGTCTGACTCTCCAGAAGGGAATGGAAGAGAGCTTTTGTTTTTTGGACGATATAAGTCACATCCATGGATTTAGAGAATAAGGAATTTAGTTGCACATCAAGTCCTGCACTGGAGAAGGTGAGACACAAACCATAACTTCCTTGTAGAGATACTGCTCTGAAAATGCAAATCTGAGAATTACAAGTGCTGCATAAGACGTGACCATTGCAAATATTTTTAGATTTCCTGCAATCATTATGCATCATGAGCTATTTCTTGGCTTTCTGCAAGTCCCATCGTGGCATGGTATTAACCCAGTTCCAGTTGCTTCGATCTTATGGCCACTTGTGTGATGTTTCTCTAGTTGTGGATGGACATGAGTTCCCAGCACACAAATCATTGCTTGCTTGCTCAAGTGACTACTTCAGGGCAATGTTTAAAGACTATACAAAGGAGTCCAATGCCTCTGTCATCCATCTTAAAATTATCTCAGCAACAGGTCTGCAAAATATACTGGATTTTATATATACATCATGGTTGTCACTTTCCATGAATACTTTGGAGGACACGTTGGAAGCAGCAACTTACTTGCAAGTGATGGATGCAATTCCGTTGTGCAGCAAGTATATAATTAATAACTGTGACTTGGAAAATTGTTGCTTTTGTGCAAATATTGCATCCCAGTATTATCTTATAGATGCTTTAGTGGAAACGGAGACGTACATTGTTCATAACCTTTGGAAACTGTTACAAGAGGATTTAGAATGGACCGAGCTTCTGGAATTAAATACAAAGTCAATGATCAAACTGATACAGTGTGAAAATATTCCAAAAGTGACTGAACATTGTCTCCTGGATTTAGTTTTGAAGTGGTTGCGGTACGACAGAACCCGGCTGTTACATGCTAAGGTGCTTTTTGAAAATGTACGTTTTGGATTATTGCCATTAGAAACTCTTCGAAAACTTTACACCCAATCTGAGGTTCCTTTAACACCATCAATCAAAAGTCTTGTTATCAAAGCAATCAATTATCATTCATTCCCTGCCAAACAACCCATCTTACAAGAAAAGTATAGCACAATGAGAAACCAGAAAGGTTGGATTCTGCTAGTAGGAGGCTCTGCCAATGGAGAACTAGTAGAGAATGTTCTAGGGTTTGATGTCTACAATCATAAATGGAGAATGGTGACAAACCTAAAAATGAAAGTTCAGCATCATTGCACATGTGTAATCGGCAACTTTCTATATGTCCTTGGGGGGGAAACGCCTGAAAATTTGGAAAGCAACTCAAGCGATGCTTGCTTGTCACCTACAAATATTGTTTATCGATTTGACCCAAGGTTCGATCAGTGGATGCAAGTCTCTGGAATGCTGGAGAAAAGAGCTCAGTTTTCTTGCTGTGTTGTAGATAATCATATATTTGCTATAGGTGGAAGAGGATATCAACTGGCTATACATTCATCAGTGGAAGTCTATGATATAAGTAGAGATACATGGACAAAGTCAAAAGAGCTGCCTTTCAAACTCCATGGTCAGGCCAGTGCAGTACACAAAAACATTGTCTATATATCCGGTGGAAAGTTTAATGGTCAGGCAAGCAGCTGTAAAGATGTATACTCATTTAATAAATTAGAAGCTCAATGGAAAAAAAAGGCTTCAATGACAATTGCAAGGTTCGGACACCAGATGGCCACTGTTAATGATGCCATATTTACATTTTTAGGAATTTATGAACCGTTTTCTGATATAGAGAAATATGATCCATTAAACAATCAATGGACTCGTTTGAGACCAATGACCTTTGACCGTTTTTGCTATGGTCTGGTGGTGGTAGAGCAAACTATACTTCTACTAGGAGGGAAGAAATGGCAGGACTCACAGGAGGTGGCGACACACAATATTGTTGGGTATGATTCAGAAAATGATTGCTGGGAAGAAATCTGCAGCCTAGCATTTCCATTCTGTGGCCTACAGTGTGATGTTCTACAACTGTCTGACTCAAATGAGAGCGAGGAACAACAGATCAAACCATGCACACAAATTAAGTGATATAACTGGTAATGTATAGTAGAATGTATTTCATATTACAATTTTAAGTGATTAAAAGGTCTGTTTCTTCCCAAAAAGTAGCACCAATTCTTTCGATTGCATCTCAGTGCCATTCAAGTGTATAGGATGGAACTGCAATACTAGACCCTACCCAAGAAAAAGAGTAGTACCTTTTCTGGAAAAAATGCAGACTCTTTTTTTTTTTTAAATTTCAGGCAATTCCTTTAGAGTGTTTTTTTTGCAGTTCCTATAGGTTCTAAGCACAGAGAGAAGTTAAGATAATTCAAAATTTAAAGGGAACCTGTCATGAAATTCATGTTTTCCGAAAGACAGGCAGCATAAATCAGGCACAGGCTGTATTATTGCAACCAGGTATTTTGAACTTTGAAATACTTAATATTTCAGAGAAAACACAATCTTTAAAGTGACAGGGCAATATGTGTGTCACATGAGTAGTCTGAGACAGGTCCCCGGCAGCTTCTCTACTTAACTGACAGGTCTAAGTATACACACCCATAGGGAGAGTCCTGTCAGTCTAGGAGAGCCAGGTGAGGAGAAATCTCTGAGGACCTTCCTCAGACCAGTCTTCTGAGATGCATAGTCCCCAGCCAGCCATCAGAAGAAAACATGCAAGGCTGCAATAATGCTGCCAGTGTCTGATTCATGATGTCTGTGGTTCAGGCAGCATTAATCTTGATGACATGTTCCCTTTTAGACTATATGCACATGTTTAGTATTTGGTGCAGAAATTTCTGCACCATTTCTGCATCTCTTGGCAGGAAAAACACAGCGTAAATAGGTTCATTTTTGCCACGTTTTTGTTGCAGATTTTTCCCAACTTAGTATAGTTGAAATCTGCAGCAAAAATGCTGAAAGAATTGAAATTCTGCTGCACCAAACCTTCAAGTCAAAAATAAATCCTTAAGGTTCTGTGACAAATCTACGCAGGAAAAAACGTGAAAAAAACCCGACAAATCTGCAACGTATGCACAGGCCCTTAGCGTGCTCATATTAATGTGTTTTATAAATATTGTTGTTCATTTTGACAATATAAATAAGATAGGTTTTTATTGTCATAGGCTATTGATATAGACTTGTTGGTTTAGTGGAGAAAAAGTAAAGCTCTAGAAGATTACACATAATGTACAGTAAGTCAAATATATTAACCCCTTCATCCTGAAGCCTGTTTTCATCTTCCTAACCAGGCCAATTTTTTCAATTTTGACCACTGTCATTTTACGAGGTAACAACTCTGGAACACTTCAATGTATCCCACTGATTCAGAGACTGTTTTTTTGTGACATATTGTACTTCACGATAGTGGTAAAAATTTATTTGATATAACTTACGTTTATTTGTGAAAAAAATGGCAAAAATATAGAAAATTTTGCCATTTTCAAATTTTTCATTTTTTTACCCTTGAGTCAGAGACTCATGTCACACAAAATAGTTAATAACTAACATTTCCCACATAACTACTTTACATCAGTACAATTTTTGAAACATAATTGTTTTTTATTAGGAAGTTAGAAGGGTTAAAAGTTGACCAGTGCCAGCGATTTTTCATTTTTACAACAAAATTTACAAAACAATTGTGTTTATGGACCACATCACATTTGAAGTTACTTTGAGGGGCCTATATGATACCATTCAAAAAACTACACCTCTCAAGGTGCTCAAGACCATATTTAAGAAGTTTATTAACCCTTCAGGTGCTTCACATGAATTTACCCCTTAATGACCACTGATACGTATTTTAATGGCAGCAGTTAAGGGTACTTATTCCTCAACGCCACTTCTTAACTGAGAAATAAGGGTATAGTGTCACCCAGTGTCTGAAAATCTCCGGGGTTGACTTTTACCATTTCCAATGTTGCTCACTGAATAACGGCGATTGCAAAAAAAAGTCAGATTTCCCATTTATTTCTCTCCCCTGTGATATGATCTAGCATACCAGAGAAGAGAAAAATGGGTTCCCCCGAACCCCTCCCTTTGCCTTCTCCAGACCCTCCATCTCTGTCCACCCGCCCTCCACGTCATCTTCCCGGAAGAAAATGGTGGACGTATATGCAGTGCACCCTCCAAGATCTGCCGGCCGGCACTCGGCAACAGTAGGAGATTTTTCCTATTGGTTCTTTTAGATTACTGTGAAAGACCCTATTACAGTGATCAAAATAAAAAAATAGTAAATCAATACCACCTTTATCATCTCCTCAGTTAGGTAAAAATAACATTTTTCCCTAAGGGTTAGGGTTGAGGTTATAGCTATGGTTAGGGTTGGGCTAGGGTTGGTGCTATGGTTTGGGTTAGAGCTAGGGTTTGGGCTGGGCTAGAGTTAGGCTAGGGTTAGAGCTAGTGTTAGAGTTGGGCTAGGGTTAGGGTTGGGGCTAGGGTTAGGGTTGGGGTTAGAGTTGTGTGGGGGTTAGGGTTGTGTTGGGGTTAGGGTTGTGTTTAAGGTTATGGTTGGGAATAGGGATAGGAGTGTGCTGGGTTTAGGATTGGAGTTAGAGCTGTGTTAGGGTTGGAGTTAGAATTGGGGGGTTCCACTGTTTAGGTACATCAAGGGGACTCCATTGATTCCAGCCAATTTTGTGCTCAAAAAGTCAAACGGTGCTCCCACTCTTCTGAGCCCTATCATGCACCCAAACAGTGGATCTTCCCCACATATGTGTGGGGTGTACTCAAGAGAAATTGCAAAACAAATTTTGTGGTCCATTTTCTCCTGTTACCCTTGTGAAAATAAAAATGTTTGGGTCTAAAGAAAATTTTTTGTGAAAGTACAAGTTTATTTTTTCCTTTCACATTTCTTTAGTTCTCGTAAACCACCTGAAGGGTTAATTAACTTCTTGAGAGTGGTTTTGAGCACCTTGAGAGGTGCAGTTTTTAGACTGGTGTCACTTTTGGGTATTTTCTGTCATACTGACCCCCCAAACTCACTTCAAATGTGAGGTGGTCCCTAAAAAAATGATTTTGTACATTTTGTTGGGAAAATGAAAATATTGCTGGTCATCTTTTAAACTTATAACGTCCTAACAAAAAAATTATGATTCCAAAATTGTGCTGATGTAAAGCTGACATGTGGTAAATGTTATTGATTAACTGTTTTGCCTGACACAACTCTCTAATTTAAGGGTACAAAAATTAAAAGTTTGAAAATTGCGAAATGTTCAAAATTTTTGCCAAATTTTCATTTTTTTCATAAATAAACACAAGTCATATCAAAGAAATTTTATCACTAACATGAAGTATCATATGTCACAAAAAAATATTCTCAGAATCAGTGGAATCCGTTGAGGCATTCCAGAGTTATAACCCCATAAAGTGACAGTGGTCAGAATTGTAAAAATTGGCTTGGTCATTAAGTACAAAATTGGCTCGGTCACAAATGGGGTTAATGGAATGTGGAAGAATAAACATTTCACTTTTTTCACAAAAATTTCCTTTAGACCTATCTTTTTACCTTCACAAGTAAATGGACCATACAATTTGTTGTACAATTTCTCCTGGCACATAGATACCCCATAGGTGGGGGAAAACCACTGTTTGGGCGCATGTCGACGCTCAGAAAGGAAGGAGCGCCTTTTGACTTTTCGAATGTAAAATTTACTGGCATAATTGCAGACGCCATGTCTTGTATAGAGAGCCCCTGATGTGCCTAATCAGTGGAAACCCACTCAAGGGACACCATTTTGGAAACTAGACCCCTCAGGGAACTTATCAAGATTTGTGATGAGCAACTTAAAACCCCAGGTGCCTCACATAAGTTTATAATGTTGAGCAGTGAAAATAAAAAAAATCAACATTTTCCCACATAAATGTTTTTTAGCCCCAAATTTTGCATTTTTATAAGGTTAACAGGATAAAATTGCACAATTCAATTTGCTGTGCAATTTCTCCTGAGTATATAGATACTCAATATGTGGAGGAAAACTACTGTTTGGGCACATGTTATGGCTTGGAAGGGAAGAAGTGCCATTTGACTTTTTGTATGCAAAATTTGCTGGAATAATTAGCAAACACCATGTTGCGTTTGGAGAGCCTCTGATGTGCCTAAACAGTGGAAACCCCCAACAAGTTACACCATTTTGTAAATTAGACCCCCAGGGAACTTATCTATGTGTGTTGAGCACATTGAACCCCCCACGCGCTTCATAGAAGTTTATAATGTTGAGCCATGAAAATAATGCAAAACACATTTTTAACACAAAATGTTTTTTACATCCAAATGTTGCATTTTCACAAGGGTAACAGTAGAAAATGAACCCCAAAATTTGTTGCATGATTTCCTCTGAGTACATCGATATCCCATATGTGGTCAAAAACTACTTTTAAAGGCACAGTGCAAAGCTCAGAAGGGAAGAAGCATCATATTGGAGTTCAGATTTTGCCGGACTGGTTTGATGGTGTCATGTCATATTGGTAGATCCTATGAGGTGCCAGACCAGCAGAACCCCCCCAACAGTGACTCCATTTTACAAACTGCAACTCTCAATTAATTCATCTAGGGGTGCTGTGATCCTATTGACACCTCAGGTGTGTCACAGAACTGTATACCATTGGGCAATGAAGAAAAAAAAATTACATTTTTACCACCAAGATTGTGCTAGTCCCAGATTTTAAATTTTCATACTGGGAAATGGGAAAAAATGGCACCAAAATTTGTCCCACAATTTCTGTTGAATGTAGAAATACTGTATATGGCTGTACCGTACTGCTTAGCCACACTGCAAGACTCAGGAGGGGCAAGCGCTATTTGCCTCCTGGAGTGCAGATTTTCCTAGAATAGTTTGCAGACTCCATATACAGAACCCCTAAATGCTAAAACAGCAGAATTCCTCCTCAAGTGACCCCATTTTGGAAATTATACCCCTTTAGGAATTTATCTACAGGTGTAGTGACAATTTTGACTCCATGGGTGTTTTCCAGAAACCAGCAGCAGTGGATGTTGCTGAGTGAAAATTGCTAATCAGCTATTGTATTGATCAGTACGTTGTAGTGCCTAGTATATTGTAGTCACCAGTACGTTATGCCCAGCTCGCGCTTCTGGAGACATGCATCCGTAAATTAGGTGGGCTTTCATTGCAACAAAAATGCCAAATATGTGGCCGCCAAATGTGGGGTTCAGAAGGGAGAGGGGGCATTTGGATTTGAGAGTTCAGAATTCACTGGATTTCTTTTGGGGGTGAGGTGCCATAGCGCTTTTCCAGAGCCTTTGCACTACCAGTAACATGGAATGCCCCTATATTTCTGTTAGTTAGCAAATGTCAGACCTGGGTGGTGACTCGTTTTTTTTGTGGATTGAGTTGAAGCTTTTTATTGGGAACATTTTACATAACATTTTGGATCACATTTATCCGGCGCTGTACGCTGAGCACTTACTTTAGCATTTCTATCTAACTCTCGCTACAGATAAAACTCCCGAGGGATCGAGAGATCCATGCACTTTAATGAGGCCACAGAGTTACTCTGGACTCTGTTCAGCAGTGTCCTTCTTTTCGGGAGTGCACAAAACTGTGGTCGACCTCGCTTTTATGCTCGCCTAAAAAGACAGACACCGCCGGATCACAGGTCCTATGGCATTCACAGTGTCTCTATCTGCCTCATTGTAAGGAATCTTCCACCAGGGGTTCGTCTGAATTAAGTATTTCAAAGAATTACACAGAGACCCTGACGTAAGCGTTCAGTGCAAAGCGCAGGATAAATGTGAGTGAAGCCATACTGTGATCTTTGAGTTAGAATGAGCAAATCTACAGCAGGTGAAGAATTGCTTTTAATTATTTTTAACACAGTTCCTCGTGCAGTATAAGTGATTAGGCTACTTTATTCTTCGGCTCAGTTCGATTACAGTGATACCAGATTTATATTGGCTTTTTATGTTTGGCTGCTGTCACACACTAAGACTCTTTTTGTTGCAAAAACTAGATTTTGCATCTCCATATTTAGACAGCTATAATTTTTCCATATTTCAGCCCACAAAGTAATGTGTTAGCTTCTTTTTTTCAGGACGAGTTGATATTTTTATTGGTACCATTTTTGGGCATATGACATTTTTTGGGAGGCAGAAATATCAAAAACAAGCAACTCTGGAATTGCTTGTTGGGAGTTTTTTTATTCTATTCTGCTTGTGGTAAAATTGATAAGTCAACTTTATTCTTCAGGTCAGTACGATACAGCAATATCACAATTATACCTTTTTATGTTTTGGTGCTTTTACACAATAAAAACTATTTCATAGAAAAATGTATTATTTTTGCATCACTTTCTTCTGAGAGCTATACATTTTTATTTTTCTGCAGACTGAGTTGTATGGCAGGGTTTTTTTGCAGGTCAAGATGACGTTTTCAACTGTACCATTTTTGTTTTTTTTTTGTATGGTGTTCACTAAAGGGGCTGACTAGTGTAACAGTTTTATAGGTCAAATTGTTCTGGACGCGGCAATACCAAATATGTGTAATTTTTTTGTTCATTTTATTTTACTTGAATTTACTTGTATTTATTGGTGTCATGATCCAGGACAAGGTTTTGTCTTTGTCCCGTCCTGGTCAGACAGGGGTTAATTGTTTCTGCCTCTCTCTGGTGTTAGGGTGGCTATTTAGTTGCCATATGAGCTAGGTTCAGCGTCGGTTATAGTTCTGGTCCCTCGGCTTGAGCAACTGACCTAGGTTACTCTGTTGGTAATCATGCTTCTCTGTATGCATGTCCACTGTTGTGTGTATGACCCGGCTTGTTCCCTGACCTGAGTTTGGTACTGTTTAGCTTGCTCTGGTTTCTGATACCCTGGCTTGTCTCTGATTACTCTCCGTTTTTCCCCCGATACCGCGCAAAATAAAACAATTACAAAAAACAACACATATTTGGTATTGCTGTGTTCAGAAATGCCAGATCAATCAAAATACAAAAAGAATTATTCCAATAGGTAAACGGCGTAAAAAAAAATCAAAACATCACAATTGCGTTTTTGGTTGCTCAACAAGAGGTGATCAAAAGATCCTATCTACATGAAGATGACATAGATAAAAACGTTGTCTTGGTGCTCAAAAAAATAACTCTACGGGTCTTGGAAAATGGCGCCATTTTTTTTTTTTGCAAATTCTGGATTTTTTTTTACCACCGCTTAAATAAAAAAAGAACCTATACATTTTTGGTATCTGCAAACTCGTAATGACCTGGAGAATCATAATGGTAGGTCAGTTTTAGGATTTACTAAACATGGTAAAAAGAAACAATTGTGGAATTTCCCTTTTTTTGGTATTTCACCGTGCTTGGAATTTTTTTCCTGTTTTCCAGTACAATATATGGTAAAACCAATGGTGTACAACTCGTCCTGCAAAAAACAAGCCCTCACATGGCCATAATGATAGAAGACTAAAATAGTTATGGTTCTAGGAAGAAGGGGAGAAAAAAACAAAAATGCAAAAATGGAAAATCTCACTGTGGTGAAGGAGTTAAGCAACAGTCACTGATGACCACCTTGTCTACCACCATCCATAGTTCCATAGTCACGAGGCTAGCTAAAGCCACTGCCAGTAGAATAACCTAAAGGATCTTCCATCTGTCTATTCTATAGATCAAATCATACTGTAAATGTCTACCGGATGAGGATCCAACTCCTGGGATCTTCACAGTCCAACTTGGTCTTCCATTTCGGGTGGAATATAGAAAATGTCATCTCTTTTTCATGAACAAGGGGTCAGGCAATCCCATTCCCATTCACAGTTTACTTAGCAATGTGTTACTATATCCCTAAATCTTCTACATTGACAGGAATGTTACATGAATTCATTTAAAGGATTGTTAACCTTCAGGGACAATTTTTTTACTTAAATGAATGTATTTCGGGATAAAAATTATTTTTGCAATTTCATGAAAATTTTGCACTGATTTGCTTTTACAGGCTCGTTGTTTCGCTGCACATTGAATTTTGATTCCATCTTTGTTGATAAATCAGCTGAGAAGAGGTAAAAAATGGCAGGGCAAAGAGCTAGAAACTCTCCCATTGGATTGTGAGAGCGAGTTCACTGATGGCTTCTCAGTTAACCCACTCTGCAGCCATTAAAAGTCAGTGCAACACAAAACTTTTAAAGAAACCCAGTAACAAAAATGATGTTTAGCTGCAAAAATCCATGCATTTAAACCCTTCAAGAGCTTTGATGTACCCATACATCATGGTCAGATAGGGGTTCCCGACCTTTGACATATGAATATGCCATGGCGATCGTGCCTGGGACAAGACCTGCGACTAAGCTCTCACCACCGGGAGCTCAGCTTAAGAGCCCCAGCACTCACAGCCAAGAGCAGTGCCCACACCGCCCCTGGCTATTTAACCCCCTCAATGCTGCAATCATTATCAATCACATTTGGGAGGCTAGGAGAGGGTGAGGCTCCCTCTGCCTTCTGATAGGTGCCCCCTGACTTCATCGCGAAGGCCTGATTATTGCCATGGCAACCTGTGCTCGTCATGACGACCTGAGGGTCAGCTAGCACTGGCAAGCATGAAAAGATTCTGTCAGAAGCTTGACCTAAGAGGTTTCTGTCAGTGCAGCACTGAAAAGGTACAGTATGAAGCATTGCAATGCACTATACCAGCAATCAAGTAAAAAAAAGTAAAAAAAAAGTAAAAATATTCTAATATTAAAAACCTTATCATGTGTCAAAGTTGACATCAGTGTGTGAATAAGGGCAGACAAAAGGAACGGGTCCCAACCAGTGGACACCAGTCAGGGGAAGCCTTTAAATACAATTTCCAGCTCAGGAGAGGGAGGCCACAACCCAGCTTGCACAGAATGCAAAAACACAAAGAAAAAAAACACAAAAATTTAGCTTGGTTTGAGTTGGTACACATGCAGCATATAAACGCATGTTCACATTGACCATAAAGCATACAAAACCTACAAAAGACAAAATGAGAAAAACCCTGCTGTAATTAAATAAAAAGCAAAAGTGCATTTAAGTAATTCAGAGTTCTTAGTAATACTGTATTTGATCAAATATGGCATAAAAGCCGTCCCACCATCGACAAGGTGACTCTGTGGTCGGGGCGGTTCTACACTGTCTAATATTAAAAACCAATAAGATTATACCAATAAATAGGTATACTTATGTAAAAACAAAGATAAACAAAAAAACATACACATATTTGGTATTGCTGCATCCAAAACAACTCAAACTATAAAACTGTCATACTAGTTATTTCCTTCACTGAACATCACAAAAATGTATAAAAAAAACTATGCATTTTTATCATACAAACAATAATAAAATGTGATAAAAAAGTTGAATATAAATAAAAATGTTACCACTGAAAACGTCATCTTGTCCTGCAAAAGATAAGCCACGATACAGCTCCATCAATGGAAAAATAAATAAGCTAAAGCTCTCAGAATACAGTGATACAAAAACAATTGATTTTTCTATAAAATAGTTTTTATTGTGTAAAAGTGGCAAAATCTAAAAATAAAAATGATATACCGTACATGTGATATGACCCCGTGGTATCCGTCTTTTTAAGTGTGTATAAAAGTGACATCGGACACAGTTTTGTGCACCTCTGAAAATAAGGACACCACTGAACAGAGGCCAGACAGAGTCAAGAGAAATGCTGCTGTCTCACTATAGTGATTGGATCCATCAATGGTTTCATCTGAATCCCGTCACTCAGAGATTTAGATGAACACTCCGATGGAAGTGCTCAGCGTAGAGTGCAGCATAAATGTGATCCCAAATATTATATAAAATGTTACAAATAAAAGCTTCAACACAAGCCACAGAAAAAAAAAGCAACATCTGTAGCCTGAAGACTCTGGAAAAGCGCTATAGCTTCTCAGACCCCCAAAAGAAATCCCGCAAATTCTGTGCTCCCAAATCCAAATTTCTCCCTCTTAGCCCCGCAGCGTGCCTAAACCACATTTAGCGTTCACATGTTTGGCATTTCCATACCAATGAGAGCCCGCTTAGTTTATGGGGTCCATGCCTCCAGAAGCACGAACTGAGCACAATGTATGGGCACTATAATGTAGAGCCCGTATAGATACTTTCAATTATTTTTTTCACTTTGTAAAGTTGTATCTCAACTGATAGATTTTATCTTTCAAGGTAGAGCTGCAGCCCAAAGGAAGTCATGGAGCTGTTTGTAATCTGGACTCCATCTGTCCTTCATAGCTAAAATTACAAAAAGTCACAACCAGAACCGATGGCCTAACTATGGAAGAGACTTTCAATATTTGAACATGGAGTTTCCAACTTTTGGACCCCTGCTTGTTAACTGTGGACTAAGTTGGATTACGAGGAACAGATAAACAATGAAGGAACAAGCTCTGTTCATGGATTAATTACAGTGAGTGGAACAGGCTGCCACGAGAGGTGGTGAGTTCTCCTCCAATAGAAGTCTTCAAACAGAGGCTGGACAGAAACCTGTCTGGGATAGTTTAGTGAAACCTGCATTGAGCAGGGGGTTGGACACGATGACCCTTGAGGTCCCTTCCAATTCTAACATTCTATGATTCTATGATTCATCCATCTAATTGACAGTGGTCAAAGGAATCAGACCGACTCACATACTCTAACACTGGTAGAGAATTCTAAGTAAAGGTTATCACTATTATAGTCCAGAAAATGCTTCTAATTCAACCATTAACTGTTTATATATGGTTACCTCTGTAGTGCTACTTAACATGCCAATATTATTTTTGTAAAAAGTAGCAAAGAGAAGAAACTTTTCTGTATGTTATATTACAGACAAATGCTTCTTTATCCAATTAACAGTAACTTCTTAAAGGGCATGTCACACTAAGAGATATCGCTAGCAATATCGCTATAACTAGTGACGTTATAGCGATATTGCTAGCGATATCGCTATGTCTGATATTTACCTCCCACCCGCTCCCCCGCTGCTTATCGCTGATCGCGCGAGAACAGGCTGGACTGTTTCTCGTCGTCAGCTTCCTGCGGCGCTTCCTGCTGTAACGACGAGCGACGAGCGTGGATGCGGGCGGGAGGACGCAGGATCGCCTGGTGTGACAGGTAAGTAGCGACCTCCGTCCCCAGCGATGTCGCTAGTGAGATCTGCCTGTGTGGCAGCTCACTAGCAACCACTTAGCGATGTACCAGCGATCCTGACCGCGTCATATCGCTGGTCAGGATCGCTGGTACATCGCTAAGTGTGACAGTACCCTAACTCCATGAACTGATTATTTATTCTCAAATACTGTCTACAAATCTGTCTGTAAAGTAATCCTGTTGATTATAAGTCTATAAAGAGGTGGGAAAGTGTTAAAGACAATACACACAAAAAGAAACTGCTGATTTTAGCGCATAGGGAAAAACTGCTGAAATGCAATATAAAAATCATATAATAGTTTGAAATAGTGTTATTTCTCATATATACACATACCAGCTAATTCTGAAAAGTTACCTAAAATAATAGTTACACGTTAAAGGTAAATTCCACCATAAAACAAAAATAATAAGGTGTATATAGCATGTCGAACTGTAATCCTTTCTCTAAAATGAAAAATGCAAAGTACATGGGTACAGAACTGTGCATGATTCCATATTCATTGCATATATTGTAAAGTTTCTGACATTCTTAGAGCAATTATTAATGTATTCACTGCATTTATATGTACTTTCCACTAATAATTTTGAACAATTGTTCTCTGTGGTGTGGACATAGATGTAAATGTACAGTATATACTGCTGGGCTGAAATTCTATAATAAAGCGATTTGGAGTAACAAGAAATACTGGCATGGATTTATTGCATAGAAACTTTAGGAAACTCTTGATTATATGATATTTCCTGATTTTCGGTTAAAACTTATTTTAAAACAACATTTTAGGTCCTTTATGCGAAGCAAAATGAAGTTTTTTGTCTCTGATCAGCTGGGAAGGGAGAGGAAGTGGAGAGGTGTTATGACAGCAGTAGTGGGAAGTGTTATGATTGGGTCACCGAGGAGGAAAACAAGACTAAGCTAAGCAGAAAACCAGAGAGGTTGGTAACTAAGCGGATTGCAGACCCCAGATCCTATCCACACAACTAGCAGTAGCCGTGGAGCGTGCCTACGATGATTCTAGAAGCCTCGACACAGCCCAAGAACTAAATAAGCCTAAAGCAAGAAAAGGGGAAATCTAAACTGCCCCAGAGCAGACCCCAAAGGAATAGACAGCCCCCAAACATATATTGTTGGTGAGACAAGATCAAAGCACAAACACAGGTAGGAAAATAGGCTGAGCAAACGATGGGGCCCACACTAACTAGAAAGGACAGGAAAGGAAAGACACTGTCTGCAATCACGCAAAAAACCCTGCAAAAATGTCCAACACTTCTGATAGCAAAAACTCTGAAGTCACTAGACTTCTCACACTATATCAGCACTCTGGCATATTCTGAAAGCAGAGCAAAAAGAGGCCAATCTAATAAGGGACAAAAAGCAAACTGACACAAACAGTAACATAAGGATGGAAATTCAGCACAGCCCCAGCCGGGGCTGGCTGACCACACAAAACTGAATAGACAAAACCAAATCAAATGTGAGCAATAGCAAAGAACACTTATCTTGAGCATGCAGGGACTGAACTGGAAACCAAGACCTCAGGAGGCAAGAAAAATCACCAGCAGGGATAGAGGGAGTCGGCTGTCTTAAATCCAGTCAGAGACTCCAGATGTCCAATCGTCGTTCTCATTATCAGGTGGCAGGCCTCTGTCAAATAGATCAGCTCCATTACCTCCTGTAACCACCAGAGGGAGCCCGGAAAGAGAAATCGCGACTCCTCTGTCAATGCAACCAGCTCCACTACCTTCACTAGCAACCAGAGGCAGGCCAGAAAGTGAATTCACAACAGGGAAGCCTCTTCTTGATTCTGCATTTCTGATCCATGAAGTCTGGAAGACAGCAGTCATGTTTTTATAAACCAACACAATCCTTTTAAAGAAGATGTGTATACCGTATTTTTCGCAAACTCACCGGATCATAAGACACATCCCAAATTGTGGGGAAGAAAATATATAAAAAAAAGTATTTTTTATAAGATGTGGTCAGAGTTTAAGGTGTATTACCTAGGGGGTGCTGGCAGTGGTGGGGGGTCACAGGAAGCATGATCCCTTCCTCAGGTAGCCAGCGACGGCAGAAGAGCGACAATGCTGCGGGCCCTGACAACGCCAGAAGCATCTTACCTGGGCCAAGGAGGAAAAAAACTGGACTGTTGCTCAGTGGTCCAAGGTGTTGTTTTCATATGAAAGTATATTTGGCATTTCATTTGGAAATCAAGGCCCCAGAATCTGAAGGAAGAGTAGAGAGGCACACAATCCAAGCTGTTTGAGGTCTAGTGTGAAGTTTCCACAATCAGTGATGGTTTGGGGAGACATGTCATCTGCTGGTGTAGGTCCACTGTGTTTGTTTAACCTATCCCCTGTGATAGGGAATGGTAGGCTCAAAACTGTGAGTACTTCCACACTTTAGTGTGTTTCCACAGAGAGCCAATCTGTGAAGGTGCCTCCATCAGTGTAATATTTATTGGACTGAGCATAACATTTCCTCTAATAGCAAGAGAAGAACTCCGCTCCAGCCGCCTCAGAGGCAATAACCAAGCTTGTCTCATGAGGAGAGAATCATTACTTTCATATGCATAATATACTGTGAACTTTGTCTTTAAGAGAGACTGTACCCGTTACCTCTTTCAGTAAAATTGTTATGTTTACAAGTTCACCTGCATGTCTGGCTGCTTGAGATTGCACCACAGGCGCTCCAAAACCTGCACATAGACACCACTGCTACAGGAGTGCCCCGGGGGTCCTATACCATCCACAAGTGCCACTTCCCACTATTGACAATTGTTGTGGACACGAGGGAAGGGTTGAGGCGTCCAGTGACCCACTTCAGCAACCGTGACATCATTATCTGCTGCCAGTGGGACTACATGCCCCAGCTGGCCCTTCTGCAACATCTGGCTCCTCCCCAGTGGCCCACCATACTTAAGTACCAGCTCCACCAGTCTCACGTGTATCTAAGTAGCATATACAAATGAAACGGATAAAGAATAAAACACTTTTCACATAAACGTCCTCCTAGCTACAGACACCAAAAAATTGGTTTGCCAAAATCAGTCACATTTATCAATAGGTGTTTGTAAACAGAGAGCGTAGCTGATTTTTTAGCTCAGAAACCTAAAAACCACTTGATGTTAATTTATCTTGCTCACACCTGAGTACCAGCATAGGGAGCAGTTTTTATCAATCCACACAGCCCAAAACAAATATCAAAATACCACTTATCCAGACCAGTCCATGAAAAAGCTGGGAGGAGAAACTCCGTCAAGTAGGTGATGCCCCAGAAAGAAATCAGTAGAGAAAAACTCTGTCAGGTGGGTGGTAAGTACTTTTTTGAAATAATGTTTTTGTAAGTATAATAAAATCCTTAGAAAAAATAAGTCCAGCGCTGTAAGTCCATAAAATCCATTTTTCTTTTATTCCATCACTTCCAGTAAGATAAAAGCAATTACGTCATCGTCCAGAACATTAAAATCAAACGCGTTTCAACGCAAAACCGTGCGTCTTAATCTTAAGACGCACGGTTTTGCGTTGAAACGCGTTTGATTTTAATGTTCTGGACTATGACGCAATTGCTTTTATCTTACTGGAAGTGATGGAATAAAAGAAAAATGGATTTTATGGACTTACAGCGCTGGACTTATTTTTTCTAAGTTCTGAAAATTTGCTGCACAACATGATCCGTGCGCTCCAGGAGAAGGTGAGCAGACTCTAAACTTTTTTTGCATATTTATAATAAAATCCCTTTAGCAGAGTAACATGTCTTTGTGGCGCCCCTGAGGCTCAATCGCCACAGAGGTACTGCACCTTCTCCTAAGGTGTGGTGCCCCACCATCCAGGTAAGTTGGAGGCTCCTGACCACGCTCCAACACTCGCAACCCACACAATAGAGTAGTTCAGCAAAACCACATTGCGGCTCCTTGCTTAGAGAGAAGCAGAGCACCTTTGGTGGTTCCCTGCTTGGAACACTAAACGTGCTGGGAGGTGGGTAGAGTTGAGAATACATCTAAAAGAGCGGGAAGGCTTTAGGATAGAGGTTCAGTTTCAGTCAGACGGAGAGTCTGAGAGAGGAGGCCACTCGGAGAGGAGTGGGGATCCCTGGAAGAGGGATGGAGGAAGGAGTGCTGCAGCTGCCTCAGTGATCTGAGCCAGCTGGCATGGGAAAGGAAAGAAGGAGAAAGACATTGAACCGAAGCCTGAGCTTCCATAGAAGGGAAAGACAAGTACGGAATGTAGGAGTGAAAGGGAACACAGAGGACGTGGGTTAGAGGAAGAACCCTGCCTAGAAGTTCTAAGCGCAAGGCCGGGGCCCGGTCCCCGAGGTTGTATGGACACTAATGGTTCTGCAGCAGACACCGGTGGAGTAGTGGCCTGTAAATGCACTACTCCCATCTAAGACTTGGGGCACAACAGCAACACGGATAGAGAGCCGGGATTCTGGAGTAGAGAGTCCCCGAAGCAGGCTACAGCTGTCTGCCGTACAAGTAGAGTTCTTGGAAACATCGGTCAGGAGGAACTCCAGTGTAACTCAGTACTAGGAGATCTTCACACTTAAAGCTGCTATAGAGGAGACGTTCAGAAAAGGCACATAAGTTGGCGGAGTGTTGGAAGGGAGCATTCCATCTTGCCTGGAGGTTGACTGAGTCCCTGACCCGGAGGACACGGCACAGAAGCGGGCACTACAGACTGTGAGTAAAGCTTTGGAATTACATGCCCTGGTGTCCTTCATTCCTTCCTGCGTCCGCCCGCCTGGCACTGCTACATCCCCTGCGCCGAAAACTACACCATCTAAGTGTCTCCACATCTACACTGCCCTGGGACAACAGCCCTGCCTGTGGAGGGCTATAACATCATTGCTGCACCACACCATCTGTCCCGGAGGATCTGTCTGCAGCGTCGGCTTAACACCTCCCTTGCCGAACACCACAGGTGGCGTCACGAACTATTCCATTAACTACATTCCACCATTCACATCTTCCTATTACTTGGGCGCCCAGGGCCACATTCCGCCGACACCGGCCCGGTACCGAGTACCTCACAGCCCTGGGAGGGCAACCCATCTTCACTAAGGGAGGACATGTCCTTGTCTATTCTGTTTTAGAACTAGAAAGGAGGAATGCTATGGTTAATAATCCTTTTATTGGCCTTGTGGATTTTTAAAGATCTGATGCCTTTGCTGGCATTCAGGTATGGACTAGATGAAGATCCAAAGGTCTTTATTTTTCTGGGCAAGAAAATCAGCTAAGTTTTTTTATTTGCACACAACTGATGAGAACTGTCAGAAGTATCTATGAAATCTCAGGTGAGATACCAAGCAACATGATCTGGTCTTTTTTTTTTCTTCTCTATGTCAATGTTGTTAAACGTATTTACTAAGACGTAAGCAGGTGTTTGCTGATGCAGATCACAGATAGTTACTGTGTCAAATATACATCTTCACAGGATCTTCAACATTTGACATTGCCTCTTCATTTCAGTGATGACAGCTGTTTGATTACACAAAATTTCAGTAAGTAACTGGATGATCAGATGTAATGAAGTGTGCCAAGACTGATACTTCACAAAATTCATTCCTAATTTATTTGTCCTGTTAAAGATATACTGTACCCATACTGAAGTACTCACATTTTGTACTACTGTATACTTGGAGTCTCCACATTTCCAAAAATTATTGTCACACACCATTAAAGTGGCATCAATCTCCACAGAGAGGAAATTGTATAATAGGCCTCTGACAGACTTTCTACTACAGGCAACCCAACTTCTAGTCTCCCCATTTAAAAAAAAATGCGAAATCAATGCATAACACTAAAAATGACCCCATCGCCTAGTCAGCGACAAGGGTAAAAAAGTCATTGGAGATCCACGACTTGTTGATTTTGATGAAAGTTAGGTGATCTACACTTTCAGGGGACAGCCAGATTCCCTTTTCCATCAGGACACCACCAGCAGTGCTGAAGACACGTTCTGAGAGAACGCTGGCTGCCGGGCATGACAAAACCTCCAAGGCATGCTGGGCGAGCTCAGGCCACTCTTCCATTTTTGAAGACCAAGATGCAAAAGGGTCCACACACCCCTTGATGGCATTGATCTTGAGCTCCAGGTACTCCTGCCCCATCTCCAGTCATTCCCAACATGTCAGACTTGTACTCTGTTCTGCTGGTGCACAGGCTGGTCTAAAAAAAATGTGCGAAATGACTCACAGAAATTGATTATCCCACTTACACTGCTGCTGCTAATGTTTTTGCGATGACGCCTTAACATTCCTGGGGTTGGACAGCTAGAACTACGATGCACACACGGTGCTTTGCTGTTGTGTTGGGGAAAACCACTCTTAACATTGTTTACAAGCATGTTTAAATGCTCCAGAATGTGCATGCCCCTTTCCAGAGGTGGAAGTATCTGGCTAAATTTACTCTTGTACACTGGATCTAAGAGTAGCAACCCAGTGCTATTTCTAAGCCTAAGAATACGAGCATAATGTTGAAGATAGTGCAGCAAGAAAGCGCTCATGTGTATCGCGCTTCCATGAGGTCCAAGTTAATGGTTTATGGTTAATTTGTTCATCGGCTTCTGTACCTTCACTAACCGTTTGTCTGGTACAATGAGACCCCCTTGATCGCTGTAAGCCACCCTCCCATGGCACCCGGCTGTGCAACAACAGTCTGGAAATTTGAGATATTGTCATTCCTTCCACATCCTCCTCTGCTTCCAGCTCCTCCTCTGGGATCACCACCTCCTCACGCAAGCATTTCAAAGTGTGCTCCAGCAAGTAGATGACCGGAATAGTGATGCTGATGATGGCATCGTCAGCGCTAACCATCTTAGTAGCCATTTAAAAACTGTGCAGAAGGGTGCAGAAGTCCTTCATCTGTCTCCACACTGCAAGCATGATTTGCACCACGTCCATACTGCTGTTGGCCCAGGCTATGCAAAAGGACATATTGCATCAGGACTCGTCGCTGCTGCCACAGTCACTGCAACATGTGCAGAGTGGAATTCCACCGAGTTGGAACATTACAAATCAAATAATTAACCGGTAGGCCGAAAGACCTGTGTAGCGATATGGCGATCAAGTTGATGAGCTGTGGGGTGTGATCATCGGAAGTGAGCACACAGCAATTGTGCTTTCTGCAGCAGCACATCCAGGCCAGGAAAGTGGAGGAAAAATTGCTGTACCACCAGGTTGAGGACATGAGCTATGCAAGGGGTGTGTGTGTGAGGTTGCGCCGGCATAGGGCCGCCATCACATTTGCACAGTTATCACACATGGCCTTCCCTGGCTCCAGGTTCAGCGGAGACAACCATTGCTCTTACTCAGCCTGAAAAGCTGTCCACAACTGTTGAGCTGTGTGACTGCAATCTCCAAGGCATATTAATTTTAACAGTGCCTGATTGCGGTGAGCCATGACTGCGCAGTATGGATTCTATCTGCACTGTTGGAATTCGTGTCTGATTAAGGGAGAGGTTTAGGGTACAGGTGGAGGTGCTGGAAGCAGGGGAGGAAGTATTAGATAGAGTTTTTTCTGCAAGCGTTGGGGATTCAAAGACTTGACTGCCTGCCTCCACAGCTACCAGAGTCACCCTGTGCCCAGTCAGCAAGATGTAACGCCCCTGCCCATGTTTGCTCATCCAGGTGTCATTGGTCAAATGCAACCTGGCAGACATAGATTTTTTTCAGGGACAGCTGATGTTGTCTGCAACATGCTGGTGTAGCACAGGCACAGCTTTCTTAGAGAAGTAATGGCGACTGAGCAGCTGGTATTGGGGGACGTTGACGACCATCAACTTCCTGAAACCGTCTGTATCCAGGAGCCAGAAAGGCTGCATTTCCATGGCCAACAGATTGGAGATGGTGGAGTTCAAGCTTATACAGCTGTGCTCAATAGTTTACATACCCGGGTAGAATGTATGCTTTCTTGGCCTTTTTTCGAGAATATGAATGATAACACCAAAACTTTTTCTCCACTCATGGTTAGTGGTTGGGTGAAGCCATTTATTGTCAAACTACTGTGTTTCCTCTTTTTAAATCATAATGACAATGCAAAACATCCAAATGACCCTGATCAAAAGTTCATATACCCTGGTGATTTTGGCCTGATAACATGCACAGAAGTTGATACAAAAAGGGTTTGAATGGCTACTAAAGGTAATATCCTCACCTGTGACCTGTAACAAATACCAGGAAAATTGTTCGGGATGCAAAGAAAAGCACACAAATAATATCAGCTGAAATACTGGACTCTCTGAAAACTAGTGGTGTTTCAAGATGCACAATAAGGAGGCACTTGAAGAAAAATGGGCTGTTTCCCCAAATTTCCAAACACCAAACTGACTGTGGGGAGCCACAAATGGGCCATTCTGCAGAGTTGTTTACACATTCTATCCCATGGGCATCAGAGATCTGCTCTAAAGATTCACAGAATACAGAGCATGTGCACCAATGCCCAATTTTTGGGAAACAAGGGTAATTGGGGTGCTGCCTCTGAGGATTGTACTATGTGTGATGTTAAGGTGGAGGAAGTGGGGTAGAGTAGAGGCCATTTGATGCAGTGCTTGGCATCCACTAGAACACATGCTGTTTGTGAGCCTCCTTTGCAATGCGGACCGCTGTGCAGCTGCCAAAGAAAGGGAGTTGAGTAGCCCATCCAGTAACTGCTAGCCAGCCTTAATACATGTGGGGATTGCATGTTTGTTAGGAAATCTGCACATGTATTCAGGCTGTCTACCTGCCGCAAATCATGCAGCTATGGCGACAGAAACTAAATCTCCGAGGACACCCAAGCATGCTCGGGAAACCTCGAGTAACGAGTATACTCGCTCATCACTATTAATTATCATATTTTACCTTTATGCCTCTGAATCAAATCTCTGTGATTTAATATTTAATATCTACCCTATTATCTTATTTATTCTCATTTTCCAATATTGTGGGTTATGTATGGGACATTGATTTTTTATGTTTAACTTAATATTCTCTTCCTTTCTTCTCTGTAGATTCCACAACAGACAACAAGTATTCCATCTTTTTTCCCCCATTTTCCCTCTCTTTCTTTCATCACCTTCTCCTCTTATTTTGCAGTATTTTCCCATAGCATAATAACTGTATTTAATATATTATTCCATATTCTCTTACTCATTTAACAATGCTACCATCTACATCCTCCCCTTATTCTTGTGTAAACTACATCTCTTCTCCCCTATTCACGGCTCCTTATTAACCTATACGTCTGATGCCCTTGGATGCACTGACCAATTCACCATCCTGCCATTCCTGATTGAAGTACAGGCGCATGCGTGCTGTCTTTCCTTTTTTGCCTGGAGCTGACATCACAGCAAGCACTGACATGCTGCTTTTTTGGTATTTTCTCAGCTAGCGCATGCACTTTTCAGCTCTCTGGACGCCGGCCGGCTTGTAACTGGAAGTGCCTCTGAATACTTCGATCCAGCACCAAGGCATGTGTGGACATTTCACTCCTTCACCTGGCGACCCCATACTTCACAGGTAAATGATAACCTATAGTTATTTTGCGTTTCTCATGATTTTCATCCTTAACACCTTTATTCTACGTTATTCTTCTCTCCTTGTATACCTGAACTACGACTTTAATCCTTTTTCATCTATGCTTACAAGCCTCTTATATATCCCTGATTGGTGCATTATTTCAAGATTTCTCTTGATTTTTTTCTACCTTGTACTCATGTATCCATATAGTATTATACATAAAATCTGCACCATTAGGGTCTAACATACAGATAGATCTTTACTTTGTTCAATTTTTACTATGACCCACTGTCTATTTTGTATTATACCATTTATTAATAGCTATGTTTTTTTACATGTAGCTAGATCTTGAAAAAGGGAATGATGTGCCGAAGCGTTGATGATTTTTTACATATCTGTATTAATTTGGGTCTGAGTATTTATTTTTGCCATCTGTTCAAAAAAACTTCCATTTTTTGGGTGCCAAAGTTTGCCATTTCTACATCACTGTATTAGCATAAAGGTTTTGATTATGAAATCAGGTATGGTGCCTGCACCAATTATCCCATGCGATTTGGATTATGAAATGAGGCCTGGTGCCTGCAACACATTATTAGCACAAAGAGTTTATACAGTGAAGAAAATAATTATTTGATCCCTTGCTGATTTTGTAAGTTTGCTCACTGACAAAGACATGAACAGTCTATAATTTTAAACGAAGGCTTATTTTAACATTGAGAGATAGAATATCAAAAATAAAATTCAGAAAATCACATTGTAGAAATTATATAAATTTATTTGCATTTTTGCAGTGAGAAATAAATATTTGATCACCTACCAACCATTAAGATTTCTGGCTCCTACAGACTAGTTAGACACTCCTAATCAACTTGTTATCTGCATTAAAAGACAGCTGTCTTACATAGTCACCTTTATAAAAGACTCCTGTTCACAGACTCAATTAATCAGTCAGACTCTAACCTCTACAACATGGGCAAGACCAAAGAGCTTTCAAAGGATGTCAAGGACAAGATCATAGATCTGCACAAGCTGGAATGGGCTACAAAACTCATGTACTTCTCATGTACAGCACCATGGAATCAATGGTGCTATGTGAATAAATAATAATAGTAATAAAAAAACATAAGTAAGACGCTGGGTGAGAAGGAGACAACTGTCTTGTGTTATGTGTTAATATGCACTTACATTGTGCATACACATTAATTTATTTTCTCAGTTCAGACTTCAGTGTTTTTTTATCCATTTCATTGTGCATTCAGTGCATATAAGGGTGTGACCGCCCTCTTTCTGAGCTGGGAAAGCCATCCAGTCTGGCCTATGCTTTTACTAGAGGTTCAGTCCCTCGATCCTTGTTCACATTCACGTCACTTGGCAAGTGAAAAGGTTTTAAATACTAGAGTAGGGACTGTCCCACAAGGGTTGCCGTGACGTGGCGGGATGGCTTGTACATCATTTTGATCAAAATTATGTTTACTAAATACCCTTATTATTGTTATCATTACCTTTATGCATTATTTGCAGTATATTTTTTACTTTTTATTTGTGTTCGTTGCTTTTTGCTTTCTCTGGTTAATGGTCATGTGTTAATATGCACTTACATTGTGCATACACATTAATTTATGTTCTCAGTTCAGACTTCAGTGTTTTTTTTGTTGGTGCAATAGTAAGAAAATGGAAGAAATACAAAATGACTGTCAATCGACATCGATCTGTGACACCATGGAAAATCTCTCTCCTCATGGCGTATCCTTGATCATGAGGAAGGTGAGAGATCAGCCTAAAACTACACAGGGGAACTTGTTAATAATCACAAGGCACCTGGGACCACAGTCACCAAGAAAACCATTGGTAACACATTACACCGCAAGGCTATGTGCCCACGTTGCGTTTTTTATGCATTTCTGCCGCGTTTTTGCCGCAGAGGAAAAGCTTAAAAAACGCTATAAAACGCACTCCCATGCAATCCTATGGGATTCTGCACAAGCTGTGCTAATGCTGCGGATTTTTCCACTGCAGAATCGCATAGCGGTAAAATCTGCAGCATGTTTATTATTTCTGCGGAATCGCGGCAATTCCGCCGCCATAGGATTGCATTGAAACGCTCACTTTATGCATGTGTCTATGCATATTCATGTCTGGATGGTACCCAGGGTCTGGAGGAGAGGACACTCTCCTCCATGCCCTGGTTACCATATCCCTGTAAAAAGTAGAATTAAAATAAAAAATAGGGATATACTCACCTTCTGATGGCCCCCAGAGTCCTTCCCGCCTCTCAGCCACGCTGCCAGCATCTTCCGTTCCCAGATATGCATTGCGCGAATGACCTCTGATGATGTAGCGGTCTCGCGTGATGCTACGTCATCAGAGGTCATTCGCGCAATGCATCCCTGGGAACGGAAGTTGCCAGCAGCGTCGCTGAGGGGCAGGACGACTCTGGGGGCCACCAGAAGGTGAGTATATCCCTATTTTTTATTATTTTTAACATTATATCTTTTACTACTGATGCGGCATAGGCAGCATCAATAGTAAAAATTTGGTCACACTTGTCAAGCACTATGCTTGGCAAGTGTGACCAACCTGTTAATCACTTTTCCAAGCGATGCGTGAAATCGCTTGGAAAGCGCAAGCATTCTGCAAGCTAAAAACGCTTGCAAAACTCTTGTGTTTTGCGGGAAAACACATGCGAATTCTGCATGCATTTTACCCGTGGCAGGGAGTTGCGGAAATGCTGCGGACATTTCCGCAGCATTTCTGCAACGTGGGCACATAACCTAAAGGTTTAAAATCCTGCAGTGCCCGCAAGGTCCCCCTGCTCAAGAAGGCACATGTGCAGGATCGTCTGAAGTTTGCCAATGACTACCTGGATGATTTTGTGAGTGATTGGAAGAAGGTGCTGTGGTCAGAGGAGACAAAAATTGAGGTCTTTGGCATTAACTCAATTCGCTGTGTTTGAATGACGAGAAATGCTGCCTATGGCTAGTTTCACATTAGAGTTTTTAGCGCTGTGCGTGCTTTGTGCGCAATAGAATCGCATGCAAAAACGCATCATGCGTTTTGTATGCGTTTGCTTTTTTTAGGCGCATGCGTTTTAACCAGTTTCTAGCCATGTTAACTCTTAAAACGCATGTGATTTTAAACGCAGGCGTGCGCATGTCCATGCGCACGCCTGCGTTCCCATAGACTGTAATGTGATTTTTTTGCACATTCCATCCATGCTTTTTTGAGACAGGTCGGACGGACCAAAAAGGCAACAGGTTGCGTCCGGTGTGTCTAGGCGCACAATAGAAAAAATGCATGCGCACGAAAACGCATACGAATGCGTGCATACGCTAGACCATGCGCCCCCATGTTAAAGATAGTGGTGCAGGATGCATGCGCATGGACGCGCACGAAGCGCGGCGCTAAAAAACGCTAGTGTGAAACCAGCCTATGACCCAAAGAACACCGTCCCCACTGTCAAGTATGAGATGGAAACATTATGTTTAGGGGGTGTTTGTCTGCTAAGGGCACATGACTACTTCACAGCATCAATGAAAGAATGGATGGAGCCATGTACCGTAAAATCCTGAGTGACAACCTCCTTCCCTCTGCCAGGACATTAAAAATGGGTCATAGCTGGGTCTTTCAGCAAGACAATAACCCAAAACATACAGCCAAGGCAACAAAGACACCAACCTGACAAACAAGGCAATACAAACAAGAGTTAACAGAAAACTCCAGGTATACAAAATATTCACTCACATATAACAGAGGAATGCACCGGGGCATGGAGGTAGGGGAACAAACCAAAATAGAGGATAGGGAATTACCACATCTATAAACCAAGCAACAGTCACAGATAACTCCTCCAACGCTCCTTCACATATGAACATACTTGCTCTGACAAGGATTTGTAACAGAGCCCAGATTATAAGGATGAAAGGAGTGGCTAACCAAGCTCAGCTTTGAGCACAGGGATATCCAACATGGCCGATTAACCCCTATTCTTCCAGAAGAACACATTTAAAATGAAGAAGTGCTTCTTCTTAGCACCGAAGTAGAAGCAATCAGATGCTGTGGTCCTCTGGCTACACACTAGCGCGATAACCCCGTGACACCCACCCTTCTAACCATGAGTGGATGAAAGTCCTGATAACTGTATGTATTAGCTCTGCTATTCCTCCTGCTCCACTTCCTCCTGTGCCATCACCTTATCCATCGTGACCTGAATTATTTTTTCCAGCAGTTGTATAAGTGATATAATAATGCTGATGATGACGTCATCAGTGCTGGCCATATTGGTAGAATATTCGAAGCAGCGCAACATGGCACCTACATCCCCCATGGTTGCCAGTCATTGGTAGTAAAGTGGTGTTGTTCTGCAGAGCGACTCAGCCATGCGTGCCGCAACTGAAACTCCACTATTGCCTGCTGCTGCTCTCAGTCTCTCCAGCATATACATGGTAGAGTTCCACTTTGTTGATACATCACATATCAGCTGGTGAGTGAGAAGGTAGAAGTGATGCCACCCAAGATTTCTCTGTAATTGCAAAACACCAGACAGGGCTTGAGGTTCACCGGCACCAACCTGCGCGTTGTGGGATTTGTCCCCAGCGAAGTTTAAGAACAGTCTGCTGTCATTTCTCCCTGGCTGTGCTCATTTGGTGATGCAGGTCTTCCTGTGATCGAATGAGGAGGTGGTGGAGGAAGCAGATAAATGTCCAGCAATACTAGATGGTGGTAGGACATGAGCTAGAACACCTTCTGCCTTTGTCCCAGCCGCCACTACATTTACCCAGTGTATCATAGAATTATAGAATGCTAGCGTTGGAAGGGACCTCTAGGGTCATTGTGTGCTACTTACTGCTCAATGAAGGATTCACAAAACCATCTCAGACAGATGTCTGTCCAGCCTCTGCTTGAAGTCTTTCATTGAAAGCAGTTAGGGAGATGTAACATCCCTGGTTCTGCTTACTGGCCCATGTATCGGTGGTTATGTGGATCTTGCCAGTGATAGTGTTGCGAAGTGCAAACATATGGTCCGCAACATGTTTGTGAAGTGAAGGGATGGCCCGACTGGAAAAGTAGTGACAGCTGGGAACAACGTACAGCAGCAGTCACCACCATCAATCTTTTAAAACTGTCTGTCTCTACCAGCCAGAATGGCAGAGCGGGAGGAAGAGGCTGAAATTGCAGTAAAAGAGGGAGCAGGAGGAGGCTCAGATCTGTCATGCTTTTTAAAGTGTGTACTCCACAGCACCTCGTGCTTGGAATTCAGATGCCTTGTCATACAGGTAATGCTCAGGTTCAGAAGATTTATGCCTCTCAATTCAAGATCTGACAGCACAGAGTGCAAACCACCTGTTGCTTGTTGGCAGCACACTCCCTGAAGAAATGCCACGCTAGGGAGCTATTTTGAGCTGTCTTTGTTGTGCTTATTTCAGCTGCACGGTGGGCAGTAACAGCTGATGTACTGGCAAGGGGCTGCCCGCTGTGCCTTTGCACCATACTCCCTCTTTTGCTATGCTGTTGTAGCAGCCTTGACCATCTCCTATTCCTCTGAACTGTGCATGTCACTAGGATAGCCTCCACTCCATGTGGGATCTAAGACCTCATCATACACCACATCATATTCCACCAATTCCTCAACCCTGCCATCCTTGCCAGTCTGCACAATTCAGAAAGATGCTGCAGTTGGCAACTGAGTTTCATCATCATTTGACATGTGCTGTGGTGGTTCACTGACCGAGAGCACTAGCCCTCCATGTACTCATCCTCCATCCTAACAAATGGTTGGGCATCCTTGCATTCAGTCTCTTCCACTTCTGTGGCAGATGGATGGGCCATGGAACTCCAGCCAGAGGAGTCATCAAAAAGCAAAAGAGACTACTGCATGATGGGGCTCAGACAGCTTGGCTGATTTGCAAGGTGGAGAGGTGGAAGCTGGATGACCAAATTCCTCAGGTGTCAACTGTGCACTTTCTGCAGTGGACTGGTGAAGATAAGGTGAAGGAACTGGAGCCATTCTCAGCCATCCAATCTAACACCTTTTCAACATCTTGTGGCCTCACTGTTCGTGAAGCAGTATTCGGGCCCATGAGAAATGAAGTATAACGTCCTTTCGCCTGTGTGCACTAAGAGGAAGGTGTTGTATTTGGGCATGTAGCAGTTACAGAATGACCAAGTCCTCTCTATGCATCAGCTACACCACCATGACCATCAGCAGTTACACCAGCACCACCACGTCCATGTCCCTTATTTGATGCACTCCTCATTTTTGTAAGTGATTTTTCTCAAAGCTACTACCATTGATATGGCTGAAAAGTTGATTTATTTATTTACAACGGTACTAGAAAAAAAACAGCAGTCTTGAGAAATTATTTCTTTCACCTAGAAATGGCAACTAGACAGCTGATGCCAATTATTTATTTCCCAGACTACTGGAAAACACACATTGGTCCAGAAAATTATTTATTGGGCCTAGAAATAGCAACTAGACAGCTGATGCCAATTATTTATTTCTAAAACTACAAAAAAAAACACCAGATCAGAAAAAAATATTTTTTGGACCTAGAAATGGCAACGAGACAGCTGATGCAATATTATCCTTTGAAAACACACAGTGGTCCTGAAAAATTATTTCTTTGGCCCGCTAATGGCAATGAGATGCCTTATGCCAATTATTTAATTCTCAGACTACTAGAAAACATACAGTATTTAGCGGCTTAAAAGAAAAGTACTCCCACACCTGGGGGGAGCAGGGGGAGGTGCAGAGTACACACAGTGACTTAAGGAACAGTACTCCCACAGGTGGGGGCATTCAGAGTACACAAAGTGGCTTAAAGGACAAGACTCCCACAGGCAGAGGGGGAAAGAGTACACACAGCAGCTTAAAGGGACAATACTCCCATAGGCAGGGGGTGCAGAGTACACAGAGGGACTTTTAGCATAATACTCTCACACATGGGTTTGTAGATTGTAGAGTACACACTGCATTTTTTATCACAGTACTAGCACATAATTAGCACAGATTTGGGTTGCAGAGTACACACAGAGTTTTTGTGCACAGTGCGCAGTCAGAATCTGTCCCTCACTCCAGATGTGTCCTATCCCTACACTGATAGCATAATGGCGGCGACACTTGTGATCCAGCCTTTATACAGCCTGGTCCACCTCCTTCACTGGCCAATCACACCTATGCCAATCTTTGTGCTGCAGCCTTTCAACAAGCTTTATTAAACTGGTGAAACCGAACAGGAAACCGGACGTACAGTAAAAAGTCCATGTTCGGAGTATGGTGACGGACACTAGATGTCTGCTACAGACGTCAAACTTTCCAGTTCGGGTTCACTTATTCCTAGTTGCAGCCAATCGTACAGGAAACATTTTCACAGGTAGAGTGAAGAATGGAATCAGTGAAATTTCAACAAATTCTTACTGCAAACACAACACTAGCTGTAAAAAAGCTTGAGTTGAAAAGAGGATGGCTTCTACAAATGGATAATGATCCTAAAACACAATTCTAAATCCACAATAGACTACCTCAAGAGGTGCAAGCTGAAGGTTTTACATTGGCTCTCACAATCCACTGATCTGCACATCATTGAAAATCTGTGGCTAGACCTCAAAATAGCAGTGAATGCAAGTCAAAAATCGAATCTCACAGAACTGGAAGAATTTTCCAAGAAAGAATGGGTGAAAATCCCTCAAACAAGAATTAAAAGGCTCTGGGCAGGCTACAAAAAGCCTTTACAAGCTGTGATACTTTGAAATGGGGGGCTACTAGGTACTAACCATGCAAACTTTTGCATGTTACTCTATGGCTGTTGTTGTCTTAATAAAGTTTCATCTTGTTTACTTATGCAGCCTACGGACTTTCCTGTCTACCTCTATCAAACATTATGTAGAATACCACACAACCACCTAGTGAGTGAACAGTACAATGGCAGCTTTATCCACCACACATCCACAGACATGTGCCCTATTACAAGTCACCGAAGCGCCAGGCACAGGGCACGGTCAACACTCCCAACAAGAAGGCGCCAACGCATGAACTTTGTACTGGGTTATCTGTGCTCTGCTTGTTGCAAAAATTGGTGTCACTAACAAGATTCTATGTGCCTTACAAAGTTACTCAAAATGGTGGATTATGCACCTTAAAATGGGGGACTTTGTCACATTAGGAAAACATAGGTCATCCCATCGTAGGAGTGTACAGCAAAAAGCTCCAAAACTAGTTCAGCTCACTGCAAAAAAAACGATTGACGAAGTAAAGCCCACAGTAGAAAAAATCTGCCTATCCACTGAAGAACCAATTACCTCCGTGAAGACGCCCATAAAAGGAGGAGCTTAAGAACAGACCATGCTGTTATCTCAGAAGAAAAGCCATTACTGCAAGAGGAGTTTAGAGGAAGTGCAATCTTGTGCATCATGAGCGAGTACATTATCACCCTGAGGACGTTGCCGGAGCGCAACTCCCTAGCAGTGAAGAATTGCTGTTTCCACCACCTATACCTCTGGAGATCAGAGCGCTCCAGAGGCCATCCTGTACCCACAGCCTATGCCGGATGATAAAGCCACAGACGCAGCGCCTATGCAGCACCACTCACTCTGAAGCTGTCAGTTAACAGGTCGCAAAGTCCACTTACCAGAGCTGAGGCCAGTTCAGGCCCAAATCACTGACATCACCACCTAAACTTAAGGCCTGGCATATGTTCTTATGAGATTGGAAGAGGAACCAAAAGTTCCAGGCAGCATGGCCTGATGGCGAACAACCAACCACCGCCGAACCACAGGTTAGTGTGACAGCATTATGGGACCCTCCAGCCCCCTCCACAGTGCCTTATATGCTACAATTGCCATCCATAATACCAAGGGTGAGTATAGGGTCTGGCCTCACTAGGCCCAAGTATGATAGAGATCGAGGAAAGCTCATGGAATTCTGCAACATGCTCTGGATTGCAGAGCAGAATGAAATGATGGGGCTCTGGCGAGAAACTGAACCTTATGTATTTCCAAAATGGTAACCTCCACCAGTCACTAAAATACCTGTCCAGGGCACATATCCTGACTGCAACCATCGCTACCCAGACAGAAAACCTCCTTTTGGCGGTCATCCCGCCAGTACGGGAAGTTCCTGGCCCTACTCAGCCAGCACCTTCCGCCACTGATGCCAGACCACGTGCACTGACTATTGCCATTCCTGCTCAACGTAGACTACTTGTATCTCTCCATAAACGTCACACCACCTGCGCCTGCTGTTACTACCATGACAGCTGTGTTGGACGCCACTCCATGGTTATCTGCGCGCTTCATGTTGCATATATATGATTAAGGGAAGCGGGATCACAATTACCCATATTAATGCCTGAATTTTCAGTTTGTAGGTGAGCACTAAGTGTGGTACACACAATAAATCAGGGCTGTACAATATAATCATGAAAATATTTTCCCTGATATTGGCTAATTAGTATTCATGTTAAGTCTCTGGAGAACTGACTGTAAAAGTCACACTATGCTCCAATCAGATGGATGACCCATGTAACTCAATGATTTTTTTTTTGTTTCTGCCTCATCGCAAAAACAGAGAATGATGTGTTAACTAGAGTTGAGCGACTTTTGGTTTTTTAGGGTCGCGTTTCGTTTCGTGAAACCCGACTTTTCCAAAAGTCGGGTCGAGCAAGATCGTCCGATTATAGGGAAAAGTCGGGGTCGTCCCGAAACACGAAACCCAATGTAAGTCAATGGGGAATAAAAGTCAGCAGTGAGAGGAGGACAGGAAACACACCTACAGTGCCCATTTGAATGCCATAAGCATCAATTCTTCTTACTTAAGCTTGTCAACCTTAATTAACTTCATAATACAAGTTACGCACTGAAAAATGGGGATTATTTGGCTAAAGTTGTGGGGGGGGGGCTGGCTGCAGGTTTTCATGTGCCCTGGGCGAAAGAGCGCCCCTTTAACACATACCACAACTCATCATGCTCCGATACGGCAGATAAATAGCGGTATAGTACAATGAAAAATACCTCACTTTTTACATCTCATGACGAGGCCCATCTATTTCTCCATACAGAATCATTGGTCCCATATAATGTTTGAAACAGTATATGATGAGCTCCACATAATGCTACAGTATATGTTGGTCCCCATGGATGAAGCTCCACTGTCTTATGGGCCCAAATAATGCTCCAAACATAATGGGCCCCATTTCTAATGCTCTAGTGTATAATGGGCCCTGTAAATGCTGCTCCAGTGTCTGAAGTCCACCTTTGGAATGTTCCAGTGTATGGTGGGCCCCATCTATCATTCTCCAGAGTATAGTGCTCCCCAAAAATTGCTGTCCCAACATTGAAAACAATCAAATAAGTCTCCTCGCTAGGGAATCCCTGTACTTGTCTGGACAGGTGCTGTAGCTTGCTTAACAGCTCGCCAGCCGTTCTCACGCCCAGTATGGATTGCACGTGATTGTACAAAGGTTAGAAAGGGTACCGTATCCCTGGATAACATGTATGGATAGCGTACACATTCAAAATATATGTCTCAGGAGGCAGGCTCAGACGGTGTTAGGCCCAGTATGGATTGCACGTGATTGCACAAAGGTTAGAAAGGGTACCGTATCCCTGGATAACATGTATGGATAGCGTACACATTCAAAATATATGTCTATACAGCATGAGGCAGGCTCAGATGGTGTTAGGCCCAGTATGGATTGCACGTGATTGCACAAAGGTTAGAAAGGGTACCGTATCCCTGGATAACATGTATGGATAGCGTACACATTCAAAATATATGTCTCAGGAGGCAGGCTCAGACGGTGTTAGGCCCAGTATGGATTGCACGTGATTGCACAAAGGTTAGAAAGGGTACCGTATCCCTGGATAACATGTATGGATAGCGTACACATTCAAAATATATGTCCATACAGCATGAGGCAGGCTCAGACGGTGTTAGGTCCAGTATGGATTGCACGTGATTGCACAAAGGTTAGAAAGGGTACCGTATCCCTGGATAACATGTATGGATAGCGTACACATTCAAAATATATGTCTATACAGCATGAGGCAGGCTCAGACGGTGTTAGGCCCAGTATGGATTGCACGTGATTGCACAAAGGTTAGAAAGGGTACCGTATCCCTGGATAACATGTATGGATAGCGTACACATTCAAAATATATGTCTATACAGCATGAGGCAAGCTCAGACGGTGTTAGGCCCAGTATGGATTGCATGTGATTGCACAAAGGTTAGAAAGGGTACCGTATCCCTGGATAACATGTATGGATAGCGTACACATTCAAAATATATGTCTCAGGAGGCAGGCTCAGACGGTGTTAGGCCCAGTATGGATTGCACGTGATTGCACAAAGGTTAGAAAGGGTACCGTATCCCTGGATAACATGTATGGATAGCGTACACATTCAAAATATATGTCTATACAGCATGAGGCAGGCTCAGACGGTGTTAGGCCCAGTATGGATTGCACGTGATTGCACAAAGGTTAGAAAGGGTACCGTATCCCTGGATAACATGTATGGATAGCGTACACATTCAAAATATATGTCTCAGGAGGCAGGCTCAGACGGTGTTAGGCCCAGTATGGATTGCACGTGATTGCACAAAGGTTAGAAAGGGTACCGTATCCCTGGATAACATGTATGGATAGCGTACACATTCAAAATATATGTCTATACAGCATGAGGCAGGCTCAGACGGTGTTAGGCCCAGTATGGATTGCACGTGATTGCACAAAGGTTAGAAAGGGTACCGTATCCCTGGATAACATGTATGGATAGCGTACACATTCAAAATATATGTCTATACAGCATGAGGCAGGCTCAGACGGTGTTAGGCCCAGTATGGATTGCACGTGATTGCACAAAGGTTAGAAAGGGTACCGTATCCCTGGATAAGATGTATGGATAGCGTACACATTCAAAATATATGTCTATACAGCATGAGGCAGGCTCAGACGGTGTTAGGCCCAGTATGGATTGCACGTGATTGCACAAAGGTTAGAAAGGGTACCGTATCCCTGGATAACATGTATGGATAGCGTACACATTCAAAATATATGTCTCAGGAGGCAGGCTCAGACGGTGTTAGGCCCAGTATGGATTTGACGGCCCAGATTACACAGCGGAGGAGCAGGGAGAGGTAAAGATTGCAAATGCTGGGGCCCTGCCCAAGCAAGGGGGGCCCACTCGTGGGCGTCGGTACTGGCACTGGGCCCCTCATAGTACAGCGGTGTGTCTGACGGCGGGTGTGCACCACCACCGTCAGAGACACTTGATTGCACTATGAGGGACCCTGTGCCAGTGCCCGCGCCCAAGAGTCGGCCTACCCACCTGTCCAGGGCAACGGCACTCGCACGGTGTCGTGCGCTAGGTGTTGACCCCGGCCATGGGGGGGGAGGCAGCACAGTTAGGGAGTTTTAGAAAGTGGCATATGTTGATGTTGGACATTCAGCTGATGCAAAAGGCGAAATAAGTGAAGTACCAGGAAGAGGTGGACCAAAGCAAGCCATTTTTCTGTCACCCTATGTGTCATCAGGGGAAGGTGGGACAAAATCCTTGGAAACCCATGCGTGGTTCATTTTAATGAAGGTTAGATCATCCACATTTTGGGTTGACAGACGGGTCCTTTTTTCTGTCAGGATTGATCCAGCTGCACTGAAGACTCTTTCCGATAGCACACTTGCAGCTGGGCAAGCGAGCTCCTGTAAGGCATATTGGGCCAATTCAGGCCAGGTGTCCAGTTTAGCGGCCCAATAGTCAAAGGGGAATGACCTGTGTGGGAGAACATCGATATGGGAGGAAAAGTAGTTTGTAACCATAGTTGACAACTGCTGTCTCCTGTCACTTTCCATCGATGCAGTATTACCAGTTGTGTGAGCGGTATTTGAAAAATCAGTCCACAACATTGTCATGAAACCCCTGTCTCCAACGCCACTTCTGCTGTGTGCACCATGAACACCTCTGCCAAGCTGCCCCCGGCCCGTACGGCTCGTGTGAGAACCATCACCGCTGCTGTGTGCTGGGAATGCCTCAAGCAACCGATTTACAAGAGTTGCTTGTTTATTAGCCAATATTAGGTCAAGGTTCTCCTGTGGCATGATGTTTTGTAATTTGCCTTTATAGCGTGGATCCAGGATGCTGGCCAACCAGTAGTCGTTATCGTTCATCATTTTGGCAATGCGGGGGTCTCTTTTTAGGATCCGCAAGGCATAATCTGACATGTGGGCCAATGTTCCCGGTGTCAATGATGCACTGCGAGTGCTGGGTGGAGGAGCACTTTCTGGCAAATCCACATCCCTCCAGTCACGCACAAACCCTGTACCAGACCTTGCCACGCCAACATTTTCACTTGCCCCACGAGATGCATCCTCCTCCCCTAAGTAATCATCCCCATCATCCTCCTCCTCCTCCTCTTCTTCCTCCACCTCGTCCAGGAGAGGTCCCTGAGCAGACAATGGCTGAATGTCATCAAGGATTCCCTCCTCCTCTTCCTCCTCATCAACATTGGCTGCAGACACCTGCTCCTTAAGGTGCGTCAAAGTTTGCATGAGCAGACGCATAAGTGGGATGCTCATGCTTAGGATGGCGTCGTCTGCGCTTACCAGCCGTGTGCATTCCTCAAAACACTGAAGGACTTTACAAAGGTCTTTCAGCTTCGACCACTGCACGCCTGTCAACTCCATGTCTGCTCTCAAAGTGCCTGGCCGTGTATCCTCCCACAAATGCATTATGGCCTGCCTCTGCTCGCACAGCCGCTCCACCATGTGCAGGGTGGAGTTCCACCTTGTTGCAATGTCGATAATGAGGCGGTGGTTGGGAAGGTGGAGCAATCGCTGCAGCTTCTGCATACGAACGGAGTGTACAGGCGACCGGCGGATGTGCGCGCACAGTCTTCGCACCTTCTGGAGCAGGGCTGTTAACTCCGGATAATTTTTGAGGAAGCACTGCACCACCAGGTTCAAGGTGTGAGCCAAGCAAGGTATGTGGCTGAGTTTTGAAAGGGCTATCGCTGCCACAAAATTACGGCCGTTATCACTAACTACCTTGCCTGCCTCAAGATGTACACTGCCCAGCCATGACTCAGTTTGTCGCTTCAAGTACTCGGCCAGCACCTCGGCGGTGTGTCTGTCGCCCAAACACATCATCTGCAACACAGCCTGCTGACGCTTTCCACTAGCTGCTCGATAGGGGGACACATCGTGTGCAACAGTGGCAGCTGCAGATGGAGTGCTCGTACGACTGCGCTCTGTGGACGAGCTTTCGCTTCTGGAGGAGGAGGAGGAGGAGGAGGGTCGAACGCCTACAGCCAACTGTTTCCTATACCGTGGGCTAGGCAGCACTGTCCCACCACCGCTGTCCCCTGTGGACCCTGCATCCACCACATTAACCCAGTGCGCAGTGATGGACACGTAACGGCCCTGGCCATGCCGACTGGACCATGCATCAGTTGTGAGGTGCACCTTTCCGCTCACTGACTGCTTGAGTGCATGGACAATGCGGTCTTTCACATGATGGTGGAGGGCTGGGATGGCTTTGCGAGAGAAAAAGTGGCGACTGGGTAGGTCATAGCGTGGTACTGCATAGGCCATGAGTTCGCGGAAAGCTGTGCTTTCCACCAACCGAAAGGGCATCATCTCAAACGAGATTAGTTTGGCAATGTGGGCGTTCAAACCCAGTGTACGCGGATGAGAGACTGAGTACTTTCTTGACCTACTCATAGTGTCTGGGAGGGTGAGCTGGACTTGAGAGCTGCATATGGTGGAAGTAGCGGTGGACAGGGCGGACTGAGAGAGGGTTGATGATGGTGATGGAGTTGGTGTTCTTTCTGATGGCCTAGAATCAGTCTTTCGTTGATATAACAGTGGGATTCCCTGACTGCTGTGGTCTTGCAACGACACCTCAACATTTGCTGCTGTGCTAACCGGTGGGCTTACAGTGGGGGAAACAATGTAGCGTTGCTGACTACCTTCGTTGTGATCAGTTGCACATGTGGCACTTGAGGTTTGGTGTTGTGTCCACGCTTGCAAGTGCATGCTGGTTAAATGTCTAAGCATGCAACTGGTATTCAAATTTTTCAGATTTTTCCCTCGGCTAAAGGTCTTTGCGCACTTCTTACAGATAACCTTGGCCTGATCATGAGGATTTTGTTCAAAAAAGTGCCACACTGCATTCTTCCTACTTTGGCAGACATTTTGCGGCCTAGCACGCTGTGATCTTTTGACCCTCTGGACAAGCTGTCCAGCAACTCTTTTGATGTTTGGAACCTGTCTTTGGAGTGCTCCGGGCCTGCCAGATAACAGCTGTTGCGATGTCGATGTCTGCTGTGGATGCTCCTCATCTGAGCTATTGGAAGCAGCACCCTCTTCCCCCAATGGATGCCAATCTGGGTCAACAACTGGGTCATCCATCACCTCCTCTTCTATGTCATGTGCACCTTCCTCTGTGTCACCGTGTATGGTGGTATAGTGTGCAGGAAGGGGCACCTGAGTCTCATCAGGGTCAGAATCTGGCTCTGTACACTGCGAGGACAATGTAGTGCTCTGAGTGAATGTACCAGCAGAATCATCCATCAGCGGCTGTGCATCAGTGCACTCCATGTCAGATTCATCTTGGCCTGGGTAATTCACCATTTCACTTGATAATCCAGGCATGGTATGTGAAAACAGCTCCATGGAGTAATCAGTAGTATGGCCTGCGTCATCCTTCAATCTTGGTTGGGGTGAAGGACACAAGGAAAGGTGTGGTTCATGAACATGAGAATCCAATGACGACTCAGTGCTTTTACTTTTTACAACTGAAGAAGCTGGAGGCTGAGTCAGCAATGTAAGACAAAACTTTTTCCTGATGCTCTGGCTTTAAAAGCGGTTTGCCAACTCCTAGAAAACTAAGCGTTCGAGGCCTTATGTAGCCAGACGATGACGCAGGGTCAGCACCTCCTGCATTCGGTCCTATTTTGCTCTTGCCACTACCATCAGATCCACCACCAACACCATCATTACCAGCTGCCAACCCCCGCCCAATTCCATGGCCTCTTCCACCAGCCTTCCTCATTTTTGGTAGAAATGTAGACAAAATCCAACAAACTATATAGTAATGTAAAACAAGGTACAAGGTGTCTATAGGACAGGGGAGATTTAGAATTTCTGCACACACTTGTGGACAGTGGACACTTTTGGATTGTGTGAGGCCCACTGATATATGAGCGCTATGTGACAGGCTCGATGGCACAGCTGTGACCAAAGTGACGAGAGGATAAGGGAGATTTTGAATCTCTGCGCACACTTTTGGACACTGGACACTTGTGGATTGTGTGAGGCCCACTGATATCTGAGCGCTATGTGACAGGCTCGATGGCACAGCTGCCTGTGACAAAAGTGACGAGAGGATAATGGAGATTTTGAATCTCTGCGCACACTTTTGGACTCTGGACACTTGTGGATTGTGTGAGGCCCACTGATATCTGAGCGCTATGTGACAGGCTCGATGGCACAGCTGCCTGTGACAAAAGTGACGAGAGGATAATGGAGATTTTGAATCTCTGCGCACACTTTTGGACACTGGACACTTGTGGATTGTGTGAGGCCCACTGATATCTGAGTGCTATGTGACAGGCTCGATGGCACAGCTGCCTGTGACAAAAGTGACGAGCGGATAATGGAGATTTTGAATCTCTGCGCACACTTTTGGACATTGGACACTTGTGGATTGTGTGAGGCCCACTGATATCTGAGCGCTATGTGACAGGCTCGATGGCACAGCTGCCTGTGACAAAAGTGACGAGAGGATAATGGAGATTTTGAATCTCTGCGCACACTTTTTGACACTTGTGGATTGTGTGAGGCCCACTGATATCTGAGCGCTATGTGACAGGCTCGATGGCACAGCTGCCTGTGACAAAAGTGACGAGAGGATAATGGAGATTTTGAATCTCTGCGCACACTTTTGGACACTGGACACTTGTGGATTGTGTGAGGCCCACTGATATCTGAGCGCTATGTGACAGGCTCAATGGCACAGCTGCCTGTGACAAAAGTGACGAGAGGATTATGGAGATTTTGAATCTCTGCGCACACTTTTGGACACTGGACACTTGTGGATTGTGTGAGGCCCACTGATATCTGAGCGCTATGTGACAGGCTCGATGGCACAGCTGCCTGTGACAAAAGTGACGAGAGGATAATGGAGATTTTGAATCTCTGCGCACACTTTTGGACACTGGACACTTGTGGCTTGTGTGAGGCCCACTGATATCTGAGCGCTATGTGACAGGCTCGATGGCACAGCTGCCTGTGACAAAAGTGACGAGAGGATAATGGAGATTTTGAATCTCTGCGCACACTTTTGGACACTGGACACTTGTGGATTGTGTGAGGCCCACTGATATCTGAGCGCTATGTGACAGGCTCGATGGCACAGCTGCCTGTGACAAAAGTGACGAAAGGATAAGGGAGATTGGATTGCTTTTAAAAAAGCAGTTTGCGGAGCAGTGGGTAAACAGCAATGCCAGCGTGTCAGGAAGCCTTAAAAGGCAGCCCAACAACCAACACCACTGATACACCACTATATAGCCTCCCCTTGCACTGCACACACAGTGACTTGTGTGTTGTGCAGGCCAAATCGCTAGCAGCAGAAGCAGTTTTTTTGTCTTCGTCCCTGCCTAACGCTCTCCCTACAGAATCAGCAGCAACCTCTCCCTATACTAAGATCGGCAGAAGTAAGATGGCGGTCGGCGGGCACACCCTTTTATACCCCCTGTGACGCCCACCAAAGCAAGCCAATCACTTGCATGCCCTTCTGAAAGATGGTGTTGACCCGTGCCTAGGTCATCACGTTGCCCATAGTGTCCGTGGATCCTGATTGGCTGAAAAAGAGCGCAAAACAAACTTTTGAAACGCGACTTTGGCGCGTAAGTCGCCGACCTCGTGGCCGACCTCATCCTAGGGTCGGGTTTCGTTTCATGAAACCCGACTTTGCCAAAAGTCGGCGACTTTTGAATTTTTTCGACCCGTTTCGCTCAACTCTAGTGTTAACCATTCCCTCTATCACTGTATTAATTACAGAGCAAAGATTTATTTTTTAGTTTTAAGAAAGCTATGAAAATACACTGCTCAAAAAAGTTAGAGAACACTTAAATAACACAAAGTAACTGCAAGTTAATCGTACATCTGTGAAATCAACCTGTACAGTTAGGAAGCAACACCGCTTTGCTTTTGTGCAAATGGAACAGACAATGGGTAGAAATTGTAGGCAATTAGAAAGACAACCCCTATAAAGGAGTGGTTCTGCAGGGAGTGACCACAGACCATTACTCTGTTCTCATCCTTTTTGACTGTTTTGGTCACTTTTGCATTTTATGATTGCTCTCACCACTAGAGGAACTGTACAGTAGCATGATGCGGGACCTACAACCCATAGAAGTTGCTGAGATTGATGTGCCATCCTGGATGAGCTGCACTATGTGTGCTGTTGCAAAAAGGGTAGCTGTGTCTGTCAGCACAGTGTCCAGAGCATGGAGCTAATAACAGGAGAAAGGACAGTACACCAGGAGATGTGGAGGGGGCTGTAAAAGGACAACAACCCAGCAGCAGGACCGCTACCTCCTCCTTTGTGCAAGGAGGAACAGGAGCAGTGCTAGAGCTCTGCAAAATTACCTCCAGCAGGCCGCTAATATCCATGTGTCTGCTCAAACTGTCAGAAATAAACTACATGAGGATAGTATGAGAGCCTGACGTCCATAAATGGGTGTTGTGCTTATAGCCCAAAACCATGCAGGGTGATTTTCATTTGTTAGAAAAATCCAAGGTTGGCAGATTTGATATTGGTGCCCTGTGTTCTTCATGGATGAGAGCATTGATCACCAAAAGGCTTAAATATGTAACATAATGGTTCTAATAAAAAGTAAAGTCATCTCTTGATATCATACACTGGAACTAACATAACCCAACCTGTTTCTTTATCATTTGGATCTCTTTGAGTGCCATGGCATTTATCATCACCTGTTTGGGATCATTGTCTTGCTGAAATGTCCACCCTAATTTCATCTTCATCATCCTAGTAGACAGCAGCAAATTTTTATCAAGAATATCTCGTTACTTTTGTCCATTTATCCTTCCCTCAATTACATGAAGTTTGCCAATGCTAAATGCTGTTAAACAGACCCACACCATGATGTTCCCAGTTCCAAACACCACTGTTGGTATGACATTTTAAAATGGTGTGTATTAATGCATACAAAGGTTCGATTTTGCTCACATCTGACCAGACTATATTCTACCAATATTTCACAGGCTTGTCTAAATGTTGTTGAGCAAACTTTAAACACGCTTGTGCATGTTTTTGGTTCAGCAATGAAGTCTTATGTTCTGAGCATGACTACAGGCCATAAAAGTTGAGTGCATTACATATTGTTTTCTTTGAAACAATTGTACCTGCTAATTCTAGGTCTTTCTGTAGCTCTCCACAGGAGGTCCTTGACTCTTGCACAACTCTACTGATAACTCTTTTCACTCCTCTGTATGAAATCTTACGGGGAGCATCTAGTTATGGCCAGTTTATGGCGAGATTATGTTCTTTCCACTTCTGGATTATGGCCTCAACAGTGCCCACTTGTACCTGCAGTTTAGAAACGCTTCTGTCAATGCAAAAAGTAAGTTTTGCAACAATAAGGTTGTGGAGGTCTTGAGATAGTTCACTGGTTTTACCCATCATGATATGTTTCTTGTATGGCACTTTGATAATGAGACACCTTTTTATAGACCATCAGATGAACCAGGTGATTTTTTTTTTTTTTTTTTACTAAGTGTCAGGAGTGCTTCTAGGTTTTAGCTTGTCTCTTGACTTTACATGGTTTTGCACCTTTCTATCGTCATGTGTTCAATACTTTTCCCTGGGTCATTTCTTATTACACATAATGTATGGTAATCTATGGTTTGATCTCTTTTCCTGTGTGGAGTAGATGAGTTGTTACCAAAATCGGATGAGAATTTCAAGTCAATAGTACCTTTTAGAAATATATTTACTTTGAAGATTGGTGACTTGTTCAATATTTATTTTACCCACTATGTGTGATATATATGCTTATCTAATATATAAAGCTCAATGTGGGTGTGTATGTACAGTCATATGTTAAAGTTTGGGCACCCCTATTAATGTTAACCTTTTTTCTTTATAACAATTTTGGTTTTTGCAACCGCTATTTCAGTTTCATATATCTAATAACTGATGGACTCAGTTATATTTCTGGATTCAAATGAGGTTTATTGTACTAACAGAAAATGTGCAATCTGCATTTAAACAAAATTTGACCGGTGCAAAAGTATGGGCACCTCAACATAAAAGTGACCTTAATATTTCGCAGATCCTCCTTTTGCAAAAATAACAGCCTTTAGTCGCTTCCTGTAGCTATTAATGAGTTCCTGGATCCTGGATGAAGGTATTTGTGACCATTCCTGTTTACAAAACAATTCCAGTTCAGTTAAGTTTGATGGTCGCCGAGCATGGACAGCCCGCTTCAAATCATCCCACAGATGTTCAATGATATTCAGGTCTGGGGACTGGGATGGCCATTCCAGAACATTGTAATTGTTCCTCTGCATGAATGCCTGAGTAGATTTGGAGCGGTGTTTTGGATCATTGTCTTGCTGAAATATCCATCCCCTGCATAACTTCAACTTTGTCACTGATTCTTGCACATTATTGTCAAGAATCTGCTGATACTGAGTTGAATCCATTCGACCATCAACTTTAACAAGATTCCCGGTGCCGGCATTCGCCACACAGCCCCAAAGCATGATGGAACCTCCACCAAATTTTACTGTGGGTAGCAAGTGTTTTTCTTGGAATGCTGTTTTTTAGCCTCCATGCATATCGCCTTTTTGTATGACCAAACAACTCAATCTTTGTTTCATTAGTCCACAGGACCTTCTTCCAAAATGTAACTGGCTTGTCCAAATGTGCTTTTGCATACCTCAGGTGACTCTTTTTGTAGCGTGCTTGCAGAAACGGCTTCTTTCGCATCACTCTCCCATACAGCTTCTCCTTGTACAAAGTGCGCTGTATTTTTGACCGATGCACAGTGACACCATCTGCAGCAAGATGATGCTGGTCTTTGGAGGTGGTCTGTGGATTGTCCTCGACTGTTCTCACCATTCTTCTTCTCTGCCTTTCTGATATTTTTCTTGGCCTGCCACTTCTGGGCTTAACAAGAACTGCACCTGTGTTCTTCCATTTCCTTACTATGTTCCTCACAGTGAAAACTGACAGGTTAAATCTCTGAGACAACTTTTTGTATCCTTCCCCTGAAAAGCTATGTTGAATAATCTTTGTTTTCAGATCATTTGAGAGTTGTTTTGAGGAGCCCATGATGCTACTCTTTATAGGAGAATCAAATAGGAGAACTACTTGCAAGTGGCCACCTTAAATACCTTTTCTCATGATTTGATACACCTGGCTATGAAGTTCAAAGCTCAATGAGGTTACAAAACCAATTTAGTGCTTCAGGAAGTCAGTAAAAAGTAGTTAGGAGTGTTCAAATCAAGAAAATGATAAGGGTGCCCATACTTTTGCACCGGTCAAATTTTGTTTAAATGCAGATTGCACATTTTCTGTTAGTACAATAAACCTCATTTGAATCCAGAAATATAACTGAGTCCATCAGTTATTAGATATATGAAACTGAAATAGCTGTTGCAAAAACCAAAATTGTTATAAAGAAAAAAGGTTAACATTAATAGGGGTGCCCAAACTTTAACATATGACTGTATGTATGTATGTATATGTGTGTGCATGTCCAGGATTGGCATCCGCACCGTCGCAGCTACAGCCACAAAATTTGGCACAGTCACACGTCTGGACCCGGAGAGTGTCCTAGGCTATGTTGTGAGGCGAAATTTTAAACCCGCGCGTTCCAATTCACCAAACAATTTTGCTCCTATCTACATAATGGGGAAAAAGTGTGTGTGTATCAAGCCCCGCCCCTCATTACGATGTCATAATGGTTGCCATGGCGACACTGATATCATAGGTTGCAAGCCCCACCGCTCATTATGATGTCATAATGGCTGACTATGGGATGGAGGATGTGTGATGGTTATATGGGCACTGGACTATGGGATGGAGGATATGAATGACGGGTATATGGGCACAGGACTATGGGATGGCGGATATGTATGATGGGTATATGGGCACGGGACTATGGGATGGAGGATATGTATGATGGGTATATGGGCAAGGGACTATGAGATGAAGGATGTGTGATGGGTATATGGGCACTCGACTATGGGATGGCGAATATGTATGATGGGTATATGGGCATGGGACTATGGGATGGAGAATATGTATGATGGGTATATGGGCATGGGACTATGGGATGGAGAATATGTATGATGGGTATATGGGCATGGGACTATGGGATGGAGGATGTGTGATGGGTATATGGGCACTCGACTATGGTATGGAGGATATGTATGATGGGTATATGGGCACGGGCCTATGTGATCGTGGATATGTATGATGGGTATATGGGCACGAGACTATGGGATGGAGGATAATTATAATTTGCTATAACTAACCACAGTAAGTTACTATGCCCGGGCAGCGCCGGGCTCTTCAGCTAGTTTTATATATATATATATATATACACATACATACACACACACGTATATATATATATATAATATATGGTTTACTATGTCTGAGATAATAATACCCCTTTAAAACTTTTCAATAAAACAGTTTTTACATGCAGTTTTTAAATGCATTTCCGAATCAAGATCCTTGCCATCGCCATAATGTTAGTAATGACATATAGTGGCCCTGAAATAATGTGATTCATAATAGAAAATTGACAGATATCAAAATTCATATTTCATATTATAATCTATGGGTAGATGTATATTTTAACATAATTAGTGTATTGCATAGAAAAATGTGCACCTACATGTATGTATGACATATGTATATACCAGGCCTGTTAAACAGCTACGGGTCCCCCGTGATGTGCACAATATGATGACATTTATGCATCCTTAAATTATTTCTACATGTATGTATATTGTAGATTCATAACATATTCATACTAGGTCTGTTTTATTAAAAGGATAATTTGTGCAAAAAATAGTACATTTACAATATGTCTCCCTTGAATTCTATAATGTGACATCACTTGTGAAATTTGTATGATCGGTCTTGGTCTTGTAATATCAGGACGAAAAGTATGATCCAGCTACCCCAGTCTGTTACAACCAGTAATCCTTGGCATGGATAAACACCACTCCTGCTTTTATGTGGAACAGCATAAAAGAAAAAATCCAGATGTTTTCTGGATAAAAATATGCAAATAACTTTATTCCAAAATAGAGGCAATCCCAAAACGACAAAATTTATATGAAAAATCCTACGTTTCAGACTGAAGCTTAGTCTGGATCCCGGGAGAGGTATCATGTTAGGCATAGGGTCCCAACAAAGGGTTACACCTCATCGCTGGCGGGCTCACATGAATTGGCCAATTTGTACTCTAAGTACCTTCATTTTTTAACACGTTCTCTACAGCAGTAATGCAGTTCCAATTTCACATATTCAAGGTGTACATACTATAGCATTTCTGAGTGCAGATTAAGTTTGTTAGTTATATAGAATGGCTCTCTTAAGTGTGAACAAGTGCAACCTGTCTTTTTCTGTTTGAAAGTGCCGGTCAGTTTTTTTTTTTCATATACTGTATTATAAGCTTTAATCTGAAACGCGTAGGGTTTTTTTAAGTTTTCAGGCTAGTCTATAATTAATCTATTTTGGAATAAAATTGAAAAATAAAAAAAAGTATACCTTTATTTGGAAAATTACTTGATTTCTTTTATGCTTGGAATATCGGGAACCTACTACTTAACAAAAGGACTGGATTGCCTGCTGAGTCAGGTGTCACAGCTTAGCACTAGAATGAAACTAGAATGAAATATAGGCCACCAATGTGTTAAAATGACACAATCATTCTCAGTGCAAACCATTACATTCTCTTCATGTCCTACTGTTTGACAAATGGTAACTCAATTTCTAAATGCAGATAAAATGTCCACTTGTTAAGAATTGGAGTTATTTTCTATAATAAATATGCACATATTGAGTCATTCTTATCAGTTTCCTTTTATATGGTTTCTTCTTGAGCCAATAAAACAATAAATCGTAATGCATTTTACAAGAACACACACATTTCAAGAAACAATTTTTTTTCTGGGTAAATACAAAAACAGATACTATCATAGTGTGCAAATTCATATTAATGCAAAAAAGAAATATGTCTCATTATAGATCATTTTCTTTTAGATTATACAAAGTATACCCTGCAGCAGGTTTCCAATGCAGTCAGATTAAACTGTAATGAAAGGCCACGCGTTTACTGTACAAGTGGACTGTCAAAAAACACCAGTGGTCACGTAGATCATAAAATAAACAGAAAAATAATCACTTAACTCTCACATTTTTTAATATCTGGAAAATTTCTGATCTCTGAGTTGTAAAATACATTCAATCCACTGAACATGCGTAGGGAGATGAGAAACCTCTTTATTAGAAAAAACAAAAACACACTGTGTACAGCTAAATCATTGTTTGTGCATTAGTTTATACCAAAACTATTTTCCATCTTACACATGTTACATTGTTATATTTAATTAATTTTCATAATAAACACTTTCATCCAAAATATAATTCACATGTGAAGGTTCATAGATTTTTTAATCATTATAATCAGCTACAATTTGCTCATGTGATACCCTCGCCTGATGTTGATCGAAGCAGTCCAGAGGGCAGAGGGAGAGAAAGTGCAGAGCACGGAAGAGTGGCGCCAGTCTGCAAGTTGATTTTTTTTTTTTTAGACTTTTCTAAGTACATTAATAAAGTGTTTTCCATTAGCTGTTTTACAGTTCAGGTTCCTCAAACTTTGGCCAAAGTGTAGTGCGGGTCCTCTCTGGAGAATCTGTCCCAACCTGAACTACTCAGATAACCCATTTGTAATCCCCTATTCCCTCTATGGTGGTACTTCAAGAAAATGGTACACTAAGGGGCCGATACATCATTTTGGCCACAAAAGTTTTTGAACAATGCAGAGCTGTGAAAAAATTTGGGGGTTTTGGAGTTTTCATAACACTTTATATTAGCTCCACCAAAATGGGAGGAGCTGGGGCTGGACAGGACATGATCACACCAAACTGCTGTCCAATTAATGAAAAGTGTCAGTTTTTTTATGTTAGAAATGCTCCAGTTCCATGCCAATAAGAAAAGGAGATGAATTTATTAACGATCGCCTGCATCTTAATGAATTTGATGCTGTGCAATCTGTCAACTTACATAGCGCCAGTCTGGATGGGTTCGCTCCTACGGGTATGCTCATCATCTGTTTCAAATATGTAGCTTTCATTTTTCTGCACCAAAAACCAGAATGGTGGCAGGAAAACCACTTGGCACAATAAGCATGTTTTTTTTGTGTTTTGATGTGCGTTTTGCAATTCACCGCCACCCTCACAGGCTATCGACAGCACTGGACGGTTTGTGCTTTCTCTATAGATCGTGCTAGACGAGCCATTGCTGTCAATCACAAGTGATTGAAGCGTGGGATGCAAACCAGTGGGCCGAGTAGTCACACCTAGCCTAATCAATTTAAGATCAGTTGATCTGGGCACAGCATAATGTACCATGTATCATGGGCAGCATGGTGGCTCAGTGGTTAGCAATGTTGCTTTGCAGTATCGGTGTTCTGATTGCAAATCTCTTTAAGGACAACATCTGCGTGTTTGCATGGGGCTTCCTCGGGGGAACTCTGTTTTCCTCTCACGCTCCAAAGACATACTGATAGGGAATTTAGATTCTGATCCCAATGGGGACAGTGATGATTTCTGTAAACTACAGCAGAATATAATGGAGCTAAATAAGAAAATAAAAGTAAATCAAACAAGGTCATTGTTGTATTGTTTTGTGTCTTTTAGGATCCCCTTAGAGATATCCTTCTGACCATTCCGGTATAACAATCTTACCCAGTAAAAGACCATATCAGGCATGGATTTAAAATTTTATTGCAAGGTCATCATGCTTTATGAAATTCCTATGTTAACAATATACATTGCTCAAAGTTGCTGGGTTACCTCAACCATATAGAACATTTTGAGGTACAATAATAGAATCCCAAGGTACATCCTGGTAATGTTATTGGCTTGCAACCACTACAGTGAACTTGTGGCCTGTGAAGTGCTAGGGCTCATGCAGACGAGCTAGAACACGGACCGCAATGCACGGACTGTCTACGGGGCCCAAAATTGACACCCTCACAGGCATACTGTATATGAAGTGAACTAGTTCAGGCCAGGTGACCAACGGACAGTCCGTGCATTACAGTCCGTGATGAAATTGAATTTCTCAGATGTCTGCATAAGCCCTTAGTCAACACTATGGTCATGGATTGGCTACAGAGGTCATGCACTGTCAACGCCGGAAGAGGAGTAGAAGAAGAGATTGTAGGGGGATATGGCCAGCAGGAAGAACAAGCAGCTGGGGTCGGAAGTTGAGTAAATCGTGTTTTTGAGCCATACCTTATAGATACGAATGAGGTACATAACCTCCTATATTCCTGTGTGCATGGGGTCATACTGTACTTGAAGAACTTGCATACAGAACACAAACTTTAAATATACAGTATATATTTCAAAACAAGCATCTATATCTTGTGTAATTTGTCTAAAAGGCAACATGCTGCATAAACAGAAGGGTTTTTTAATGCAGTCAAAAAAGGTAAAGTTACCCGCTGCATGATTTTATAATCAACTCAATAAAACTTCATTGTGACTACTTTCTAATACATAATAGTCATCATTCAGGCAGAGAAAACCCAGCTGATAAATGGTTACAAAATGTTTCACAGAAACAGGTTCTCCTATGAATTATTTCTGACAAATAATTTAGAAACCAAAATTGGAGAAGAAGCGAGAGTCATTTTAACACGATAAACATTCCATTTTCATCTTAGACAGCGCTGTCACAATGGACAACACATAAATAAGATGGGACATATTCCAGGAGGTAGTCTTCTAGCAATATGAAATATTCTGGCACTGTTATAACGCTCTCTGAGTATTATGGCTAATATTGTAGCAACAAATAGATTTCCCAGAGTATATTTGCATTAAAGGGAACGTGTCATCAGAAAAATTACCCATTCTTTAAATCAAGGTTTTATGTTAATTGTATTTTTTTAATTATGTGTGTTTTTTCCATATCACAATCTATTAAAAATAACAAAAATAGAAAGCTTTTAATTTTCATACTGGCCACTGGAGCATTATTAGACTCATACTTTCTGTTGTTTCAGGAGATCTATATGTACATTAGCAGCAATAGGCCGACTGTGACCCTAACTTTTGTACTGAAGCATCTAATCAGTGTGTACAGAATTCATGGTGAAGGGAGGAACAGAGGAGCTGTGACATCACCTATTTTGATTGGTTGATCCTGTGTTATTAGCTGTGAAAAAAGGTAACATCTGTCATTGTAATCCTGCATATGATGATGAGACTTATGAAAAACTCTTTCTGAAAGGTCAGGAAGTATGAACCTTAAATAGCCCCAGGGGCCAGTAAGAAAACTGCTAAATTACAATTTATTTTTTTTGCAAATTGTCTCTTCAGAGATGAAAAGAACTAGAACTCTAGTGCCACCTATTGGATGTAGCAATTCTAAAAGACAATGTCGACCCTATAACGAGTTTTGTCACATGACCCTTTAAAACAAGCCAAACCAGAAACTCTATTTGCAGACACTGTGTTTCGGGGTACTGCCCCTCGTCAGTGCAAAGTGTGAGAGGCATCTGATCGGGATCCAAGAAGTATCGTTTTTCCTTGCGGAGATGACATGTTAAGCATGCTGAGATGAGGAGACTTGAAGCCGCAATGCTCCTCTGGGAAACATGAAAATTGTCTCTTCAGAGAGGAAGAGGAGTAGAACTCTAGTGCCAACTATTGGAAGTAGCAATTCTAAAAAAAAATGTGTTTTTTTAAATATACATTGTGATATGCAAAAAAAGTCTTTTTTTTCAAACACATATAACACCAAAGCTTGATTTAAAAAATAGGTAATTTTCTAATAATACACCCCTTTAAGGCTCTGTTCACATCTATGAGTATATTTCTGTCCAGTACTTTTGCTAGTGATACAGATGGTGCTATCCTTGCCATCAAAATACTGGATATTGAGAAACCCTTAGAAGGAATCCATCACCACATTTGACCTATCTAAACTATTAGTATGGGCCTACAGGTTATAGTCTGCTGAAAATAGAATTAGACTTACCAGTAATTCAGTTTCTAATAACCTCCCATGACAGCACACATGAGGATGTCCTCTCATCCTAATAGGGACTGGAAACAGGAAAGAGGTAAAATAGCCCTCCCACCTCCATTCCCCCGAGTGTTGTTATAAAGGACTACAATCGTATGAATGCTTAACGGTATTTATTACTACTAAATCCAATAATTGAGTAGAGGGGAGGGAATTACCTGTGCTGTCATGCTAGGTTATTAGAAACCAAATTACCGGTAAGTCTGATTCTATTCTCTCTAATAACCCCACATGACAGCACACAAGAGGAATACCAAAGACTAATGCCAGGGAGGGACAACCGCCTGGAGAATCCTTCTCTCAAACAAGAGATCCTTCACAAATGTTAAATCAAGTCTATAATGTCTGACAAAGGTGTGAACAGATGACCAGGTATGGGCTCTGCATATCTGCTTAATGGAGGCGCTGGCTTTTTCCACCAACGAAACGGATACTGCTCTGGTGGAATGAGCTGTGAACTTCTCTGGAGGTGTGAAATTCTGAACCTGATAAGCCTCAATGATTGCTCTCTTTATCCAATTTGCCACTGTAGTCTTGGATGCTTTCTTTCCCCTATTCTGGCAATAGGGTTGAATAAATAGGTTCTTATCTTTCCTCCACTCTTTGGTTATGTGAAGATAATGTAGGACCTCTCTTCTTACATCAAGAGAATGGAACTCTTCTTCTTTCTTTCTTGCAAAAAGAAGGTATTATTATGTCTTGATTTTTATGAAAGTCTGTAACCACTTTTCGTAGAAATGAAGGATCCAGACGGAACACCAGCCGGTATTCCAATATCCTCAGGTAGAGCTCTCATATTGAAAGAACCTGTAACTCCCCCCACTCGCCTGGAAGTTGTGATTGCTACCAGGAACGCAGTCTTCCAGGACAGCTTGTCCAACATTATTGCCATTAGGGGCACAAGCGGTGGAAGCGTTAATCCTTTAAGGACAACATTGAGGTACTAGGCGGGGACCAGACTGATTGATCTAGGACGAAGTCGTGTAGCTGCCGTCATGAATCGTCTTACCCACTGGTGTTCAGCAAAGGCCTAGTCAAAGTATGAGCTCAACGCCGCCACCTGTATTTTAAGGATACTGGGTCTAAGTCCTTTTCCAGGACTTCTTGCAGAAAATCTAGGATCTGGGCGATATTGGCCTGTCGGGGATCCGGCCGGTCTGGTGCACACCATGACACAAATGTCCTCCAGGTCTTTTGGTATATGGCGTTTGTAACCGCCTTTCTACTCTTCAATGTTACTAGTGTGATGTGTAATGTTTACCAGGGTTACCAGTATGATGTGTAATGGTTTCCAATGGAACTAGTGTGACGTGTAATAGTTACCAGTGTGATGGGTAATGGTTACCACTGCTACCAGTGTGATGTGTAATGGTTACCACTGCTACCAGTGTGATGTGTAATAGCCGCTCTCTGCTCTCCTGATCTTACTGCAGAGCTGTGTGCGATTACACCTGACACATCTGCAGGCTTTTCTTCAGTGGTAAGTTTCCATCTCACAGGCAGACAGGGTTGCAATATTATTGCAACACAGCAGAGCTGAGAGAGAAGCAAAAAATGTTTGCAAGATGACAAACTTCATTCCTGCTGTTCTGTGTTTGTTACTTGTCTTACACTGGTAACTCACCTTCATGTAAAATAATCTCTGGGGGGGTAGAGTTATCTGCCTGGCAGCATCCTCCCCATAGCCTGGAAGAGGTTATTTACATAAAGTGATAAAAGATTACTTCTAAGTACCAAGGCATCTGATATGAGGCATACGGGCAGGATTTTTTTCAGCATTCTATAACCTGTATGCCCATATTAATAGTTTAGATGGGTCAAATGTGGTGACAGATTCCCTTTAAAGTGGTTGTCCAGGCTTCGGGCTGAAATATGCATTCACTCTATGTGACTGCAATGCCAGGATTCTACGATCCCGGCACCAGGAGCATGTGATTTGCATAGATGCTGTCAAATGCTAACTAGATGTGCACAGCTTCACTCAATACAAATAAATTGAGAAAGGATGGGCACGTCTAGTCAGAATGTGTCTAGAAGTATGCAAATCGCATACTTGCGGTCATATGTGACCGGTCGCTACAGAGAATCCCGTCAGCACGCACTGTGCATGCTGAAAAAAAATCTGGCACTCCCGACGCAGTAAAAATGTTTTATTTTATTCACAATAAGGTAATCCACAAGGTTTACATTGATTTGTGTAACGTTTCGGTCATTATCCTGACCTTCTTCAGACACTATAAACCCTTGTAGCGACCCTGTGAATCCCTTAGCATAGAAGGCAAAAGAAAGAGCCTGGAGTGGTACCGCAGAAGTAGCTGTGGTCCCAGTGTAACATATTCGCACAGCGTTATATAGTAATGCAGATAAATAGGCAAAGTAGAAAAGCTTTGCGCTGAAAGTCAGGATAATGACCGAAACGTTACACAAATCGATGTAAACCTTGTGGATTACCTTATTGTGAATAAAATAATCCATTTTTACTGCGTCGGGAGAGCCAGATTTTTTTTCCGCATATGATTGGGACTGGTATCCTTTTCTGTGCACCCCTCATGAATACCACGGAGGAACGTGTCTCTTTGTTTTACTGCACTGTGCATGCTGTGAGGATTAAGTGACTGCATACTTGAACTTCAAGCCTGGACATCCCCTTTAAAGACCCCAATATAAGTCAATAGGTTTTCATTATAGACTCATAAAGCACCCAGCATAGTCGTAAACAATATGTTATTAATAAAAGCTAAAATAATTCTGTGAACAGAGCCCAAGAGCAGTTGTTCCCACTAAGCTTGTGATTGCCTATCCACAGGATAAATGACAGCTAACTGAACTCTGGGGTATGGGGCTGCGAGGTGCCCTATTTGAATGGAGCGATGGCTGGGCATGTGTGCCACCACTCTATATACTATCTGTGGCACTTACAGAAGTAATCGAGTCAGCACTTGGCCATCTCTGGAATTCCTGTAGACATTGAATGGAACAGTGGCCTGTATATGCATCCACCACTCCATTCAAACAAGGTACTTCAGAGCCCAGTTCTTAGGATCAGTTCTCATAACCTCTATTTATCACCTATACGGGGAATAGAAGATAAGCGTTGTCCTAACCAAGAAAATTAACAGTAACTAATTTGTATTATAAATTTAATTGTCATTATATCATTTAATTTTATAATCTAAAAAAAATACAACTACAGCATTTGATATTTTCTAGCTGAGGCATTGTTACATTTCTTATATATATATATTTATCTATCTGGTTATAAAAAGGTTTTATTTTTTTTCTTTTGCCAAACACTATACTTTTTTTACCCAGAAATAATTTGTGTCATAGAAAAGTAAGTTTTGTTTCAAATATAAAGCCCTAAGCTTGACCAACATATTTAATAAATACATATTTATTAATTTTTACCACAAAAATAACACAAAGCATAGCACTGATCGCATTAAAAAATTACAAATGCCAAAATAAGACAATGGCATCTGGACAATATAATGCTTACGGCACATAAGTCAGCAACATTAAAATATATATTACCAGACTTTGCAGATATTCAGGATCATTTCAGTTAGAAAAAACTTCCATGGTTTAGAGTAGATTCAGGGGATACAACAATTATACATGCGTTTCAATATAAGAATGTGTGAGAGAAAGAGACTGAATAAGAGCATCCACTTCCGAAGAAACGCTTTCACAGTTCTTTACGTCACTTTTTTGACAGATGTCCAAAAAAAGGTCAAGATATAGCTGCTTCCATTCCTGAAAGTCTTTAGATGTCAAATCTGGATTTTCCAGAATCTTATCAATAATAGCTACTTCTCCTTCTTTGGCCTAAAAAAAGAACAGTCAAAAAATATTATTATTAATAAATGAAAACATCCCATAATCACCATAACTTCCAGATTCATGTGTATATAAAGCAGTTATCCAAGTTTTTAAAATGTTTTATTTCAGCACTGGAGTGGCATCACTAATGTAAGTACTCGGCTTCTAGGGTTATAGTTACCAGCCTCCATCTTCAGCTGTTCCCGACGCCACTCTGGTCCTGATCCACCATCTTGTGACCTCAGCTTTTAACAGAAGGGAAGATACAGATCAAATTTTCCAAATGCAAGTTTATGACAACCTTTTTCTGGCCCCTAGGCTTACATAGAGAAGTGACCTCCAGCTCGCCTAGCAAACACTGGAGTGATCCAGCAGGTCACAACCAGAACAATCAGAGTGGCGCCGATAAGAGAAGTGGACGGCAGCTGGTAAGTATTTTACTATGGGCAGTGAACATGCATTAGTTATATCACTATACACAATTTTGGTGAATTCTTTTGCCACCTCTTCAATCATTTGACTGTCATTTGACAGCTTTATCAGGCTACCTTCAAGGTGTGCAGCAGAATGTGAAAAGATCGTCATGACAAATATTGCCTATTCGGTCATATTAAGTTCATAGAGGGTGTCTACCCACCTGGAAACGCCTTATCAGTAAGAATAGAGAGCTGCTATGCAAGAGAAATTACAACTCTGGTAGACACAGCCATCCATGATCAGATGATCGAATGACTGCAGGCTGCCCTGCATTAATAAATGACCACTGAGGGGTAGGTGAGATTTCCATTTGATTGGAGCTTTAATTGCATGTTTTATGATATTTCCTGGAAAAAAAATAGTGCAGCATGCCGCACTGTTTTTTCAGGTAAAACAATGGACACTATGACAGACACCATATTAGGCAAATGTCAGGCTGTTATAATATAATAGATCCAACAAGGAAGTTTTCCATTTTCTGCTTCTATGTATAAATGGAAAATAGGAAATGCTAAGTAGCAGATAGCCTAAGAGAAACCATCTAATGGCCTCGATTGATCAGCGTGATTATGCCAGAATTGTAGAGTAAAACACTTTGACGTGAAAATGCTTTGCAACTTTTGATTTTTGACGGCAGGAAGGGGCGTTGCAGGGTATAGCAGCACCCGCTAGTCAAGTTCATGATGAGCTGTTGGCATCCCTGACTGGAGTAAGATTTATGATGAGAGGCACATACGTGCACACCACTTATCAGATGCACTGGAATCATTAAGAGGCACAGTCAGGAGCGTCTGACTCCACCATGCTCCTCATCATGACTGGTGTGAACAATGTTGGTCTTGATGAATGGGGGCAATGTGTTTATGCCCAAGTCCATGTTGTAGATGCCAAGGGCAGCCCACTGGAGTCATTGGTAGTAACAAAGTACAAACATCCTATCCATTTGTGCAGTTGTTAATGGCGAACTACCATACTTTCTTACTTAGACAGCTAGAACTGGTACTAAAGGCTACTAGACATTGACAAAGGCATATACAGAAAACAATTTTTCCTAAATTTGATAAAATAAAAGTGCCTTTCAACACACAAGGTGCAAAAGTGTTTTATGAACAGAGCCATAATAAAATAAAATGAAATATTATATTATTGTTCTATATTCTATTATTAGTGTACATGACAAAATGATAAAATTCTGCCAGACCATTAAGTGAATTACTACTCCTAAACTTTATCTTCAATACACAAGCTGTACAGCTAGAGAGTTGCTGACTATAGCAGTTAATATTGGGATGACTGTCAGTACATAAAACTTCAAAGGAATGAAAGCACAATTGTGCCTTAATAAGCGGGACCCCATCCTCAATGATTTAAGGCACGTTATGGTTAACTTTGGCTTTCCAACTATTTCTAGCTTCTTAATGGCAGCTTATGGTCATCCACTGCATATGTCAAGCACTTAGTTACCTACCAATAGACACATACAGAATAGATATGTATATATATATATATATATATATATATAGATATATATATAGATATATGTGCACATATATATATATATACTTATTGCACACATACAGGAACTTATCAATACACACACACACTATATATATAGTCCAAAGATTGCTGTTGAGCGTTATTACGACTGACCATGTATTTTTTTACAGCTGGCGCCTTAAACATACCGCAGTTTTCATGCTGGTCCTTTTTGAATACTATATGCATATATCTGAGCATGGTGAATAGAAAAATCTTTTTTTCAGTTTAACTTATTAAAGTAATAACCTACAGTTCTTACTCAGTGAAGAATCAAATACATTTAATTTCAGTGGGCATCACATATTCTTTCATTACCCCTGTGCCGCAGAATTAAACACTTTCTACAGGCTTGTCTTGCAGATGACAGCTGATGGTTGGATATCCTAATAGACACGTTGTGATCAGCCTAGTGTCAGAGGATTCTTGTACATGAAAAAGATTGTTTAGTTTCGACCCTTGTAACACTATGGCTTGATGTTGCATTTGTTGGATGTAGCACTCTGTCTTATGCAACAGTATGTTATTTATAGGAAGGTTGGTATGAAGAGGAAGAAGAGTAGGCCGCCATGGGGGTGTAAACGGGTGTCTTGTGTCTGAATGGCTAATAATGCCGTATGGGACAGCCCACAGATCCCCTGATGTGCTACAGTAACCATCGGCGTAAAAGTGCACACTGTGACAGATTAAGATTTATTTTGGTGTTCTTGGAATTTAGAACCAGCAATCGAAAAGCTATTCCACTTGTCGATATTTGGGTTCTATCTAAATATATATAAGAAAATAAAGAAAAAAATGTATCCTGGGCTAAAAATAAGTTTAGCAATTGGGCTTCATTAAAAGTTTTGCCCACATCTATCTCCAAACTAGGGTTCCTCCGATCTATTTTCTGGCAATTTCCTTTGGCTTTATTCAGAACTTTTATACCTGTGAATACGCCATCATCTCTCCAACTAGTGATGGTAAGATGCCGGGTGCAGGTCTAAAATGTACCTGCACTTATTGGATAATTATGGAATATCCACTGGATAAAACATTAATGTCTCTCGTGAGACAGCGCTTTCAAATTGGGCTATGATAGCAACTTGAAAAATTACAGCTGTTACGGACAATGTGGGTCTTCTATGAAAGCCTATAACCAGACACTCGCCACGTTCATTTAATGGGGAATTTTTCTGCCACATAACTTACAAAAAGTTATGCGAATGAATAATTGACTAAATATAAATACCGTAGGCAGAAATAAACTTATGTTTAATACTCAGATAAAAACAATACATTCTACAAACAAAACTGTCCTGTATATTATATATTTGTAATATTTACAATTAGGTTTATAAAAAAAATGTTGCCACTTTAATATCTTTCCCAAGGATCTCTTACAAATTCTTTTCTAATTTCCTACCTTTAAAGTGCTTTGCAAAATTCGCAGTCTGTGAAGTTTTTCATTGACTACTGGATCACTAGATCTTTTTATAAAAGACTTCTTGTACTCCAATTTGGTTGAAAGACGCTGTTCTCCAATTGGGGACAAACTGGCCTTTTCCAGGGCCCTGTAGAGATCTTGTAATGAGTCTGCTGGCTCCTCATCTACAGTGTCTGCTATCACGAAAACAGAAGGAATGGAGCAATATTAACTAGTGAGAAATTAGGCCAGCAACTTTTTCTTGCTTTCTTTGTGATTTTTTTTTATAGATTTTTTTTTTTTTAGTCTTTGTAATTCCTGGTAAAACTTTGGAGGGAACTTGTCGCTATGAAAATGCAGTCCAATCTTCAGGCAACATGTTATGGAGAAGAAGGAGATGACCAGATTGACATACAGCTTTGTAAAAAAAAATAAATGATTCAGTATAACCCGTGTGTTAGTTATTTAAACCTCTGCTTTTTCAGTCCAGTGGGCGGTCCTATCAGTGACTGACAACTCTCCCTCTATGCACCCTAAGGGTATGTGCACACGTTGCGGATTGGTGCGTGGAATTTTCCGCGCGGAATCTGCATCTCTTGGCAGAATCCACAGGTCAAAATCCACGCTTTTTTATGTGGATTTCCTGCGGATTTATTGCAGATTTTGTGCAGTTTTGGCATGTGTTTTTACACCTGCGGATTTCTATAAAGGAATGGGTGCAAAATTGCTGCGGAATCCACAAAAAGAATTGACATGCTGCGGAAATTGAACCGCTGCGGATTCCGTGCAGAATTTTGCGCAGCATGTGCACAGCCAATTATTTTCACATAGGTTATCATTGTATTGTAAATCACTTGCAGATATGCAGCGGCTAATCCACAGCGGATCCACAACAAATCCGCAACGTGTGCACATACCCTTATACAAAGAAAGCAGTCAGTCACTGATAGGACCGTAGGCTGGACTGAAAATCCCAGAAAGAGAAGAGGATTAAATGATGAAAACTGAGGTTATACTGAATCTGTCATAACAAAACTATGTATCAATCTGCTTATCTCCATCTGCAGATTGGACGGCATTTTCATGGGGCAGGTTCCCTTTGTCAACTTTTGACATGAAAATCTAAAATTAAATCAAAGAAATTTATATATACTTAGTATCTTCTCCTCTGTACGAAATCCTGTCATAAAATACAGGATGTGACAGATTTGCTTTAAACCCTTTCTTCTCCAAATTTAGATCTCCAGTGATTATTTACCAGGGAAAAATAATTTTCAAAAGTTATTCTCAATGGACCCATAGTGTGAGGTAATAATAAAAAGGAAAATCCTACACTCATTCTCTGGACCGGCACTGCTACTCTGCATGTTCTACTGTGTCCCCCCAACTAGTCTCAGAGCATCAATATTGGGAAGTGTCAAATGCCTTGTGTGCCAATCATTGGCAGCAGTTGCATGGCGCACCCACCAATGTTGATGCTCCAAAACCATTGAGGGACACAGGAGCGAGTATGGAATAGCGGTACTTGTCTGGGAGTTGAATACAGGAATTTTTTTTTATTACCCCACTCTGGAAACTCTGAGAATAACTTTAAAGTAGAGGAAAACCACTAAAATATGGAGACTGCATAACCACAGCTGGAATTATGGAAGTGTGGGTCTGTAGGCTCCCAGCAGTTTTGCCACTTTACAAATAAAAATATAATTGGTAAATGTCTACATTTGTCATCATTTAAATAGTCAGATCTACTGTATTTGTGATCGACATTAGTATCTATTATAAAGAAAGAAATCCTAACAAATTATTTTTAATTCATTTTCTTAAAATAGTAAAATAATCAGACTTTGCAAAATTTATTGAAAATCAAAAAAATTGTTAAAAACTTAATATAGTGGGGAATTAGGAAAGGTAGAAATCAGATGCGAGGCCAAGTAGACTTCAAAAATAATCAGTGACCAAATCCTTTTATGGTAACAAGAGAAGGGGCAATAATAATAATTCAGTCATTTTATCACTAGTAGGAGCAATCTCCTTGGCAGTTTCATTGTAATAATAAGTTTCAATACTTTACCTTTTCTACTACAGAAATTAAAAATTAATGTTTTACGATTTTTGCCTTATTTTCAATGCAATGAAAGTTAATAGAGTCAATACAAATATTGTATTTTATATGTGGGGTTAATTGCCACCTCTACATCCATTTTGTAGTATAATGGTTACATGTACTTACAGGAAAAATACGTTGCTTTATTGTGACCATAATGGTAATAAATGGGAAAACAAGAAATTGTTTTAAAAGTAAATTAGACAAAAAGTTTCACTATTTTAAGCTTCTTCACTTAATAAGATAATTTTCTATAAATTCTAGCCTAAACAAGTTATTAAGTTTTCACTGGATAGGTAGTAACAGTTTTATCAGTGTGAGTCCCAACTCTGGACTCGTATCTGCTGTTCTCCCCAGGCCAGGAGGCCGCATCCAGGGGGAGATAAATGGAGGCACAGGTCACGCATGTGCACCATTGCCCCATTTAAATCAATGATAATAATCAAAGATGACCAAGTACGCCTCACTAGGCTTTCTTTGTCAGTGTCATGGACTTTAATGTGGTGGCAGGGTCCGTGTGTAAGATGCCTCTCCATTCAACTCATTGGGGCCAGAAAAGAAAGGGGATTCACTGTTATCACCTATCCAATTGAGATGGATAAGTGAATGGCTTTAGTAGAGGAGAACCGGGGTGTTATAGCTTCATGTACTGTAGACATAACTGCAGGGATAGGAATATTAAAGCAAGTAGTGGACTAAGCATGTAATATATGCCAACAATAAGATAAAGTTATGTATGAGAAGTATATAACTTTAGGGATAGGAATAACATACTATATACTGATGAAAATAAGAAAAAGCAGAAAAACTGATTAGAAAACAAACAGCGTAACACTAATAATACACCTACTCTGCAGAAATGAGGCTCAGATACAGAAAAACAAAGAGCCTGCTCCATTACTGTATATGTGAAACTAGTAGGCAGCACTGTTGTGTACAAGATGGGCTGGGAGGTGGCCAGCAATAAATTCTGCTGACATTTCCTAACTGCTTGGGTTGTTTGCATTTTAGATTGCTAATTAGTACATGCTTTACATCTCATCAGTGACAATGTACGGCAGTGATCAAACTGCTAATTTGATCTGGCACCTTGTGCTGCTCATCAGGAAGATTTATAATTAGCTTCTGCCTAATAAAAGTGTTAGTGCCTAAACGGTATATTGGGAAGAGTCTACAGTTCGGAGAGGTGCAATGAAATGGAGAGACTTCTGAGCAGACACATAAAACAACAAACACAAAGCAGACATGAACGTTTTTGTCATCCATCATTTTTTCCTAGGAGAAGCCAGAGATATCATATGTGTCTGAGCAATTCAAGTTTAAATATGCATTTAGCAGAAAGATCACATTTTTGTTTTTGTTATTGTTTAAGGGGTTTTGCTCTCCACATCTTCACACAGAAAAGCTTAAAAATGGAGATAATATAGGTCCTTGAGTGGTAAGCAGCATTACCCGTTAAGAGTTCTAAATAATAATACATGCCTTGAAAGGGTAGCTGTAAGAAACCCGCGTGATGGTGGGTCTGACACTTTGCCAGTGATATAGATCAGTAGGGCTTGTGACAAAATTATTCAGGACTGTTCATCTGCAATTTTGGGCAGAACATCTGCAGGAGAATGCAATAACAGCGTGTTGGGAAACATTTCAAGAAATTGCTTCCACACAATGTGGATAGTTTCCATCAGTGCTGATGTTTTAAGGCGTTATCCGGGATTTATATTTTTTTTAATTCTAGGTGATAAGCATTTAACAGTAGGTAATTGCCAACTGGGCATCTATCATTTAACTGGCTGAATACCCTTTACTCCATGGTGCTCCCTATGAAGCAACATCTGGAGGGGGAAAGGCATTGAGGAACGGTATGTGGTAAGCATGGGGGCACATATTGGTGAACTCATATTCATGACTTCACCAAGGAGTAACATCCTTTGTTGTATATAGCTTAAACATATGCAGTATACACATCTAGATATCATTAGCCACGTATATGAGGCCGTATAGTAACCTGGTAGGGTGCTTTTTGTCTGTATAAATCACATGCTATATTATAGCTATAATTACAATATATCCAAATAAATGGGCCTACCATTAATGGCACTTCAAAAATACTGATATATCCAATAAGACAGAAGTATGAGCCATAAAATATACAACTTTATTAAAGCACAATGGCCGAACAATAAAAGCACACAATAAAAAGGAGACACCTGGCCAATGAACCAAACAAGGTAAGTATGTATGTATAGTATGTATGTATGTATAAACCCACTAAGGGATGTACCAGTAAAAGATGAAAATCTTATGACTAGAATAGCATCCATAAGTCAAGATAGGTGTATAATAACACATGGTGTATTTATGTGTTATTATACACCTATCTTGACTTATGGTTACACCAATGTGGCCTTAATGCACATTGATAGTTATGTATATATTTGCACATTATCTTCCATATGTCCATTCTTATGTGTTACTGCATATGGTTATTAGCATTGTGCAGTTACTTACCTGGAGCGGTTAGAACATTACACATGTGCACTACTGTTTTATTCTCATTTGGTTTGCAGAGAGGATTAGAATGTACCATGAAGGGAGTTATGTTTGAGCAGTCACCAGGATGCTATTCTAGTCATAAGATTTTCTTCATCTTTTACTTGTACATCCCTTAGTGGGTTTATACATACATACTTACCTTGTTTGGTTCATTGGCCAGGTATCTCCTTTTTATTGTGTGCTTTTATTGTTCGGCCATTGTTGTATATTTATAAAGTTGTATATTTTATGCTCATATAGCTATAATTAGTTTGCTCCCTGAGTATGCAGGTAAGAAATTTTGCTTGTGCTTTTAGGCTCCCTCCATGGGATACATCTAGCCATAACTGTTGGCTGTGATGGCAATGTAGGGCTAGTCATCTTTATCTTCATATTGGCAGTCAAACCAATCTTGGTGGACTTCTCCTGTGTGCTTCAAAGTTACATGATAAATATTACCTTACTGTGAAAAACTGACTGCCGTAATCCTTAGGCTACTTTTACACTTACCACATTTTTTGCGGTCCGTTATTGCAGCCCGTTTTTGCGTGCTGTATGGCCACATTTTCTGTGGTGTACTGCAATAACGGGCAGCAAAAAAGTTTGCGGATCGTTGTTTTTTTTCCCAATACTATGGAAATAGCATTGGAAAAAAAAGGCGTTCCGCTAAACCGTAAGTGACGGCGCACCGCAAAAAAAATTTCCGCAAAAAAGGCCTTCACGGCCATATGGCACACCATGGAATTTTTGCGGGTCGATTTTGCGGCCCCGTAAAAAATCTATTGGGGCAACAAAATCGGCCCGCAAAAATACGGTAAGTGTAAAAGCAGCCTTAATGTTTGCAGGCAGTGTATCACTGGGGTATTCTAGGATGCTTTAGGGTTAGACGACGGTGAGTGGAGGAGCCATTTTACATTTATCTTTAGGGTGCTAATCTCTGTGGTCAGGCACTTTCATACTTAAGGATAACCAGGAATTATCTATTGATTTGCATTTACATCCTTTGATGTTCTTGACTTTACGGCTGTGTGCCATGTCTTCCCTATCCCTAGCTGCTTTTTTATATTGGATAAACGGTGTGTATTTTTTGTTTTGTTTGGGCATTTTTATTACATGCATCAATAAGTAAATATCTTTAGGGGATAGTTTTTTTTTTTTTTAAGATAATCATTGCCGACTACCTGCTTGTTCAGCCCTGCACTGATCTCTGCCAGCTCAGAGTAGTTACAGAACCGCTGCTGGTGGCGATTCTCCTACTTTCAGTGACATTACTTTGACAAAGCAGTTCCTTCTCTCCAGCTATGGCGAATCACTACTGATGTCATGTTGATAGACAGCCGAATCCCAGCTGCTTACCTCAGTGCAGGAAAATAGAGCTAGTGTGATTTACATTGAATGAGCAATATAGTCTGCTAGTAACACGGATACCTAGCATATGCTCTGAAAATCAGAGTCACCGGCAAGGTTCTTTGCATTTCTCACGCACCGGCTCACGCAATGTAAATCGCACTCTCAGCCATCAATCATCATGACAGCGGCAGTGATGCAGCGTCAACAAAGCTGAGCGGAAGAGAAGAGAAGAGAAGAAGGAAGTGGATGAATAGTTGCCAGGAGCAGTTCTGTGAGATGGAAGAGTTCGGTGCACAGCACAACAAGCAGGTAGTTGGCAAATATCTACCGATAAGTGCTTACAACCATAGAAGAAGGCGCTGATAAAAAAAATGAAAAAGCAGTCCACTTTAAGTCCTAAACAACCTCGAGTGTGTTGTTTCACCCAAAGTAAAAGCATGATGTCTTCATTCTTCATAATGACGTTAAAGGGAACCTGTCACCAGGTTTGTCCCATATGAGATACGGCCACCACCTTTCATCCCTGATATACAGCATTCTCATATGATGTATATCTGTCCCCAATCTGGCCTGCAAGCCAAGAAGGACACCATTATACTCGCCTAAGGGGTTGTCATGTCTGATGAGTGTCACTGTAAGAAAATAAAAAAATGGGTGCACAGCCTAGATAACAACTACAGGGTGCTGCATCGCATATCAACGAACATATGAGATGAGGGAGAAAAAAAGAAATACACTAGTGTTGCACACACGAAAAATAAAAACAGCTTTTATTGGTGTACAAGCATAAAAATACAGCTCTGGCAAAAATTAAGAGACCACTGCAAAATTTCAGTCTGATTTTTCTCTTTACAGGTATATTTTTAAGTAAAATGTAAATTGCTCTTTTATTATATAAACTACTGACAACATGTCTCAGAATTTCCATGCACTAAATTTTGTATTTATTTGCAGAAAATGAGAACTGGTCAAAATAACAAAAAAGGCAGTACTTGCAGATCTCAAATAATGAAGAAAACAAGTTCACAATCATTTAGAGCCAACAATACTAATGTTTTAACTCAGGAAGAGTTCAGAAATCAATATTTTGTGGAATAACTATGATTTTTAATCACAGCTTTCATGTGTCTTGGCATGCTTTTCCACCAGTCTTTCACGCTGCTTTTAGGTGACCTTATGCCACTCCTGGTACAAAAATTTAAGCAGTTCTTTGTTTGATGGCTTGTAACTATCCATCTTCCTCTTGATTACATTCCAGAGGTTTTCAATGGGGTTCAGGTCTGGGCTGGCCATGACAGGGATTTGATGTGGTGGTCCTTCATCCACACATTGAGTGACCTAACTGTGTGGCATGGCGCATTGTTTTGCTGGAAAAACCAGTCCTCAGAGTTGGGGAACATTGCCTGAGAAGAAGGAATCAACTGTTTTTCCAGGATAACCTTGTATGTGGCTTGATTCATACGTCCTTCGCAAAGATTAACCTGCCCAATTCCAGTCTTGCTAAAGCATCCCCACATCATCAACGATCCTCCACCAAATATCACAGTGGGTGCAAGACACTGTGGCTTATACTCCTCTCCAGGTCTCCATCTAACCATTAGATGACCAGGTGTTGGGCAAAGCTGAAAATTAGACTCATCAGAGAGGATTACCTTACTCCAGTCCTCTACAGTCCAATACTTATGGTCTTTGGCAAACTTCAGCCTGGCTCTCATTTGCTTCTCATTGATGAAAGGCTTTTTTTCTAGCTTTACAGGACTTGAGCCCAGCCTCTAGGAGCCTGTTACAAACTGTTCTTGCCATGCTCTTCACCCCAGCTGCCATTTTCCATTCCTTTTGTAGGTCACTTGATGGAAGCGGCTCTTTGAGGCCGCGAAACGCGCGTCGGGGAGCTGCACACCCTCCTACCTTGTGCCCTCTGTCCTTCCCTGGTAAGCCAGACTATTTTCATCACCGCACATTGAGCCTCTATCTGTCGCCATATAACGCCTGATGCGCATTGCGCCATGGCTGTTGCTCTCCTACTGGGTAATACTTGTTACTATGGCTCATTAGGTTCACAATAATTATGTGTCATGTTGCTTACCTTTAAGGCATTGCGGCACTTGGGGCTAGTTTTCCCTTTTCTGCCTTTTCACTGGGATCTATGTATTGTCATAATAACTTATATTATGAATATTTGTTAAATAAAAATTTGACTTTTATCTTTAAGACACCTTTGGCTCTTTTCTTCCTCTTATGGTCTTGGTATACTTTGAGCTGGTGCATTTTTTCTTTCCTGGACCGGCAAATGAGATCTAAACTGTCCGGAATATGTTTTGGGAACTTAGTGTGCTTTTTTCTAGCTTTACAGGACTTGAGCCCTGCCTCTAGGAGCCTGTTACAAACTGTTCTTGCCATGCTCTTCACCCCAGCTGCCATTTTCCATTCCTTTTGTAGGTCACTTTATGTCATCCTGCGGTTGCTGAGTGACGTTCAAATAAGATGACGGTCATCCCGGTCAGTGGAGAGTCGTTTTCGCCCTATTCCGGTGTGTAGCTTTATTGTTCCCAATGTCTGCTGCTTGACCTTGTTGTAATGGACTGCCGTCTTAGACAACTGACACTGAAATGGAATGGCTGTCAGAAATTTAGAGAAGGTGATTTTTATAAAACTGTGCTGTGGTCTCTAAATTTTGGCAGAACTGTATATAAAATATCAATGAAACCAATCTGAGCCGCACATAATCAGGTGCTAACATGGGCCAAGATGACATACCAAAAGGTAGACATAGCAACATAATAATACATAATCTTTTATAAATATTGCTAGGAATAGTACAAACTGTAAAATTAGTATATGCCATGCATAAATGCATATAAAGGAACACCATGTAATACCAAAATAATCCTAAGGGACAAAGAAAAATGGTATTCTGTTTCCCGCACCAGTGAAAACAAGGCATACTGGAGATGAGCTACAGAAATATTGAAATATATTATAAAGGTGCACTATGTAAACCAATGTAATAAATCTCAAATAATGTAATAATTAATAGTAATCTCAAATGGCTGTATCCAGATGTTTCCAGTTATCCAACAATAAATAGACACAAGAAAAGCCTATAGCAGGTATATAAAGATGCTTTCAATCTTTCTGTAGCTCATCTCCAGTGCGGGATACAGCATACCATTTCTTTATCCCATAGGATTATTGAGGTATTATATGGTGCCCTTTATACGTATTTATGAAAGGCTTATCTATATATATATAGATAAAGCTGAGTGTATGTGTATGTGTGTATGTATAAAGCCCCGCCCACTCCACAGAGCCCCGTCCACTCTGCATAGCCCCTGGTCTAGAGACAACAGTTGTGACACACAGCTTGGCCTCACATACATTGCATACACAGCTCTGCTGCAGGGACCCTCTGATTTCATATATACAGGGTTACTACAGGGTGGGCCATTTATATGGATACACAAATAAAATGGGAATGGTTGGTGATATCAACCTCCTGTTTGTGGCACATTAGTATATGAGAGGGGGAAAACTTTTCAAGATGGGTGGTGACCATGGTGGCCATTTTGAAGTTGGCCATTTTGGATCCAACTTTATTTTTTCCAATGGGAAGAGGGTCATGCGACACATCAAACTTATTGAGAATTTCACAAGAAAAACAATGGTGTGCTTGGTTTTAATGAAGCTTTATTCTTTCATGAGTTATTTACAAGTTTCTCTTTGTTTACAGCCATTGACATGTCACGTGATGAGCGGATAGAAATAGTGTTGATATCTGGTGAATGCAGTACTCGGGTCATTGCAGCAAATTTCAATGCAAGACACCCTATGCAAGAAAACTGTTACCATTCCCATGTTATTTAGGTGTATTCATAAAAATGGCCCACCCAAAAAAGTTTGCCTCATCACTGAACATAATGTTCTGTGTAAACTGAGGGTCCTGTTCCAATTTTTGTTTTCCCATTCTACAAATTCAGCGTGCCAATCTGGGTCACCAACCATTCCCATTTTATTTAGGTGTATCCATATGAATGGCCCACCCTGTATACTTCACCCAGTGATGTGATACAAGATCCTGCTCTGTGACATGAGCTGACACTTCTACTCCAGCACAGCCCTGCGTCTGACTCCTCCTCCCAAGCACGTGACTGGTCACACCCAGGATCTTGCATCTATCAAAAGTTCAGGCAGGGAAGAGAGGAAAAAAGCAGCAGCAGGCGGCGCCATCCTCTCCGGCAGCAGTGATGGCCCTTCGCTGCCAAGGTGCTGATTGGGATTTAAAGCCTAGAAACTCTCCAGACCTAGGATTGGATCTGTGCACCAGCTGCTGGCCTGGCAGGAAGGAGGAAAGAAGAAACTGACCACACACAGGCAGAGCCCCCGCTGTCAGTGTGCGCTGGATAAGAGCAGCGACATGAACACCAACATCATGTACACCAGCAGGAAGAGGTGCAAACCCGTGCAGAAGGCATCACACCCGTGCCCCGCAGGCCTTATAGGGGTTAACAAGAATGACCTGAGAGAGGCGGAGGGCCACTGCTGGCATGGAGGGGACAGGGCAGCGCTGTCTGCCCGGTGACACTGCCTGCCACTAGGTATAAAAGCTGTGCTGCAGAAAAATGCTGTGTATAAAGGAGGAATGTGAGGTGCAGAAGTAGGCTGTTTAAAAAGAAGGAGCATGAGGTGCAGGAGGAATAAGGCCCCTTAACTGTCGCCGTTATTTGTTATAACTAACCACAGTTAGGTACTATGCCCGGGCAACGCCGGGCTCTTCAGCTAGTACTAATTCTATGTACGATTACTAGCAATATTTGTAAATATGATGTTTTATTATGCTGCTGTTTCTACCTTTTGGTATGTTAACTTGACCCATGTTAGCACCTGATTATGTGCACCTCAGCTCGGTTTCATTGATATTTTATATATTTTTATGCTTGTACACCAATAAATGTCTTGGTCCAGTGCCTCCTTTCTTCTTGCGAGGCCATCCTCCCTCCTGTGCTTTGTGTGCATGATTTGTCTTACGTCATCCAGTGTCCCCAGCATTGTGCTTCTGTGCAAGTGTACTTCTTTCTGCCTTGTTGAGGGCACATCAAAGTACTGCAGTGCACATGTGCAAGAAAAGGCCAAACAGCCCTGGCACATGCGCACTGCAGTGTAATCCACACGAAGCAAAGAATACGGACGGCATCGCAAGAAGAGAGGAGTTACCGGATCAAGACAGCGACGTCCATAGGACCCGACAGCTCCATAGGTGAATATTATAAAAGGTCTTTTCCTTTTCTTGCAGGCCAGATTCGGGGTATATATTCAGCATATTAGAATGCTGTACACTAGAGCTGAAAAATGGTGGCCGTATCTCACACGGGACAAACCTGATGACAGGTTCCCTTTAAAACTGCTTTTGGTGCACATACCAGTCACTATATCCAGGAACTGCTCAGATTTTCATGCTCTATAAATTAACATCTCTCTCTTTCAGTGGGCAGATCAGTATTCTGCCAGTAATATAAGTGATGGAATTTCTTCCCCACACTTCCCAGCATGCACAGCACCTGCCATTATGTTATCCATCTACTATGGCTAAAAGGCCAATACTTGTCAGTGGATAGTAAATTAGACAGAAGTGAGACACCTAAACCTCGATTCATCAAGACTCGTGATTTTCTTGTTAGTCTTGATCAGGTGGCGTGTAGGAATCAGACAGTCCTGATGCATTAAGAAGTGAAAGCCTCTTACTGGATTTGTAGCATCAGACAAGTGGCTAGCACCTCTGTTTGCGCCTTGCCACAAATCTTACTTCCGTCCCTGAATCGTCATTTAGACAAGCTGTGGTTTCACGCCCCAATGCAATCCAACTCTTCCAATGTTGGCAGACCATGGTGAAACTTGCGAAAATTTCAAAAGTTGTTACATTTTTTTAACTCCAGAATACTGGCTAAATTGGTTTGATGAATCAGGGCCCGAGTACCTGGCTACTTGAAGCTTTATTTTGGGCTGGAAACATCAATTTAATTACAAAGAAAGCTTCTTCAAAATGACAGGTACCAATTAAAGTATTATGTTCTCTGCAGTGACTTTCTAGCCTAGCTAATGAGTGATAATTTTGACGCTGGATGAATAAATTGGTGGTTGACCAAATTGAACATCCATTTCAGATACTGTAGCTTTGCAAATTGCTTGTCCATCACAATAAAACATAAAATACTTAAATATTATATCCACAACTGACTATGGGAGATGGCATCTTACTTTTAATGTGATGTCCTTGGTACAAATGAAAAACCTTGAGGAGAAAGGAGCAGACCTGACATGTGATAGGACTACACAGGATAAAGGATGACCTTTCCAAGGCTCAAACCAGCTGGACTTCAAAATAGGGTAGTACTGCATTTTATCATGCACCTCATAGCAAAGACAGGCTTAGCGAGAGTTAAATGTCATACACCGTCCAAAGCCAGACATAGCTGTATTACTCACCAATTAAATTACAAGTGCAGGTCACAAGTTGGCTTTCAGAGCCTGCATTGTTAATTCCTTCATATTCACCCGAAAAAAAATAGTACAACATACCAAGAAATTCTATATTGTAAAATAACAGCATAATGGAACCCAAAGAACATTGGAAGTCAATTAGAAGACAAATAGAAAACTCTAAGAGAACTCAAGTTTTGAGTGCAGGGTTCTAGATACCTTCCTACCACATTGACTTATTTTAGCTTGAACCTCTCTGATGTCTGAATTAGGCCTTAAGAAAATTCTAACGCAAACGACATCATGTGCCATTGTGAAGTATTCATATGACAGTTTTGCCCACAGTTGCTGCTACAATGGTGCAATTATGCTAGAAATGTTATCATATTCCTATGTCGTTCCCACATAATGCAACTTATTACTTTTTGCAGCAATTAGGATGCCTCACCAGTTCTGACTACAGCTTCTACATGTCACATAGCTGTACCACTGCCCAAAATTGTTAAAAAGGTTATAATTTATATTATAAAAATGTTCAATCTGTGTAACTAAATGAGAGTAAGTTTACTGAATTAAAAATATTCACTGTATAAAAATTTACAGCTCTTCATTTAGTGCCATTTCTGATACGCAAGGCAGCGCAATATTCACACTAGTCATCACAATATTGTCACTTCTGTTTTATCACCGCTTAGGTATAAAATATCAGTACTTTACATATAAAAATGACATCTTACCAGAATAAATGCATGTGGCCTGAAAGACTAGATCAATTGAATACAGAAAGATCAAACAACCAGAAAAAAATGGTAAAAAAACAAAAACTAAAATAAACTGTTATTGTTTGCTCAGGTAGAACAACTTTGCTCTCTTGTCAAGCCCTGAGATTGCTTGTAAGTTACAAATATTTTCCTCTCTTCCAAGTAAATTCACAGCATCCCAGCTTCCCAGGCATTTAACACTCAGCACAAGGATAAGGCCCTGCTTGATGTTCTGTGTAAGTCTACATAGCCTCCAGCTACAGATTAGAAAATGAGCCGTCACGAGAGAATCAAAATGGAAGGTAAGGCCGTGGGACAATCTGCCATCTGCACCGAAATTTACTAGTGATAGTGAATCATTACATTTTTAAATGCAATATCATGAATGGCAATAGGAACATAGTATTTGCATAAGCCTTTAGAATATAACTGGAAACAGATTTCTACCTGGCAATGTGATATTTACACTTTTATTAATTGCAGCGATGAGAGGAAGAAATGATAGTTCACAAAAAGTATATAAAGTATCAGTAACATATATCTTTAGGCACGATCTCTATAGGCAGCCCAAAAGATAGAGCACCTACTGAAAAAAAATGTACATTTAAATACACTGAACAGTATGTATTCATATGCAATTTATCATCAGGCAGTCACAGTACTGTGTGCGTGAGAAGAGGACACCCAGGTTTTGGAGGATGGGCTTTGTAATGGAACTGCATTAAATCCTCCAGCTGGCTTGTCATAGTAAATTACATAATATCTATATATAATATATATATATATATATATATATATATATATATATATATATATATAATTGAATGTATGTGTGTATCACCAACCAATCACGAAGCATCTTTCATTTCACCAGAGCTGTTTAAAAGAAGCTGAGCTGTGATTGGTTGCTATGAGCAACAGTTTTCCCACTCCACGACAACACCTCAGCAGACACTGACCGGGTGGGAGAAATCTAGCATCCCCGGGAACATAATCTCCCAGTCATTGTCTGCCCCCCAGAAAGGAGCAGAGAGCACATGACAGAAATGAATACCCCCTCCCTGCCCATATACCCATCACACATCCTCCATCCCATAGGCACATCCTTCCTCTTAAAGGGATCCCGAGTATGGAAGTGAGGGCAAATCCAAACTGCACTTTGGTACTGACCCCAGGCCCCTCTTAAAGGGATCATTGGTATGGAAGTTAGGACTGTTCCACTCAGCACTCTGGTTTTGACCCCAGGCTGACGGGATGATGTGGGATATTAGGGGTAGTGGTCCGGTGGCTCTGGCTGATGGGATGATGTGGTATATTAGGGGTAATAGTCCGGTGGCTCTGGCTGACTTGATGATGCGGGATATTAGGGGTAGTAGTCCGGTGGCTCTGGCTGACGGGATGATGTGGGATATTAGGGGTAGTAGTCCGATAGCTCTGACGGGATGATGTGGGATATTAGTGGTAGTTGTCCGGTGGCTCTGGCTGACGGGAAGATGTGGCATATTAGGGGTAGTAGTCCGGTGACTGATGGCATGATGTGGGATATTAGTGGTAGTAGTGTGGTGGCTCTGGCTGATGGCATGATATAGTGAATGTGGCTTTGCGGAGTTGGTGGGGCTCTACACTCAGCTTTATATACAGTATATAGATATGATCATTATAATTTGTTATAACTAACCGTAGTTAGTTATTATGCCCGGGCAGCGCCGGGCTCTTCAGCTAGTAAATAATAAAAGCAAATAAAATAATCTTGAACAAAACAAATCACCGACTGGTACAGGAGGAGAGAGGACCCTGCCCGCGAGGGCTCACAATCTACAAGGGATGGGTGAGGATACAGTAGGTGGGGGTAGAGCTGATCGTGCAGCAGTATGGTGGTTCGGGGGTTACTTTAGGTTGTAAGTTTATACAGTGTCTTGAAAAATGATTTATACCTTGTGAACTTTTCCACATTTTTTCACGTTACACCCACAAACTTAAATGTATTCATTTGGGATTTATATGATATAGTAACATAAAGTTGCGAGTATTTGTGAAGTGTAAAGGAAATGATACATGGTTTTCTAAATATTTTAAAAATATAAATTGGAAAATTGTGACGTACATTTGTTTTCAGTCCCATGCAGTCTGATACCCCTAAATAAACACCCGGAGTGACCAATTTCCTCCAGAAGTCACATAATTAGTAAATTGAGTCCACCTGTGTGTAACTAATTCTAATTAAAACAACAGCTGTTCTCTGAAGGCCTCAGAGGTTTGTTTGAGAACATTCGGGATCAAACAGCTTCTTAAAAACCAAGGAACACACCAGATAGGTTAGGGATAAAGTTGTGGAGAATAGAAAAGCAGGTTTAGATTATAAAAAAAATAACCAAAACTCTGAACATCCAAGTGTAAGGATTCCGGATTTCCGTTTTGAGCCTGTTTGCCCTCATCCAAGATGGAGTCTGTATCTTGCCCAGTCATGGAACTTCCTGTCTGTCCTGTTATTTAAGTCTGGGTCGTGTGTTCCTCCTTGCCTGAGTATTTTCTGCTGTTGGCTCCTGAGCTCCTGCCTGGTGTTGCTGGTGAACTACCTGCTACTGCTGTTCGTTAATCGGTGGTCTTCCTCACCTCGTTCAGCTGCCTTCCATTTTCTGTGTGCTCCTGGATCCTGACCGGGGTTGCCTATTGACCGGAATACTTGGGTGCTGCCTCTCGCCACACAATCTACAGCAGTCAGTAAGGAATGTTAACTTCTCTATATCTGTTGGACTATGTCTGTTGGGTTGTGGTGCGGGACTTGTCAGCCCTTAAAGACCTTTCCCTGTCTACGCTCCTTCTATGTATTATTGGACTCCCACAAACAAGTGCCTTATGCACGTGTGATCAAGTTAATGCTGGACTTCCTCGTTTAAGTAGTGCATTTTCACTACCCCCTTGCTGGATAACCATGTTTAAGTACTGTATGCATACCCACTGATATCTTTAATTGACTTCCTCATTTAAGTGTCTCGCACACTCCTGCGTCATATCCTTGCTGGACTAGTTCGTATTAGTGGTCACGTCCCGCTATTCTGTTTGCTGTGACTTTCTATATTGTGCTGAGCACCTCGTTTCAATTGCAGGAATATCTGTGTGGCTAGTTTCACACTTGCGCCTTTTTGCGCAGCGTATCGAGCGTACATGAAACGAATGTCAAAAGCGCATGCAAACGCTTGTAAATGCTGAGTTTTTTTGTAGCATTTTTGTGCGCATTCCGACAAAAAATCGCAGCGTTTTTATGCGTTTAACAGCGTTTTTCATGCGTTTGCATTTTTTATGCGCAATGGTGTCACTTCACAGGAGGAAAAATCCTTGAAAAATTCTTGCAACACACTCCACCAATGGGACAGCAGTGAGCGTGTCTTATGGAAATTCTTTATATTGACCCTGTTTACAGCTGAATTCTTCACATTTGCTTGCTTTTGCCTTGATAAACATGGATCTGCGCTGGACGAGTTTTTACTTTGACTTGGATCTGGACATGAGGATGGCTCAGGCTTATGCAGTTGCTTGCCATGAACAGAGGGAGAGAGAGAGGCAGCGAAGACAGCAGCGGCAGCGTTTGTGGATACATCCCATTTTTGAACTCCGGGAGAGCCGTGGAGCGTACCACAACCTCTACAGTGAGCTAAAGGCAAACCTGGAGAAATTTACGGATTATACCCGGATGTCCCAAGAAACCTTTAACTATTTGCTTGGTCGGGTCCAAGAAGTCATCTGGAGACAGGACACGCAGCTCCGGCGTGCGATTACTCCTGAGGAACGGCTCCTGGTCACATTACGGTATGCAGTTTTGCAAAACCAATGCCTGCCTAATTTTCTTTGTTGTGACATGTACTCTTCCAAATCTGGCAGAATTAGAGTTCTGCCATGTAGTTAACAAAAGGTTGCGGTAATTTTTTTATGGCATGTATTGAACAAAAGGCTGCAGATATATATATATATATATATATTTTTTTTTTTTAATTGAATTTTAGGTGTGTACAAAAATCCCTATTCACAAATATTAATTTTTTTTTTCTTTGTGTCACAGATTCACAGATTCCTGGCTACTGGAGAGACCCTCTCTTCACTGCACTTCCAGTACCATATTGGAATCTCCACGTTGTCTGGAATTGTAGCGGACACCTGCCGGGCTTTGTGGAACGTTCTTTGTCCAGAATTCATGCCCCTGCCCACCGCAGAAAAGTGGTTGGAAATCGCCGAGAGATTCTGGACTGTCTGCAATTTCCCTGTTTGGGAGCAGTGGATGGGAAACACATCCGGATTATCAAGCTCAAAAGAACAGGCTGAGTACTACAACTATAAAAAGTACTTTTCTACTGTACTCATGGCCATTGTGGATGCAGACTGTATGTTTATTGCTGTGGACATTTGGGCATTTGGCCATAGGAATGACTCCCAGGCTTTTAAGAACTCGGACATGGGCAGGAGGTTGTATGGCAACCACTTCAATTTTCCCATGCCACATCCTCTTCCCAACACCGAAGGTCCGCCACAGCCCTTTGTAATGGTTGGTGATGAAGCATTCCAGATGTGCCAAAACCTGCTCAAGCCCTACTCCAGCTGGGACTTGGACCACAACAAAAGAATTTTTAATTACAGGCCAGAAGAACAGTAGAGTGTGCGTTTGGTATACTTGTATCTAGATGGCGCATTCTTGGCACAGCCATTAATCTGAAACTGGAAACAGTGGATGAGGTGGTGAAGGCGTGTGTAGTTCTACATAATTTTGTAATTGCTAGAGAGCACCCGAACTTAGATCTTGATGATGTTGCTCCTAACCCATTGCCTGAATTTACTCAGCACCCTCTCAGGTCATCCGTTGAAGTTGGCCAAATGAGGGACCAATTTGTGGCCTACTTCAACTCAGATGTAAGACGGGTGGAATGGCAAGAGCAAATGGTGTAAAAAAATTGTCTTGTTGGTATGTTAATAAAAAAACACTGTTTTGATACCTGTACAGAGTGCATTCTGTGTTTTTACACTCCCAATACTATTAGCAAGTAGCCAGGTGTATGAGTGAATTTATGATGCTGTGTTTTGTGCATCATGAATTCACTAATACTCCTGAGTAGGTAACTATACATACACACACAAGTTGTATTACCTTTATAGTCTCTACAGTGTGTTCAATTAACAGCGACCGTGGAGATAATACAACTAATATTTGTGTTACATGGGGCGATTTTACAAATAGTGATTTTTGGATTCACTGGTATACTTTGAAACATGTAACTATAAATATTATTTGTAGGATCAGCACTGTGGCTTGGATTTTGAAAGCACACTGGTAAAATACCCAGGCCTGGTGTTATGCTGAAGTGACGAATACTTCACAAATTTATCACAAATGGGCAGGAGAATACACATTAAACTGCATCACTACACTGTTCTTCAAATATATGGAGATTTAAGCAACGATGCAGGTTCAAACTCATGTGTATTCACCTGCCCAGGTGTGATAGAGATGATACAAAGTCAGGGTATTTGTGAAGTATACATAACATTTATTTTCACCATCATTAATCAGTTTCTTCAACAAACACTGAATAGGGTATGTGGTTAATTGCAAGGTATATCTACAGTTCCTTGCCTTATCTCTAATAGTTAAATGATGATGGTACAAAATAGGCAAGGTAACAATAGATATGCCTTGCACTCAACACCATCCTCTATGCCAGGGTTTCCAAACTCTAGTCCTAAATGTCCACCAACAGATCATGTTTTAAGGATTTAATTTTTTTTTCCCTCAGGTGATGCAGTTATCACCAGAGTAATGGAATTACTTAAAACATAATTTGTTTGTTGGCCTTCAACACTGGAGTTGGGGAACACTGCTCAATTCATGACTTGTCTTTTCCACAGCAGTCTCCACATTCTTGTAATATTGCACAGACTGGAACCAACAGGGTTCCCCAACTCCAGTCCTCAAGGGCCACCACAGATCATGTTGTAAGGAAATCCATATCTCCGTTGATAACTGCTTCACAAGAGCAAAAAGAAAAAAGAAATTCCATACAACATGATCTGTTGGTGGCCCTTGAGGACTGGAGTTGGGGAACCCTGCTGGATCCAGTCTGTGCAATACTCCAAGAATGTAGAGACTGCTGTGGAAAAGACAAGTCATATAGATTGGTTGTTTTGACAACACATATCTCCAAGACTGACACAAGAAACATGTCTCAGTAATAGAGTTTTTGCCACCAGATATCTCCAAGTGTACGGCGCAGTGTGTGTACGGCGCAGTGTGTGTAGTCGGCGATTGACACAGTAACCAATCCAAATAAGAATTGCACATTTATTTTTACAAAAAAAAAAAAAAGAAGATTTTAATAGGAATGACGTTTGGGGGAAGATTCGGATACTTTGGGGGGTGTGGAGAGACGAGGAAAGGCTGGAGGTTGAGGAAGGGGTTCTAGGAGAAGGGGCGTCGAAAGTACTGGGGGAAGGGAGCTCTGGAATGGACATGGAGGCAGGTTGAGACACATTAGGAGGAGAGGGTGGATGGACGAACAAAGTTTTTTTTTTCTTTTCTTTGGCGCAGGAGTATCCTGCCTGGACCGACTTCCACCGTGTGACTGCCTTACTTTGCTCGACCGCTTGGAGATGGTAGACCGTGGCGTTGACCTGTAAAATATCGAAAGCGGGTCACCACTCTGCTGCTCTGTGGTGGCGGTGCTCCTAGAAGTGGCAGTGGCGGTGCTCCTAGAAGGGGACAAAGTTGTGTCGGTGCTCATAGAAGTGGCGGCGGTGGATGTCATACGAGGAGACGAAATCGTGTCGGTGCCCAAAGAAGTAGCGGTGGCGGTGATCCTTGGAGATGTAGTCGTGTCGGTGCTCCTAGAAGGAGGCTGCATGTCGGTGATCTGAACAGAAGTTCTGGCGGGACTCTGAGGAGGAGAATTGGTGGCGGTGCTCTTTGGAAGAGTAGTGCTGGTGGTGTTCTTTTGATGCGGAGAGCTGGTGGTGCTCCTTTGATGAGGAGTGCTGGTGGTGCTCCTTTGATGAGGAGTGCTGGCGGTGCTCCTTTGATGAGGAGTGCTGGCGGTCCTCTTTTGATGTTGACTGGTGGTGTTGGTGGCCCAAGCAGGTTCTGCTGTGGTGGTGCTCCATACAGGAGCAGCGCTTGCCATAGTGGTGGTGGCGGAGGAGTGTCCAGCAGCACTCAGACTTGGGGTGGTGTAGTGGTGTCCGGCTTCGCTGGGAATGCAGGTGGCCGTGCAGTGGTATGCAGCAGAAGTCGGTAGGGAGGTGTAGCGAGTCAGCGGTGGCACTGTTGGAAATGACACCACTGACTGCTGCACATACCGATTCTGCTGCATAGCCTGCAAGTAAGCAGTGTTACAGGCCTGTAACACACTCAGCTGTTGCTCAGGACTAAGGTGTTCCGCCATGCTCTGTTCAATTTTACTGAAAAAATGGTGCGCTGGTCTGTTGAGGTCGGCCTCCAGACGGTCAAGGCACTGGTCGACAGAGTGGAAGCGGTGTTCCATGTGGTTAAAACCACATTCCATCAGGGAAAAACCGCTTTCCATTCTGGCGGACAGCGCCTTGAGGCTGGCCTGAAAGGCCTCGCTCAAGTACATGAACTCGGGCATGACAGGCCTGTCCGAGGCCCTCTGCCGCTGGTGGGTAGTGCCCGCATAACCAGTGACAGAGACCTGGGACAGGGGAACACCTGATGGACCAGCTTCCTGGTCACCAGCTGTCTGTGTTGCTGACCTGCAAGATGCTTCCTGGCTGTCGGATGGCTGGGAAGGGTCCGAGGTCGATCGATGAAGAACCACTCCCGGGACAGGCTGCAGGGTGCTGCTCCAAGTGCTGTGGAAAGAAAGGGAAAACATTAGTATCATGCATTAACAATAAGCATCAGCTGTGGAATAGAAAAGCACATAGTAATAAAAAAAAAAAAAAAAAAATACTTACGCTCTGCTGGCAAGGACCGGTCTCAGGAAAGCCAACTCGCGATGATAGCTGTACTTTCTTCTGCGCCTTGCCGCTGAACCACTGCGAACCTGTCCCTCAGCACGAACATCAGTGTTGAAGCGGTCCTTCATCGAGCGCCAACGTGTGCGGATTTTGTTCACTGTTGGGAAAAAAAAAATAGAAAAAACGTTAGACAATGCACTGAAGGCAAGATAATTATCAGCACACACACCTGATAGAACTTTGCAAACAGTCAATGCTGCAGCACAAAAAATTCTATATACAATGCAGTCACTGTTGATCCTGAGGACACTTATGTTTCCTGTTAGAATATATGTAGCAGCCAAAACAACAATATCATCAAGAGCAAGAGTGAAAACAGGATCAAGACAGCAGTTGAATACACAAAGCAATCACTGTTTTCCAGAAGGCATTGGTGTGTTTGATGCAAGAATATATCTTGCCACAAACACACCAGCACCATCAGGACCATAAATCAATGCAGCTTAAAGACAGCAGTTCAATACACAAAACAATGTTTTCCAGAAGGCATTGGTGTGTTTGATGCAAGAATATATCTTGCCACAAACACACCAGCACCATCAGGACCATAAATCAATGCAGCTTCAAGACAGCAGTTCAATACACAAAGCAATCACTGTTTTCCAGAAGGCATTGGTGTGTTTGATGCAAGAATATATCTTGCCACAAACACACCAGCACCATCAGGACCATAAATCAATGCAGCTTCAAGACAGCAGTTCAATACACAAAGCAATTACTGTTTTCCAGAAGGCATTGGTGTGTTTGATGCAAGAATATATCTTGCCACAAACACACCAGCACCATCTGGACCAAAAATCAATGCAGCTTAAAGACAGCAGTTCAATACACAAAGCAATCACTGTTTTCCAGAAGGCATTGGTGTGTTTGATGCAAGAATATATCTTGCCACAAACACATCAGCACCATCTGGACCAAAAATCAATGCAGTATCACAGAGCATCTTCATACTTACTGAACGCCCTTTTTGAAGTTGGAGAGGCGCTGTCCCAGCCATCCATCATCGCTGCGGCCACCTCATTCCAGAGCTGCCGGGTCACCACTGTGTCTTTGTACTGCTGGTCACGGCTGTCCCACAACGGGATACGCTCCTCACCAAGGCGGATCAGGTGCTCGTTGTCGATGTACACTTCTTCGACATCCCGTTGTGGAATCTAGGAAAAAAAAAAAAATTAGAATCTTTGTAATTTTGGAGAATGAAAAAGATAGAAAAATAAACAGAGAAGAAGATGAAAATAAAGACAGAAAAAAAAAGGATAGACTATATACTAACATTGCGTCTCCTCGCCACGACTTGGATACGCTGCTCCCGCTCAGACTGCTCCCGCACTTCACTTTCACTGGCAGTGTCCGATGTCTGTACAAGAGAAAAAAAAAAATTAAAACACATTTCTAGAGGCAGCTAAACTTACTCAAAGGCAGCAACATCCTCACCTCACGATCAGCTTGGGCCAGTTCTTGCCGAGATGGCGAATAGACCGATCCAGAAGAAGACATGCTGAAATTTAAACAAAAAATACATTTGTACATTATAAAATCGTACAGGACACACAGACATTATGTTGAAGAATACTCACATTTTGGCTTCTGAAGCTTGAATCCACAGCTGGAAGGCTGTCTTGTCTCTTCAAGGCTGTCTGTAGAGTATTGGTCTGGCCCTGAAGACACCTTCTTTTATCTAGACTCCTCTCAAACAATGTTGCTTGTTTAGGGGGAGGTATAGACAAGTGTCTGGACATTGTTTACCGAAATCGCGTGCGCGCACAAAGCGCTGACGTGCGCGCACCCAAGCGCACGTCAGCGACCCCATAGACTTTAATGCTGTTTTTGGGCGCACACGTGCGCGCGCGATTTTTTATCGATGTAGGCGGAACAAAAAATGCAACATGTAGCGTACGGCGCGTCTGGGCGCACACCTGTAAAATGCGCAGCGCACACTAAACGTTGATGACCCTGCGACCACCATGTTAAAGATAGGGAAACATTGCACGTGCGCGATAAAACGCTAGTGTGAAACCAGCCTTAGTTCTGTTTTGTTTAAATACATCTTTTACTGCAGCTTTCTTCTCAGATGGGTTTTATCCCACGCTATCAGATTCCTTAGTACCTACATAATTGTTACATCAAACTCTGTTCAATCCATCATCCAAAAAATGGAAGGAGTATGGCACAACTGCAAATCTACCAAGACATGGCTGTCCACCTAAACTAAGGATGTCAAACTGAAATACACAGAGGGGCAAAATAAAAAAAAACTTGGACAAAGTTGTGGGCCAACCTTGATATCCATTAAAAAAAATGTCCACAATTGAGGAAGTTTTTCCCTTATCAAATATAATGAAGGACTTTTTCATATGGCATCAAACTTAAAGGGTTTGTGCCCCAAAGTACATTTTCATTAATAGATCTGAAAAGAAACACTATTACAAATGGGGAATACTGGAATATTATTATTTGTTATGTAAAAGCAGTAAAAAGCATATGGCCCAATGGCCTAATTTAACATGTAATAACAAAGGATAAAAAACCGGTCAGACAATGCTCACACCACCCAATGGCTGAAACACAACAAGAGAACACAAAATGACAAATTTGCAAAAACATGACATTGTCTGACCGACTTGTTCACACTTGTGCATGTCACATATGTTTTTAATCCGTTTTTTCCTTGCTCAGCATGGTTTGGGAGACCCCACCCCTCTCCTGTGTGACATGCACATAAATGAGCTGTCTTACACCACAAGCCCAAATACTAGGAGGCACCTGTCTGTATCCTGTTCATTTAGACACTGTTCACATGTTCAGGTTTTAAATACATTAGATAGGGACTGCTTTGTGAAGGGTTACCGTGACGTGGTGAAGCAGCTTGGTATACATTTTTTGCAAAAAACGTATCGACTAAATACCCTGTATTTGTTATACAGCACTTGCTGATTACTGTCATGTTTTTTACTGCAGAGTATTTTTGCAAATTTGTCATTTTGTGTTCTCTTGTTGTGTTTCAGTATAATGGGCCTTACAATATGGGGGCATTCACTGTGTTGCGGGTCAAATATAAGCATTCTACGGGCCAGATTCAACCTGCGAGCCAGAGCTTGACATGTGTGACCTAAACTGACATCCAAAGCAAGGAAAGTACTAATTAGAGAAGCAGCCATGAGGTCCATGATCACTCTAGAAGAGCTGCAGACAGCTACAGCTCAGGTGGGAGAATCTGTCCACTGGACAACTATTAGTCTTGTACTCTACAAATCTGGCTTTTATGGAGGAGTGTCAAGAAGTAAGCAATTTTTGTAAGCAAGCCATAAGAAGTTCCGTTTGCAGTTTGCAAAAAGTCATCTGGAGGACACAGTCAGAATGCGAAAGAAGGTGCTCTGGTCATGTGAGGCCAAAGTAGAACTTTTTGGGGCTAAATGCAAAAACGCTGTGTGTGGAGGATAACTAACAGTGCACATCACTGGAAATGGTGGTGGCAGCATCATGCTGTATTTCTTCAGCAAAAACAGAGAAGCTGGTCAGAGTTAATTCAAAGATGGATGGAGCTAAAGAGAGGGCAATCCTGGAGGAACACCTGTTAGGAGCTGCAAAATACTTGAGACTGGGCCGCAGGTTCACCTTCCAGCAGGAAAACGACCCTAAACATGCTGCCAGAGCTACAATGGAACCATTTAGATCCAAGCATATTCACTTGTGTGACTGGCCCAGTCAAAGTCCAGACCTAAATCCCATTGAGAATCTTCAAGACTTGAAAATTGCTGTTGATCCAATCTCACAGTGTTAGAGCTAGCGTGCAAAGCAGAATGGGAAAGAGACATCCCCCAAAAAACTTGCAGCAGTAATCGCAGCAAAAGGTGGTCCTACAAATTATTGACTCAGAAGTGTGGAATACAAATGCACATCACAATTTTTAGATTTATGGTATATTTTTTAAATACCGTATATACGTGAGTATAAGTCGAGTTTTTCAGCACATTTTTTTCAGAACATGGAGGAGAGGCAGCAGCGGGTCACAGGAGGAAGGGGTCGGCTGTTACAGCTAAAGCCTGTGTCTGCTGCTAAAGAGAAATGAATATTCACTGCACTGACAATGAATATTCATTTCTCTGTAATAACGCGCACAGTGTCAGCCGCAGCAGCACGTGTGCCGCTACTTAAGAGAGGTGAATATTCATTTCTCTTAAGTAGCTGCACACGTGACCACCCGGCGGTGACACTGTGCATGCTACTTAATGCTCACTGCCCTCCACGCATATAGTTCCGGCGTGGAGAGCGGTGAGTATTCTGGCAGTTGTGCTCTGCTTGTGAGCAGCTCATGATGTCCCTGCCATCCGCTGCTTGCAAGCATAAAGCAAAGCAGCTGCTGGAACCGGAACAAGACGCTGCGAGGGAGTGCAGAAAGGTAAGTGTATTTGCTTATTTTTTTTAATGTTTTTTCATGGGGGCTAATCATAGGAAAAGACTAGGGTCATACATACAAGGATAGGGGATGAGGAGGCCGTGCATACCAGGATTCGGATTTGGGGACAATGCATACCCGGCTTATATTTGAGTCAATAAGGTGTCCCAGTTTTTTTTTTTTAGGTATAATTAGGTGCCTCGGCTTATACTCAGGTCGGCTTATACTCAAGTATATACAGTAATTAGAAAACCTTGCATTATTTCCTTTACACATCAAAATTACTTGTTACTCAGTTTTAGTAGATCACATAAAAAACATTTAAAATGTGGAAAAGTTCAGGGCATATGACTACTTTTTTAAGACACTATAATACCCCTGCTTGTAAAAGAGGAAATTACAATGATAAGACCAGTATTATGGGATGCTATGTACACAGATTCATAATTTATTACTGTTGATTGGAAAAAAGAACAAAAGAAAAATTATTTTTAAGAAAGTAATTTTATGTCTATCACTTTACTTTAATTTCCCTTGAAACCTTAAAAATCTTTTTAAAATATTAATACAATAACAGTGCTCATTATACATGTTAAATAGCACAGTTAATGCACATTTCTAGATCGAATAATGCTGAGAAAATGCATCGTTATATCTATGGTTTGTTTGGCGAATTAAAAAAGTACAGTAGTGGGGTAGTTTCATTCTTTTTCATATACTATACCCTCCTCAATGTAAACCTTTGGCCCTGTTCAGTATTGCGTCTGTGATGGTTTATATCAAGATTTTATGTACCGTATTTTGTTCATTTCTGTCTGAGCCAAATTCATATTTCTATTTGGGCCTTCTTTGAAGCCTATTTTTATATATGCGTTTTTTTTTGTTTTGGGGGGGTGTCTTCCACTGTGGACGTGGTTGAGGGTTTCAAGATATTTTCGCCTGATGCATCATTTGCTATTTTTCAAACAGTTTTCAAACAGTTGCAAATGTACTCCCATCTCTTCTTGGAGTGATTTCATGTACACCAGAAGTTTCTGCACATTTTTTTGGAGCAAAGTCAAGAAAGGTATTTTTTTTCGGGGTGTTTTTGCAACTTTTCGAGCTAAAAAGTTACATATTTCACAAAAAAAGTCAAACAAATTGCACATACATTTTAAGAATACATGAAATGACTCCAGGCAGAGACTAATGTACTGGAAGGATGCAGTTTGACAGGTCCTGGATAGGAGATATGTGTCACCTACAGTGGGTACGGAAAGTATTCAAACGCCTTTAAATTTTTCACTCTTTGTTTCATTGCAGCCGTTTGGTAAATTCAAAAAATTTCATTTTTTTCTCCTTAATGTACACTCTGCACCCCATCTTGACTGGAAAAAAAACCAGATGTAGAAATTTTTGCAAATTTATTAAAAAATAAAAACTGAAGTATCACATGGTCATAAGTATTCAGAGCCTTTGCTCAGACACTCATATTTGAGTCACATGCTGTCCATTTCCTTGTGAGCCTCCTTAAGTTGGTTTTACTCCATCATTGGAGTCCAGCTGTGTTTAATTAAACTGATAGGACTTGATTTGTAAAGGCACACACCTGTCTATATAAGACCTCACAGCTCACAGTGCATGTCAGACCAAATGAGAATCATGAGGTCAAAGGAACTGGGCAAGGAGCTCAGAAACAGAATTTTGGCAAGGCACACATCTGGCCAAGGTTACAAAAGAATTTCTGCAGTACTCAAGGTTCCTAAGAGCACAGTGGCCTCCATTATCCTTAAATGGAAGAAGTTTGGGACCACCAGAAGTCTTCCTAGACCTGGGCATCCAGCCAAACTGAGCAATTGTCCGAGAAGAGCCATGATGAGAGAGGTAAATAAGAACTCCAAGATTACTGTGGCTGAGCTCCACAGATGCAGTAGGGAGATGGGAGAAAGTTCCACAAGGTCAACTATCACTGCAGCCTTCCACCAGTCAGGCCTTTATGGCAGAGTGGTCTGACAGAAGCCTCTCCTCAGTACCAGACACATGAAAGCCTGCATAGAGTTTGCTAAAAAAAACAAACACATGACGCACTCCTAGACTATGAGAAATAAGATTCTTTGGTCTGATGAGACAAAGAGAGAACTTTTTGGTATTAATTCTAAGCAGCATGTGTGAAGAAAACCAGGCACTGCTCATCACCTACCCAATACATTCCCAACAGTGAAACATGTTGGTGGCAGCATCATGCTATGGGGGTGTTTTTCAGCTGCAGGGACATGACATCTAGATGCAATTGAAGGAAACACGAATGCGTGATATCCTGGAAGAAAACCTCTTCCAGAGTGCTCTGGACCTCAGACTTGGCCGGAAGTACAGCTTCCAACAAGACAATGACCCTAAGCACACAGCTAAAATAACAAAGGAGTGGCTTCAGAATAACTCTGTGACCATTCTTGACTGGCCCAGCCAGAGCCCTGACCTAAACCCAATTGAGCATCTCTGGAGTGGCCTGAAAATGGCTGTCCACCAACGTTCACCATCCAACCTGACGGAACTGGAGAGGATCTGCAAGGAAGAATGGCAGAGGATCCCCAAATCCAGGTGTGAAAAACTTGTTGCATCATTCCCAAGAAGACTCATGGCTGTACTAACTCAAAAGGGTGCTTCTACTCAATACTGAGCAAAGGGTTTGAGTACTTATAGCCATGTCATATTTCAGTTTTTCTTTTTTAATAAATTTGCAAACATTTCTACATTTCTGTTTTTTTTCAGCCACGATGGGGTGCAGAGTGTACGTTAATGAGAAAAAAAATGAACTTTTTTGAATTTACCAAATGGCTGCAATGAAACAAAGAGTGAAAAATTTAAAGGGGTCTGAATACGTTCCATACCGACTGTAAAATATTCTAATTTACTGAGATAACGACTTTTGGGTTTTCATTGGCTGTAAGCAATAATCATCAACATTAACAGAAATAAACACTTGAGGTAGATCACTCTATTTGTAATGACTCTATATAATATATGAGTTTCCATTTTTGTATTGAAAAACTGAAATAAATTAACTTTTTGATGATATTCTAATTTTGTGAGAAGCACCTGTATGTATTTTTCTCACAAAAATATTGTTTTAGACTATTTTTTTTTAATGTTCACAAGGATAGCAGGAAAAGAAAAATCGACCCTAAAATTTGTGCAATTCCTCCTAATTATACAGATATCCCATATGTGATTGGAAACTACTTTTGGGGCGAAGTGCTCAGAAGGGAATAAGCATCATATTGGAGTTCAGATTTTGCTGGAATGGTTTGAGGGTGCCATGACACATTGGCAGAGCTTCTGTTATACCAGAACAGTAAAAAAAAAACTCATAAGTGACTTCATCTTACCAACTACACTCCCCAATGAATTCATCTAGGGGTGCAGTGATCATAATGACACCCCATGTGCCTCACAGAATTTTATACCAATTGGTGTTGAAGAAAAAATAATTACTGTACATTTTTACCACTAAAATGTTGTTTTAGCCCTAAGTTATTAATTTTTCTAAGGACTAATAGGAAAAAATGGACCTCAGTTTGTTGTAAAAATTTCTTCTGAGTGCGCCAATACCCAACATGTGAACAGGAACTACTTTTGAGGCACAGTGCAAAAGTTCATAAGGGAGCCATATTATACAGCAGATTTTACGGTCATGGCTTGAGGGTACCATTACCCACTAGGAGAGCCAATAAGCTGGCAGAACAGCAGAATGCCCTATAAGTGACCCCATTTTACAAACTACACCTCTCAATGAATTCATATAGGTGTGTCACAGAATTGTATACCATTGGGCAGCGAAGAAAAAATAATTATATTTTTAACACCACAATTTTATTTTAGCTCCAGATTTTATAGTTTCAAACAGGGAAATGGGTAAAAATAGCACCAAAACTTGTTCCACAATTTCTGCTGAATGCAAAAAGATATACCAGCAATAATCTTAATCAGATACCCATCTTAAATGGCGACTCAAATACAGCAATACAAACAAGGAGAAACAATGAGTATATGTTGCCACAATTGTATCAAAAAATATATAAATTTATTAACAAAATGCTAAACAAAATTTGTGATTCAATAGATATCACAATGGTTACATGGGTTTATCTTCCAATGTCGTGACTAAATCCATAGGTTTGAATGACCAAAGAATACAAGACAGGATAAAATTTGCTGAAAATGGCACATATAGTTAAATGTTGCCATTAAATACAGATTCCATATATCTCCATAGCAGAAAACATGTGCCAACAGATATAGTGAAAAAAAGGAGGACTTCCCAATGTAGTGACTATCGCGTCTGCTAAACACTATACCACTCCATATAAACAGTATGAAATGTGAAAATAAGGGTTAACAAAGAATTGTTACCCATAAGTGTTAGAAGGTCCCGGCTTGACCCAGGTAACATACCCCGACGCGCGTTTCACGTACACAAGATGTCGCTTCCTCAGGGGGCGTGGCCTAATCTGGGCCTCAGTCCGGTATACATAGTGATCCGTTCCGGTCACATGACCGCAAGTGAAATAAGAAGTGCGCATGCGTGGAACGCGGAAATGCCTCACTCATCCAATTCAAGCCTTGGTTTCAGCACACAATTCCGGTCACATGAGGGGGCCGGCGCCAAGCACACCACCACGCAACACAAGTGTGGCATCACTCCGGGCATGAAAAAAATGAGGCTGCACATCTGCGATTCTATATAAAAGTGACAGGATTAAGAAAAAATTCCCATAAGTGCACCGTGCGAATAAATATTATGAATGCATGCATCAATATATCCAAAAAAATTACATTTATATAAATAAGTACACAAAAAAATAAAAAAAAAATTATATATATATATATATATATATATATATATATATATACATATTTTCCAGAAAAATAGGGAATGTATACACAGAACATTCAATGATATTGCCATCCAAAAAAAGAGTAAAAAACAAATATGCATTGGACACAATAAATTAAACAGTTAGAGCAAAATATATATGGTATAGTGTTTAGCAGACATGTGATAGTCACTACATTGGGAAGTCCTCCTTTTTTTCACTATATCTGTTGGCACATGTTTTCCACTATGGAGATATATGGAATCTGTATTTAATGGTAATATTTAACCGTATGTGCCATTTTCAGCAAATTTTTTCCTGTCTTGTATCCTTTGGTCATTCAAACCTATGGATTTAGTGACGATATTGGAAGATAAACCCATGTAACCATTGTGATATGTATTGAATCCTGAATTTTGTATAACATTTTGTTAATAAATTATATATTTTTTGATACAATTGTGGCAACATATACTCATGGTTTCTCCTTGTTTGAATTTCTGCTGAATGTAGAAATACCCCATATGTGGCTGAATAGTACTGCTTAGGCCGGCGTCACACTAGAGAGGAATACGGACGAGTGAGAGGTGTTAAAAAACACGTTACACACGGACCAATATTTCTCTATGGGGCAGCTCCCATCAGCCGTATTTTTCTTGCGTATATTTTACGGCCCGTGCCAATCACAGCATCCTGCGATTGTCAGCGTACTACGGCCGTAGTACGCCAATTCAAGTCTATGGGTGCGCTAAAAATACGCATTACACACGGACCACACATGTGACTTGCGAGAAATACGCACCCGGTGTCTTTTAGAAAAGCCGGCAATTCAGTGCGCGATACAGTAAAATCACACTGACAGGTTTAATAAAGAAACGAAAGAATAGATCTAGACACATAGAATACACACACATATATATATATATATATATATATATATATATACACATATACACACACACATATATATATATACACACACACATACACACACACACACATACACATACACATGTCATTGAGACACATATTTATATATATATTTATATTTCACAGAGTTCTTCATAGCAGAATAGCTGCTAATTCAATTGCCGGCTTCTGTCAAATCATTCCCCAACCCTACATGAAATGACACATGGTTTACATACAGTAAACCATTTCATTTCATGTTTTTTATATGTCCCTGACTAATAATTAGATGAGGGTTTGTGTGCAAAATTTGGGAGGTGTAGGTGTTAATTTAAGGGGTTAATTCGTTGTAAAAAAATGCATGGACTCCCGCTGTAATTTGTTATATTAACCCATTCGCCACCGATACAGGGCAATGGGAATAGAGAGGATAAGTGCCAGAATTGAAACATCTTATAGATGCACCATTTCTGGGGTGTCTGGGGGCAGATTTTTGTAGCCGGGGGGGGGGGGGGGGGGGCAAAAACAATGGTCCCTCTCATGGCTATTAAAATCTGCCCGCACTCACCTGCTTTACCTCTCTGGGTGACAAATTACAGAGGGAGTCCACACATTTTTTTAACAACGAATTAACCCCTTAAATTAACACCTACACCTCCCAAATTTTGCACACAAACCCTCATCTAATTATTAGTCAGGGACATATAAAAAAAAACATGAAATGAAATGATTTACTGTAAACCATGTGTCATTTTATGTCGGGTTGGGGAATGATTTGTTAGAAGCTGGCAATTGAATTAGCGGCTATTCTGCTATGAAGAACTCTCTGAAATATAAATATACTCGTATATATATGTGTGTCTCAATATATGTATTCTATGTGTCTAGATCTATTCTTTCATTTGGATTTGAAAACCTGTCATTGGGCTCTATTATATGTCCGTTTTGCCAGCCTGCAAGAAAAAAACGGTATTCGGATGCCATACGGATTCTTACGTGAGAAAAATACGCGGCCACACCCTTACAACGGATGACATACGGCGCACTATTGAGGGACCATTTTTATGCGTATTACGGCCGTACAATACGGTCCGTATTTTTCTACGTTGTGTGTGACTCCAACCTTAGCCATATGGCGAGACTCAGGAGGGATAGAGCGCTATTTGCCTCCTGGAGCACAGATTTTCCTAGAACAGAGCCCCTAAGTGCTAGAAAAGACACAATTTTTTTTTAAATGATACCCCTTTTGGAGTTTATGGACAGGTGTGGTGACAATTTTGACTCCATGGAAGTTTTACAGAAACAAGCAGCAGTGGATTTTGCTGAGTGAAAAGTGCAAACTGCTATTGTAATGCCCAGTACGTTATTCCCAGCTTGTGCTTCAGGAAACACGCACCTGTTAATTAGGCAAGCTCTCATCGGTACAGAAATGCCAAACATGTAGACACTAAATGTGGTTCAGGCACACTGTAGCTCAGAAGGGAGGGGCATTTGAATTTGGTAGTGTAGAATTTGCTGAGTTTCTTTTGGAGTGCGAGGACCCATTTAACTTTTCCAGAGCCTTTGTACTACCAGTAACATGGAAGATTCCTATATTTCCGTTAACAGATGACAGACCTGAGTGAGGACTTGCTTTTTTTGTGGATTGAGTTGAAGCTTTTGTAGGGAACATTTTACATAACATTTTGGATCACATTTATCCTGCGCTCTATGCTGAGCACTTACTTTGGCGATTCCATTTAAATCTCTGAGTGAAGTGATTCATTATGATGAGGCAGCAGAGTTGCTCTGGCCTCTGCAGTCACTCTATGTTACTGCAGACTTGTGAATCGTCATATCAAGTGCACTGCGTGCTGTGAGAATTCTCCGATGCCAGTCACGCAAGCGTCGGGCATGTGACCACAAGTATGTGGTTTGGATACATGCAGTGAAGTGCCACCTATATGGGCATGGCCTTGCTCAATGCAAATCTAGAAGGAATGTGGCATAAGTATGCAAATCGCATATTTGCAGTAACATGACCACACGTTCCTGGCACGGGAGAATCTTCACAGCGCATGTGATGTGATGATGCAAAAGTCCTCAGTCATATAGTGTGACTGCAGACTTGTAGCCTAAGGCAGAACAACTCCTTTTACTATGCATAATACATTTTGTATAGACACACACCGTAAGGTATATTTGCTCCGGTCATTAAAATAATTAAAGGAATTGTCTCTAGCTCCCACTGTATGTGCCAGATTGGAATGACGCTCTGCAGCACTGCTTCTGAATGGCCGTCATAAAAAATTATATTTCTCTGACTGCGGATGTGGGTTCCCTGATACATGTCAGGATAATATTAATATTCCAGGAGAAGAAGGCAAGCTTAATCAACATTAACTAATACCAAACAGCTCCAGCGTGTGATTGGGGGCAATGGGTTTTCAGTGCTTCGGAAATTCTAATCTACATAATGAGACGTTTTTTAAGTTACTAAATTCACATTGTTGTTACTTAGAAGTTTACAAAAATAGAAAAAGTGTTACAATTTCTTCCCACGCCCAGTCCAGGTTTCTACCAGAAAGCTGCGCTAATGAGTGCGGTGTAAGGCACTCAGACATTACTCAGTGATAAGAAGTGAAGTGGCCGAACATGTTTCCTTGGAGATAGGGAAATCATTACTGCAGATGGAAAGCACCACCTCATCGGCGCAGGAATTCTACACAAGCAAAAGTTAAATGCAGCTGCTGAATAGAAATGTGCGGCCTGCGGCTGATCAGCTGCTCTAAAGATACACGTTGTCATGGTGACTGTCGAAGAACGTGAAATTATACACAGATATACATATTTACCTCATACCGCTGCACGTACAAGACGCCTATTTTTAATCAGAAGTCAACAAAAAGCACGGAAGGTCAAAATTGCAATAGAAAACCATATATAAAGATATATAGGAAATGGTGTTCCATTAGAATGAGGCTGCAGTCATTCCATGTCACACACCATGCAAGAATGAGAAGCCATGACTGCAAGGAAAATGGCAGATGCTGGATGCCATCTATTTGCACAAATTATAAAATTATTTACAAGGAAAAAATGTTTTAAGCAAAACACATCTTGACACAGTTACCTTTTCTACCCTTAAAAATTGGAAGCCCATCAATATATTCTGGAATGTTACTGAAATCTTTCTATATAGGTGATTGTGGTGTAATGACCACTGTGTCCGCTAGGGGGAGCTGTGTGGATGTCCCAAGAGAGGATGAGTGGCAGAATATGGAAGGACGGTGATGTATCTCAAGGTGGGTGGCCTTGAGATGGAGACTTATGTGTTGTTCAGCAATGATATTGCTGAGGTGTTGTTTCAATGTGTAAGGGAGAAGTCTCCAGGTAACTAGACAGATGGGTGGACCTGGTTACCTACAAACCCACCCAGGGGGTGTGTTTAAAGCACTGTTGTTTAGCGTGTGTAAAGGCTTGAAGGACCTGTGATGAGGTCAGAGTCATGTGACCCGGTGAGCGTGGCTATGAACCATATAATGTGGCCAGGGTAGGTCACATGGAGTGAATGCTGGGACCCGGTTGGTCCAGTGTGGAAGGTCCCGCTAGGAGAAGCATCTCCTGGCTAACAGCCTGTGGAGTGGTTGTGTGTCATGGCTGCCAGTGTCTGAGTGTCCCAGAGAAGAGAGTGGATGTCTGGAACCGTGGGGAAACAGCCATGAGGAAACCCTGACGTGGGTGAGATAATGATGAGGCTGAAGAGCCTGACTATGGACATTGAGTAACCTGTGTGACCACAGGCTTAACCAGAGTGAAGCTATAATGGACGCTATGCTGTAATGCTGTTTATGTTGCTTCTATGGGTTTATGAAGGAGGAATAAACCGCATGGACTGTGTTATGCTTTATGAAAACCTGTGCCAGATCTGATTTTGTGGCTGCTGAGCGAGTATCCCCTATCCGAATAACAGCGCTACCTCATATGTGGTGGAGAATTGCAAAGGGCAATAATGTAGCCTTATTGCTAGGGGCAACGGAAAAGGACTGCAAAGTTTCGGTTGCTAAGGGCAATGGTTTCCGAAGGCATATGTTACAGTGCTGGCAAGGCTGAGCCAGGAGGGCTGACTGTTGGGGAAGCCACTGCCCGGCTGTGGTTCTGGAACCGTGGGGCGGCCTAGTGAGTAAGGCACTGTCCAGATTGGTGAGCCCAGTGCGTCCGTTTCCCCAGGAGAAAGAGACTGATAGGACACCTCTGCGGTAGAGGGGTCCGAGAACCTGCGCGGCCAGCAGGTGACGGCCGTGAAAGCCGTGTTGTACTGACCGGGGTCAGTGAGCAAGAGACTGGTGATTGATATAGGGTGCCTCTGTGGAGAAGAGGTATCCGAGGACTTGTGTGGCCGACACAGGTAATGGACAGGTGTTCGTGTTGTACTGACTGTGGTCAGTGGGAAAGACTGTGTACCTAGAGGGATCAGTGAGCAAGGTCCTGGAGGGTCAGTGTTGGGAGGTTTTGGGAGAAGAATCGGATCCCTGGAGCACGTGGTATGACCTTGGACCTGGTGAGGCGTGAGTGTTGGGCAGTCTCAGGCAGGAGACGGATGTCCGGAAGAGCACCCGCTGAGCCCCTGGACCTGGTGAGTCCGGTGTGTTAGGAAACCCTGGGAGGGGGGCAGCTCCCTGAATAGCACCCAGTGCGCCCTATGTGTTGGACGGTCTCAGGCGGAGACGGTACATCCTGAATAGCACACAGAAAGGACACGTGAGTTTTGTGTGGTGGTTTTTTTTTCTTTTCTTAACTCAGCCTGCGGTGGCTCAGTGGGAGTCAAGAAGGTGACAAGCGGCTTCCTGTAACTCGGCGGGGTTACGAAGGGGGACAAGCGGCTTCCTGTAACTCGGCGGGGTTACGAAGAGGACACCAGCCGCTGTTTGTGAACAGCAGCCGGTGGTGTCGGTGATCGGTGACAGCATGAGCTGTGGTGGTGCCAACAAAGACTTGTGTGGTATTGTAAAAGAGACAAACTGTTTGATGTGAACTGTGGTCTGAGAAGACTGGTATAACGGACATGGGGAGATCCCGAAAGGGGGTGGAGTCCCAGAAGGGGGCGGTGACCCAAATCGGGGTGGTAGCCCAAAACGGGGTGGAGTCCCAAATTGGGGTGGTAACCCAAAGAGAGGTGGAGTCCACGAGGGAGGTGGTAACCCAAAAAGGGGTGGAGTCCCAAAAGGGGTGGAGTCCCAGGGAATGGGGGCGGAGCATCCCAATGTGGAAAAGCTGGTACAGACGAACTGTTGCCAGGAGCAAATGTCTTATGTCTGTCCTATCTGTCTGGTAAACTACCCAGCCGGCATGATGCCAAGGGGGTGTGGCCTCCAGATAGATAATGAAGATATGGTTGGTCTGGTCAACCCTGAGAGCCCGGTGACTTTAGTGCGGGTTGCTCCGGAGATACCAGGCAGAAAGGTCGGGGTTACTTGCAACCACGGGCGCACTAAGAGTTGCCCGGTCGCCAGGGTAGTCTTTGAGACAGGTTGGGACATCGAGGGGCAGGATGTAGCGATAGTCCCGTATCTGTCCTGTCCAGTGGTGATAGGCCGCGACTCTAGACTTTTCTCTGGCTTGTGGGAGAGGGGAGTTCCTCTACAGCAAGGGGATGGAGACATTTCTAATGTTGGGCTCGCAGACCTTGAGACGGTGACGCCTCCTAAAGTGGACGGGTCAGAGTTAGAAGTGACCGGAGGAAGGGGTACATCTGCCCAACTTACGGACCTGACGTCTCGTGACATGACGGATGGTGGGCTGGGAAATGAGATGACTAGACTAGACCCACGGGTGGACGGCAACTGGAGAGTTCACTCGACTGATGGGGCTGACCCAGTGGTACCCTTTGACGATGTAATTAAAGAAGTAGTGGTGCAACACGTGCTGGCCAAAAGAGAATAAGATCAGGAGATACAGTTAATAAAAGAGACAGTGAAGGAACATCTCGAACGAGAAAGAGTCATGAGATAAACGGCTGAGCACAGAGTGGAGGAGCTCGAGAAAGAAGTCTTGAAGCTCAGAGGTCAGCTGTCAACGTGGCACAGCGTGAACAATACCTTAAGAGAAGATGTGGAAGGGCTCAAAGAAACTGTAAGAGGTCTTCTGCGGGAGAAGAAGTTGGTGGACGAAAACTTACAGCGGCCCGACCCAAGTGAGGACAAGACAAAACTCCCGGTGCCCGTCTTGGCAGACGGTCGTGAAGAGATGAGATCTCGTGAAATTGAGGAGCTGAGAACTGAAGAAGACAGTCACCCGGTAGGGGCAACTGTAGTGAGGGAAGTGTCCGTGGTAAAGCCAGAGCCTCCTGGCCTGGAAGAGAGCAAGGCCACGACCTTCAAGGTTGTGACTGATGTACCAGAAGACATGCAAGAAGCCTGTGCTGAGGAAAGTGTGCATGAGGCTTTCAAAGAGGCGGTCAAGGCGTGTAAGGTGCACTGGGTGCCTGAGACTCGGCAGTTGGTTATAATATCAACCAGGGAAGACACAGCAAAGCGGGTGGCTATCCTGAAAAACATGCATCTGCAATGTCTTCACACCAAACAGCTGGTTAGGCGGAGTAATGTGAAGGCTGCTCGACGCCTAGAGTTAGCAAGGGAGGCTATGAATCGAATGGGTTTGCGGAAAGATGTGGTTCCGGTACCCAAAGCTCTGATTGGGAGAATCATTGGAAGATCCGGGATGGTAATGCAAGACCTTGTGAATATCTCCGGTGTGGTGAGGGTGAGGATCCCTCCTGATGATGAAGACCAGGTATCCAGTGAAGTGGGTAGGATTCCCATCATGGTGGTTGGCTCCATGGAGAGCCTGAGAGACTTTCGGATGCTCGTGGAGTATCGAGTGTGGTACCTGCAAAAAATTGAGCAGTTGAGGCGGGACTGCCGGCGAATTAATAAAGAAGTACGGAATACCAGGTGGCGGCCGCCTGCAACCCAAGATGTAAGGACCCGAAGGGTTCCGCCAAGAAATGACAGGGCAGATGGCCGAAGAAGGTTAGCAAGTGGCAGTTCAATGGGCCGTACGACGTTGAGAGACTGTAGTTCCTGTGAGACCCTGAATGAGTTAGACTCAGGCCAAGCAGTAGGCCCGATTAAGACTGATGACCGTACCAACCGGGGAAGATGGTCGGGGAACGGAACAAACAGGGAGAGGAACGTGGTGACCAAACAGTGTCTGATGATGCAGACAGACTGTAAATGGAGGGCCAAAGATCAGGGCTGATATTCTGACCGCTGGGGGCGTGGGAGGCCTAATGTAGAGATGAGGCCGTATGAAAGATGGAGACGGTTCTCTCGACCTGTGGGGCAAGGTGTAATGAGTGCCCGGTCTCGAGAGCCTGATGTAATGTTGTGTGTTCAACCCCACAAGTTTGAACAGAGGGGGGAGGTATGTGGTGTAATGGCCACTGTGTCCGCTAGGGGGCGCTGTGTGGATGTCCCAAGAGAGAGGATGAGTGGCAGAATATGGAAGGACGGTGATGTATCTCAAGGTGGGTGGCCTTGAGATGGAGACTTATGTGTTGTTACCTGTGATGAGGTCAGAGTCATGTGACCCAGTGGGCGTGGCTATGAACCATATAATGTGGCCAGGGTAGGTCACATGGAGTGAATGCTGGGACCCGGTTGCTCCAGTGTGGAAGGTCCTGCTAGGAGAAGCATCTCCTGGCTAACAGCCTGTGGAGTGGCTGTGTGTCATGGCTGCCAGCGTCTGAGTATCCCAGAGAAGAGAGTGGATGTCTGGAACCGTGGGGAAACAGCCATGAGGAAACCCTGACGTGGGTGAGATAATGATGAGGCTGAAGAGCCTGAGTATGGACATTGAGTAACCTGTGTGACTACAGGCTTAACCAGAGTGAAGCTATAATGGACGCTATGCTGTAATGCTGTTTATGTTGCTTCTATGGGTTTATGAAGGTGGAATAAACCGCATGGACTGTGTTATGCTTTATGAAAACCTGTGCCGGATCTGATTTTGTGGCTGCTGAGCGAGTATCCCCTATCCGAATAACAGCACTACCTCACAGTGATATAATATGCCATTCATTAATAGCAATGTATTGCCATGAAATTAATTATTGTTTGAATCATATTTATGTTAAATTTTCACCTATTTTTTCCTACATTTCTTTCCTAGCTTGTTTTCCCTAATTTTCTTTACTACTGCCAATATAAAAATGATTCTAATCTTTCAGCTTTCAAGCCATTTATTGAGTAATAAAATAAGTTAAAACTTCCAGTTCTGTAGAGATCACTTCTCAGCAGTCAATTCATTATCATCACAGGAAGGATTGCAATGTAATATAATAGCGATGAGCGCAAGTGCTCGTTACTCGAGTTTGCTTAGGGTGCTCGGGTATGCACAGAGTATTGCGGGTGCTCAAGTGACCTGTTCGAGTCCCTGTGGCCACATGTTTTGTGGCTGCTAGACAGCCACAAAAAATGCAGGGGGTAGCCTGACGACCACGGGCAATCCCTGCATGTCCTGAGGCTGTCTAACAGCAGCGAAGCATGCAGCCATGGGGACGCAAACACCCGTGATACTCGGTGCATAACCAAGTACCCTAGGCAAACTCGAAAAGAATGAAAAAAAGTAGTCTACAAAGTAGAAAAACAAACAAACCTCTACAAGAAGGACAAATAGGGTGATAACCTCCCTTGACACATTGGGGAATTGTAATGAAAATACACACAAGAACGAGCATGCTACAGATATAAATGCGCATCATGCTTTCAATTCCAAGAGGCTTTTTTTCTGCAACATGTGAATGGGACTATGAAAACCCCAATTATTTAACAGATTTTTGCTGTGCATTGATGGTGCAGAATCCGCAATGCAAATCAGCAGCAAATCCTGAATTTAGCCTAATAAGGGGCCTATGCACATTAATACCAGGAAAGCTAACTGAAACCAAAGGGACCAGAACAGCTAATATATAACATGATAATATTTGGGGCTATGTTAAGATTGTAAACCGGGTTAGAAACTCCCTTTAAGCTGAATGGCCGCACAGACTCCCTGATTTCTCCCCGATTGCGCAGACTGTTCATGAAGTGCTCTACCTGATCACAGATTGCACAGTTACTGCTGCCCAGCCCTGGCTATCTCCCCACTGCACTTATCTCAAGGATCAGTGCACAGAGAGAACAGAGAGCTGAAAAAGCAGAAGGTTTGCACCAAACTTTGAAGTTATTCCCTATTCTTAAGAGAAAACTTCCGAATCACTGGTGGTCTGATCATTGGACCCCCACTGAAGAACCCCATCTGAATGAAGTGCAGGGTGAAAACATGCACCTCTGATCTATATATTTTCAATGGAAATGCTAGAGATAGCCAAGTGCTGCAATCTCCAGCACCATGGTGGTGAGCATTGCTCTAACTCCATGCTTCAGAGCCAAATTCTCATGACGGGTGGAGGTTTAATCAAACTACGGCACCCAACAATTAGGAACTGATTCCATTTCCTTTTTACAGGCAGGACAAAGCTAGAGCAAGGATGACAAGTATAACACTTGAGCCTAAGTATAAAAGACTAACCCCACACTATCCTAGGTCTATGAGAGGTTTTGAAGTAAACGCTTTCTCTACCTTAGACCACCCAGTATACTGGCATTAATCCTCTTTATGGCATAGACCATCACATATGGAGGCAAAAATCACTTCACTGCCATAGGTTACTCAGGATGACCTCCAAGGATTGTGACCTTAACTCTTTCACTGCTCTAGTCTACGGGGAACAATGTCAATAATCCTAATCCATGCCAGGAATAAAAACCACGGCACATCCACAAGAAAATTTTCATGTAATGCAAATAACAGAAATCTGCATGCAATAAAAATATCTTTAGGCCACGTGCACACGTTGAGTATTTGGTGCGTTTTTTACATCAATATTTGTAAGTCAAAACCAGGAGTGGGTGATAAATCCAGAAGTGGTGACGTGTTTCTATTCTACTTTATCTCTGATTGTTCCACTCCTGGTTTTGGCTTACAAATACTGATGTAAAATACTGACCATATACCCACCATGTGCACACGGCCTTAGAAGAAATCTAACAGCTGATGCATGGTGCCTGATCCACGGACACGTACCAGGCAATGACTTCATGATCTCAGCCTGGTATGTTTGAGAGGAAAACAACTGAAAAGTCGCCGACTAGTTTAACAGATGCGTTCCTGGCGGCTTCTCCTTACCCTCTCCCATGGAGTGATAGGTCACTCCCTACACACGTGTAGGTCACTGGCAGTGGGGGAGGGAGAAGCCACCGGCGACCCACCAATGAATCGGGCAGCATGTATCAGCTGTCAGGTTCTCTTTGGTAAAAAAAAAAAAAAAAAATTAAAAATAATTCATAGTGTCAGATAATCATGCGTCATTACACAAGAGTGTGAATACAGGTGTGTCAGGAGGCATTCGTGCACAGCGACAAAGTAGGAGTTGTGAGAAAGGGAATATTGTATGAGCTTCATAGTCGTCCATACAGCTCGGTTAATTTAAGTATCGTGTAGAAATACCCAATGGAGATTAACTATAGAGGGAAATATCTAAATTCAGCACTGTGCACAAAACACAGAGATGCGAAATCCATGCAGCAAGAGTCTAGCGATGACATAACATTGCTGCTGTGAAAAAGTACAGCAAACCATGCTGCATCTCATTGACATGAGCAATATCATTATCTGCTACAATATTGTATTTTTATATCCCTGGAGCAAGAAGCAGAATCCAAGAAAGATGAACATGTCAGATGTAATGTCAGAGATCAATAGATTTGATTTTATTTTTAGAGGCGGCCTGGTCTTTATTATTGAATAAGAAAAAACGAACTATGGAAAGAAAAATTGCTCTATTTTTATGCAGTGTAATCATTACTGCGGCACATTAATTGGCGGGTAGTATGAGGATTTCTGCAGATTATTACCTGTACTGTACTTGCAGCATACATGTCACTTCAGGAAATAGAAATTAAAGGGGTTCCATAGGAAAGAGAAATCGATAGAGAAAAGCCCCTCGCAAGGATTGCCATGCAAGACCTCGTGTATAAAATGCTGCTGGCTTTCCTGGTCTAGCCTCCAGTGCTACATGATATACTGTATGTCATTACCTTTAATGGTAATATAATGGCAATGAGATCACTTAGGCAAATAACTTTGCTAGGTTGGGGACTCGACTATAGATTTTACATTGGGGCATTTATGAGTATGAATGGAACGGAATTCAAACTCCAGCTCACCATGGTCATGAAGAACAGGGGGCTCAGGACGCCTGTTGTACTGACATGTGGGGCCATAAGTGACATATATTATCTGTCCTGTGGATCGGGGAGAAAGGCCGCCTAAGAAAACCGTTTATATGTACATACTGGCGCAAAAATACTACTGGTAAGGTCTACATATGGGAGTTTTCTAGAATAAAGTAATTATAGCAAGCTGCTGTTTCTGCTCCCACTGAGAAGTTTCCATATCAGAGCAGTAATGACGTCACAACTCACTGACTACTTCTGTACTCATCAATATGAATAACATGCGTAGGAGACGATAACTAACGTGAGGAATCATCACAATGTATCTTCCAAGACACGGATTATACTTGGAACTGTGGAATATGACGGGATAGACTGATTCAGCATGATATTTAGGATCGCGTTGTCCAGGACATTATTAGCGCACACTATGGCTGTTTGCTTTATTATGGTGATGCGGAATTGGAATTGAACACACATTGCCACATTTGCGAACAGATTACAATCGGCTGCATGGCGATCCCTTGATTCAGGCATTTACATGGTACCTTGCTAACAAAATAAAATGTTTACGGTTACATTTTTATGTAGTCTACATGGAGACTTTAATAATGTATCCTATACATGGGTTTACTTGCATTTTGCTGGAGTTGCACCATATAGCTCTACTTATCTAAGGCAGTATTTAGGATTCTGCCAGCTTCTGAGCGAACATTGGGCAGCATTTCCTATGAGATCAATGTTTGCGTTGATGATCTTCATTCTTGGAAGCGTAGCCTTCCAACAGGCACTGTACACTAATCACGCTAATCTGATGTACAATTGGACCAAATCTTCCAGAATGTAGTGTACAAGTGTTAAAGGAAACCTGTCTGTGGATTGTGACATATTGTAGTGGTATTGCTGCATAGTTGCTTGTCCCCCCAATTAAATTGATACTTTTTTTTGTAGAGATTTGATGTGCCAGTTGTGATAAATCTAGCATAGAAACAAATGCAGATCACGCAGTTAGTGCACGGGGAGACAGTCATTGTACTTGGAAGAAGAAGCCCAAGCGCCTGAAACGCCCCCAAAGGACTTCCAGGCTGACTTGCATAATGTTTCGGTGCTAGATTTCTCACAACTGGCAAATCAGAGCTTTACTAAAATGGTAACATTTTAATTGGGAGTCACAACTGTCACAGAGCCACCACTACTTCCATTGCCAGGTTACCATTATACTAAATTGTACCGCATATGTCTGATGAGAAGATGTCAACAGGCAGATTCATGGATTATTCTTGAGTTTTGATTCAGTACAAGATAAATAATGCAATTACAAAGTTACTTCACTTCCATACGCCTTAATAATCTGTAATACGGTATAGTGTATGTGTGATATATCCATGCAACTCAACTGTCTACCATTAAAAAACACAAGAAGGTCCAAACCACCAGATGTTCTCCTCATAGGGATTTTTATTGGTTACAGTACACAAAAGATAAAAAATACAAGTGACGTTTCGGCCACAATACTTTATCAAACCAAATATCATGAGGGGTTTACATCTCCTATTATATTTGGCTTGAGAATGGCCCTAAGAGGTTTACACCTTTTACGATATTTGGCATGAAAATGGCCCTATGTGGCGGAATCATCAATTGTATTCTTTGCACCTCTTTATTTTGCTCACCTCATTATATTTGACATGAAAAAGGTCATAAGTGGCCGAAATGTCACTTGCTTTTTTCTTTTATAACTATTTTTTTTCATTTTCTACACCTTTTGTTATATTTGACTTGTAAACGGCTCTACGTGGTCAAAATTTCTCTTGTATTTTTTACCTTTTGTATGTGATCACCAATAAAGAGATCCCTTGGAGGAGAAAGTCTTGTGCCTTGGAACTTCTTTTATTTTTTAATGATCTTCCAACATGTTGGGAGTTGATCCAAGACTGCACAGACCACAGAGTGGTGCATAGGAGTAGACATCTTTTCAACGATCTACCATGTTATAGAAGTAAGGTTCATTGTAATATAGTAGTTAGTATTTAAACCCAATTCCCATAATGGTACAAAAATGATAAAAGTTTGGGCATTTTCTTTTAGCAACTGGAAAGGAGGTGGTGGGGAACCTCACGTGTCTCCTCTCCCCTGGACACTGTTCACCCGATTACCTGCGGCACCTCATTGTTATTAATGTGTAATGTTTATGTACTGTGATGTCTTGTATCTGCAATGTACAGTGCATATGTTTAGGATTAGGTATAAAGTTAGCATAGAGTAGTAGCGGGGTTAGAATAGGGGGGGACATTAGAGATAGAGAATAGGATAGATAACAGTGTTAGTCTAGGCACAGGGAGCAAGAAGTTAAGTATATGGGAGGGGCACAGAGCAGAGCAGCACAGAGCAGGGAGCTATAGGACAGATACTTCCTGGTTCTGTCAGACGCACAGGCAGTCTGCCCAAGAGCAGGATGTATGCAGTGAAGCTGAAGAATAGTGTAAATGGAAACCAGCTTGAAGGAATCATCCCCAGGAAGGATTCGGGGTCTAAGACTGGGTCAGGAGCAACTGAGATGGCGTTCCCGTCACCTTTTCCTATTGGAACCGGATACGGGGCTGACAGAGACCTGGTGACACTGAAGGTACAGATGGGACATGGACTGTCCAAAGGGGATGCCCGTATGGCAGAAGAAGGGAAAGTACAGGAAACTTTGCCTGTGTGAACGGTGCTGCTGATGTGATGGATGCCTTACTGTTTAGTAAAGTTCAACTGTACTGTTTAGTAAAGTTCAACTGTTGGAAAATAACTGACTCTGTGGTGTTTCCTGGAGCCTGAAAGCCAGAAGCTGGAGTAACAGAGGTAACCAACTGTATATCAGTACCAGGACTTTACTTATCCTTTCATGTACAAGGTGCCGGGGTGCTCACCGACTGTGACTTAGTGAACTCGCCCATGACTACCACCCGGTGCCATCTTGTTACACACTTGCTCCAGACCAAGCCAGCTTTAAATGTCTCAGCTTCATGTTGCTATGCTCTTGTTGAGCTCATTGCAAGCAATGATACTTTATGCATAATTAAGATAACTACATACTAAAGGGGATGTCTCGTGAAAACAAGTTATCACCTATCTGGCACATAGGTGATGACCTGTTGCTTGGTGGAGGTTGGACTGCTGGGATTCGCAGTGACTTGCAGATTGGGGAAATGTTATCACTGTTAGAATTGAGCAACAGTGAAATCGCTCAAATGCGGCTCCTTTCATTCTTCGTGGGACTGTTGAGCACTGCGCTCAGCTTTTTCCCGCAGCTTTAAAAAAAATGAATGGATCAACAGTTGAACATCTGACCTGCTGCTGGTATAAAATTCCCTGTTCTGTTGATCGGTGTGGGTTTCAGTGCATGGACCCCTTCGTTCTGTGGATAGGTGATCATTTCTTTTTACCGAACAACCACTTTAAGACCAAAAATACGACAGGTTCACGAGTGGTATATGGATCCAGCTAGTACAAAAAAAGAGCAACAGTAGATCTAAATTATAATTTCGAAAGAAGACAGACAAGATAAATGAGGTAATGGGGGAAGGCGGGACACCAACACATCTTGCGAGTGCCGAACAACTTCCCATGTCCCAATAGGTGTCCAGATAAACAACGATCAGAGCAGTATTTTTCTTTAATTTGACAGCTGACCTGTCATGTCTAATTACTACAGTCTGTTGGTGCACAGCAAGACAAGCATATATCAATGAGCATCAATAGTGCCACACAGGATGGAATGCTAGGCTAAAAACTAATCTTCTGCTCACTGGGGCCGGAAAGGAAGCTGAATAAGAGTTTGGGGAAAATTGTGTGACAGAATAAAATAAGCGCACCGTCCAACAATTTATGTGACAAAATAAGCAATTATAGAGCTTGTCTACATGGTGTTCATAGTGATAATAGAAATTGTCTAATTACATATTCATGTAATTAAGTAATATTCATGAAAGGATTTACATAATTGAGGTTGGGAATCGGTATGGTTTTGTTGAGCATTATACATATAGCATTATGTAGTAATGAGTACGGTAGGCTCATAGAGGGGGATTTTCTAGAAATCTACAATATTGCTTTCACTCAGGACCCAGCACCCATTATCAGACTGGACTAGCTTAAAGTGAACCTGTCAGCAGGATTGTGCACAGTAACCTACAAACACTGTCAGGTCAGTGCCATTATACTGATTACACTGATACCTAGGTGATTAAATCAGTCTTGTGGTTGTTGTTTAATCTTTATTTACAGTTTTGAGTTAATGATATTCTCGTGCTCCGGGGCGGTCTGTGTGGGGGGTCTTCATGTGGTGCTCTGATTAGGTATTCATTAATATGGCTTCTGACAGGTCACTGATCCCTCAGTGACCTGCTCCCTATTTTACATAATGATTATTATATATGTATTGAAAAAAAGAAAATCCCCTTCTGCAGGCAGTTGCAGGCGGCAGCGCCTGCACTGCGGCATGATTGCATATGTGATATACAGTTCATTCTTTTTTATGGTATCTATAAATTCCTTAAAAGAAAAAAAAAATCAGTTTGAAAATGGTGCCGGCTGCACCAGTAGCAGCTATCAGCAATCCGCTAGAGAAAAAAAAAATTTCCTCCTCCAAGATGGCGCCGCCTGCGCAGTAGCAGCTGTTGGAGATTTTGCCTTTTTACCCAGCTAATTTTTCTGTTCTCCATTAGGCCTATGACATCATATGATAAAAGCTGACTGGCTGAATCCTTCTAAGCTCTGTGTAGAAATAGGAAGTCAATTTTCCATGTATGACTCATGAATCACTGCACAAGTCAATGGCATTGGGTGGAGGGATCAGCTGGATCAGGAGTTGAGTTGAAGAGAGGAATATTTCTACAGGGAAGAGAGACTTCCTGTTTCTACAGAGAGCAGAGAAAAGAGAAGAATTAGCTGGGTAGAAAGGCAAAATGAGCAAATGTAAGTACACAATGCTATGTAATATGATTGCAGTATATTAAGAGGATAAAAACTTTGATGGTAGTGCTTCTTTAACAAACTATGTTTGGTCACATAGATCTTATTAACTGCTGATGTGTAAAAAAGGCTAAAGATAGCAAATGGATGACAATTGTTCTTATTTTCTGCATGTGCCTTACCACGTGGAGGAGGTAAACGCAGCAATTAGAGGTTACAGACCTGTACTTGGAGTTGTCTCCACAGTGTGTCATGGCACGTGCACAAGTACTTATAGGTGAATGTAGAAACTGTAGTGAATCCTGTCATACAGACTTTAGATGTGGTGAAACCTGTCAGCAATACTTTACATGTGGTGAATCCTGTCAGCAATACTTTACATGTGGTGGATCCTGTCATAAAGACTTTAGATGTGGTGAATCCTGTCAGCAATACTTTACATGTGGTGAATCCTGTCATAAAGACTTTAGATGTGGTGAATCCTGTCAGCAATACTTTACATGTGGTGAATCCTGTCATAAAGACTTTACATGTGGTGAATCCTGTCATAAAGACTTCACATGTGGTGAATCCTGTCAGCAATACTTTACATGTGGTGAATCCTGTCATAAAGACTTTACATGTGGTGAATCCTGTCAGCAATACTTTACATGTGGTGAATCCTGTCATAAAGACTTTACATGTGGTGAATCCTGTCATAAAGACTTTACATGTGGTGAATCCTGTCATAAAGACTTTACATGTGGTGAATCCTGTCATAAAGACTTTAGATGTGGTGAATCCTGTCAACAATACTTTACATGTGGTGAATCCTGTCATAAAGACTTTACATGTGGTGAATCCTGTCAGCAATACTTTACATGTGGTGAATCCTGTCATAAAGACTTTAGATGTGGTGAATCCTGTCAACAATACTTTACATGTGGTGAATCCTGTCATAAAGACTTTAGATGTGGTGAATCCTGTCAGCAATACTTTACATGTGGTGAATCCTGTCATAAAGACTTTACATGTAGTGAATCCTGTCATAAAGACTTTACATGTGGTGAATCCTGTCAGCAATACTTTACATGTGGTGAATCCTGTCATAAAGACTTTAGATGTGGTGAATCCTGTCAGCAATACTTTACATGTGGTGAATCCTGTCAGAAATAAAATGATGTCTGTACAGGTTAGAGGGAACTCAGGCTTTTAGAAGCAGGAGATCTTGAGGTAAAAACCTCCTCCACGTGTGTTCTACTCTCCCTGAAGGCATTCCTCAGACTAAAGAACATTCTAGACTTGCCTGGAAAAACAGCTCCTCCTATTGACCATGTGACTAGGAGCTGGCCAATAGGAGACCGAATTCACATCTCAGTTCCTTACCAAACAATAATTCAGTCATTGTACACTTTCACCATTAGATGGTGACAGAACGCAGCAAACGAGAAATGCATTGCATCTAAAATGAAGGTGACTAGAAATGGAGAATTACAACTCACAAATAATGTAGAGAGCCAGTTAGAGAGTGAGCAGTAGTGTACAGAAGCTACTCACAATTCAGTATTACTGAAAGGGACAGACACACTCTGGACTGGGTCACTACATACTTCCCCTCTGAAGATAAGCCGTCCTCGGCGACTGTGCAAGTGGTGGACTACTAAAGAAGGAAATATACAAATAATGTAGAGGGCCAGTTAGAGAGTGAGCAGTAGTGTACAGAAGCTTCTCACAATTCAGTATTACTTAAAGGGACAGACACACTCTGGACTGGGTCACTACACATCTATGCCTCTTTAATGCATCCCATGATTTTATTTGCCATAGTAGCAGCTGCCTGGCACAGTTCATAAATGGCACCACCACCACAAAAAAAAAAAAAAAATAAAAGTTTACACTCACCTTACAGTTAGGTCCATATATATTTGGACAAAGACAACGTTTTTCTAATTTTGGTTCTAGACATTACCACAATGAATTGTAAGCAAAACAATTCAGATGCAGTTGAAGTTCAGACTTTCAGCTTTCATTTGAGGGTATCCACATTAAAATTGGATGAAGGGTTTAGGAGTTTCAGCTCCTTAACATGTGCCACCCTGTTTTTAAAGGGACCAAAAGAAATTTGGACAGATTAAATAATTGTAAATAGAATGTTCATTTCTAGTACTTGGTTGAAAACCCTTTGTTGGCAATGACTGCCTGAAGTCTTGAACTCATTGCTATCACCAGACGCTGTGTTTCCTCCTTTTTGATGCTCTGCCAGGCCTTCACTGCGGTGGTTTTCAGTTGCTGTTTGCTTCTGGGACTTTGCCTGAAGTTTAGTCTTTAACAAGTGAAATGCATGCTCAATTGGGTTGAGATCAGGTGACTGACTTGGCCATTTAAGAATATTCCACTTCTTTGCTTTAATAAACTCCTGGGTTGCTTTGGCTTTATGTTTTGGGCCATTGTCCATCTGTAGTATGAAACGATGACCCATCAGTTTGGCTGCATTTGGCTGGATCTGAGCACACAGTATGGCTCTGAATACCTCAGAATTCATTCGGCTGCTTCTGTCCTGTGTCACATCATCAATAAACACTAGTGACCCAGTGCCACAGGCAGCTATGCATGCCGAAGCCATCACACCGTCTCCGCCGTGTTTTACAGAGGATGTGGTATGCTTTGGATCATGAGCTGTACCACGCCTTCACCATACTTTTCTCTTTCCATCATTCTGGTAGAGGTTGATCTTGGTTTCATCTGTCCAAAGAATGTTCTTCCAGAAGTGTGCTGGCTTTTTTAGATGTTTTTTAGCAAAGTCCAGTCTAGCCTTTTTATTCTTGATGCTTATGAGTGGCTTGCACCGTGCAGTGAACCCTCTGTATTTACTTTCATGCAGTCTTCTCTTTATGGTAGATTTGGATATTGATACGCCTACCTCCTGGAGAGTGTTGTTCACTTGGTTGGCTGATGTGAAGGGGTTTCTCTTCACCATGGAGATTATTCTGCGATCATCCACCACTGTTGTCTTCCGTGGGCGCCCAGGTCTTTTTGCATAGATGAGTTCACAAGTGCTTTCTTTCTTTCTCAGGATGTACCAAACTGTAGATTTTGCCACTCCTAATGTTGTAGCAATTTCTCGGATGGGTTTTTTCTGTTTTTGCAGCTTAAGAATGGCTTGTTTCACCTGCATGGAGAGCTCCTTTGACCGAAAGTTTCCTTCACAGCAAAACCTTCCAAATGCAAGCACCACACCTAAAATCAACTCCAGGCCTTTTATCTGCTTAATTGAGAATGACATAACGAAGGGATTGCCCACACCTGTCCATGAAATAGCCTTGGAGTCAATAATCCAATTACTTTTCGTCCCTTTAGAAACAGGGTGGCACATGTTAAGGAGCTGAAACTCCTAAACCCTTCATCCAATTTTAATGTGGATACCCTCAAATGAAAGCTGAAAGTCTGAACTTCAACTGCATCTGAATTGTTTTGTTTAAAATTCATTGTGGTAATGTCTAGAACCAAAATTAGAAAAATGTTGTCTCTGTCCAAATATATATGGACCTAACTGTATATGAGCCACCCAGTGCCCTTCTCCCTGCACATAGAGTGGGAACGCACAGGCGGAGCAATGCAATGATGTTATTGCAGTCTGTGCCAGAAGATGGATATCATGTAGACACCCGGCCTACAGCAGCCAGTGGACTACAGGACGGAGATTATTATGATAGGTAATATTCCTGCTGTATTACAAGATCCAACAATATCAGATTATATCCAGGACTTGTGTATTGCTTTGCATCTTCAGTGCTAAGACACCGCTTCTACTTCCTTTGTTTTTTCTTTTGTAATTTTGAGCTCCTAAGCATTTTGCACCCAGGGCAACTCTAGTCACTAGATACTAGACCACTGCACTGAAAGTATATCAACGAACATTATTAAATATAACTTCATATAGCAAGAATTACGGTCATTCATAAAATGCACATTTCCTTCACCAATTCATTTTGGATAAAATTGTGCTCTCTCTTTAGTTTTGGCAGCTTGCGTCCATATGTTTGACAAAACTGAGCCATTATGGCACAGTAAGTGTTGTCACAGTGGCATTCATCAGCTGCCTTCAGTACTAAACTTCACGCAATATGAACTTAGCAAAGAAGCCGCCTAGTGATGCCCATACTTCACAGTTTTATGTAACGTGCCTTTTAGTTAATATGTTTACAAATTCACAGTTAAATTTCTATATCAGTCACATAACCTGCATATATTGAGTGTAAAATGTAATAACTGCCAGCTCTTTTCCAAACAAACATTACTACCAAGTACAGTAATTAAGGGCAACATACGGCAATCATACTACAGAAACCGTTCTTAAATGAGTCCTCTGGACAACACGTAAAGCTAAACCAACAGTGGAGCAAGTGTTCCAGCTTTCTTATATACTGTCTGCTATAATAAGGCTGTGTTCACACATTGCGATTTGCAACGTTTTTTGCTGCTTTTTTATGCAAATTGTAAGCTGCGTTTTGCAGTACTAGGAAAGTCTATGTGATTTCAGAAACAATGGCTGAGTGCTGAGTGCAAAAATGCAGCAAAAAAATGCAAGTATCAGTTTTTGCTGCATTTTTGGGGCTAAAACCTAAGGAAGTTTATTCATGATTTTGCCACTAAAGTTTATCAACATGCACAAGAAATAACAAAAAGCAGCAATAAAAACGTAGGAAAACCTGCTTTATCTAACCAGTTTCTTTACTGCCAAAAAAGCGGGTTTTGCCTGCGGGAAAAAAAATAGAGCAAAAACTCAATGTGTGAACATAGCCTAAAGGGCCCGTTACACATAGCAATATCGCTAGCACTGGTTTTGTGACGTTATAGCGATATTGCTAGCGATATCGCTACATGTGATACTTACCTCCGACTGGCTCCCCCGCTGTCTGTCGCTGATAGCCCGAGAACGTCCTGGACCATTTCTCGTCGGGCGCTTCCTGTGGCGCCGACGAGCGACGAGTGGACGCGGGCGGAGGACGTCAGGATCGCCGTGTCTGACAGGTAAGCAGTGACCCCCGACCGCTGCTATGTTGCTGGTGAGAGCTGCCTGTGTGGCAGCTCACTAGCGAACACTTAGCGATGCACCAGCGATCCATATCGTTGTCGGGATCGCTGGTGCATCGCTTAGTGTAACGGTACCCTTAGGCCCACTGCTTTCAAGGACAGTACTTATTGGAGGAGGAGGAAGCATTTACTAATACCTATTCATGGAAGAAGAGACTTTGTGGATGTAGCCTCTTATGTTTGTCGTGGACTAGACACTGAAGTAAATACAGCTAAAACCCCCCATACTCTGAGTAATGTTGGCTGAACCCACTCACAATGACAGATTTGGCCAACACTCTAATCTGTATGGGAGAACTGGCCAACTGATCATCGGGGAAGGTTTTTCAATCGGGCAGGTTTGATTTTGGACTGCTGATTGTTCTCCTGGCGACAGACCACCAAAAGAGATTGCTTTCTCAAAAAGGACACAGAGGAGCACTGTGTAAGGGAGAGATGGCCAATCTGCCGAAGCATTTTCAGGTCGATAGACCAGTTTAAAACCCCTACTCATTACCGCAATCATAGTTCTATTGGTCGGCTCTACTATGACTTTTACTTTGTGAACACAGCTCTTCCACTAAAGAAAAGTCTGCCCCAGCATTAAGTATTTATGTTGTCCTCTTTGAGATTGAGCAAGTGTTCACCAAGATCGCACCCACAGAGTGTGACCAGTACAGAGCTAGGACAAGAAGTTGAATAATCAGCGTCCACCTTACTGCTACAGCGACAAAGTGAAGCCCAGACACCTAGGGAGGTTATGAAGTTGCGTAAACCACTATGCCACAAGTCTCAAACAGTGCCTTCTTCTCTGCCCTAACCCACCTGGAATACAGACATTACACTTTTCTAAACCCTACACCTTAAACCTTTATCTGACCTAGACCACCAGAGATGCTACCAGAGACATTAAGCCTCGACCACCAGGAATCGTTACATGGATTCCTTAACTATCAGACCAGTGGGGATTTCGATATTTATACATATTTCTCTAGACACAAAATATATCTACTTACCTAATTTATCTAATCTAAGATTATGCATCTGGCACTGCTGGCAGATAACTGTGACTCTATAGAGTAAAATATATTGAATACTATAAGGCCCTTTACTGTACAGTCTAGTGCCAGGCTGGTTCATTTTTAGGCAATTTGTCCTGGAGAACCCATTTAATCTCCAATAATAACTCCATGTTACTAAAATCAGTAGGGTCCTGTGTATTGTGTACGTAAAACATTGTCAAAACTCATACACCCGCCTACTTGTAAAAAATATCGGTACAGAATGAACACATTGATCCACAGAAAACATTGCAACATAGGTAGTTAGCTTGAAGCTTAAACATACAGTATATAGCACATAAAAACATCAAATGAGAGACATTGGGCTGTTCGGGCTGCTGTGTGCTTTGTGCAGACATGGTACATTCACATATGTATAGATGTGGAAGATGCATTCTGGGTGTGGGTTGTAAGTTTAGCAGAAAAGGCAACTTCTATGTATGGAAACACTAAATGACACAAATCAATGTTTACTGCGGGGTCCTCCCAAACTGTGAGCATTTAAATTCTTAGCTATAAAAAGATCAGTTCGGTTTCCTACAAAGAGAATCCATTACCTGGAGTAAAGGAGAATGTAAATGTAAATGCTGGGGAGAATGGCTGCTATTACCTCCTGGAGCCAGCTATAATTATGTAATGAATCACTTCCCGAGCATTGTGTTCGTTGCGATTACCAAGTGCCTACTCTAAGAAGATGTATGGACAGGCTGTGAACAGAGAGAGTTCCTATTGTAGCGATTTGTTTATTTGATGTATGGGGAGCCATGACGTGTTTAGTTCATTCATATGTCTCTATTTGATGCATTAAGTACATCTACGTTGGCATCCTTTGTACTCGGGAACAATAAGTGCACTTACTGGCTTCGTCTGGTCTTTCTGGCTCCTGGAAAGTACATTCCTCTTCCGTTTCTTCTTTCTGAAGAAGTTCTGTTGGTTCCAGTATACTTACTGGGGAAAGAGGAGCACAATGGCTCAGGCCTGCATCTCTTGGTAGTGTAAAACTGCGTGGCTTTGCCCCACTGCTACTTAGTACTTGTAATCTGTTCCCTTCTACCAAAGGAAAAGGGCCATAATGGTCCTGTTGATGGCATTTTGGAGCTGGAAGTGTGGACTGCCGCCTGTGATCTGGAGATGCCACTCCTGGTTCAGTGAACACAGAGTCCTCAAGAGGAAGAGTCTGAAGGTAATGAAGTCCTGAGCTGGTTAATGGCGTTTCAATTAAATCTTGCCAAGAGCGTCTCTGGCTGGCAGTTTTACGCACTGGAGAATCAGTGGTGCTTCCTGCTGGTTCCTGACGGTAATCCTCATGGGAAGAATGGGACTGTGAGGTTTCTGTGGAGGACAATCTGCCGTGTTTCTGTTCCACAAAAGGGCTTGCACATGACATCTAGAAAACAATCAAGGGAGAAAACAAAGAAAGAGAAAACAATCATTAATATATAAATGTACTTGTACAATGTTTTTAAAAAAGTTACGTTAAGAATTTAATAATATACTATTTATTTTTATTTCTAAAGGTGGCCCAATTTAAAGAGATCAGCAGTGATCCTTCACTTCCGGCTTAAGCTTCCTTTGTTGGAATGTCATTAGTGTGGTGTGTAAAAAGGCATGCCTGATTTACCTATTTTCATAGTTAAATCTATGACACAGATCACTGATGACATACTGACACTGACAACCCTTTCCTGTGTAGGGCACAGAGGCCGAAGTGTAGCTGTCAAATCTGGGATGTTCATAAGTTCATTATATTAGGAAAAGACATAAAAGTTTTTTTTTTTTTTTTTTTTTTTTTTTTACAGTGGGCTTAAAACAAATTGCAAAAAAAAAAAATCTCATTATAGCATTAGAAACTATGAAAATAAATGTATTGTGAAGCTTCTCTTACCTTTTCTTCTCCAAGCCTAAATTTTAGGAATTCCTTTAATTTTTGGCTTTCAGAATATATGAAGGATTTACAATAATACAGTGGCTTGTGAAAGTATTCACCCCCTCCCCACCTTGGCTTTTTTTTACCCATTTTGTTTAAATGTGTTTAAATATTTTTGTAATCTTATTAAGTTGGTGAAGTGAGAAACATATAGGCACACATTAAATTTATGGAATCAAATAACTAAAAATTGGCATGTGCATATGTATTCACCACTTTTGCTATGAAGTCCCTAAACATTTTTGGTACAAAAAATTATCTTCATAATTCACAAGCTTAATGAAAGGAAGTCCCCATGTGCAATCTAAGTGTCTTTTCTGAAAGAGGCTGCAACATCATTAAGCAAGAGTCACTACTAACCAATCAACATCATCAAGACCAAGGAGATCTCCAAAGAAGTCAGGGACAAAGTTGTTGAGAAGTACAAGTCAGGGTTGGGTTTTTAAAAAATAAATATCCCAATCTCTGGTGATCCTCCGGAGCACCATCAAATCCATTATTAAATGGCAAGAACATGGTATTACAACAAACCTGTGAAGAGAGGGCTGCACACTAAAACTCTCAGCCTGAGCAATATATAATGTATTATGATATCATTGAGGAAGTCATAGCATTTCCGCTATTTACCCCCTCTTCACTCTTCTTGAATTGATCTGTGTAAAAATCCATGAATATATTACTTACTGTTGCAGGTCTGGGGTAAGTGTCATATGGTGGTGGAGGGCTGTCTTGTTTTGGAGTTGATGGGGTTTCTGCCTCTTCTTGGTCACTTTCACTCCAGTAGTCTACAAGACATAAGTAATTGACAACACATGGTTTACTATAAAGACAAGTTATAAGTTTTTTTTTTGTTTACATACAGTGGAACTTCTCTAATAGATTGCTGCTATGAGAAGACCACCCATGTCCTGCAGTGTAGGTGCTGTACATTGGCCATCTTCTTCAAGAGCACAACCCTTCCAGAAGCTCATTGCAATTTTGCCTCAAAGGAAAACACCAAATGTTAACTATTATGTCATTTAGCATTTTTAATTGTATTAATTGCATTTAAGTGAACATATTAGGTAGGAACGGGGCTAGAATTGTCAATAGAAGGAATCTCATTAAAGAAAGCTGAAAACTATATGATTAATTTACATAGGCGAGTGTCCAACTTTATATTAAAAAAAGACCATTTTTTTTTCTTAAACATTTAAAAAGATTTGGTCCCTTAGTTGTTTTTCTCCTTTAACGGGAATCTGTCACCTACCCTACATATTTTTTGAGCACTCTGAAGTCACTCAGTTAGCACACTAGCATGCTCGGATAATGACTTATCTGAGCACGTTCGCTCATCACTAGTAGCTACATGTCATGAAATCCTGGCAACTTATCTAAACCAGAGTGTGAATGAAAATCAGCTCAAATAATTCCAGCTCCCTATATTTGCACATCTAGCCAATGCACAAAACTGCATTCTGTTCTGGGCAGCACGTTGAAGGGTCGCAGTAAACAGAATATGCTTTGGTACACAAGGCACAGGTTATTTTTATCCAACACACATTAGTTGACCACCCACACATGTCCAAATGCCACATTATCTTGCAGGCAACATCTATTTTTATATACAGACCTAAACCTTTAGATAAACTGTGTGGTTTTATTTCTGTATCAGAAGAAATAAATGTTTTGTTTTTTTGCTTTGTACTTCAAAAGCTATAATATAATATGCTTGGTTACACAGGAAACTTTAATTGCTTTGCTTAGGCAAAATATGCTTAAAAATACTAATATGAGAAGCAACAAGCATTTTAGTGTTCCTTTAAAGAGACTTTTATCTCCAAAAACAGAGCCACCTTTTCCTTGGCGGTATCTGGTATTGTGCATCAGGCCCCGTTAACGTTAATATGGCAGAACTTCAATACCAGACACAGGATATAGGATAGGTCAGCTTTGCTCCAAGGACTATGTTCACCTTGATCTTGCTTGATCCGCTCTCTCTCTGCATAGCCAGAAGCAGCAAGGTTAACTCGACTGATCCACCTGAAAAAGAAAAACAATTAAATGTTTACTGCCAGTTGTATTCACAGAGGGAAAAAATGTGTTTTACAGATTTCTATTACGGTATATGTTCTACTAATACTATTTTTATAGTGACATACATTGCCAGTTATGTTACAAGCACAGAATAGTCACGCTCAGAAGTGAAGTTCTATCGTTAGTTGGAATAAACTCATTTAGAATATTTCATGATGAGTCATATGAATAATGGCTTAAAGCAAATTCCACTGATAAGGGTTTTGAAAATAAGCAGATAAGTGCTTTATGCATCAATGTAACCTTGTACTACAAAATCTGTGCAACACAAGCCGCAGAATTGAATGCTTTTCACCAAAGCCAGAAAGTCAATGATACTGTACATTAGTTTTTATTAAAAGATGGAGAGTATACAGATGCCGTTATTGAATTAATGAGTGACAAGGAGGTGTCCTTGACCCTTAAAGGGAACGGTCAGTAGGATCAACCATGCTAAGTCATCTGTATGGACATGCAGGTCATAGAAGGTTAAATAAAATGCTACCTTGATATCTGCACTCAGATGCCTTATTCCCGAGAATTCCACCCTTTTCTTAATATGTAATTGAGCTATTATGATCTATGAGCAAGACATAGATCTCCATGAGAATCTTCCTCCAAAGCTCATTTTAAATGAAAGGAAAAGTTACCAGTGTGAGACATGTACATCAGAGAGCAGACTGTCAGTCATTACAAGTCTCACACTGGTAACACCCTTTTTCATTTAAAATAAGTTCTGGAGGCAGATTCTCAGTGAGATCTATGACTGGCCTATAGCTCTTACCAGCTCATTTTCATACTAAGAAAAATATGGATTTTTTTTAATTAGACATCAGATCGCAGATACCAAGATATCATTTTATTCAGCTTCCTATGATCTACATGCCCATAGGAGATGGTTAACAAGCATTGATCCTACTGACACCCTCATAAAAATATACATATTTTGAAATAAAAGTCCCAGATTTGTCTATTTCTGTAAAGTTGCTGAGATTTTTATTTGTATTTAATATTACAGATTTTTTTATGCCCAATGTCCAAAGGAAAACGCTACTAAAGGAGCTTATACACCTTATATATCTATTCTCTACAGCTATCTCTCTCGTAGCCACACACATGGATTTTGGCTTGACTGAGTATTTATGTTTTTAATGGTGAGAAGGTAGTTAGCCACTGCAAAACACCTCCAATAATGTTTTTTCTGCTAGGAGAACTAAAGTTGTGTAAATTCAAGGTGCCCGAGCCTTTTTGCTCCCAATATTCCCTGTGCTCAGTTTGGAGGCCCCCGTACACATCAGATGATCAGATAGTTCAGACATCTATATTCTGTATGGGGGCTTATAGCCAGTCATCATACCCTGAGGGTCACTCACTCAGAATTATACTATCTCCATCTTTTTATTTCCATGTTTGTCATATGCAAGAACCTGAAGGATCATGATAACCAGTACTAGATGTCTTACTAGATAGGGTGTATAGAACTGTGCTGAATCACATGAAATTGTAAAATTAATTTTTACCTTTAAGAAAATACTGTAAATCAAAGAAAATTTGTCAGCCTGGTAAGACTGCTGTGTCTGAAGGCAGCAAAAAGTACCAACAGGCACGCTGACTTCAGCAGTCTGAGTTTTTTTTTAGAATTCACATCTTACAAGAGTTGTCCCCTTTAAAAATAAATGTTTCAATTACTTAAAAGAAAACAAAAAACTAAACTTTACTTACCTCCCATTGATCCGTAGCTGTGTCTCCTCTGCTTATCCAGTTTCTGTTGTTTGGCTGCAGCTGTGAAATCACAACCTAACCACCAACATCGATGACCCAACTTCTGAGTCCAGTGATTGGCTGCAACGATGGCGCAACATGACATCACCACTGCAGCAAAACAAAAGAGACCGGGGAAGCGGCAGAGACACAGCGATAGACCCAAAGAGGGCAAGTAAAGTTCTGTTTCCTTTTGTAAGGATAACGGAGCCTTTTGGAAAAGGATTTTTTAAAAAAAGTGATAATCTACTATATAATTGTCTATTTCTGTCTGTTTGTCTGTCTGTCTGTAATGGAAATCCCACCTCGCTGATTGGTTGCGACAGTTAGGCCGCGACCAATCAGCGACAGTTGCTTAGTCATCGTGGCAACACGGCCGCATTGCTTATTGTACAGGCACTTTACAGCCGTTAAAGGCATCACTGCTGCGTTGCTCATTACACAGGCACAGTCCTGTATATATTCTGGAGTACAATACATTAGGTAATTAGGTAACAGTAGACCAGTGACTGCAGCTCTGGGTGTAACTTGCGTACAATTCATTAGGTGACAGCAGAACAGTGACTGCAGCTCTGGGTGTTACTGGAGTACATTATGTAACAGCAGAACAGTGACTGCTGCTCTGGGAGTAACTGGAGTACAATACATTAGATAACAGCAGAACAGTGACTGCAGATCTGGGTGTAACTGGAGTACACTACATTAGGTAACAGCAGAACGAGAAAGAGTCCGGGGGCTGTCGGGAGGTGAGTATATCACTATTTTTTATTTTTACAGAGACTCTAGAATACCCGATGCGATAGAATCGGGCCACCATCTAGTCATTTAATATTTGCAATACATAGTACAGCAAGCAAGGAGTCCAATGTATTTATGATATGTAGCAGCAGCTGATTGGCAGGTTTCTTCCGATTAATATGCACAGGGAGGAAGCTGTCAATTGGCATATAGAGGGTAAATGGTAAAAGCTTGTATAAGAACACAGGATCTTTCTCATCCTTTACAGTGACCCTTCACTGGTCAAACACTGCACATTATCATATAATTGACAAAGCTCTGATACAGCAGAGCAACTACTTGACAGATTCCCTTTGAGGCCATTAAAGGGAATCTGTCAGCAGAATTTCAGCTCCCTAACTATTTATATGGACATGCAGATCTTCAAAGTCAAATATAGCAATACCTTTACATGGCCAGTCTGTTCCTCCATTACTGAAAATCAGCGTTTGAACTGATTCGCAAATGAGACTGAAAACTATTTGTAGATCTGAAACCCCTGTCAGTCCAGCTCTATTTTCCACCCAGTGATGCCTCCTCCTACTTGACTGATAGCTCTTATGCCTGAAGCAACTTAGAATAGAGGCTGGAATAGAGCTGGAGTGCCAGAGGCTTCAAATCCATAAAAAGCTCTTCACTCTAGTTTGTACATCAATTGAAACATGTATTTCTCAGTAACTGAAGAATAGACTGGCCATGTAAAAGTATTGGACTTGTATTTGAAAGCGCTACATGCACATATAATTTGGGTAGGGGGGTGAAATCCTGTTAGCACAATCCCATGAAGAAAAAGAAGGAGTTTACTAGGTTTGTGTATCTAAAACTCACATGTAGTATACTTTGTATGCACATACAATATACTGCAACTATACAACTCCTTAGTTTAAGACGTTGCCGCACACCTCATCTTTCTATAGTTTATATTTAGACATCTAAAATTCAGGTTTCCAAAATTCACTTTTAGGTTGATAAAATACACTTATGATTCCTGCTTCACCTTTTGAGATAAAAGCGTGGAGGACTCGAATACTTTCAAAATGACATGTTAAATAGCTCTCAAAGTCAAACGCGTTGGCTCAGAGATGAAGAAGGCTTAATCTGGATGGAGCACAGTGTTCTGTGTTGAGCAGATTGTTCCATGGGCTCTGCGGATATCAATGAGCAATCTTCTATGAATTTGCAAGTCATGTTCAGACTATTTGAAGGAAAGGCGATATCAACTGTTCTGATGTTTTGGCTGGAGTGGTCTCTGTCATATGACAGCTTTTGGCAGTTGTTACTGCCAGCCAATAGGATCTTGTTACAGGTCATATCCCGGTAATAAACTATGTACTGCTGGGTGCATAAAAAACAAAGCAAGTTCATCCAAAGTGCATTTCATTGCCATTACTATAAATATTAGTTGTATTGTTAAAGGCAGATAAAGAAGGAAATGACAGAATTCATTCCCTTCAAAGGTTTCACGTTTCCTACCATCTGGCATGTTATATCTTGGAAATAAATGGATGGAACAAAGTAATGTAGTAAATTAATGATGATAATAAAAGTATCAGTAATAATGATACTAATAATAAAGAGGGTCAGACAAGCCCACTCGGGAACAGGAGACATTAACACTGCCTACCTTTAATGTGTAGGTCCTCCTTATGCCACCAGTGACATGAGGTATACTGCGATTTCTTAGGTAAAGACTTTAGCAGTAAGGCCTTTACCTTTTCAGATGGGGTCTCCATGACTCAGATTTGTTTAACTATTTCAATAATTTGTGCTAGACTAGTTCTTTTGTAAGATCAAATCCAATGATTGTCACCTCACTCTCATCCAGCCTTGGCCTTCCATGATGCTGTCACCAATGGACTTTGCTTGCCCCATGTTTGGCACATGCTAACAACTGCATTATGGGAAAAACCTGTGCATTGGAAATGCTTCGACTACTAGTTCAGCTACTACAGTTTGTTACTGAAACCGCTTAGATACTTTATACTTGCTAATTGTTTTCTGCTTCCAAGATATAAGGTGCTATTATCACATTATATTTAATTATATGCATTTCCCAGAGTGGTTTAAAAGGAGTTGGTGCACAAAAAAGTGTTTATATATTTATTAAATATACACACAATGTATAATGGGGGGATCCAACTCTGGGACCTCCACTGATCAGGATTACAGGTCCTCATTTTCCCTGTTTGATTAGAATAGTTGTCACACATATGTGTTTCTGATCCATCCAATATCTATGAGAGTCTTGGAGACACTTGGGCACTGTACTTGCCTATTTCAGTCCCATAGACACTGAACACAGAGGTTGCACAAAGTGTATGTGTGACCACTGCTCCACTAACACAGTACTATAAAATATATTTTCTTAAAGGACACATGCCAGCTGATACATGTTGCCCAATCTACGGCAGCACATATCAGACACTGGCTGTATGATTTCAGCCATATATGTTTTAACTCTGAAATGCTGTGGCATTTCTGAAAAAAAGAAACAGTTTAAAAGAAGCTGGGGACATTGCCGCATGGGAGACTAGTCAGACAGGTGTGTCCCTGATGGAGACTCTCCACCTGCTGCCATGGAGTGACAGTTCTCTCCCCATACATGCATGCATAGAGAGACTTGTCAGTCACTGCCAATGGGTGGGGAGCAGCCTCCAGGGACCCGCCTGTTAGAGCAGTTTCCCATGTGGCTTGGTCTTCGACGGGTATTAAACTATGTTTTACTCTGAAATGTTGGAGCATTTCAGAGTTAAACATATATGGCTAAAATCATACAGCCATGGTCGGCTACACACTGGCCATGGATCGGGCAAGCATATATCAGCTGTCAGGCTCCCTGTAAAATGCAGGTGGCTTCAAGACATATTTTGAAGTAAAGGTTGTGAATAGAGATGAGCGGATCTTTTAAAATTCAACAAATTTTCCTCAAAAATTGATTTGTGCAAATTTATTTACTGCAAATCTCAATATTGGAAAGTTTGTAATTGTTTAGAAAATACACATTAGGGAGAAGAGAGAAAGACAACCCGACTGGCCATAAGAGCTTACACTCTATAGGATATAGGGGACCCTGCTAATTATAAGAGCTTATACTCTATAGGCAACAGAGAAAGAGTGGACCATGATGACCATAAGAGCTTACACTCTACAGGAGACAAAGAGAGAGAGTGTGGACTATGATGACCATAAGAGCTTACACTCTATAGGATATAGGGGACCCTGCTGATTATAAGAGCTTATACTCTATAGGCAACAGAGAAAGAGTGGACCATGATGACCATAAGAGCTTACACTCTACAGGAGACAAAGAGAGAGAGTGTGGACCATGATGACCATAAGAGCTTACACTCTACAGGTGTCACGATAGGACTGACGAGTAAACTGGGATCAGCGGCACGTTTCCTGGCACTAACATTAGGGGGCGCCCTAGCTCACCCTGCTCCCCGGGATACCTCAGATGGCGAGGATGCTGGGGCCTCCACCCTTGCCCTGTCTTCTAGCTGCAGCCCTGCGTCTGTCCCCTTCCCCCACCCGGGGAAGAGAGGCGACACCGTGTACCGCAGTACACCAACCCGACAGACAGGGGAACAAAGACAAGGGTAAAAGAAAATTCCACTCGCACAAAATATACTCTCATAAATAACAGAGGTATTCCCCAGGGTGTGAAAGAAGGGGGAAGAAAATAAAGCAGGTAAAGGATGAGGAATTTCCAAGCGTACAAACCAGGCAACAGTCGCATAATAAACTCCTCCAGCACTCCAAACACCAGCTTCTCCCTCTCCAGATCTATGTAGCAAGTGCTAACACAGACAAGGATCTGGCCAGCAGGCCTATCTTTTATAGGAGAGCGGTGTGGCTAACCAAGCACAGATGAATGCAGGGATTTCCACATGGCTGATTAACCCCTTTCCCGCTGAAAGAAAAAAAACACATTCAATACACTGGAGAAGTGCTTCTTCTCAGCAGCGAAGCAGGAGCCATCAGACGCTGCTGTCTTCTGGCTCTGCTCTGTCGCGGTAACCCCATGACAACAGGAGAGAGAGAGGGTGGACCATGATGACCATAAGAGCTTACACTCTACAGGAGAAAGAGACTTACTCAGTGACTTTGATAATGGAAAACAACTCTGTGGTACTCTGTGATGACCCAGGTACTGACACCAATGTACACGGTATGATAATCTACTATATGTCATAGCTGCAGGGCTTTATGGGGAGGCCCGCAAGGCCACGCAAAAGGACATTAGCTTTCTAATGTTTTTAGACATCTCATGTTTCATCAGTGTGGAAAACAGGGCAAGGCAAGGTTTTTTTGTTAATTAAATCTCAAAGAATTTTAATTTGCATTAAACTGCCAATTCCAGAAAATTCAACTCAAACTCAATCCTCCACGGATAAATTCACTCATCTCTAGTTGCTACCAAAGCCAGAAACTAAGGCAGAAAACATGAACACAAATTTTCAATACTTATTATAAGGAATGTGTCAGCAGATTTTTGCAAAATGTAGGGACAGACACCTTGATTCCAGTAACATATCACTTAGTTTAGTTGGTCTAGCACTTGCGATAGAATCACAGTTTTCATTTTTGTAGATCTAGAAGAGTTCGTAATGTTGAGCCCTGTGTAACCCCACCCACATCACTGATTGACAGCATTTTGTGTACAATGTACAGTGACAGAGAGCTGCTTATCAGTTCTGGGGGGAGTGTTTGGACTATGAGGCACAAGGCCAGTTGTCCTTTAGTGATAATCTCATGCCGACAAAACACTTATTGTATTTAAACAGAAAAACACAGGCATAAAAGTGACAATAGTGACATATTACTGGAATTAGGGTATCTGCCCCTACATCATGGTGCTCTGATATTACATAGCAAAGACCTGATGATAGATTCACTTTAACCTATTTAAGATGTTGAAAATGCTATATAGAGGAGTACATCCAGAGAGTGAAGCACAATAGATGTTCCTGCAAGGTGGCAGGAAACATTGTCAATTTAGTGGTAATTAATAGAATACTTAATAACTCAGTAATTATATAACCACTTGGAAACACATGGGTAGGGTTCTTACAGCCACAAGTGTTCATAATGAATGAGAGAAAATAGTGGCAACAAAGGCCTACAACCATACTTGACACATGCTGTCAGTAAGAGCAAATTCATTGATGAGGATTTCAAGAGTTAGAGCTCATTGTCTAATAAGTAGTGTTGAGCATTCCGATACCCAATATTTGCAGTATCGGCCGATATTCGCGGTATCGGAATTCCGATACTGAGTTCCGATACTTTTTGCATATCGAATACAGGAATTGGAAGTTCCCATAATGCTATGAGCCAGTTTGATTTGATACAGCCAATGAGGAATCCTAAGAAGTGTGGGCACATCCTGTTAGGCATGTAGGCATGTTAACTAATGGCATGGCTGTGATTGGCTGCGAGCAGACCACCCAGCTGCTCCTCCCCCAGACACACGCTGAACAGTGATCTATGGAAAGTGAAACTAGTGAGGGAGGAGGAAACGACAAGTTCTCATTTCAATGCCAGAACACCCCCCCGGACATTTATCTTAGAAGCAAGAGATGATATCTTGGAAACCCTGCAGACTAGCCACAGAAGGTAAATTACTTATTGTCAGCATTCTGCAGCCTAGATATGCACTGAGATTATGTGAAAAGCCCGGAGAACCTGTTCTGTTATATATTTCCGCCAAGTTGGATCGCCCGCCAGCAGAGGTTGCATTAATGCCTGTCTGGGCGTCTACGACGCACAGGCAGGCGAAAAAACACCTTCAGATTAGTACGATACGTCCACGGGACGCATCGTTCTAAGCTACAGTGGCAGTGAGTTGGACGGAGCTGGGGAAAGGGCAGAAAGGGCAGTATCAGATGTTGCGGAGCGACTCACGTCATCGCGGCAGCTTGTCTCTCAGCGGGTGGTAGCGTGCAGCAGCGGCCGTATGGACACGTGACCCGCGCGACTACGTCATCGCGGCACGCCCTCCTCTGTGCTTGTCTCAGTGGGTGGTAGCGTGCAGCAGCGGCCGTACAGACACGTGACCCGCGCGACTGACGTCATCGTGGCGCGCTCTCTCTGTGCATCTCAGCGTGTGTAGCATCAGTCGGCCTCTCCGCGGCCAATGGCAGCCGGGGGCAGGGCTTGCTGGCTGTGCGTTATTGGCGGCATGTGACGTGGGTGTCACTCGTACGGTGGTCAGCACTATTGTGGAGATGGGGGTGCAGTATATGCATAGTGGGGTGCGGGGCATAGTTATGTTAGAGAAATCCTGATAGCATTTTTGCATTCTCCCTTTTTTTGTCTAGATTAGCGATGGAGTCTGGTAAACGAAAGCAAGTGAGCTTGTTGAACTATTTTAGCAAGAGCAGCACGTCCAAGATAATTGCTCTATTTGTGTAAAAAATCATTGTGTGAAGTTCTAATAACGTTTCCTAATGTTTTTTTTAATAGCACGGCAATGTATACTCCTGTATGGCTAATTTTAATTCATACAAATTGCGTACTCCTCCGTGGTGAAAAATACTCCTCAAAAATATTGGGAGGAGTATTTTTACTCCTCTGAAAAATATGTAGCGCGACCTCTGCCCGCCAGGGCTGGTGGGGTACTCGGTACCGGGCCCGTTGGTTTTAATGGGAGATGTCACGGTAGCTGTGACCCGGTCCGTGGCCCTGGGCGTCCATTGTAAAAGGGAAATGTTGAACGTGTGGGTGATGATTAAAGTTTATGAGTGAATGATTCGTGACGCCACCTGTGGTGTTCGGCAATGAAGATGTTAAGCCGACACTGCAGACAGATCCTCTGGGACAGATGGTGTGGTGCAGCAATGATGTTGTGGCCCTCCACAGGTAGGGCAGTAGTCCCAGGGCAGTGTAGATGGAGAGGTAGTGAAGAGACGTAGATGGTGCAGTGCCAGGAACAGAGATGTAGCAGTGCGGAGTGTGTTGGCACAGGAATAACTGGAGGACACCAGGGCATGTAGTTCCAAAGCTTTACTCACAGTCTGTTGCACATACACGCATCCATGCCGTGTCCACCGGGTCAGGGGCTCAGTCAACCTCCAAGCTAGATGAAGCACTCCGTTCCAACACTCCGCCAACATGTGCCTTTTCTGAACGTCTCCCTCTATTGCTACACAACCCCTTTAACATAGTCAATATCTTTGTAACTCCGAACGTCTTAAAAAAAAAAATTAATTCCTGCTATTCCATTTGATTGGGCTAAATCTCTATGCCTTTAATGTCTCCTCCACCTCCCCCAATACATTCTACATTATTCTTAGTTGTTTTCCTTCATGTAGAATTAACTTACAAGGAAAGAAAGGGTTTATTTTAATTCCGATATTTCTGTCCCATTGACTTGCATTGGTTTCCGGTATCGGAATCGGCGATATCCGATACCCAAAAAGTATCGGTCCGATCCAATCCAATCCGATATTTCCTGATATCGGAAGGTATCGCTCAACACTACTAATAAGGCTTGTGCTGGAGGTCTTTTGAAAAAAACTAAAGCAATGTCCTTGATGTGAAATATGCACGTGGAGAGTTCTGGACCTATCGCAACATACCCATGGGACAAGAATTCTCCATTGGGTTTGTAGCCTCCTTTTATGACGCACTTCTGTTAATAAACCCATGAATGTTGATTTTAAATTTTTGGTGATTCTTTTTATAGAATTTAACATTTAGGTGCTATAGATGATTTTTTTTAGCTCTGGGAGTTTGTAATGAAATTACTACAAAGAATAGTTTGGTCTCCATATGCTTTCAATCATCTCGGTCTCATCACACTGAAAAGTACAATCAGGTTCTCATTCATCATGTAATAGTATTAGGGAAACAAAGGATTAAAATCAGTTTCATTCTGCGGCAAATATACTGTCAAGATCATAGGGTGTTATATTCAATGAAAAGAAGAATAATTATTCAGAATAACCAAGGCTAAAAAATAATAATAAAAAAAAAAATCATAACTCAAATGGCAGCCTATCCTAGTCATGTGTCAGGATATGTTGAAGTCTAAAGAAGCAAGGCTAGTGCCTCAAATCCCAGAAGCTAAGTATAGTAAGCACACATAGCTCACTGCATCGAGGAGAAGGGTTGTGTAATCAGAAGAAATATATCTTCTCCTCAGCTGATAAAGGATTTTTTCTCCAGTCTCTGTCCTCCCTGTGCTGCCAGTCAGCCCAGAAGATGATATATTTTTATTTATTTATTTTATATATTTTCACACTGAATGAGGTATGTTTGCTTAAGATGTAGCACATCTGCCATTGAGACATGTATTGGGAGCTGTGTTTTTTCAGACTGCAGCCCGTCCTGACACGTGACTTGGACACGTTGCTGTTTTGTTTATGTGACGAGGGTCATTTTATATTTGTGGATAGACCCTTTAAATCATCCCTCTATTCCCAATTAACGGGGTTGTCCATTACTAGGATAACGCCTTCTCAATCTAAATGCTTGGCCCCGATAAAATGAAAAAGCTTATACTCCCCTCCCATGCCGGCGCTGTTCCAGCGATGTCGGTACTTGCGGTCCCGGGACTCTCATGCGGTTGCATGACAAGTGGTGCCCGGTGCGCATCAGTGCAGGCGTCTCTATCACTTCCTTCATACGAAATGAACATGAAGAGGAAGTCAGAGGTAAGTTGCAGCCTGGACTTCCTCTTTATGTTCAATTTGACAGAAAGTGGGGACAGTGACACCAGCGCTGATGGGGCGATGGGCACCACGTCATGCAACCCGCACGAGAGCCACGGGACCACAAGTGCTGACACTGCTGGAATGGCACCGGCATGGGAGGTGAGTAAAAGCTTTTTCATTTTATGGAGGCCAAACATTTAGATTGAGTAGTGGACAACTCCTTGAATACATAAAAAATAAGCATACCGTATTTGATATTGCTACATCCATAAAAGTGTAATCAATTAAAATATAAAATGAATTTACCTGTACGGTAAGCCACAAATACACAGAAAAAAAATCAAAGTGAGTAATGCTGATTCTTTTTGATACTCAAAAATAAATTGTTAGGACTCTTAGAAGAAAGGGTTGAGACAATAAAAGCACAAAAACATGGCCAAGTCTCATGGGGGTTAATGTGTGCTAATCGATATAGGATGTATTTGACTAGAGAGTGCCGATGGTCAATTCACTACAAAAGAATAAAAGAAAATGTGATGAAATGAGTGGCAGTCACATAATTAACCCAAACAAATATCTTACGAACTGTGATATGACTTCAGCGTGAACGAGAAATGCCACCTTTGTGCCGAAAAATAAACTCTTAAACTAAGAATAGGCAACCCTTGCAACAACAAAAATATGTGACATGTTTTGTTACCTGTTCATATCATCTAAATTGTCAGCAGCAAAGTAGAAGCTTTTGATCTTGGGATGACATGCTTTAAAGGCACTAGAAAAACAGAGAGAAAATATGTCATGCACACACAGAAACAAGGCAGCCACTCCACTTTATACCCAACCAAAAAGAATTAATAAGCAATGAAGTAAGGTAAAGTCGTTCTCTAAAGAATATTAAAAATTTGGTAAATCCCTCATACTGCTTAAAAATACAGTGCCTTACGAAAGCATTCGGCCCCCTGGAACTTTTCAACCTTTTCCCACATATCATGCTTCAAACACAAAGATACCAAATGTAAATTTTTGGTGAAGAATCAACAAATGGGACACAATTGTGAAGCTGAACGAAATGTATTGGTTATTTTAATATTTTTTGGAAATTCAAAAACTGAAAAGTGGGGCGTGAAATATTATTCGGCCCCTTTAACTTAATACTTTGTTGCTCCACCTTTTGCTGCGATGACAGCTGCAAGTCGTTTGGGGTATGTCTCTATCAGTTTTGTACATCGAGAGACTGAAATTGTTGCCCATTCTTCCTTTGCAAACAGCTCAAGCTCAGTGAGGTTTGATGGAGATCGTTTCAGAACAGCAGCTCTTTCCACAGATTCTCGATTGGATTCAGGTCTGGACTTTGACTTGGCCATTCTAACACCAGGATATGTTTATTTGTGAACCATTCCATTATAGATTTTGCAATAAATGTCTCAGCCACAGCTCTAGCGCTATAGTCTACTCAGCTGCAAAATATTAGGATAATACCACAAAATTACTCCAAATAAATAAATAATTAAAAGTTTTAATATTTGCGCTCAGAGATAGACCTTTATATATACTAAACTCACTCTTCAAGTAGAAGTGGAAAACTAAGTAGCCAACCTAAATTGCAACCTCCAATTAGCGATGAGGGTCAGGCACCGCCTACTTGACTCTTTACAAAAAACTTCAAAAATAGAAAATAAAATAATAAAAAATTTTTTATAATTCAGATTATGCCACGTATACAAAGTTCACCATGGGGCTAAGGAGAATAAAAATTGTCCATAGAAAGAAGAAAAAGAATTACCTTGAGATTAGCTTCTTTGAACTGATAGTGCTTAGCAGTCCAGGTCCTGTGCATAGGAGGTTCCAATGAAACGACAGCGATAATATTAATAAAATCCAGAGTAATGACACCATGTGAGGAGAAGGGTTTGATGCTATAAGTTGCGGACGCTTGTCCCGGCCGGAGACAGGCGTCCTCTCTGCAGTGCGCCCTCCTGGGCTTGAGGCGGTAACGGCGCATGCCGAGAAAAGCTGACAAGGTCCGCAGGACCTTGTGTGACGTCACAGTCACGTGATCACTCATGTGACTAGCTATGGAGAGCGGTGAAGCTCAAAAACATCCGACGCGTTTCTGAATCAACGGATTCCTTCATCAGGGATACTCCATAGCGGATAGATAGCATTTATATACCCTCCACCTTCAGAGGTTCTAATTCAGACATTGAAAGCAAAAAGTTCGATTTCACTATTAAGCCCATTAGGCATCAGAGTGTCCATCATGAAAATCCATCTACTTTCTTCTTTTGACATCTGATGGATGAAGTTGCCTCTCCTCCAACTTCTATTAACCACTTTGATGCCTGTCACTAATGTACCTCTTGTAAGACCCCCATGATTAATTAAAAAATGATTGGAGAGGGGGTGACCGCTAAATTTATTCTTAATATTCCTCAGATGTTCCGCTATCCTTATATGCAATGGACGTATAGTCCGGCCAATATATAATTTGCCACAAGGGCAGGTGATTCCATATATGACCCCCTTAGTTTCACAAGTTATGAAGTCCTTAATTTTGACCTCCTGAAATTTATTTGAAATGGACAATTGCTTTCTGAGACCTAATTTTCTACAATGTCCACATTTGTTGCATGGAAAAAACCCTTTTGGGGGTGTGTGAACATGTACATGACTCGTCAACATAGGTTTAGGAATAGAAGGGGCTATTGTATTACCGAGATTATTTGCTTTCCTAAAAACAAACCTAGGATAAACTGGTAACTTTTCACCGATCACTTTATCGTTTTTTAATATATTCCAGTGTCGGTTAACAATCTTTCTAAGGATTTTACTGTTGGCATTGTACTGCGTAATAATAGGAATATCTTCCATAATAGAACACTCGGTGTTTTTCTTTTGTTGTATCAGTAGATCCTCTCTCGGCATTTTCCTAACAGTCTCCTTGATTTCACCCAGGGCCTTAATGTCATACCCCTTTCGGACAAATTTATTAGTCAGAAACACCGCCTCCTTATCAAAATCTTGTATTCTAGAGCAATTCCTATGAGCCCTAATGAGCTGGCTTTTAGGTACATTCACAAGCCAGCTTGGAAGGTGGCAGCTATCCAGAGAAATGAAATTATTAGAATCTGTTGGTTTATGAAAAACCTGAGTCTCTATGTGATCATTTTCAATAAAAATTTTCAAATCTAAAAAGATAATCTCTTTATGACTGGTGGTGGCTGTAAATTTTAAAAAATATTGATTTTTATTTAGTTCATTTAAAAATTCTCCCAATAAAATAGGCCCACCAGACCAGATAAAAACAATGTCGTCTATGAATCTCTGCCATAGGACCAGGTTCTTCCATAGGGAACCTCCCGGGTAGATGATTTCTTGTTCCCACTTGCCTACATACAGATTAGCATAACTCGGGGCGAACCTGGTCCCCATGGCAGTCCCCCACTGCTGGGAGTAGTAGTGCGCCCCAAATCGAAAAAAGTTGTGAGTTAAAATAAAATTTATACAGTCTAAAATGAATTGAACCTGGTCGTCCGGTAGATCGCCATCCTTAATCATGAAGTATTTTACTGATTCACACCCTTTGTCATGTTGAATGACAGTATATAAAGAGGCAATGTCTAATGTCCCCAAAATGTAATGGTTTTGCCATTCAATATTTTTCAAAATTCTTAAAATATGTGTACTATCTTTCAGATAGGCCGGAAGTTTAGGGACTAACTTCTGTAAATGGCAGTCAATAAATTTTGATAAATTGGCCGTGAGATCCCCTATTGCCGATATAATTGGTCTACCGGGTGGGTTTAATGGATCCTTATGTACTTTTGGTAAATAGTAAAAATAAGGGATCCTAGGGTGCAAATTATTAATAAATTCCAATTCTTGTTTATTTAAAAAACCTCTTTCAAAACCACACTTCAAAAGAATTTGCATCTCAGCGAGATAGACATCAGATGGATCTTTCTCAAGTAGGAGATAGGTTCTTGTATCACCCAGTATACACTGGGACTCCTTTTCATAGTCTCTATTATTCAAAATAACGATCCCACCCCCCTTATCGGCTGGTCTGATGGTAATTTCCTGATTCTGTTGAAGCCGTCTGATAGCTTGACGTTCCTTATTTGACAGATTGTATCTGAAATTATTACATCTGCTCTCAGATATGTTTTTAATGTCCCTTATCACATTATTCTGGAAAGCCTCAAAAGACTCAGAATACTCCTGAATAGGGTTAAAATTTGACTTCTTTTTCAACAAAGTATGTTGATAAGGATCTATCAGCTCAACCGCACCTTCCGCATTTTCACTAGTACATTTTTTCTTCAGATAGTACTTTTTTATAGCCAATTTTGTCATAAATAGTTTGATACCCATGAAGGCCTGAAACTTATCAAACTTAGTGCTAGGGGCATATTTCAATCCTTTATTCAATAGACTCAATTCGTTCTGATTCAGAACGTAGTCACTTAAATTAAAAATCTTTTGGTCTAGAACCACTAATTCCCCTGCTTGGTGTGTTTGGTGACTCTTTTTTTTGGTTGATTTCCCACCCCTACATCCCCTTTTTCGTGTTTTTTTTGGCCTACCTGTAAAAAAGGAAGATGGCTCTGTTTGGTTTTCATTCTCAATGGCGCTTTCCTCTGTTTATTCAGAGGTTTAGTACCCAAGCTCATGCCTGGTTGTGAATGAATATGGTCAACTCTTGAGTTAAGGGGAGTAGTCCCTAAATTGTCTAACACAATGAATCTATTCTGAGTTACAGTAGAAGGCAGTGGGGTAGAGATGGATGGTGATATTTCATCAATATTAGAGTGCGCAGTATTGACCATCAGACTATTGCTCCTAACAGTAGTGCCCTTGGTCTGAGAGTACTCAACATCAGAAGTGAGATGGATTGAAAACCGCTCACTAGATGTTAATGAAGAGTTTTCCACCCCCTGCACTTCATCTATAGTAATCAGTGGACTTTGTGTCCTAGATGAATTTTGGTTCTCACTATGGAGGAGATCATCCTCCGTTGTGTTTATAGGCTCAGATGCTCCAGATCCTGTACAGGGGTCACCCTTCAAGAGGGCAAAATCTCTCCCAAATTTCCTGCGTTTCTTATCCATAATCTCTTTTTCCTTTGACTGTATCCTCTTATGAATATTCACTGACAAATGTAGGATCTCAGGATGCAGTTCATAGGGCTTAATTTCCTCAAAAATATCAGAAATCACTTTCCTGATTTTCATTAATTCATTCCTTCGTTTTTCAATGATAAAACATACTGTTCGTTTGGAAAATTCCTTGAACATAGCATCCCACTCGGCCATAGTTTCACTATCGCCAATGTCCCCTGTAAGGGGTTTATACACAACAAGACCCCTTGGTATACAGTCAAAGGATAAATACCTTTCCAGTGTGGCTATTTCCCATAAATCTCTCATTTCTTTAATCAAATACTGTTCCAATTTCTTTAGGGATTGAAACACCACACTAAGATTTTCGGTACTAGCGGCTTTAGAGGTCTGTGGGTGCGGTAGATGAAAGAACTTTTGAATGTTGTATATTCTTTCTTTCCTATCTGTCCAAAGACCACTCATGTTTAAAAATAAATAAATAAGTGACTAAATAGAAGGCAGTAATCAAAAAAGGAAAAGGGGGGGAGGGGAATACTCCTAAAATAGCACAGCTGCTAAGAGGCAGTAGTGGTAAAAAAAGAATAAAAAATAAATGTCTCAGCCACAGCGCTAGCGCTATAGTCTACTCAGCTGCAAAATATTAGGATAATACCACAAAATTACTCCAAATAAATAAATAATTAAAAGTTTTAATATTTGCGCTCAGAGATAGACCTTTATATATACTAAACTCACTCTTCAAGTAGAAGTGGAAAACTAAGTAGCCAACCTAAACATCCAAACTTTTTGCTTTCAATGTCTGAATTAGAACCTCTGAAGGTGGAGGGTATATAAATGCTATCTATCCGCTATGGAGTATCCCTGATGAAGGAATCCGTTGATTCAGAAACGCGTCGGATGTTTTTGAGCTTCACCGCTCTCCATAGCTAGTCATGTGAGTGATCACGTGACTGTGACGTCACACAAGGTCCTGCGGACCTTGTCAGCTTTTCTCGGCGTGCGCCATTACCGCCTCAAGCCCAGGAGGGCGCACTGCAGAGAGGACGCCTGTCTCCGGCCGGGACAAGCGTCCGCAACTTATAGCATCAAACCCTTCTCCTCACATGGTGTCATTACTCTGGATTTTATTAATATTATCGTTGTCGTTTCATTGGAACCTCCTATGCACAGGACCTGGACTGCTAAGCACTATCAGTTCACAGAAGCTAATCTCAAGGTAATTCTTTTTCTTCTTTCTATGGACAATTTTTATTCTCCTTAGCCCCATGGTGAACTTTGTATACGTGGCATAATCTGAATTATAAAAATTTTTTTATTATTTTATTTTCTATTTTTGAAGTTTTTTGTAAAGAGTCAAGTAGGCAGTGCCTGACCCTCATCGCTAATTGGAGGTTGCAATTTAGGTTGGCTACTTAGTTTTCCACTTCTACTTGAAGAGTGAGTTTAGTATATATAAAGGTCTATCTCTGAGCGCAAATATTAAAACTTTTAATCATTGTAGATTTTGCTTTATGTTTGGGATCATTGTCTTGTTGGAAGACAAATCTCCGTCCCAGTCTCAGGTCTTTTGCAGACTCCAACAGGTTTTCTTCAAGAGTGGTCCTGTATTTGGCTCCATCCAATTTCCCATCAATTTTAACCATCTTCCCTGTCCCTGCTGAAGAAAATCAGGCCCAAACTATGCTGCTGCCACCACCATGTTTGACAGTGGGGATGGTGTGTTCAGGGTGAGAAGCTGTGTTGCCGTTACGCCAAACATATCGTTTGGCATTGTTGCAAAAAAGATCGATTTTGGTTTCATCTGACCAGAGCACATTCTTCCACATGTTTGGTGTGTCTCCCAGGTGGCTTGTTGCAAACTTTAAACAACACTTTTTATGGATATCTTTGAGAAATGGCTTTCTTCTTTCCACTCTTCCAGAAAGGCTAGATTTGTGCAGTGTACGACTGATTGTTGTCCTATGGACAGACTGTCCCACCTCAGCTATAGATCTCTGCAGTTCATCCAGAGTCATCATGGGCCTCTTGGCTGCATCTTTGATCAGTCTTCTCCTTGTTTGAGATGAAAGTTTAGAGTGACCGCTGGGTCTTGGTAGATTTGCAGTGGTATGATACTCCTTCCATTTCAATATGATCGCTTGCAAAGTGCTTCTTGGGATGTTTAAAGTTTTGGAAATCATTTTGTATCCAAATCCAGCTTTAAACTTCTCCACAACAGTATCACAGACCTGCCTGCTGTGTTCCTTGGTCTTCATGTTGCTCTCTGTGCTTCAAACAGAACCCTGAGACTATCACAGAGCAGGTGCATTTATACGTAGACTTAATTACACACAGGTGGATTATATTTATCATCATTAGTGTCATTTAGGACAACATGGGATCATTCAGAGATCCACAATGAACTTCTGGAGTGAGTTTGCTGCACTGAAAGTAAAGGGCCCAAATAATATTGCACGCCCCACTTTTCAGTTTTTGAATTTCCACAAAAATTTAAAATAACCAATAAATTTTGTTCAACTTCACAATTGTGTTCCACTTGTTGTTGATTCTTCACCAAAAATTTACTTTTGGTATCTTTATGTTTGAAGCATGATATGTGGGAAAAGGTTGAAAAGTTCCAGGGAGCCGAATACTTTCGCAAGGCACTGTAAGTAAAGAAATGTTCACAGTCAGTGGTTACTTACAGCTCTGCTTCCAAGGCCTACATGGTCCTACAGGTCTCTGCTTACCGGTCCTGTCCTTGACAATCTGGAAATTGACAGTAATGTTCGCTCAGCAAATCACTGGCTGAGAAGTAGCTGCTCTGACCATAGTTAATTGGGTATTTACGGTCAGAACGCAGAATCAGAAATTAATGTGAATAGAAGAAATCTCTCTATGATATTGCCCATATATAGGGTTTAGTCCTTGGCTGGGGCTACATCAGGCTAGTGTACATTGGGCCCATGGGTCAAAAGCTTTGCACAACAATGCAAGTGAATGGTCCTTGGGTTAAAAAAAAAAAAAAATCACAGCATGAACTATGATCCATATTTTTGCTTTTTCAGGTTAGGCTAGCTAATGGCCCAGATTAATCAAGACCAGTAATTTTCTTGCAGGTCTTGATAAGGCAGAGCGTAGGAGCCAGATACTTCAGATTCATTAAGGCTGTGTGCACACGCTGCGGATTAGGTGCGGATTCATCCGCGCGGATTTTGTAAAATCCGCAGGTGAAACCGCAGGTCAAAAGACCTGCGGTTTTACCTGCGGATTGCTCTGCGGTTTTGCCCTGCGGTTTTTCATCTCCTCAATGGAGGAGATGGCAAACCGCAGGGGAATCCGCAGAAAGAATTGACATGTCAATTCTTTCTGCGGATTGAAAACCGCAGATAATCCGCGCGGAAAATTCCGCACCGTCTGCACTGCACACAAGAAGAAATGCGTAGAGCAAGACAGGGAGGGGGGGGAGAAGGTGAATAAGCCCCGCCCAGCGGACCGGACAGCGGCAGTTTACATACATCTGAACCGATATAAAAAAGGTATTTATGCATGAAAGGTGTGGGGTCAGGGGGAAGCAAAAGTACTAAGGGAATCCTTATGTGACACACAATTGAATGTTATCATTATACGATAGCTCAAAAAAGGGGTGACAGATTCCCTTTAAATGCATCGGATCAAGAAGTTCTACCCCATCATTAATGTTAGAAAAAAAAAGATAAAGTTGCCATTGCGTAGCAGCCTAAGGGCAATATTTGATAACGGGAACAATACTGGTCTTCCATCATAATCGGCTGACAGCGTTACCTGTGTGCTTTGTACCTCAGCCCAGTGTTATACAGACAGTAATTCAGCATCTGTTCTCGCTCGCTGCTTTCTTCAGGAATGATGACATTTAGTATCCATTCCTAATAGTGTGGAGTGAAGTGCTAAATGTCAGAAGTATGAACAATTGGCGGCAGCTAGCTGTGCCCGGTGAATTGCCAGCGTTGTTCCAAACCTTGGGCAGCAGCGCTGCAAAATATCAATATAGCTGAAACATCGGGTCATTATTGTACTATAAGCGTTGAATAATACATGGCAGTTGCAATTGAAGCATGCCACCTCTGGTTTTCAATATCAGCAGGAAAAAGCAATTTCCAGAGCCTACACCATCAACCAGATATAGAGGGAAAGCACACCTTATCTACATGAACGCTTTATTTCTGAAAGAGCTAATTAAACTGAAATAATAGATTTTTTACTCATTTACAGAACATTATTTATGCATTGGTATTTGCAGGAAAGTGTCTCTTTCTATGAGATAGAAATTCTGTTACAAAGTGAAAAAATAACAATTGAATTAGGAAGAATTGGACAGATTTCACAATTTACAACATGGAAAATTAAATCTTCCCTTTGGGTCTCATGCACACAGATATATATGAATAAGAGAGCCACACAGGCTCGACGATGTACAGAGTCATCACATAGATGTCAGCAGAGTCGTTACCTCTGTATGACTTACATGCTTCTCATACACAATACAGCTTCTGATGAGACATGGTACAATTTCTTTCTGTAGGATTCATGCTGCTGTGATGAAAGTGTGGGATAGAAGAAGCTATACTCGCTTATGACTGTCATCAATGCATTAGTTGGTTATGGCACCTGATCAGTTCTGCACATGGCACCCTTAGGGAATCCACCAGCAGGTGTTTGCTATATAATTTGACAGCAGCACAAGGTAGGGACATAGACCCTGATTCCAGTGATGTATCACTTAGCTTACTGGTGCAGCCGTTAAGATAGAATCACAGTTTTCACTGTTGCAGATATAGCAGGCTCAGTTGTTGAGCTGTGTGTAACCCTGTCCACACCACAGTTTCCTGTGTAAGATGTATAGTGACAGAGAGCTGCTGATCAGTGCTGGGATTGTGGTTGGACTAGGATGCACAAGGCCAGTTGTCCTGTACTGATAATCCCTTGCTCGTAAAACAAAGGTTGGATTGAAAGAGTAAAACCTAATAAGTGACACATCCCTGTAACCAGGGTCTCTGCTCCTACAATGTGCAGCTCTCAGATTATGTACCAAAAACCTGCTGACAGAGTGTTTTTTTTAGGTAAGGAGAGAAATAATAGGTAAATGAGATACAGAAGTTTCTAGGTTGAGGAGTGGCTTAGAATATATAAAGGGGTTGTAGAGCCAGAGGGACAGTAGCTGAAGTTCTGTTTAGGAATACTGACAGCAAGACCTGCAGAAAACCGCATTGCAGAATTCAGAGAGGCAGAAGATCTGATACAAATGACGAGTACCACCTATGCTGGAAGCTGGCAGGTAAGGAGAGGTCCCACATGAAGCATCAGTGGAACAGAGGTGCGAGATACGAGTCCTGAGACTGCTGAGGGTTGAGAATGTTGCCCTGGAACAATGGAGGACTGATTGGTGCCAACCTAGGGTGGAAGTTTATAGAGAGAATTCTAAATATTGCCTCATGGAAGACTGGGAGAGCTGCTGATGTAGCTGGATTGCTGGCATTGCAAAGTAGGGACATGTGGGTGCCAAAACTGTAAAATTGTTTGTGATGATGAAGAAACTAAGAGATGTGTTGCTGACCGAATGTAACCACAAAGATGAAGCCTCTGTCAGTGTTACATGTGAGAAGTATCCAGCATTGTTCCTGCTCTCCATTATGGTTGTTCTTCCAAAACCACAATAAATTGAATCCTGGTTTTAACTATAATGGCCTCTCCTGCTTCCTTGTTTGTGGCCTTCACCACCGGATACCTCAGGCTGCTGCCCCTGGCCGGCTCACGAGGAAGCGGTATAGATAGGGTCAGGATGGGAGTTGTGCACATGACACGTTTATCACTCCTGTTGAGAGATCCACATTCGGTCAAAGGAAACTTGATAGTCACATGCTGGATTGGATGCTGTATCAGATCTACTCTGCCCTCGTAACACTACATGGAAGCACTTAAAGCGAGTGCTTAACTTTAGTGACACCCAAAGATCCCGACTGTGTTATACAATTGGCACCCAAGAGAAACTTGCTGATGCCAACCTGACAGTGTCTGTAGTTTACTGACACAACCCTGCTGACAGGTTCACTTTAATGCCTGCAACGATGCAAAATATTTATCCCAAATGTGGAACGTCTAAATGAAAAAAATTAATCTAAATGGCAGAATTATTTTTGTCACGTCACCTAGAAAATATATTCTGGAATAAAAAAAAAGATCAGAAAGTCATGTGGACACCAAAATTGTATTATTCTACTAATAAAAACTAGAGCTCAAACATCAGAAAAGAAGACCTCGCACAAGTCTATAAACAAAAAAAAAAAAGAAAAAACATTACGACACAATCAGAGTCCATAAATTCTTTTAAGTAGTAAACAAAACAAACCCCAAACTATATTTAGCATCACCACAACCTACTGACCTGTACAGCAAAGTTACCAGGTCATTTTTACCACAAAGCTAAAGTCATAAATACAAAACCCAATAAACCGCAGCAGAATTGCAGTTTTGTTTTTCAATTCCACCACACTTAGATTGTTTTCCTGTTTCTTAGTGCATTTTACATATGGTAAAATGAAGGTGTCATTCAAAACGACAACTCATCCCATAAAAAAAATCCTTTATGCAGCTAGATCAATGGTAAAATAAAAAGTTAGGGCTCTTGGAAAACGAGGAATAAAAACAAAAATGAAAAAAAGGGAGAAATATCTCTCTCTCTCTACAAGGTATAAAAGGAATAACAAATTCCGCAGCACAGATCATATTTATGCCGCACTTTTATCATTATACATATGTTAGAAAAACGTAGGGTATTAGAATATCACAGAGTACAACTTATTTATGAAGGATTTCTCACACTTTGTGTCTAGCAATAGGTAGGAAATAGTGATGAGTGAATGTACTTGGATAAGGTGTTACCTGAGCACGCTCCTGTGCTAACAGAGTGGCGTGCTCGAAAAATATGTTTGAGTCCCCGTGGCTGCATGTTTCCCGGCTGTTCGACAGCCGCCGCTTATGTATAGATTGCCCGTTTTTTAGGCAATCCCTGAATGTGTTGCGGCTGTTGATCAGCCGCAAGATATCCTGCCATGGAGACTTGAACACATTATTCAAGCACTCCAAAGATGCTCGGTTACCACCCGACCATGCTCAGATAACCCCATATCCGAGTACGTTCGCGCATCACTAGTAGGAAATCAATGCAGGTCCAATCCGGTGATGTTTTTAAGACAATGGCAGAATTATCAACAGGACACTCGTCTGTACATGAAACTCTTCACACTGCACCTAGTGATAGTCTGCAATGTTTGTATCGATTACCTGTGCTAATTGTTCTCCCCTAATATTGTCGTTTCAAGTAAATGAGACGCTCATGTTTTTTTATTTTTTTTTTATTGCTGCACTTTCTATTATCATTTTGCACACAGACATCATTGCACTTTCTTACGTTCATGCATAATCTTTAGTGTACCGTCCCTAAACTACGATAAAAATACCCCTCCAGGGTATCTAATAAAAGAAACACACAAAAAGCAATAGGACTATACAGGAATTTACATATCTACACAAATGTAGCATTATTTATTTTTTTTAAACACGAAAAAAACAACTGAAAAATAATACATTAAAATGAAACATTAAAAACCCTTTACCCATATATGTGATATAACACACATCATTCTATACCAGGTGTACTTACAATTTCTTACGACACTCGCTAGCTCGATCAATTTTGAACTCAGGTAGGCTGATGAATCCCTCTGCTTTTTCTTCCTGGAATTCAAAAAGAAACCGATATATATAAAAAAAAAATTAAATAAAACTGCAAATAATGAAAACATTTTTCCCTGAAATTTAGACAACGGACATGACATGTCAAATACAGACAATACAATCATAGAAAACATCTTTAACCCCTTCACCCCAAAGCCGGTTTTCATCTTCCTGACCAGGCCAATTTTTTCAATTCTGACCAGTGTCACTTCATTTGGTTATAACTCTGGAATGCTTCAATGAATCATAGTGATTCTGTTTTCTCGTGACATATTGTACTTCATGATAGTGGTAAAAAAAAAAAATGTAATACGACTGGCATTTATTTGTGAACATATCGGAAATTTGGTGATTTAAAAAAAAAAAAAAATGTTGGCAATTTTCAAACCTCAAATTTTTATGCCCTTAAACCACAGAGTTGTGTTAAACAAAATAGTTTGTTCTGCCGATTCTGTGCAGCTAGATATTTTTAAGTGCCGTTACAGCTATGGCCATTAGGTGTCATAAGTTGCCCTTCTCTTTTATTCATGTGTTTGGAATTTCTGTTCCCCAAATGGTTAATTGTTCAGTACCGCCCCTTCTTTCTGCCCTGGTCAACAAAATGTAACCATTTTTCCAGCCGTCTTCTGAGTAGTGCACACCTGCTCAGCTCTCTGCAAACCATTGCCTATATCAAGCGGATTCCGGTAAGATTAATGCAATAATGAGTTATGCATCTGTGTTAGCAGCCATAATGCAGCCTCCCATGATGTTTGCAATGCATGCTCAGCTTCTGTGATGTTATTTCACTACATGTTTGTTATAATCATCCTCTAGTTAAGCATCCTCTGTTCGGTCAGTGCAAGCTTGCAACCATTAGGTGTTTTAGACATCTTTCTCTTTTGCTGTTGTGTATGTTATATTGCTCAGCTCTTATATAATGCATGATAACAGCATCCTGTATCATTGCTACTGTTGTGATAATACCCTGCATTGCTATTACCTACCAGTATGTGTTTTGTGTACTGTCTACCAGTACTGACATGCTGTATTATCTGTCTCTTGTAGTTTTTACCTGAATCATCCACATTTTGTACAACAATCTCCTGAATCATCCACATTTTGTACAACAATCTGCTGAATCATCCACATTGTGTACAACAATAGCTGCATCATCCATATCTGTGTTCAACAATCTCTGATACCATCTTAAACTTGTGCAACAACCCCTGATCTCATCTACTACTGTGTTCTACTATACCATCTATTATCATCTCCAATTGCTGTCCATATCATCCCAATAAATAATAGACTTAAGCACCCATACAGTCTTGTTTCTGGGAGTGGATGAAAGGTTAAGCCGTATGCTGGTATCCACACAGCGTCATACGTGGAAGAAGGCAGAACATAGTTAATAAACATACACTGCCCACATGCCTACTTTACATCAGCACAATTTTTGAACCAGTTTTGTTTTGTCAGGAAGTTAGAAGGGTTAAAGGTTTATCAGAAATTTCTCATTTTTCCAACTAAATTTACAAAAACTTTTTTTTAGAGACCACCTCACATTTGAAGTGACGTTGAGGGGCCTATATGACAGGAAATACCCAAGAGTGACACCATTTAAAAACTTCACCCATCAAATTCCTCAAACCACATTCAAGAAGTTTATTAGCTCTTCAGGTGCTTCACATGAATTAATGCAAAGTGTAAGGAAAAATGAAATGAACATTTTCCTTTTTTTCTCAAAAAAATTTTACTTTAGTACAAAAGTTTTCAATTTTACAAGGTTATCAGTAGAAAATTGACACCAAAATTTGTTGTGCTATTTCTCACGAGTACACAGATACCTCATATGTGGAGTAAAGCTACTGTTTGGGCACACAATTTTTCCAACCACCCCCAGGACTGGGGGAAATTCGGATGGGGGGGTCAATCTGGAGTGTCCTTCACTTCATAAACCCTAAATCTGTGGGTGTTCCCTGAGGTATTCTCCAACAGTTTGCACAGTGTAATTCCGTACCTAGCCCTCTTACAGAGAAAGTATTTTTGGAATTTTAGCTTCCCTTTGAAATGAAACAGAGATTCATCTATACAGATGTCCCATTGGGGGTTGTACGCCTCAGCAATTGTTCTGCTGAAGTTTTCAACTACTGGTTGAATTTTTTTATAGACGATCAAGCTTAGAATTGTCTCGGGGAGGACACTGCGCATTATCACTATAATGCAAACATTTTTGGATTGTTTCAAATCATGTCCTTGTCATGGCCATGCGGAATACCGGTGCACTGTACAGTATATCAGTAATTCAATATTGCGGAAGCTCTAATTTTCTGACTCTCCATATGCAACACAATGCGCGAAAATGTTATCTCTGTTGCATTTACAGGGGTCCATTTGACGTATAATGACATGGGATTTTGGGTGAAAAATTGTTGGCATCCCCTTTAAGAACTGACCGGCCCGGTACCGAGTATAACCCTGGCCCTAGTGGGTGTTGCACATTCAAGCGTGGCTTCTGATTTGCCTCTCTAGCTATCCTACAAGCAGTTCTCACTGAAATTTTGCTTGGTCTTCCAGACCTTATATTGACCTCCACTGTTCCTGTTAACTACCAATTCTTAAATTACATTTCGAACTGAGGAAAGGGCAACTTAAAAACGCTTGACTATCTGTTCACAATAAATAGTAATTTTAACCACGGGGGGGAACAAATGTTTACATGCCTCTGTATAGCAACTTGCTGAGTATTTTTTCCCACTCTCAGAGTTTTCTTATAGAAAACCTGACATCTCATAAATGCAGCCCAATCCATGGGTATCATGCATCAGGCAGTGACAATGTGATCTCAGCTGGGTATGTTTTGACCCTGAAATGCTGTGGTGTTTCACAGAAAAACATAGAAGCTGGTCACCAAGCCGCATGCCATACTAGTCAGAGAGTTGGGTCCCTGGAGGCTTGTCCCCGCCCACTGCCAGTGATTCACAGGCCTCAGCCTACATGCACACATAGGCAGAGACCTGTTAATTCAGGGCAGCGGGAGGAGAGAAGCTGATGGGGATCCGCCTGACTAACTGGTATGCTATGCGGCTTGGTTACCATTGGCTATTAAAAGTATGTTATTCTCTGAAACGCTGCAGCATTTCAGAGTCAAACATACCTTGCTGAGATTACAGTGTCCGTGCTACCTATAGATTGTGCAACATGTATCAGACGTCAGGTTCTCTCTAAGCCATCCACATTATTCTTAAACTAATTTGTAGCTGGGTTGTAGTTCAGTTTAAGCTACAATATGTGAAAACATAGCACATTAAATATTCAAGGCTTCCTATTTTCCCAATGTATTCAAAAAAAGAGATTATCCATCCAAGTGTCACACTATCGCTTTATTATGGTACTTTGCCTAAGGTGGCAATTCTGAGAAATATGTCACAATCACAGAGAATGTCAAAACTGCTAAATCACAAACATGACACATACAACTTTCACAGGATAGTCCTTGCTGAATTAAAATGGGAGCTGTACGCAGTTCAGTACCAAAATCAAAGCAACACAGTGCTGCATGCTGGTGCAAATACGCTCCTAATACTGTGTATGGAATAGTCTCAATACATGAAAGCTCTAACACTTCTTGTTCTAAAATAAGTTTAGTAATAATACACTGGGTCTTTACATTATAACTGCAAATATTGTGTCCAATAATACTGTACATTTGCACCTTTTATTATAATCAATAATATAACTCAGAATCGTATTTACTATTACTATACTACTCTGATAGTCATCTGTGAAATATACTGCAGACCAGTGAAAATAAAAATATACCTAGAACAGAGTTGTTATCCACCTGAAATACTACATGGCAATACACAATCACAGGGGAATTAAAGGGAATCTGTTGCAGGTTTTAGCTATGGAATCTCAGGGTACCATGATATAGAATCATAGAATCATAGAATCATAGAATCGTAGAGTTGGAAGGGACCTCCTGGGCCATCTGGTCCAACCCCCTGCTCAAAGCAGGATTCGCTAAATTATCCCAGTCAGATGTCTGTCCAGCCTCTGTTTGAAGACTTCCATTGAAGGAGAACTCACCACTTCTCGTGGCAGCCTGTTCCACTCATTGATCACTCTAACTGTCAAAAAGTTTTTTCTAATATCTAATCTGTGTCTCTTCCCATTCAGTTTCATCCCATTGCTTCTAGTCTTTCCTTGTGCAAATGAGAATAAAGTTGATCCTTCTACAATGTGACAGCCCTTTAGATATTTGTAGACAGCTATTAAGTCTCCTCTCAGTCTTCTCTTTTGCAAACTAAACATTCCCAAATCCTGCAACCTTTCCTCATAAGACAGGGTTTGCAGACCGGTCACCATTCTGGTCGCTCTTTTCTGAACTTGCTCCAGTTTGTTGATGTCTTTTTTAAAATGTGGTGCCCAAAACTGGACACAATATTCCAGATGAGGTCTGACCAAAGAGGAGTAGAGGGAAATAATGACTTCACGTGATCTAGACTGTATGCTTCTGTTAATACATCCTAGAATTGCATTTGCCTTTTTTGCTGCTGCATCACACTGTTGACTCATATTCAGTCTGTGATCTATTAGTATACCCAAGTCTTTTTCACATGTGCTGTCACTTAGCCCTATTCCTCCCATTCTATATATGCTTTTTTCATTTTTATTGCCCAGATGTAGTACTTTGCATTTCTCCCTGTTAAAAACCATTCTGTTAGTTGCTGCCCACTTCTCCAGTTTATTTAAATCTTTTTGAATCCTCTCTCTCTCTTCTCTAGTATTAGCTATCCCTCCTAGCTTTGTGTCATCAGCAAATTTAATCAGTTTACCCTCAATTCCTTCATCTAAATCATTGATAAAGATGTTGAACAATACAGGGCCCAGGACAGAGCCCTGTGGTACCCCACTTGAGACATTCTTCCAACTGGATGTGCAGCCATTTACGACCACTCTTTGGGTCCGATCACTAAGCCAGTTATGAATCCACCTAACAGTTGCCTTGTCCATTCCATACTTAGTCATTTTTTCAATAAGGATTGTATGAGAGACTTTGTCAAATGCTTTGCTGAAGTCAAGATATACTATATCTACAGCATTTCCTTGATCCACCCAATCAGTGATACCGTCATAGAAGGAAATTAAGTTAGTCTGACATGACTTATTAGTTAGAAACCCATGCTGACTCTGTTTAATCACTTCATTCTTATCCAGGTATTGACATACATGTTGTTTAATAATTTGTTCAAAGATCTTTCCTGATATAGAAGTCAGACTCACCGGCCTATAGTTGCCTGGGTCCACCTTCTTCCCCTTTTTGAAGATAGGAACAACATTTGCTCTTCTCCAGTCTTCTGGCACTTCTCCTGTTCTCCAAGAATTTTCAAAGATTATGGAGAGGGGTTCAAAAATTTCTTCTGCTATCTCCTTCAGTACTCTGGGGTGTAATTCATCTGGACCTGGAGACTTGAATTCATTTAGGTTAGCTAAGTGTTTGCTCACTATCTTTCTGTTTATAGATATCCTGGATTCTTCTATTCCCTTAATAGGACAGTGAATAACAGTTGATGTTGCATTTCCTTTCTGAGAGAAAACAGATGCAAAATAGGAATTTAAAAGTTCAGCCTTCTCAACATCCTGTCTTACCATTTCATCATTTTCATCCTGTAAAAATCCTATAGCATCTTTGACTTTTCTTTTACTTTTGACATATCCCAAAATCCTTTATTATTGCTTTTGACATCTCTTGCAAGCCTCAGTTCATTTTCAGCTTTAGCTAATCTGATTTGTGCCCTGCAGGTTCTGCAGACAGCATTATATTCTTCTTTAGATATGCCTCCCTCTTTCCATTTTATAAACATTTTTTTCTTCCTTTTTAGCATGTGCTTAAGTTCTGTGTTCATCCATCCTGGTTTCCTTAAATGCTTCCTATTCTTCCCTCTTTTCGGAATTGTTAACAACTGTGCTTTGAGAATTTCATTTTTCAAGATTTCCCATCCTTCCTGGACATTTTTGTCTTTAAGGATATCCAGCCATTGGATCCCTCCAATTCTCTTTCTGAATCCCTTAAAATCTGCCTTTCTGAAATCTAACCTTGACGTCTGAGTCTTCACAGGTCTTCCACCTCTAGTAATCCAAAATTCTAAAATAGCATGGTCGCTACCTCCTAGGGTCCCAGCCACTTTTACCTCCTCAACCATTTCCTCCCTGTTTATAAGGATTAGATCCAAGGTAGCAGTTCCCCTTGTTTTCTCCCTTACCTTTTGGAAGATAAAGTTGTCAGCAAGAGAGGATAAGAATTTCCTTGACCTGTTAGTTTTGCCTGAGAGAGATTCCCAACAAATGTCTGAATAGTTGAAATCTCCCATGACAACTATGTCATATTTTTTGGAGAACTTGGCCATCTGATGCATAAAGAGTTCATCTATATCTTCGGCTTGCACAGGCGGCCTGTAGTAAATGCCTACAATGGTGTCCTTTCCATTGTTCTGTCCTTGTATTCTTACCCAAACAGTTTCCACAGAACTCCCAGTCTCTGAAGCTTCAATCTCTGTGCAGATATACGCGTTTCGAACATACAATGCGACACCCCCTCCTCGTTTATCAAGTTTGTTTCTTGCAAATAAGTTGTATCCTTCTAGTCTTGTATTCCAATCCAATTCCAATATAGGGGCAGAGAGCCTGATCTCAGGGATGTGTCACTTACTGGACTGCTTAGTGTAGTTCTGATGGAATATTTGTTTTCTCTGTTGTAGATGTAGCAGTGCTCAGAATGCTGAGCTGCGTATAACCCCGCCCACACCCCTGCCTGGCTGCTTCCTGTGTGCTGTACATTGTCAGCTAGTGCCTATCAGTAGTGAGGGTGAGTTACACAGATTATTTGTTGTGACTTGCACAGGACACCAAGTTCTCTAGTGATAATATCATGCTGATAAAACAATGATTGTATTGAAACTAACCCACACAGTCTAATAAATGACACATTGCTGTTATCAGGCTCTCTGCCCCTGCATTATAATACTCTCAGATTAAATAGCAAAAACCTGCTCACAGATTCCCTTTTAAGGAATATTTCCATTTTGAACATTTATGGGAGTATCAACAAGATATGCCAAAAGTGCATACATCCATGTCACAAATGGTGCCTGAACTCAGGCTTGCTCAGAAAATATGGAACTTCCATACAAGTGAATGCTGACCGTCGTCCCTACCAGGTGGCTCAGAGCATATATTCACAGTGAGCCATTGGCTTCTCATTCTCATATGCCAAAAAGAGTGTCAAGACAGAATGCAATTGAATAACCTGTCCCATACCCATGTGGATTGATTGTAGAAATACGTAAAGTACATATGTATCTTTGTGTCTACACAGTGGCATCTGCCAAAGTATTACATTCTTCCAACTTCAAGAATAGGGCTTCAGCTGATGAGACAGTATTGAATGCATATATGCAAACTGCCTCTTCAGAGAGAAAGAGGACTTGAACTCTATAGCGCCACCTGTTGGAACTAGCTATTCTACAAGCCACAATCAACCCTTTAACGAGTCTTGCAATATGACAGGATAAAAGCCAAATTAGAATCTCAATCTGAATACATGACAGTTTAGCAGAACAAAGCCATAAAGAAAATCCTGATTTGTAAGATATTGTTAAAAATGATAACAAATTTCTACAAACTGACCTAGATTATTTGTAGACATAAAAAAAACAATGGGGTAGTAGTTTACAGCGGAACTGCTACAGCTAGAAAAAAAAAAAATCAACTGATGATGCCATAAACAAATTTGCTTCTGAATAAAACATACAATCATCAGGAAACGGTTTGAAGCCATGAATCCTGCATCGCTACTAACTGCTTGCATAAATATTCAATCCCCAAGATTTGCAAGAAATGGTAAAATCCTGGATACTTGCTAAAGAATATATTATATTCCAGAGGTGGCAGCCAGAAAATAATTTCTAAATATGCTTTGAAGTTCCACATAATTTCTCTGGGGAGAAACGGTACATTTTTGCTCCTGTCATACTGAGAAAAGACTCTGCGCTTACATGAAACTGATCATCACTTTATCACTAGGGTTTTAGCTATACTACTTAGCATAAAATTGTAATTTTATTCTGTATTTTGGTTATTGTATTATGTGAATATATCATGGAAATATTTTATTGACAGTTTGTTTTACATTTGGTGCTTTCTAAGAATAAAGACTATTTCCAATGACCACAAATTGCAGAATAGAAAATAACTGCCTTTACTTATTCTATCCTAAACCTCCTAAGAAAAACATGAAGTTCTTGAAATCCAAAAAGGTTTTCAAACAATGACTTAAAATAGATGGGACAAGTACAACGTGGAATGAAAAAGTAAATGGACTCCATCTTGTGACGTCGCCGTCGGACTCGGGGGCTGGTGTTCCTGCCTCGGCCACTGGGAGGCGCCGGACTGTCACCTCGCCGTCGGACTCGGGGGCTGGTGTTCCTGCCTCGACCACTGGGAGGCGCCGGACTGTCACCTCGCCGTCGGACTCGGGGGTTGGTGTTCCTGCCTCGACCACTGGGAGGCGCCTGACTGTCACGTCGCCGTCGGACTCGGGGGCTGGTGTTCCTGCCTCGGCCGCTGGGAGGCGCCGAACTCCTTCGACTGGTGGTGCCGGCGATAGGAGGGCTATGTCCTCATGTGGACCCGCTCCTTTGACGCATGCCTCAGTCGTCGGGCATCGCCCTGTGGGTGATGTTGGTGACAGAGAAGGGTCCCCTGCGCAGGCGTCTGATGGGTGCAGGCTTTGCACTTCTGTCAGAGGTGAAGGGGTTGGTGCATTGCCATCTGGCCTGGGGGTGGTCCAGATTAGGTCATCAGGCTGTGAGCCTGTGAGGAATAGTCGTATCCTTCAAATATTTTGGAGCCTGTCCTGCAGGCCGCCAGATATAGTCTTGGTTTCCCCAGTGTGCCAATGTTTATATTGCTTTGTGACTCTGACCTTAGCCTGGATTTCTGACCCTTCTCTACAGCCTGCCGATTCTGTACCTCTGCTGCTCTCCCGGTTTTGACTCTGACCTTGGCCTGGATTTTCGACCCTTCTTCAGCCTGCTGATTTTGTACCTCTGCTGCCCGCCCGGTTTTGACTTGGACTCCTGACTATGCTTTCGGTCCCGTTGATTAATCCCTTCCTGGCGACCGTCCTGCTCCGGTCCACTGCGCTCATAGGCAGCTACTCCTTGGGCTCCATTGTAATTCCAGATTCCTCTATAGGGGTAAAGGGTCTAGGGGTGCTGTCTTACTTGCAGCTCAGACTCGCACCAGACGGACGTCACACATCTAGGACGTGGCCATATCTAGCCACAGAAACTATGTCGACTTCAGGTATTAAAATTTGTAATATTTGTTCCTTATAAAAATATTTAGGTTTCCACAAATAAAGGGTATTACGGTAATTGTTTGACAAAACATTATGCCATGATGTAAAATACCCCCAAAATACTGCAAATGAGTTGGCAAGTGTAGTCCTGGAAAGTGCTTTGGCTCTTCACAGTAAATCCTGCCCTTTGCCTTGAATGATGGCTCCAATATTCTCTTATGTACAAAACATTGGAATAGAAATGTTGCACCTGCACCACATGTTCCTAGTCTGGAACATGCACAGCACTCGAATTGCTGTGAGAAATGACTTCTTAGAATGGTAGCTGTTGTGAATTCATTTTCTGCTCCTCCTTCCGTTCTCCCTCTGGTGGTGACAGGAGGTAGTGAGGTTGGTTTAATTGGTAGTGATCTGCCACCTGATGAGGAGGATAACGATTGGATTTCTGGAGTATCAGACTGGATATAAGACAGCCGACACCCTATCCTGGTGCTGGTGATTCAGTCTGCTTCTCAGGTCTTGGACTTCAGCTCTGTTCCAGTCTTCTCAAGTTAAGTTTGTTTTTGCTACTGTTCACACTTGCTCTTGTTGCTCAATTCAGTTTTTTTGTGGTCAGCCAGCCCCTGCTGGGGTTGTGCTGAATTTCTACTCCTATTTATCTGTATTTGCCTTTTGGTCCCTTATTAAATTGGCCTCATTTTGCTCTGTCTCAGAATATTTCAGAGTGCTGATATAGTGGGAGAAGTCTAGTGACTTCAGGATTAATTTTGCCATCAGAAGTGTTGGACATTATTTTGGTAGGGTTCTTGGCAGATTGCAGACAGTGTCTTTCCTTTCCTGTCCTTTCTAGTTAGTCGGGCCCCATCGTTTGCTCAGCCTATTTTTCTGCCTTTGTTTGTGTTTTCATCTTGTTTCACCGTCAATACATGTGGGGGGCTGTCTTTCCTTTGGGGTCTGCTCTGGGGCAGTTTTCCTCTTTTCCTGCTTTAGGCTTATGTAGCTCTCCGGTTGTGACGAGGCGTCTAGGATCATCGTAGGTACGCTCCACGACTGCTGCTAGTTGTGTGGTAAGATCAGGGATCTGCAATCTGCATAGTTACCAACCACTCTGGTTTTCTGAGACTTGGATTGTGTTGTTTTTTCCTCCTCGGTGACCCATTCATAACAGAATCACCAGCCATACCGCAGATTCTAGGGTACTCAAAAGCAGGAGAAAATTGTTTAAAAAGGAAAAAAAAAAACTGTCAGAATTTTTTTTTTTTAAATTATATTTTTTCCTCGTTTTCTCTGGGGCCGTAGGAGGATTTTTTTTTTCCTCTCCTAATGGAGATTAAGCAACTGTCTGATCGTGTGGAGCAACTTGCTGCTGAAGTACAGGGAATTTCCACCTATCTCATTCAGTCACATGCTGCTGAACCAAAGATTCCTACTCCTGATGTGTTTTCTGGGGATCGGTCTAAATTTCTGAATTTTAAGAATAATTGTAAATTATTTCTTGCCTTGAAGCCTAGCTCATCGGGGAGCTCTGTGCAGCAGGTTAAAATTGTCATCTCCTTGCTGCGCGGCGATCCCCAGGATTGGGCTTTTTCTATGACACCTGAAAATCCTATTCTGACTAATGTGGATGCATTTTTTCAGGCCTTGGGGTTGTTGTATGATGAACCTAATACCGTTGATCAAGCTGAGAGAACTCTGTTGCCATTAGACCAGGGTCAGGATCCTGCAGAGTTGTACTGTCAAAAATTCCGAAAGTGGGCGGTCCATACTACATGGAATGATAGTGCATTGGCAGCTCTCTTTCGGAAAGGTTTATCAGAGACCGTAAAAGATGTTATGGTGGGATTTCCTGTTCCCTCTGGTCTGGATGGCTCTATGTCATTAGCCATTCAAGTTGATCGGCGTTTACGTGAACGTAAAACTACACGGGAGGCGCTGCCACCTTTTGAACAAATGTCTGAACCTGTGCAATGTGATGGGGTTCTGTCTAGGGCGCAACGCCAGGAGTTTAGAAGGAGTAATAAGCTGTGTTTTTTCTGTGGAGACGCCTCTCATACTATTTCTGTCTGCCCTAAACAAGAGAAACATTTTTCACACACATTTGCTGTGGGCAGTGTACAACCTAAGTTCCTTTTGGAAATTACTCTGATCTGCTCCTTGTCCACATTTTCCACTAAGGCTTTTGTGGATTCAGGAGCAGCTCTGAATCTGATGGATTTGGACTTTGCTAAACGTTGTGGTTTGTCCATGATGCCTCTGCAGATGCCTGTTCCTTTGAGGGGTATTGATGCCACTCCTTTGGCGGAGAATAAACCTCAGTATTGGACCCAGGTGATAATGCGAGTTACCCCAGACCACCAAGAAAATTGTAAATTTTTGGTGCTGCATAATTTGCATGATACTATTGTTCTGGGTTTCCCCTGGTTGCAAACTCATAACCCAGTTTTGGATTGGAAATCTGTGTCTGTGGTGAGTTGGAGTTGTCAGTGTGTTCTTAGGGACGCTCCTGTTTTCTCCACATCTCCTCAGCCTCATGATATTCCTGATTATCTGGCTAATTTCTCTGATGTATTTAGTGAGAGTAAGGGTGTGTGCACACGCTGCGGATTCTGCTGCGGTTCCGCAGTGGATTTGGCCACTGCGGCTCCGCAGCAGTTTTTGCTGCGGTGTACAGTACCATTATTCCCTATGGGAATAAAAAACCGCAGTGCAGACGGTGCGAATTTTTACGCGCGGTTTTCCTGCGGTTTTGAAACCGTAGAAAGAATTGACATGTCAATTCTTTCTGCGGATTCCGCTGCGGTTTGCCATCTCCTCCATTGTGGAGATGAAAAACCGCAGGGCAAAACCGCAGAGCAATCCGCAGGTCTTTTGACCTGCAGATTTACCTGCGGATTTTACAAAATCCGCGCGGCCAAATCCGCACCCCAATCCGCAGCGTGTGCACATACCCTAAGTCTGCGTCTTTGCCTCCTCATAGGAGTTATGACTGTGCAATTGAGTTGATGCCTGGGTGTAAATTTCCCAAGGGTCGGCTTTTCAACTTATCTGTACCCGAAACATGATGCTATGCGATCCTATATTAAGGAGTCGTTGGAGAAGGGTCATAGTAGACCATCCTCGTCACCTTTAGGCGCTGTTTTTTTTGTGGCCAAGAAAGATGGTTCATTAAGACCGTGTATTGATTATCGTTCCCTTAACAAAATGACGGTTAAATATCAGTACCCGTTAACTCTGGAGAATAAATCAGACATCAGAGGTAAGAGAGCCTGCTGGTTTAATAAGCTTGACCTCAGGGGGGCGTATAATCTTATTCGCATCAAGCACGGGGATGAATGGAAGATGGCGTTTAATACTCCGGAGGGACATTTTGAGTACCTGGTGATGCCTTTTGGGCTCTCTAATGCCCCTTCTGTCTTCCATTCCTTTATGAATGATATTTTCCGAGACTTTGTGGATAAGTTTTTGATCATCTATCTGGATGATATTTTGATCTTTTCTAGTGATTGGGATTCCCATGTGGAACATGTCCGGACTGTGTTCCGGATTTTGAGGGAGAATTCCCTGTTTGTTAAGGGATCGAAATGCCTCTTTGGTGTACAGAGGATTTCATTTTTGGGATTTATCTTATCTCCATCGACTATTGAAATGGACCCGGCCAAGGTACAGGCCATTTATGATTGGGTTCAGCCTACCTCTTTGAAGGCTCTCCAGAAGTTTTTGGGTTTTGCTAATTTATATCGTAAATTTATAGGTAATTTTTCTAGTATTGTCAAACCACTGACTGATCTGACCAAGAAGGGAGCTGATGTGCTGAATTGGTCTCCTGAGGCTGTCTCAGCATTTCAGGAGCTTAAGCGGAGATTTACTTCAGCTCCAGTTTTACGGCAACCTGATGTCTCACTTCCATTTCAAGTGGAGGTAGACGCTTCTGAGATTGGTGCAGGAGCTGTTTTGTCCCAAAAAGACCCTGTGACTTCTAAGATGAATCCTTGTGCCTTCTTTTCTCGAAAGTTTTCCCCATCTGAACGCAACTTGTTGTGAGTTCATTTTCCCCTTCATTACTGAGGCCCGAGGAACTCCCTCTTCTGGTAAAGAAAGGTAGTGAGCCTGATTGTCAAACACCTGAGGCTGATGATTGTGACTGGCTGAGTGGAGTTACGGACTGGATATAATGCTGCCGACGCCCTTCTGCCCTGCGGGTGATTTCTCTGTGGGATCCTTGGAGACCAGTCTGAATTCCTGCTCCTCCAAAGCTAAGTTTACTGCTCGGCCTTTTGCTTTTGTGCTTTGACTTTGTTTTTGCTTTGTTTTTCTGGATTTCTGCCATTCCCTGCTGGGGTGTGCTGAATTCATTTAGCTCTGTCTTCTGAAAATACCTGAGTGCTGATTCAGTTTTGGAAGCCTAGCTGCTTCAGGGCCTTTTTCATATCAGCTGGTTGGCTTATGTCTTTGATAGGGTTTTGGCAGATTGCAGACAGCAGCCTTCCTGTCCTTTCCTATCTAGGTAGTTTTGGGGCCCCGTCTTTGCTCAGTCTATCTTTCAGTCTGTGTTAGTATTTTCATCTTGCTTCACCGTCATTATATGTTGGGGGCTGCCTATTGCTTTGGGGTCTGCTCTGGGGCAGTTTAGATTTCCCCTTTCTTTCTTTAGGCCTATGTATTTCTCCGGCTGTGATCGAGGGGTCTAGGGCATCGTAGGAACCCCCCACGGCTACTGCTAGTTGTGTTGATAGGTTCAGGGGTCTGCAATCTGATAGTTGCCAACTTCTCTGGTTTTCTGGACTTAGCTTGTATTTCTGCTTTTGCCTCCTACGGTGACTCATTCATAACAGCAACTATGACGTGGGGAATCGGGAATTGCTGGCCATGAAATGGGCATTTGAGGAGTGGAGAAATTGGTTGGAGGGAGCAAGACATGAATTTGTGGTCCTCACCGATCACAAGAATCTGATTTATCTGGAGTCGGCCAAACGCTTGAATCCTAGACAGGCTAGATGGGCCTTGTTTTTCACGCGTTTTAATTTTGTGGTCTCTTTTCTTCCGGGCACTAAGAATGTTAAGGCAGACGCCCTTTCTAGGAGTTTCTTTGTTGATTCTCTTAATGTGACCGAGCCTACTACTATCCTAGGTGAGGGGGTAGTTCTTTCTGCCATTTCGCCCGATTTGAGACGCTCCCTGGAGGAATTTCACGAGGATAGGCCTGAGCATTGCCCTATGGGAAGATTGTATGTTCCTGACCAGTGGAGAAAGAGAGTGATGTCTGAAGTCCATTGCTCCGCATTGGCTGGTCATCCAGGTATTTTTGGTACCAGAGATTTGGTGAGTCGGTCCTTTTGGTGGCCTGCCTTATCTCGTGATGTCAGCAATTTTGTACAGTCCTGTGGAACTTGTTCTCGGTCTAAACCCTGTTCTCGTTCTAGTGGGTTGCTGATGCCCCTGCCGGTGCCCAAGAGGCCATGGACCCATATCTCAATGGATTTTATTTCTGATCTTCCTGTCTCTCAGAGAATGACTGTTATCTGGGTGATTTGTGAAAGATTTTCGAAGATGGTCCATCTTGTACCACTCCCAAAGTTGCCTTCTTCTGCTGAGTTGGTACCCTTGTTTTTACAACAGGTGGTTCGGTTACACGGGATTCCTGAGAACATTGTGTCCGATAGAGGGGTCCAGTTTGTTTCCAGATTCTGGAAAGCCTTTTGTTCCAATCTGGAAATTCAGTTATCCTTCTCTGCGTTTCATCCCCAGACCAATGGGCAGACTGAGAGAACAAACCAGACCCTGGAGTCTTATTTAAGATGTTTTATATCTGCTGATCAAGATGATTGGGTCTCATTTTTGCCCTTGGCCGAATTTGCGCTGAACAATAGAGCTAGTTCTGCCACTTTGATGTCACCCTTTTTCTGTAATTTTGGGTTTCTTCCTCGATTCTCTTCAGGGCAAGTGGAATCTTCGTCGTGCCCAGGTGTGGACACTGTGGTTGTGAGAATGCAGCAGATATGGGACCAAGTGGTGGATAAGTTGTCACTCTCTCAGGAAAAGGCCCAGCGCTTTTCCAACCTGCATAGGACCATTGGTCCTCGCTTTAAAGTGGGTGATATGGTTTGGTTGTCGTCTAAGAATATTCCTATGAAGGTTGCATCTTCAAAATTTAAGCCAAGATTTATTGGACCTTATAAGATTTTGGAGATTCTTAATCCTGTTTCTTTTTGATTGACTCTTCCAGTTACGTTCAAAATCCATAACGTATTTCACAAGTCACTGTTGAAGAGGTTTGCTGAGCCAGTAGTTCCTGTGGCGGCACTTCCTGACCCTGTATTAGTTAATGGCAATGTGGTATATGAGGTAGAGAAAATATTGGATTCTCGTTTGGTTAGACGGAGACTCCAGTATTTGGTCAAATGGAAGGGTTATGGCCAGAAGGATAATGGGTCTTGGGTCTCTGCCTCTGATATTCATGCCAATAAATTGGTTCGTGCTTTTCACCGGGCCCATCCTGATCAGCCTGGTGGCATGGATGAGGGTTCGGTGACCCCTCCTCAAGGGGGGGTACTGTTGTGAACTCATTTTCTGCTCCTCCTTCCGTTCTCCCTCTGGTGGTGACAGGAGGTAGTGAGGTTGGTTTAATTGGTAGTGATCTACCACCTGATGAGGAGGATAACGACTGGATCTCTGGAGTATCAGACTGGATATAAGACAGTCGACGCCCTATCCTGGTGCTGGTGATTCAGTCTGCTCCTCAGGTCTTGGATTTCAGCTCTGTTCTAGTCTTCTCAAGTTAAGTTTGTTTTTGCTATTGTTCACACTTGCTCTTGTTGGTCAATTCAGTTTTTTTGTGGTCAGCCAGCCCCTGCTGGGGTTGTGCTGAATTTCCACTCCTATTTATCTGTATTTGCCTTTTGGTCCCTTATTAGATTGGCCTCTTTTTGCTCTGTCTCAGAATATTTCAGAGTGCTGATATAGTGGGAGAAGTCTAGTGACTTCAGGGTTAATTTTGCTATCAGAAGTGTTGGACATTATTTTGGTTGGAATTTTGGCAGATTGACGACAGTGTCTTTCCTTTCCTCTCCTTTTTAGTTAGTCGGGCCCCATCGTTTGCTCAGCCTATTTTTCTGCCTTTGTTTGTGTTTTCATCTTGTTTCACCGTCAATACATGTGGGGGGGCTGTCTTTCCTTTGGGGTCTGCTCTGGGGCAGTTTTCCTCTTTTCCTGCTTTAGGCTTATGTAGCTCTCCGGTTGTGACGAGGCATCTAGGATCATTGTAGGTAAGCTCCACGACTGCTGCTAGTTGTGTGGTAAGATCAGGGATCTGCAATCTGCATAGTTACCAACCACTCTGGTTTTCTGAGACTTGGCTTGTGTTGTTTTTTCCTCCTCGGTGACCCATTCATAACAGGTAGCGTTGGAAGGGACCTCCTGGGTCATCTGGTCCAACGCCCTACTCAATGCAGGATTCACACTGGTTCCATAAACCATCTCAGACAGATGTCTGTCCAGCCACTGTTTGAAAACTTCCAATGAAGGAGAACCCACCACGTATCGTGGTAGCCTGTTCCCCTCTTTGATCACTATCACTGTCAAAACAGTTTTTCTAATATCTAAACTGTACCTTCTCCCTTTCAGTTTCATTCCATTGCTTCTAGTCTTTCCTTGTGCAAATGAGAATAAAGCTAATCCCTCTACAATGTGACTTCCCTTGAGATATTTGTAGACAGTTATTAAATCTCCTCTTAGCCTTCTTTTTTGCAAGCTAAACATTCCCAGATGTGCTGTTGCTTAGTCCTATTTCTCCCATTCTGTATATGCTTTTTTCATTTTTATTGCCCAGATGTAGGACTTTTCATTTCTCCGTTAAAAAACATTTTGTTAGTTGCTGCCCACAGTTCCAGTTTGTTTAGATCTTTTTGAATTCTCTCTCTCTTCTCTAGTATTAGCTATCCCTCCTAGCTTTGTGTCAAAAGCAAATTTAATCTGTTTACCCTCAATTCCTTTATCTAAATCACTGATAAATATGTTAAACAGAAACCTGCGGTACCCCACATGAGACATTCTTCCAATTGGATGTGCAGTCATTTATGACCACTCATTGGTAGAGATGAGCAAATTTGTTCGGATTTTTGCCCCAAATCTGATTTTGACATATTTGTGCCATATTCGGACACTATTCGGGCCAAATGCTTGTCTTATGATCGCTTCCGAACATATTCGGCAATTTCTACTCCCATTGACTCTAATGACGTTAGGCTGTTTTTGACGAATAGACGAATATTGCAAAAAAATATAAAAATTCTATTTAGATCGTATTTGGAACCGAATCCGAACAAATTAGCTAATCTCTACCTATTGGGTCCGATCACTAAGCCAGTTATGAAGACACCTAACTAATGATACGCAGGTTGTTGACCACAGCAGGGAATATAGGGATTTGAATAAGGTTTACAGCACGAAATCAGAGTGCTTGACACAAATGGGAAGTTCGTTTTTTTTTGTAATGCGGCCAAAAAGGGCAAGTATGAACATGTCTTATACCTGGAGAGGTTACTATTTTAGCACCAATAAGGCTCCTGACAGACTTCCATTGATTTATTCAATATTCTAACTCAAGGAGTAAGAGCAAACTGCACAAGTAAAAAAAAATTGTGGTTAAAAAAATAAACTTGGCTAAACAGGTATTATAAACAAAATACATATTAAAGGATCCTTATGTGGTGGGCCACTGGGGAGGCGCCAGATGTTGCAGAAGGGCCAGCTGAGGCATGTAGTCCCACTGGCAGCAGATAATGTCACCGTAGCCGAAGTGGGTTGCTGGACCCCTCAACCCTTCCCTCGTGTCCACAGCAATTGTCAATTGTGGGAGGTGGCACTTGTGGATGGTATAGGACCCCCCGGAAGCACTCCTGTAGCGGTGGTGTCTGGGTGCAGGTTTTGGAGCGCCCGTGGTGTTTGTGCAATCTCCAGCAGCCAGACACGCAGGTGAACTTGTAAACATAACAATTTTACTGAAAGAGGTAACAGGTACAGTCTCTCTCTTAAAGGCAAAGTTCACAGTATATTGCGCATATGAAAGTAATGATTCTCTCCTCATGAGACAAGCAAGGTTATGGTCTCTCAGGGTGGCTGGAGCAGAGTTCTCTTGACTTGCTATTAGTGGAAGTGCTATGTGCAGTCCAAGAAATATTACACTGATGGAGGGACCTTTACAGACTGGCTTCTCTGTGGAAACACACTAAAGTGTGGAAGTACTCACAGTTTCGGGCCTACCATTCCCTTTCGCAGGGGGTAGGTTAAACAAAGTCGGTGGCATGGCAGCCACGTGGATCTGTTCCTTGCTAGAAGCAAACAGGATAACCAGCATGCAGGAGAGCACATGTGCAGCGTTAGCTCTCCTGACTAGAAGACTTCATTCCTTTGTGGAGGAGATTATTTGGAGAAAGATGTCCCCTCAGCGAGGACTCGCATGGAAAACAATGATGGGAACAGTAGTGTTTACTCCCTCAGGCAGCTTGAACCGCCCAGCACTGGACAAACTCAGGAAGTCTGTGTGAGCCCTGAGCTGGGAGGCTCCTCCCAGCCATTTCTATGGCAGCTTGTTGTGAGAAGAATAATCACTTAACTTTCATATACACATTGGAGAGTAGATGGCAGCAAAGCACATTTATGAGTCATCGGTATACAATGAAATGTATTACATTTTCTAACTCACAGTGCCCAAACTAATTCTGACACACTGGAACAAATCTACTGCCACATGACAACTGCTTTAATCACCAGCAGTAGAACGGGTATCGGGATACCACACCTAGAGTTCAGCAGAAAGTAGGGGTCCTAGTAATAACATGAGACGATTTGGTGGCATCACAATATCAGACACACCCACACTGACATAAGAGATCCTAAGCCTTAAATTGTTTTTCTGCTCTTTTATTATAAAGAAGCCATCCTTAAGAAAGAAGTCATACTAAAGAAAGAAGTCATACTTATCACATGAATCTGCCCCGTTTCAACGCTCTGTTGCTATCCGCTCTACCAGAAGTGATGACAGCAAGAACATCAGTGACCTGACTGCTGAGGCCATGGATAGGCTGCAGTCAGGTGGCTGGTGATTGGCATGTCATAGCTTAAAGACCTTCACAGCTGAAGCTATGGAGCACGCAGTGGTTTGGGGTACTAAGTATGGCTTCTGCTAATGAGTGAATTGATTTAATGTAAATTGAATTTGAGCTGAATCTGGATTTCGCTGGATGTGGCAAATACAAACAATTTGCGATTCGCTTCACGCTGCCATTAGCTGCTGCCATTTTACACAATGCAGAAGGTTGCATCAGCCACAGAAAGATCACTTGACCTTGTGCAGGCTTTCACACAAAGCCTTGAAACAATCATACGACACGGTAAAGCCAACCAGGAGAGCGTATTATAGCCAATATAAAAGAAGCAGAAAACGCAGCAGCCATATTGCAGTAAATCTGTATAGTGAAAAGAGGTCACAGATGCACCATAGAGATATGGAGTGAAAGCCATAAAACACCACAGAAACTAAAAAGATAGTCTGTGCAACAGCACAACAGTGAAGATTAATATGGGAGGAAAAGAGACTAGTGTCTCCTCACAAACTGAGTTTCCTGGCAAAATTCAGCAAATCTGGAAAATTCAAATCTCAAAAGATTTGCACATCTTCGACGGCTTCTGTTTTCCATTCTCCAATTATAAGATTCAATTCCCTATATTATCTTTATTAACAGGTCAAAAAACCCCTGTAATAAACAACTAAGGGATGCTTGTTGGAGTGAATGGGGCAAGGCTGCAGCACCACGCACAACCACACACATGGATGAGCCGCAACGCCAAGTTAAACAATAAAGTCCACCTTTCAGTCTGCTAAAGGTGGAGGAACTTCACCAACCAATATCCAAACCCTGTTTTGTTTTTTTTTGGGGGGAACAGGGGTTCCTGTGAGGTAAAACTAAAAAATAATTGCTCAGAGAACACTTATGAGTTGATAATCCATGAAAGTTTGACACCGCTGTCCTTTGCACAAAATTTGGGTGGCTGTAAATGACAACTGGTGGCTCCAAGCTTTAATGCGCTCCAGATAAATTCATTAATCTGCGTGGTGTTTTTAGTGTAGGAAAGGAGTACGATTATGAAAAATTGTATGACTTTTTGAAAAGTCAATATGCAAATAAAGTCCGTGGAGCCTCCAGGGAAGGACCCAGCCAAGGAGTGGCTCCTTTCGGAAACCACCATTACCACCATGTTAATTGGCCCTTTAAGTCAATATCCAGCTCTTTACGAGTTTCCAGATATGACAAGGGAAATACCAAGGCCAGGTATCCACAGACAGCTGTTTCAGGGTGTTGCCCCTCAGTGTGGAGTAGGATTCTGGCTAGGTGGGAGCAATGACTAGTAGGCCAACATCACAAAACAATCACTGACCTCAGGGAGACCAGTCAAAGAAAAGACTGCGGCAGTCGGCAAAGGCTCTCAATCAGTGAAATCCTAGGTGCATTGCTCCCTGGGAAATACGAATATGCAAATAAAGTCTGTGGAGCCTCATTTAAGAGTCTCAAATACAGGACTAGCCAGATCTTCCTCCAGGGAAGGACCCAGCCAAGGAGTGGCTCCTTTCGGAAACCACCATTACCACCATGTTAATTGGCCCTTTAAGTCAATATCCAGCTCTTTACGAGTTTCCAGATATAACAAGGGAAATACCAAGGCCAGGTATCCATCCACAGACAGCTGTTTCGGGGTGTTGCCCCTCATCAGTGTGGAGTAGGATTCTGGCTAGGTGGGAGCAATGCCTAGTAGACCAACATCACGAAACAATCACTGACCTCAGGGAGACCAGTCAAAGAAAACACTGCGGCAGCCGGCAAAGGCGCTCAATCAGTGAAATCCTAGGTGCATTGCTCCCTGGGAAATACGAATATGCAAATAAAGTCCATGGAGCCTCATTTTGTTTCGTGATGTTGGTCTACTAGGCATTGCTCCCACCTAGCCAGAATCCTATTCCACACTGATGAGGGGCAACACCCCGAAACAGCTGTCTGTGGATGGATACTTGGCCTTGGTATTTCCCTTCTCATATCTGGAAACTCGTAAAGAACTGGATATTGACTTAAAGGGCCACTTAATATGGTGGTAATGGTGGTTTTCCGAAAGGAGCCACTCCTTGGCTGGGTCCTTCCCTGGAGGAAGATCTGGCTAGTCCCGTGTTTGAGACTCTTAAATGAGGCTCCACGGACTTTATTTGCATATTCGTATTTCCCAGGGAGCAATGCACCTAGGATTTCACTGATTGAGCGCCTTTGCCGGCTGCCGCAGTGTTTTCTTTGACTGGTCTCCCTGAGGTCAGTGATTGTTTCGTGTTTTTGAAAAGTCAATCGATCAGGCGAAAACACCAAGCCCCAGTGAAAAAAACAAGCAAAAAAAAAAGCAGATGAATAAAATAGACTTAAAAAAAGGCTCCTGGCTGTATATCAAGGAGACAAGGAAAACAAATGATGAATTTGGTTTAAACAAAAAAAACACTAAAACCCAACAAAAAACAGCTGCAAATGCAATAATGGTTCATTGTGTCTTTCTAAATACTAGGTGAAAAGTAGAGGAATCCTCTACTTCTAGAGAAAAGAGGGTTTAATCATTATCACAGACAGATTCTTTACTGTAAGAGAAATGAGATTATGGAACCAACACTCTGACACATGTTGTAATGGTCGATTCACTACAAAAGTACAAGGAGGCCTGGTTGCTTTTCTTGAAAAATATATTAATACAAGCTATAAATACTATATTCTGTGATGGGATGTTGATTCAGGGCACTTGTCTGATTGCTGTATGTGGAGGCGGGAGGGAATTTTCCGCTATTATGGGGTAATTAGACAACCCTGGCATACCCTGGAAACAAGTTTCCTGCAGCGGTGCTCCAGGTGCACCGAACGTCTGTGGAGAAAATCCAACCTACCCGAAGATTTCATCCATTATAAGTTTATGCTTTGAATATACAACACTGCCCTTCACCTCTCAAAACAAACCTATTTCAACACCCTCATCACCTCACTGTCCAATAACCCTAAACGTCTCTGACACTTTTCGTTCTCTACTCAACCCAAGAGTACAGGCCCCAACCACTAAGCTTCGAGCTGATGATCTGGCCAATTATTTCAAAGAAAAAATTGACCAGAGACGACAGGAAATTATCTCCCAATCACCTCATACTATGCACTGTCCGCCCTCCCCCACTGCATCTAGCTCACGCTCTGATTTTGAACCAGTCACAGAAGAAGTAAGCAGGCTCCTTGCATCTTCTCGCCCAGCCACTTGCACCAGTGACCCATTTCCATCACATCTACTCCAGTCCCTTTCCCCTGCTGTCACCCCTCACCTAACTAAAATATTTAACCTCTCTCTCTCTTCTGGTATCTTTCCCTCTTCATTTAAGCATGCCATCATACATCCACTACTTAAAAAACCATTCCTCGACCAAAACTGTGCCGCTAACTATAGACCTGTATCTAACCTTGCCTTCATCTCTAAACTCCTGGAACACCTGGTCTACTCCCGTCTTATCCGCTATCACTTTGATAACTCTCTTCTCAACCCTCTCCAATCCGGTTTCCGCTCTTTACACTCTACTGAAACTCCCCTCACTAAAGTCTCTAATGATCTACTAACAGCTAAATCAAATGGTCATTACTCCATGCTAATTCTCTTGGATCTCTCTGCAGCATTCGACACTGTGGATCATCAGCTCCTCCTCACTATGCTTTGTTCCATTGACCTCAAGGACACCGTTCTCTCCTGGTTCTCCTCCTATCTCTCTGACAGCTCCTTTACTGTATCTTTTGCTGGGTCCTCCTCCTCTCATCTTCCCCTTGCTGTTGGGGTCCCTCAAGGATCAGTCCTAGGCCCCCCCTCCTCTTCTCTTTGTACACTGCCTCTATTGGTCAATCAATCAGTAGATTTGGTTTCCAGTACCATCTCTATGTTGTTGACACCCAATTATACGCTTCTTCTCCTGACATCACGCCTGCCTTTCTAGAAAACACCAGCGATTGTCTAAACGCTGTGTCTAACATCATGTCCTCACTATATCTGGAATTGAACCTGTCAAAGACTGAACTCCTTGTGTTTCCTCCCGCTACTAATGTACCTATACCCGACATTGCCATTTCTGTGTGTGGTTCCACTATTACTCCCCAGCAACATGCCCGCTGTCTTGGGGTCATACTTGACTCCGAGCTTTCCTTTGTCCCCCACATCCGATCACTGGCTCGCTCTTGTTATCTGCACCTCAAAAACATTTCTAGAATTCGACCGTTTCTTACTTTTGACTCCGCAAAAACTCTTACTGTTTCTCTTATTCATTCTCGTCTCAACTATTGTAACTCTCTTCTAATCGGTCTCCCTCTTACCAAACTCTCCCCCCTCCAATCTGTCTTGAATGGTGCTGCCAGGATCATATTCCTCGCCAATCGTTACACCGATGCCTCTACCTTGTGCCAGTCATTACACTGGCTACCCATCCACTCCAGAATTCAGTATAAACTTATTACCCTCACCCACAAAGCTCTTCATGGCTCAGCACCACCCTACATCTCCTCCCTTGTTTCAGTATACCATCCTACCCGCGCCCTCCGTTCTGCTGATGACCTGAGGTTAGCATCCACAATAATCAGAACCTCCCACTCCCGTCTCCAAGACTATACACGTGCTGCGCCAATTCTTTGGAATGCACTTCTCAGGTCAATACGATTAGTCCCCAATCCCCACAATTTTAAGCGTGCCCTGAAAACTCATTTATTCAGACTGGCCTACCGCCTCAACACATTAACCTAATCTATCCCTGTGTGGCACAGCCAAAAGTTTTTACCATAACCAGGTTCCCCGCATCATGTTCCCACATGCTTTATGCATCCATTAGCCCTCTGTGTCTGTACTGTTACACACTTAACATTATGGCTGGTCCATACAATCAGGGCAACTATTACCACCCACCTTTCGTGTCTCCCTTTTTTCCTCATAGATTGTAAGCTTGCGAGCAGAGCCCTCATTCCTCTTGGTATCTGTTATGATCTATGTGATTATTGTTATGCTGTAATGTCTATTGTCTGCACAAGTCCCCTCTGAAATGTAAAGTGCTGTGGAATATGTCGGCGCTATAGAAATAAAATTTATTATTATTATTATTATTATTAATTAGTATCTGCTTCATGGGATTTTTGCCTCAATCAACATGTTAGGTTTTAGGATGAACTTATGTCTAACTTCAACCTTATAAATTATGAAACTATGAAAATACAATGATTCACGCACATATTATTTGGTACATGCAAAATGTAAATTAGTAAAATGCAAAATGTAAATTAGTGACTTCTTATAAATCAGATGAAATTTCACACATACACATAACAATATGACAATTTACCAGTACAGACCGTTGCGAACAGGAAGACGTCTTTACCTCCTCATTGCTGTACCAGTACATGGAAGAATCCTTCAAGACAAACCAATACTTTTTCCACTTCTGTGAAAAATAGCTCTTCGCATCTTTCTTCTTCCATAGCCATCCTTCACAATCGCCCCTTCCCAAGTCTTTACATGATATACGTCTTTTACTTTTCCCAGGAACAGGACCTGGAGAACAATACAATGAAGATAAATGAAGAATGGTGTTAAACCCTTATGAGATTATCTTCTATAAACATTTACTAATGTTGTCCCCACCGGTGCAACTTCGGGATACAAACATCACAGACACAAATAAAAAGCTATGACAGGGACGAGGACACTTTGTGCATGGGGCTGTATATCAAGGGGACAGGGAAGACTGAGAACCACTCTTAGGCACTGTACATATGCTACAAAAAGCGATCTCATGCGCCACAAGCACCCATCTCGCTACAGAGAAAACAAACGTGTACATAGCACGCAGAGGACCGTAAATAACCCCATTTAAGACGCGCAATACAAAATAAGTGTTTGTTTTGCAAGTACAACATTATTGTGTATTTATGAGGGCTTTAAATCATCAAACGCAGGCGTGCTTTCATCTGGCTGAATTCAGAAGCTGGTGACTACGAACACAAAGAAATATCCTGAAGCTATTTTATCTGGAGATCGTGTAACATAGTGCACGAAGCAGAATTTCTATGAAAAGCGGCTCTTGTATTTCACAGGATTTCCCCTGAACACTAGGGAGGAACGGAGGTCAGCCACTGTGATTTATCTAGCTGCAATAGGCAAGGGCAAGATGAAGCCTAGGATGAGAAAGCGATCAAATTATACAATCATCTATCGAGAAAAGAGGTGAAAGTCAGGTGGGAGTTTCAGCTTAAAGCTATTATTAAAATAGCAATGGCATAATCTATACTCCTTTTTTAATTCTCATCTGCCACACTGGTGGTCCCCACCGGTCTCCGCTTGCATCCTACAGTCAATGTGTCTTAGATGCGCATGTGACCACAGCAGCCCATCACTGGCCTTAGTAGTGAAGTTGGCATAAGGCCTGGAACCTCTGAGGCTAGTGATAGTCAGTGGTCAGATGTGCATAGATGACGTGTCATAGCTGAAGGAAGTAAGCAGAAACTGTTGTGGAGCAATGTGACAGAAATGGCAACAATGGCAGTTAAAACGAACAAGAAAACGTTAATGCTTTATTCCACATCTTTTTCATCTGAATGATTTCTAAAAAAATTACCAACAATCCCTTTAATGGTATTCTTAGAGAATATAACAAAAACTATCCTTTATCCAGAGGTAATGCCACTCTAGCCTATGACTGTGTCCGGTAGTGCAGTAAAGCCCCATTTACTTGTATACCAGCTAAATAGTGGAGCCAGAGCAGTATCATTCAGGCATTGTGAAAATTAACATAATGAATGTCATCTCTGTGTGTAATCCTGAATGTCAATGATATAACAATAGGGGCTGACATGGAATTGGTCCTGATCCCCAAGATTTCTTTGAAAGGTCACACGTTTTTATACACAGTACTGATCAGATTGACCTAATGTACTGCATAGTCTTGTCCATAACATAATTGCATGTTTATTTGATTTTAACCACCTATTAGCCTCGGGTATGGCCGAGGAGGCCAAATCCTAAATTTCAAAGTGACCACTTTTGATAACGTATTGTGACAATTTCCTAAATGACTAACTCTGCTCTTTTACACACCAATCGGCCAGAATACTATAACCACATGCCTAATACTGTGTAGCTAATCCTTGTGACACCAAAACAGCTGTGCAAAGCACAAGCCGCATAGACACCATCACATGTTTTTCAACGCAAGCAATGACTAGCCAGGTCTTTCCCCGGGAAGGAACAACCACGGGAAGGGCAGTCTCCAATGAAGGAAACCACCTATGCCAAAACATGGTATCCATCCACAGACAGCTGTTTCGGGGTATTGCCCCTCATCAGTGTGGAGTAGGAAACTGGCCAGTAGGAGCAATGCCTAGTAAAATCACTGAATCACTGCGTTGAGAAACATGTGATGGTGTCTCCGCAGTGTGAGTTCATTCATCCTCATTTTTCACAGTCTTCTACTAGGCATTGCTCCTACTAGCCAGTTTCCTACTCCACACTGATGAGGGGCAATACCCTGAAACAGCTGTCTGTGGATGGATACCATGTTTTGGCATAGGTTTCCTTCATTGGAGACTGCCCTTCCCGTGGTTGTTCCTTCCCGGGGAAAGACCTGGCTGGTCATTGCTTGCGTTGAGAAACGTGATGGTGTCTCCCCGGCTTGTGTTTTGCATATTTTTACATATTTCCCATAAGGGATGGAGGCATTGCTCTAGAATCACTGCGTTGAGAAACATGTGATGGTGTCTCCGCAGTGTTGGATGTTGATCTCCATGAGTTCATTCATCCTCTTTTCACCAAAACAGCTGTTACTTATTGAGGCGCTGACTCTACAACACCCCTGCCCGATGCTATTTGGCACCAAGTTGTCAGCAGCATATTCTTTAAGTCCTGTACGTTGTGAGGTGTGACCTCTAAGGGCTCGTGCATAAGACCGCAAATATCATACTAGTGCTATCTATCGCTCTGACAGATGGCATTCGTCACTATATTATTCAATGGCACAGTGCACATGTCCAATTTTTTCCTGTGACTAAATCTGTTTGAGCAAAAAAAAATTGAAGCATGCACGATTTGCCTCTAATAATCGCATGGCATTCGGTCATTCATGCCTATGGGTCCGTGGAAAACATCAGAACGCACTCAGATGACATCCAAGTGTGGTCCGATTTTCATGTACACACGGCATATTTTTTTTTCTTAAAGAATTGAGAAAATCTGGTCACACAGAGTGATTAGCATGATACAGGCAAGGATGACAGAAATAGGTCATGTAACCCTAGCCTTAGGATCAGACTTTTCTTCCAGCACATTGATTTGAGTGGAGAATTTGGAGGCCAAACACCTTGAAAATATCATATTCCTCAATACACGTCCCGACACCTTCTGTAATTGATTGCCATGTCCCAACACCTTCCTGTAATGATCGCCATGTCCTGACACCTACTGTAATGATCGCTATGTCCCGACATCTACTGAACTGATCGCCATGTCCCGAAACCTTATGTAATGATCGCCATGTTCCGACACTTTCTGTAATGATCGCCATGTCACAACACCTTCTCTAATGATCGCCATGTCACAACACCTTATGTAATGATCGCCATGTCCCGAAACCTTATGTAATGATCGCCATGTTCTTACACTTTCTGTAATGATCGCCATGTCCCGAAACCTTATGTAATGATCGCCATGTTCTTACACTTTCTGTAATGATCGCCATGTCACAACACCTTATGTAATGATCGCCATGTTCTTACACTTTCTGTAATGATCGCCATGTCACAACACCTTATGTAATGATCGCCATGTTCTTACACTTTCTGTAATGATCGCCATGTCACAACACCTTATGTAATGATCGCCATGTCCCGAAACCTTATGTAATGATCGCCATGTTCTTACACTTTCTGTAATGATCGCCATGTCCCGAAACCTTATGTAATGATCGCCATGTTCTTACACTTTCTGTAATGATCGCCATGTCACAACACCTTATGTAATGATCGCCATGTTCTTACACTTTCTGTAATGATCGCCATGTCACAACACCTTATGTAATGATCGCCATGTTCTTACACTTTCTGTAATGATCGCCATGTCACAACACCTTATGTAATGATCGCCATGTTCTTACACTCTCTGTAATGATCGCCATGTCTCGAAACCTTATGTAATGATCGCCATGTTCTTACACTCTCTGTAATGATCGCCGTGTCACAACACCTTATGTAATGATCGCCATGTCCCGACACCTTCTGTAGTGCTGGGAATATTTACTTTTCACCAGTTTATGTTACATTCACTCTTCTGCGTGATTGGATCACATGGCCTTTGCACCCAGCGGGAATAAATGAACCACTCGTGACCATGCCACTTGGACAGTCTCCCTCATTGGTCTATTTTTGGTAAAGACTAAACAATATATACCAAGTAGACTACAAAAGCCCTGTCATGTTTGAGATGTTCTGACCCAGTAGTCTAGCCATTACGATTTGGCCCCTGTCAGGCCTTTGCCCATTTATCCTGTTCACTTTCTACTTAATTGTGAAAGACATAATAAACGCCAACTCATTTTGCCTTTCAGTGGTTTTAATATTATGGCTGATCAGTGTGTATTTTCTATATAGCCTGAAAAGATCATTTTCAAATGACATTATCGGCCAAATCTTAATAACATCTCCTGGCAGCAGTCGTGCCCGTCAGGCAGCATATCTATTTTGTCAAGCTGTCTTACAGCAGCAGTATCATTGTAATTTCACTTATCTCTTTGCACTGCAGATCCAGTAGGACTTATTCACCTACAGAAATCAGATACTAGCACTGCTGTGGATCTACAATCCCCGCCACACACCTAGGCGATAAACTCCCCTCCTTCACTGCTCCATGATCTGCAGCAAATCAGTCATTAGCTGCTTACAAACCTGCTTTTCATGTATCAGCATGCTTGACCTCTCCTAGGCGATAAATCATTTAGATTTCTATAAAATATATTCTTTCCAAATTAAGCATATGATCAAATAATAAAGTCAGGTATATATCTAGGTCTATGCATATGCTGGTGTGTCTACCTACATTTTTCAATTTTGTTAAAGGGTCCAATTTTTCACTATACAAGTTTTACACACTGCTTAAAAAAATAAAGGGGACACTAAAATACCACATCCTAGATATCACTGAATGAAATATTCCAGTTCCAAATCTTTATTCATTACATAGTGGAATGCGTTGAGAACAATAAATCATAAAAATTATCAATGTAAATCCAAATTAATATCCCATGGAGGTCTGGATTTGGAATGATACTCAAAATCAAAATAGAAAATTAAATTACAGGCTGATCCAACTTCAGTGGAAATGCCTCAAGACAAGGAAATTATGCTCAATAGTGTGTGTGTGGCCTCCACGTGCCTGTATGACCTCCGTACAATGCCTGGGCATGGTCCTGATGAGGCGGCAGATGTTCTCCTGAGGGATCTCTTCCAAGACCTGGACTAAAGCATCCGCCAACTCCTGGACAGTCTGTGGTGCAACGTGACGTTGGTGGATGGAGCGAGACATGATGTCCCAGATGTGCTCAACCGGATTCAGGTCTGGGGAACGGGCGGGCCAGTCCATAGCTTCAATGCCTTCATTTTGCAGGAACTACATTAGGAGGAACCCAGGGCCAACCGCACCAGCATATGGTCTCACAAGGGGTCTGAGAATCTCATCTCAGTACCTAATGACAGTCAGGCTACCTCTGGAGAGCACATGGAGGGCTGTGCGGCCCGCCAAAGAAATGCCACCCCACACCATTACTGACCTACTGCCAAACCGATCACGCTGAAGGATGTTGCAGGCAGCAGATCGCTCTCCACAGCGTCTCCAGACTCTGTCATGTGTCACATGTGCTCAGTGTGAACCTGCTTTCATCTGTGTAGAGCACAGGGCACCAATGGCGAGTTTCCCAATCCTGGTGTTCTGTGGCAAATGCCAAGCCTCCTGCACGGTGTTGGACTGTGAGCACAACCCCCATCTGTGGATGCCGGGCACTCAGACCATCCTCATGGAGTCGGTTTCTAACCGTTTGTGCAGACACATGCACATTTGTGGCCTGCTGGAGGTCATTTTGCAGGGCTCTGGCAGTGCTCCTCCTGTTCCTCCTTGCACAAAGGCTGAGGCAGCGGTCCTGCTGCTGGGTTGTTGCCCTCCTACGGCCCCCTCCACATCTCCTGGTGTACTGGCCTGTCTCCTGGTAGCGCCTCCAGGCTCTGGACACTTCGCTGACAGACACAGCAAACCTTCTTGCCACAGCTCGCATTGATGTGCCATCCTGGATGAGCTGCACTACCTGAGCCACTTGTGTGGGTTGTAGAGTCCGTCTCATGCTACCACGAGTGTGAAAGCACAACCAACATTCAAAAGTGACCAAAACATCAACCAGAAAGCATTGGTACTAAGATGTGGTCTGGTCTGTGGTCCCCACCACCTGCAGAAGCACTCCTTTATTGAGTGTGTCATGATAATTGACAATAATTTCCATCTGTTGCTTATTCCATTTGCACAACAGCATGTGAAATTGATTGTCAATCAGTGTTGCTTCCTAAGTGGACAGTTTGATTTCACAGAGGTTTGATTTAGTTGGAGTTATATTCTGCTGTTTAAGTGTTCCCTTTATTTTTTTGAGCAGTGTATATTATCCGGACATACCAGCAAAATCCTAGACAGGCTTCAATTTATATTACTACAACGACTAGGTGATCACAGAAAAGCACACAACTTTTTTTTTTTTAAGCTAGTCATCTGGCTCCACACATAAATAGCGCTGGTCAATTGTAAGGCTACATATGTGTCTTTACTTATCTCACCTCTTGGCTCAATATTGAGATGAAGGGCACAAAATGACCAGCTTTAAAAATAAGTGACTTTGTGATACTCTGTTTGGAGAGGTTTCTTCCTTATTGAACTGCAACATGAGCTTTTTGGCAGGAAAAACATTATTAAAAATGTCTACGTCTTGTAATGGACCATTGCCGGCAAGGTTTGCTTTGCGGCCCCTAATCACCCAGTTACGGTAGCCCTGAGTGTGTGTATGTGCACTGAGGATTTTTCGCTTATCCCTTTTCAGACCACAAGCAGTTTGACAGTATGGGGAACTTAACAGTTTGAAACAATTCAGTGAATTCGAAGTCCGTCGCAAAAAGTTAAAAACATCTTTACTGGCATGCTTACCCTATGCTCCTTCCTGGTTGGAAAATACTTCTCCAAATTTCCAGGACTGGTTTAACACGCTGACCTGTAGCCCACTCCTTGTAGCTGCCTAGGGGTATTACGGCTCCCTCAGCTCTGTTTAATGCACAGAAGTACTCACTGATGGTGAAAGGAACCTTCTTATGACTTCCTTCTATCTCTGCACCCAATCAGTTAGTAGTAGTAACTACTAGTAAACTACTCAGGTTCTGTACAAGTTGTTTTTTGAACTTTTTAACCCTTTAGATACTCTGTCACTAACACACTCTCCAACCTGTGGCCTTCTAATAGACAATACTTCTTATAAGAACTGCCTAAAAACCAAGAACTAGCTAAGTGCCCATGTAACTCCTCCCCACCAGGGCTAGCTTTAACTGTTAACCCTATCCACAGGCTAGCTAAAACACCCTATCCACAGGCTAGCTAAAACACCTGCTGCGTACAGTATACAAAATTACAAGTAAAAAAGTTATTACAGTACATTAGAGCTGTAACTCTTCAAACAGGGTGCCAGGACAACTTCTCCACCTTTATAGTCTCACAGTTTAAAGTCAGGGGGACGTAGTAGAACAAGACCCTTATGACCACTCCCTTAATGATTAGGCACTGCTCCATGAGCATTAATAGAACTGTGTGAGGCAGCACTAACTTCATCAGGGCCATTGAGTTGGTCAAAATGGCAGTCTTTGCACAGCACCGATGGCACCCTCTTGGATGTGAGACAGAAACAAACGCGTCTTCTAGGCTGACTGATCCATGCTGCGGAGACTAACAACCAACAGGTGACTCTGATGCCTCAAGAGCCTACGTCTCCATGAGATGCCATTATATTCATAAATGTTTCTGTCTATAATCTGGCCTCAAGTGTATAAAAAAAAAAAAAAGAGGAAATTCTTATAATGGTGCTCACAGATGTAGGAAGAGCCAAATGAACCACCATGGCAGACTTATCCTGCTCATATGGGCAGTATTAGAACAGTGCGCTACATTAGTGGGCTACAGCGGCCTTGGCAAACTACATTGATAACATTGTTCGCTGCCTGTTCATCTACCACCTGCTAAATCTGTATACTGATATTTTATTTATCAATCTAAAAGGGCCTAAAATACCAACCAGGCTACCTCCTTAATCCACAACCGCTTGTCACAGTATCACACAGTCCTGGCTTCTAAAATGTAGTGTGTGTCATCCCTAGCTGTAACCTCAGCTCCTAGAATAGCATACACTCCCATCCATCCAACAGTGAATTACACACTGGTAGGGACATTAACCCTAATGCTTCCTTAGACTTTCAGTTAACATGGAAACATTTTTTTTCCATATTTTCTATTGCCCAAGGCCGAGGTGCCATCTATAGTTGGGTGCACCTTAGGGAATGTGCTCATGTAGACTATTTGCAGTGGTTTTTTCTGCAACAAAAGCTAGATTGTTATCTGAAAAAGAACTGCACACAAAAGGTGCGTTTATGTGTTTTTAAATGCGTTTTTTTTCTGATGTATGTGAATGGGTGAAAAATGCTAAAATAATTGAAATGCTGCAGATTTCAAAAACCGCATTGTTAGTTAAAATCCACAATGAAAAAATAAGCCGCATGTCTATGAGATTTCAGAAATTCCATTCATTTTGCTGTTACTGTAAAGTGCAGCACTTTTTACCCCTGAAAAATATGCAGAAAAAATGCAATGTCTGAATAAGCCCTTGTGGTCTGAAAAATACTGCATATACTATTTATGTAAATATGTGGCCACCCAGTGGTTGTGACCAGGCCTGCAGCCTGGTGTGCGTTCTTATAGTCCTTTACAACATTTTAGAAAATGGGCAAAAAATACTGTATATCATAAATTGTCCCATCATATACATCTAATATGCTCATAAACATTTAACAAAATGATCACAAAAGAATAGTATTTTTGGCATTTGACTGGTATAGGATGGAATTCTTTTGTTTCAACTGTATTGAAAAATATAAGGTTAAAGGGGTTTATCCAGGACTAAATTATTATTTTTTTTACTATGAGCCAAAAAATGAACAGGCAGATAGTTGCTATGTAGTTAGGAACGACCTATCTGTTCTATCTGGCACCAGCACAGAGACCGTTCATGCTAGCAATGTAGCTCCTGCACGTCAATACAGCAGCTCCTTTTCACTGGGGCTACTATGTTGACGGTGTGACAGCCAATGTTATGCTGAGTGACAGCTTTATTCCCACAGTAATATATAGGGGAGCTAGCTGTCAATCAGCATGATGTCAGCAGTCATGCCCCATCAACTGAGCAGAGTGGAAGAGAAGCCGCAGCTCTGATGATGCAAGGTCAGCAGAAGCCACAGAGTTGCCGTCAGGAGCGGTCAGTGAACGCTCAGTACTGCCAAAAATCTGCCTGCGTAGAACAGGCAGCTAATTAAGAACTGCCTGCCTGTTAGTTCTTAGGTCCACAGTGAAAAATTAATATAGTCCTAAATAATCTCAAATTTTTTTAAATGGAAGTCAATGGCAGACATATTCAACTATACACAGGTGCTTCTCACAAAATTAGAGTATCATCTAGCAGTGAATTTATTTCAGTTCTTCAATACAAAAAGTGAATCTCATATTATATACAGTCATTACAAACGGAGTGATCTATTTCAAGTGATTATTTCTGTTAATTTTGATGATTATGGCTTACAGCCAATGAAAACCCAAAAGTCATTATCTCAGTAAAATAGAATAATTAACAAAACACACCTGCAAAAGCTTTCTAAGAATTAATAAAGGTCCTTAAGTCTGTTTTAGTAGGCTCCACAATCATGGGGAAGACTGCTGACTTGACAGATGTCCAGAAGGCAGTCACTGACACACTCCACAAGGAGGGTAAGCCAAGAAAGGTCATTGCTAAAGAAGCTGGCTGTTCACAGAGTGCTGTATCCAATCAATGGAAAGTTGAGTGGAAGGAAAAAGTGTGGTAGAAACAGGTACACAAACAATCGGGATAACCGCAGCCTTGAAAGGATTGTTAAGAAAAGGCCATTCAAAAATTTGGGGGAGATTCACAAGGGGTGGACTGCTGCTGGAGTCATTGCTTCAAGAGCCCCCACACACAGACATATCCAGGACATGGGCTACAAGTGTCATATTCCTTATGTCAAGCCACTCATGACCAATACAAGACGCCAGAAGCGTCTTACCTGGGCCAAGAAGAAAACGAACTGGACTGTTGCTCAGTGGTCCAAAGTGTTGTTTTCAGATTAAAGTAAATTTTGCATTTCATTTGGAAATCAAGGTCCCAGACTCTGGAGGAAGAGTGGAGAGGCCACAATCCAAGCTGCTTAAGGTCTAGTGTGAAGTTTCTACAATCAGTGATGGTTTGGGGAGCCATGTCATCTGCTGGTGTAGGACCACTGTGTTTTATCAAGACCAAAGTCAGCGCAGCCATCTACCAGGAAATTTTAGAGCACTTCATGCTTCCCTCTGCTGACAAGCTTTTTGGAGATGAAATGTCATTCTCCAGCAGGACTTGGCACCTGTCCACACAGCCAAAAGTACCAACATCTAGTTTAAAAACAACAGTATCACTGTGCTTGATTGGCCAGCAAACTCGCCTGACGTTAACCTCATGGAGAATCAATGAGGTATTGTCAAGAGGAAGATGAGAGACACCAGACCCAACAATGCAGACGAGCTGAAGACTGTTTTCAAAGCAACCTGGGCTTCCATAACACCTCAGCAGTGCCACTAGCTGATCGGCTCCATGCCATGCCGCAATTGATGCAAAAGGAGCCCCGACCAAGTATTGAGTGCATTTACTGAACATACAGTTCAGTAGGCCAACATTTCAGATTTTAAAATCATTTTTCAAGCTGATGTTCAATTTACTGAGATAATGACTTTTGGATTTTCATTGGCTGTAAGCCATAATCATCAACATTAACAGAAATAAACACATGAAATAGATCACTCTGTTTGTAATGACTCTATATACTGTAATATATGAGTTTCACTTTTTGCACTGAAGAACTGAAATAAATTAACTTTTTGATGATATTCTAATTTTGTGAGAAGCACGTGTAGGTAAACACCTATATACATCTGGGACCTACATTTGTTGAAATATGTAAAACGGTCCGGCCAAACATAATGCCCTAGTAGCCTAACAGCAATAATAACTAAGCCTTACTAGGGCACAGGCTCCTACATGCACAGTTACTGTATGTATATGGCGCCACTCGACAAAAACAATGGAATTAATAAAACCCAGGTTCTAATTGTGAAACACCGTAATCGTGCTACAGAATAGTTATTGAAATGTTTACAAGCTCGGATGGAAATATAGCGTTTATATAATTTATATCACCTCCCACATGAAATCTGATATTTCAAACGCAGAATATTTGCAGTTCCTGATTCATCTTATCCAGCTGCTTCTCCAAATGTCATTAGTTTCACAGGAACTTTATTGCCCACACTTTGTAATTATTCACATTACCTTTATTTCTTTTCTTGGATTTATGCTGCAGAGACGACTGCTGGAAAGTCTGAAAAATAAAGGAAACATTCACATAAGAATAAAGCCCATTTTCCTCCTGTACTCCTGTAGATCGGTGTATGCCCATATTTCCTTTTTCAGCAAACCAGTTAGCCGGCTCATAAATGCTCTCCTGGACACAATTGATTTGCCGTCTTTTATTTTTATTACAAAAGTTTAGATTTAAGTCAGTGATGACTATCCTGTAACAGTTACCCATAAGACCAATCTTAAGTCAAGACTTGAAGAAGGGAAAGAAATTAAATATTACATGCAAGATTAAAGCACCTGTCACTGGAAACAAGGAGACTTATGCCTTTCAAAATAGTTAAAAAAAAGTCAAGAAGATTAAAAACATTACTTTCAATATCCTGCATTAATGAGTAGGTGTTATGCTAGGGTGAGTTCTGTACATAAAGCATTAAAGAACTACTGGCAAATTTTGGGAAATTTTGGGAAACTTTTGAGATTTGATTCAAAGAAATTAAGCAAAATGGTAGCCAGGTGGCTGCTGTTCTGTGGTTTTCTTTTGAGGGCCGGGAAGGGTAAAAAAATAATAAAATACATTACATTCACCAATCAGAGGGCATTCAATTGCCCTAACATCATCTCTTTTGCAGCGACCTCTATTTTGGTCTTCAGTTCTCCCATGATGAGGAAAAGGATTGACCTCATGTGGTCGCGTGTGGAGCGCCACGTTTTCATTTATAATTTTGCACCATTCGCCTCCTATAGTCTCTGTGTTGCGCTGTCTATTGCAGGCTGCAGAATAAGTTAACTAAAAATATATAATTGAGCTGGTTCTGACTGTACGACAAGAGTTTGTCATTTGTTTTTTTCTGAGCTCCTCACAGCTGACTTATGGCCACAGACCACTTTAAAAAAAATAATGCGAGTGGAAACAAAGTCTACAAAAGCCAAATAGGGCAAATTAGTCCTACATACATGCATTTGAGAAAAAAGAAAAACAGATCAATCTGCTCAGCAGGTTTCCTGCATTCAAATCAGCATATTTAACTAGAGAGTTTACTTTTGGTTGGTGGGATTAATAAAGGATACCTTTAGCATTACATCTATGAATTTATTTACCGAATATACAGTATAGAGTTTTGGATGCCCATGAATGGATAATATGCAATGTTAGATAGGTCAAGCTACCAGGAACTAAAGGGTGTACTGACTGCAGGTTAAAGGGAATCTGTCACCAGGTTTCTGCTATGTAATCTGAGAGCAGCAAGATGTAGGGGCAGAGACCCTAATTCTCGTGATGTGTTACTTGCTGGTGTGCATGCTATTATTTTGATTTAATCACTGTTTTATCTGGTGTAGATCTAGCAGTGCTCTGAATGCTGAGCTCTGTACAACTCCCCCACACACACACAACTGCCCCACACACACAACTGATTGACAGCTTCTGTGTATACTGTACATTGACAGAGAGCTGCTAATCAGTATTGGGGCGGGGTTACACAGATAAGTTGACTAGGAGGCACTTGAAACCTAGTCCTGTAGTGATAATCTCCCGCTGATAAATCACTGATTTTATTGAAACAGCAATACACAGCCTAGTAAGTGACATATAGCTGGAATTAGGCTCTCAGTCCCAAAATCATGTTGCTCTCAGATTACATAGCAAAAACCTGCTGCGTTAAGGGTTATTAGAGTTGCTAATTTTCTGGAGATAAATACAAGTACTAGATTAGTACATTCCACCAATTTTCCAATTGCATGGCTGACTTGTATAGCATTCAAACTGTACCCAAATTTACAGATTTCTAGGTCTCCAAATTGTCTGCCTATTTCAGTAGAAATCTACTATTACTAAATTAAACGTACTTGTCTAAAAGGGAAAAAAAATATGGCATTGCTGAAAATCTGCAGCATAAATTTATACTAGTACTCTATCACCATGGAAACTAACTTTTTACAGCCAACACATTCTATATAAATGAATATTCCCAGCAGCAAGATCTACCAAAGAAAAATAGAACAAAGCAGAATAAACCGTTCAATCTGTATTACTTAAAATATAGTGTGAATTTACATTTGGAACAAAGATATCAAAACTTTAAGCTCTTCTCATCTCAGTCAATTTTCACCTTTGCACTTCTGGGTTTTTTCCTCCCTCTTCCAAGAGTCATATAACAGGGCTTGTTCTTCAGCATGATGCATTGTAGTCCGGAATGACACCATTCATTTTACCGTACAATGTAATGGAAAAGGTGATCAAATTCCAAGTGCACACAAAATGGAGAAAAAGTGCAACTCTGCCATTGTGTTTTTTGAGATTTGTTTTTACGACGCTCATTGTGGAGTAAAAAATAAGACTGGTCAGTGTGATTCTCCAGGTCAGTACAATTCCGCTGATACCAAACTTGTATAGATTTTTTTTTTTATTGTTTCAATGGTGAAAAAAAAAAATCAGAATTGTGTAAAAAAAAAAAATGTGGTTTGTGTCTCAAATGACTGTTATTTTTCCATCAATTGAGTTGTGTGAGATTTTTTTAGGGAAGGCTAAAATTTTTATTGATATTTTGGAATGCAAATTACGTATTGATTGCTTTTTGTATTGCATATTTTTGCAATGGGTGTGATGAAAAACAACAATTCTGGTCAATTCTGGTAAATCAATTATTTTTCTTCTTTATGGTGTTTACAGAATTATTTACAAAATGTGTTTATTCTTTATTTTTCCATGTCTATTTTTAAAAATGGAAAAGTTGGGTAACATGAATTTGATGTTTTATTTTTTTTATTTAATTTTCAAAAAGTCTTTAAAACTTAACAAGGTAGTCACTGGGGCCTTAAGCAGGATCCAGCTGCCATGAGAAAAAACAAAAAAAAACAATTAGTATATCATGGGGTAGTGGGCAATGGGAGTCCAAAAAGGCACACTCTAGGACTGGGTCAAACAGATATAGATCTTAACAAGTAGTCTGCATTCATAGTAACCATTTCAGAGCAAAAAAATTGTTTAGGGTGAGCCACTTTCACACTTTTTGCATATTCCAGTCAGTATTTTACCTCAGTATTTCTACATAAAATAAGAATACAGATAAAAAGTACTGTATAATGAAAAGATGTGCACTATCTCTTTTTTTAACCCACTTCTGGTTTTGGCTTACAAATACTGATTCAAAATAATGGCAAAAAAACTGAAGCTTTAAAGTGGCCATATAGTGTCACAGACTGGCTAGTCTTCAGTTATCAACACTCATCCCTCCAATAAAACGCATGTATAACTTGGCTGTGAAACAGATTCCAAAAACGTATAAAAAAGGTTGTCCACTACTTAGATCACCGATATCGGATGGGTTGAGGTCTGATACCCAGAAGCCCTCTATGATCAGTTGTTTGCAGCGAAGTTGTCCACAGTGTGTAGGGAAGGTGACCTGACGGACGGACGGACTAGTCAGAGTGAAGAAAGATAGGTTTGCACAGTGTAGGTAGGAGACAGTGATTACAGTGGGGAAACAACTAGAAAAGTGTAGTGGACGTGCAGTACCTTGGGATGACCATTAGATGGCAGGGTGGAGTGTGAGTAAAGGACTTTACAGCAGCTTAGGGCTTTAGAAACCGTTGGTCATGGGGGGCGTGGTGACAGTTAGTGACAGTTTCAAGGAACCGGGGAAGTTATAAATTCTGAGGGAGGGTTCCAGAAGGTTCCAGTCCCCAGGGGGAGCCCAGGTGACAGGAGGACTTCGCCAGTCTGTGTGCCCTGAGGAGAATCCGACCAGGGGGACTGAGGAGAGGAAACGTCAGGGGGGTGGTCCTGACAGGGAAGGACCGCAGCAGAGACAAGGCTCTGGGTGGAAGACACCGTATGTGTAACGACGAGACTGATTAGTAAAGTGCTGTTGGTGTACGGGCCTAAGGCGGCCACAGTAACCGAGCTGTCAGGATTGTCACAGTGTGAGACGGGACGTGACGTGTAAGTACGTCCCTTGTGTAACATACGGTGTTGAAGCGGCCCTGAACACGGAGGGCAGAGAGAGATATCGCGGTGTACCGCGAGGACCGTCAGTCGGACGGTGTGAAATAAACTTGGACCTGTTGCACCCAGAATCTGCCTCATCGTGTCTCTGTATCATCTCTGCGCGGTAAGAAGTGGGATCACCCCCTATCACCCCCCAGCTCGTCCGACCCCCCACCGACCCTACATTTTTTTTTTTTTTTTTTTCTCCAGACTCGGGGACTCCGCGGAGAAGTGCATAGCGCTGTGCAGTCACTGTTCTTGGGTACTGACCGCAGCTCAGCTACTATTCACTTCAAAGACGCACTGCAAGTGACCAAGAGTTCAGAAGATGGTTTCTGGTCATGGGCAGTGCTGGCATGGAGGGGACGGGGCAGTGCTGTCTGCCCGGTGACACTGTCTGCCACTGTGTGTATATAAAAGCTGTGCTGCAGAAAAATGCTGTGTATAGAGGAGGAGCGTGAGGTTCAGGAGGAGGCTCTGTAAAAAGAAGGAGCCTGAGGTGCAGGAGGAATAAGGCCCCTTAACTGCCGCCATTATTTGTTATTACTAACCACAGTTAGAAATAAATATTAAGACTGATCTGATGCACAGTATGATGCCATCTGCTGCTCCTGTACTTCTCTCTATATATAAAGCTGAGTGTGTGTGTGTGTGTGTGTGTATCAAGCCCCACCCACTGCATGACCACTGCACATAGCCCCACCCACTGGCAGTTGGAGAGCAGGGCTGCGGAGGGAGAGAGCGGGACGGCCAGTGAAGACAGGGGTTGCTGAGGGAAGAGCAGGGTTGTGGAGGGAGTGGGGCTGCGGAAGGAAAACGTGTGATGGTGGATGGAGAGCTGGGCTGCAGAGGGAGACAGCGGGGCTATGGAGAGAAAGCGGGCTGCTGAGGGAGAGAGTGGGATGACCAGTGGAGATGGGGCTGCGGAGGGAGAGAGCGGGACGTTGGATGGAGAACGGGGCTGCTGAGGGAGAATGCGGGACGGCGGGTGGAGAGCTGGGCTTCGGAGGGAGAGAACGGAACAGTGAGTGGAGAGTGGGACAGCGAGTGGAGAGCGGGGCTGCGGAAGGAAAGAGTGGGATGGCAGTTAGTTACTATGCCCGGGCAATCCCGAGCTCTTCAGCTAGTACATACGTGCAGCTCTGGCAAAAATTAAGAGACCACTTTCAAATGTTCAGTTTGTCTGATTTTTCTCTTTATAGGTATATTTTTGAGTAAAATGTAAAATTGTTCTTTTAGTTTTGCTAGAGCCGTACATTATAATATATACAGTATATATATATATATATATATACACACACACACACACACACACACACACACACACACACATTATATATATATATATATACATACATATACATACACACACACACACACACACATACACACTGTAGACCAAAAGTTTGGACACACCTTCTCATTCAAAGAGATTTCTTTATTTTCATGACTATGAAAATTGTACATTCACTCTGAAGGCATCAAAACTATGAATTAACACGTGAAATTATATAATTTACAAAAAAGTGTGAAACAACTGAAAATATGTCTTATATTCTAGGTTCTTCAAAGTAGCCACCTTTTGCTTTGATTACTGCTTTGCTCACTCTTGGCCTTCTCTTGATGAGCTTCAAGAGGTAGTCACCAGAAATGGTCTACCAACAGTCTTGAAGGAGTTCCCAGAGATGCTTAGCTCTTGTTGGCCCTTTTGCCTTCACTCTGCGGTCCAGCTCACCCCAGACCATCTCGATTGGGTTCAGGTCTGGTGACTGTGGAGGCCAGGTCATCTGGCGTAGCACCCCATCACTCTCCTTCTTGGTCAAATAGCCCTTACACAGCCTGGAGGTGTGTTTGGGGTCATCCTGTTGAAAAATAAATGAAGGTCCAACTAAACGCAAACTGGATGGAATAGCATGCCGCTGCAAGATGCTGTGGTAGGCATGCTGGTTCAGTATACCTTCAATTTTGAATATATCCTCAACAGTGTCACCAGCAAAGCACCCCCACACCATCACACCTCCTCCTCCATGCTTCAAGGTGGGAACCAGGCATGTAGGGTCCATCCGTTCACCTTTTCTGTGTCGCTCAAAGACATGGTGGTTGGAACCAAAGCTCTCAAATTTGGACTCATCAGACCAAAACACAGATTTCCACTGGTCTAATGTCCATTCCTTGTGTTCTTTAGCCCAAACAAGTCTCTTCTGCTTGTTGCCTGTCCTTAGCAGTGGTTTCATAGCAGCTATTTTACCATGAAGGCCAGCTGCACAATGTCTCCTTTTAACAGTTGTTGTAGAGATGTGTCTGCTGCTAGAACTCTGTGTGGCATTGACCTGGTCTCTAATCTGAGCTGCTGTTAACCTACGATTTCTGAGGCTGGTGACTCGGATGAACTTATCCTCCGCAGCAGAGGTGACTCTTGGTCTTCCTTTCCTGGGGAGGTCCTCATGTGAGCCAGTTTCTTTTAGCGCTTGATGGTTTTTGCCACTGCACTTGGGGAAACTTTCAAAGTTTTCCCAATTTTTCGGACTGACCATTTCTTAAAGTAATGATGGCCACTCATTTTCTTTACTTGGCTGCTTTTTTCTTGCCATAATACAAATTCTAAAAGTCTATTCAGTAGGACTATCAGCTGTGTATCCACAGACTTCTGCACAACACAACTGATGGTCCCAACCCCATTTATAAGGCAAGAAATCCCACTTCTTAAACCTGACAGGGCACACCTGTGAAGTGAAAACCATTTCTGGTGACTACCTCTTGAAGCTCATGAAGAGAAGGCCAAGTGTGGGCAAACCAATAATCAAAGCAAAAGGTAGTGTTAGGAGTCAGGTTCCTGTGTCTGCTCTGCAGGAATCCAGACCCTTACATTCTGCGCTCTTGCTCTTTATCTACCGCAGAGGAGATTGCCTTGCAGCAAATCTCTCCAGGGGCCAAGTCCCTCTGTCCTCCTACTGAGCATGCTCATGAGATGGTTTCCCATTGGAGATCGGGAGTCATGTGCTCAGGTTCTGCTCCAGATCTCATTGGTCCATCTCGGAGATCTGGAAGCTTTCGGAAGGTCCCGGCTGCTATAAAAAGCACGCATGGCCGTTCCGCCACGTGCTAGTATAGACTATACTCTGCACCAGTCTGTGGCAAGCCTTAGGCCACTGTGCACACCGCACCTCTGCGCTAGCGTCCGACATAGTGCCTGCTTTGTAGCTGTGTCATCCAGCGGCAGTGTCCTGCACCGCGCTGCAGTTGCAGCCCTTCTTGGCGTTCGCAGTAGCGACGCTGCACACACGGTAGGTCTAGACGGACGCAGCCCCTCTGTCTTTAGTTCCTGCTCCTGTGACCTTATACCGTGTGTGCATTTACCTGAGGCCTGTGACTCTAACAGGCTCAGCCTTTTGTATGTTTTTGTTGCGGCGCCTCTGTGTGTGAACAGAACCCGCTCTGCGCACTTCAGGTGAAGTTGAACCCGTGCGCATTATATCGCCATATTGCTCGTCTGCCATTACTCAGCAGCGGTTGTAACACCTACTGCACGGTGGACCCTGAGCGGCGAAGCACTTTATTATTATTTTTATTTAGTGCGTTCCACCGTTCCTAACAGGTGGCTACTTTGAAGAACCTAGAATATAAGACATACAGTATTTTCAGTTGTTTCACACTTTTTTGTTAATTATATAATTCCACATGTGTTAATTCATAGTTTTGATGCCTTCAGAGTGAATCTACAATTTTCATAGTCATGAAAATAAAAAAAACTCTTTGAATGGGAAGGTGTGTCCAAACTTTTGGTCTGTACATTATATATACATTATATATATATATATATATACATACACACACACACACACACACACACACATATATACAAACACACACAGTGAACTGTATATAACGCAAACAGGTTGGAGCTCATTCTAATATTTGGGCTGCAGTCATGGGTCGTTCTGGATTCATGGGTACAATGCTCTAAAGTGCCATCTATTGGTTGGAAAGATTAGTGCAACAATTTACAGTACAACTCCTGTATAGGCAAGCCCAAGCAACATGTGTGAAATATCAAAAGCCAGTGAACAAAACACAATATTTACAAATATGTAACACAAAATGACCAAGTTTCCACACCCCATGGGGGGGAAAACGCCATTTTGTCATCAATGGAGGTGTTACAATACTTTAATTATCTAGTTTGCAGATTATTGGATGCATATGCTATTGCATTACAGTTAGGTACCCATCTAGTGTCGTATTCAGCATTTAGTAATGTAGATCATTTGTATAATCGGATCTGGGGCAAACTATGCTGTTCTGTGAAAAGGCAGGATAATATAAGGACATGACTATTCTCCTGCTTGTCCAAATATCAGAAAAAGACAACGGATGGGCTGGTGTGTCCTCATGTTACATTCAACCTCTCAACCACTGCTGACAGGAGTGACAGCGTGCTCCTCTCATGAATTCAACAGGCTCATTACTATGAATCCTGTCTATGTCTGTGTGAGATTCCTCTCCAATGCATATTAGGATCCTGGAAGTATAACATTTATCATTATTTGCCTACTTATATAGCACCATCAACTCCACAGCACTTTACAGATATTGTCAAAATAAGGAACATTTACTGTAATAACTCCAGGTTTTGGTTGCAGGCCCAACTTTCCCTTCTAGCCCTGGTTTCTCCGCAGACCTCAGTCAGTTTAGGTGCTGGGTTGATGCATTACAGGCTTTAAAAATACATATACTTTAGTTCAGGACTGCACAATATGCGGTCCCCCGGAGGATGTTGTACAGTCTGCAGAGAATCGGGAGACTCTGGTTCCCACCTCCCTATATTCAACTGTTTTTCCATCTTTCAGACAGGGAAACAATTAAACACTTCGGCACCGGGACTGGGGCAGAGCAGAGCATCGCTCATCAGCCACTGACCCAATGTGAAGCAGCGTGATGAGGTCATTATGCCACGCTGTGACCTCATCACACTGTTGCTATTGCTGACACTGCAGTGCAGAGAAGGCAAGGATGTACCAAAGAAAGTAACCGCTCCTTGGAGGAGCCGAAGATTAAAGATCCTATTGTATGGGGAGGGGTCTTGCGGTTACTATGAGACCATATTATGGGGCAATTGGGGAGAGGATTGTGAAGGAGATACAGTATGCAGAGGGGCAGGGTGTGTGGGGGTAATATCATATAGAGATGTGTGTGGGGGAATTTACAGAGCGGAATTGTGTGTGGGGGAGGAATTCCGGAGAGGAGCTAAGTGTGTGTGGGGGGATAACGGAGAGAAGCTGTGTGTGGGGAAGTTGCAGAGAGCAGCTGTGTGGGGTGGTAAATTACAGAGGAGCTTTGTGGGGGAATATTATGGAGAGGAGCTGTGCGTGGGGAATATTATGGAGAGGAGCTGTCGTTGAGGAATATTATGGAGAGGAACTGCATGTGGGGGGGATATTATGGAGAGGAACTGCATGTGGGGGGGGAATATTATGGAGAGGAGCTGTGCGTGAGGAATATTATGGAGAGGAACTGCATTGTGGGGGAATAGGGGGAATTACGGGGAGGAAATGTGTAGGGGAATGTGGGGATTTCTTGAAATCCCATCCACTATGCTGTAACATCTGGCCGGCGTTTACTGACTGTGGGAACATACCCTTAGAGGCTTCTAGTCTTCAGTTGGTGCTACTGGTGTGAGGTTTATTTCGGTTGGTTGGTATTATAGTCCTGTATATTCCAAGAAAATGTCTTGTTAGTGCTCTCACCTGGGTAGGGGTTGCTTTTTATCCTGAAGGCAAAGCAAACAAAGGTATCCAGAGGTTTATATATAAAACGTCACCAATTAGTAAAGCGTAAAAGGTTCTAGGTACATTAAGGCCACATTCCCACGATGAGTTTTTGGTGCTTTTTTGATATTCCAGAATTTCAGCACCTATTATGTAATTTAGGTTGAGTTTTTGTTTAATTGCGTTTTGTGTGCATATTTTTAACAGGTGTTTCTATTGCGTTTTTTATACTGCGTTTTGTCTGTTTGGTATGTCATGCCTTAAATAAAGCTGCTTTATTTTTGATACTTCCTGTTCTTTTTCTTTGACAAAACTTTTTTTTGACTTAAGTGAGGAGTACAAGCGTTTTTGATGTGTTTCCACCGTGAAAATGCACTAAAACCGCAAGTGCGTTTTTTGTACCTGCGGAATTTGCATACCTAATACAACTTTATGGTTAAAATTCCACACAGAAAACTCATCGTACCCACCAAAGAAATTTGATTTGAGAAATGGATTAGGAAAACGGACTGCAAGTCAGTTTACGCAGCATTAAAAAGAAGCACAGTGGACATGAGATTTTTGTAAATCTTCTCCATTTCGCTAGAACGTAAGATGCTGCGTTTTTTAGGCAAAGACATGCAGCATCAAAAACGCAGCAAAAGCTCATTGGGGGAACGTAGCCTAAAAGTATTACGCATCTGTTTTTACCTTGATGTGTTATACATAGAGCGGTCTTTAGTTATGGTACTTAATAAATGACTTGTGTTTTGTGTCTGGATAAAAATTCTTTATATCTATCTTGTCCACCAATACATAAACAAAAAAGAACATGAGAAGCCTTTGTTTATACTGAACCTGTGCCTCCCTGTCTCTGACTGCATTGATACCATTTTGCTCACCGCTAGGCAGCTAATTTCCACACCTGATAAAAATGTTGCTCATAAAGTGTGTAAAAAGAATCTCATGTATCACTTTGTAAGCGAACGCCCATGGAACACAGGCCTGATAACCAGGTGCGAAAGGAGAATGGATCTCTGCCAAATAGGAGCAGGTAACTAGTTACGGTATATTGATCCAATCATTATGCAAAAGATTATATGTAACGCATCAACAAAACAAAGTGACTTGTGTGACTGTGCTCTGCACCAACATAGGCCGGCAAATGCAGTAAATGTGCAGTCCAGACAGAAGGGGGTCATAACCAAACCACTGCTGGAAAGAGAAATGTCACAAATGGCTTTCATAAACTCACTATAACAGCAGAAAATACAGTCTGTGCAGTAATTTTGCAGAACAGCACTAACATAAAAAAATGTATATATACTACATGTGTCATGGTTAGGACATGGTTAATGTCCTCTTCTCACAGGGTTAACTTTTGCCGGCCTCTCTTTGGATCTGAGAGAGGTATTTATACTCACTCCAGACTAGGATTCCCTGTCAGCCATACTGATATTCTGGCTGTGTGTCTGACCCCCTGGTGTGCGTGGATACTGCATTGCTTGTTTGATTCCCGTGTATGACCCGGTCTGTCCCCTCACTCTGAACTCCGTCTCTCGTTTTGGTACTATTGTCTTCTCCGGTTCTGACCTCCTGGCTTGGCTATTGTTACTCCGTTATGGTTTGTCCCTATTGTACCGTCCATTGCCCGTTCTGGTTTTCTGATCTATTGCTACGTTCTGACTATTCGCTCTGTCTATCCCTTTGGTACTGTCCTGCTATCTCGTGCTTTGACCTGGCTTGATCTGGTTTACGTACCTGTCTATGCCCCTTGGTAACTTGTCCCGTAGATACCTTTCTAGGAGTTTCCCTGCAGCTCCTAGATCTGTGGAGTTTAGGCCATGCCCCCAGCAGTCACGTGCTTCAGGTCCTGATAGTCTGAAGCACGCATCGTCACCGCTGCTGTCCCACTCCACAGGTATCTGAGCACTGTTTTTGTACTCAGGACCCGTGCACTGGCTCAGTGAGCAAGTGCAGTGCGCTGTTCCTGACACATTATAATATATACACAGACACACACAAATATATATATATTCACGCACACTTTTAAATAGTTTGGTTACTTGTGCAATGTAATCAAATTTTACAGTTTGATGAATAAAAATGTTTTTTTCATGCATTTATAACTTTCTATTTTACTACAAAATACCTATACCCCTACCATGAATTTAAAATGTATATGCCTAATTACTCAGAATTAACTTCTTCTTGGTAGCTAGAAGAAGAAAATAGCGGGCACCACAAGAAATATATAACGGGTAGATGAGGGGTGAGACAACTGACTGCAATTCCCCACAGATCATTATGTATTTTCGCTGCCTGTTGATTAAAAAAATACAAATATGTGGTATCACTGCGCTCATAAAAGTTTTATCTATCAAGATAAAAAAATAATTTAACAGATAGTAACCAGAGTAGACAGAAAAAAAATTCAAAAAGCCAAAATTTAGGGTTTTTTTTTTTGGTTGTTGCAACGCCGCACAATAAAATGCAGGAAGAAGCAAAACAAGAAAAACAAATCTATCCCAAAGTAGTATCAATATAACATCACCTCACCCTACAAAAAATAAGTCCTCACACAGATACATCAACCAACAATTAAAATGTTATGGATCTCCAAAAAATTTTTTACTACTAGAGTAAAAAAAAAAAATTGGGACAAGTTTGGTATCACTGTAATAGTATTTATGAGGAGAATGATGATGCCAGGTATACTATGTTGTAAAATAAATGGAGTCCTTCAAAAATAAGCGCTCAGATGAGTGCAGAAAAATAAACCTTATGGCTTTTGGAAGAAAGGGAGGTAAAAACTAAAAATGTCAAAATGTAAATTGTCCATGTCACTAAGGGAGTAAAGAGAACCTGTGTCCATTTCTGAAGTGTCTATTTTATTATTCCACATAAACAAATAATTCTGGAGCCAGTTTCCGGTTTCCATATAACTTTGAGTTGTTCCATTCCTGTTATACTTCTGGAATATTTATGAGAAAAATGACAACTAGGCTTTACAAATTTGATTGCTATTTAAGTAAGTGTTTCCCTACATAGTCTAAGGAGTAATGTTTCTCCTTGTAGAGAGTGACATGCTTGGCATGCCAGACTGAGGAGGCTTATAAGCCATGCAATGCGTCTCTGGTAAATTAAATATGCAAATTGCCTTTTCTTCAGAGAGGAAGAGGACTAGAGCTCTAGTGCCACCTATTGGAAGAGAAACGTTACCCCTTAGCCTCTCATACAGCATAATCAAATCTCATACTTTTCACTGACAAGGGGCAACATCCCAAATCACTGTGTCTGCAAATTAAGATTCTGGTTTGGATTTTATCCTAAGTCATGTGGCAAGGCACGCTAAAGGGTCAGTATCAGCTTTTAGGATTGCTACTTCCAATAGGTGGCACCAGAGTTCTAAATCTCTTCCTCTCTGAAGAGGCAATTTGCAAATTTACATAGTCTGGAACATTTAGTACTGATTGGACATTGATAGACACCTGTTGTGAATTTCCTTGCTCAGACTTCTGAGCTGGAACTCCCTCTGGAGGTTACAGGGAGTAGTGGAGCTGGCCAGTCTGATGGAAGTTTGCCACCTGACGACGATGATTGGGAATCTGGGATTACTGGCTGGGAGCATATAAGTGAGCAGGCTTCCCTTGGTGGTGGCTGGTGATTTCCTCCTTGTGCATTTGGAGCTCTTCAGTCTCCTGCCTGATCTGCATGGTTCAGTTAGGCTACTTTCACACATCAGGTTTTCGGCGTCAGGAGCGATCCGGCGTCGTGCCGGAGCGCCGGATCCGGCAAATATTTCATAAAACCGGATGTGACGGATCCGTTTTTCTGCCGGATCTGTCTTGTTCTTGACAGACAAAACCGGATCCGTCTCATCCGGTTCATCCGTTTTTCGATCCGTTTTTCGACGGATTACGTCGGATCCGGTTTTTAAAAACACCCCTTGTGGCCTTCCGAACGGGATTGGCTACTGGAAAACTATATATAGCGTGTTCCTACAGCCCTTCTTTGACAGGTTGTAGAGGAGAAAGTGTAGGTTGGAGAGAAGAGCAAGTTACTGGCGAAGATGGATGTTGTCATTGGAAATATTTTGAAGAATTTGGCGGATTTTACAGCGGAGGCGAATCATTTGAGGGTGATTGTTCTGGAGAAGGAGAGAGTGAGACAGCAGCGCATCAGGCATCGCAGACGACGTTTGTGGATCCACCCCATCACAGCCAAGAGAATGACGCGTGGGGTCTATTCTACACTCTGCATGGACCTTCGATGAAACCCGGATAAATTTTTTGGATATGTTCGGATGAAAATGGAGAATTTTGATTACTTGGTGGAGCGCATTGCACACCTCATAAGAAAAGCAGACACCTATTGCCGCTTCTCTGTTTCACCCGCAGAGCGTCTGATGGTGACTTTAAGGTAAGCCACATTTATTGGATATGGTCGCTTTAGAGCACACTTTCACTGCAATCTTGTTGGTGGTAGTTTGTATCTCCAAGTGTTATAGCTGAGTTTTGGTATGTAATGCTGTGATTTAAAACTAATTGATTGTTTTTTAATTCCCCACAGATTTCTTGCAACTGGAGAATCCCTTTCGTCACTGCATTTCCAGTACAGACTCGGGATTTCCACCATATCTGGAATAGTGAAGTACACATGCCGTGCACTGTGGGATTCCTTAGCTGAAGAGTTTTTACCAGAGCCCACAACAGAGAGGTGGATTGAAATTTCAGAAAAGTTTCAACAGATATGTCAGTTTCCCAACTGCTTGGGCGCTGTGGACAGGAAACATATCCGCATTGTAAAGCCAGCCGGATCGGGATCGGAATATTTCAATTACAAGAAATATTTTTCAATTGTCCTCATGGCCATCGCTGACACGGAATACAAATTTATTGCTGTTGATATTGGGGCCTATGGCCGCTCCAATGACTCTCAAGTTTTCAAACTGTCTGCCATGGGGCGTAAACTGTATGGAAACACCTTCCAGTTCCCACCCCCTAGACCGCTGCCGCAAACATCTGGTCCACCTATGCCATTTGTCTGTGTAGGGGATGAAGCCTTCCAGCTGTCAGAACACCTTTTGAAACCGTACTGTAGCAGAGGATTGTCAAGAACAAAACGCATTTTTAATTACCGCCTCACAAGAGCAAGAAGAATGGTTGAATGTACCTTTGGTATTCTGACAGCCAAATGGCGGGTCCTATTGACTGCGATCAACCTCAAGACAGAAACTGTGGACGAGGTGATCAAAGCTTGCGTGGTACTCCACAATTTTGTTATCTGCAAGGAACCCATTTCCATTGAGGACACCTCTGAAGAAACCACCTTGCAAGATTACCATGACATTACCACTAGAAGTTCTGTGACGGTTTCAGTAATGAGGGACAATTTTGCACTATACTTTATGTCACCTCAAGGCAGAGTACACTGGCAGGATGACAGAGTGTGAAAGATTTGTGCCCTTAACCAAAATTGTGTACCTTCTGTACCAACAGTATAAACCTTTGCCAACCAAAGTTGGCTATCTTGTCATGGTCTTACTATTTTTACCTTTAGGCCACAGGTGTGTACCTGGTTGTGTTTTATGCAAAGTATTTCACCTTTTAACAAAAGTTGTGTACATTGTTAGGAAATCACCAACAATAAACACAACTTTTTAGGTGAAATACTTTGCTTCAAACACAACCAGGAACACAACTGTGGCAAAAAGCAAAAATTTACCCACAGTTATATACCTAGTTTTGAATACCATTTTACCTTTTAAATACCCTGTATTTAACCTTTTTGGCCGCAGAAAGAAATGACAGACAACCAGTGTAAAATAATTTAACTTTTATTGAAAAATGTTTATTTAGTAAACTGTTTTTAAATTTTAATAAACTTTTTTAATAAAGCTTTGAAACCATAAAACTGGTCATTTTTATTAAAATACACATATATTATAAATCTGTGTAGTGTGGGGTGGAAATACTGCTGGAGGGGCTGCGGGACACTTCGACACTGGGAGTGTGGAGAGAGGACTGGGATTGTGGTGGGGAAGGAACAGTTAGAGGTGAAGGTGTGGAAAAAGCTACAGAATGGGTGGACATGTGGGAGGCAGAAGAGGTGGTGGGCGGTGGAGTGGAGGGTTGGGCAGGGACTGTAGGAGCAGATGATGTTGATGGCAAGTTGTATGGGGAAGGAGTTTGGTATGGGGCAGGTTGCTGGAAGTGGGGAGATGTCTGGTACTGGGGAGGTTGCTGGTACTGGGGAGGTTGCTGGTACTGGGGAGGTGGATGGTATGTAATAGGAGGGGGAGGATGGAAAGTGGCTGGAGGGGGTGCAGGTGGAGGAACTACTGGGGTGGGAAGAGGAGGTTGGGAGGTAACGTGCTGGAGAGCACCGTGGCATGAATGCATTACATGCATCTGCTGGGTAGGAGATAGCGTTTCCATGCGCTCCACAACAGACCTGAAAAAGGTGTGGTTTGACGAAGATCTTGCTTCTGAATGCATGGTTTGCAGAAGTGTCTTCACCTCCAGAATGCTGGAGTTGATCTGCTGAAAGCCTGCGGAGATTTGCTCTGACAAGACTTTTAGACAGTTCTGGAAAGATGCATTCAGATGCAAGAACTCTGGCGCATAAGTCTTTTCCTGACCCCTCTGCCGCTGCCGCCCAGAACCCGCAGGTGTACTAGAGGTGGCAGGGGCAGAAGGGTGGGGTAAAGGGAAAGCGATCTCCTCACCAGCAGCTTCATGTAATGTAGGCAGCCACGATGCTCCTGTGCTGGTGGATGGGACAGAGGGGTCGAATGTGTGGGAAGGCTGTGAAGGTGCAGATGTACCGGGGCGGTCGAAGTGTCCCTCGGTGCCGGTCTCCTCAGGGATCGCCTCAGAAGGGTCCAACCGTGCAGGCTCCCGAGTGCTGCTCACCGTGCTGTGGAATAAAGAGAAAAAAAAACAATTAAAAAAGTGACATGGCATGGCCCTGGCTGAAAAAAAATTGTTACATCTAAACATTTTTTTTTCACATGTGGTGTGTAATATTTACCTTCTGGTGACCATTGTATCCCGGAGGAACGACAGGGCTTGTGCGTACTTGTACTTGCTCCTGCGTCCTCCAGATCCACTCGGGGCCCGCATCTCTTTATTGAACTCCTTCTTGAAACGATCCCTCACAGACCGCCACCGCTTCACAATTCTGTCCCCTGAAACGAGAAAGGAGTGGTTAGTATACAACATCAGTGTTTCCCAAACTCCAGTCCTCATGGTCCCCAGGGGTCATATTTTCAGGATTTCCATAGTAAATAGAAATCCTGAACACATGATCCGTGGGGACCACGAGGACTGTTGTTCGGGAAACACTGGTTTACATCAAGCAACCGGTACTGTATATACTTACGCTCTTTAATCTGGGCCCGAGCATCGAGGTCCTCCCAGCGGTCCACAAGGAGCGAACAGATTTCCTCCCAGAGTCGTCGGGTAACGATCAGGTCAGCGTGGTGGCGGTCAGCCATATTCCAGAGCGGCTCCCTTTCTCTCACGAGATCGATGAGGTGGTCCACATCGATTCCTCCATCCTCACCGTCAGAGTCGGGAGCACGCTGTGAAGGCTGTTAAAGAAAAAGACAAAAATTACATAATTAGCCTCCACAAAAGAAATGAAATAAAAAGTGCAAAAAAACAAAGCAAAAATATTTATACTTACACGCTGGTGACCGCCGCGTTGCTGTCGCCGACGACCCTGGGAGGCACTGCGAGGACCTCTTGGCCGAGCACCAGATTGGGAAGACTAGAGAAGAAAACAAAAAATGTTATGTCTTTGGATGTAGGCATTTGTTTGCTGTGTGTGGTCTGCAGAACATTGTTTTCTATGTGTTGTGTGTAGTGTGATGTTGTGTTTCTGCGTTTGATGCCAAAAACTTACCAATTGTGAGCCCACTCCAGGTGTCTGTCCACCCCTTCCTTCTTCTTCTGGGAGCTCCTCTTCATCTTGTGATTCCTGTTTTGAAATAAAAGGCAATGAATAGACATATATTACAGAGATGATGGATTTTGGAAATAAAAACTTACCGTCAAACGCTGACGATGAGAGGGAGGGCTCCCAGAAGAAGATGTGCTGTCTTCCTGCTGGCCAGACTCCATGCCTGTGGGTGGTGTTACAGCTGCTGCCAGTGCTGCCAGTGCTGCTGCATCTCTTGGGCGGCTGTTGAATAAAGAGAAACAAAGGGCCAATGAATATCTTGATATTCCATGGCCCTAGTTTGGAGGAATGGGGGATTTGATAATTACCGTCTCTCATCTGCTGCTGGACTCCCCTCCTCAGCATGTTCCATTTGCTGCTCCATTTGGCGTGGTGGTGGTGCTGATGGTGCTGCAGTGGTCTCCTGCCTTCTCCTGCGCCTGGTTGCTGTCTTGGGTGGCATGTTGGGTGTGGCTGAGGGTCCCACTGTCTTGCTTTTATATATGTGTCTTGTGGGCAGAGCTACTGAGCATGCTCAGACCAAAAAAAACGGATCCGGCCACCGGATCCGGCTGTCGCTGGATCCGGCGCATTGCGGCGCTCATAGGCTTTCATTGTGTGAAAAAGCCGGACGCGCCGGATCCGGCGTGTCCGGCTTTTTCGCCGGAGACAAAAAACGTTACAGTAGCCGTTTTTTCCAGACGCCGGATTGAGACACATTGCCGGATCCGGCGAAAACCGGATGAAACGCATGGCCATCCGGCGCGATCCGGCGCAAATGCAAGTCAATGGGGGGGAAACCGGATCCGGCATTGCATTTCGCCAGATCCGGTTTTTGTCAAAAGCGCCGGATCGCGCCTGACGGCGAAAACCTGATGTGTGAAAGAGGCCTTAAGTGATTCTTTTGCTAATCCTTTGCATCCAATCTGGTTGTGCCTTTTTTTTGCTTTCTGCTTTGTTGCGAGGGTTCAGCATACACCATGCTGGGGGCAGCGCTGGGCCCTGCTCCATATGTTACAGCTTGTGCCAGTTTGTTCAGTCCCCTGTTATATTAATATATTTTGCTTTGCTTCTAGTTCACACCAGAGTGCTGATCTAGCAGGGGTAAGGTCGTGCGGCCCCAGGTTTTTTGTATATCAGATGTGTTGGATTTTTTTACGGTTTTTGCGTGATTGCAGTCAGTATCTTTTCTTTCCTGTCCTATCTAGACAGTTTGGGCCCCATCATTTGCTCAGTCTATTTTCTGCCTATGTTTGTGTTTCATCTTGTCTCACAGACAATATATGTGTGGGGGCTGTCTATTCCTTTGGGGATCTGCTCCGGGTCAGTTTAGATTTCACCTTTCTGGCTTTAGGCTTAGTTAGTTCCTGTGCCGAGGCGTCTAGGGCATCGTAGGAACACTCTACGGCTACTGCTAGTTGTGTTAGGATCAGGGGTCTGCAATTCGCTGAGCTACCAACCTCTCTGGTTTCTTGGTGGCTTAGCTTGTTCCTGCCATCTTCCTCGGAGACCCATTCATAACAGACACCCCACAACTGCCAATACCCAGATGTCACTTTACTTCCAATTTTCTAAAATGAATTACTGTGGAATAGCAAGAAGAAAAGATATACCAGAATTGTTATGTTATGGGAAATATTAAATGTGTTAGGAAATACTAAAACAAACATGCCCATACGTCCTCTTTGAACTCAATGTACAGTGTAGCAACAAATCCATCACCGACGAACTAAATCTATTTACAACCGGATCCCAAGAAATTATAATGGTGTATGTCTTGGATCTTGTAGGTTTCTGACATGTTTTATATAAAAAAAAATCACTACAAACTGTTTTATTTCTATCATGAAAATAATATGGAAACACAACTAATTGTAAATATGACAATGTGACAATCAGACACAAGAGCTTTCAGTGTGAAGCTGATCCTGATACCTCAGAAAACAGATGTTTTTGCCAAAGTGTTGGGCAAACACTAAATTAAATTAAATGGCAATTCGTCTTTGATCACTGATATAGTTAATATGCACTAATAACATGTGAACAAGAGCCATCTTTATGAAAACACGCAAGATGCCAAATATTTTATTTTTTAGTAATATAGCTTACTAATTACTATCAGGGCAGAGACAATGGATAGGCACCAGCTTAGGGCACTACCTCAGCTCCTGCCTTCTTGGGGGGGTGCACTCTGCTCTGCCCTTCGGTTCTTTAGGAGGAACGTGAAGTGGTCGACGGCCTTTAAGCAGGATAGGTCAGAGGTGCCATTGTCTATCTGTCTAGGCCATCTCAGCTCATGAAGGAACCACTAGTGACTGCGGGTCAGAATCTCTAGTCTGCATAGGAACCGGCGGGGTCAGTGGCGGTTTATAGTGTGTTTCCCATTTTCCCGAGTTTCTAACTATCATAACACTGATACTGCTGAATGACTGAGGCTGCCCGGAGCCTTCCTCCGCTCGCTAGTATTCAGCACGGTGACGGATGGGTGCAGGCACACAGATAAGCAGTGTCAGTCAGTCACTCACCTGACTCACCCCACTGCCTGCCTGTACCACAGCTGCCGTAACCTCCCCGTACTCAATTGTATTCACTTCTGTAATATGTGCATACAACAGATGTGCTGATGCATCAAAAGCAGGCCACTTCCAACCTGCACCCTGTTGGAGGTGGCACATGCAAATAAAGACAGATGGCGCAATGCAGTGACATCATCGAGCTGTCCAGTGCCACTGCTGTGCAGGATAAGAGAGTAGACAGAGGCTGCACAGGACAGGGGGCCTGGATTAGATGAGTATAAGCTTTTTTTCATTATTCTTATATTGAATTGCCACTGAATGTGAGCCATCAAAAGAGTTAATGGCTGTAGGGGACCATAACACGGGGGGATAGCTGTTTGTGAGGTATACTACTTAGAGCTGCTGGCTCTGGAGGACATTATACTGGGGGTTCCTGGCTGTGAAAAATACTGGTGGTTGCTAATTGTGGAGGACATAATACTGGAGGCTGCAGGCTGTTGTGGACATTATGTGACTGGCTATGATTAACCATATACTGGGGGCTGGCTGTGAAGACTGTGGACCCATCATACTATATAGGGAGGCTGTCGGGGGGACGATACTGTATAGCTGGCTGTGGGGTACGTAATACTGGGGGCTATGGAAACATTATTGTCACAACTGACATGGGTAAGTCCAGTGGAAGACACAACAAACACCAACATGGATGGGAAAAAGGAGAGCGAGAGATGGAGGGAGCAGTAGGGAGCGAGAGATGGGGCACCTCCTAACCACAACCTGTGCCTATCCCTAAAGCTCACCTAACACGCTATGAGGGTCCTTCCCCCCACCGCCGTCACATGCCTAGTCCTTAGCTGTCACTTCGCTATACCATGGCTAGTGCACTGGCCAGCAAGGACGCTAGCATCACCACTGCAGATGGTATAAACACAGGGGATAGTGACAAGCACAAGACAGACAAGGAAAGGGAACAAGAAACTTAGCTCTAGTCTCCGCTGCCAAGCTCCACACAGCAGATGACAAGGAATCAGGAAACCGAACTCCACAGAAGTAGCAGATAAAACCGCTGGTACCAGAGAGCGCCACACTCCTAGGCTGGTCTTCGTAGAATAACTCTATTACCAACATTCAGCTAATGTGTAATGTGACTATTTAGAGGATGAAGGGACTGATCACCACCCACATCAGCTGACCAGCAACAAAACAATTGCCAGCAAGGAAACTGACAGTAACCCTTGCTGGCCCAAAAAGGAAAAAAGCAACATTTCAATTATAGAAGAACCAGAGCTGGCATGAAACCAAAAATTAATTATGACAATTATACTGTCAAAAGGCTGTGATGACCATACTGTATAGAGGGCTGTAGGGGACATACTGGTGGCTGTTCTGACCACGCTGTATAGGGCACTGTGGGGGACATTATTCTGTATAGGTGTTTGTGGAGACCATATTTTATAGGAGGCTGTGGTGGACATCACACTGTTTATTGGGGGCTGTGGTCAATATCATAGTGTGTGGGGTGCTGTGGAGAACATACTGTATCAGTGACTGCGGTCCCATAATACTGTATGCAGTGCTGTGGACGCCATTGTAGTATACATGGTGGCTGTAGTGGTGACACTATATAATGGGGGACTGTGGTGGACATCTTACTTAATGGGAGCCATTGTGGACAACATAATGTATACATGGGGGCTGTTGTGGATATCATACTATATGGGAGGCTGTGGTGACTATCATACTGTGCATGGGAACAATGTGAGGAGGGGTACAGTATGGTGGGCAGTATGAGGGCATAATGTGAAGTGAGGGCACAGAATTGAAATGCAGAGGGGGCAGGATTAAATGGGGACACAGTATGGAGAGAGGTTAGCATGACATGGGTACAGTGTGGACATACAGAGAGTGGAATGGAAAACAGTTGAGAAGGGACAGCCATGGCATAGGCCATTGTTAACAAGGGTAGATAGTGTTACGGTTATAGCTGATAATGGCAGTGTAGTGGTTATAGTTCATTAAGTCATACAGTGTGAATACCATATACCATAGAAGGCTTATTTAGGTCATCGTATGTACAGATATATTTTTTATGCAGAGGGCATTTTATTGACACTCTTATTTAAAGGACACCGTGTTGGGATGTGCTGCATTAGACCGGAGAAGAGGGGAGTCTGCAGAGATGAGATGTGGATGTGAAACATAATCATGGAGTCTGGACAAGATGGAGACAAAAAGAATGAATAACCAATCAGAGATGATGTGACTTGTAAGGCACCTGGATGTAAATGTTTACTTGGGGATACTGACTTGGTCTCATCAATTCTGTGGTTCCTGTATGATCCGATAATGACCGACTAGCAACAACTCCTAGCATCTCCTTAGCATTCTTAAGGACACATTAAGAATTGTAGGTTCATGCGATATACAGGCATATGGGGCTAACTTGACATTACAATTGACTGCTGTACTAATCATGGTGATGTAGTCATGTACTGATGGTGGTTCTAGTGATGTAGTCATGTACTGATGGTGGTTCTACTCACCCATTTATTTATTGATGATGGTTCTGGTGCCTTATTTATGTACTATTGGTGGTTCTGGTTTTCTATTTATGTTCTGGTTATGATTTTGGTTTCGTATTCATGTATTGCTGATCGTCGTTCTGATGAATACACCATAACCTTCATCACTACATGAATAGTCACCAGAGCAATCAGTAGTAAATCTATACAGCACTAGAACCACTACCATTACAGGAATTTGACACCAGAACCACTATCTGTACATGAATACGCCACTAGAACCACCTTCAGTTTTGTTGCAAACTGCATTTGTCGCATGACGGATGCAAAAACCACCATACATATCCCTTTATCTATAAGAGGGTCTGTTTAGTTTTCACTTTCTGTATACACTAAATGCTGGACAACTTAATTAAAACCAAACAGCCCCCATTATATTTTAGTATATATTAATTTCTATGACTATCCTTGTGTCTGACATTTAAAATATAGGACTTTAGGCATGAATATCATTATTTAATATTGAGATTGTGTAAATGGTCTATAAACAATGAATGATTCTATATATAACTTTGAAGTTGCACTCCCTGTTGAGTCTCACCCCTAAAGTACACTTTTTTTTTTTTTTTTTTCATTTTTCTGGTATTGTTTGGTGAAAAAGGTAGCAATTATAGTGGAAGTGGTCATCAGAGCTTGATACCTGATCCATTGGCGGGGGAGTGTGTTAGGGGTTCTGCTATCTTAGGGTATGTTTCCACGTGGCGTAATTCATCCGGATTTCCTGCGGATTGAACGCTGCATACAGCCGCAGCGTTTAATTCGAAGCGTCCAGATGTTACAGCATAGTGGAGGGGATTTTATGAAATCCCATCTCCACAATGCGTGCAAGAATGCGGGTGACACACCCAAAATTACGGACATGTGGCGCGTCTTTTTAGACCGCAGCATGTATTTATCTTGGGTAGACGCTCCGTCTACGCAAGATAAATTACACAGTCTATGGATACGATGAGGTGATACCACATGTGTTCAATACCGCGCGTAGAAAGGGGGGCGGCGCATTGGGCAGAGCGGGGTTTCCGCAGCGTCCAAAGCGCCAGCAATACGCCAAGTGGAAACATACCCTTAGTCTCTGATCCATTCCTTTGCTTGGGTGCTGAGGGTTCATTGGTGGGGTAAGGGGGCATCACTTGCTTCATCTACCTAGGGCAATAAAATACCTTGTCCCGATCATGCTTATTATATCTCGTAAGATAGAACTTGCGTGGTGTAGCTGCATACATAAAAGTCCGTTCTATCAAAATAAAAAAATATTTAACCCAATCGGTAAGCACTGTAAACAGAAAAAAATTCAAACCACCAATTTTGCAAAGACAAGTATCGGGCAGTGCGGAATATGTTGCAACAAGTCCAATCGCCTGTCACTAATATTGCACTTCCCAGTGTATTGTCGTCATTTTCTGACAGTAAAAAAAATAATATATATATTCGGATGACAGTCAATTAATGTAGCGTCAAATTCCCACACAGCCTGTATCAAGGCTAAGGCTACTTTCACACATCAGGTTTTCGGCGTCAGGCGCGATCCGGCGTCGTGCCGGAATGCCGGATCCGGCAAATGTTTTGTAAAACCTGATGTGCCGGATCCGGTTTTCTGCCGGATCCGTCTTGTTCTTGACAGACAAAACCGGATCCGTCTCATCCGGTTCATCCGTTTTTCTATCCGTTTTTCGACGGATTACGCCGGATCCGGTTTTTAAAATTGACCCTTGTGGCCTTCCGAACGGGATTGGCTACTGGAAAACTATATATAGCATGTTCCTACAGCCCTTCTTTGACAGGTTGTAGAGAAGAAAGTGCAGGTTGGAGAGAAGAGCAAGTTACTGGCGAAGATGGATGTTGTCATTGGAAATATTACCACTAGAAGTTCTGTGACGGTTTCAGTAATGAGGGACAATTTTGCACTATACTTTATGTCACCTCAAGGCAGAGTACACTGGCAGGATGACAGAGTGTGAAAGATTTGTGCCCTAACTAAACTTGTGTACCTTCTGGACCAACAGTATATACCTTTGCCAACCAAAGTTGGCTATCTTGTCATGGTCTTACTATTTTTAGCTTTAGGCCACAGGTGTGTACCTGGTTGTGTTTTATGCAAAGTATTTCACCTTTTAACAAAAGTTGTGTACATTGTTAGGAAATCACCAACAATAAACACAACTTTTTAGGTGAAATACTTTGCTTCAAACACAACCAGGAACACAACTGTGGCAAAAAGCTAAAATTTACCCACAGTTATATACCTGGTTTTGAATACCTTTTTACCTTTGAAATACCCTGTATTTAACCTTTTTTTTAAACATAGTTCGCCGCAGAAAGAAATGACAGACAACCATTGTGAAACGATAATTTAACTTTTATTTAAATTTTTTTTTTTTTTGTAAAATGTTTTTAAAGTGCAAAAAACTTTTTTAATAAAGGTTTTAAACCCAATGGGCATTTTTATTAAAAAACACACATTACAAATCTGTGTAGTGTGGGGTGGAAATACTGCTGGAGGGGCTGCGGGACACTTCGACACTGGGTGTGTGGAGAGAGGACTGGGATCGTGGTGGGGAAGGAACAGTTAGAGGTGAAGGTGTGGAAAAAGCTACAGAATGGGTGGACATGTGGGAGGCAGAAGAGGTGGTGGGCGGTGGAGTGGAGGGTTGGGCAGGGACTGTAGGAGCAGATGATGTTGATGGAAAGTTGTATGGGGAAGGAGTTTGGTACGGGGAAGGAGTTTGGTACGGGGAAGGAGTTTGGTACGGGGAAGGAGTTTGGTACGGGGAAGGAGTTTGGTACGGGGAAGGAGTTTGGTACGGGGCAGGTTGCTGGAAGTGGGGAGATGTCTGGTACTGGGGAGGTTGCTGGTACTGGGAAGGTTGCTGGTACTGGTGAGGTTGCTGGTATGTAATAGGAGGGTGAGGATGGAAAGTGGCTGGAGGGGGTGCAGATGTAATAGGAGGGGGAGGATGGAAAGTGGCTGGAGGGGGTGCAGATGTAATAGGAGGGGGAGGATGGAAAGTGGCTGGAGGGGGTGCAGGTGGAGGAACTACAGTGGTGGGAGGTGGAGGTTGGGAGGTAACCTGCTGTAGAGCACCGTGGCACGAATGCATTACATGCATCTGCTGGGTAGGAGATAGTGTTGCCATGCGCTCCACAACAGACCTGAAAAAGGTGTGGTTTGGCGAAGATCTTGCTTCTGAATGCATGGTTTGCAGAAGTGTCTTCACCTCCAGAATGCTGGAGTTGATCTGCTGAAAGCCTGCGGAGATTTGCTCTGACAAGACTTTTAGACAGTTCTGGAAAGATGCATTCAGATGCAAGAACTCTTGCGCATAACTCTTTTCCTGACCCCTCTGCCGCTGCCGCCCAGTACCCGCAGGTGTACTAGAGGTGGCAGGGGCAGAAGGGTGGGGTAAAGGGAAAGCGATCTCCTCACCAGCAGCTTCATGTAATGTAGGCGGCCACGATGCTCCTGTGCTGGTGGATGGGACAGATGGGTCGAATGTGTGGGAAGGCTGGGAAGGTGCAGATGTACCGGGGCGGTCGAAGTGTCCCTCGGTGCCGGTCTCCTCAGGGATCGCCTCAGAAGGGTCCAATCGTGCAGGCTCCCGAGTGCTGCTCACCATGCTGTGGAATAAAGAGAAAAAAAAAACAATTAAAATACTGACATGGTATGGCCCTGGCTGAAAAAAAAAAGTTACATCTAACATTTTTTTTCACATGTGGTGTGTAATATTTACCTTCTGGTGAGCATTGTTTCCCGGAGGAACGACAGGGCTTGTGCGTACTTGTACTTGCTCCTGCGTCCTCCAGATCCACTCGGGGCCCGCATCTCTTTATTGAACTCCTTCTTGAAACGATCCCTCACAGACCGCCACCGCTTCACAATTCTGTTCCCTGAAACGAGAAAGGAGTGGTTAGTATACAACATCAGTGTTTCACAAACTCCAGTCCTCATGGTCCCCAGGGGTCATGTTTTCAGGATTTCCATAGTAAATAGAAATCCTGAACACATGATCCGTGGGGACCACGAGGACTGGAGTTCGGGAAACACTGGTTTACATCAAGCAACCGGTACTGTATATACTTACGCTCTTTAATCTGGGCCCGAACATCGAGGTCCTCCCAGTGGCCCACAAGGAGCGAACAGATTTCCTCCCAGAGTCGTCGGGTAACGATAAGGTCAGCGTGGCGGCGGTCAGCCATATTCCAGAGCGGCTCCCTTTCTCTGACGAGATCGATGAGGTGGTCCACATCGAGTCCTCCATCCTCACCGTCAGAGTCGGGAGCACGCTGTGAAGGCTGTTAAAGAAAAAGACAAAAATAACATAATTAGCCTCCACAAAAGAAATGAAATAAAAAGTGCAAAAAAACAAAGAAAAAATATTTATACTTACACGCTGGTGACCGCCGCGTTGCTGTCGCCGACGACCCTGGGAGGCACTGCGAGGACCTCTTGGCCGAGCACCAGATTGGGAAGACTAGAGAAGAAAACAAAAAATGTTATGTCTTTGGATGTAGGCATTTGTTTGCTGTGTGTGGTCTGCAGAACATTGTTTTCTATGTGTTGTGTGTAGTGTGATGTTGTGTTTCTGCGTTTGATGCAAAAAACTTACCAATTGTGAGCCCACTCCAGGTGTCTGTCCACCCCTTCCTTCTTCTTCTGGGAGCTCCTCTTCATCTTGTGATTCCTGTTTTGAAATAAAAGGCAATGAATAGACATATATTACAGAGATGATGGATTTTGGAAATAAAAACTTACCGTCAAACGCTGACGATGCGAGGGAGGGCTCCCAGAAGAAGATGTGCTGTCCTGTTGATGGCCAGACTCCATGGCTGTGGGTATTGCTGCTGCTGTTGCTGCTGCCAGTGATGCCATTTCTGCTGCTGCTGCTGCTGCATCTCTTGGGCGGCTGTTGAATAAAGAGAAACAAAGGGCCAATGAATATCTTGATATTCCATGGCCCTAGTTTGGAGGAATGGGGGATTTGATAATTACCGTCTCTCATCTGCTGCTGGACTCCCCTCCTCAGCATGTTCCATTTGCTGTTCCATTTGCTGCTCCATTTGGGGTGGTGGTGGTGCTGATGGTGCTGCAGTGGTCTCCTGCCTTCTCCTGCTGCGCTTGGTTGCTTTCTTTGGTGGCATGTTGGGTGTGGCTGTGGGTCCCACTGTCTTGCTTTTATATATGTCTTGTGGGCAGAGCTACTGAGCATGCTCAGACCAAAAAAACCGGATCCGGCCACCGGATCCGGCTTTCGCCGGATCAGGCGCATTGCGGCGCTCATAGGCTTTCATTGTGTGAAAAAGCCGGACGCGCCGGATCCGGAGGGTCCGGCTTTTTCGCCGGAGACAAAAAACGTTACAGTAGCCGTTTTTTCCAGACGCCGGATCGCGACACATTGCCGGATCCGGCGAAAACCGGATGAAACGCATGGCCATCCGGCGCGATCCGGCGCAAATGCAAGTCAATGGGGGGGAAACCGGATCCGGCATTGCATTTCGCCGGATCCGGTTTCTGTCAAAAGCGCCGGATCACGCCTGACGGCGAAAACCTGATGTGTGAAAGAGGCCTTAGCAGTCCAGTAATGCAATAATACAAATTTATCACCGTTTCACGTCTAAGAGTCTTTTTCCCTCACCCAAGAGCAATAGAGATTTAATTGGATTTCCACTGTCCCTTTAGGTTAATGGAGAGAAGTTGAGAAATGAGCCTCCCCATGAACTGGCAGCTGCAGTATCAACAGTTCGTAACTAATGAGTGTTAGTGATTTCTCGATGTCAGGACATGTCACCGAATCATAAGGACAATGTGGCCAAACAGAATGTACATTCTGAAAATCTGCCATAAAAGGTCTCCCTTTCAAGCCTCCTGGTGCAGTAGTATAAGAGTGCACAGCTGTGTAACCTGTACACAATATGGCTTTCAAAAAGCTCTAAGGCAGTGACAGTAGATAGAATATGTGCACGCAGAGTTAAACATTACAGAAAAGAAGAAATAAGATTTCATGCAATCTCTTAACATTTTTTTTTAAGTTATAGGCAATGTTTTCCATGAGGATTGTATTGTAATGTATGGATTAAAAGAAAAGAAGAAGCTAACCACTCTTCACTATCATACACCACAAGATAACCTGGTTGTATTTTTTGCTCTGGAAATTCTGATGTCACTTCGACAAAGCAGCGACTTCTCTTCCGCTCTGCTCTGTTAAAGGGACATGACTGTGGGTGTCATGCTGATTGACAGCTGGGTCCCCTACTGCCTAACTGCGGGAAACTGGATGTCAATCAGTGGTCACACCCAGTTGACCGAGCAACCCAAAAGAGGTAGAGCTGCATTCTTGGATCCTCCAGAGTAATACATGTTCTTGGTAACTGCACGCCACTCGTACTGGAGGTCCTAAATTGGACATCTATTTATTTGTATATAACTCCCTAATAGAGTATTTGAAAATGTTTTATCCAAATCAAACAACCCACCAAATTTTTCAATACAGTCTGCATATATTATTACAGAGAGTTTTAAACCCAATTAGGATAGGCACATTTCCTTTTAAATTTTACATCAAAATGTCTTTATAATACGGATATTAAAATCATTATTTTATGAGTCCAGCTAAAGACTGAGAGCACATGAGTCAATGAGTATTCAATTTCCACCTTCACAGTCTGAAAGACAGCTGCAGTCTGTCCTGAGCAGTGTGAGGTTTCAGCAGCAGGAAGGAGGTCACTGAAGAGCAGTAAGTAAATACACGTGGCTCACCAGGTCTAGGAGATCTACAGTATGCAATGTATATAACTTGTATGTTGAAATCTGGTGACAAATATACTTTAATTTGTGAGTAATCAGTAGCCCTCCATAATGTAAAATTTCAAAACATGAACTACAGAGGTAACAGCACAGTATATGCTCACCCTGCTCACAACCTATGGCTGTGAAAGAAACAGGCACAAGACTGAGATGTGCGCGAAGGAGAATCCTCATGACCGCTGCTTCCACCTGGACCAACTAAGGCCACTTTCACACTTCAGGCTTTCGGTATCCGGCATGGTGCGGCAAAAAACCGGACTGCCGGATCCGGCGCCTGTTACGACCAGATCCGGCTTTTTCCCCGTGCTGTTTCATTGCTGCCGCATTGCGCCGGATGGCAATGCGGCGCGTCCGTTTTTTTCCGGATCCGGAGAAAATAACCAGTCCGGCGTCTGGAAAAAACGTTGCATGCAACGTTTTTTCCCAACACCGGACCGGTTTTTCGCACTGCGCATGCCTGGAAACCTTCCCTGCCAGGAATATATCCGGCAGAAAGAAGGATCCGGTGTCTGCGTTTGTGGCCAGATCCGGTAGTCCGGTTTTTCTCCGCACCATGCCGGATACCGAAAGCCTTTAGTGTGAAAGCGGCCTAAGGGTTGTTTATTAACAATGTAAAGTACTGTAAAAGTAAAAGCAAGGAGTAACAAAGCGCTGCCAATGTAGGATGAGTAAACTTTTTTTTTTTATCTAGAAATATATTCTTGTTCTTTTTTTTATACGAGTCTCAAACCAGTCTGGTTTCAAAATGCATTTTGTTTTTGTCTAGCAATATATTTATATTTTATAAATGCAATTATGTTGTACTAGATGGAGGCCCGATGCTATCTCATCGGGAGGGCGGTAATGTCACTATGGGGGCAGGCTTTGCAGCGTTGAGAATCTCTTCCCCCATGTGCTCACCCACCTGTCCACTCTCTCATTTCCCCATGTGCTGACTTCTCCCATCTGTGCTCTCTTCTTTGACCTGTCTACCCCATGTGCTATCCCCCTTGTCTGCTGTCCCTCTCCTTCCTGTGCGGTGTTCTCCCCTCATTTGCTGTCCCGTTTGAGCTGTCTCCCCCCTGTGCTCTGTCTCCCTCACACCTGTATCTGACCGCATACATAACATACCACAGCTCCTGGGTAGGGGAGGAAGCAAAAGACAATACTGACATTACATCAGGAGATCGCAGAGGATACATTTTGTGAGGTAAAATATTGTTTAAAAGCAGTCAGTGAAATATTTTACCTCACAAAATGAATCCTCTGTGATCCCCTGCTGTAATGTCAGTATTGTATTTTGCTTCCTCCCCTGCCCAGGAGATGTAGTATGCCCTGTACACGGTCAGACACAGACAATTTTTAAAATGAACTTTCATTTGTGGGAAACCCCATTAATGTGACCGGCTTCCTCTGCCTGTAGACACATCGCGCATCTGCCGCCAGGATCAGCCAAATGATTCACTGCGCCTGTGCGGAATTCGTGCAGGCGCAGTGCAATGGTGTTCCGCTGGTGGTACCGCGCAAGAGGCTGCGAGAATCTGAGTGTGTGAGTATGAGTGTGAGTGAGTCTGAATCTGTGTGTGTGTGCGAGTCTGAATCTGAGTGTGTGTGAGTCTGAATCTGAGTGTGAGTCTGAGTGTGTGAGGGTATGAGTATGAGTGTCTGAGTTTGTGTGTGAGAAAGTTTGTGAATATGTGGTGTGAAAGGCGTATAGAGTGTGTGTGTGTGTGGTGTTCCGCTGGTGGTACCGTGCAATAGGTTGGTACCAGCAGCAGTTTCTATATTGAGACACCCATCACTTGGTCGGTGAACTTCCTCCGCTTGGAATTCTGGGATACGGTGACATCTGGACAGAACAGGAAATGAAAACATTACAAGGCAATTATATAAATAGATAGGTTTTATACTTGGTTTCTCATCCTACATGTCAGTACTTCATTACTACCGGGTTTTACGGCACTTTGTGTACTTTAATAAGTGATGTAGCATTATAATTAATCCAAATTGTGTGGAAGTAACCTAGCTTCAGTCTTTTCATATGAATCTCTGATGTCATGGAGGTAACAGATTTACTACACTGATAGTACCCATGAGGAGGATGATCTCATTGAGGTGCAGTATTTGACGAATAGCAGCACTGTGCCATTTCGACCTAATGAAATCTTATGTTCATCTCATACATAGTGCTCATAAATAAGAATTTGATTAATTGAAATAGAACAAAAGAGTGTGTTCTGTTTAAACAAAATACCATAAAGATCCTTGTGTCAAAGTCCATTGATGGCAGAGTGACAACTTATACTTCTAATGAGGAAAAGGTCAATATCGCTAAATGCCAAGAAGGCGACACACACAAGTCGTTTAATAGCAAGAGAAGATATGCTAATGATGGAGAATGACTGAAAAAAACACGAGAATAATTGGTGAGTAAAGGAAAATGCTCATCAGAGTTTAAAGATTTTTAAGGGTTGAGAGTTACGGTACTGTCACACTTAGCGATGCACCAGCGATCCCGACCAGCGATATGACGCGGTCAGGATCGCTGGTGCATCGCTAAGTGGTCGCTAGCGAGCTGCCACACAGGCAGATCTCACCAGCGACATCGCAGGGCTCGGGGGTCGCTACTTACCTGTCAGACGAGGCGATCCTGACGTCCTCCCGCCCGCGTCCACGTGTCGCTCATCTCCACAGCAGGAAGCCCAGCAGGAAGCTGATGACGAGAAACAGTCCAGGACGTTCTAGCGCGATCAGCGATAACCAGCGAGGGAGCGGTCGGAGGTATCAGACATAGCGATAACGCTAGCAATATCGCTATAACGTCACAAAAACCAGTGACGTTATAGCGATATTGCTAGCGATATCGCTTAGTGTGACAGGCTCTTTAGGGTGTGACCACTCATGTGAACAATCTTTCTTAACTTGGGTTAGAAAATCTTGGCTTCGCATGCTCTGCTTCCTTCAAGTCAGCAATCGTCATGATTTCCCAGACAACAAGAAAAATAAATATTCTTGCTACAGACTTATTTCTTATCTATAAGTGTGATGATTACCTCCAGGGATTTTTTTTTCTAAAGTCTGCTGGCCAAAAATTCTACTAGATCTCCAGCGAAACAATGAACAAATGAGAAAAGTACAAATACATAATTATTTTAATGATTAATAAAATTAAAGGGCAATAAATATAGAATCCCTACCTTTCCACGGAACATCCTATCTACAAAACACAGTTCATAAAAGTTACGGATTTGGACAATGTACATGATAAAGGGCATGTGATGATATTTCCAGGCAATGGTTGTGGGTACATTGATTTGGTTTTGATATTGTATGTTTTTGTGTAGTACTATTTTATTTATATCCATGAATGTAGGTCGCTGACATGTCAGGTGATCTATAGTAGTATTTACTGCATGACTACAAAACTAAGTAATTTCCATAAAGGTATTTTAGGCATTTTCTGTACCAAGTGCTTCAGATGGACCATGCCTTGTTTTCTTCAGTCTGGTTTTATGATCTTGGAGACAGGGGTGATGTCAGTGTTTTGTGGGGCACACTAAGAAGGCATACTTCATTCACTATAAATTGGGGGAAAAGGAAGGAGTCGGTGACAATCACTGGTAGATGGGTATCTCAAGGCAAAGCAGAAGGCTTGAACTTTTCTGCTGAACAGCATTTATTGGGAGAGAGTTGGAAACCCCCATAAATGTCAGATGGCTGGACGTTCTTGCAGAAATCCGCGGTTTCCATCAACTTTACGATTATGTGTATGCGGGCCTTTAGTAGTCCAATGGTCGGCATAATTATCAAATCTCTATAAAGGATCTATCTGAAACCTGTATCATGTGTGACCATTTGCTGTATCAACTTGAAACCAATATGTCTGCAACAATTGTAAATCTATATGGTGTGCTTCTGACATCTCACGGATGTTATGCCAGGAAAAATACAGGCTATTATCAGGGTTAAAGTACTGTAAATTGCAGCTTTCACAGAGGCAGGTCATGGGACTGCTTTGTGGCTAAAAATGCTTTCCCAACTTGTGGCAACGCCATAGCAGCTGTCCACAGGCACTACTATCATGAGTTCAACACACACAAATGTATACAGCTCCTGCTCACACTACCTATAAAAGTCAATATTCTGTATTTTTCCTCCTAGTGATGGCTGAATGTAGTCAGCATTATATGATCTCACCAATGCAGCAATATGTCCTCTGGAGCCTGGAACATAGCCACTGCCATGAACATCAAATGGTTAAGTATATAGAGGAGATCCAGCTCAAGATGGGAGTAAAAAATTCTAGACTTTATTTAAATGCATTAACATAGTGAAAACATTAGAAAATAAATGCACTGATTAGCAAGTAGCACCTACAGTGGCTTGTGAAAGTATTCACTCCCTTGAGAGTTTTATGTTTTGCTACCTCACAACCCACAATTTCAGCAGTTTTGCTTATTGTTTGCATCAGGTCATGTAAAAAACATGTATTTCAACAATATGTCCAAAAATATACAGAATGGCACTTCAAAACAAGGCAGAAAACACACTGATGGCCACGAAATGAGCTCACCATAAAGAAGCGAACCAAAACATTAAATAAAAAATTATTTTTATTAGAAAAATCATATACATTAAAAGGGCTACATACCCATAAATACAAAAATACCCCAAAAAGGGGACTGCAGCACTATCATAATAACGTATTGCACAGGTAAGAAAAAATTGATATCCTAAAGGTATGTCCCCTATCAATCTTTAGCATAACAACATACATCCTTATGTAAGGTAAAAATTTCACTAGTGCTATAATTGGCATCTATTAAAAATGATGTTAATTAGCTTAGACAGTGGACTATCTCCAAGGAATCAACATACATCATTCCACATATGATCTCTAATGACTCCTCCCTTAAGACTTTATAAAACAAGGTACATGACGTCATACATTGAACGGCATTAATCCCATATGCCTCTCCCAACACCGAAAAACCTGTTTATACCTTATAAAACAGTATAGAATCTAACTTATATATCAGATTATTAAATAATACCCACAATGGGGAATTTTAAAGAAAGGTGTAGTTAATCAGTGCTAGGTGAAGCACATAGCATCAGCCCCTGCACTCCACTATACAATATACAAGTGGAGGGACCAGTACACTCATAATAACCCAGTAAGGAACTTTAAGAAAATAGAGACATAATATAGCATTAGCCCCTGTACTCCACTATACAATGTACAAGTGGAGCAACCAATGTATTCATAACATCCCCAATAAGGACCTTCAAGTAGATAGAGACATAATATTAATACCTTATAATGTGCTTATGCAGTCCAGCCGCTGTCCCCTGACGCGCGTTTCGCCCTGCTGCTTCTTCCGGGGGAGCATGTAAAGAACATGCCTACAACTGTGAACATTTGGTTTACTTTTTATTGTGTAACAAACAACAAACAGGAAAACATAACGGAAAACTTCAGTGTGCAAACTCTTCACCCCCTGGAGCCAGTAGTTTGTACAGTCTCCTTTTGTGGCAAGTACAGCTGCAAGATGCTTCAGATAATTCTTTATGAGCTTTCCACATCTTCCCACTGGGATTTTTGCCCATTCTTCAAGCGAAATTGCTCCAGCTCCTTCAAGTTAGGTGGTTTCCTTTGGTGAATAGCAATCTTCAAGTCTAACCACAGATTCTCAATTGGATTAAGGACTAGGCCACTCCAAAACATTTACATGTTTCCCCATAAACCACTTGAGTGTTGCTTTAGCAATATGCTTTAAGTCATTGTCTTGTTGGAAGGTGAACCTTCATCCTAGTCTCAAATCAGTGACAGACTGAAACAGGTTTTGCTCAAGAATATCCCTGTATTTCGCATCATCCATATTCCTCTTGGCTCTGACCATTTTCCCGGTCCCTGCTGCAGATGTACATCCGCGCAGCATGATGCTGCCACCACCATGTTTTACTGTGGGGATGTTGTTCTTGGGGTGATAAGCTGTATTTGGCATCAGACATAGCGCTTACCTTGATGGCCAAAAAGTTAAATTTAGGTCTCATCTGACCACAGCACTTTCCTCCATCCATTTGGGGAGTCTTCCACATGTCTTTTGGTAAACGCAAAACGAGCCTTACAATTTTTGTGTGTAAGTAAAGGCTTTTTTCCGCCCACTCTTCTATAAAGGTCATCTCTATGGAGTGTACGGTTTATTGTGGTCATATGGACAGACTACAGTCTCTGCTTGGGAACTCTGCAGTTCCTTCAGGGCTACCTTTGGTCTGTGCTGCCTCTCTGCTTAATGCCCTCCTGCCTGGTACCATATTCTTTCCATTTGATGATAATGGATTTGATGGTGCTCCGGGGGATCATCAGAGATTGGGATATTTTTTCTTTTATAACCCAACTTTGTCCCTGACTTGTATGGAGATCTCCTTGGTCTCCATGGTGTTGTTTAGTTAGTGGTGCCTCTTGCTTAATGGTGTTGCAGCCTCATTGGTCTTTCAGAAAAGATGTGTATATACTGAAAGACGATGTGACATTTAAATGGAACCAAAGTGGACTTCCTTTCACTAAGCATGTGACTGTCACCTAACTACAGTATGGTAGAGAACAAATATGGCTAGAAACAAATGAATACATCATGGTGTTAATCCACCAGTGAGTAGAAAACAATGTATACAGGTATTTGAGATACAATTTAAATCGTATAGACCAAGCAACAATGTCATACATGGTCCAATGATAGTTTTATCAATAAGTCTATACAAGAAGGTTCCCAAGAATAACCCACATGAATGGAAGGAAGAAGTCTTAGGGTACCATTACCCTAAGCGACGTACCAGCGATCCCGACAATGACCTGGTTGGGATCGCTGGTGCGTCGCTAAATGGTCGCTAGTAAGCTGTCAAACAGACATCTCTTCAACGACGCAGCAACGATCCGGCGATCCGTATAACAACCTCGGCAGTCGTTGGGACCTTGTCACACAGCAGCTGTTCTGACGACTCCCGCCTGCGTCCCTGAGTTCTGAGTCACCGAGGTCGCTCGTCAGGCCAAACAGCGATGCATGCTGGCCAGTGGGACACCAGCGATCAAAAAATGGCCCAGGACATTCGAGCACAATCAGCAACATCACAGCGGGGGCCCGGTCATCGATATGTGTCACACGTAGCGAGATCGCTGTTGTGTCACAAAATCGGTGACGCAACAGTGATCTCGCTAAGGATCTCGTTATTCGAGACAGGATCTTTAAGGATAATACCTGTGTAGTAGTTGAATCAGAGAAAAGTGAAGGCTGATAGTTAGGAGTGGTCAGCACAGTGTCCCCACACCCCGACATGTGTTTCACCACTAGCTTCTCACAGGGGCTATGTATTCATTTGTTGGTGGCATTATTTTTTGTTCTCTAACATGCTGTAGATAAGTGACTGCTTAAACTGCTGGAATTGTGTTCCTTCTAATATTCTTTTGTGGTTTCGCCAGTTTATTGCAATTTCATTAGGGATTTTATTTCTCTGACCTGTTGTGATGCATCATATGGGGAGTCACTTGACTTTATAAAGTATCTCATACTGTGATTATCACACTTCCTTCAGTATCGCAGTTTATATGTTTATTTGCTTATCAGTCAGAATTCAGAGGCGTACCCTATACAAGGCACTCTGTATTTATGCTGTTTCTAAAACATTTATTGATTATAGCTTTACTCTGGCTGTTTACCTGTGGCCAGAGTTTTTTTTTTGATGCATTGCAGGAAGTGTAATTTATCTAACAGTTTGGACATTGTGATAATGTTACAAAATAAGAACAGAATTTTGAAAGTAGAGTAAAAAAAATGATGGAAATTAAAGGAATTGGCAACTTTATCTTTATTTTAACAAATATGTAGAGAACATGTTTGTTTGACCTTTTTCACAGACCACCCAGCTGTCCTTTTATCAAAATATCTGCTGATGGAGGCGCAGAAGACCAGACCTGTCCAAAAGCAAATACCAATTAAAAAATCTACAGGAGATTGATGTGCAGGTCTGGTCATGTGCTCCTCCATCAGTGGCCATTTTAAGAACATGAGAGCTGTGCAGTCTGGAAGAAAAGCTGAAGTAACCACTGGGCGCCATTTCAGAAAAATGGAGAACCAGTAATACTTTCATGTTAATAAGGACCTGTCATGATTCATTTTTGGATTTGTGGCAGCTCTGGTTCCACTATAATTTAAATGCAGTTTTTTCCTTTCAGGCCAGCAAGGGTCAAAGGTCTGTTTCTTTGCTGGCAGCTGCTGTGCTGCTGGTCAGGTGATGTGGGTGGTGATCACTCCCACCATCCTTTAAATAGTCACCTCACGCATCAGCTGTCGGCGACAGAGTCTATGTTTACCAAGCCTGGAGTAAGGAGCTCTCTGGTTGCAGTGGTAAATACGCTGTTTTTGCAGAGTTTGTGGTCTGCGTGCCTTACCCTCTGCTGTATGGTGCTTTGCAGCAGAGACCGTTGTTAAGTTCCCCTCTGTCTGTCTTGTGTTTGTCACATTCCCTACGTTGTTCATCATTTGCAGTGGTGAGGCTAGAGACCATGCCTGTCAGTGCATTAGCCATCAATTAGTGAGGTGTCAATCAGTGTCCATACACATGATGGCAGCGGAGGGAAGGACCCGCTTAGGGCGTTAGGGAAGTTTAGGGACAGCCTCAGGTTGGAGCTCAGGAGGTTCCCTATGGTTAGGGCCTTCCTCACCCCATTCCATCCCATTGTAGGTATAAGTTGTGTCGTCCGCTGGTCTTAACCTTGTCCGTCGTGACAGGACCATAAAATTATGTCCCTAACACATTTTGTTAAAGGAATGAAGTCCTTTAATTTTATTGGAGGGGCAGTACATTTGGCAGAGCTCTCAATAGGGAGTGGGTCTCATTCTGAGTTTTGTTTATGGAGCACTTTTATTCATATATACTTAGATATGCAGACTTAATAAAATTGCCACAGTGAAAGAAGGACATATACTTCTGTGGTAAATTTTTATAGATCCTTTACAAAGTCATATAAACAATTTAAGAGTCATCCTAAAAGTCAGAGCTCACTGTGCTATTTTAGTATTATTTAAAGGTTTTTACACCAAACTCACAGATGTGGGCACAAAAGAGTGAATAAAACCAGTAATTGTAAGTACATGATTACAACCGGGGAGCAGCATGTAACACCATTAAAACATGATTTTGGCCCAGCTGTTAATTAAGACAGGAACCCTGCCCTGACAAGTACTGGAATATAACTTAAGGAGATTTGTTCTAGCCAAAAATAGTTGGAGTGAGGATTAAATGTACAGACATTACCCAGTACTTTTTAGATTTTTTGTAAACCTTTTAATGACCTGGAAGATAATAAATGATTTTACTGAAGCTTCATTCAGATTTCCGTGATTCCTCTTGTATGTAAAAACACAGACCCTTGTTCATCAGTGTTTTGGATAGGAGTTTCATCAGCGTTTGGTCAGTGTGTAGTTATTACCATCAATTTATCATCAGTGGTTTTCACTCATGAAAAAATATATATATTGCAAATTTTTCCTATTCTTTGCAATATTAATCATGGACAACGCGCGGCCTGTCCAGTGGTGCCATCCGTGTGCTGTTTGTTATTCTCACAGCCCCATAGACTTGTATGGGTAATTTTGATCCATGACTACGATCAAAACTGGTTATGTATCTGGGATTTTTTGCTGACAATTTGGTCCTCAAAAACGAGGCCCTATAGACTATAGTGTGTACGTGTTCTGTGAAAAACACTTATTGAATAACTCATATCTGTCTCATGGGCGACTAAACGAGGCCTAAGTGTCTATAATTCTTCCACTTCAATATATAAGTGTAGGTGATACGGTACTTCTAAAGTATAACATTTGCAGAGTCCTAATCTGCTTCAGGACCAGGAAACTTTAGCCTTTAGGACCCTCACCAAATTTTGGAATTTTCATTTCAACATTAAGTCTGAATTTACATGTGGTGAAAGTTTACAATAACCAAGACCAAACAATCCGTTTAACCTTTCATTTTAAGAATTATTTGGAGGGGAATGGGGTCAAACGATGAAAAAACTCCATTCTGCCATTATTGACCTACAAGAAGTATGTTCACTACCACTGACCAATTGCTGTCTAGTCAGCAGCTAAATACTATCATTGGGCTGAGGTGGAGTAGAGCGGTCCTATAGATCGTTTAGTGGCCTTTCACTTCTATACTAGATAAGGGACCTCACTTCATCTCATATACAGGTGAATGGAAGGTAGGGTGATAAATGGGAGGGCCATAAAACAACGTAAGGAGCCACACTGTACTGGCTCTGTACATTGCCTATATCTGCCCACTGCTGGAGCAGATAAGTTGTTAGTGAGAGTGCTGGGTTTTAGACCTCAAAGTATGATATTGTCACGCCCTCAGCTGCAGGCCCGGTCTCTGCTGCTCAGGGAGACCGGCGCCTATCTCACAGCTCCACTGGTACTACTCACCCTGTCCGTGGCTCCAGACAATCAGCGGCCCCTTTCTCTGCTAAGAACCTGCATGCTGTTGGCAGGTCTCCTGGTAATGCTCTTAGGAGACGCGCCCCGCTTCCTGCACATACTTAAAACAGCAGGGCACCTGTTCTCTATTAGGGCTATGATGCTCTGTGCATAAAAGGCATCCTCCCTTTGAGGGAGGTGCCTGAACAACGTGTTCATTCTGGGGGATCTCTGCCTTCCACTCAGGCCACACTCTGCTTTGCTCTGCATACTGAAAGGCTGTTGCAATATCCTACTTCCTAATCTCTCTGTCTCCCCAGAATCCTCTGCTGGCAGTACCCTCTCCTGTATCCTTCTGGACACTTCAGTTTCTACGCCAGACTGACCAAGGCTCTCATCTTGGAATCAGCCAGTTACCACTGCCGGCTAGAAGTTCACACAGACCTTTCAGGACTACTGCCACCTCCTCTATTCGGTCTGTATGGGTCGTCCCTCTGGTCCAGGTATCGCGGCATTAAGGTCACCTGGTGTTGCGACGGAGGAGCCCCTGTATAGGGGTACACCTTGCCTGGTGCTCCACTACGTGGTTCTGTGTCGTGGTCCAGAGGGTTCTTCCCTCAGGCACCTTTTCTGTTTGTTTGCTTCATTTAATAAACATCCTTGGTTTTTGGAAGCTCATTCTCCTGTCTCGTGTATCGGGTATACAGCTACCACTGCACCATCAGTGGTCCAGTGAGTCCACTATACACCTTCACGCCCTGTGGGCGTAACAGATATTAATGAATTAATCTACGGTCATTGATCGGTATTGGAGACATACAGATAGATCATCAATACCAATACTAAGCCGGACAACCCTCCAGGAATGGCTAAGGGAGGACAAATCAGTCACACGGTGTCTGGTCCAGAAAACCCAAAATACGCCAGACATAAATTGGCTAAAGAGGTCTACATCAAACCTAAATCATTATTCGTAGTACAACCAGGATTTTCATAAGAAAAGATAAGCTCTAGGAGGTGGGTTTTATATATATTCTCTTAAGAAAGACAAACTCTTGCTGCTTTATTCCAATTTTACTTGTGTATGAGACATTCAGTACATGAAGATAAGTGATAAAGAAAAGATATCATTCAATACTGCCTCAGTAGGTGATCAGGCATGAAAAAGAATGTGGAGTGTGGACCTGTGGAGCCTGGTAGGTTATCTGCAAGACTATAAAACAGATAATCCAGCTAAATATTATTCAGTGTTGTACAGAAAAACTGTCTGCTACACTGCAAACATAAGGAAACAGAGAATCTTGATGTAGCTTTATAAAATATTTTGCCAAGATATCAGTTGGAGTTTTTATACTTAACTGTGCCATGACACAGGATATGTCACGGAACAATAACTTCCCTCTATAGAAATAAGTTCTGCTAAGAAGCTGACATTACTGGCCTTGGTACTGAAAGGAAAAAAAAAAACTAGGAGTGGCAACTAGAAAACAGATTCTTTCAGTCATCTAGAGTTTTTCTCCAGCTTTTAAAACCTAATACATCGCAATCAAAGGAATTTCAATGTAGCTCCAAATCTACATTCCATCATGAAAATTAACCAAATGTACTCAGCTGGAAGCATATTAAACTGCAAATTTGCGAAGTAGTAAATTAATTATTTCCCCCTTATTAAATAAAATAATTAAAAAATAGTTATTATTTATTATGGCGCTTTACATGTTAAAAAGGCTGAACTTTTAAATTCCTATTTTGCATCTGTGTTCTCTATAACATCAACTGATCTTCACTGTGCTACCAAAGGAATAAAAGAATCCACACTATCTATAAACAGACTGCACATGAATCAACAGTGTGATACAGCAGATAAAAAGGCAAACAGAGTTGTGGGATGTATTAAGAGAAGAATAAAGTCTAGATCATGTGAAGTAATAAAGGCCCCGTTACACACAGCGATCTCGCTGCTGAGTCACAAGTTTTGTGACGCAACAGCGATCTCACCAGCGAGATCACTGTGTGTGACACCTATCAGCGACCGCCCCCCGGTATCGCTGATTGTTGTGGAAAGCCCTGGGCATTTTTTTTTATTGTTGGTCTCCCACTGGCCAGCACGTATTGCTGCGTGTGGCAGGTGGGAGATCATCGATCAGCAAGCTGGAGCTGGTATCCAAGGTAAACATCGGGTTTCTAAGCGCCGCGCGGCTCTTAGAAACCCTCTGTGTACCTTAGTTACCCTCGCGCTGATGCATGGAGCTGGTAATCAAGGTAAACAGCGGGTTCCTAAGCGCGGAACGGCGCTTAGAAACCCTCTGTGTACCTTTATGCTCTGATGCAGCGAGCTGGTAACCAAGGTAAACAGTTGGTTTCTAAGCGCCATGCGGCGCTTAGAAACCCGCTGTTTACCTTGGTGACCAGCTCCCTGCACCAACGCGCTGGTATCTAAGGTACACAGCGACGTGTGCGCTCGTCGTCGCTGGTGCTGATCGCTGGTGAAGCTGCCTGTTTGGCAGCTCACCAGCGATCACGTAGCGACACCAGCGATCCATATCGTTGTCGGGATTGCTGGTGAGTCGCTATGTATGACGGGGCCCTTATCCTTGATCATATCTCATCTGGAATACTGTGTCTAGTTTTGGGCACCACATTTTACAGAAGATATCGAAAATTTGGAGCAAATTCAGAGAATCGCTACCAGGATGGTGAGCGGAGTGCAAACTATGTCGTATGCGGAACGATTAAAGGATCTGGGAATGTTTCGCTTGCAAAAAAAAAAAAAAAAGACTAAGGAGACTTAATAGCAATCTACAAATATCTGAAGGGATGTCACAGTATAGAGGGATCGTCCTTATTCTCATTTGCACATGGAAGCACGAGAAGCAATGGAATTAAACTGAAAAGGAGAAGGTACAGATTAGATATTAGATGAAAGGGAGAAGGTACAGATTAGATATTAGAAAAAAGTTTAGACAGTGATGGTTATCAATGAGTGAAACAGGCTACCACGATACGTGGTGAGTTCTCCTTCAATGGAAGTCTTCAAACAGAGGCTTGACAGATATCTGACAGATTGTTTAATCAATCCTGCATTGATCAGGGGGTTGGACACGATGACCCTGGAGGTCTCTTCCAACTCTAACATTCTATGATTCTATGTGAAAAGGGGTATACATAATAAAAACAAGTAGGGATGAGCGAACCCAAATTGTAAATTTCTGGGGGTTTGTACCAGACACCTAGTGTCCGTTACTGAACCACGTACACAGACTTTTTATTGAATGTCTAGTTAACTTTTCAGGTTAGGCAGCCTAATAAAGTTTGTTGAAAGGCTGCAGCACAGCCAATCTACAAGTTTTTAGATTGAGGGCACTTCTAGAGCCATCACAGCCATTGGCATGGCTGTGACTGGCCAGCACAGCACGTGACCCGGCCTGTATAAAGGCCGGATCACAAGTACCGCCACCATTATGCTCTCATTAGTGTCGGGATAGGACGCAACTAGAGTGAGGGTCAGATTTGGATTGCACGCTCAGTAAAAAAGCCGCTGTGTTTACTCTGCAACCCAAATTTGTGGGAGTACTGTGCCAAAAGCCATTATGTGTACTCTGTAACCCATTTATGTGGGAGTACTGTGTCTTTAAGCTGCTGTGTGTTCTTTGTACCCCCCAGTCTGTGGGAGTACTGTGCCAAAAAGACACTATTTGTACTCTGCACCCTCCGCTTGTGAGAGTACTGTGCCAAAAAGCTGCTGTGTGTACTCTGGCCAATTGCCTGTGGTAGTAATGTGCCTTTATGCCACTGTGTCTACTCTGCACCCTCCGTCTGTGGGAGTTCTGTGCTTTTAAGCCACTGTGTGCTTTCAAGTAGTCTTGGAAATAAATAATTGGCTTTAGCCATCTCGTTACCATCTATAGGCCAAATAAATCATTTTCCTAAACCAATGTGTTTTCTAGTAGTGTTGCAAATAAATAATTGGCATCAGCCATCTCATAGCCATTTACAGTCCAAAAATATTTTTTCTGTACCGCTGTCTTTTTTAGTAGTGTGGCAAAAAAATAATTGTGACCATCTAGCTCATTGCCATTTATACGCCAAAGAAATAATTTTCTTAAACTGGTGTGCGTTTTCTAGCAGTGTGGCAAATAAATAATTAGCATCAGCCATCTCATTGCCATTTATAGGCCAAATAAATATTTTTTTCAGGACTGCTGAGTGTTATCTAGTAGTTTTGCAAATAAATAAATCTACTCTTCCGCCATCTCTTTGTGTCTCTAAAGGCCCTTTTACATTTAGCGATGCACCAGCGATCCGACCCGGTCAGGATCGCTGGTGCATCGCTAAATGATCGCTAGTGAGCTGTCACACAGGCAGACCTCACAGCGATGCAGCAGCGACGTAGCGCATGATACTCACCTTTCACACACAGCGATCCTGGCGTCCTCCCGCCCGCCTCCACGCGTCGCTCGTCATCACAGCAGGAAGCCCCAGCAGGAAGCTGACGACGAGAAATGGAGCCGGACATTCTCGCGTGATCAGCGATGGACAGCGGGGGAGCCGGTCGGAGGTAAGTATCACACATAGCGATATCGCCAGCGATATCGCTATAACGTCACAAAATCGGTGACGCTATAGCGATATCGCTATGTGTAAAACCCCCTTAAGGCTACTTTCACATTAGCGTTTTTTTGCACAGTGCATCGTGCGCAAGCAGAAATGCATGCAAAAATGCACATGCGTTTTTGCACGCCTGCGTTCCCATAGACTGTAATGCATTGTTATGACGCACTCCGTGCTCAAGCGAACGCATGCGTTTTTTTGCGCCTTTGGACGGACCCAAAAATGCAACAGGTTGCGTCTGGCGCGTCTAGACACACACCTTGAAAAAAATGCAAGTGCACAAAAACACAGATGAACGCATACAAACGCAAGACCATGCGTACGCCATGTTAAACATAGGTACGCATGACGCATGCGCACAGATGCACACGATGCGCTGCACAAAAAAACGCTAATATGAAACCAGCCTGAATAGTGTTTAAAAAAAACACCTCCAAAAATTAGGAGGGCAACAAATAGGAGATGTGACCATGCTGTTGGTGTGGTAGCTGATGCAGGGAGAAGACGTGGTCATTCTGTGCCTGCCCAAATACAACACCTTCCTCTGGTGCATGAAACCAGCAGGATGTTTTGTGTCCTTTCGTAGGCCCAAATACCTTATGCAGGAATGGTGAGGCCACAAAATGTTGAAAAGGTGTTAGATTGGATGGCTGAGCGTGGCTCCAGTCCCTTCGCATTCTCTTTCACCTGGTCCCTTGCAGAAAGTGTACAGTTGGCACCTGAGGACCATGGTCATCTGATTTCCACCTCACAAATCAGCCAAGCAATCTGAGCCCCAAGTAATGCAGCAGTCTTCTGCTTTTTGAGGATATATGATGAGGTATCTGAATTAGAAGCACAAGGTGCAGTGGCATACACACCTTAAAAAGCATGACAGCTCTGAGCCTCCTCCTGCTTCCTCTTCTGCTATGGTCTTGGCTTTTTCCTCCAGCTCATGATCAAAAGGGCCCCCTGCCTCCCCCACAAAGAGCGGATGTGACAGCATCACCACCACCAGCTACCAGTGTCACGAAGCATCCCCACATCATACCATGGAAGTGTTCAGCTTTCCATCCCCCAAACCCTAGAGAGAAAGACGAGATACCCCCCTAACCACCCATGAGCCATGATACTGCATGACAGCATTTCCAAATTACTTTCCTTTGAAATACTGCCATTCTGGCTGATGAAGGACAGTTTTATAAATCTGATGGCGGTGCTTGTCCCACAGTACGTTATTCCCAGCTGCCAATACTTTTCCAGGTGGGCCATCCCTTCCCTGCACAAACATGTCACAGACCATATCAAGTGTGCACTGCAGAACGCAATCAGTGGCAAGGTACATATGACCAGTAAACAAGACCAGGGACATTACACCTCCCTAACTGCGAATGGGTAAATGTAGTGGTGGCTGGGACAGAGATGGAAGGCGGTGTAACCCATGTCCTACCACCACTGAGGATTGCTGGATGTTTATCTGTTCAGGTTGCCTCTTGATCTGCTCCCTCCCTTGCCATTTAATCCGGTCACAGTAAGATCTGCACTACCAAATTCAACACAGCTCAGAGAAAAACGAAAGCAGGCTGTTCTTAAACCCGTGTTTGGGGGACAAATCCCACTATGCACACGAGCTGTGGACTGGGATCAAACAGAAGACAGATGAGTCGTTAGTGCTGCTGAACCGCAAGCTCGGCCTGGTGGTGTGTGATAACGGGCAAAATCACCTAGAAACTCTGAGACAAGCTGGTTTGATATACATTCCTTGCCTGGCAATTATGCTGAAATTGTAGGTGCAGAGCTCTGTTTCTCTGGGCAGTGTGTGCGGACTTTCGACGCTTTCACCCTACTGCTGCTCCCCTGTCTGCGTGCAGCTTCAATACTGTCTTCCCGCTCACCAGCTGATATGCAACGTACAAACAAGGTGAAACTCTACCTTGCATATGCTGGAGAGATTATGTGAGCATCAGCAGGCAATATGGGAGTTTCAGCTGCAGCATGCACGGCTGAGCTGCACTGCAGAACAACCCCACTTCACCACCAATGAGTGGGCTTCCATGCGGGATGCGTGTGCTGTCTTGCGCTGCTTTGAATATTCCACCAATATAGCCAGTGATGATAATGTCATCATCAGAGTTACTGTACCACTTATATACCTGCTGGAAAAAAAGTTCAGGCCATGATGGATGAGGTGGTGGCACGGAGTAAGAGGAGCAGGAAGAGCAGGGCCAATTCACACCGTTATCAGGCCTGTCATCCAGACATGGCTCAGAGGGTGGGTTACTGTCCCATCAGCGGCCAGGTACCCAACTGTACAGCCAGGGCCAGTTTGGGAGGATGATTATGATGAGAAGGAGGCGGAACAACAGTGTTCAGAGGAGGGTGGCACTCAGCTCATGGGCATCACTATAGAGTGGCTGGTGGGGATACAGAGTACCCAGATGATACACTTTCCACCTAGGACAGCTTGATATTGCATCTGGGCAACCCACCACACATGAGCCAATAAATTCTACAGTGCCTGTGCATTGACCGCCGAGTTGTCCGTATTGTTACCAATGTAGATTACTGGGTGGCCACCCTGCTGGATCACTGCTACAAGGACAAAGTGCCATCATGACTTCCGTCACTGGTGTGGGAGTGCGTAATGTGTGACTAAAAGCAGACGATGGTAGAGAAATTGATAGTTTTCCCACCTGACAGCTGGGGCTCTGTGGAAGAACAAGGCAGAGGAGGAAGCTGCTGATGCAGCTGGGGTACTACCAGCACCTCGGAAGACAGGGTTAGCATGGCTGAAACTTCATGAGCACTCCACAACATACAGCAATATCATGTAATAGGGTGGAAGAGTACATGTCCACACATCTCTGTGTACTAACAGACTGGTATGCCCCATTTAACTTCTGTGTCTCCAAATTGGACACATGGCTTAAGCTTGTCCTATATGCTTTGGAGGTGCTGGCCTGCATTGCGGCAAGTGCTTTTGTTTGAAGGTGTGTTTAGCATGTGAAGGGATCTGATGACAGACAGGCAAATTCACCTGTCCACAGCCAACTTGCGGAACCTAATATTCCTTAAAATGAACCAGATGTGGATCCCACACGACTTGCCCATACCTTGGAAAGACTAGACAACTATACCAGCCGCACCCAACCAGTATTCAAATTTATTTGCTATTAATTTAATTTGGGTGTTTCATCCTCAAAGAAAAAACTCAAACAACTGTGTTGGCTACCTACTCCTTTGACTCTTTGAGCTATACCGCTACATCCACTTCTTCCTCCACTTGGACCTACGCCTTGTGGTTCTAGATAACTAGTTTTAGTTTTGATAAATCTAGGTTGTTTAAGTCAGTTCCATAAAAAAAAATTTCAAAGAAACACAAAATAAATGAAAGAAAAGGAAAAAAAATGTTGGATTACTCCTCCTTTGCGTCTTCCACCCATAACACCACATCCACTTCTTTCTCCATTTGGACCTATGCCTCCTGGTTATAGTATTGTAGTATTGACAGATTTAGTTTTTTAAATTCTAGGTTGTTTCAGGTTACTTCCATATAAAAAAAGAACCCAATGACCCCCCCCCTAAAAAACAGTGTTGTATTACTGCTCCTTTGAATCTCTATTTATTTTACTCAGTTATGTAGCACTATTTACAGTTGCGCCATTTACAGACATCAGCACTGTCCCCATTCGGGCTCAGAATCTGATTTCTCTATCAGATGTGACGCGCACCAGAGGCCGTGGGATACTCGGTACCAGGCCAGTCTTCTTAAAGGGATGTGTCACAGTGGCAGTGACCTGGTCCGTGGCCCCAGGCGGTCATGTAAAAGGGTAGTATTGATTAGGGATAAAGTTTATGTAGTGATTTGTGACGCCAGTTGGAGTGTTCGACTGTAGTATAGCCGGCACTGCAGATGATCCCTTGGGGAGTAGATGGTGATGGCAGTGCTGATGTTTAACCCTCTCCAACCAGGGCTGACCCCCAAGAGATTGTGATGGAAATAGAAGGCATGGAGTAATAAGGCAGGATACAAGGAAAGTCACTTTATCATTTACTGACGTTCAGGTGCAGTTCAGAGGAGATATTACAACTCTCACCAGGTTACAGTCTGCTCTGCAGAATGGGAGTTATCCCAGAATGGGAGTTATTCTCTTTGCTGTGACATGGTGTAAGCTTCCTGCTATTCTAATCCCTTCAGGGACCAACGCTTCCCAGAGTTTGAAACTTTCCAGTATAGCCACTACTCACTGTGTTTTCCTCCTCTGGCAACTTGCAGCTTGGTTCCTGTGTGAAGCTCTTCTTGCACAATCCTTCACTGATCCTAGTTTTCTGCTGTCTTCCCAGGGGAAACACTCCACTGTTGGTTGTATAAACTCACACAGTCTCTCAGCTTACCACCCTGCTCTGAAAGCATGGATCGCCTAGGGGCTGATTCCCTGATACTTCTTAGCTTTACTACTGGAAGGAGCATGGCATGGCTTCAAAGAGTGTTCTCCATCTTTCCTTCTTCACTGAAACAACAACTCTCGGCTCCTCCCCCTCCCAGTTAGGGTATGTCTGCAAAGCTCTAAGCTTCAGACAAGTAAGGGAGTGAGGTAAATTGTGTGTTGTGGTCTCTATCAGAGAAAGCATAACTCCCATTGCTTACAAAACACACGCAAAACAGTACATATTAACCCTTTTGTGGCGACAAAGACACAGGGCGCCGCATTTGTCCTTGGAGTGTGGGACGAAACCGGAGTACCCAAAGGAAACTCATGCAAACATGGGGAGAAGATACAAACTGCCTGCAGATATTGTCCTTGGTTGGATTTGAATCCAGGACCCAAAAGCTGCAAGGTTGCAGTTCTAACCACTGAGCCACCATGCTGTGCTGCCTCTTCCACCTATAATGCCATGTCCACCTCCTCCACTTGGACCTGTTCCTCCTGGTACAAGATTCCTATTTTTTTATTTCTGCTCTGCTTAGCATAGGGACAGGATGCAACTGTAGTGAGTGACAGTATTAGATTTTGTGTATGCGCAGGTTTTTAAAAACAATCTCTATGGGTACTCTGTACCAGGGTATGTGATGGTTACGTACGGTACTAAAAGTTTTTATAATCTTCTGTTGGTGGGAGTGATGTGCGTCCAAACATATTTTTGTATTCTTATGCATGCATGTCTGTGCCAAAAGCGGCTGTGTGCATTCTTTAACCTCTGTAGATTACTGTGCTAAAATACGATGTATGTATTCTTAAAGATTGGTTTCACACCAGCGTTTCTGTACGCAGCCTAGGGCTGCGTACGTTTTTCCTTAAGATCTGCATGTGTCTTGCGTACCTATGTTTAACATTGTGTACGCAGGGACATGCGTTGAATGTGGATGCGTCCCCATGTGTCGTTTTGAGGTGCCCGCCCAATGCAACATGTTGGGCACCTCAAAATGACACACGGGGACGCACCCGCATAAAACACATGTCCCTGCGTACACAATGTTTAACATAGGTACTCAAGATGCATGCAGATCTTAAGAAGTACGCAGCCCTACGCTGCGTACACAAACGCTAGTGTCAAACAAGCCTAGCCCATATCTGTGTGAGTACTGTGCCTTTAAGCCGCTGTGTGTACTCTGCAACCCTGTCTGTGGGCGAACTGTGCCCTGTTGTCTGAAAGTGACATTTTTAATTTGTAATCAGCTTTCTCAGGGAAATCTGAAAACATGCTCTGTGGGTGAAATTTGTTATCAGTTTCTGTGGGGGTACTGTGCACTATGCTCTTTGGGTAAAATTTGTAAGCTGCTTCTGTAAGGGTACTGTGCCCCATGCTCTGTGAGGGAATTTTTTAATCACCTTCTTTAGGGGAACTGTGCCCCATGCTCTGTGGGTGAAGATTTTTAGCAACTTCTCTTGGATAAATGTGGAAATATGCTCTGTGGGTGAAATTTGTTATTAGCTTCTGTGAGGGGTATTGTGCCCAAAAGCTTCTGTTTACTCTGCAGCCGTGTCTGTACAAGTAATGTGCACAAAAAAATATTTTACTCTATCTTTGTGGCTGGGCCTAGTGCTCATTAAAGGATTTAACTCATTCCAAATACAGAGCCTCTAAATCGTCATGGACGGCTATTATGTCGTACTACATCAATGGCTGACTGTTGATAAGTGGTTAATTTGCTTGACTGCTGCCTTTATTGGATGTGGTAAAAATGTATTAGGCTGCCGCTCCGTAATAGAACTCTGATTCTCAGTGTGTACTCTGCAACCCAGCCTGCAGGCAGTTTGAGATTGGATGGCTGAGAGTGCCTCCAGTTACTTCACTTTGTGTTCCACCGAGTCCCCTTTTAATAATGGCCCCAGTTCAAACAAGAAAATAGAGTACAATTCAATTATCCCTTGCTTAAGTATTCAGGTGTGGTTGCCTGTTTTGAACACTCATTTTTTCAAGAGAAACACTTTGGGCCCCCAGGACCCTAAGGCAACAACATTTGGGAGGCGTCCCAAGGTAATGGGGCTGGTAGAAAGCCTCACGTCGGACTGCCAGCTGTATCCAGAATCAAACTACAAGATTTTTTTTATTATCAGCAGCTACTCTACTGTACGCTACTGAAGATAAAAGCTTGGCCCTGTGGGTGAAATTTTTAAGCTGCTTCTGTAGGGGTACTCTGCCCTATGCTCTGTGGGTGAAATTTTTAACTGGACTGCCGGTAGCAAGTCTCACAGCGTACTGCCAGCTCGATCCAAGATTATACTACAAGCTTTTTTGAAACGGGTCACTGAAGTCCTTATAGAAAAAAAAAAATAAACATAAGTTTAACAAATCAAATTTGTTTTACGACCATTTTTCTAAATCTGTTACAAGGATATAAAAAATCTCCTTGTAAACAGGAGCAGACTCTCAGTGGGTGACTAATCCAATGATGACATAGACACAGGAAAGAGCATTGCTGCAGATGGTGCTGCTATTATGTAACGTGAAAGACATTAAATCATTAGCGGGCAAATGTTCTCATTTCAACAGGTGTGATGGGCATACAAATCTCTTGGCTTTTAAAATACATTTCTGTATGCATTTGCCATGATCAATAGCCATATAGGCAAAGGATATACATGGCACATATAACGGGATCATGGAGCTATTTATTCAAGCCTGCAAATATCTTCTCCAGTTCTGTCACTGAAAAGGAAAAAGGCTTTTTTCATTCTAAAAGGAAGTATAAATGTGAGAACCCAGAGGGAGGCGTGGGAGTGAAGCATTCTTCAGACCAAAGGAAATAACAGTGTGGGAGGACTCTGCTTTTAATTCTAAATTCAGGGGGAAAAAAGAAACCTCATTGTATATGCACTTCTGTTTCTGGAACATGCAATTTAAATTTGTTTACCAATTTTAGATTGATGCTTTTCCGCAGATGGATTCTTAGGAGTTGCATTTTGCTTCTGATGTATAGAAATTGCTTTTCTACTGTCTTCTGTACCTTAATTTAGGATGCATATAGGTAGCAAACAATACAATACATATGTGCTCTGTGGAAACATCCTGAATATATAAGTGTAAATGCCTGGGACATGAGAGAGAAGCAGTAGCTTCCATATTTAGGCAAGCCAAAGCCTGTGTAGTACACACACATACATACGTATATACACCAAGTCATTTTTGTTTTACCAAAGGAGTTCATTGTCTTTAATGCACCCCAGGAAAAGGTTTAAAGCGTCAAAAATTAGATAATCTACATATCAGATAATATTTAACAAGATGCAATATATTAGGAAAAATTGTTTTAAATATTATTTTTGGGGAAGTTAGGATGAAAAGGTTGATTTTCTTACTGAGGAATATATTACCTCTGTGTGAATACAGCCTATCACTAAAAAGCCCCATTGATCTCTGCTGAAGGTTGAGCACATTGTTCACATAAAGGCAGATAAAAAAAATTGTGGTAGCCATTATAAATAATAACCCTCAGTGGTTTCCTATTTTTGACAGATGACCAAAACTCAAGTGATTCTCTACCCAATGAAATATTTTCCAAAATGGACACGTGGCCATACACAGAAGATTAAGGTCAACTATTCCCACCATTTTTGGCGGAACTGGATGACAATCTAATCTGTATGGGAGTGTCATGATTCTCCTCTGATGGCAGATGTTTTTTTGAAAAAAAAAAAATGATCAGAGTATTTCAACATAGCGAAAGCTTTTGTTTTCAGAGAAGACAGTTGATCCCAGAAGTGTCTAGCAGCAACTTACTTTCTCCTTGAACCATTCAGAACATGATATGAAACAGATAATTTTTAGGACATCCCAATAATGTCCAAAATACTGGATCCAACTGCATTTTCAGTGCAAATCAATAGTAAATACACTCTGATTTTCAGTTAAAAAAATGCTTTTTACAACAGCTTTTTTTTTTACAAAAATTCTGCACAAGTGAATGAACAACATTCAAACTTCATAAATAAGTATGCAACATAGGGAAAACTAATCCAGCTTCCAGGTTGATTCTTGAAGTTAAAATCTAAAATTATTTTGAGGATGCACATTTAGTCATATTTCTGCTGCATGGTTGTCAAAAAGTCATGCTTAACCCCTTCATGACTGGAGGTATTTTCGGTTATGCATTTTTGCTTTTTGCTCCCCTTCTTCCCAGAGCCATAACTTTTTTTTTATTTTTCCGTCAATATGGCTATGTGGGGCTTGTTTTTTGAAGGACAAGTTGTACTTTTGAATGACACCACTGGTTTTAACATATCGTGTACTGGAAAATGGGAAAAAAATTCAAAGTGCGGTGAAATTACAAAAAAGTGCAATCCCACAGTTGTTTTTTGTTCTGATTTTTTACTATGTTCACTAAATTCTAAAACTGACCTGCCATTATGATTCTACAGGTCATTACGAGTTCACAGAAACCAAACATGCTCAAGTTCTTTTTTTATCTAAGTGGTGAAAAAAATTCCAAACTTTGTTAAAAAAAAAATTGCACCATTTTCCGATACTCATAGCGTCTCCATTTTTCGTTACCTCGGATAGGGTGAGGGCTTACTTTATGCGTGCCAAGCTGACGTTTTTAATGATACCACTTTTGTGCAGATACGTTCTTTTGATCACCCATTATTGCATTTTAATGCAATGTCGTGGCGACCAAAAAAAAATTAATTCTGCCATTTTGACTTTATCGCTACACTGTTTAGCAATCAGGTTAGTCCTTTATTTTATTGATACATCGGGCGATTCTGAATGCGGTGATATCAAATATGTGTATGTTTGATTTTTTTTATGGTTTTATTTGGAATGGGGCAAAAGGGGAGTGGTTTTAACTTTTTTTATATTTTTAAAAACTTTTTTTTTTAAACTTTTTGCATGCTTCAATAGTATCGGTTCTGCTACATACAGGAGATGACCAGATCACCTGTATGTAGTAGAATTATACACTTGCTATGAGCGCCGACTACCAGGCAACGCTCACAGCAAGCCGGTAGTGACAAACAGAGGTCTCCAAGAAACCTCTGGTTGTCATGCCGACCCATCGGCGACCCGCGATCATGTGACAGCGGCATTTAACAGGTTAATAGCTGCGGGTGGATCGCGATTCCACGCATGGCTGTTCCGACCACATGTCAGCTGTTCAAAACAGCTGACATGTGCCGGGAAAGATGTGGGCTCACTGCCGGAACCCACAACAAAGGGAGGAAGTCCGACGTGGGTGTACTATTATGACCATCGTCGGAAAAGGGTTGCGACGCGATTGCGTAGACAACCTTCCATAAGGAGAATATGCTGTTTTAATATAAATTATTCAAATTTGGAATTACATCACAAAAGATGAAATGGAAACTTGTCATGGGGGTAACAATGGTGATTTCTTGCAAGGCAAAAACAACATAATAAAAATCATATCATATGACAAGATAAAAACAAAAGTACAAGAGTCAGATAAACATAAATAAACTAATATGGTAGCATTATTTATTTTTTAAGATTCAAACTTGACAGCATTGTGGTATTAAGATTATATATCCACACGTATAGTGATTAGATAACTGACTAATATCATATAAATGTTCCCTGACCCTGGATTTAAATGCCCTTATTGTACAGTATAAGCTTACATTGGGTCCTGAAATGATATCAACAATATGATCAGAATTGCAATTCATGCTCTCCCTGATGGGAAGTTCTCGGTGATTTTCAAAATTAAAAAAAACCAAACTTTCTTTTGGTTGTAGAGTGTGAACAGGTTTTACGCAGAATTTGGCCACACTTCTACAAGCTTTTTGTGGACAACCAAGATTTTCTATCACTATTCTTTCCATAGGGGCTATACATAGTAGGTGAGAGAAAATAAACTGCATTGTAGAATTTGAGCTGTTTTTTTGTGGTTTGCCTTTTTTTTCGCTGTTGGTTAGTGCCTACAAGATTATCTCGGCATTTATTATTAACATTATTGGAGGCTCTTTGTATTTAGGGTAACCTTTATATTTCACCCTATTCTGAATGATAGATTATTTTTCAAAAACTATGTTAATGCAGCAATTCCATTTAGCCCTGGTGATTTCTCCAACCATTTTACTATATATGTGTTGGATGGTGACTATGTGTGTCATGATCCAGGTTGGATTGTGACAGATTTTGCACAAATAACCTTTTTTTCCTTTAAACTGTTGGCTTAAAGTTAATTTTGCCCTCCCGGTGGCCGTTAGGGTCATTACACTGTGGTTTCTTTAGTTCTAGTTTTGCCCCCGATGGCCGCTAGCATTATTACACGTAATTACCAAGCAGGTGATGAACCTGGCTCCTTCCTATAAAGGAGTAGCAGGTGGTCTCATTCACTGTTGGTGATATTGGTCATTTCCAACCAAGTTTGGTGAAGGAAAGAGCTATAGAGAGGTGTTCCTTGCAGCTCAGTCAGAGCTCTGGTGTAGTAGCTTCAGGTGGAAGCTGAATTCGGGTGTCGTACTCTGTTGCTGGGAGCAATAGCAACAGAGCAAAGCTAAGTGGTGTTTTCCCTGTTTGTTATATTTTTCCTTGTGTGTGTATTAGTGCAGTGATGGGATTAGATTCTGCACCGTCCAATGCACTAGTAAGGGATAGGTGCAGGGCGAGCTAGGGATTGAGGTACCCAGCTCGGCGACAGGTGAGGAACCTGTATAGGGATCGGTAGGAGTTTAGGGACACTGACTCAGGGGAGTGCAGGAGGTCTCCACTTCCCCGTTCCCTATTGTAGGGCCCACCACTGTAACTGTTTCCCCGGTGTTCCCCTTTACTCTGTAAATTCTCCCCGCTGGAGGCGGTGTATCCAGCTGCACGTGACAATGTGCATGAAGAATAATGTTGCCAGATGTAGGTTCTGGGTAAATTTTAGTAATAAAGAATTGCCCCTTCATAACATGCAAGTATATTAGAAATATACTCTTAATACTACACAATTAGGAATATAATTTTTTCTTATATGTTTACCTGGATTTCCTACTCTTTTTTTTATCTTGTCATATCATATGGTTTTTACCTTACAAGAAGTTGTCCTTATAGCCTCAAGGCAATTTTCCATTTTATCCGTTCTGATGTAGTTACGAATTAGAATAATCAATCTCAAAATAAATCACATATTCACGAGGCGTGCCTCATTATGAAAGGTCATCTTGGCAGTTGTGGATCTGGGTAATATACGCATGACTTTTACACAGTCAAATACACCAGGAGTAAAAAAAGAACGTTTAATAACTTTGAAACACATTGGTGAATAATGTTACACTATGATATTATATTTTTCATTGGATCCTAATAATGAAGTTTGGATTACCGTATATACTCCTATATAAGCCGAGATTTTCAGCCAATTGTTTTTGACTGAAAGTCACCCTTTCGGCTTATACGCGAGTCACATACCGGGGGTGAGTGGGGGAGGAGGAGCGGGGGTGTCAGAGACCATACTCACCCCCTCCTGGCCCATCTCTGCAGCACCTGCTTCTCCCTGGGTTGTCTACTTCCTGTGTTCAGCAGTCATGTGGTACCGCTCACTAAACTCATGAATATGCACATATTTATGAGTTTAATGAGCGGTACCACGTAACCGCTGAATGCAGGAAGCAGACGACCGACGGAGAAGCAGGGGCTGCAGAGAAGACCGTGCGCCAGGAGGGGGTAAGTATGATGGGGCGGAGCAATATTCACCTGTCCCCGTTCCATCGCCGTGCACCGCTGTGTCTCAGGCTCCTCCTGTTGTGACATTCAGGTCAGAGGGTGCGATGACATAGTCAGTGCACGCCCTCTGATGAATGAACGCCACTGCAGAGACCCGGGAGACACAGCGGTGGACAGAAATGGAACAGGGGCCGGTAAATATCGCCGGTGACGGGGGCTCAGGACACCGGCACCTGGTCCCCAGCGACAGAGAGGTATGTTCCGTGAAACATTTTTCAGACATCTGTCTCAAAAGTTGTGTGCTTCTAAAACTGTGGAAGATTGGGAATTAGACATTATTCAAGCTGTAAGACTCTAGTCTGAGCTTTTCTCTATGAGGTTATTGATAATTCTAGGAATAACATCCCATAAGGTCAATGTGAAACATAACGTAAATACCTTATTACACATTTACTGCTTCACCGTTCAAACCCCTGGCGCTCTGATAAATTCAAACCATAGGTGAAACAGGGTACATAAAGGGGCGTTGGAGCAGTAAAGGGACTATTAGCACATTAAGTCAGTCATCTCTAAAAGTAGAATATGGAGAATAGTTTGGAAGACCTTCAAACAAGGAAACATAAGTTAAATAGGATCTCCTGATAGAGGAGCAATAATAACTGCTGCTCTACCCCTGGTTAGGCTTTTCAAAAGAACAAAAATAATATAATTATTCTAAAACATAATAAAAAGAAATAACAAACACATTTTTCTAACAAAGACCAGCAACACGGTCTGGCAGCAGCAGAACACAACCATGTTCCTCTCCTCAAATTCTATGTCTGCCTGTGAGACAACTGGCTGCAGCAGAGTTTTCTCTAGTGCAGGGTACCCCAACTCCAGTCCTCAAGGCCCACCAACAATACAAGGGAAATCCTGAAAACATGACCTGTTGGTGGGCCTTGAGGACTGGAGCTAGGGAACCCTGCTCTAGCGTGCCCTGTCTGCAGTTGGATATAATGAATATTGAGGGCCATCCCTTGGCTAATCTTTACCAACCATAGCCGAACAGTAACTAAAAAAGGAACAGTCAAGCAATACATTAAGATGTGCATTCTCTGCAGGATTCGCACATGACCCTTTGGTTCAGAAACATATTGTAGGATACAAAATTTGCTACTGACTAAAACAGTGTAGGCTATATTGCTTGATTCAATAATTTAAAGCAGTGAAAATTATTAAAGGGGTGGTCAGAAACTAACACTGATATAATCGTAAGTGTCTATGTAATAATCTAATTGTTTTTCTAATATATTTTAATTACAAATTCTCTACCTTTCCAAATCAACTTCAACTGCTTTATTTTTTTTCAACCAGCTTCCCGTTTGATGACATTTTGTTTTGTTTGAGAATCTCCAGTGCATGCTGGGAAACTCAAATGAGACATCATCAGGGGGCAGTCTCTGTCCTCACCCTGAAATAGTGACATACATTTCGGGGGCTGGGCTAGTCTCTGCTCTACTGAGCATCTATTGGTTGTCAATTCCGACATGCTCAGTTGGATATTGTCCCTGTGCAATATTCTATTTAAAACACTGATTGCGTGTTCCCTCGCTGGCTCTGATGAGTGCTCTGTCAGTAAACAATGTAAGGCAATAACCCAGTGAATATGAAAAGCAGAGAGGATACCTGTATGTGAAAGTGACATTGGTTTTAGGGTTGGGGACAGTCTCTGCTTTTCCTTGTTAATAGGGTTATCTCCTTACAATGCGCACTGACAGTGTGCTCTTTTGCCAGCTCATCACTTCTCGTTAAAACTGGTGAAGGAGCACATGGTCACTGTCCATTAAAAATATTACACAATGAGAAGATCCTACTGAGCGCTATGTAGGAGTTGACAACTGACACATGCTTCGTTACAGGCTGTGGCAGTGACCACAGCCTCTGCCCCCAAGGACATCCCTTTTGAGTATCCTTGCACGCACTGTGATTCTCAAACGAATCGTCATCACACAGGAAGTAGGTAAAAATAAATAATAAAGCAGTTAAAGTAGAGATGGAACAGTAGGGAATTTTTAATAAAAGCATATTAGAAATACAATTAGATTATTATATTAAATAGATAAGACATTTAGGTTTAAATCAGTATTAGTTTTGGACTACCCCTTTAATAACTTTGTGCCGATTTTGGGGATAATAAAGCTGGACATTTTCTCATGTGTCATATTTGCATTAACAAGTGAGATTTTCCATTTGTTACCACTTTTCAAAGATGATGAGAAAAGTGAGTAGAGTTCACTTGAATGTGACAGAAATTTGGCAAAAATGTAAATGCCTAAAGTAAAGAGTGCCAAAGATGTGCCAAAATTATTAAGAGTATGCCTCCTATACCGATTTTCATTGAAGTAAAATGAGCCAAATGTGTTAAGAGATGCCTAGAAAATGCAATTCTAATTAAATACCCTCCAATACTCTGAACCTTCAGTTCACATTCTCTATGCCAGTAAAGCGACAGAGATGAATAACAGATAGAACAGATGAAGTAGTAACGATTGTAACAGGGTTTGGACAGATTGTTATAAGACTAGACAGGGGTCAAGGTGAAAAGTACTGGAACAAGGATTGGATTAGGCATTGGCAGGTATTAAAGGAATACGTAAACACACAAAGCAAGAAGTGCAAAGGAAACCTGACAAAAATAGGCATGTCAACCTATACTATCCCCACTGGGGTATTTGTGTCCTAACTGAAATTAAGCATTATTTGTTTGTATATCATAATTTCTGGCTATTCAAAACATAAGTGTACACGAACCACAATACAGTATTTGCTTGGACCCCATACAATGAGAGGTTATGGGGTCTAAAAGGAATAATTGTGTCATTGTGTATTTAGATCACAAGAAGTGCCATGTATATTCCTTAAGGGCATGTCACACTAAGCGATGTCGCTAGCAATATCGCTATAACTTGTGACGTTATAGCGATATTGCTAGCGATATCGCTGTGTCTGATACTTACCTACGACCGGCTCCCCCGCTGGTTATCGCTGATCGCGCGAGAACGTCCTGGACCGCTTCTCGTCGTCAGCTTCCTGCGGCGCTTCCTGTGGAGAGATGAGCGACGAGCGTGGAGCCGGGCGGGAGGACGTCAGGATCGCCTAGTGTGACAGGTAAGTAGCGACCCCCGTCCCCAGCAATGTCGCTGGTGAGATCTGCCTGTGTGGCAGCTCACTAGCGACCACTTAGCGATGCACCAGCGATCCTGACCGCGTCATATCGCTGGTCGGGATCGCTGGTACATCGCTAAGTGTGACAGTACCTTTAAAAATACACTTTAAGTGAGTTCCAGCCTGCTTCTAAAACACAGCTCACTTATCTTTGCAGCTGAATGTAGGAAGATAAGGATTGAAATGATCTGAATAGTTATTCCCTGGTGACAGCCTGTGCTAATGGGATTTACTGACAACTGCTATTTCACCAGAAGATTTCCAATGAGAAGTACAATTGTATCTTGCATATTTGCAGGCAGAAACCTTGAAAATCTGTCATTCCCGGCCCAAAGGATCTGTGGATATACAGACGCAACCTCAGGCCAGTGGGCTGAATTAAACTGAAAACCAAAGATCAATTATCCCATTAGCCAAAAAGACACAAAAATATTATGGTTTTGACCAATATCAGCGAACAAAGAATATAAGAGATTCCATCCCTCTTCAGCGGTGATTGACGTAATACAATATATAAAAGACTATCAATCATCTGTCAGATCCACTTTAAGTCTTCAAATTGCCCAAGAAATAGGATCATGCTGAATGCTAGAAAACACAGTAAAATCAATGTTTTAACCCTCACCCATGGATATGCTTCCTAAAAAAGTATAGAAAAAATATTCTTCATAAAATATTTGGTGTAGTACTGTAGATTGCACATGAATGAAAACGTTTTGTAATGAACAAAAAAAAAATCATAAATTAGTGGATTTAGCAAAATAAGACGCTGACCCTTGGGAAAGATGTTGACACACTACTCCTTTTACTTTTGACTCTTTTACATAAATTTTCCTTACATAGTTTATTTGCACCTTGGCAGAAAGCAAAAGGTTAGCAGTTACTGTGACTATGGCTTTCAAAATAATGATCACCGTAAGGGTTATTTCGTCCTACAAATGAGTTGCTTTAAGAAGATGAACCTTTTTCTGTTTCAGCAAGTCTGGCATCTGAAAACCATGGCAATTTCTAAATACAACTTTAACTCACTTAACTACAAAAAAGGTACCAAAATGCCTATTAGCAAATCACTTTAATTAAAAGGTGATGGTGTCTTACATGAAAAAAATCACTAAAAAAAAACTGCAGGCCACAAAGAGACCACAATCTGTCCTGTGCGTGCAGCCAACTGTCTGGCAGTGGAGACCCCCAGATTAAGGGGTGTTGGAGGGCGTAGTATTTGTCATAAAACTGAAAACTGGTACAGCAGAGAGGTAGGCACAATATGTTAGGAAGAGAGGGTAGTAAGTCCCAGCATATCTAGTGCTGGCAGAACTCTGATGAAGAACATCAAATGAGTAAATGGCCCGTTATAGAGCATGAGCATCGGGACGTTTCCAGGACAGATAAGATTGGTAGGAGCATGAAAAACAGCTGTAACATGGCATGAGGAAAACCAGACCATGCTTTTCAACAGGTTTTGGTTCAAGGACAAATATGCTGGCAGTCGGAATGGCAACTTTTATATGGCTTGTTATCCAGCTAGATACAAAAGTACAAATCTGCCATATTATTACATTATGCACACAGCTCCCTTGTATTGTACTATGTACCTAACTTAGCGGAATTACTATTTACAAAGTAAGAACCTGGTGGGGATTTTTTTTGTTTTATTTTAGGGGGAAGTAGGGTTATTTATAATGTATTGATTCTTCACTGTTAGTTCTCATGCACACAAGTATTGTTTAAAATACACTGCTCAAAAAAATAAAAGGAACACTAAAATATCACATCCTAGATATCACTGAATGAAATATTCCAGTCGCAAATCATTATATAGTGGAATGCGGTGACACTATAAAACATAAAAATGATCAATGTAAAGCAAAATTAATATCCCATGGAGATCTGGATTTGGAATGATACTCAAATTCAAAGTGGAAAATCAATTTACAGGCTGATCCAACTTCTGTGTAAATGGAACAAGACAAGGAAATGAGGCTCATTAGTGTGTGTGGCCTCCATGTGCCTGTATGACCTCTCTACAATGCCTGGGCATACTCCTGATGTTGTTCTCCTGAGAGATCTCCTCCCAGACATGCAACGTGATATTGGGGTAAGGAACAAGACATTTTGTCCCAGATGTGCTCGATTGGATTCAGTCTGGGGAAGGGGCAGGCCAGTCCATAGCATCAATGGCTTCATGGAGGAACTGATGACACTTCAGCCACATGAGGCCTTGCATTGTCATGCATCAGAAGGAACCCAGGACCCACTGTACCTGCATATGAGCTCACTTCTCACAATGGGTCTGAGGGTCTCATCTCAGAATCTAATGGCAGTCAGGGTAACTCTGGCTAGCACAAGGAGGGCTGTGCGGCCCTCCAAAGAATTGCCCACCCACACCATTACTGACCCACCACCAAACTGGTCATGCTAGAGGGTGTTGCAAGCAGCAGAACATTCTCCATGGCATTTCCAGACTCTGTTAAGTCTGTCAGATGTGCTCAGTGTGAACCTGCTCTCATTTGTGAAGAGCACAAAGCGCCAATCACCCTGCACCCATTTGTGGACGTCAGGACCTCATATCACCCTCATCAAGTCTGTTTCTAACAGTTTGAGTAGACACATGGACTTTAGTGGCCTGCTGGACGTCATTTTGCAGGGCTCTGACACCGCTCATCCTTTCCTCCTTGCACAAAGGAGGAGATAGTGATTCTTCCGCTGGGTTGTTGTCCTCCGAAGACCCCCTCCATGACTCCTGGTATCTGCTCCATGCTCTGCACACTATGCTAACAGACACAGCTACCCTTCTTGCCATCTTGGATGAGCTACAATACTTGAGCAACTTCTGTGGGTTGTATAGTATCTCTAGGGGAGAGAGCAATGACAAAATGCAAAAGTGACCAAAAAAACAGCCAAAAAGGATGAGAACAGAGAAATTGTCTGTGGCCACTTCCTGCAGAACCACTCCTTTATAGGGGTTGTCTTGCTAATTGCCTATCATTCCTACCTGTTGCCTGCTCCATTTGCACAACAGCTGATTCACAATCAGTGTTGCTTCATAACCGGCCAGGTTGAGTTCTCAGAAGTGTGATTTACTTGGAGTTACATTGCATTGCAACGTATTCCCTTCCTGTGTTAATCCAGCGAACAGTAGAAGTAGGAAGTAGTCTGTGTGGTTAGAATAGGTAAAAGAAAAACTAAAAACAGTTAAGAAACTTTTACAGGGAATAATCTAGAGGTGGCAAGTCATAAACAATTAGTATATATTGCCCCCTACAGAATACTAGTACTAAAATAGTCATGTGACGGAACAGTGCACAGGCGATTGTTTGTTGCACAGACATTTCCCCTGACAATATAACCCTGCAACTAATAACTTTTCAAACACATGGAAGGCCCTTAGGTTACCAAAGTCTTTCACCTTCCCTCCCAAATAAAGTCTAAACAATAGAGTATATTGAATGTCCTTGTCCTTATAAATACTCAAAGGTAAAAGGGTTTATTGGTCTATAAAAATATAACATAACTGTACCTGAAAACTTATATTTCATTGGGAAGTTCTATAGCAAACTAGAATCTATAATCCATAATTAGTGGCTATTTTTTATGGTTAGCGAAAATTAGAATAGTCAAAGAATATTTTCCTATTTAACTGTTGAACTAATATCTTATTACTCCAGTAAGTTTCTTGTCCAAGTTTACATCTAAAAAAAAACGTGGGTAAATTTGCCATTAGTCCACTACCCTGGCTCAGTTACTGGTTTTCCAGAGACATTGTTTCCAAGGCACCAGAGAGACAATTTTATTCCATTATTTATCCAAAATGCTTTTTAAAAGAATGTTTGTGTCAACAAGCAGCCTTTTACCAAGCATAATAATAATAATAATAATAATTTTATTTCTATAGCGCCAACATATTCCGGAGCACTTTACATTGTAGAATGGACTTGTACGGACAATAGACATTACAGCATAACAATAAACACATAGATCAAAACAGATACCAAGAGGAGTGAGGGCCCTGCTCGCAAGATTACAATCTATGAGGAAAAAGGGAGACCCGAAAGGTGGATGGTAACAATTGCTTTCATTGTTCAGACCAGCCATAGTGTTAGAATCGGGTGTTCCTATAATGCATGAACCGGTTGTCAGCCTAAGTATGTAACAGTACAGACACAGAGGGCTATTAAATGTATAACGCATGTGAGAACATGATGCAAGGAACCTGGATATAGTAAAAATTTGGAATGCGCCACACAGGGATAGTTAGATTAATATGTTGAGACGGTAGGCCAGTCTGAAGAAATGCGTTTTTAGGGCACGCTGAAAACTGTGGGCATTGGGGATCAATCAAATGAATCTGGGTAGTGCATTCCACAAAATTGGCGCAGCACGTGAAAAGTCTTGGAGACGCGAGTAGGAGGTTCTGATTATTGAGGATGTTAACTTCAGGTCATTCACAGAATGGAGGGCACAGGTAGGGTGGTAGACTAAGACGAGGAAGGAGATGTAGGCTGGTGCTGAGCCATGGAGTGTTTTGTGGGTGAGGGTAATAAGTTTGTACAGGATTCTGGAGTGGATAGGTAACCAGTATAATGACTGGCACAAGGTAGAGGCATCAGTGTAACGGTTGGTGAGGAATATGATCCTGGCTGCAGCATTCAAGACAGATTGGAGAGGGGAGAGTTTGGTAAGAGGGAGACTGATTACTAGAGAGTTACAGTAGTCCAGATGAGAATGAATAAGAGAAACAGGAAGAGTTTTTGCAGAGTCCAAAGTAAGAAATGATCAAATTCTAGTAATGTTTTTGAGGTGCAGATAACAGGAGCAAGCCAGTGATTGGATATGGAGGATGAATTAAAGCTCGGAATCAAGTATGACCCCAAGACAGCGGGCATGTTGCTGGGGAGTAATGGTGGAACCACACACGGAAATGGCAATGTCGGGCATAGGTAGGTTAGTAGAGGGAGGAAACACAAGGAGTTCAGTTTTTGACAGGTTCAGTTCCAGGTAGAGGGAGGAGATAATGTTAGAGACAGCGGTAAGACAATTACTGGTGTTTTCTAAAAAGGCAGGAATGATGTCAAAAGAAGTGTATAATTGGGTGTCATCAGCATAGAGATGGTACTGGAAACCAAATCTACTGATTGTTTGACCAATAGGGGCAGTATACAAAGAGAAGAGGAGGGGGCCTAGAACTGATCCTTGAGAAACAGTAACGGGAAGATGAGAGGAGGAGGAGCCAGCATAAACAAACTGGCAGAAAAAGTTACTGGTTTGCCACAAATGCTTAAGGATAATGCCCCTAAATAACACTATAATCCTTTTTCTGCCAAGTTTCATGTTTTATGCCATTTCACTTTGCTTCCTGTGAGCTGACACTAGCTCTATTGTCACAGTGATGACTTCCTATTCAGATTCCTCTGCTCCCTTTTTACTACATTTCCAATCATTCCTTGTGCTGGGTTGTAAGCCAGCAGTGAGCACAGACCTGCAACTCCACCTACACACATCCCATTTCTCGTGTCACACACAGCCCCAGCACCATCTCCTGTAATGGACACTGGAAAGAAAAGAAGTAATGCACAAATCACCATTACACCAGCCCTGACAATAAAGGTTATCCCCTACTCCCCCTCACTGACAAGGATAATGGGATAGATGGATGGAATGAATCAATGGACAGATGGGAAGGATGAATGGATGGATGGGGAGAGATCTGAATGTATTCATATTATAAATAGCATACAGGAAGGTGTATGTACTGTTCACAGGGTATTCAGCAGAGTGTGTACATGGATATACATCCTGCTGTATACATACAGATTCAGGGAGAGATGGCAGAAATCAAGTGAGTTTTGTGCAATGCAGCCATGCCTACCTGCACTGCAAACATCACCCATTAGTTGCCAGAGCCTGGAAGTGAGGGAGTATCTGACGTGACATCACAGAAAGCAGGAAAATCTTAGCCAGAGATCATGTGATCAGAAGAGCAGCTTGGGTTACAGAAGGACTTGGTACAGCAAGGTATTTCGTAAAGAGCTCACCCATGGAAGTCCAGCAGGAACCACATCAGCAGCACCCAATCTGATAATGTAATGACATTCCATCTGGATTCATCCTCTTTCTAAAATACAGACCTAGCAATCATCTGATCACATTGGGTACAACAGTTGAAATCGTATGTGATCGGCTGATTTTCGCTTTCTGAATATACCATAATACAACATATGAGGAGGATACACAAATCGTAAGGTGTGTCAATATGATTTAACTATATGCACATTGTACCAGATACACAAACAAGTCTATGTTATTTCATGTATTTACTTCATTATGTTAAATTTACACATTATACATATTAAATTAATCCAATTTGTCCACAAAATTCGAAAATTATCAATGGCACTTCAAACAATTCATATATCACAAACCAGAGTAAATAAACTCCAGATAGAAGCGTTCCATTAAAATAAGATTTATTTCAATATATTTTTAAAAAAGACACACAATAAAATGAAACAAGATGTCTCCAAAAATGAGACGTCACCACAAATCAGTTAACCATCATCCGTATAAATTTTTTGGCAAACAAAAGTACATAAGAATTGAATTCACAGGAAAAAAATATTTTCTCTCTCTCTCTCTCTCTCTCTCTCTCTCTCTCTCTCTCTCTCTCTCTCTCTCTCTCTCTCTCTCTCTCTCTATATATATATATATATATATATATATATACTGCATATACATATACACTTGGCTATAGAGTCATATGCTTAAGTGTGCTTATTTACAACCATCAATTTCAAGGTATACAATATATTGTTATGCCGAACAATTATGGTAGACTGATATAATTTGTATTGAAAAAAAAAAAAATATACCAGGAAATCAATCCTTATATAAAACGGAGCCCAGCTATATTAACCCCATAGTCATATGCTTATTCTCAGTAAGATAAATTATACGTTTCAAGTGATACAGAGTGCATATTAGGCGTTTCCTAAAAGAAATAAATTTATACCTGGTAATATGTAGTGGCGGCGTCTCACTACCCCGACGCGCGTTTCGCGGTTTGCTTCTTCCGGGGGCGTGAAGAAGCACAATGGTTTGGAAGAACCTTAACCCCCGGAGGTATTTTTGTTTTTGTGTTTTCATTTTTTGCTCCTCTTCTTCCCAGAGCCATAGCTGTTTTGTTTTTTAGTCAATGGCCATGTTAGGGCTTATTTTTTTGCGGGAGGAGTTGTACTTTTGAGCAACACCATTAGTTTTAATATATTGTGTACCGGAAAATGGGAAAAAAATTCCAAGTGCGGTGAAATTGCAAAAAAAAAAGTGAAGTCTCAGTTTATTTATGTTTGGCTTTGTTACTATGTTCACTAAATGTTAAAACTGACCAACCATAATGATTCTCCAGGTCATTATGAGTTCACAGACACCAAACATGTCTAGGTTCTTTTTTATCTATGTGGTGGTAAAAAAATGTTAAGCTTTGCTTAAAAAAAAAAAAAAATAGCGCCCCATTTTCCAAGACCCGTAGCGTCTCCATTTTTCATGATCTCGGGTTAGGTGAGGGCTTATTTTTTGCGTGCTGAGTAGACATTTTTAATGATACCATTTTGGTGCAGATACGATCTTTTGATTGCCCTTTATTGCATTTTAATTGAATGTCGTGGCTACCAAAAAATTGTAATTCTGGCATTTTGACTTTTCTCTCGCTACGCCGTTTAGCGATCAGGTTAATCCTTTTTATATTGATTGATCGGGTGATTCTGAAAGCGGCGATACCAGATATGTGCATGTTTGATTTTTTTTGTTTGTTTTATTTTGAGTAGGGTGAAAGGGGGGTGATTTGAACTTTTATTTTTTTTATATTAAAAAAAAAAAAAAAAAAAAATATATATATATATATATATATATATATATATATATATACACACTCACTGGCCACTTTATTAGGTACACCTGTCCAACTGTGTGTTAAGACTTAATTTCTAATCAGCCAATCACATGGCGGCAACTCAGTGCATTTAGGCATGTAGACATGGTCAAGACAATCTCCTGCAGTTCAAACCGAGCATCAGTATGGGGAAGAAAGGTGATTTGAGTGCCTTTGAACGTGGCATGATTGTTGGTGCCAGAAGGGCTGGTCTGAGAATTTCAGAAACTGCTGATCTACTGGGATTTTCACGCACAACCATCTCTAGGGTTTACAGAGAATGGTCCGAAAAAGAAAAAAAATCCAGTGAGCGGCAGTTCTGTGGCCGGAAATGCCATGTTGATGCCAGAGGTCAGAGGAGAATGGGCAGACTGGTTCGAGCTGATAGAAAGGCAACAGTGACTCAAATTGCCACCCGTTACAACCAAGGTAGGCAGAAGAGCATCTCTGAATGCAAGTGCGTCGAACTTTGAGGCAGATGGGCTACAGCAGCAGAAGACCACACTGGGTACCACTCCTCTCAGCTAAGAACAGGAAACTGAGGCTACAATTTGCACAAGCTCATCGAAATTGGACAGTAGAAGATTGGAAAAACGTTGCCTGGTCTGATGAGTCTCGATTTCTGCTGCGACATTCGGATGGTAGGGTCAGAATTTGGCGTAAACAACATGAAAGCATGGATCCATCCTGCCTTGTATCAACGGTTCAGGCTGGTGGTGGTGGTGTCATGGTGTGGGGAATTTTTTCTGGGCACTCTTTGGGCTCCTTGGTACCAATTGAGCATCGTTGCAACACCACAGCCTACCTGAGTATTGTTGCTGACCATGTCCATCCCTTTATGACCACAATGTCCCAACATCTGATGGCTACTTTCAGCAGGATAATGCGCCATGTCATAAAGCTCGAATCATCTCAGATTGGTTTCTTGAACATGACAATGAGTTTACTGTACTCAAATGGCCTCCTCAGTCACCAGATCTCAATCCAATAGAGCATCTTTGGGATGTGGTGGAACGGGAGATTCGCATCAGGGATGTGCAGCCGACAAATCTGCGCCAACTGTGTGATGCCATCATGTCAATATGGTCCAAAATCTCTGAGGAATGCTTCCAGCACCTTGTTGAATCTCTGCCACGAAGAATTGAGGCAGTTCTGAAGGCAAAAGGGGGTATATTTACAGTTTGCCTATATGTAGCAGAATTGCTGACTTGCTATGAGCTCCGATCACCGAGCGGTGCTCATAGCAATCCAGCAGTGACAACCATAGAGGTCTGCAGGTGACCTCTGATTGTCATGCTAACCCATCGATCCGCGATCATGTGATGGGGGTCACGATGGGCAGATTTCCGGCACGATTGCCAGAAGGGCAAGTTAAATGCCGCTGTCAGAGATTGACAGCAACATTTAACAGGTTAATAGCTGTGGGTGGATCACGATTCCACCCGTGGCTGTTAGAGGCACATGTCAGCTGTTCAAAACAGCTGACATGTGTCGGGAAAGATGTGGGCTCACTGCCGGAACCAACATCAAAGGGAGGGTATCTGACATTGGCGTATTACTCCCGATTTCGGAAAGGGGTTAAAGGAATTGTCCGGTCTTAAACCACAAGTCTGCAGTCACTCCATGTGAATGCAGACTTGAGAATTCTCACATTGCGCGCTGTGACTACTCTCCGGAGGGAACATCCTACTTCTGGCCACATTCCGACTAGACTGTTTTCTGAGCACTGAGTGAGGCTTGTGGCTGGGAGTATGTATATCGCTTACTTGCAGTCATATAGTTGCACTTCCTGGCGCAGGCATCAGAAAATCCTCACAGCATGCAGAGCGTGCGATGTGAGGATTCACAAGTCTGTAGTCACATAAAGTAACTGCTTGTAGTTTAAGAACAGACAACCTGTTTAAAAGGCCTCATCATTCCAGCATTGGGTGCTGCTGATGTGGTGACTGCTGGATATCCATCAGGTATCACACACAAGTCTTATTCTAATTAACAGACCAAGTGTACCATGTGTAGGAAGGTTGCCCAGGCTTGCAAAGCATCTCTTATACCGGATGGAGAAATTATCAAAAATAAAATATTTTATATGGTTATTTCTCCAAGTACAATTCCCTGATTTATATTTATGTGACTCCTAACATTGGATTCAGTTGAGAGTCATAAATAACATAAGAATATGGATAATAAAGGCTTCTTACTGTATGACAAATGAAATGTACAGTGTTATGAATGGGTCACCGAGGAGAAAAAAGCAAAACAAGCTAAGTCACAGAAAACCAGAGAGGTTGGTAACTATGCAGATTGCAGATCCCTGATCCTACCACACAACTAGAAGCAGCCGTGGAGCGTACCTACAATGTTCCTAGATGCTTCGTCACAGCCGGAGGACTAAATAAGCCTGACGCATGAAAAGGGGAAAAATAACTGCCCCAGAGCAGACTCCAAAGGAATAGATAGCCCCCACACATGTATTGACGGTGAAACAAGATGAAGGCACAAACACTGGCAGGAAAATAGGCTGAGCAAACGATGGGGGCCAAACTATCTAGAAAGGAAAGGAAAGACACTGTCTGCAACCTACAAAAATAATGTCCAACACTTCTGATAGCAAAATTCACCCTGAAGTCACTAGACTTCTCCCACTATATCAGCACTCTGAAATTCTGAGACAGAGCAAAAATAGACCAAACTAGTAAGGGACAAAAAGCAAATTGGCAAAATACTGATAAATAAGAGTGGAAATTCAGCACAGCCCCCAGCCGGGGCTGGCTGACCACATAAAAAACTGAATAGACCAACAAAATCAAGTGTGAACATTAGCAGAAAAACTTAGCTTTAGATGACTGAGACAGAGCTGAAAACCAAGAGCTGACAAGCCAGAAGAAATCACCAGCAACTGAATATGGCGTTGGCAGTCTTAAATCCAATCTGAGACTCCTGAGGTCCAATCGTCATCCTCATTCTCAGGTGGCAGATCTCCACCTATCAAATCAGCCTCACTACCTCCTGTTACCACCAGAGGGAGTCTGGAAGGAGAACTCAAAACTGGAGAACCAGAGAATGAACTCACAACAGTACAGGTTATGCAAGTTATAAGATTTATACCAGTCCAATGTTCATTTCTTTTGCTAAACTCTGACAACATTAAATATTTTCTGTTATTAAACCAACATTTTCAGTTTTCCCTATCTTAAGATTAATGCGGTAATAAAATAAAAAGGTATTGTCAGGCTCTGCTTCTACTAATAAAAACTTGTGAGCAGTTTTACAGAACATGGTGACAGAAGGTGTCGCATGATATTACGTGGCACAGTATGAACCACCGGAGGCAGAGGGCTGCGGACGGCTCTCCAATCTACTATATTCACGGATATAAATTGGGCCTGTCAGATGTCAGAGTTTTGTTTTTATTGCTAAGTTCCATGTCCTGAAGCTGTACACTGAGGGAGACGTGAGAAATCTAGTAGATCAGCAATTCTTCGTCCTGCGGTTTAGAACGCAGTCAGATTTTTCTGTACAAAATGTAGTACTGAATTCCAGGGGAAGGAACAGAAGAATACACTGTACATACAAAAGGTGGCGAGATAACAGTCTGTGCTACATCATGATGGCAGCTCCTTCAGTAAGCAGATCCGATTTGAGGACAATCTTTTTTTCCAAAATACTTGAATAGTTTGCACCATTTCAGTGCTTCTTCACATTTCCAATTCTTGCAGTTTTTTAGGGAGTTTCAAAACAAGAAGTAAATAAAAACAGAAGAAAGTAGAAGTTTCCTTGTGGAATTTCGTTGCCATTATGCTCCATTATTGACACTGGCTTCACAAATGAGATCCTTGCGCATATTTTTCATCCTTATAATATGTGTTGCACATGTATTAATTATTTTCTTGGAGTTGCAACAAGTTTCAGCATCTCAGAATTATGATGAAGAGCCACCAACATTAAGGAAGAGTAAATGGCATATTACAGAACATGAAATCGGGGCATTTCTTGGACAGAGGAAATTGGTATGAGCATAACAAAAGTTGTAACTTGGCACGAGAAAAGCGAGATCCAAGTTTTTCTACTGGTAGAAGGACAGGTATGCGGACAGTCTGCATTACACCTTTTGTACGGTTAGTTACAGAGCCTCACTAGACTCAAGTACAAATCTGCCTATTTATAACTTTGTATTAACATATTTGCAATTTAAAGGAAATCAGTCAGTATGTTTTTGCTACCTCATCTGATAGCTGCATAATATACCCAAAGAGACCATGAATCCAAAGATGTATCACTTAGTTTATAGGGTGCAGCAGTTCTGACACAATCAAGAGTTCTTAGGTTTAGCAATGCTGAGAAAGCCAACTCTGCCCACACCAGGGTCTGTATGTACATTGTCTATAGACAGTGAGCTGCTTATCACAGGAGGGGCAGAGTCAGACTATCATGCATGCACTTCTGTAGTTGCTGTAATCCCAGCAATACTAACCACTAGGTGATAAAACCTTCAGTGTAAGTAAACAGCACACAGCCTGACATGTGACACATCATAGACATTTGTGTTTTAATCCCTACCTCATGCTGTCTTCAGATTACATAGCAAAAACCTGTTGACAGATTCCCTTTAATGGTCAAATCTGGCAGTTTTTTATTTCATTTTAGGGTGAAATAAGGGACATCTATAATGCACTGATTCTAGGGTGTTGGTTCTCATGCATATAAGCAGTTTTGCAAATAGTTTGCATACAATGTACCATTCGGTGCGTTATGGTCAAGTGTACAGGAGACAGAAGTTGGTATTTGTTGCTATAGTAGCACAAAAAAAATCCTGTCACGGGAAAGAATCGGAAAGAATCTACAGCTGGCAAGCCATAAAGAATTAGTATATATAAACTCCGGCAGAATCTTAGTATTACAACAGTCATCTAACTGAAAATTACCCAGGTGATTATTTGCTAAACAGACATTTCCCCTGACAATGTAACACTGCCAACTAATAACTTTCAGAAGCATGGAAGGCCCAGAGGTTACCTAAGTGTATGACCTTCTCTCCAAAATAAAGTCTAAACGATACAGGATATGGAATGTCCCATGCGTATAAATACTCACAAGAAAAATTGATGATCGCCCGAAAAGTGTGCTACGAATCGGATATGTGGGGCAGCTTTGCCTCTGCAGCATGGGAAAATCACATTAGCACTGATCCACCAATCTGACCAGCTTCGGAGCAGTGCAAACAAGCTGTATTGGAAAGAGCTGGTAAGCTTTGCGCTTATTGCTTAGTAAATGAGCCACTGCTGCTAGACTGCAGAGGTGGCCACTAACCTAGGCAGAAAGCAGGAAGCGATACCATTCTTGAGAATGGCGAATATTTTTTAACAAGTAAATTGCAAATTTGCTTGCTTTTACAAGCATCATACAATTTTAACCATTTATGACGTATTAACCCCTTAACGACCGCCGATACGCCTTTTAACTGCGGCAGTTAAGGGTACTTATGCCTCAGTGTCGCTTTTTAACTGCGCTGAGAAATAAGTGTATAGCGCCCCCCAGAGTCGGAAATTCTCCTGGGTCTCGTCTACCGGGGGTAGCTGAGACACCAGAGAACATGATTCAGGTCGTTTTTTTACTGACCCCAGTGTTACGATCACTGTTATTCATGGAATAACAGCAACCGCAAAAAAAAGTGTCAGATTTCCCATTTAACTTTTCTCTCCAAGGAGAGAGAAATGGGGTCCCCCGATTCCTCCACAGTACCTCCGGTGTCCCCCGGACCCTCCTGCATCCTCCACCCGGCTGTTAGAGTCTTCTTCTGGGAAGAAAATGGCAGGTGCATGCACAGTGCACCCGCCGAGATATGCCGACCGGCACACAGCAACAATAGGAAATTTTTCCTATTGGTTCATTTTTATCACTGTGATAGACCCTATCACAGTGATTAAAAAAAAAAGGAAATCAAACCCCCCCTTTATCACCCCCTTAGTTAGGTAAAAATAATAAAATAAAAAAATGTATTTATTTCCATTTTTTCATTAGGGTTAGGATTGGGCTAAAGTTAGGGCTGGCCTAACGTTAGAGTTGGGCTTAAGTTAGGGTTGTGGTTATAGTTGGGATTACGGTTAGGGTTGGGATTAGGGTTAGGGGTGTGTTAGGGTTAGGTTTGTGGTTAGGATTATGGTTAGGGTTGGGATTAGGGGTGTGTTGGGGTTAGGGTTGAAGTTAGAATTAGGGGGTTTCCACTGTTTAGGTACATCAGGGGGTTTCCAAACGCGACATGGCGCCACCATTGATTCCAGCCAATTTGACGTTCAAAAAGTCAAGCGGTGCTCCCTCCCTTCTGAGCCCTGCCATGCACTCAAACAGTGAGCTTTGCCCCACATACGGGGTATCGGCGTACTCAGGAGAAATTGCACAACAAATTTTTTTTTAACCGTTTTTATTGAGTGTAATACAAAGTATACATATAATGCCCAATAACATAACAGAAGAACATTTATGCAATATTATTAACATTAGACAGCATTTTTTCAACTATAACCCCCCCGCCCCTCCCCCGGGCAAACTCCATAACTTCGTAATTTCAATCCAGTCTAACAGGGATATTACCGACAAGCTGCTCTCTCATATACCAGTTGGTGAGTTGGAAACAACTATGTATCGCCTGGCGTGTGGAAGATGTCTGAGTATTGATAAAAGAGGACCATGTGAAAAAAAAAGCGTTCAGTGTCTTTATTTATTAAGTAAGGCCTTTATCCAATCCATTTTGAAGAGATATGTTACTTTTGTAGTAATTAGGCTTAAAGAAGGTGTTACATCCTGTGCCCACAAATGTAGAATGCTTTTACGTGTGGCTGCCGCCCATATGAACAAGATGCGGCGCTGCTGGACAGTAAGCCTCACCAACTGGTCCTGTGTGAGAATATTAAATATGGCCCACTCCGGGGAGAGAGAGAGAGATATGCCAAAAGAGTTGATGAGATGTTGCAGAAGTGTATCCCACACCTCCCTTATTTTTGGGCAGTCCCAAAGGCAATGGAAAATATCAGCTGGAGAGTGTAAGCATTTAGGGCAGGGATAGTCCCCTGAGGGGGACATTTTAGACTTAGCCTCCGGGGAGATGTATGCTCTATGAAATATCATAAGAGACATGGTTATGTAACTGTCATATGGTAATATAGAGTTAATACACAGAGTGGTTTTCAAAAGGTCATTTACCCGACAGTTCGTTAATTGAGCAACCCATTTTCCAGGGCCTGGTGAAGAGTCTGACCAATGTATAGAAGGCTTTAATGATTCATAAATAAGATTCATAGAATAAGTTCCCATTTGGGCATAAATGCATATTAAATTTAGAGGGTATGTTCTAGCATCATCCAGTATGTCTCGCAATATTGAGCTTACGTAATGTCTAATTTGAGAGATAGTAAAATTGTCTTCTGTAAGGATTGGGTATTTGAAAACCATGTCCTCTAAGGTAAGAAGGCATTGATTATTTGTTAACGTATCTCGGACCAGTCTACACCCATTGTTTCCAAGCACCTTGTAAATGGGAAGTGACTTGCCTTGTAGAAAAGAGGGGTTACCTTGAAAGGGAAGAAACATCGAGATGTGGGGGTCAAGACCGCTAACTCGTCTAGCTTGACGCCATCCCAAGATTACCGACCATAATAGAGGATTATCTCTAACCTCCACTGGAATTTCAGCATTTCGTAGGTGAAGCAATGCTGGGAGGCTGAAGGGTCTACACATGGCGTCATCTAGTGGGGTATTAGTGAAGCGATTAAAGGCGTATAGCCAATCAAGGGAATGGCGAAAAGCAGCCGCTATACTGTAGAGGCGTATATTTGGGAGATTAAAACCACCCAAAGATTTGGTTTGCTGTAGCTTAAAAACACTAATTCTAGAGCCCCCTTCTGAGCCCCAAATAAATGGGCGGAAGGCTCGTGTCCGTAGCCTATCATCAGCTTTAGAAAGTAGAACCGGGAGCGTCTGTAAAGGAAAGAGTATTTTAGGGAAAGAGATCATTTTAATTAGATGGGCTTTACCTGCAAAGGATAATTTAAGGGATTTCCAAAATTGAATTTCTTGTATAACTACAGAAATAAGAGGCTGAACATTTAATTTATAGATATCATGAGGATTTGACTGTAGGTCAACGCCAAGATAAGGTAAAGAATTTCTCCTCCATTGAAAGGGAAAAGGGAATGGCCACCGTTTCTGAGCAATTTTAAAAATAGCTAAAGCATGATGTTGATTAAAGTTTATACGAAATCCCGAAACTGCTCCAAATTCATTAAAAGCGTCCATTATAGAGGAAATGGCTTCCTTAGGATTGGATATCATGAGTAAGATATCATCAGCAATTGCCAACGTTTTAAGTGTATGGTGACCGACCCCTATGCCCCCAAAGGAAGGGATTATCTCCAGATATCTTAGTAAGGGATCAAGGGCAATATTAAACAAAGGTGACAGAGGACAGCCCTGTCTCGTCCCCCTGAAGATGGAAAAAGGGGTTGACTGGATACCATTAAGCTAAATCAAAGATTGGGAGTTAGTGTAAATTGTGCGTGTAAAATTAAAAAAGGTAAAACCAAACAGTCTATACTTCAGAGTTCTGATAAGATGAGACCAGGACACACGGTGAAAAGCCTTATCAGCGTCGAGGCTGACCAGTATATTCTGCTTGGCCTTAGCCTGATAACTATGTTTGATGGCCACTAACGCCGTCCTGATATTGTAAGTGATAGACCGTCCATGGGCAAAGCCCGTTTGAGATGAGGTAAGAATATCAGGAAGCTTAGACTGTAATCTATTAGCTATGATTTTGGTGAGTAATTTAAAATCAACATTTAGAAGGGAAATCGGGCGGTACGAGGCAGGGAGAAGCGGATCTATGCCCGGCTTTAGTAGTAATGACAGACAAGCTTCATTAAATCGATTCGGCAGAGAACCCAAGTCCAAAATATGGTTAAAAAGAGAGGTGAGGTGTGGAGTAATTAAGGGTTGTAACAGTTTATAAAACTCAACCGAGACCCCATCCGGGCCAGGGGCTTTATGCAGTTTTGAAGATTTAATGACTGATCTTACCTCCTCAGAAGAAATTGGTTGGTTTAGGATCTTCCGCTGAGAGTCAGAAAGCCTTGGTGGACAAGCCTTGCGTAGGAATGCATATCCATCCTCCCGAGAGTCCAGAGATGGGCCATAAAGGTCTGCATAAAAGTCTCTAAAAACCACACAAATTTGGGTTGGGTCACGAGTGATAGAGCCATCGGGTAAGACAATATTGGGAACCCTAGTAGCCGCTTTGAATGGCTTCGTTAAAGATGCCAGGAGACGGCCTGGTTTGTTACCCCAACGAAAATAACGGTTACGTTGATGAGCTAATTGGTTGTGTGCTTGCTCATGTAATAGGGTATTTATATTTTGTTTAGCTGTCAGGTAAGCCTCTCTGGAGGAGGGAGTATTATGTAATTTAAAGTCTCTATACGACTGAGTGAGCTGGCCTAGGTGAGGCCGCAAGGAGGACAACAACTTCCTTTTTTTCTGGGACACATAAGAGATAACATGTCCCCTAAGTACTGTTTTAGCAGTGGCCCAAAATAGATTGATATCGTCCAAGTGTTCCAAGTTGTCTTCCACGAAAGTCTGCCACCAGCCTGTTATATAGCGCTTGAAATCATCTGAAGTATAGAGATAAAAGGGGAGGCGCCAGCGCAAAGACACAGATCTATTAGTGGGGAGTTCCAGAGTAAGTAAGACCAGGGAGTGGTCTGAGATAATTGAAGGGAGAATGTCAACTGTATTTAGAAGGGAAAGAAGAGAGGCAGAAGTTAGCCAATAATCAATTCGAGTGTGAACATCATGTACCCTAGAATAGAAGGTATATTCTCTTTCCGTAGGGTGGCAGCACCTCCAGGCATCAACCAAGTCAAGCCTGTTTAACAAGGTAGAAATCTCTCTGGATGGAGGGTGAAATGCGGGCAGGGGGGGAGATCTGTCCAAAAAAGCATCATGAAGGGTATTTAAATCTCCACCGAATAATATACTGGTAGGATGCCAGCCGTGAACCATCTCTTCAAGTTTAGCAAAGAAGGAGGGGCTAGTAGTATTGGGTGCGTAAACATTTATAAGGCAATATTCTCGCTGTTCAATAATAGCTCTGACTAATATATATCGCCCTGCCTGGTCCCTCACCACATCCTGTATAGAATAATCGAGATCCTTATGAAACAAAATGGCCACACCACGTTTTTTCTGTGTAAAGGAAGCCTCCAAACACTCAGCATAATATCTATTATGGAGCGCTGGGTGACCCTTGCATAGCCAGTGGGTTTCTTGTAAAAAGACAATATGGGGGGTGTAGACGAGTAATGTGATCTAGTACTTTTCTATGCTTTACCGGTGAATTGAGGCCAGCCACATTCCATGATAGAAGTTCGATGGAGCGTATATTAATGTGAGAAGCTATGCTATTAGGGGCGGCCATGTTAACCTATTCCACATTGGGGCCAGAACGTAGAAATGAGAAAAAAAGAGTAGTTGGGCAAAGGTCTGTCCCAGCGAGCAAACCTACCAACCCAAGATAGCCAAAAAGACCGGACATAGAGCGTGCCCAAGGAGAGGGAACCCACCCCCCACCCCCAAACCCCATCTGAACTGAGAAACAACATATAAATCAAAAAGTTAAACATCAGGTTACGTTATCTTAACTAATGGTATCCCCTAGAAGGAAAAACATGAGATAAGAATAAAAGTTCAATATAGATCAAGCAATAAGCTCAAAATCAAATCTTAAAGGCAAAATAACATGGCTACAAATCAGAGTCAAGTGACCGGAGAGAAAGCCTGGAAAGAGCGCTCAACTTCCTCTAATGCTTTATCTGGCTCATCAAAAAATACCGGTTTTCCTTGAAGCACCACCCGAAGGCGTGCAGGGTAGAGAAGAGCAAAACGACTGCCTTTGTCATGTAATAGTTTACATATTGAAGAAAAAGCACGGCGCTTGGTCACCACCTAGGAGGAGAAATCTTGAAACATAAGGAGGGAATGGCCCTCATATTTCAATGTGTTTCTGTTCATGTCAGCGGCCATCTTGGATCTCCTGCACAACAAATTTTGTGGTCCATTTACCCTTGTGAAAATAAAAAAAATTTAGTTCCAAAGTAAACGTTTTGTGAAGAAAAAAAAAAAAAAGTTACATTTTCATTTTTTTCCTTCCACATTGCTTTAGTTCTCGTGAAGTACCTGAAGGGTTAATAAACTTCTTGAATGTGGTTTAGCGCACCTTGAGGGGTGCAATTTTTAGAATGGTGTTACTTTTGGGTATTTTCTGTTATATTGACCCCCCAAATTCACTTCAAATGTGAGGTGGTCCCTAAAAAAATCGTTTTGTAAATTTTGTTGGAAAAATTAGAAATTGCTGGTCAACTTTTAACCCTAATAACGTCCTAACAAAAAAATTATGTTTCTAAAATTGTGCTGATGTAAAGTAGACATGTGGGAAATGTTATTTATTAACTATTTTGTGCGATATGACTCTCTGATTTAAGGGCACAAAAAGTTTGAAAATTGCAAAATTTTCACAATCTTTGCCAAATTTCTGTTTTTGTTTTCATAAATAAGCGCAATCTATATCAAAGAAATTTTACCACTAACATGAAGTACAATATGTCATGAAAAAACATTCTCAGAATCAGTGGGATAAGTTGAAGCATTTCAGAGCTATAACTTCATAAAGTGACAGTGGTCAGAATTGTAAAAATTGGCCTGGTAATTAAGTACCAAGTTGGCTCTGTCACTAAAGGGGTTAAAAAACCCTTCTACTGCCACACAGCTCTTGAATCAAACACAAGACAACTCTAACTCCTATCATGACCAAAGGCAACTCTTGAAAAAATAAGTTAGATGTTATTCTCCTGCTATTTTCTTGGTTACAGTGTGGTAACATTTATCAGTTTCTTCATGATTTTAATGGCATCCAATATTTCTGGAATATTACAGCCGCCACCACTATCCATGTATAACAGAAACCCAAAGCTGGGTACTTGATATGAAATCCTGTGTATAATTATCTAATTGACTCACTCACATGCTGATAGGAATGTTTGCTGTTGATCATATCTATAATTGAAATATGGTGAAAAAGTTATTAGAAGAGGTTTAACATGCCTGAGTCGAGAATATACAGTAAGTCACTCACCGGCACTGCACAGTCTGGGGTCCTGTTTCTGTCCTGCACTGAGAAGTTTTAGTTGTATTGTGGTATTATTTAGTCATAGTGTGGCTGCATCATCTAGTCACTTTATGGTGGTGCTTTTTAGTCAAGGTGTAGTGGTGGTAATCAGTCACGTAGGATGGTGTTATGTTGTTATAGTCTGGATATACTGTATTCTGCTGACTAGACGCACCAGACCATAAAATGCACCCAAAATTTGGGGATGTAAACCACCATGGTTACTTACCGGTAGCCGGTTTTTCCGGAACCCATGACAGTACACCTGAGAGAGGGATCCGCCCCGCCAGGACAGGAACCTACTGAGATATAGGGGCGGCACCTCTCCCCCTCTTCAGTTGGTTACAGAGCATTGAGAGGACTTCTTGGTTAGTTACATGTTTATCCAACATCACATCACACAAAAACACCCATACGGTGAAAAGGGGGGGAATATACGAGTGCTGTCATGGGTTCAGGAAAAACTGGCTACCGGTAAGTAACCATGGTGGTTTTCCCTTCACCCATGACAGCGCACCTGAGAGATTTTTGGAGACTTCGAAATACCTTAGGGAGGGACCACTGCTTGCAGCACCCTTTTACCAAAGGTCAAGACAGCAGAGGAGGATAGGTTTAATCTATAGTGCTTAAAGAAGGATGAAAGTGAGGCCCAGGTAGCGGCCTTACAAATTCGCTCAATCGATACCTCTGCCTTTTCAGCCCAGGGGGTCGCCACGGCTCTGGTGGAATGAGCCTTGATGCCATCGGAACACCACTAGCTGAGTAGGCTATACTAATGGCCTCCCTAATCCATCTTGCAATAGTCCCTTTTGAAACTCCATAGCCTTTCCTGGCACCCTGAAAAGCCACGAATAGTGACTGGGACCTCCTCCACTGGCTAGTGACACATATATATTCTAGCAGGGCTCTCTTAACATCCAAATTGTGGAACTTTTTCTCCCCTGGATTTTTGGGATTTTCTCAAAAGGATGGAAGGACAATCTTCTGACTTCGATGAAAATCTGATACTACCTTAGGTAGATAAGCGGGGTCCGTTTTTAATACCATCCTGTCCTGAAAAATTTCTGTATAGGGTGGGTTCACTGAGAGAGCCTGCAAGTCGCTTACTCTACAGGCTGATGTAAGGGCCACTAAAATAATCGCTTTTAGGGTAAGATATTTTATGGGTAGTTGTTGTATAGGCTCATATGGTTCTTTTGTAAGGGCCTCCAGTACCAGGTTTAAATCCCAAGGGGCTATTTTAGGTATTGGGATAGGTCTAGAACTATGGCAGGATTTAATAGATCTGGCTACCCATCTGTTTGCTGCCAAGTTGCAGTTATAGAGCGCGCCCAGTGCGGATACTTGAACTTTAAGAGTGTTTACCGCTAACCCCAGCTGTAATCCTGATTGTAAAAACTCCAAGATGGCACTAATCGGGGGCTCTTGCTCTAACGGCTTACCTAGGAACTGCAGGAATTCCATGTTCTGCCGTAGATATTAGTCGTCACCGGCTTCCTACTTTTTAACACGGTGGCCACCAACCTGGGAGAGAACCCTCTATGCGTTAGAAGCGACCTTTCAAATTCCACACCGTCAGATGGAATCCTTTGACCTGAGCGTGGAATATTGGACCTTGAGCTAGTAGGTCCGGGGAGTTCTGGCAGAACCCATGGATCTGAGAGGGACATAATTCATAGCAGAGCGAACCAGGGCCTTTTTGGCCAGAATGGAACTATTAGGATCACCCTGGCTTGATCCTTCCTGATCTTTCTGACTACTGTTGGGATCAGAGCCACTGGGGGGAACGCATAGGCTAGCCTGAAGTCCCACGGAATCTGCAATGAGACCATCGCCCATGGTTTTTCCTTTGGGTTTAGTGAGCAAAATCTCTCCACTTGCCTGTTTTTGTTGTGGTTCCCCCCAAAGCTGTATTATTTTTTGAAAAACGGACCGATTTAGAGCCCATTCCCCTTGCTTCAGAGTATTGTGGTTCAGAAAATCGGCCTCTATATTCTCTGCCCCCTTTATGTGCAATTCTGTTAGAGAGAGTAGATGCTCTTCTGCTCTGTGAAAAATGTCACTGGCTGCCTTCATAAGGGAGTGTGATCTTGTACCCCCCTGGTGATTGATGTACGCCACTGTTACTTTGTTGTCCGACATGATCCGGACATTGCAGCCACTGAGGAGGGGGATAAAGTGTCTTAGGGCTTTGCTCACTGCCCACAGTTCTCTCCGGTTGGAAGATGCGCCCATTTCTTGAGGCCTCCAGGAACCCTGGGCCACATGACCCCTTAGGTGTGCCCCCCACCCCGAGGAGCTCGCATCGGTCAGTATTATATCGGTTGTCGGTCTGTCCCATGGCATTCCTGAAGCCAAGTTTGTCCTGTCTAACCACCAGTTGAGAGAGTCTCTGACCTCTAAGGAAAGCTCCAGTCTTCCTTCTAAATGCCCTCTCAGCGATTTTTGTGCTGACAGAACCTCCCCCTGAAGCTGTCGGGTGTGAAATTGAGCCCACCTGACCGCCGGAATACAGGACGTCAGGGTACCTAGCAGACACATCGTGTTCCTCAAGGTCATGTGAGGTTGGTCTCGGGCAGCCAAGGTCACCTTCTCCATCTTTTATATCTTAGTATCTGGTAGTAGACAGGCTTGCTGCTCTGAATCCAGGATAAATCCTAGAAAGGTCTGTTTTTTCAGGGGCTGTAGTCTCGATTTCTTGAAATTTATCATCCACCCTAGTTTCTGTAGGGTGTCGGTCACCTGACTCAACTGTACCGTCCAGTGGTCTTCTGAGCTGCCCACTATTAGGAAATCGTCCAAATAGGGTATTATTACTGTGTCATGAATTCGGACGAAGGCTGTCATCTCCGCTACGACTTTGGTAAAAACCCTCGGGGCTATGGATATGCCACATGGAAGGGTTCTGAACTGAAAATGCCTGAGAATGCAATGGATATAGAGAGCCACTCTTTTTGATAATCTGGATGGATGGGGATGTGATAGTATGCATTTTTTAAATCGACTACGGCCATAAAACAATCTTGATGTAGCAATTTTAAGGCTGTAGATACAGATTCCATCTTGAAGGTCTGATTTTTCTATCCACCGATTGAGGCCCCTGAGGTTTATGATTGTCCTGAACGACTGGTCTTGGTTTTTTTTATCAGGAAAAGGGGGGAATTGAACCCTGTTCCCTCCTGTATATTCGGCACTTCGGAAAGAACCTGCTTGTCTAACAGGCTCAGGATTTCTGATTCTAAGGCCAACTGCTCTTCGATCGCCTTCCAGATAGGGGTAATGACAAACGCTGCTTTTGGCTGGCGAAAAAAGGGGATCTTCAGGCCTTCTCTTATGATGCATAGGATCCAGGTATTGGAAGAGATGTTTTCCCAGGCCTAAGAAAAGAGCGCCAATCTCCCCCCTACCGGAATACTGGCGTCATTGTGGGGATTTTTTTTGAAGTGGAGGTGCCTCCACCAAACATAAATCCGGACTCCTTATTTCTTTTATCTTCCCATCTTCTTCTATCCACCGGAGGACGACCCTTGTTGAATTTCCCTCTCCCCCCACCACGCCGGTCCGTCTCACCCGGTCTTCACATTGCCGGTGAAAGTGCAGTAGGGAAGGAGCGGGTCATGTGACAGGCAGGCTGAAGTGACGTGCACAGAGCCTGTCACATGACCCGCCCTTTCCCTGCTGCACTTTCACCGGCAATGTGAAGACCGGGTGAAACGGATCGGCGTGTTGGGGGGGAATGGAGTGGCGGGGGGGAATAGCGCCGGGGGGAAGGGGGCGGAATGGAGCGGCGGGGAGAGGGCGGAATGGAGCGGCAGGGAGGATTTGTTATTGTGTGAGGAGGGCTTCTTTATGTGGTCGGGGAGGGCCTGTAGCTATGGAAGGTGGGGTTGTTGCTACAGAGGGCATGTTTTTAGTAGCGTAGGAGGAAACGACCAGTTGTCATTTCAATGCCATAACACACCCCGCCTTGGACGTTCTGTTAAGAATATCTACAAAACCATGCAAACTAGTGACATAAAGTAAATTACTTATAGTCACAATTCTGCAGCCCAGATATGCCCTGAGATTATGTGAAAAGCCCAGACAACCCCTTTAATAAAAGTTTATTTTATTGCTTCAGCACAATTTTAGACTCCAAATCACTATTAAATATCCATAACAATAGTAACAAAGTTGAACATCAATATAAAGTTGATGAAGTTTCTAAATTAGTAAAAAGAATGAAAAACTAAACGGCAGCAGTTTAATTATTTCTGTACTCTATAAATCATTTCCTCACTGGCATGAAAACAAATATTGATCTGATTTTCCCCATTAAGCAAAGGTTTCCTGCACATGTAGTCTACGGCATATTTTGGTTTAACACTTTAATGTTCTTATCCTGAGAGAAGAGGGATTATATAGCAGTATAGCTCTAAATCTTTGCCTTCCATGAAAATCTTTCCTGAGTGAAATGCTGTAGATGAGTATAACATGCAGCGCATGTTGTCTTTTGCAATTTGGAAATATGCTCATTTTTCCTCTCTAAACTCATATCTCCCTCCTCCCCATCTTCTATTTAAAGGGAGTGTGTCAGCACATAATGACTTTTCAAACTGCTCTATAAAACCAGAGCTGTCAGTTATAGAAGCGATGGGGGTGACGACAGAGGAAAAACAAGTAGGGAGTAAGGTAAAGCACACTTAAATGTTTGGCTATGCTAAGGGTGCATCGGGCATCTGTACATGGTTTTAACCGTCATTCTGTATTGGCAGACTCCCATTAATGCATTACTTCAGGCTGATTTGTGGGATATAGGATTATTACTGAACATTGCTATAAGGAAAGTGCTACAATACCAAACTAAAGTTAGATGAAAAGTGACTCATTTTATGGTTCGGTTCACAAAGGGAAGTTTTTAATTTCGATGCACTTTTTAGCTAAAAGCAGTATGAGGGTGAGCATTAAAAAAAAAAAAATTGCTGCTTTTCAGGCGATTTTTGAAGCCAAAGCCAGAAGTGAATGAAGAAAGGAAGAGAAAAATCGTAGTTACTTACCGTTAACGGTATTTCTCTGAGCCCATGACGGCACCTGGAGAGAGGGATCCGCCCCACGGGGACAGGAAACCTACAGATAAAAAGGCGGTACCTCTCTCCCGCATCAGTTGTTTTACAGAGCATTAACGGAACTTCAGCCTAAAACTAACAACAACTTTAAGAAAAAGAAATTTCTATAATCAATAAACTGCATAGAGGAGACACCACGTGACTTTTTGATTAAACTGTATTTACAATAAGTGCGCACCTCATGCGTGTAGGAAAGGTATATACGGGTACCGTCATGGGCTCAGAGAAATACCGTTAACGGCAAGTAACTACGATTTTCTCTTTCCACCATGACGGCACCACGGAGAGAATTGCAGAGACTATTTATTAGGAGGGGACCACTGCCTCCAGCACCCTTCTACCAAAGGTTAGATCTGAGGAGGTGGCTAGGTCCAGCCGATAGTGGTTAAAGAAAGTCGAAGGAGAGGACCAAGTGGCAGCTCTACATATCTGTTCAATGGAGACACCTGCTCTATCTGCCCAGGAAGTTGACCCCGCTCTTGTGGAATGGGCCGTTATTCAGCCTGGAATGTTCACACCTTGTGACGAGTACGACAAGGTGATGGCGTCCCTTATCCACCTCGCCAGCGTGCACTTTAATGCCTTTCGCCCTTTCTTTGGCCCCTGGAAGCAGACAAAAAGAGACCTATCCTTTCTACACTTCCTGGTGGCCGCTAGGTATTCAATTAGGCATCTCCTGACATTTAATGTGTGTAGGGTCTCTTCTCCCTTGTTTTTGGGATTGGGGCAAAAGGAGGGGAGGGAGATTTCTTGAGTTCTGTGGAATCAGGACGCTACCTTCGGCGGATAGGCTGGGTCTGTCCTAAGTACCACCCTGTCATCCAGGATCTGTGTAAATGGAGGGAAGGCTGACAGGGCCTGGATGTCACTAATTCTACGGGCCGATGTGAGGGCTATCAAGAGGGAGGTCTTGAGAGATATTAATTTTAGCGGTAATTCTTGCAAAGGCTCAAAGGGCAGCTTGGTCAGGGCTGAGAGTACCAAGTTTAGATCCCAGGGAGGGGTGTTTAGGGAAGACACGGGCCTGGACCTTCTGGCTGCTTTAATGAATCTGGACACCCAACAATTCCCTGCCAAATCACAGTTGTATAGGGCCCCAAGGGCCGCCACTTGAACCTTTAATGTGCTGGTAGCTAGACCTTGCTCTAAGCCCTTTTGCAGGAACTCTAAGATCTTTGGTATGGGTACCTTCCCCTTTGGACTGGCCCTTGACACTGAAAGGAACTTTTTCCAGACCCTACCGTACTGTTTAGTGGTTATCGGTTTTCTGCTTCGTAGTAGAGTGGATACCAAATTTTGGGAGAAGCCTCTGTTGAGTAATAGAGCCCTTTTAAATTCCAGGCCGCCATATGTAGGTTCTCCACCTGAGGGTGTAGTACCGGGCCCTGAGAGTAGGATCGGGATATCTGGGAGGACCCAAGGGTCGGAGATGGACATTCTCCTCAACCACGAGAACCACGTCCTTCTTGGCAAGAAGGGGGCTATTAATATTACCCTTGCTTTGTCCTCCCAAATCTTCCTCAGAACTGATGGAATTAGGGCTATTGTTGGAAATGCATAAGCAAGAGGGAAGTGCCAGGAGATCATGAGGGCATCCAGGGCTACTGGATTCCCGGAGGGGTTTATGGAACAGAAGGTTTTCACCTTCTGATTCATCCTGTTGGCGAATAGATCTATATCGTGTTTCCCCCATAGTTTCGTAATATGGTTGAAAATTTCCTGGTTCAACTCCCACTCACCCCGTCTCAGCTGTGTGCGACTTAGAAAGTCCGCTGTGACGTTGTTTGTCCCTTTTTTTGTGGAGTGCCATCAGTGAGCCCAGGTTTCCCTCTGCAAACTGGAGGATTGATCTTGTCACTGTCATTAGGGCGCGGGATCTTATGCCCCCCTGATGGTTTAAATAAGCCACTACCGTGCTGTTGTCCGAAAACACCCTTACTTGTTGGAATCTGAGGGATTCCACAAAGTGCAGGAGGGCGAGTTTTACTGCTAACAGCTCCTTCATATTCGAGGAGGCTGCCTTTTCGTCCTCTGTCCAGACCCCTTGAGTTACCTGATTGTCCAAGTGAGCCCCCCACCCCCTGGGGCTTGCGTCTGTAGTGAGGACTCGAGATACCGGTATTACCCAAGGGCCCCCCTGGATAGCTTGGCTGATTCCGTCCACCACTGTAGTGAATGAGCTGTTTTGGGTGATATGTCTAACCGCCCTTCTAAAACTTCGTGAAGGCAAAATTCAGCCGCTAGTGTTTCCCACTGTAGATCCCTTGTATGGGCTTGAGCCCACTGCACGGCTGGTATACAGGCAGTCAATGACCCAAGTAGGGACATGGCCTTCCTCAGTGTTGTTACTGAGTGAGTTATTGCCCCTGTTGCTATTTGCTTTATGTGTAGCATTTTCCCTTCATGGAGTCGACATTCCTGCCCTGAGGGAATCTATGGTTATGCCCAAATACTCTTGTACTTGGCTCGGGACCGTCCGGGATTTTGGTAGGTTTAGCAGCCAACCTAGGTCGGTCAGAGAATCCATGGTCCTGTTCAACTGGTCCCTGCACTGTGATGGGGAGTTGCCTATTACTATGAAATCGTCCAAGTATGGGACTATTAGGATGTCCTGCTCTCTTAGATGTGCCATAACCTCTGCTATAATTTTTGTGAATACCCTCAGGGCGATGGCCAGCCCGAATGGGAGAGCTTTGAACTGGTAGTGCTTTATCTCTCCCCCCACGGTTACTGCTATCCTGAGGAATTGGCAGTAGTCCGTGTCTATGGGGCCGTGGTAGTACGCGTCCTTTAGATCGAGGACGGAAACAGCATTTTCACTGCAGATTTTATTGTTTCCATTTTGAATGGGTGGATTACCAGGCACTTGTTTAATTTTTTCAGGTTTATTATTGTCCTGAATGTCCCATCTGGCTTCTTCCTCAGGAAGATAGGGGATTAGAAGCCTTCTCCTCTTTCTTGGTGAGGGACCTCTTGCAGTACTGATTTCTCCACCAGGGTCTGAATCTCCTGTTGAAATGCGGCTTGTTCTTCCACCGACTGCCTCTGTGGGGTCACTACGAAAGAGGGTTTGGGTGAGGTGTGAAATTTTAATTTGAGACCTGTTTTTATGATGTCTAAGATCCATTGACTGTTTGAAATGTCTTCCCAGGTTGGGAAGAAGAGGGCCAATCTTCCTCCTACCTGGGAGACACCTTCATTGGGGTGGCTTCTTGTCTGCCGGTTTTCCAAACATGAACCCCTTTCCATTGCCTCTTCTATCTTCCCACTTGTCCTGGGAATTCTTAGGCGGCTTCCTCTGGATAAATTTCCTGCTCCGAAAACGCTTGAAGGGGAAATTGGATGTGTGGCACCCCTGAGGGTTCAGTCGCCACAGAGGTACTGCACCTCCTCCTGAGGTGTGGTACCCCACCATCCAGGTAAGGTGGAGACACCTGACCACACTCCAACACCTGCATCCCACACAACATAGTAGTGCAGCAAAGCACCCTTTGGTGGCTCCCTGCTTGGAACACGAAGCGTGCTGGGAGGCGGGTGGAGTTTAGTTTTGCAACCAAAAGAGCGGGAAGAGTGTGGGATTTAGTCGGTCTGACTAGGTCAGTCGGTGAGAGGAGATCCCCCGAGTGGGATGGATGGAAGGAAGTGCTGCAGCCGTCCTCAGTGACCTGGGTCCACTGGCACAGGAAAGGAACATTGATAAAAAGCCTGACTCTCCATAAGAAGGAAAGGATTAGTACAGAACGTGAGGAGAAGAAGAGGACTAAGGATTAGGGTTAGAGGAGAACAGTTTCCAGTTCTAAGCGCAAGGCCGGGGTCTGGTCCCCGAGGTTGTATGGATACTAATGGTCCTGCAGCAGACACCGGAGGAATAAGTTGTCACCACTTTATTCCCACACCAGACTTGGGGGCACAACAGCATCGTGAGTGAGCCAGGACTAGGTAGTAAGGAGTCCCCAAAGCAGGCTACAGCTGTCTGCCATACAAGTAGAGTTCAAAGGAACACCTGACAGGAAGAACTCCAGTGTAACTCACTAAACGCGCAATAAGGGAGACGTTCAGAAAAGGCATATGTTGGCGGAGTGTTGGAAAGGAGTACTTCATCTTGCCTGGGAGTTGGCTGAGCTCCTGACCTGGAGGTCACGGTACAGATGCGGGCCCTTGTACCACAACAGACTGTGAGTAAAGCTTTGGAACTACATGCCCTGGTGTCCTCCACTTATTCCTGTGTCAACCTGCCCAGCACTGCTACATCCCCTGCGCCTGACACTACACCATCTACGTGTCACTTCACCTACTCTGCCCTAGGACTACAGCCCTGCCTGTGGAGGGCTATAACATCATTGCTGCACCACACCATCTGTCCCAGAGGATCTGTCTGCAGCGTCGGCTTAACATCTTCATTGCCTAACACCACAGGTGGCGTCACGACTCATTCATTCATAAACTCTAATCACCATAAGCACACTGAACATTCCCCTTTTACAATGAGTGCCCAGGGCCACGGGCCGGGTCCCAGCTGCCGTGACATCTTCCATTGAAGCTCATCGGTCCCGGGACCGAGTACCCTGCCAGCCCTGGGAGGGCGACCCAGATGGGTTAGAGAAAGACTTCTTTTTATTCCCCGCTTTGTCAAGTATATCGTCTAGCGTACGTCCGACAAGGAATTCACCTTCACAGGGAATGGAGCAAAGTTATGATTTTGTCTGCAGGTCTCTCGTCCAGCACTTGAGCCATAGGGCCCTTCTAGCTGCGTTCGAGAATGAGGCTGCCCTGGCTGTTAGCCTGATTGAATCTGCGGATGCGTCCGCTAAAAGGGCCGCTGCTCCTCTCATCAATGGGACAGAGTCTGGGATTGCGCTTCTCTGTGATTTGTTTTTTAGCTGGTCCTCCAACTGATCCAACCACACCATAAGGGCTCTAGCTGTGCAAGTGGCGGCTATGGCGGGTTTCAGCCCTCCTCCGGCTGCCTTCCAGGAACCCTTCAGGAACGTATCCGCTTTTTTGTCCATGGGATCCTTCAGTGTACCCATGTCCTCAAACGGCAGAGAGAATTTTTTTTGAAGCTTTTGCGATGGCTACGCCCACCTTTGGTGCTTTATCCCAAAATGAACAGCTTGGATCTTCAAAGGGGTATTTTCTTTTGGGGGCTAGGAGGCCTTTTCTCTCCGGTCTTTTCCACTCCCTTTGTATTAGCGCCTGAACTTTATCGTTCATAGGGAATGATCTCCTCTTCTTCTGCTCTAACCCACTGAACATAGTATCCTGGATAGTCCTTTTGGGACTGGTGTCTACTAGTCCCATAGTGGTTCTGATTGCTTTTATTAAACTATCGGTTTTCTCTATAGGGAAACAGCTGCGACCTTCCTCGGCAGAGGACGAGGAGTCGGATGACGGGCTGTCCATGTCTGATGCAGAGGAATCGCTCTCCCTATCGCTGTGATCTGACTTGGGATCCCTGCTTTTAGGCTTCTTATGCTTTTTATTCTCTCCCTGGAGGGATTTGAGGGTGTTCTCTACCTGATGTTTAATTAGGTTCCTAAGGTCGGAAGCGAAGCCTGAGGATTCCTTGCATATAGTGTGCTCTAAATGCAGGATTGGCAGAGCCTTTTCCCCCACCCTGCGGGGAGCTCCTCTTTACAGAGTGGGCAAGCCTTGTGGTTGGCCTTTTGCGTGCACTTATTCCCCTATAAGAGAAGTAAGACAGGCCCTAATTACAATATGTACATTGACGCAGCTCACTCACCCACTGGACCGAAGAAGGATACCAAGTCTGAAGGGGCTCCCGGATCTGCAGGTGGTTTGTCTTTTGGGACCCCCATCCCACCGGACTCCTTGCTGCGTCGGGACCCCGAGCGGCTGCTGCTACTGCGTCGCTGTGAACCTGTGGGTTCCTTCTTTCGGTGCTTTTGCCGCTGTTGCTGCTGGGGTCCTGCGTCGGAGGACATGTCCCGCAGCTGCTGCTCTTCCTGTGCCAAACTCATGATTCCAGGAACAGGTCAGCGTGGTGCGTCCTGCACCTTTCAACCGAGCGACCGGCGGTTTTTGTTTTTTTCCCGCACGCTCAGCGCCGGCACCCAGAGGGGCCTAGCGCTGCCCCCACGTGACCCCGCGGCACTCCGCCCCACGCGTGCGCACTCATGGGCCTCCCAGTGATGCCTTGCGCCGGGCCCACGTGACCAGGCGGCGCTCCGCCCCACGTGACTAGGCGGCGCTCCCATGCAAGCGTACTGATGCCGTCCCTGGCTCCCAGCAATGCCTTGCGCTGAGGCTGGCGCGTCTGCCTGTGCCTCGCGCGCCCGGCGCCCGCTAGCCTCCACTACCTGCCCCGAACCGCATCGGTCGGTTCTGGGCCCGCTTCTTAGGGGGACGCTATTTTCGGGAGAGGCGGTCTTCTGGAATGTCTTCTGCTGCCTCTCCCCCTGCACACCCTGGAGGCCCGCTGACTCCAGCGGTGGCGCCTTGGGTAACCGACCCAGCTGGGACAGGGGACTCCCGCTGTCGTCCTCCAGACTGGTCGGCCCCGGCATCCCAAGACGATGGTAAGTCTGTAGGTTCCCTATGGGGACAGGAAACCAACTGATGCGGGAGAGAGGTACCACCTTTTTATCTGTAGGTTTCCTGTCCCCGTGGGGCGGATCCCCTCTCTCCGTGGTGCCATCATGGGGGAAAGAGAAATATCTTATATTTTACATTTTATTCCACTTTTTTTGGCTCAAAAATTCAGTTGAGATATTCTAAAGAATGTTGGCCATATTTATCAGGCAAAATGTGCCAGACATCTTGCACCATGAATAGCACCATAATCATTATGGCACATTCTGAGCCTTTTTTGACGAGAGGAAGTGGCCTTGTAAAAAAGGAGCATAAAGCTAACGTGCAAAACTATGTGCCATAAGTGCACCAAGAGTTTGGCACACATTTCTGGCTCAAAGTAATTAGTTGGTGTAAACTTAAAGTGGTCTTCCACTACTGGACACCCCATGCTTAATCACTTCAAGGACCAAATAAAATGAAAACAATGGATACTGAAGTCTCACAGCAGGGATGATCCAGTAATGCAGAAGTGGGTGACATGACTTTGGCTACAGCGGCCACTAATCGTCTGTAACACATCAACATTAAGCCAGTGCTAATATATGATCTGATGAAATAGTACAGGCTGCAGCAGACGCTTGGCACAAAAATATCATGTGACCAGCCAGGAATAGCGGGGGCCAACATGGCTGGGACTGTGCCGATGCTGGAGGCAAGCATCCATTCTTTTTATTTTAAATGGGGTCCTAACGTAGTCAAGCCTAGGTTTTCCACTGTTGGACACCTGATTTATTGAACAGCATGAACCACTATGATAAATCCGGCGGATTTCATGCCTAGTATAAGTTTTAGTTGTCTCAATTATAAAGTAATGATTAGTGATGAGCGAGTATACTCGTTGTTCCGTTGCTTGGGTTTTCCCGAGCATGCTCGGGTGTTCTCCGAGTATTTTGGCTTGCTCGAAGATTTACGGTAGTTTGTGTCAAAGCAGCTGTGTAGGATAGGTGAGAGAGTGTAACCAACAGGGATGGGGGGGTGACCCACTTCTTGCCGCCGACAGACACGAGACTGAGACAAGGATTGTATTCAACAGGTCCGTCTTTATTGGCCACCTCACTGACGATCACCGCAAGTCACCACAGGAATTTCACACTTCTTTTATTCACAGACCCGGGTAGCTTCACTTCTTATTTACATCGTCATGGCGTCCTTTGTGGCTCTTCTCACTGTGGCTGCCCTAGGCCTATCCACCACAGCGCTTCACCATTCCAAGTACGCCGTCCGCTTGGTACCCTCAGACTGTCTACGTCTGCGGCTACTGTCCTTTGGGCCACCCCCCGTGACCGTCTCAACTATCAGTTCCTCTGTGGAGCCTTTCTACCGTCTCTCTCTCTACAGCAGAACCTCCTTACTAGTGAGCTCCCCTGGCTGACTGGACCTTCTAGAACCTTCCCTCAACCTCTCATACTCCCAGTACTGGTAGCTCCGCCCACCATCACCTGACAGTTTCTTTGACCAATGGCAGTTAGGCTGGTTTCACATTCGCATTAAAACGACGCTGCGCACTGCGTCGTTAAGCCCCGCCCCGATCCGGCTCCCTGCCCGCCCCATCCAGGATCACCGCCTACTTTCGCATTTGCACTCATGCGATCGGCGCACCCTATCTTTAGCATAGGGTGCGCAGATCATGCGCTGCCAGTGTGAAAGTAGCGTGCTGCGCACTTTTGACGGTGCACCGTGCGCGCCGAAATGCAGCATGTTGCACTTTGGCGCGCACGGCGCACCGTCAAAAGTGCGCAGCACGCTATTTTCACACTGGCAGCGCATGATCTGCGCACCCTATGCTAAAGATAGGGTGCGCCGATCGCATGCGTGCAAATGCGAAAGTAGGCGGTGATCCCGGATGGGGCGGGCAGGGAGCCGGATTGGGGCGGGGCTTAACGACGCAGTGCGCAGCGTCGTTTTAACGCGAATGTGAAACCAGCCTAACACAGTCAAACTGCTACACTCCTCACTGCCCTCTAATGGTCAAACTACCACACAGCACATCTTTCTCTTTATCTCAGCGCTTTTGTGCCTACACTGCGCTACCCCTCTGCCTCTTCCTACAGGCAGATCTATCCGTCAGTTCAACCTCCCTACACTTGCATAATTTGGGCTACTAGACAGCCTGAATACATGTGGGGATTCCCTAACAAACAGGCAACCCCACATGTATTCAGCCTGTCGACACAAACTAAATCTCCGAGGACGCCAAAATACTCGGAGGACACCCGAGCAACAAGTATACGCTCTCATCACTACTAATGATAAATACAAGTGAAAAACTACTTTAAGTCCTTCATTCATACGTGTAGTTCATTTATATCCACTTTTATTGTCAGATGAAGAAAGCACAAATCAAACAAATCAGAAAACATTAAAAACTCAAACATTACATGAACACATTGAACTGTGAGAGCAAAACTTCAGCCCTACCATCAGACCAAATATGTGATCAAATCTAGTTTATTGTATAGCTAAAACTTGAATATCATATCTAACTTGATTCTCAAATTAATGCATAGTAAAAAACATAAAATAGTAAAATCTTGAAACTTCATACTTGAAAGTAAAATAAAAATCGAGAAGGAATAAAGCGTGCTACTCACATGATATGAAGCTGTATCTGCTACTGATGGACTGACCACTTCCTGCCTTAAGGAGTCCATTTGTGCTCCAGAAAGTAGACCATAATGACTTGGACTTGTATTTTTCTCTCCCTTCTTTTTAGATTTCTTCCCTGTGTCTTTTTTGGTGTTTCTCTGCATCATAAACTCTTCTTGAATTATTTTGTCATTGCTCATGTACCGGAGCAGAGAACTTTCTGAGCAAAATGGAAAGAAAGACTTTAAGAACCTCAAGTTACTTAGATGAAACCAATGATATATTAAAACTTTGGAGATGTTACTATAACATTGTCCTGCTGTAGACTAGAGAAAATTGCATTTATGTTCACTTACAGATAAATTACAATGACTACTTCTTCCCATAGGATGGGTGCTTTTGGGATTTGCACTCATTCTACACGGTTACTGTATTTCTCAGATAGTTTAAACGTATTTCAAGCACTAGAAGATTACATCAGAAACAAAAATTACATTCCCTGGAGGCAGTCTATGATGCTGTGAAAAATTTTAACATTTTCCAAAGACAACATGAAGTATATGCTCTTCTGAACACGATTCTGCTGTTTATCAGATTGCGGCTGCTACAGTTTTCAGAAAATGCTGCTATATTCAGGTATATGAGAAAACGGTAAATTGTGCATTTTGTCTTGAAAATAAAATTAGCATTATATTATATTAAAATATGTACTAGGATTTAGCTTCTTAATTTTCCATAAAAAGAGAAAAAATGTAATAAAAAAATATACTGTATATATCTTTCTTGCAATGGAAGAATCAATAGCATAAAATATCATATTATAGATATACATATGCACAGTTAATGCATTTAACACAAAAAGTATGGGAAAAACAAGAGTAACAGAACCAGGGTAGAGATCATAGAAGAGACCTTTTGTGCAACTAATTAAAGGCAATTAAAGGATTGTGCTACCCCATCTGAGAGCAGCATGATGTAGAGACAGAGACCCTGATAACAGCGATGTTTCACTTCCAGAGTTGGGTGGATCAATTTGTGGGACTTTGTAGATTGGCCAAATCAGTAGTTTCTGGCTGCTGAACGCAAATCTCTTTCCTTCTGGGATACCTGGTACGCCTTTTGATTGGCCGGGCTGGCACGACGTCATCTGTGTGTCAAAACGTAACGATGACATCACACCAGCCCAGGTAATCAAATCTGTCACTGTGGATCAGGGAAGGGAAGAGATACGCAAGCCTCCCATCCAGCCGGCTGAGACTACTCATTTGGCCAATGGACCGAAGTCCTGCAAATCGATCTGCCCAACTTTAACCACAGGTTGCTGCAGTTTTGAGAAAATCCTATTTTAATTTGCTACACATCTACCAGTTCTCTGAATGCTGAACTTTAGAACCCTTCCAACTCCATTGATTGGTAGCTTTCTGTGTATACTGTGCATAGGCAGAAAGCTGCTAATCAGTGATGTGGGCGGGGTTATACAGAACTCAGGAATATAAAATACTATAATGAACACATAGTAAAAATTATGGTACTGCTGCGCTAATTAAATAAATTAAATATACAGATGGCTAAAACACGTATACCTATAATGCTAACAACATGACAGCAGGTTTACTAGTCCTCTAATCTGCTAATAATATAGGGATTTTATCAAAACTAAAAGCAAGTGACACATTTCTGGAATAGGGGTCTCTGTCTCTACACTATGCTGCTCTCTGATTAGGTGCAAAAATGTGGTTATAGATTCCCATTCACATAATTAGTGTATGTGCTAAGAGAGATCTTCACATACAGTTGTGGCCAAAAGTACTCACACCCCTGCAATTCTGTCAGATAATACTCAGTTTCTTCCTGAAAATGACTGCAAACACAAATTCTTTGGTATTATCTTCTTCATTTAATTTGTCTTAAATGAAAAAACACAAAAGAGAATGAAGCAAAAAGCAAAACATTGATCATTTCACACAAAACTGCAAAAATGGGCCAGACAAAAGTATTGGCACCCTCAGCCTAATACTTGGTTGCACAACCTTTAGCCAAAATAACTGCGACCAACCGCTTCCGGTAACCATCAATGAGTTTCTTACAATGCTCTGCTGGAATTTTAGACCATTCTTCTTTGGCAAACTGCTCCAGGTCCCTGATATTAGAAGGGTGCCTTCTCCAAACTGCCATTTTTAGATCTCTCCACAGGTGTTCTATGGGATTCAGGTCTGGACTCATTGCTGGCCACCTTAGAAGTCTCCAGTGCTTTCTCTCAAACCATTTTCTAGTGCTTTTTGAATTGTGTTTTGGGTCATTGTCCTGCTGGAAGACCATGACCTCTGAGGGAGACCCAGCTTTCTCACACTGGGCCCTACATTATGCTGCAAAATTTGTTGGTAGTCTTCAGACTTCATAATGCCATGCACACGGTCAAGCAGTCCAGTGCCAGAGGCAGCAAAACAATCCCAAAACATCAGGGAACCTCCGCCATGTTTGACTGTAGGGACCGTGTTCTTTTCTTTGAATGCCTCCTTTTTTCTACTGTAAACTCTATGTTGATGCCTTTGCCCAAAAAGCTCTACTTTTGTCTCATCTGACCAGACCAGAGATCATTCTTCCAAAATGTTTTAGGCTTTTTCAGATAAGTTTTGGCAAACTCCAGCCTGGCTATTTTATGTCTCGGGGTAAGAAGTGGAGTCTTCCTGGGTCTCCTACCATACAGTCCCTTTTCATTCAGACGCCGACGGATAGTACGGGTTGACACTGTTGTACCCTCGGACTGCAGGGCAGCTTGAACTTGTTTGGATGTTAGTCGAGGTTCTTTATCCAACATCCGCACAATCTTGCGTTGAAATCTCTTGTCAATTTTTCTTTTCCATCCACATCTAGGGAGGTTAGCCACAGTGCCATGGGCTTTAAAACTTCTTGATGACACTGCGCACGGTAGACACAGGAACATTCTGGTCTTTGGAGATGGACTTGTAGCCTTGAGATTGCTCATGCTTCCTCACAATTTGGTTTCTCAAGTCCTCAGACAGTTCTTTGGTCTTCTTTCTTTTCTTCATGCTCAATGTGGTACACACAAGGACACAGGACAGAGGTTGAGTCAACTTTAATCCATGTCAACTGGCTGCAAGTGTGATTTAGTTATTGCCAACACCTGTTAGGTGCCACAGGTAAGTTACAGGTGCTGTTAATTACACAAATTAGCGAAGATCACATGATTTTTCGAACAGTGCCAATACTTTTGTCCACCCTCTTTTTTATGTTTGGTGTGGAATTATATCCAATTTGGCTTTAGGACAATTCTTTTTGTGTTTTTTCATTTAAGACAAATTAAATGAAGATAATAATACCAAAGAATTTGTGTTTGCAATCATTTTCAGGAAGAAACTGAGTATTATCTGACAGAATTGCAGGGGTGTCAATACTTTTGGCCACAACTGTATTTGCCAAACAGAACAGGTACAAATTCCCATGCGTATAAAGGAGGACATAAGAGTGCCATTTTTGTATATATTAAGGTGATATGCTTTGAAATACCCTTTTTAAAATATATAAAAAAGCATAGCTGAATATGTTTTGCAAATTAGTGGCCCAGCCTAATAAAAGCATACCCTTTGGTATTTCCGTTTTTTTTTTTACTTTGGTACCTAATGGACCTCTGACTTGAACAGAGCATATCGATTATAAGAAAAATGTAAAAGTGAATGCCACTAGATAAAATTGTAAGAATGGCCTACCCTTGTATAAGTACTGCAGCATGCAAAGATGTGGCCTACAGTATTAACACACATGTTACCAAGTAAAGGCTGAAGAAATGCCAGATGCGTGTCGCCACTCGTGGTGGCTTCGTCAGGGGAAGTTGTTTGGTGATCCCCTTATATATAGCCTATAACCTTATTCTTCAGTACTCTTCTCTGGGAGGTGGTAAGTGTGAGGGGAGATGAGTCTCTGAAAGGTGCCAAGTGTGAGGGGAGCAGATTCTCTGGGTGGTGCTAAGTGTGAGGGGGAGCAGAGTCTCTGGGAGGTGCTAAGTGTTGAGAGGAGCTGAGTGTCTGGGAGGTGGTAACTGTGAGGGGAGCAGATTCTCTGTGAGGTGCTAAGAGTGAGGGGAGCAGATTCTCTGGGAGGTGCTAAGTGTGAGGGGGAGTGGATTCTCCGGGAGGTGCTAACTGTTAGTGGGAGCTGAGTGTCAGGGAGGTGCTAACTGTTGAGTGGAGCTGAGTCTCTGGGAGGTGCTAACTATGAGAGGGAGCTGAGTGTCTGGGAGGTGCTAACTGTTGGGGGGAGCTGAGTCTCTGGGAGGTGCTAAGTGTGAGGGGGAGCTGATTTTCTGAGAGGTGCTGACTGGACTGTGAGGGGTAGTTGATTCTATAAATCAATCAAATGGTAAAGTGGAGTCTTGTGCTCAGATCTAACTTTTTATGCCATCTTAAAAAAAAAACTGCAAAAATAAGGTCAGAATGTTGCTTTATGTATGGAGAATTAAAAACAAAAAAACTAATTGATCATTTTGCAACCCCTAGTGAGGGCTGTCAAGATTTTTTTCATTGACTTTTTTTGCCATTTTGTTACTTTGCTGGACTAGAAAATATAATAGAAGAATTTATTCATCAATTTTTCTCATAAATCCACCAAAAGTAAATCAGCAAAATGCAAATCTGTACCTCGCCTCCAACTACTTTATCTCAAACTAAATATTGTTATTTATCAGCCATCTAATTTGTCCCTGTGTATAAAGAAGGAATCAGTTGCCTGGAAAGGTTTAATCTGGGTTGGGTTTGTCCCTCACACTGTATAGAGTATGTCAGCCACAATATGCTAAGTAGTAGCTGTGTCAGGACTGAATGTACCATTTATTGCCTTTTCTCCTCCTGCTAACCCACAACACATCCTACATCTATGCTTCCATAAATACATCCAGTTTCAGTAGGAAGAAAACAGTTGTCCACTACCATTCTCCCCCACACAATGGTATCTCCCAGCTCAGAACAGGAACTCTCACACAGCTGATGAAAGGTAAGACAGCTAAGAGCCCCAATGATAACCTCTCTTTCATAAACGAGTAAATTTGAGCAAGCTCAGCTTGTTGGTTCTAGCGGTCGTCACGTGATTGGAAGTATGTGATTTGCATACTTCTGGCCACATTGTGACAGGTCAAGTCCGGGCTCGCTCCATGCAACTGCATGGAGCGAGGCCACGCATGTCTATGTGGCCGATGACAGAATGCAAATCCCATACTTGTGATCACGCACCTGCCGCCGACAATAGAGAATCCTCACAGTGTGCAGTGCACTTTGATACTTTACTGGGCCCTTTATGATTACATTGTTTGCTATTAAGGAATATATGCAAAAAAATAGATGACAATCCCTTTAGGAAAACAAATTGTTAACATAGCGCTCGGACTAGTTCTTTGCAATCTCTTATAAATATAATATTTATTATTTCTATTCACGATACTTGACTTACCTCTCCTACTATCACGTTTCATCTTGCCAGGATCATCATAGTCTCCAACCCAGTTGTATTCTACGGGCATAGATATTGGCCTCAACTTACCTATACGGTAGAAAAAAAGAATATTAAAGGTTAAACAGCAGAAATTCATCAGTAACAAACTACAGTGAGTATACAGTATGCTATGATGAATAATCAAAACAGACTGTTACCGTTAGTGTGAGAATTGTGGCAAAAAAAAAAAAAATCACACTTGTTGAAGGCTTACTGACTAACCTGGGCACATCTTTACAAGTAGTAGTGAACCCAATACTGTCTAGGCATAGAATGTGACCCTCAAAGGTCTGCCATCGCATTCAGCCAGGGCTGAAAAATAGACATTGGACAATAAAATATTTCCTATGTTGGATCTGCTTAACCTACGGTATATACTTAAAGGGATTGTCCCTCGAACAAAGTACATTTTAATAAATAGATCTTGGAATAATAACAAGTTCCACAATTTTATTGTGTTAAAAAAATGTTCCTGTGCTGAGATAATCTTATAAATGTGCTCCCGCTGTGTACTGTGTAATGGCCGTGTCTGACCGTACAGGAACATGGTCTGATCACACCACATCTCCAGGGCAGGTGAGCAAACAAAAGAGAGGATACAGATGACACTGCATGAGTTTGCAGCAGATTTTTTTCTGTGATGTAAAATATTGTTTAAGAATAGACAGGGAAATGTTTTACCCAACAGAATGAATCAGCTGCGATCCCATGCTGTCCCATCTGTATATGTAAGGGTGTGGACTGTATTCCCCTATTCCTGCCCCTGAAAACAACAATTGCGTAATGTGAATAGTGTCATGTGTCTCTATGCGTCTAGTGTGCAATAGGATATGGTGTAGTAATGTTAATATGGTAATGTGAAGTATAATATGCATGATGTGTAGCAATGTATGATGTTGGTAGTGTACAGCATAGGGACATAGATAAGGACCTAGGGCATAATATAAGGACAGATAAGTTTAGTGCATACTGATATAGGCTAAGTTATAGTTAATGTTTGGGATGAGCCCACAGTGGGAGGTGTGAGGAGGTTAAAAGAGGAACGCAATTCCTGATAGTTGTTAGATAGGGAAGTACAGTAACAAGGTCAAGCTCAAGTGCAGTGGGCTACAAGGGCTAGCATGTACCGATTGTTCTAGGCAGTGGGAGGCCATACAGCTATCCCTATGTCAGAAGCCCAAGGCCCGGTGTGGGGGCTCGTGGGCGCAACGTGTTCTCTGGCGCACAGGGGAAGAGGGATGAGGAACCATGTGAAGGGCATCTGGTTAATTCCAAGTACACTGTGTGACTGGACAGGAAATTCCTGGGGCTGACTGAGTCAGTGGGCTTAGGGATAGTCCAGGAGGAGCGAATGGTAGGGCTGAAGATGTGTTTTGCTAAGGAAGTAAGGAATACGATGTGTTATGCCCTATCCCACGTTATAACTTGATGAACTTGAACTGACTTGGAGTCAGCAGAGGCCTGTAGCCTACAAATGAGTGTGATGTACCCCACGCCTGACAGCACACTGGGACACTATTTTCCTGTAAAGTGCCAGAGCGTAATCGGCCAGCAGCTCGATTATGACTACCGCTCTTGGTCACTTTACATACACTCTTTTGCATTGTCCATTTCATAGGAAATATGGTACCGTATTGCACCAACAAGCTAATCCTCTAAAATTGAAGCTGTAGCTTCATAAACACAATCATGTGTATAACATACAACCAAAATGTGAGCACATATTCTATTAAATAGATATAACTATATAGAAATGAGATCACCATAAAAGATTTTTTAATTCAATACAAAATTTATTTAGTAAAATACTGACAATGTCTATGATAACAAGTCATAACAGAAAAATATTTTTATGTGAGAATTGATACACAGCGTGAAACCTCATCACAGAACCCATGAGGGACTCACTGAACGATGAACACCTAGAAATGGCTGAAGGTTCAAATAAATCAGCAACTGACTGTACTGTATATTATAGAAGGTGCTTTAACAATATAAGTGTCTAAATATACCACCTCTATTCCAATTACAAAGAACCTTAGGCACCAGTATTAGTCATAAGTAGGTATACATATGTCTGGAATGCATAGTCCTTGTAAAATAATAATAGAATAATAGTATAAATAACACTACCACTGAACGGCTAATGATCAGTCCAGACACATGTCTAACAAACAGCCCAAATAAAGTGTCTAAGCATACCCACTAATGAGGGTGAAGTATTATACCTGAAGTCATGGTGCCAACAGCAAAAGGTAGGTGCCCCTGCAGGACTCCCACCCCGCAACCTCATATGGTACCGTAATTTGCGGACTGTAAGATACACTGGACCATAAAACGCACCCCAAAATTTTGGGGAGGAAAAAAGGAAAAATATTCTTTTTTTTTTTAATAAAATGGTGGTGCGTCTTGTAGTATAGTTTTACAATAGCATACAGGGGGTCGGCTGCAGTGAAGCAGGGTCACTGCTGCAGAAAGCTGGTGGTGGCAGCAGGAGTAGGGCGATGCTGCTGGACCCGAGCTGGGAGGAGGGCGTGTTCAGATGCTGCAGGCCTTGAGCTTTCGGAAAATGTAGGCGGTGAGTGAAGTCTCAACACTTTCCATGGATTTCCCTGAGGTGGGCTTCAGGAAAATAGCCACCAGGGGCGGCGCATGTGCAGATTGAGATCTCAGGAGCTAAAATCTCAATCTGCACATGCGCTGTCCCTGGCAGCTATTTTCCCCAAAGCCCACTGCAGGGAAATTAATGGGAAGTGGGGGAACTCCACTCACAACCGACACTTTCTGACAGCCCAAGACCTGCAGCACAGGGACACCCCTCTTCCCAGCCCGGGACCCGCAGCATCGCCCCACTCCTGCCACCGCCAGCCTCCTGCAGCAGCAGCCATAACTTCTGTTACCCCACTCCACCACAGACACCCCCCTGGTAAGCTACATACGGATTATAAGACGCACCCTCATTTTCCTCCCAAATTTGGAGGAAGAAATTGTGTCTTATAATCTGAAAAATATGGTATATATTCAGACCATGTCCCTGCATGAACCCAAAAGAATTGTATTCACAGAAATTCCCATATAATACAAAATGTATTTGATAAATAATAAAGCCATGATTGCACAACAAACATTTTCTCTTATTCTTCATTGTGGAGATTGCTGCTTATGCTATTGAGATACTCTATTATAACACCATTGTACTATGCACTTTTGTGGAGGCTAATAATATTAATTTAAAATGGCATTTTGTCACGTTCATTGTATAATCTGGTGTTTTGTTTCATAGATGCAGTTACCTTTTATGTGCACTTATTGCTGTTTATACTTTTATCTGAGCATTATACATTTCCTGTATCTATGATATTGATTTTTGCATGTATAGCAGCCCCTGCAATTCATGTGTTATTATGGATGTATTTTTGATTTATTACTAGACAATCTGGGTGACATATACTGCCCCCTTACCCATCATTGTTTTTTATATTTTGTTTTTTATCTTTTTCTTTCACAGAATTATGCCTTGTATAATTTTTTATTTTCCTTGTTGTGCAATCATGGTTTTAATATTTATCAAATAAAGTTTGTATTATATGCAAATGTCTGTGAATACGTTTCTTTTGGGCTTATGCTTTGTATTTTGGCATTCATGGTACAAATATATGGATTCTTATGTATGGAATTTCTTTTTTATATAGGTTTTGGTTTGTTTTTTCATGCTCCTGCATGGTCAGACATAGCCACTACACGGTACACAGCAGGGACAACTTTATAAGATTATCTCAGCACAGGAAAAATCGTAGTTACTTACCGATAACGGTATTTCTCTGATCCCATGACGGCACCACGGAGAGAGAGGGATCCGCCCTCAGGGACAGGAAACCTACAGATGAAAAAGGCGGTACCTCTCTCCCACATCAGTTGGTTTACAGAGCATTACACAGAAGTTTCAGCTGCAACTCAAATGGTTATAAAAATCCAAAATTAATCAAATTAAGCTTAATAGAGGCACCGTGTGGCTAAGTACTAAAGGTAACTAACTCACTCTAATGTGCACACTTGTGTGTGTGAAAGGGAGGGGATGTACGGGTGCCGTCATGGGATCAGAGAAATACCGTTATCGGTAAGTAACTACGATTTTCTCTTTCCCCCATGACGGCACCACGGATAGAATTACAAAGATTGTACATCTAGGGAGGGACCACCATCTCCAGAACCCTTTTCCCAAAGGTGAGATCTGAAGAGGAGGTTAAGTCTAGACGGTAGTGTTTGAAAAAATGTAGAGGGGGAAGACCAAGTGGCAGCTCTACATATCTGGTCTATTGAAGCGCCGGCTTTCTCTGCTCAGGATGCCACTGCCCTGGTTGAGTGGGCCCTTATGTCCTCCGGGATGGCCACCCCGCAAGAGAAGTAGGATAGGGTGATGGCCTCTCTTATCCACCTCGCCAGTGAGGCCTTCGATGCTTTTTGACCCTTCTGTGGACCCTGAAAACAAACAGAGACCTATCCTTCCTAAACTCCCTCGTGGTTGTCAAATATTGGACCAGGCATCTTTTTACATCTAAAGTGTCTAATACCTCTTCTGTTTTGTTCTTGGGATTGGGACAGAAGGAGGGTAGGGAGATTTCCTGGGTCCTATGAAACTGTGAAGACACCTTGGGGAGATATGCTGGGTCAGTTCTAAGAATTACCCTATCATCCAGTACTTGCATGAAGGGTGAGTGGGCAGACAAAGCTTGTATATCACTAATGCGGCGGGCAGAAGTTAAGGCTACGAGGAGGGAGGTCTTAAGGGACAATATTTTTAAGGGAGCCTCCGCTAGGGGTTCGAAGGGAAATTTGGTTAGTGCGTTTAGCACTAGGTTTAGATCCGGGGAGGGGGGGTGCGTAGGGGGACCGGCCTGGATCTACTTGAGGCTCTAATGAATATCATAACCCATCTATTTTTGGCTAGGTCATGGTTATACAAAGCTCCCAAGGCCGCCACCTGTGCTTTTAAGGTGCTGGTAGCTAACCCCTTTTCCAACCCCCTCTGTAGGAATTCCAGAATCTTGTCTATAGGGATTTTGCCCGTTGGGTCGGAGTCTGACACTGACATGAATTTGTTCCACACTTTGCCATATGCTTTAGTAGTTACTGGCTTTCTGCTTTGTAGTAGCGTGGTTACCAAGTTTGACGAGAAGCCCTTGTTACTTAGGAGTTCCCCCTCAAAAGCCAAGCTCTTATATGTAAGTTTTTTATGTGGGGTTGATACACTGGTCCCTGGGATAGCAGGTCTGGAGTTTCTGGTAGAACCCAGGGATCTGTTACGGACACTCTTCTCAGCCAGGAGAACCATATTCTCCGTGGCCAGAAAGGCGCTATTACCACTACCGTCGCCTTGTCCACCCGTATTTTCCTCAGTACTAAGGGGATGAGAGATATTGGGGGGAAAGCGTAGGCCAGATGATAATCCCAGGGTATCGTGAAAGCGTCTAGAGCTACAGGGCCCCCCCGGGGATCGATTGAGCAGAAGGTTTCCAACTTCCGGTTCTGACTGTTCGCAAATAAGTCTATTTTTGGCCGGCCCCAGAGTTTCACGATCTGGTTGAAGACTAACTGGCTTAGTTCCCACTCCCCCTGTTTTAGACGTGTCCTGCTTAAGAAGTCCGCCGTTCAATTTTCTGAACCTTTTATGTGAAGGGCTGTCAGGGATTCTAGATTGTGTTCTGCCAGATGGAAGATGGACTTTGTTACCTCCATCAGTGGCCGAGATCTGGTGCCCCCTGGTGGTTTAGATATGCTACCACTACCTGGTTGTCTGAGAAGACCCTTGTGTGATGGGAGCAAAGTGAATCTAGAAAATGAATGAGAGCTAGTTTTACTGCCAGCAGCTCCTTCATATTTGAGGAAGCAGACTCTCTTCCCTGGGTCGAGGGCCCTTGTGTCACCTGGTTGACTAGATGTGCACCCCACCCCCAGGGGTTTGCGTCCGTAGTTAGGATCTTTGTCGCAGGCAATGCCCAAGGAACCCCCTTGGCTAGTTTGGCTGGAACTGTCCACCACGTTAATGAATGTATTGTCTCTGGTGAGATTTTTAACTGCATGTCTAAATTCCCATGTGGGGAAACGTCTGCGCCTAATATTTCCCACTGTAAGTCTCGAGTATGGCTCTGTGCCCACTGAACTGCTGGCATGCAGGCTGTCATTGACCCCAATAGTGACATTGCTTTTCTCAGGGTAGTGTTTGAGGAAGCTATCATTTGTGCCATTTTTTGAACCTTCGTCTGCGAAAGATAACATTTCTGTTCGATTGAGTCCAGTGTTCTCCCCAAGTACTCCTGCACCTGACTTGGTAGGAGTCTGGTCTTGGGCAAGTTCAGCATCCACCCTAGACTCAGTAGAGATCTCATGACCATGTCCAATTGTTGTTTGCAGTGGTGAAAGGTGACCCCCTATTATTAAGAGATCGTCCAGGTATGGGACTATCACAATGTTTTGCGCTCTTATGTGGGCCATTACTTCTGACATTACCTTTGTAAATACCCTTGGAGCAATGGTTAGCCCGAAGGGGAGGGTTCTGAACTGATAATGTTTTATCTCCCCTGGATTGTCACCGCCACCCTGAGGTATTTCCTGTGGTCTCTGGGAATAGGCACATGGTAATATGCGTCTCTTAAGTCTAATACGGCCATGAAGCAAGATGGGGGAAGAATTTTTATACAAGATTTTATTGTCTCCATTTTGAAGTGCTGAATTTCTAGGAATTTGTTCAGCCTTTTTAGATTTATGATCGCCCTGTGCGATCTGTCTGGCTTCTTGCGAAGGAAGAGAGGGGAGTAGAAGCCTTTGCCCCTGTCTTGGTAGGGGACTTCTTGTAACACATTTTTCTCTCTTAGATTCGTTATTTCTTGTTGTAGAGCCAGCTGCTCGTGTGATGTCCTTTGGGGCGTTATCACAAAAGAATTGTTTGGGAGGGTAATGAATTTTAGCCTCAGGACTTCCTTTATTATGTTTAGTATCCGTGAACTCGCGGATATTTTTTCCCAGGCCTGGAGAAAGTAGGATAATCTTCCCCCGAAACCGGGGAGTACCTTCATTGTGGCTTCTTATTGTCAGGGGGGTTTGTTAAACATGAAGCCTTTATTCTTGTTGCTTCTATCCTCCCATCCTTCTTTGTTCCCTTTTGGGGGCTTCCTCCGCATAAACCTGTTCTGAAAAGGCCATTTGTATGACTGGCTGGGGAACCCGGGAAAGGATTTCTTCTTGTCCCCTGCTTTGTCTAGGATGTCGTCCAGCATTGGGCCAAATAAGAATTCCCCCTCACACGGGATTGCGCACAATTTGGCTTTTGTCTGCAAATCTCCCGGCCAGCATTTCAGCCATAAGGCGCGTCTTGCAGCATTTGAGAAGGCCGCTGTCCTGGCTGCCAGCCTGGTTGAGTCTACCTATGCATCCGCCAGAAAAGCTGCTGCCCCCTACATTACCGAAACTGATCTCTGCATTGTTTCTCTCGGGACTTTCCCCTTTATCTGAGAATCTAAATAGTCCAGCCAGACCATCAGGGCGCGTGCCGTACACGTGGCTGCTATAGCTGGCTTTAGCCCCCCTCCTGCTGCTTCCCAAGCGTTTTTTAAAAAGTTTCAGCTTTTTATCCATTGGGTCCTTCAGGGTACCCATGTCTTCGAAGTGCAGGGCAAATTTTTTAGAAGCTTTTGCGACCGCTACATCTAATTTATGTGCTTTGCTCCATAAGGAGCAGGCTGGGTTGTCAAAGGGGTATTTTCTCTTTGGTGTTTAGGAGGACTTTTTTATCCGGCTTTTTCCACTCTCGCTTGATGAGGGAGTGGATTTTCTCATTAATCGGCAAAGTCCTCCGTTTTTTTTTGCTCTAGCCCTCCGAACATTATATCTTGGGCCGTTTTCTTAGGGCGTTCGTCTACCAGTCCCATAGTTGTCCTCACAGCTTTTACCAGGGTGTCCGTCTCCTCAATGGGAAAGCAGCTGCGTCCCCCTTCTGAGGATGATGAAGAGGACTGGGAGGATGATGAGTTACTTGAGTCGGATAGTTCACTTCCTGACTCACTGACGCTCGACTCTGGGGATCTATGCCTGGACTGGGGTTTCTTCTTTGAGGTTCTGGTGGCCTTAAGGGTGTCTTCGACCTGGGCTTTTATTAATGTTTTGAGGTCTAAAGCAAACCTTGGGGATTCCTCCTGTATTGTCTGCTCTATGCAAGCCGCACAGAGCTTTTTCTCCCACGTAGGGGGTAGCTCCTCCGTGCATATAGCACATACCATATGTTTAGATTTGGTACTGCATTTACGCCCCTGAAAAAGAAAAATTAATAATCGCAATTTAGCGAGCATTCACGGAGATCACTCACCCTCCTGTGGAACGAACGATACCGTCTCAGGCGTAGGGATTATCTCCACTGCTGAATCCACTTCTGGCTGTGCCGCCATGGTGGAGCTTTGGCTGTGCCGCGATCCCATACGACCACTGCTACTGCGCTGCTGGGAAGAGTCGTGTTGGCGCTGCAGGTGCTGGTGCGGTCCCCGCCGCCATGTCTCCTTCTCCCTCTGCGGTTTCCCACTCATGGTGACAGCTTCCTTCTCCTTCAGCGGGGCTTTTCAAACCTTATTTCCCCCCTTTTTTTTTTAGAAAAATTTGCTGCCGCCGCCCCCCCCTTCCCAGGGATCCCTGCGCCCCGCCGGAAGTCCCGCACGTGCGCACCGCGAGATTACCCAGCGGTGCACCGCGCCTCCTTTTTTTTTTTTTTTTTTTAAAGGGAGCTGTAATGGTGCATGCACACGCCCATCCTACCGGCGTCCTGCGCTGGTATCCTGCGCCCTCCCGGCGTGTCCTGTACTCGCGGCTCCCGGTGGCCGCCACCACCTCCCCCCGCTCCAAGGTATGGCAGTCTCTGACCTGTGGCCCTCGGTGACCATCGCCACCTGCACAGGCTGCCTTGTCCAGCTCGGCAGGGCTCTCCTGTAGTGATCGCCGCCACTATACTGCAGGAGCCCCCTTTTTTTTTTTTTTTTCCTTTTTTGGGATCGGCAGACTTCTCCTGGCTTCTTCACTGCCTCTCCCCACTCACCCTCAAGGCCCGCCGATCCCGGTGGTGGTGCTTCGGGGGGAAGCCTGTCCAAGGCCTCGACCCAGTCGAGGCAGGGTGCCCCGCTGCCTATCACCGGACTGGATCGGTCCCCGGAATCCTGCGACGACTTGTCAGGTACGTGCTGTAGGTTCCCCATCAGAGACAGGAAACCAACTGATGTGGGAGAGAGGTAGCGCCTTTTTTTGTCTGTAGGTTTCCTGTCCCTGAGGGTGGATCCCTCTCTCTCCGTGGTGCCGTCATTGGGGAAAGAGAAAAAATTTATTTTAAATACATTCAATTGTGAAACTTATTATTAGTCCAAGAACTATTGATGAAAATGTACTTTGTTCATGGGAAAACCCCTTAAAGTGTCTTGAGGTGTTCTTTTAATATTGTGTATAGAGGCTTACTTAACAGTCTTGTTTGTTTTCTTCAACTTCCCACTTATATATAACCTGCTAATAGTAGAGAGAGCAGATAATGTCAAGTAACACGTTCTGTAAATGCAGGGTCAGACTACACAGGTTTATCTGTAGTCTGCAACCATGGCGGCATCTAGGTCTGCATGCGAATTGTACATGTAAGCAGGTGGACATTTTCACTCAGGAGTGCACTATATTTAAAGGGGTCCACTTTTTTAAGAAACTAACTTGGCCCGTGCGAAATTTTCGCACATTGGTCGTCGGGGGCGCAGGCAATTTCATAAAAAGCAAGCTGGACAAATGTAAATGTATTTCATGAGATGATAAACACAGACAGGTATTTATATATGTAGATTGGCAATACAATAAATTGGTTTGATAAATAGAGGCTAAAAAATGTTTTGCGGTTGAGGTTCCTCCTGCAGGTTATTGTGTCTTTCTGTAGGTTTATGAAAATGAATGTTTAAACTGTATTTTTTGATAAAATTGTGAATGTGTGGTTTGTTTGGCTGCTTTCTTCCTGAAGGGAGCAAGTTTACCTTTCAAATGATGTATCGTGTGTGTGTGTGTGTGGGGCGAAGAAATTCCCAAAAAAAGCTGTGCATGTTTACAAATGTGTTGGTAGTGTGCTAGGGTACCGTGGTGCCACCTGCAGGTCATTTTTCCTTACTGCAGGTTTATGAAAATTAATGTTTAAACTGTATTTTGTGATCAAATCGTGGTTGTATGGTTTGTTTGGCTATTTTCTTGCTGAAGGGGGCAAGTTTATCTTTCAAATGGTGTATCATTTGTGTGTGTGGGTGCAGTATGGACAGGGATACAAAGGAATCACTGAAAAACAGTGTTTAGAAATAATTGGATAGCACAACAGTTGTTAAAATGTGCACAGGTTTTTGCACAATGTTAATGTGTTCGTTGAGAACATGAGGACGATGCTCGTTTCAAAGACAAAGGTGTTGATTTCTAACCAATCTTAACTTTCAGAGCAAGATCCGAGCAGACAAAATAGTCTCTAAAATGATGAGAGACTGTGTTCTTTTGGAAAACTCGACTGTTATAGAAAGGATAAATACCATCTGTGAAAACCAACAGTGAGGACTGGAGACATTGTGTTAAATGTTACCAGGAAGGAGGTAAGAACATCTTTGCATGTTTTTCTATATTACATTGGACTGATCAATGGAACTCGTGCCAATTTTTGCAAGTGATGTCAACAAAAGAAGCCATTTCATGGTAAATGGTTTATAGATTTGTTCTACAAGGCAGAAATTAATAGGCTTAAAGGGGTTTTCCCATAAAAAGTTAAATTTAAATCAACATTCTAATTTAGTCAATAGATCTTTGAATAATAATAAGTTCCACAATTGGATGTATTTATATCAAATGTTCCTATGCAGAGATAATCTTATAAATGTGCCCCTGCTGTGCACTGTGTATTGGCTGTGTCTGAGTCTGCAAGGACATTGTCTGATATTACCTCAGCTCCTGGGCAGGGGAGGAAGCAAAAGAGAGTATACAGACAGGACAGAACGGGATCGCAGCAGGGAAATGTTTTGCTTCAGAAAAAGAATCAGCTGCAATCCCCTGCTGTAATATCTGATAACTCTCTCTTGCTTCCTCCCCTGCCCAGGAGCTGTGGTATGATCAGACCATGTCCCTGTACTGTCAGACACAGCCATTACACAGTACACAGCTGGTGCATTATTATAAGAGTACACTGTGTTCCAAATTATTATGCAAATGATATTTTTCTATGATTTTCCTAAATAGTCAGTACAAATGACAGTCAGTCTAATAAAAGTCATCACCAGTTAGAGTATACATCGAATTTTATTGAAGAAACCTCCCAATGATAATAGTATAATCTCCAAAATGAATAAAAACTCAAATTGCACTGTTCCAAATTATTAGGCACAGTAGAATTTCTAAACATTTGATCTGTTTTAAAGAGCTAAAAATGTTCATTTGTGGAATTTGCAGCATTAGGAGGTCACATTCACTGAATAAAAAAGCTATTTAACTCCAAAACATCCTAACAGGCCAAGTTACATGCTATCATAGGAACCCTTCTGTGACATCACCTTCACAATTCTTGCATCCATTGAACTTGGGAGTTTTTGGAGAGTTTCTGCTTGGATTTCTTTGCATGACGTCGGAATAGCCTCCCAGAGTTGCTGTTTTGATGTGAACTACCTCCCTCATAGATCTTTTGCTTGATGATACGCCAAAGGTTCTCTACAGGGTTGAGGTCAGGGGAAGATGGTGGCCACACCATGAGTTTATCTCCTTTTATGCCTATAGCAGTCAATGACTCAGAGGTATTCTTTGCAGCATGAGATGGTGCATTGTCATGCATGAAGAGGATTTTGCTCCTGAAGTCACATTTCTGCTTTTTATACCATGGAAGACAGCTGTCAGTCAGAAACTCTATATACAGTACTTTGCAGAGGTCATTTTCACACCTTCAGGAACCTTAAAGGGCCCCATCAGCTGTTTCCCCATGATTCCGGCCCAAAACATGACTCCTTCTCCTCCTTGCTGAAGTCGCAGCCTTGTTGGGACATAGTGGCCATCCACCAACCATCCATCTGGACCATCCAGGGTTGCTCGACACTCATCAGTAAACAAGACTGTATGAAAAATAGTCTTCATGTATGTCTGGACCCACTGCTACAATTTCTGCTTGTGAACACTTTTTAGGGGCGGCCGAATAGTAGGTTTATGCACCACAGCAAGCCTTTGAAGGATCCTACACCATGAGGTTCGAGGGACTCCAGAGGCACCAGCAGCTTTAAATATCTGTTTGCTGGTTTGTAATGGCTTTTTAGCAGCTGCTCTCTTAATCCGATGAACTTGCCTGGCAGAAACCTTCCTCATTCTGCCTTTATCAGCACAAATATGTCTGTGCTCAGAATCAACCACAAATCTCTTAACAGTACGATGGTCACGTTTACATTTTTGGGAAATATCTAATGTTTTCATTTCTTGACCAAGGCATTGCACTATTTGATGCTTTTCAGCAGCAGAGAGGTCCTTTTTCTTTCCTAAATTCCTTGAAACCTGTGCCCTGCTTAATAATGTGGAACATCATTCTTAAGTAGTTTTCCTTTAATTGGGCTCACCTGGTAAACTAATTATCACAGGAATTTGAGATTGATTAGAGTGATCCAAAGAGCCCTGATACACAATACCATCTATGAGTTTATTTGAAAAACAAAAAATTACATCTTTATGACACTTAAATCCAATTTGCATAATAATTTGGAACGCAGTGTACATCAGTGGAGGAGCTTTTTATTTATTTTTTTACACATCTAATTGTGGAACTTACTTTTATTCCAAGATTTATTAATTAAAATATATTTAACTATAACACTTTAGCACAAATAGAAAGGGGTACTGAGACATTAGGAGCTATATTTATACGTTGGAGAATTTTGGTGCCATAAATAGATCATAATTGAACAGTCAGGTAAAGATGCAATGACTCAATGCGACAGGTCTACAGACCAGTATCAGGACTTTAATGATATGTGAGGCACTGTACTATAAATTCTAAGACTATATATATAGAAGCAGTGTCGGACTAGTGTATCAAAGGCCCACCATTAAAACGAATTCTAGGGGCCCACTCTACAGTTACATGCAAATATTTACTGACCATTAACCAGATATTCCTGGCTGATACGTTTGAATGGAAAGTTGACAATTTTTGTGAATTCAAAAACTGACACATTTGGAGAATTAAAGGGAATCAGAATGCTGTAGATAAGCCCCTGATGGCGGTGGCCGCATCTCATAGGCCAAAAATGAGGTGACAGATTCCCTTTATGGGCCCCAATTTACGCCATATGTGAAGCTCTCAGAGAAGTAGAGGAGAGTTCTTGCCTCTGACTGTTTCTGTTCTCAATGCCCTTTCTATGCCTGATGCCTTGCCTTGTAATAAAGGGCAAAGCTCTATCATTTTAGAGTTAATATACTTTGAAGTTCTGCAGTTGATTGACAGATTTATTCCTCGCAGACCTATTTATTAATCTGCAGTGGCACTAGAAAGACACATCCAGGGCAGATCAGGACTAGTCTGGTCTGCCGCCATGGTTGCGGCCTGATCTTCAAAGTATATATTCTATGAAACGTCAGAGAGTTTCATAGAATAGTATACCTGGCTGCATGATTTATGATGCCCTTGGTTTTGATTCCCTTTTAGGCCCACTCCTGCAAACGAGCCCATCAGGGTTTACACATACTTCCCTATCGGTCAGTCCAAGCCTCATTAGAAGTCATCAAAAAGTTTGAACCCATATAAAAAAGCAGAGCGCATTTACGCAGACCAATGAACACATAAGTAGAGATCCCATTTTTCTGAGTTTTACAATCATTTGAGGAAAGAAATGATGGCATTTAATGGTGACATATCACTTACCAGGGTACAATAAAGCCCATGGACTCATTTTATGTTAAATTATTACTCCTCATGCAGCATTCACATCTGTTTCTTTTTGTGGTGTGTGAATGAAATAAAAACCATATCTCGACTGCAGCATGATTCCACTGATAAACAGTCCAAAGGCTAAAAGTGGCAACAGCTCTGGGCCGCCATTGTAGCACCCCTAAGGGTTGTCACATAAACACTGCAGATCTAATGACTGGCACTCTTCAGTACATCTCCACGTCGGGAGTTGTGAGAGTAGCAGATGATGCATTTATTGAGGACATGATGTAGTGTTTTTCACATTTAAGAGCTTTTTCCTCAATAACATTTCTTTTAATTAAAGGAATTGAACTACACAAATATATTTATCTTCTACCAGTCTGGAGAGCAAAACAAAACCACATAGAAAGAACACATCGATTTATTTTGTTCTTTGAATGAAATATCTGAAAAGGTTTCGGCTTTCTTCCCGAATACACAGTGTGGTTTTAGTCACTACTCATTAAAATCTTCTCATACAGTGCAGCCAATGATAACACCATGAAAGGTATTTTTAAACACTTCTGAAATAGAAAAAGAACTTCATCAAAATATAGTTGAGCTGCATAAACTCATGATCATATAGCTAAGCACGCTGTGCCTCCAGATCATTTTACCGTTTGTTGCTCAAACTTCATCATGGATATAAAAAATAGAGACATTAAAGGGAATCTGTCACCCCATAAATGCTTTTTTTTTTATATCGGTTCAGATGTATGTAAACTGCCGCTGTCCGGTCCACTGGGCGGGGCTTATTCACCTGCTCCCCCCCCTCCCTGTCTTGCTCTATAAAAACCAAAAAAACTGAACTGGAGTAGACTTGAATGACATGCATGATGTAAAAGCATGTTCTCACTGGCCATAAAAGCAAGCAAAACCAAAGGAAACAATGTGTGTATATACCCTAATGAAAATAAATAAGTAAGTAAAAAAGCAAGTGCATTAAATAACATAGGGTACTTGGTAAACACCAATTTGATAAAAAAAAACCTATGTTATTTAATGCACTAGCTTTTTTACTTATTTATTTTCATTAGGGTATATACACACATTGTTTTTTCCTTTGGTTTTGCTGTCTTGCTCTATGCATTTCTTCTTGTGTAGAGCAAGACAGGGAGGGGGGAGCAGGTGAATAAGCCCCGCCCATCGGACCGGACAGTGGCAGTTTACATACATCTGAACCGATATAAACAAGGTATTTATGCATGAAAGGTGCGGGGTCAGGGGGAAGCAAAAGTACGAAGAGAATCCTTATGTGACACACAATTGAATGCTATCATTATATGATATCTCAAAAAAGGGGTGACTGATTCCCTCTAAAGGGGCCATGTCAGGACGTCCTGTCTAGTTGATTTCCCATTAGGTTCAATCCCAATTAACCATTTCCTTGTTTGTACCTTTACTACATGCGAAGGAAAGTAGGCCAGAGTCACATTACCATAGAATATGGCCGAGTGCTATGCGAGAAAACATCGCATGGCACTCAGCCCTGTGTTACGGGGCAGCTCACTTCACCGTTTATTTTCTCGAGCGTATTGAGTGTCTGTGTAAAAATCACAGCATGCTGTGATTGTCACCAAGACTCGGTCGAAACTCGCCAACGCAAGTCTATGGGTGCGAGAAAAAAAACGCACAGCACTCGGACCATGCGTGTGCTGTCCTATTTTTATGCACCGGTGTACTTTGAGAAGCCGACAAATTCATGTGCCACGTACGTACAGTAAAATCACAGAGCGACAAGTTAGAATAGATATATACACATAGAATACATAGATATATAGATATCAGTGGCACACATATATACAGTATATATATACAGTGGGGCAAAAAAGTATTTAGTCAGTCAGCAATAGTGCAAGTTCCACCACTTAAAAAGATGAGAGGCGTCTGTAATTTACATCATAGGTAGACCTCAACTATGGGAGACAAACTGAGAAAAAAAAATCCAGAAAATCACATTGTCTGTTTTTTTTTCATTTTATTTGCATATTATGGTGGAAAATAAGTATTTGGTCAGAAACAAAATTTCATCTCAATACTTTGTGATATATCCTTTGTTGGCAATGACAGAGGTCAAACGTTTTCTGTAAGTCTTCACAAGGTTGCCACACACTGTTGTTGGTATGTTGGCCCATTCCTCCATGCAGATCTCCTCTAGAGCAGTGATGTTTTTGGCTTTTCGCTTGGCAACACGGACTTTCAACTCCCTCCAAAGGTTTTCTATAGGGTTGAGATCTGGAGACTGGCTAGGCCACTCCAGGACCTTGAAACCACCATGGTTACTTACCGGTAGCCGGTTTTTCCGGAACCCATGACAGCACCACCTGAGAGAGGGATCCGCCCCGCCAGGACAGGAACCTACTGAGACATAAGGGGCGGCACCTCTCCCCCGCTTCAGTTGGGTTACAGAGCATTGAGAGGACTTCCCGGTTAGTTACATGTTTAATCCAACACCACAACACTCAAAACACCCTAATTGTGCATACCCATACAGTGAAAAAGGGGGGGAATGTACGGGTGCTGTCATGGGTTCCGGAAAAAACGGCTACCGGTAAGTAACCATGGTGGTTTTCCCTTCACCCATGACAGCACCACCTGAGAGATTTTTGGAGACTTCGAAACACCTTAGGGAGGGACCACCGCTTGCAGCACCCTTCTACCAAAGGTTAAGTCAGCAGAGGAGGATAGATTTAATCTATAGTGCTTAAAGAAGGTTGAAGGTGAGGCCCAGGTAGCGGCCTTACAAATCTGTTCGATTGATACCTCTGCCTTTTCAGCCCAGGAGGTCGCCACGGCTCTGGTGGAATGAGCCTTGATGCCGTCAGGAATCGGGATACCACTAGCTGAATAGGCTACACTAATGGCTTCCCTAATCCATCTAGCAATAGTCCCTTTTGAAACCCCATAGCCTTTCCTGGCACCCTGAAAAGCTACGAATAGGGACTGTGACCTCCTCCACTGGCTAGTGGCAGATATATATTCTACGAGAGCCCTTTTAACATCCAGACTATGGAATTTTTCCTCCCCCAGATTTTTTGGATTTTCGCAAAAGGATGGAAGGACAATTTCCTGACCCCGATGGAAATCTGATACTACCTTGGGCAGATAACTGGGGTCTGTTCTTAATACTACCCTATCCTGAAAGACTTGCGTATAAGGAGGATTTACTGAGAGAGCCTGTAAGTCGCTTATCCTGCGGGCTGATGTGAGGGCTACTAACAGGATTGTTTTTAGGGTCAAGAACTTTAGGGGTAGCTGATGTAATGGCTCATACGGATCTTTTGTAAGGGCTTCTAACACCAGGTTTAAATCCCAGGGGGCTATTCTGGGTATTGGAATAAGCTTAGCTCTATGGCAGGATTTAATAAATCTGGCTATCCACCTATCTGATGCCAGTTTGCAATTGTAGAGCGCCCCTAGTGCCGACACCTGAACCTTAAGTGTGTTTACTGCTAACCCCATCTGCAACCCAGATTGTAAGAACTCTAGGATGGCCCTAATCGGGGGTTCTTTTCCTAACGGCTTACCCAAGAACTGTAGGAACTTATCCCATGTTCTGCCGTAGATGTTAGTAGTCACCGGTTTCCTGCTTTTTAGCAGAGTGGCCACCAGCCCAGGGGAGAACCCCCTATCCATTAAAAGCGACCTTTCAAATTCCACGCCGTCAGATGGAATCCTTTGACCTGAGCATGCAATATTGGACCCTGAGCTAGTAGGTCCGGGATTTCTGGCAGAACCCATTGATCGGAGAGGGACATCTTCCGTAGCAGAGCGAACCAGGGCCTTTTTGGCCAGAATGGAGCTATTAGAATCACCCTGGCTTGATCGTTTCTGATTTTTCTTACCACAGTTGGGATCAGAGCTACTGGGGGAACGCGTAAGCCAGTCTGAAGTTCCACTGGATGTGCAACGAGTCCACTGCCCATGGATTTTCCCTCGGGTTTAGAGAGCAGAACCTTTCTGTTTGCCTGTTGTGCTTGTTTGCAAAGAGGTCTATCACCGGTTCCCCCCAAAGCTGATTTATCTTTTGAAAAATGGACCGGTTTAGCGCCCATTCTCCTTGCCTCAGGGTATTGCGACTCAGGAAATCTGCCTCTATGTTTTCTGCCCCTTTTATGTGTAGGGCTGTCACGGAGTGTAGGTGTTCCTCTGCACTGCTCAGAATGTCTGTTGCTGCTTCCATTAAGGAGTGTGATTTTGTCCCACCTTGGTGGTTGATGTATGCCACTGCTACCTTGTTGTCTGACATGATGCGTACGTCTCGACCCTGGAGTAGCGGAATGAAGTGGCTTAGGGCCTTGCCCACTTCTCACAGTTCTCTCAGGTTGGAGGATGCCTTCCTTTCTTGAGGTGTCCAGGCCCTTTCTTTCCTTTCTTGAGGTGTTGAAAGGCCCCTTAGGTGTGCCCCCCACCCCGAGGAGCTTGCATCTGTTAAAATTATATCTGTCGCCTGTCTGTCCCATGGTATTCCTAAGGTCAGATTTGTCCCGTTCAACCACCAGTTGAGAGAGTCTCTGGTTTTTGAGGAAAGCTCCAGCTTCCCTTCCAAACGCCCTCTTAGCAATCTTTGTGCTCTTAGTATCTCCCCCTGGAGTTGCCGGGTGTGAAACTGAGCCCACCTGACCGCCGGAATGCAGGATGTTAGGGTACCTAGTAGGGACATTGCTTTTCTTAATGTCATACATGGTTGGTTTCGGCCCGCCAAGGCCAGATTTTGTACCTTCTCTATCTTGGACTCTGGGAGCAGACACTCTTGCCTTTCTGAGTCCAGTATAAATCCTAGGAAGGTCTGTTTCTTTAGGGGTTGTAATTTTGATTTTTTGAAATTGACTGTCCACCCCAACTCTTGCAAGGTGTTGATCACCTGAGTCAACTGTGCTGTACAGTGGTCCTCTGAACTGCCCACTATAAGAAAATCGTCCAGGTATGGTATTATGACCGTATCGTGAATCCGGAGAAAGGCTGTCACTTCCGCTATGACCTTGGTGAAGACCCTCGGGGCTATGGATATGCCAAACGGAAGAGCCCTGAACTGAAAGTGCCTTAGTGTGCCCTGAATATAAAGCGCTACCCTCAGGTATTTCTGGTAATCTGGATGGATAGGGATGTGATAATACGCATCCTTTAAATCGACTACGGCCATGAAGCAATCTTGATGTAGCAGCTTCACTGCCGTAGTCACTGATTCCATCTTGAAGGTCGGGTTCCTTATCCAAAGATTGAGGCGTCTGAGATTTATGATTGTCCTGAACGACTGATCTGGTTTTTTTATTAGAAAAAGGGGTGAATAAAACCCCTTTCCTTCCTGTAAGCGTGGCACCTCGGACAGTACCCGCTTGTCTATCAGGCTCAGGATTTCTGTTTCTAAGGCCAGTTGTTCTTCGGTCATCTTCCTGATAGGTGTGATGACGACCACGGGTTTTGGCTGACGAATAAAGGGGATTTTCAGGCCTTCTTTTAGGATGCTCAGAATCCAGGTATTGGAGGAGATCTTTTCCCAGGCCTGGAAAAAGAGTGCCAATCTCCCTCCTACTGGAATACCGGCGTCATTGTGGTGACTTTTTTGAGGTGGAGGTGCCTCCACCAAACATAAACCCTGATTATTTCTTTCTTTTATCCTCCCATCTTCTCCTGTCAGCGGGAGGACGCCCTCTATTGAATCTCCCCCTCCGAAAGGGCTGTCTCCTCTGATCCATAGGGAATCTGGGGAAGCCTTTTTTCTTATCGCCTGCTTTCTCCAGAATATCGTCCAAGTTCTTGCCGAACAGGAATCGACCATCGCAGGGGAGAGAGCACAATTTGGCCTTGGACTGAAGGTCACCCGGACAGCCCTTAAGCCATAACGCGCGTCTAGCAGCATTTGATAGTGACGCTGCTCTGGCTGTCAATCGCATAGAGTCCGCCGAGGTATCTGCCAAAAAAGCCGCTGCCCCGTGCAAGAGATACATGTCTGATAAGATCTTCTCTCTTGGGACCCTTGACGCCAGCTTCTCTTCTAACTGCTGCAGCCAGATCATGAGGGAGCGTGCCGTGCAGGTGCCCGCTATCGCCGGCTTTAGACCTCCTGCTGTCGCTTCCCATGCGTGCCTCAAATATGAGTCCGCTTTTTTGTCCAGCGGGTCTCTAAGAACCCCTGCATCTTCCAAGGGCAGGGCCGACCTTTTGGAAGATCTGGACACCGCTGCATCTATTTTTGGGACTTTGTCCCATACCTCCGTATTCTTGTATTCAAAGGGGTATCGTCTCTTAGAGGCGGATGGAAGGGCCCCCGATTTTTCAGGCTTTTTCCACTCCTTCTCAATAAGCGCCTGGATTTTCGCGTTTACTGGAAAGGTTCGTTTTTTCCTCTCCTGAAGCCCCCCAAACATGACGTCCTCTAGGGTTTTAGCCGCCCTTTCTTCCTGTAGGCCCATTGTGGTTCTAATGGCCTTTAGGAGGGCATCTGTATCTTCTACAGGGAAACATGGCTTACCCCCTGTGTCACTATCTGAGGAGTCTGAGGAGGATGATTTTTCCGCCTGAGATGATACTGACGTGGAATCTGAGGGGGAACTAGGGAAATCCTTCCTGCTTTTTTTCCCTTTTTTCAATAAGGACTTAATTGAGCCTTACATTTCTGACCTGAGGGCAGATATTAGATTGGCTGCGAAACTAGGCGCTTCCTCCGCCATAGTCCGCTGAATGCACGAAGCACAGAGATCTTTTTGCCAGTCTCTTGCTAGGGGAGATTTACATATAGCACAACCCCTATTATTCTTCTTGCTTCCCGCTTTTCTGGGCCTTTCCTACAGGGTGAAGCATACAATAGAAAACCCCTATTAATATACTGTTAACATTCACGAAGATCACTCACCACCCGTAATCAAGGGTACCGGACTTGGAGGCTGCATCGGAGCACCTGACCCGCGCTCTTTGGACCTTGAGGAGTGCCCCGACCTGCGGCTGGGGCGACTGCTGCTTGAATGGCTTCCAAGCTTCCTGCCAGAGGGCTGTGAGGGAGGCAGGGACGCTGAACGTTCCTGCTCGGACTCCATTTTGCACCGCCGATCTACAGCTGTCTTCCTCCTTTTAAATTGCATGCCTCCGCCTGGTGAGCGTCTTCCTCCCCTCCCCCCTGCGACCGCCGGCTCAGCGCTTCAGAAGCCGGCCGGCGTCGCACCCGGCGCCATTACACCGTCGCCTTCTGCTGACGTCAGCCGGCGCACCCAGCATTCCAAGCGCCGCCGACGTCAGCGGCCGGAAGACGCCAGCGTCTCTCCCCTACCACGGGGATCGAGATGCGGCGTGCGCGAGGGGAGGGCGGCGCGGTGGGGGCTTCCCGGAGCCGCCGGGATCCCATCCACGCCCGCACGAACCCGGAGCCCCAGGGACCCCGGGGACTGCGCTTCCAGGACCCGACGGCCGGCGCTACAGGTAAGCTACCTGTTCTTCCCGTGCCGGGACGGGCCTGGGTCTTTTATCTTTTTCTTCGCCCATGACAGGCACCGCCACAGTGGGCTTCCTTCCAGGACAGGAACCCAACTGAAGCGGGGGAGAGGTGCCGCCCCTTATGTCTCAGTAGGTTCCTGTCCTGGCGGGGCGGATCCCTCTCTCAGGTGGTGCTGTCATGGGTGAAGGGAAAATGCTTCTTACGAAGCCACTCCTTCGTTGCCCTGGCGGTGTGCTTTTGATCATTGTCATGTTGAAAGACCCAGCCACGTTTCATCTTCAATGCCCTTGCTGATGGAAGGAGGTTTGCACTCAAAATCTCACGATACATGGCCCCATTCATTCTTTCATGTACCCGGATCAGTCGTCCTGGCCCCTTTGCAGAGAAACAGCCCCAAAGCATGATGTTTCCACCACCATGCTTTACAGTAGGTATGGTGTTTGATGGATGCAACTCAGTATTCTTTTTCCTCCAAACACGACAAGTTGTGTTTCTACCAAACAGTTCCAGTTTGGTTTCATCAGACCATAGGACATTCTCCCAAAACTCCTCTGGATCATCCAAATGCTCTCTAGCAAACTTCAGACGGGCCCGGACATGTACAGGCTTAAGCAGTGGGACATGTCTGGCACTGCAGTATCTGAGTCCATGGTGGCATAGTGTGTTACTTATGGTAGGCCTTGTTACATTGGTCCCAGCTCTCTGCAGTTCATTCACTAGGTCCCCCCGCGTGGTTCTGGGATTTTTGCTCACCGTTCTTGTGATCATTCTGACCCCACGGGGTGGGATTTTGCGTGGAGCACCAGATAGAGGGAGATTATCAGTGGTCTTGTATGTCTTCCATTTTCTAATTATTGCTCCCACAGTTGATTTCTTCACTCCAAGCTGGTTGGCTATTGCAGATTCAGTCTTCCCAGCCTGGTGCAGGGCTACAATTTTGTTTCTGGTGTCCTTTGACAGCTCTTTGGTCTTCACCATAGTGGAGTTTGGAGTCAGACTGTTTGAGGATGTGCACAGGTGTCTTTTTATACTGATAACAAGTTTAAACAGGTGCCATTACTACAGGTAATGAGTGGAGGAAAGAGGAGACTCTTAAAGAAGAAGTTACAGGTCTGTGAGAGCCAGAAATCTTGATTGCTTGTTTCTGACCAAATACTTATTTTCCACCATAATATGCAAATAAAATGAAAAAAAAAACAGACAATGTGATTTTCTGGATTTTTTTTTCTGAGTGTGTCTCCCATAGTTGAGGTCTACCTATGATGTAAATTACAGACGCCTCTCATCTTTTTAAGTGGTGGAACTTGCACTATTGCTGACTGACTAAATACTTTTTTGCCCCACTGTATGTATATATATATATATATATATATATATATATATATACACACAGTATATATATATATACACACTGTATATATATTACATAGATAGAAGAAAAGCCATCAATTCATCTGCCGCGTACTGTAAAATCACTGCAGGAGCCGACAGGATAGAAGAGATAGATTACATACAGTAAATATAAATAAAATAGGAAGATATACAGATGTATGTTACAAATACAATTAGTACCGTGTATGTGCAGCTTACTGTACATGTATTTAATTAAATTATTTTTCAGAAAAAAATGGTGTGGGCTCCCACACAATTTTCGTAACCAGCAGAGGGAAAGCCGATGGCTGGGAGCCAATGGAGCTTCTCTGGCTATTAATATCAGCTAACAACTGTATACTCCAAAGACATACTGGTAAGGAATTTAGATAGTGAGCCCCATTGGGACAGTGATGATAATGTGCGCAAACTGTAAAGCGCTGCAGAATATGTTAGCGCTATATAAAAATAATGTATTATTACTACTTAGCCTTTATAGGCTATTAAAATGGGGAAACCTAAAAAATTATGACGTAGGGTCCCCCTATAATTAATAACCAGCAAAGACTATGCAGACAGCTGCGAACTGATATTAATAGCCTAGGAAGGGGCCATGGATACTGCCCCCCCAGGCTAAAAACATTAACTCTCAGCCGCCCCGAAAAAGGCGCATCTCTAAGATGCGCAAATTCTGGCACTTAGCCTCACTCTTCCCACTTGCTCTGTAGCAGTGGCAAGTGGGATGATATTTGGGGGTTGATTTCACATTTGTTTTGTCAGGTGACATCAAGCCCTGAGGTTCGTAATGGAGACGCCTCCATTGCTAACCCCATAGTTTCATTGTAGGTAAACAGAGACACCAAGAAAAAAGGCCTTTAATTGAAAGAATGACACAGACTCCTTTAATAATTTTAATTAAACCATACTTAAGACCTCGCCTATTCCCCCGATGCCCTTGTCAGCTGCAAAAGAGTTAAAAAAACAAAACAAATAATATTCCTCACCTTTCCGTGGAGATGCTTTTAATCCTTCTGTCCCAAGACGGGTCTAGATCTGCTACATCTAGATGGCAGGCTGCATGGTTGCATGATGCGACCATACAGCCTGTTATCCAGCAGACACTGAGCACCGTGTGTTTAGTGTCTCTCTGTTAACTCCTATTACCTATCTTAAACCAAAAAACTATTCCACATAGTCAGGTGGAGGAGCCTCTAGACCAATTAATTATACCAAAAAAAACCAAAACAATTCAGAAAAAATGTCAAAAAAGTATTAACTGAGCATGCTCACATGTTAGTCATATATATTAATATGGTTAAATGCTCAAAATGTAATCATAAACATCAAGAAAATAGAAGCTCAAAATGATTTCAAGAATAATACAAAATTTATTTAAGCATAAACAATGTGACAAAAAGAGTGTCTGGGTACGCACACATGGAGGTAGGAGAAGGGAAAAAAGGGGAGAGAGATTGTCCGGAGTCGAGTGATGAAGATAAGCATGTTCACAATAATCATTTATGCATTATGTGACCCAATAAATTGTAAACACACCCCAGACAAAAAAAGAGGGAGGGGCGAAAGCACTCCTCTGAATCTGCCAAACAGGGCACCGAGATTAAATCAATAATAAAAATACCAGTCTGATAGAAGTAAGGGCCTGTCAGGGTTAAATTAACCAAATCTGAATAGGATGTATAATGACTAAGTTCTAAACTACACTATTCAGAACAAGGTACTGACATAAATATCGCACCCATTATAAATAGAGTGCATTACCTTCAGACATGGTGCGGTGTGACCGTGGAGCAGGGAACAGGTGGCGCTTCCGAAGGCCTCGACGCGCGTTTCACCACCCTTGTGGTTTCATCAGGAGGCGTGATTTTAGTATCGGCGTCAGGGGTTTAAATTACAGCAGCTGCAGCGACTTGACAAATCGGCGCACATACAGTTTAGAACTTAGTCATTATACATCCTATTCAGATTTGGTTAATTTAACCCTGATAGGCCCTTACTTCTATCAGACTGGTATTTTTATTATTGATTTAATCTCGGTGCCCTGTTTGGCAGATTATCTACAGAAGGATATCATCCCCAGAGGTTTGCGTGTCCAACTCTTCCCAACATTAGAAATAGACGATTCTTCTTTTGTTAATAAATGGGAAGACACTCTTACTAAATGTTCTCGAACTTTACTTGAACTACTCATAGGGGCTGACAAAAAAAATCACTGGAGCTTCTGGAGAAAGATATCGAAATATCTCGTGTAAAAATTCAAGAATTAGCCTCTGTTGAGGAAATTAAGAAATTCGATCATATTTTAGAGGAAGATTTGAATAAATGGGAACTAGAGATTCAAAATAACAAAACAAAAAAATATTTACGTGATCTTGAAGACTATCAACTTAATAAAGTGTATCGGTGGCACGCTAAGCAGCGTACTAAACGCACCAAGACACCATCAAGATCACAATCAATCTCTAGTATCTCCACCACCTCGGAAGGAGCATGTGGAGATCATTTTTTAGACAAAAGAACTGGAGCAAGTGAGGGTGGTGGTCAACTGAGCAACCATCATCAGCAGCCCTCTACACCGGTGTCAAAAAAGACCAGATACCCTTACAACATGAGGGAAAAAAGAGGAAGGAGACATTAAAGGTAATTAATTTGTCACATCACGTACTCTCCACTGCACAAGTAGAAGTACTATCTAGAGGCCTTTCTTTTGCACCGGTTGAGGGTTCCGATCACTTCACCCTTATAAAAGATCTTGAACTCTTTGCACGCAAGTTAATTCTGAAGAAACAATTTTCCCCAAGAGCAGATCCTTCATTGTCTGTAATCGAATTGCGTGCACTGAGTGACTTGGAATCTCTGGAGGCGGAAAATATGCTAGTTGACAATTCTCTAGTCCCTGTTCATCTTCACCGTCGATTGCAGGTTTTTCCCCCCTTGTCCGCTTGCCCACAAGTGGAAATTTTTGTTAAATTGGTCAGAGAAGAGATTTCTAAATTAAATTCTTGTATTGTCAATGATAATCTCTCCAGACCACAAAGACAGGCATTGAATTCATTGAAAAAGATGAATGATGTTGTCAATAAGCGAGCGGACAAGGGGGGAAATGTGGTTCTGTGGCCGGTGGAGATGTACGAAGTAGAAGTATTCAAACAACTTAATAATAGGGATTGTTATAGACGCCTTGATTCGATACCTTTGTCAGGATTCCATAGTGAGCTTGCCCATATTCTCGATGATGGGGTTGAAGGTAATATTATTTCTAAAAAGATGAAGGAGGGTTTGCTGCCAGACTTCCCTATAGTCCCCACTTTTTATCTGCCTCCCAAAGTTCACAAGGACCCCCTTTGCCCCCCAGGGAGACCCATAGTCTCGGGACTGGGGGGTCTTTGTGAACCGGCCTGTAGATTCATTGACTTCCATCTTAAGAAATGTGTAGAGACACTCCCTTCTTTTGTACGGGATACTACAGATGTCCTCAGAAGATTGGACGGCCTTGTTTTGGAGGGGGACATGTGGCTTGTTACTTGCGACGTGGAGTCCCTGTACACATCGATATATCACAGTCAAGGGATATGGGCTAGTAAATTTTTTCTTCAAATGACTAATTTGGAGTCGAATCTAATACAATTTATATTGGATTTATTACTCTTTATTTTGACTCATAATTTTTTCGTGTTCAAGGACCGCCCCTTCCTACAGCTCCAGGGAACCGCTATGGGGGCTGCTTGTGCACCCTCGTATGCGAATTTGTTCCTGGGGCTCTGGGAGAAAGACACGGTCCTTGACACGCCTGGCCATAACAATGTTGTCTCGTGGCTGAGATATATCGATGATATTTTGTTTATTTGGCAGGGCTCCACGTCGCAATTGGAGACCTTTCTGGGCCTTCTTAATAATAACGACTACAATATTAGATTGACGTGGAAATACAGTCAACAAAATATTGACTTTTTGGATCTTTTGATCTTAAAAGGCCCTGATGGGACACTCCGTACGGACATCTTTCGAAAAAGCACTGCTACGAATGCTTTGTTGCATTACACATCTTCTCATCCCCCAAAATTAAAAAATTCCATCCCAATTGGCCAATTTTTGAGAGCACGCCGCATTTGCTCTGATGAAGCTACTTTTCGACATCAAGCAGGCGAATTATCACGCCGCTTTAAAGATAGGGGTTATAACATCAGAGATATCCATAAGGGCTTCTCTCGAGCATTATACGCTGAGAGAGATACGCTCCTACATAAACCTACCAAAAGAGTGAAAGACGGCAATGATCATACATTACGTTTTATTACTAAATTCAACTCAAATTGGAAGGATATCAATGATATCCTTAGGAGACATTGGTCAATATTATTGACCGATAGAGATTTACGACAACACTTGACTCCATATCCATCTGTCACATGGCGGAAGTCTCCTCTGGGCGATATTCTCTGTCGCAGTCATTATATTCCACCTATAAAGAACCCCTTCCTGAGTTCCAGTAAGGGACCACCTTGGGGATGCTTTCCATGTGGCCAATGCTCAGCTTGTTCTAATATTCTACGAATCAAAGATTTCTCGAACTCCTCAAAAATGAAAAAATTTAAGATTGTCCACCACATTACCTGTAACACAGAGGCGGTGGTATACTATGCCAGCTGCCCCTGTGAGCTTATATATATAGGCATGACGACGAGAGCATTAAAGAAACGCGTGCAGGAACATATCAGGGACATCAAAAACGAGTCAGATTGTCCCGAACCTCATCTTCTTAAAACAATCCCTAAACATTTTTTTGACAAACATAATTGTGATCCTAGGGGTTTTCTAGTTCGGGGCATAGATCATGTCTATATGGGAATTCGTGGTGGTAACTTGAAACAGAGACTACTTCAAAAAGAAACCAGATGGATGACAATCCTCGATACGCTCACTCCTAGAGGTCTCAATGAGGCCATCAGCTTCAAGTCTTTTCTTTAGTTTTTTAATTCTGTTTTTGTTTTAATCTTCACTCAAATGTCAGGGTATTTTTATTGGGTTTTAATTTCTCTCACCTTTTTCCTAGTGTACCCCTGCTTTTGCTGCTGACTGACAATTTGCCTTTGAATGGATTCTTCGTTGTAACCAGTTGGAACTATTCGTCATTATGGACATTTCATATCCCTGAGCACCTTGATGAAGGACATCTTGCGTCCGCTAATCAATATTTCATATAATCTTTGTATATTATGGTTTTTATGCTCTATAATGGCCATGATAATAGCCTGTTTCCATCTATATGTACTGCTCATATTCTAATATAGTAAGACGTTAATATATAACGTTAGACATTATAAGTAGGATTTTTCATGGTTTTGTATTTCTGATATGGATAGGTATCTGATTTCGTTAGAATCCATTTCTGTCTAGAATCCCTTCATTATTCTTAGCCCCGATATAGTCATATATACATTATGTCCCTTTTTGGGTTTTGGGTTGGTAGGCGCAGTGCTTGGTTAATGAGTGGGAGCGATTTCCCTGTTCCAGCTATGGGAGCGTGTCGGTCCCCTTCTCTCTATTCACGGGCGTTTATAGCGCGCCTATTTACTTCCAATTTATACTTATTATTATTTTCATTTTTACTTTTGTTCTAATGGCACAGACGCACTCCACGCATGCGCTGTTTGCCCGCCGTGGTATCGGGGCGACGCGCACGACGCCTGGACGATAGGTGACGATGATCGGCAGATCCTCCTCCCTATCGCTGAGGGCGCGTGTGTGCCTTCCCCGCCCATGGGCGGTACACAACATGCTGTATGTGCGCCGATTTGTCAAGTCGCTGCAGCTGCTGTAATTTAAACCCCTGACGCCGATACTAAAATCACGCCTCCTGATGAAACCACAAGGGTGGTGAAACGCGCGTCGAGGCCTTCGGAAGCGCCACCTGTTCCCTGCTCCACGGTCACACCGCACCATGTCTGAAGGTAATGCACTCTATTTATAATGGGTGCGATATTTATGTCAGTACCTTGTTCTGAATAGTGTAGTTTAGAACTTAGTCATTATACATCCTATTCAGATTTGGTTAATTTAACCCTGACAGGCCCTTACTTCTATCAGACTGGTATTTTTATTATTGATTTAATCTCGGTGCCCTGTTTGGCAGATTCAGAGGAGTGCTTTCGCCCCTCCCTCTTTTTTTGTCTGGGGTGTGTTTACAATTTATTGGGTCACATAATGCATAAATGATTATTGTGAACATGCTTATCTTCATCACTCGACTCCGGACAATCTCTCTCCCCTTTTTTCCCTTCTCCTACCTCCATGTGTGCGTACCCAGACACTCTTTTTGTCACATTGTTTATGCTTAAATAAATTTTGTATTATTCTTGAAATCATTTTGAGCTTCTATTTTCTTGATGTTTATGATTACATTTTGAGCATTTAACCATATTAATATATATGACTAACATGTGAGCATGCTCAGTTAATACTTTTTTGACATTTTTTCTGAATTGTTTTGGGTTTTTTGGTATAATCCTATTACCTATCTGACAGCACTGCGAGAGTGAGTCCTTTCTGTCGGCTCCTGCAGTGATTTCACGGCAGATGAATTGTCATTTTTTCTTCTATCTATCCATGTATGTAATATATACAGTATGTACATATGTGTGTGTCACTGATATATATATATATATATATAGATATATATATATATATATATATATATATATATATATATTCTAATCTGTCACTCTGTGATTTTACTGCACACGGCACATGAATTGCCGGCTTTTATTCTATCTAGTATGTGTGTGTATTGATGAATATTTCCTTTGAAAATGATGTGTAAATGACAAAGAATTGCTGTATGTAAAAGCTCATGTTAAAATCGCATTGTAAATCTGATGCTAGGTGTGAAAAATCGGATGGTACTACCATGACACTCACATTAAACTCGTGCAACTCTCGACAATTTTTCAAACGTTTTGTGGGACTACGGCCTTAAACTTAACTCAAACATACACTCAACATGAGCAAATCGATTCCATGTTGAATTTTTATGAAGATATGGAACTTAGCAAATTTGAACAATTTAGGAATTGCTTTGTACAAATGGCTAAACCGGCCACGTAGAAGGAAGCATCAGGCAGAGAAAGTTCACATGACCTCTGGCACAGCCACATATGCATCTCCATAATGCCTTGCACTTATCACATCACATCACATATATCACGACTACCATTGCATGTATAAAAGCAGGAGCAGGGAAAACAGCAACCATTTTGTAATTGAATCTTGATAGTGAGAGGAAATCACAGTTCACAGCTTACATAGCTTAGCCACAGACATATGTAGAGAAAATCATAAAACACTCAAGAAACTGTACAGCTAATGTGTTTGACAGCACATAAGTGAAGATTAAACCCTTCAACTCCACGGCCAATTTGTTTTTAGGTTTTTCATTTTTTTTTCTCGCCTTCTTCCAAGAGCCATAACTTTTTTCTGTTCACAAAACCATATGAAAGCTTGATTTTTGTGGGACAAGTTGTACTTTTGAGTGACAATATTCATTTTATCATGTGATGCAAAGTGGGAAAAAAAATCCAGGTTCATTGAAATTGCAAAAAAGTGCAATTTCACAGTTTTTTTTTAATTTACCATATTCAGTATATGTCAAAACTATATGATTTGCAAGGTCAGTACAATTACACAGATAGCAAACATGTAAAGTAAAGTTTTCTTTATTTAAGTGGAGAGAAAGAAATTGGAAATAAGTAAACAAAATATATATATTTTTAATTATCACCATTTTCCAAAAGCCGTATGGGGCTGTGTGGGGGCTTATATTTTGTACCCTGAGCTGATGTTTTTACTGATGTCATTTATATACAATGTTTTGATCGCATCTTATTGTATTTTATTGTAATGTTGCGGTGTCCAAAAAAATGTATTTATTTTTTCCTCTTAACGCCATTTCCCGATTGGATTAATTTATTTTATACTTTAGACCAGACTTTTACAAACACAGAGATACTAACTATGTGCATTTTTTAAAAATTGTTTTATTTTTAATGTGGTAAAGGTGAGTGAAGTGAACTTTTGTATTTTTTATATTCAAAAAATGAAAAAAACAAAAACATTTCACTGTATTTGATAGTCCCCTCAGTTAATGACTTGAACCTGTGATCTAAATGCTGGCTTTCACAGGAGAATCGTCATGACAAGCATGAAGGTCTTTAGCAGACACCCGTCTGTCATGGCAACCCATCAGTGCCCCGCAATCGCTTCCACATCAATGTCAGGAACACAACATATGGTATAAATGTGCATCATATGTTGTGAAGGGGTTGATGCCATCAGAAGACACCTGCTACTGCTAATAACAGCGAGAGCAGACACGGATGATGGGAGTAATCATCAGCCAGCGCCTGCACTGTAAAGCGATAACAGATGCACCTTTTCAGGGCTGCTGTGGGCTGCTATGGGTGTGGGCAATGTCCATGGCCCCTTACCAGCCTGAGAATAACAGCCCCCAGCTGTTTGCTTTAACAAGGCTGGTTGTCAAAAATGGGGGGACCTGACGCTGGTTAAATAATTAAAAATAACAGCATGGTGACCCATCTATTCTTGATAACTAGCCTTGCTAATGCTGACAGCTGACAGTTGCAGCCCCTAGCTGTGAGTTTTGCCTGGCTGGTTATCAAAAATGCTGGGGAACCTACGCCATTTTTTAAAAAAAAATATTTATTTAGAGTGCATGTGCTGGCTGATGATTACACTCATCAGTTGCTTCTGCTCTCAATGTTATTAGCGGCAGTAGACAATGGCTGATGGGAGCAGTGGTTTCATCAGCCGACGCCAGTGACCGGAGATACTGCTGATCACAGCTGAAGGCTTTATTTGACAACGTTGGAACTGTGGCTGTCTGACCGTCGATCAGAAGCAGTGTTTGCCGAACTGTCATGCGCATGACAACGTGACAAACACCCGGTGTTTGCGGGGGCTGAACCCGAACAGTTACATGGACTTCCTGCTGAAGTCAGTGTTCGATGTCCATGCCCAAACAGTAGGTGTTCGGTACGGACGTCGAACTTTACTGCTAGGGTTCGCCCCTCTTTACGCTTACTACAGTATCTCTTCTAATTACAGTGTATTAAGGGCTGTAAAATGTGACCAATAAATTTATATTTGTAATCTATCAGCATCATCTTTCCACTCACTGCTATTGTCCCTTAAACCCTGTGCACATGAGTCTAACTGTGTGAGCTGTGACATTAAGGCTATGTGCCTATGTAGCGTTTTTTAAACGCTCAGGAAAAGGGTTCTCCTTCCCAGAAAACGCGAGTTTTTGCACGTTTTTGGTGCAAAAAAACGCGCTTTTTTTATGCGTTTTTTTCCGCGCGTCTTTTGGACTATAGGAAATAGCCAAAAACGCGGACCTAAGCGGAAATTAATTAACATGCTGCGTTTTTTATCGCTAAGCGTTTCCTTAGCGGTAAAAAACGCATCCATTGGCACAAAAAGGCCAAAATACATTTAAATGAATGGGATGCTTCCTTTAAGCGTTTTTGATGCGGTTTGACCCCGAAAAAAACGCAAAAAAACGCTTAAAAAAACGCTACGTGGGCATACAGCCTAAACGGTCTTGAACAATCTCACCTTTCTAACAGAGTTTTGTGCTACCTCACCTTGTCTTAAGCCATCTGCACAGCGGTTTCTGTTTCAGTTAATGACTACTTCAACCTACATATGAAAATAATGATCATCATCACCAGTTTGGTGTAACTGCACACTCATGCATCTGATTACAATCCTACAAAATCCCTGACATTGTACAAGTGTAAGAGAATGTATGCAATTTTGAAGGCAAAGGGCGGTCACACCAATTATTGATTTGAGCTAGATTTTATATATATATACATATATATATATACACACACACTAAATATATATCCTTATTTCCTAAGTAGCAAAGGCTTACAGGATATGTTGATCATTATCTTCTCTTATTAGTGATGAGCGAACGTGCTTGGATAAGGTGTTATCTGAGCAAGCTCAGATGCTAACTGAGTTAAGCTGGATGCTCGAAAAATATGTTCGAGTCCCCGAGGTTGCATGTCTCGCGACTGTTCGACAGCCGCAACACATGCAGGGATCTGTTTGCTAGGCAATCCCTGCATGTGCTGCTCTTGTCAAACAGTAGCGAGACATGCAGCCATGGGGACTTGAACATATTATTCATCACTAATTATTATCTGTTAACACATAGGTGGAAATGTTCTGCTTTGTCCTAAATAATTCACGATATGCTATAGCAACTTTTATTAAACATGTGCCTGCAAAGTTCAGGTTAGGTTTCTTACATTTTAAAGGTTATGTGATATCAAAAAAATAATTTCCTTACTACATTATTTAATACCAATTGTTTGATAGCAGTTGTCGGTGTCTGTTTTTTAAATTAAAATGGGAAACTTATGCACACTTGCATATGTTAAAGTTTGTGTTTTATAAAACACTCATTTCCAAAAAGCAATCACCTAATCTGCTATCCCCTAAAAAAAAAAGGAATCAATTTTACAAAAACAAGCAACACAAGAACAGATGTAATGTGTATGTTAAAATGCATTTTTTCTTGATTACACTATGTGAACTGCTGCAGATTACAAAAACGTGACGTAAAAGAAGCCTTGTATACACTGTTTCATCAGGCACATAGATCAGTAGCACTTACCATATGTGGGAGTGCTTTCTCTGCGACTCTGCATGTTGGATCTTCCTTTGTCATATTCGTAGCAATAAAGCACTGCATCCTCCTCTACAGTGTTGAATCGTTTTCTATACTCCTGGTCCAGAAATGAGTTTGGAGACTCTGACCCCTTTGATACTGGTTTTCCAACTATATGACGGCTCACGTCTTCACATGGCAGATTGCCTTTCTCGTCTCTTAAAAAAACATATATATTTGTTGAAAACAAACCTTTGGAGCTGCTCTACAGAAATGCTTAAGGAATAGAGTTCTTATAGCAAGCAAGTCTTTGTTCCCTTCTATCCCACTATCCTAATTTACTAGATGGTTCTAGCGACAACAATGAGGCAGCGGCTGCCGAGAATACATTTATACAGTGGGTACGGAAAGTTTCAGACCCCTTTAAATTTTTCACTCTTTGATTCATTGCAGCTATTTGGCAAATTCAAAAGTTTTTCTTTCTTAATAAATTTGCAAAAATTTCTACATTTCAGTTTTTCAGTCACGATGGGGTGCAGAGTGTACATTAATGAGAAAAAAATGTACTTTTTTGAATTTACCAAATGGCTGCAATGAAACAGAGTGAAAAATGTAAAGGGGTCTGAATACTTTCCGTACCCACTGTATCTCCAACTAGCTGCAGCTACAAAGCAACCTACCTGGCATGCACTATATTAGCAAAACTAGTGTATGCATTAGTGTGATGGCACTACTGTCCTACAGGTATGCTTATTATTGCGTATCAAAATCTCAATGGACATGAATACCTTGAAGACATTTTTTTACTCTCTCATATATGCATTTTAGGCTAGTTAGCATTTCTCCAATACGGTTCCATTAAAATGTTGGATTTTTTGCCTTCTTTAGCCTCTGTATTATACTGTATATAGCATACTGCAGAATGAGTTCGGGCTCATTCAGACGCCAGTTTTTGTTGTACGAGTGCCATCAGTGTTTTTTCATGGATAGCACTCATACTTATGACAGTCTAAGGGATAGTTCATATGTTTGCTTTTTTTCCATGGGTTGAGAAGTCTGCAAAAAAGCACGGAGACTTATCCGACATTAATCTGAGAGTTGGATCAAACTCGCCAATGAAAGTCTATGGGTCCATGAAAAAAAAAAAATCAGACAGCATTCAAATGCCATCTGTGTGCTGTCCATTTTTCATGGACTGTTTGATAGAATCTGTAAACCTTTTTTTTCCTACTCGAGAAAAACTGATGAAACTCTGACCAAACTCTGGAGAAACCCGTATACACAATGGAAATCTGATGAAATACTGATAAAGTCACTGATGAAGCTCAGACCATTTTTCTTGCGTGACGTCTTTAATGAGCCCTTAGCAGTGAAATCTCAATTTAACTTACAATTCGTCGGAAAGCAGCTTAGAAGATGATTCAATAGAAGAAAAATAAGGGTTAGAGACCTTGATTTCACACAAGCTCACTGAGGAATTTTACTGTCAAAACTAAATCGTCCCAAGTTTTTATTAAAATACATGCATTAAAAAATAGGCAGCACTCTATTTTTCTGTTACAGAGCTACAACTCCAGTATTTAAGAAATAAAAACATAAAAATACGAGCAATGCATTCATCTAGTCACTTTGTACAGGAGGCATCTTGAAGCGGTCATCACCAACAAAGGCTTTTGTACGAAGTATTAAAGCGAACCTGTCAGCACTTTTGGCTGATATAAGATACAGCCACTGCCTTTCATGGGTTATCTACAGGATTCTATAATGCTGTAGATAAGCCCCTGGTCCGACCTGAAAGATAAGAAAAATAAGTTTTATTATACTCACCCGGGGGCGGTCTGGTCCGATGGTTGTCGTGGGTCCGGGTCCAGCGCCTCCCATCTTCTTGATCTTCTTGCGAAGCCATCTTCCTGCTTGCGTCATGGCTCCCTGGCATCGCGCTCCTGCGCAGACGTAGTTCTCTGCCTTGTTGAGGGCAGAGCAAAGTAATGCAGTGTAGAGACGCCAGGAAAGCTCAGAGAGGCCCAGCGCCTGCGCACTGCAGTACTTTGCTCTGCCCTCAACAAGGCAGAAAAGTACGCCTGCGCAGGACCGTGATGTCAGGGAGCAGTGAACCAAGCAGGAAGGTGGCATCACAAGAAGGCGCCGGTCCCGGACCCACGACACTCATCAGACCGGACCGTCCCCCAGGTGAGTATAATAAAACTAATTTTTTTTATCTTGCAGGTCAGATTAGGGGCAGATATACAGCATTATAGAATGCTGTAGATAAGCCCTAAAAGGCAGTGGCCGTATTTTAAATTGGCCAAAAGTACTGACAGGTTCCCTTTAACTACAATTCATAAGCATGTTCACTACTTTTTCCCGGTCTCATTTTTCATTATTACACATAACTTAATTTGCGGACATCAATGGTTTGATTTCTTTCCTGTGTGGATTGGAGGAGTTGTTACCAACATTTGATGAGAATTTGTTGACAACAGCACCTTTATAAATATTTAACTTAGAAAATTGGGGTCGTGTTCAATACTTACAGACCAAAAGTTTGGACACATCTTCTCATTCAAAGAGTTTTCATTATTTTCATGACTATGAAAATTGTAGATTCACTCTGAAGGCATCAAAACTATGAATTAACACATGTGGAATTATATAATTAACAAAAAAAGTGGGAAACAACTGAAAATATGTCTTAGGCTGGTTTCACATTAGCGTTGAAACAACGCTGCGCACTGCGTCGGTAATCCCCGCCCCGATCCGGCTCCCTGCCCGCCCCATCCAGGATCACCGCCTACTATCGCATTTGCACGCATGCGATCAGCACACCCTATCTTTAGCATAGGGTGCGCAGATCATGCGCTGCCAGTGTGAAAGTAGCGTGCTGCGCACTTTTGACGGTGCGCCGTGCGCGCCGAAATGCAACGCTAATGTGAAACCAGCCTTATATTCTAGGTTCTTCAAAGTAGCTAACTTTTGCTTTGATTACTGCTTTGCACACTCTTGGCATTCTCTTGATGAGCTTCAAGAGGTAGTCACCGGAAATGGTTTTCACTTCACAGGTTTGCCCTGTCAGGTTTAATAAGGGGCATTTCTTGCCTTATAAATGGGGTTGGGACCATCAGTTGTGTTGTGCAGAAGTCTGGTGGATACACAGCTGATAGTCCTACTGAATAGACTGTTAGAATTTCTATTATAGCAAGAAAAAAGCAGCTAAGTAAAGAAAAACGAGTGGCCATCATTACTTTAAGAAATGAAGGTAAGTCAGTCCGAAAAATTGGGAAAACTTTGAAAGTGTCCCCAAGTGCAGTGGCAAAAACCATCAAGCACTACAAAGAAACTGGCTCACATAAGGACCACCCCAGGAAAGGAACACCAAGAGTCACCTCTGCTGCGGAGGATAAGTTCATCCGAGTCACCAGCCTCAGAAATCGCAGGTTAGCAGCAGCTCAGATTAGAGACCAGGTCAATGCCACACAGAGTTCTAGCAGCAGACACATCTCTACAACAACTGTTAAGAGGAGATTTTGTGCAGCAGGCCTTCATGGTAAAATAGCTGCTAGGAAACAACTGCTATGGACAGGCAACAAGCAGAAGAGACTTGTTTGGGCCAAAGAACACAAGGAATGGACATTAGACCAGTGGAAATCTGTGCTTTGCTCTGATGAGTCCAAATTTGAGATCTTTGGTTCCAACCACCGTGTCTTTGTGCGAAGCAAAAAACATGAACGGACGGACTCTACATGCCTGGTTCCCACCGTGAAGCATGGAGGAGGAGGTTTGATGGTGGGGGTGCTTTGCTGGTGACACTGTTGGGGATTTATTCAAAATTAAAGGCATACTGAACCAGCATGGCTACCACGGCATCTTGCAGCAGCATGCTATTCCATCCGGTTTGGGTTTAGTTGGACCATCATTTATTTTTCAACAGGACAATGACCCCAAACACACCTCCAGGCTGTGTAAGGGCTATTTGACCAAGAAGGAGAGTGATGAGGTGCTACGCCAGATGACCTGGCCTCCACAGTCACCAGACCTGAACCCATTCGAGATGGTTTGGGGTGAGCTGGACCGCAAAGTGAAGGCAAAAGGGCCAACAAGTGCTAAGAATCTCTGGGAACTCCTTCAAGACTGTTGGAAGACCATTTTCAGTGACTACCTCTTGAAGCTCATCAAGAGAATCCCAAGAGTATGCAAAACAGTAATCAAAGCAAAAGGTGGCTACTTTGAAGAACCTAGAATATAAGACATATTTTAAGTTGTTTCACGCTTTTTTGTTAATTATATAATTCCACATGTGTTAATTCATAGTTTTGATGCCTTCAAAGTGAATCTACAATTTTCATAGTCATGAAAATAATGAAAACTCTTTGAATGAGAAGGTGTGTTCAAACCTTTGGTCTCTACTGCATGTATATATATATATATATACACACACACAGATATACATATACACACTCAGTGTACATTTGAAGTGTACCAATGATAAAAATTACAGACCTATCCATTCTTTGTGGTGGGAAAACTTGCAAAATCGGCAGGGGTAACAAATACTTATTTTTCCTTCACGCTATATATTTATACACATACATATAAAACACACACACACACACACACACACACACACACACATATACATTCATATATATCTCAATGTCATGGAAAATATAAAAAATACTTGAGGACCCTCATAGATCCCCTCACTTTTTCTTTCTCCAACCGTTTGTCATGAGGAGACAGGAGCTAGCACTCCAACTGCCTTTAAGTAAAAAGCAATGTACAGAGATGTGAAGCAGCTTAATTAAAATGCAAGGATACCTCTTTATGCCCTGGTGACTGAAGAGGATGTGCATTGTCAACAGAGAGAGAGACAGGAAAAGATAATTAGGTTCTGAATTGATCAAAGGAAGATCAGACACCCTTTTCAAATAGCCATGGTCACTGCAGTTACAGTAAATCAGAAGACAGTATGTCTCCGGGAGAAAATATAGAATATTGGAATTTCTATACATCCAGTATTAATGAGACGTACATTTTCAGCACCGGGATAATTAGGCAAAGATACACATATTTTCTCTTAATTATAAACCCCACCAAAAGGCCCCAAATCTATACAACCGCCAGCAGCTAAGCCATGTTTGGTCTCTAAGGGTAGATAATATACCGATACAAAAGATGACACCAGTCTCAAACTTGTTCGCACTATGAGGAGTTATTGCATAAGTTGGGAGTTCCTAAAACCATGAAGGGCTGAGACCAGCCCACATCCGGGACCTTGTGAGGTCATCACAGAGGGATGTGTGGGTGGGACTCAGGGTCTGATAATAGATCAATCCCAATTATCATCAGTGTTCGTGCAGGGAGTTACATATCGTGTATGCATGGATCCCGTTTATTGACTGCCAAATCGAAGCGCTCTCCTTCAGCTAAACTGAATTGTCTCTATGACCGGTATAGTAAGTTCACCTGTTAATCCCTTTTATTTTCTGTAACTGTTTATGCTGTATTGTTTTGTCCCCCTTGTAAAAATCTTTAATATATTTTTCATAAATACTGTCTCCCTTTGGATTAAATATAAAATTTAATAATTTTGTTCCTTCTGTTCTGTAAACTACACCTCGAAGGCATAAGCTACCTTAAGCGGTGTCCATTTGACCAAGACAGAGTGGTGATGGCGGCGAGCAGTCTGGGGCTATCGTGATGTTAGCATTGACCGTTCTGGGCTGTATACACATATTCCCTGTGTTGGAATCCAGAGGTGTATATGCCATATGCTCACCGTTAATTTTCAGATAGCCGGCCTAGTGGTGCGAATAGGCTGTGGCCTTCTCCGTTGATCGTCGGCCAATCTTGTAATTGTCCGGACGATAGGAGGCAGCAGAGAGCTGTTTGCTCCAAAGATCACAGCGGGTAGTACTCGTGACCTTCCCGGCCTGTGTTATCAAGGATTTGTCGGATTAAGAAAGTCCTGACAAATTAATATTCCTGACACTCAACATACCCAAGCCATCTGCGGAAATTATGATCATTCATAAAACCATCTAATTTCCATATCACACACACTCTACAATGCAGTAAAAGCCAAATGAAACTAAGGAAATTAGCAGCATGTCTTTGGAATGTGTTAATACTGTATATAACTAATCTTTGCAAAATAACATGTTTTTAATATATATTTTATATATAACTTTGCTATGCTCCCATGTACAATTTTGGAAAACCAGTGTGACTCAAGAGAGCCGTTCACATTCTCTTAACATGAATAGTTCTCTATTAGCTGCTGAAAAATCATTTTTACTCAAGAGACATAATAACCAGTAAAGTCTAAGAAGTGTTTAACATTCAGTGGGCATTACAGCATCATACCGGTTGATCTGTGTATTAGATTGCTTACAGTTAGAATATGGATCAATGAGTAGTTATCAATGAGTAAGTATTTCAATCTGTTTATGCTGGATGTCTTTGCTACAGGGGATTTTCTATTTCTTTTGACAAAGTGGTAATACTAAATTATATTCTGCCATTTAATTTTATTATGAAGTACATCATTGATGAAAGTGGGCAACCTACAGCTTATTCATCATGACCACCATTAAAAATTAGCCAATGACATTTGAGATTTATTGACAGATCTAGTCCATCTAATGTCTGTGGCCCACCTTGGCAGTTGAATAAAAACAAAATTGTTTTTATCTACCAATAAATATCTCATATAGATGGTTGTATATCGACACAGGTAACAAAATAATCAAAGCATATCAATACAGCTGTCGGCCAAACTGCAATTTCTTCTAACTCCACTTAGGGGGTTTGGTTTTTGCTATCAAAAGGGAATCCAATAGATCCCTCTTTTCCATATCATATCTCTTTTTTTGGAAAGGTGGTAGTCCTCATACATTTACTATTCCCCAACTCCAGTCCTCAAGGCCCACCAACAGATCATGTTTTCAGGATATCCTTAGTATTGCTCACGTGATAATTATATATTGCTTCACCTGTGCAATACTAAGGAAATCCTGATAACATGACCTGTTGGTGGGCCTTGAGGACTGGAGTTGGGGAACCCTGCTTTAGGTCATGACCTGCATGACTCCTAGAGTCTGGATTATGATCATTATAAGGTAATCCTCAAAAACTTGTTTTTTGGACTAGAAGGCTTCTCTAAATATCTCTTTGCCTAACTTTATTAAGCCATATAATTTGAGGGAAGCATTATGCTTGGAGGTATACAATGCCCATATTAGATGATTTTACTCATGTTTTTGTAGGAAGGATAGTTGAGTTGATAAGTAATTTGTTGTGTCTTGGAACATATACCGTATTTAATGCATTTTATTTAAAGTAAAAAATGTGCATTTTTTTCCACTTTTTTTTTTTTAATAATAGCTTTCCTTTATTTTCTTATAAATCAGAATGAAGACATCTTAATTTTTGTCATCATTTTTTATTTTATACTATGTTGTGGTATAGGTCTATAGGCTAGAATATTAGCCTGTGCACTAACAGTATGCTCCTCCAACATACACATTTGATCTCATTACCGTTTAAAAAAAAATATTTACATACGGACTTTCTACAAATTAGGGAATTGAAGAATCTCTAAAATAAGAATCATATTTTGGGATATTTCATTTTTTTTTCAATTTCACCCTGCAGCTATCTTGAAATTTTTAGATGACTGGGCAAGGGCTGAGGACAGAATCTTTGCTTCTATGAATTGTGCCATCTAATTTGTTTAACTGAAATCTGTACAGCATACCTATTTATCTGACATTTGTCAAGGGAACTTGTTTTACCATTAGGCTCATAAACATTATATTGGACATCAAACCGTGAAATATCATTCTTTGAGTCTTACCTTGGTGTGTATGGCTCTGCTGGAGGAGGAGGGATGAAAAGGTCTTGGAGTGCTGTGCTATCTCTTTTCGTAGGTGTGCTGATTGTGCTTGATGGGGTAGCTGCTCCACTTGTGGGGCTCCTTGGTATCAGGGGCTTTAAGAGAAATCATATACTTATTGATACAAAATACTTGCATTAGTCAACCCAAATCAGCACAGATTCATTCTGGCACATTCTAAAATTTGTACATTATATTTTATAGTCTTCTCATATTCTAGAAAATAGTGTCCATAATGTGATGCTACACTTTGCTTTTTGACATGTGGTCAATAAAGTTTAAAAAACATAGCAAGCAATGCAGAAGATAGAAGAGTAAAAGTGGTGACTTCAAACTAAAGAGGCTGGTGCGAGGTGGGGAAAAAACCTAAAGAAGTTGTGGCTTCTTAAGTGCTTTTTCACAAGTGTGAAGCAATATGATAAGGTGGTGCACTGGTGGTGCGACAGCTAAGGATGGTTGTTCCTTGTGTGTGGGAGACGGCACAAGAAGAGAACGCACTCTGGAGCTGAGTAGGTTAAAAGCATCTAAGAGTTCAGTAAGGGAATGGTGCGCGTCACAGGGAGGTTTCCGATACCAATATTTGGTAAAACTTTGCTACCTTTATTTGAATCCACAGGTTGATACTTTTTTTTTACCAAATACTGTTATCAGAAACCTTACTGGGTAGCGCACCGTAACCTTTTATGAACTCTTCTTTGTAACAACAATAGCTCTTGCAGATGAATGAAAACACTTTACTCACGAATGAATGCGGTAACTGATATAAACGGTGTCAACCAATTTACAGTTCATAAGACCAGCATATGTACAAACATGATTTTTTTTGGGGAAAAATCTTACTGATAATACTCATAAATCAATCCCCTGATACATTGCCAGTAGAGATCATTGCATTTTTTTGAAATGCAAATTCACCAGATTTACCGAATAGTTATCAAAAGCTGTGGACGTGTATTAATTTGCCTCAGATCACAATACTGCAAAACCTCCAATAGCCTTGAGAAGATGTGTGCAATGCTCTGAGGTATTCTTGAACTATATCCAACTTCTTTCAAGCTGCAACACAAACACAGCCTTAAAAATGTCAATGTAGCCTCCCTCATCATAGAACCAGATAGAAACCAGTAGGAACCAACAGTCCACTTAATAGCACAACACGTGAAGTATCTTTTTATGTCGTTTTATTTTTTCAAAAATCATCCCTCTTCCTTATTTCTTAACAGACAGACCATTGTGTGCAGAACATGGACTCAAACGGACGGTGTCACTGTCAGAGGTAACATCCTGCTGTGAATGAGATGAGTGATGTGTCATATTCCAAAATACCCTGAAGTTCCTCCCAGCAATAGTCTGGCCTTGAGGCTAAGGAAGCCAATTATGAATTTCATTTTGTAGTGGTACTGCTCCTTTGTAGTAGCATACAGATTTTTCTTTTACCCTGACCATTGCCACTTATTCTATAGCTATGCATTTTGGATAACAAATTAATTTTTTAAAATATTTTCAACCCTAATTACTCATCGTTTACCAAAAAAAGGACACAGCAAGAAAAGCTAGATAGGTGGGTACACTTGCAGAAAGCCAAATGTGGCATCAGGCAGTACTGTGTCAAATTGGACTAGTAGAATGTTCTAAAGTAGGTGTGCAAAATCATGCAAAATTCATCCCTCTACCCAAAAATAATTCTAGGTAGCTAAATGTTCAAAAAGCTAGCACCTGCAACAGGGAGCAGTATTGATGTGGTGTGTACATTAGTCAAATTTTAATAGCAAAGCAGATATGCTAAAATAATTGCCTATGACATTCACATTTTTTGAGTTAGTCAGTCAAAGTGAAATGTTTGGATTTTGGGGAATCCACAACAAAAACAAAATTATTCAACCTTCCCAAAAAAGGAAGCTGAAGAAAAGCCAAAACATCAGCCCAGTTGCTTGTGACTAGCAAGCACATAGTCTGTGAGACAATTGTTTTTTCTTTAACATATACTGTACATTAATGTTTTGGAACTGCTTTCTAGTGCATTATGAATGAAGGAAAAATATGTGTAATTTCAATTCAAATCCAGCAGGACAGATACGCGTATCAGCTACAGCATATAACTGATCAAGTCACACTGAAACTGTCACTGGTGCTGGCACATCTCTACAGTATATCTGAGAATTAAATCTATTCACATTTGTACTCAAACTACTACAATAATTTTCTTCACCGCTGACCTTGTACAACACATAATTGTCTAGGGTATTTGTCCAATGCTTTAGGGCATTCTCATTCTACCTATTGGTTAACTTGGAGCTCAGCAGTCCTCTCACTATTCTAAATTAACTGAAAATGTCTGCCGCATTCCCTGTCTTGAGTTTAATACAGGCTATGATATTCCCTCCTGATTAGCTGTGCTATAGCATGTAATGTGATCGCTGGAATGCATAACGGGAAATCTGCGCAGTCATGCATGAGGTGATGCCTGCCTTCTGTGGCTGACGCATTGTCTTGCAGTGTGTAAAAAATCGGCAGGCTTTTTTTGTCAAGTTGCCACAAATTGAATAGCAAATTATTATATTTCATCTGGAAATACAAATTTGATAAAATTATACTAAAATTTGAGCCAAATTGAATCAATTTGAGGATCTATAAATCACATACTGTATATTTGTAGTATAAATGAGTAAGAGCCATGCAGTAGCATAGCATGGGTTGTCAGTGCCCAGGGCAATGTACGTATTTTACACCCCAACCCATGGTTATTGGTATTTCCCAAGTCCCTTCCACCAGTCCAGCAATGAACCCCTTATCTTTCAAGCATTTGTACTCTATATTTTAAAAATACTGATCTAATCATAATTTTCCCTTTGACACTCTAAGCAAAAACTAACTAAAAGAAACCTGACAGCTGATATCACTTCAGCCATATTTGTCTAACATTTTTGAGAAAATATAATTTAATAACTGCCGGTGACCAAGCAACACAAGAGAATAGTAGGACAAACAGGTCCCTGGTGGTTTCTCCCCGCCTACTTTCTCTGAGTGACAAGTCTCTCCCTGTGTGGGGAGAGACTTGTCACACTGCTGGAAACAGAGGAGGAAAAAGCTGCCTATGCTGCAAATCTCTTCTTTGGCTCTGTTGTCTTCATTGCCAACCACATTCCACATAACAATGTAATAATGAACTATGGGTTTAAAATGTGTAAGTAACTCCCAGAAAATAAACAGCTTTTCAAAGTAATTGTCTCTTCTTTCATAATACCCTGCATCAATTGAAACATTAATTTGTGGGTGCAGATAATATATAGAATATGCCCCCATATGCTGCTCCATAGAATATGCCCCCATATGCTGCCCCCATAAAATGCTCCATTTATTATGCCCCCATATGATGTTGCAAAAAAAAAAAAAAATGCATTACTCACCTCTCCTCCTCAGGACCCGCCACCTGAGATATTCACCTGTCCGGAGTCCATCGCTGCTCACCGCTGTCTGCAGCTTCGTGTGTCAGTGACTGTTCAGTCAGCAGAGGGCACAGCGTGCACTAACAACGTCATCGTGCCCTCTGCTGCCTAAACATCACTGACACAGGATGCAGCAGACAGCGGTGAGCAGCGATGGACCCCGGACAGGTGAATATCGCTATACTCATCCATCCTGGCGCGGTCTCTGCAGCCCCCCCACTTCTCCCACAGTCTCCCTTCCTGCCTTCAGTGGTCACATGATACCGCTCATTACACTCATGAATATGCACATATTCATGAGTTTAATGAGCGGTACCACATGACCGCTGAAAGCAGGAAGGGAGATCGTGGAGAAGCGGGGGGGCTGCAGAGACTGCGCCGGGGGGGTAAGTATGATCTCTGACACCCCTGCTCCACCTCCCCCGCCAACCCCCAGGTATATGACTCGTGTATAAGCCGAGAGGGGAACTTTCAGCCCAAAAAAATGGGCTGAAAATCTCGGCTTATACACGAGTATATACGGTACTTCATTTTCTGGAGTAATTTCAAGTGTGCTAACACTTTTGGTCAGGACTGTATATGGCTGAAATCATATAGCCCATGGATCAGGCAGCATGTATCAGCTGTCAGTTCCCTAGAAATTTGTCAAAATTATAACATTTAAATGTAGATTGTTATATTTTAATTACATTTTTGCATTTTTCATATAATTATGTCTTACCTTAACCCTAATTAGGGTTTGAAAAATTATGCAGTCTTGAAGTTTGTTAAAATGTTAGTTTTTTCCCAGATAATATTTTTTAAAAATTTGAAACAACTACCACAGCAGGTATTTATCTCTCCTCTTAAATAAGTCAGAGGAGAGGCAAGCAACTGTGGGAGAGCATAGTGAAGACTCTGTCATCTCATTAACTGCCTCTGCAGAGCACAGCAGTCAAAATATGAGTGTCATCAGATGCCATGCATGGATAGGTAACAACTGCAATGAAAATGCTCCTTTTAAGATATTGACAGAGCTTCATCTTTGTCCCTACATATGGAAAGCACAGCAGTAAATGACAGACTCATTTTGACTGCTGCACTTCACATAGGAACCTGCGGCACTGACCAAGATGTCACAGCAGTCACTGATTGCTTTACTCATCTGGCTTGCCAGCTGAAGGGAAAGCACAACTGCACAACTTTAATAAGAATCTGCACTGGGGATGGAATTTTGCGCTCCCATAAAATTTGGTGCCCAGGGAAACTTCCCCTGTTGGTTCCACCCCACACTATGCCACGTCAGTCAATATACTATTGTTAATAGCCCCTATTAATGGTGAAGTGAACTGAAAGTGTGTGGATGCTTAGCTTCTACTTCTAAGGCTACTTTCACACTAGCGTTTCCTAGAGCTGCGGATGGCCGCCGTGAAGCTCCGCCCATGGCTGCACCTCCTCCGGTCAGCTCCGCCTATGTGGGCGCATGACACTGCATGTGACCTGCATATCCTATCTTTAGCATTGGGTACGCAGGCCGTGCGCAGGTATGCGTTTGCCGGCGCATGCGTCCTTTTGACGGTGCGCCTACCTGCACCAAACGCACCATGTTGCATTTTGGTGCGCAAGGCGCACCGTCAAAAGGATGCATGCTTTGGCAATGCTAAAGATAGGGTACGCAGGTCGCATGCAGCATCATGCGCCCATAGGCGGAGCAGACCGGAGGAGGTGCAGCCGTGGGCAGAGCTTCACAGCGGCCGTGCGCAAAGTAGCCTAAGGCCGGGATCACACATGCGAGGAATACGGCTGAGTGTCGCATGTTAATACCCGGCACTGCCGCTGGCACTCGGATCGGAGTGCGGTCGCAAAGCAATAAATGGAGCCTCAGGCTCCACTCCTGAGTGCCGGTGGCAGTGCCGGGTATTAACATGCGAGACTCGGCCGTATTCCTCGCATGTGTGATCCCAGCCTAACTTAGACCTATTTAATTAAAGAAGTTGGCATTCATTACAGGTGTGCGTTTTACATTTCTTCTTTAAGACTGTTTTCAACCACTCAATCACTAAGATGCTATTGTATGTTTATTGTACCAGCCAGTGGTGCATACAAAAAGGTGATCTGACAAACAATTTCCCTTTCACATTAATAGATGTGCGAGATTCAAGGTAAAAGTCCAAGATTTTGTACCCATCGATATAGTAAAATACAGAAGACATCACTTTATTATACACAAAACGAAAGATGGACAGAGCTTTTCTAATGTGATAGCAGGCATTTGGGTATTTGCCCTTTTCCAAAATTCCCTAAGTGATCATGATACCATGACCTACTATACAAGTTGTTGTGTGCCCTCAGACTCAAGGATTATCTATGGATATCAACACAGTGTAATTCCAATTAGTTAGTACCAAAACTCAAACTACAAGATCTTTTTTTAAAGTAATCCTATATTTTTTTAAATTATTCAAGCAGCCATTTAAGTTACCTTGCACAAACCATATGAATAGTTTGCAGGCAATGAATACATATACTATTGATATTTAATAATGTTTGTTGATTAATAAATGGAGAAAATTACTTGTATTGTAATTTTCTGGAAAAAAATGATTTGTTGAAAAAAATCTGTTGGTATGGATTTTCTTTGAGTGCTTAGAGCAGTGCGTGCTATAAAGGGGAAAGCAGACTTGCAGAAAAGAGTGAAAGGGAAATAAGATACCAGGGATTTACTATAACCATTCACATCTTCTCTTATTCACTGTACCCAATTCTTGACGATGAAGACAGTACACATGTAAAAGGAAAAGTCCAAACAAGATGCAGGGCTTCAACCTATATACGGCAAAGGGTGAAATCTGCGCAAATCATCAAGTTGCTGCCAATTTAAAATCTGCAGCTTGTGTCACTTTGCACGGATTTCTCATTTTCATTGCTAACCAATGATAGGAATATGAGTAATTATTACCAAAACATTACCCCAATACTTACAATATGTGTCAATTGTTAACTTTCAATATCTATCAATTTCTCATTTTGCAAATTCATTATGGCATGCAAAAAAAAAAATATGTTGATAGACTGGAAGTTATGGCACAACCACTGGGTGGCCTGATATGGTCATATACTGTATATATCATATAGGACTCCAAATTGGGTATTACAGGGGTTGGACAAAATAATGGAAACACCTGGAAACATCAACAAAAGTTAGTTTAATATGGTGTAGGTCCACCTTTTGTGGCGATTACAGCCTCAATTCTCCGAGGTATGGATTCATACAAGGTGTGAATTGTTTCCAAAGGAATTGTAGCCCATTCTTCAGTTAAAACACCCTCCAGTTCTTTGAGCGACGATGGCGGCGGAAATCGATGTCTAACTTGAATCTCTAAATCCGGCCATAAATGCTCAATAATGTTGAGGTCTGGGGATTGTGGGGGCCAGATTAGATGCTCAGCTTCATTAGAATGTTCCTCGTGCCATGCTTTAACGATTCTAGCTGTATGAATTGGTGCATTATCATCCTGAAAGATGGCGTTCCCTTCCGGGAACAGTGCTTGAACTATAGGATGCACTTGGTCACCCAAAATGCCTAAATAAACGCGGCTGTTAATTCTTCCATGAAGGGATATCATTGGCCCGGCGGATCTCCACGAAATAGCACCCCAGATCATCACAGAACCTCCGCCATGTTTTATGGTTGGGAGAAGGCAGTCTGGATGGAATGCTTCTTTCTGCGGTCTCCAAACGTACACTCGGCCGGAGGTCAGAAATAGGGTAAACGATGATTCGTCTGAGAATATCACATGTTTCCACAGCTTGAGGGACCAATTCTGGAGGTTTCTACACCACTCTAAACGCTTGGAAACATTTGTCATTGAGAGCAGCGGTTTTCGAATTGCAGCTCTTCCGTGGAATCCAGATTTGGGCAGCTCCCGACGAACATTTTTCACGGAAAATGCGTTCTGTAGGTGTTCATTGAGCTCAGCAGTGATTTTCGGAGCTGTGGTCTTGCGATCCTCTCTCACAATTCGCTTTAGAGTCCGACGGTCTCTCTCAGTCAACTTCGACTTTCGGCCGGACCTGTGCTTTGCTGTGGACGTTTTTCCTTCTCTTTCAAACGCAGTCATTACTTTGGAGACAGTACCTCTTGACACGCCAAGCATTCGGGCACTTTCTTTTACACTAGCGCCTGCCATACGAGTACCAACAATTTGGCCTCTTTGAAAATCCGAGAGGCCTGCCATTGGTATCAGGTTTTCATCAATGTTCTTACAATTCTGTAAAACAAACAGTTAATTTACAAACAGTTAATTTACATACACATATCACATAACACAAATAATCAACTACAAAACATTACCATATGTCACATTTTGCATGTTTATAACATGTTCGAAGATTATGATGCCAAAACGTTAGGTGTTTCCATTATTTTGTCCAACCCCTGTATAATCACCCTTTTTTTTTTTTTACTTACCTGCTTATTTTTTTGTTTGGTTGCTTTTTAGCTTACCTCCTTTAGTACAGGGATATGATGTATTGCTAATGCTTAGTTACAGTGCCTACTGGGAGTCTACGGTAGTCTGAGACACTCGTCTTGGTTCAGATCGATGCTCTTGCCCTCTACCAGCTGCTTGGCTTCTTCAGATTGGTTCCATGTGTTGCTGTATGTTGTCTCAGTGATATGCAATTACCATTTAAATAGAGGAGAAATATTCCATAGTATGACATATGCTGGAGCATGACATGTGGTTTCCCCAAAAATTGCAGGTAAAAAAACTTTATAGAAAAATACAGTATATAAAAATCTGTGCATTGCTATAGGAAATTAGCAATACTGAAAAAACATTGTATTACATTCCATACAATGATGATCTGTAATGTGATTTGGTGCATGTATTGGGAAGAAGTGGTATTGTTTGTATGGGAGGTAGATTGGTAAAAAAAAGAAAGAAAATATTCTCTAATCAACCATCAGATTTGGCTCCAAAGACTAACATTCAGAAACATAAGAATTCACTTTGATTTATACACTACCTCCCACTGCTAGATGATAAATTATTTGCTGCTCTATCCTTTCCGCTTCATTTAATGTACACACAGGTCTATTTTATTCTGAAACGCATTATTACATATGCAATGTAGTCTAAAGCAAATATCAAAGAGGATGATCACGAACATCAAAGTTGGAAGTCATAGAAAACACGAAGCAGAGGGAAAACCAAGATTCTTTTAATTTCCTACCATATTGCTAGAAGTGTGATTCATTTTACAGGGAGATGGCAGCAAGGTAAGAATCGCAAATCATCCACATTGAAGATGCAATTTACGACTAGAAACCTATTAGCTGTGAATAGAGAATACATTTTCAAGCTAAAATTGATAGAATAAAGTGTGTTTGAGAGCAGAGTCCTACTTATATCTTATTTTAAAACAAAATTTCCAGATAATTATTCTAATAATAAAAATTCTGATTTTTCTTGCCATAGAGCTTATGTACACAAATGTACCATAGTGTATATGCATTAGTCATATATATTTAGAACAAAAAATTTGTTTAGACCCCATCCTGAGAGATGAGGAAAACTTTTCTAAAATATTTTTTTGTTCAGGATCTTTTGTATCTTTACCACAGTGAAAATTTTATCAGAAAATTACACATTTTCAAATAAAGTTTTGATATTAAGAACATTTTTTTTATATATAAATATTTAGCTCTGTACCATCCATAAAAATATCTGTTTTCCACTGGCCACGAGAGCAGGTATAATAGACAAACACATTCAGTTTCCAACAGCTCACTGGACACCTTTGCTGTGCAGATTGGAACAGAGTCAGCAGAGTTATCTCCTTATCAGAAGTTAGTAGATTTTTGTACAGCTGGATGTCTAGATAATGCAGAATAATAACACTATACATAAAGACATGGCTCGGTATGCATCTTTCCTGTGACTCTTGGCTGGGTGGGATGAGGCTGGGTCCATTAGTTATTGGAGACTGTAATAATACAATGACTACCATTCTCTTCAGATCCTTATAAGCCCCTACACTCTCCTGTGTGGTCTATACAGGAAATAAGTAAATGTATTGACCCTCCAGTGAAGTTTAAAGCTAAAAAAAAATATTTTCAAGAAGAAATCCAATCGGCTTTAATCCCAAACATATTACACTAAATATTCAGTGTCATGCACATTAATTTAGAAAATAGAAACTTAAAAATAACATTTTTCCTTTGCAGTTTCATTAGATATTCAATGCACGCAGTTTTAGCCTATTGCTTAATAAGGCTGGAAATAAACACCTCTGGAGAGGCCACAATGGTTTATTCATGATGAATGTAGGACTCATTAAGCGGTCTTCACAATCTTGGTCAAGAGCAATGATCTAAACAATCAATAAGATAAACAGGTTGTGAAAAGGGTCAGGAGCATAAATCGCAAGAGAAATCCATTGTGATAGGAGCCAGTCCTACACTATACTAATCAAGAGTGACCTATAAAACTAAATAAAGGACTTGGGATTAAAGGTCGCAGAAAAAGTAACATATATTAAATATTTTATACCCAAAAATCTCATTATAGACGAGCTACAAAGGCAAAGAGACATTTAAAAGAAACCTGTCACCTCATTTTTCGCATATAAGCTGCGGCCATTCTAGAATGCTGTAGATAAGCCCCCCAATATAACCTGAAAGATAATCAAAACAAGTTAGATTATACTCACCCGGGGGCGGTCCGGGTCCGATGGGTGTCGCGGGTCCGGGTCCAGGTCCTCTCATCTTCATGCGATGACGTCCTCTTTCTTGCTTCTGTCATAATTCTCTGCCCTGTTGAGGGCAGAGCAAAGTTCTGCACTGCGCAGGCGACGGGAAAGGTCAGAGAGGCCCAGCGTCTGCGCACTGCAATACTTTACTCTGCTCTCAACAGGGCAAACCAGTACGCCTGCGCAGGAGCCGTGAAAGAAGCAAATAAGAGGACGTAATCGCAGGCGCCGGACCTGGACTCGCGACACCCATCGGACCGGACCGCCCTCCGGGTGAGAATAATCTAACCTTTCTAATCTTATCTTTCAGGTTACATCGGGGGCTTATCTACAGCATTATAGAATGCTGTAGATAAGCCCCTAATGGCGGTGGCCGCAGCTTATATGCGAAAAATGAGGTAACAGGTTTCCTTTAAGGCATGATACATTTAGGCTAACTTTCACACTTCAGGTTTTCTGCATCAGGCGCGATGCGGCGAAATGTGTAAAAACCGGATCCGGCGCCTGTTGCCACCGGGTCCAGTTTTTTTCCCATAGAGTTTCATTATCACATACGGCGCGTCCGGTTTTTGCCAGATCCAGTCAAAATTGCCAGTCCGGCATCTGGAAAAAACGTTGCATGCAACGTTTTTTCCAAACGCCGGACCGGTTTTTCGCACTGCGCATGCCCGGAAGACCTTCTCTGCCAGGAATATATCCGGCAGAAAGAAGGATCTGGTGTCAGCGTTTGCGGCCGGATCCGGTAGTCCGGTTTTTCGCCGCATCGTGCCGGATAAAGAAAACGGAAATCTGAAAGTAGCCTTAGACATCTGCTTCATGTAAGACATTATCTAGCGTAAACACTTAAACATTACATCAGCAGTAATTTATTAACTTTTTTATCACACACATCCAATACCCAGTACATCATTTTGATTTAATGTAAGATCACAAGTAAAGTCAAATGACACATTAAGAAGGTTATCCCATGAATTTTTTACATACCAAAGTTGTAAAATGCTGTAAATTGATAGTTCTAAAGGGACTTGCAGTATTTCATGCATACAAATATGTTTTTCATTTATTTGCTTGCTTATCTGTTGCTATTCTGTGATGCCACAGACAGGCTCATTGCAGAATTAGTCTCCTTCTCCTTCTGACAGCTAACAATACAGTTGCTTATTTAAATTAAAGGACGGGTTTTCTCAGCTATATCACTATGCTGCTGAGACTCTGCTCTTTACCTGACAAGCAAGGCAGCGGTCAATGAATAAAAGGAGACTCACTGTCATTAGAAGTGCTGCCAAGACCGAAGATGATGTTCAAGTTGTTTGTTTTCAAAGCTCATCTTAATAATCATAATAGTCTGATCTTTTCCTCAGGTCCATGCAAACACAAAGTAAACCCAAGAAAATCAGAGTGAAAGTGATTCTGTGGTCAAGTATGTCTCCAGATCTTAACCTAACTGAAACACCTATGGATAATTCTCAAGAGACAAGTTGATCATCACTCCCCATCCAGCATCCAGGCTTGAAGCAAAGTGATTCTTGAAGAATGGAAAAAGATATATGTTGCAATATGTCACCAATTTGTTCATTCCATGCCTAGAAGACATGCTGTTGTCCTTAAAAATCATGGAGGCAATATATAACATTATATATACTAGTTTTTGATGTGAGGTGTATTAATTTTTGCAACAACTAATTTAAGTAAAGATGAAAATTTTGTAATGAAAATTTTATTATTAACTCACTTTCTTGTTTTGGGCTAAAAAAGTTCTGTGAAGCGCTTTTGCTCAGTTGTTGTGCACGATTCACATGTCTACATAGGAGAATGATCAGAAATGAGCATTCCTATGGATGCTGGTCTGTGTTGTTAGCATGTATAAATGTATATGCTGTCTCTCCTCCCTGGCAATGAGATGAAAACTATATCAATATATATATATATCAATGGGCTAAAAATAGGGTGATTCTAGCTAAAACCGGTTGAGTAAAATTGTCTATATGAAGGGGAAAGTCTCAACAATTTATCTAAATGAAGTTCCTCATTCACAGACCTCAAAACAGCCACAGCGACTGCATGTGTGATACAATCTATGCTCGTATAACCCCCTGTGTGTGTGCATGTACGTGCATGCGTGCGTGTATATATAAAAACACATGCATAGTGGGTGATATGTATTGAACGCATCACCAATTTTCTAAGTAAATATATTTCTAAAGGTGCTATTGACATGAAATTCTCACCAGATGTTGGTAACAACCCATCTAGTCTAAACAGGTAAAGAAATCAAGCCATAGATGTACGTAAATTAAGTTATGTGTAATAATGAGAAATGACCAAGGAAAAAAGTTTAACTGATGGCCTATAAAATGAGTTGCCACAAAATAAACGTTTCATAATGGGTAAAACCAGTGAGCTGTCTCAAGACCTTTGCAACCTTATTGTTGCAAAACATACAGAGGACACTGGTTACAGAAGAATTTCTAAATTATGTAAGGTTCCATAATATGGAAGCAGAAAGAACTCTATTTCACCATACACTGGCTATGACCAGGTACTCCCCGCAAGATTTCAGAGACAGAGGAGTGAAAAGAATTATCAGAAGAGTTGTCCAAGAGCCAACAACCACCTGTGGAGAGCTACAGAAAGACCTGGAATCGGCATGTACAATTTTTTAAAAGAAAGCTATATAAGTAATCCCCTCAACATCCATGACCTGTATGCGTACCCACCACGGAAGACTCCATTGCTGAACAAAAGCATGTTCAAGCACGTTTAAAGTTTGCTCAACAACATTTAGACAAGACTGTGTAATACTGCGAGGATATAGTCCGTTCATATGAGACCACAATTGAACTCATTGGATACCATAATAAACACCATGTTTGCAGATCAAAAGGCACTGCATATGACCTCACAAACACCATATCAACAGTAAAGATTAGAGGTAGGAATATCATGGCGTGAGGCTGCTTTTCAGCATACGACACTTGTAAATTTCATATGATTGAAGGAGGCATGAATGGACAAATGTACTGAAACATTCTTGAAAAAAAGTCTGCTGCCATCTATCAGGATGATGAAGATGAAATGAGGGTGGACATTTCAGCAAGACAAAGATCCCGAACACACAGCCAAGGAAACTCTCAACTGGTTTCAGAGAAAGAATAATTCAGCCAATCACCTGATCTGAATCCAATAGAAAATTTATGGAAAGAAAAAAAGCTCAGAGTTCATAGAAGGAGCCCAGGGAACCTTCAAGATTGTGTGGAAGAATGGTCCATAATCACACATGAGCAATGTATGCGACTAGTTTTTCCATACAGGACGCGGGATAAAGCTGTCACCACCAACAAAGGCTTTTGTATGAATTTCAGTAAGTGTGTTCAGTACTTTTTCCCTGTGTCATTTCTCCTTAGTACATATAAGTTAATTTATGGTCATCTACAGTTTGATCCCTTTGAGTGTATGGATTGGAAGAGTTGCTAGCGACATCTGGTGAGAATTTTGTGTTAATAGCACCTTTAGAAATATATTTACTGTGGTGTGACTGGTGGTCGTGTGGTTAATGGGAGGTATGTATCACAGGGATGGCAGCACCCTGTGATGTAGCCCAGAGTGTTTTTCTGAAGTGTATGTAAATTTTTAAGTAGCTGTTGTTCACATTTGGGTCCGGGCTACGGGTAGCTCTGAGAGTTGGGAGGGTCTGGCTACCAATGTACCTGACTCCGTGGTGAGGGGAGGCTCACTGTACCCCGTTTTGCCTGAAGAGGTGTGTGTGGTTATGAATTTGAAGACCTGTGATCAGACCATGTGATCCATACCTCACCTGTGGGTGTGGTTACAACTATATAAGGAAGGTGTGTTGCACATGAGAGTGTGAGGGAGTCTGTCAGAGTGTGGACAGACTTCCATGTGCCCAGGCGGGATCCTACAGAGCAAGAGGAGTGGACGGGCTTGACAACCGTGAGTAATACTGACCGGGGTCAGTGAGAAGTGCTTATAGGATGCCTCTGAGGATAAGAGGGATCGGGAACCTGCATGGCCAGCAGGTAATGGAATGGAGTCTGTGTTACACTGACAAGGGTCAGAAAGAGACTGTATTTTGTGCTATATTTTCATGCTAGTGAAAAGTGGCTATAGGGTGCCTCTGAGGATAAGAGGTACCCGGGAACCTGTGTGGCTGACAACAACAGGTAACGAACAGGAGTCCATGTTACATTGACCGGGGTCAGTGAGAGACTGTATTCATTTGTTAAAGCTGAATGTGTAACAGACAGTGTAATGGCTGCTGCAACTGTTTTGGTAATAAACTGAATGGACTCGTTTTAACCCTAAGTCTCCCAGTGTATGTTTAAAGACCTGCAGAGCTTCTTCATTGCTCCCCGGCATCGCGCTTCTGCGCAGGCGTACTTATCTGCCCTGTTGAGGGCAGAGGAAAGTATTGCAGTTTGCAGGCATCGGGAAAGGTCAGAAAGGCCCAGCGCCTGAGCACTGCAGTACTTTGCTCTGCCCTCAACAGGACAGGCTGCACAGGAGCGCGATGCTGGGGAGCGATGAAGAAGCAGGAGGGCGGCATCACAAGAAGATGAGAAGTCCCGGACCTGCGACACCCATCGGACCGGACGGCCCCTCTGGGTGAGCATAATAAAACTTATTTTTCTTCTCTTGCAGGTCGGATCAGGGGCTTATCTACAACATTATAGAATGCTGTAGATAAGCCCTGAAAGGCAGTGGCCTCATCTTATAGCGGCCAAAACACGTGACAGGGTCCCTTTAAATGAGAAACTTATGTGAGTAGTCATTAAAATGATGTATTATTTGTCACGCTAAACTGGGCATGAATACAATCTATACTAAATACAATGTACACTATATATAAGCTATAATATACATATAATTCACACTATATACAGAGAATGTACACTATCTATACTACATACAGACAATGTACACAACAGTATATAGGCAGTGGACACTAATTTATAGACAATGTCTTCTATATACAGAGAATGTACACTATATACACTATATGCAGTGTACAGTATATACAATATATACTCTATGTAGTCAATATATACTACAGACAATATACACTACACTATATACAGTGTATATAGTTCATATGCAGTGTATAAAAAACAATGTACACTGTATATAATCTATACTGCATACTGAAAATGTTGAGTACATACAAAGTACATTATATACAATCCAATGCATACTATATACAATCTATTCTACATATATGGATTGTATACTATATACAATTTATTCTACATCCAGACTGTACGCAATGTATGCTATATATAAGGTACATTACTATTATTTTAATTTTATTTTTTTTGTACTTTGTAAAAACAGGGGTGTGGCTCCCCCTTTTTGGGCTGTTCATTTTGCTTATAAAGCTTTCCACCTGTGGGTATCTTAACAGTTCGGTCCCAGGTCCTGCTCTGCCCCTTTCTATTTTTACATCTGCTGACACGGAGTGAGGTGAACTACAAGAGATAGGCATTGTCCTGATTGAGTTATACCTTTACACGGTAGGATGGCTTTTAAGCTTTTTCGACCAAAACAGTGTTAACCAAGTAGTCCCCTATGTTACTTACATGTACTATTACTATTTATTTACTTAGTGAAGGTTATTTGCTTATTTTGCTTTTATCTTAGGATCTTAATGAATATTATATACAGATCATGGATGCTAGGTACAATATCAACCCATGAATGACTTGTACAATCCATACTATGTATTTTATACTATACACATGGATGATAGAGGACTTGCCAGTGTCACCACCTCTGTTGTTCCTCTAAACTTCACACAGGACTACAAGTTCACCAAAGGGCCTTTTGCTCTTTTGTTTCTTAAATTATTCCTGCTTGCTCCCCTGTGTATTTTTTATCTTTTAAAATCAGCCATTCCCCCTCAGTAATGACCATAAAAATTGGCACTAAATAAAAAAGCCTGCATCTCTGGAACCAAATGGTGGATTTAACCCCTTAATGACCACCAATACATCTTTTTACTGACCTGAGATATAGGAGACTAGCATCCCACAAGGGGTGAATATCCAGCAGCTGTCGTCTGTACACTATAAATGACAACTTGCTGCATCAGCCACGATCATTGTTGGCACTGACATGGCAGTTTTACCCCTTGATGCTGCTGCCAATAGTGACTACAGCACTGAAATGGTTAACAGTGTGTGGGGTTCCTCTTTAACCCTATTAGCACTATGACAATTCACAGCTAAATAACGGCCTTAGAGTCTGCCAGATATAGGGACCTGTTCAGAAGCTCGCAACATTTAGGTGCTAAAAATATTTTTTTTATTTCCGGTCATGCTACGTTGCATAAATTCCTGAGATGTATCTGAAGGGTTAATAAAGTACCTGACAGCAATTTTGAATATGTTGACTGATGCTGTTCTTAAAATCATATCACTTCAGGGGTTTTACAATATATAGGACCCCCAATGTCACTACAAAACTGAATAGGTCTCTAAAAAATAAATTTTGTAAATTTCCTTCAAAAAAATAAAAAAATTACTAAATGTTTAAACCTTCTAAAATGCTAACAAAAAAAGAACATTTTACAAATGGTGCTGATGTAAAGCAGGCATGAGGGAAATGTTATTTAGTAATGTTTTGTGTGCTGTGACTTTTTGTATTAAAGGAATGCTCAATGTTTGAAAATTGCTAATTATTGAAAATGTGTCAAATTTCTGATTTTTTTTTAATAAACACAAAATATATCGACCTAAATTTACCACAAAGTGCAATGTGTCACAAAAGAAAACCTGACTAAAAATCAATGGGATACCTTGACGCAGTCCAGAGTTATTACCACATAAAGTGACACTGGTCAGATTTTAAAAATGTGGCCCGGTGACTAAGGGGTTAGAAAACAAAAACACCAGATTACTCAAAGGAGTAGTAGGAGTAAGCAAAAATGCTCGCTGACCTACTGACGTGTCCTCTTTAAAGCAGGTAGCCAAGATACTAACCCAATAACCTGTAGCAGTGTAGGGTTTTGCAATTAGCCCTTTAGCGCATTGGGGCCCTGGGCAATTGCCCAGTTTGTTCACCTCATCCATCGCTGTCCCTGACTATGGAGAGAACTGACTGTAGTTCGAATGACTGAACATGTGCATGCCCACGAGCACTCAGCTTACAAGAAAGACAAGCAGTATGCTATACCTTATTATTATTTATTTAGTTATATCGCACCATATCGAACCATTGATATTGGTGCTGTACATGCGAAGGGGTTACATACACATTACAGATATCACTTACAGTAAACAAACTAACAATCACATACTGATACAGAGGGAAGAGGACCCTGCCCTTGCGGGCTTACATGCTACAGGATGGCGGTAAGGGAGACAGTAGGTCAGGGAGTTGCAGCAGCTCCGGCATTGGTTGAGGTGATAGTTCCGGTAGTTTTGAGGAGGCAGCGGGGTCATTGCAGGCTGTAAGCTTTCCTGAATAGGTGGGTTTTCAGGTTCCTTCTGAAGGATACGAATGTGGTTGATAGTTGGACGTGTTGGGGCAAAATTCCAGAGGATGGGGGATATTCGGAAGAAGTCTTGGAGGCGGTTGGGTGAGGAGCGAATAAGTGTGGAGGAGAGAAGGTGGTCTTGGGAGGACCGGAGATTACGTAAGGGAAGATATCGGGAGATTAGTTCAGAGACATATGAAGGAGACAGGTTATAAATGGCCTTGTAGGTCAGTATTAGAAATTTGAACTGGATACGCTGAGGGAATGGGAGCCAGTGAAGAGATTTGCAGAGGGGAGAAGCGGGGGGAGTAGTGAGGAGAGAGATGAATTAGTCAGACAGCAGAGTTAAGGATGGACTGGAGAGGTGCGAGGGTGTTAGCAGGGAGGCCACAGAAAAGGCTGTTGCAATAGTCGAGGCAGGAGATGATGAGGGCATGCACAAGCATTTTAGCAGATTGAAGGTTGAGGAAAGGACAGATTCTGAAAATATTTTTGAGTTGGTGCGACAGGAGGTGGAAAGAGCTTGGATGTGCGGTTTGAAGGAAAGGAAGGTTACTCCGAGGCAGCGGTCTTCTGGTACGGGGGAAAGCGTGATGTCGTTAATTGTGATAGATAGGTCAGGTAAGGAAGATCTGTGATATGGAGGAAAGATGATGAGTTCAGATTTGTCCACATTGAGTTTGCGGAAGCGAGAGGAGAAGAAGGAGGATATGACTGATGGACACTCCGGGATTCTGAAGAGCAGAAAGGTGACATCTGGGCCAGCTACATTATTGCAGAATACCAGGAGGTGTTATACGATGCAAGAAAATGTTATAGCTTTTCACTTCATTGTTTACTATAACATGTACCATTAATTGAAAATACTATAATTCATGATCCATACAAGGAATATTATGTTACGCTATGTTACCCCTTTAGGCTCCTTTTTAATCATGTACCTTGACTCATTCTGCATGAAAAATATTGTAGATTACTGATTGATTACTGAATATCAATCTGATTTCATATATTATTACTTCTTACACTGGGCTCACACTTTGCAGCCATAGCAGGTATTAGTTGCAATTTTATGAAATTGCATTCGTACTTCAGTTTGTTTTTTACAATGATTTTCTGAAACTATGACAATGCCAAGGTGTTTTGCCATGATTTTGGACATTTAAACAACATGTGTAGCCTCAACATATGCGCCAAGCCGTGTACAAGGGAATTCCACATTTATTCTGTTTTTCAATCATTTTGCATTGTTGACCATGACTTCGCCTAAAGAGCTAATAAATTAGAACAGTTAGACTTGCTGAACCATAGGTGGAATGAATCAGAGTGTTACGCTGCAGATGACGGTGGCGAGAGTGGACCCTCTGGGCCGTGACGCCGAGCCCTCCCCGAGCGAGCGCACCAAGTGGACCGACCCCTATACAGGGACCGTTAGGGAACAGACTCGGGAAGTTCAAGCGCCACGGCAGCCAGGACCAGGGGTCGGCTCAGGAGAGTGAGCAGGTGATGAGGAACAGAGGAAGATCCGGAGAGAGACCAGGGAGACCAGGGTCCAGAAGCTGAGGGAGAAGGACGGAAGAGGATGGCGGGAACCAGGTAGAGGCAAACTAAAAAGGGAAGGAGACACAGAGGTTACCAGGAGGCACAGGCAGGAGTCTAAGAGGGAACACAGGAGACACAGGCGGGAGACACAGGGATTATCAGGCAGAAGGGATACAAGACACAAGGGGTTAACCAGCGTGCAAGCTTGCAGGAAACTAGCAGAGAGCGCGGCCTAGACATAAGAGAGGTAACTCAATAGTCAGGCGCCTCCACTGAGGGAAGGCGGCCTGAAATACCTGGTGGTGAGTTCTGATAGGTCAGGAGGCTGGTCCGGGTCAGGTCACGCCAGGCGGGTAGCTGACGGCAGAGGCGCGCGGCTTAACCCCCCGGCGCGTGCGCAGAGGCATGGTGCGCGCGGCCGAGGGAAGTGGAGGAGAGCGTCGGGCCGCCGGCCGCCGGAAAGCGAGGAGAGCGGGAGCGCGCGTCCAGGACGCGTCAGAGGAGCAAGTCGGACCGGAAGCGGGGGTAGTGAGTATGGCAGCGGGAGCGGCGGAACGGGGAGCGGTGCTGACAGAGAGTCTAGCATTACAAATGTGGACATTTTCTTTTTTTTAACTCCTAGTGCAATGTAACTCAGACTGTATGAAGGACATGCTAAGTACCGCTCAGCACTCATAAGCAAAGGATTCTCATATTATGGACTTAAAGCGAATTTAATCTGTGTTACATTATTCTTTATTCTGTACTTTGGGTTTTTTCATTTTAATTATTAATACAATTACTTTTGTGACATCAGTTGACACAGTCAGATTACCAAATATGATATGTTAAAAACAATTCATACGGTATATTAAATACTGGTATTTGGATTATTCATCTAAACGTCCATTAAGATATCCAACAGATTCAATCACATGGTACCACAACTGCGTCCAATATCTAGGCTTATCTATTCATTTCTGGATGTCACCAGCACCATATTTAAAATACAATCATTTTGGGGGGTTTCCTATTTTCTTGGGCTCCACTAGTTAGTCCATTAATTCAGATGCTTTGCGGTTTCCAGTGCTGTAGTTTTTCATACCATCAGTAAAAATATAATAACTTATTTTTAAAATGTTATGTCTGATTTCAGTAAGAAGCAGAAAAAAATAGCAGATCAAAGTTACAATTATATTATTATGTTCCTAAATTTCAATACATGTCGTTGGGGGATAAGGGGTTCAATACTGGACTGGTGAAAGGATTAGGCCTGTTTCACACATCAGTTTTTTTGTGTCAGTTAAAATCCGCCAAAATGGCGGAAAGCGGATCCGTTGTTAACTGAAGTGAACGGATGCCACTGGACCATTTTTTTGACGGATCCGCCGAATGAAGAATTTTAAAGGAACCGCTGCCCGGGAAGGAGAGAGAGCGAGAGAGAGCGAGAGAGAGAGAGAGAGAGAGAGAGAGAGAGAATTTTTTCTGTCCGCCAGAAATGATTTCAGGGTTAAGTGTCCGCCTGACTTGATTCCTCCGGGCATGCGCACTATAAAAATGCGGATCCTTCAGCACAAAAAACGTTACATGGTCCGTCCAGGCATCTCGGCGGATGGAAAAAAATTGACGGATCCGCAAAAAAAACAGATCCAACGAATGGCCATCCGTCAAGATCCGCCGGTAATGCAAATCAATGGGGAAAAAAACGGATCCGCCAAAAAAAGGCGGATCCGTTTTTTTTTGCAAAAACCACAGATTTTGACTGATGGTCAAAAACGGAAGTATGAAACAGGCCTTAGGAGACATAAGATACTCGCCTTACCCAGGCCCACTGCTGATAGATATTAGACTATCATGGAAGCAACCAGCTATGTACATTGTATGGGGTCCTCCAGTCTCTCCCTCACTCATTCACTCACCTCTGGAAAGGAGGTCAATGGGAGTCCAAAGCTTCATATGGTTTGTCTCATTAAAGTCAATTGCCAGATGTGTGGAAATCTAAATACCAATATTTCATGCAACCAAAAAGCCATGGTGGTGTGCTTATGCTGTGGTGTGAACCTAGCCTTCCATACCAGTGGTAAAACATCAGTTATTTTCCCCGACAAAAATTGCTACTGAAATTCAAATATTTGACTTTCAGTAGAAAAACTGTAAAAAATGTTAGCAATTATTAAAGCAGCACACAACAGCAATGATATCTAAATTAGCTAACTTAATGGATTAATAAGCATTATGGTTTGGATGATAAAATCCATTACATATTCCTCCTTATTCTTTGTTCAGTTTAACATTCCCCAACCTCAGTTTTCTCTCAACTGACATTTCAAATCATCTTTTTAACTGGTCTCCATTAGATAAAGCCAAATTCTAGTAAAACCCCCAAAACTGCAGGTCAACCCAATAATCACCCCACAATGTCTTTCGCTCTAAACCAGTGTTTCCCAAAGTCCAGTCCTCACGGCCCCCAACAGATCACTTTTCCAGATCTCCATAGTACTGCACAGGTGATGGACATCAGAAATTACCAGATGTTCTCACCTGTGAAAAAAACTAAGTAAAATCCTGAAAATCTGATCTGAAGGAGGCCGCGAGGACTGGACTTTGGGAAACACTGCTCTACACGAATTCTCAAAAATCTCTGTGTGAACATACCCTAAGGCCATGTGCACACGCTGCGGTTTTTGCTGCGGTTCTGCTGCAGTTTTGACCGCAGCAGAACTGCAGCAGTTCTGCAGACAGTGTACAGTAGCATGTTATCCTATGGGATTAACATTCTGATGTGCACATGCTGCAGATTTTTACCTGCGGAAAAGCTGCGTTTTTTTTTCCGCAGCATGTCAATTGTTTCTGCGGATTCTGCTGCGGTTTGCCACCTATTCCATTGTCCAGGTGGCAAACCGCAGGGCAAAACCGCAGGACAATCCGCAGGAAAAACCGCAGGTCATTTTACCTGCGGTTTTACCTGCGGTTCTGCAGATATGAATCCGCAGATGAATCTGCAGTGTGTGCACATAGCCTAAAGGTGCTTCTACACATGAAGCTAGATTTACAAAAGGAGTGTCCACCTTTGAAGATATGGAAAGTTTCCATATTTGAAAAACATGCTCTTATATTTAACTTTTTTTTTTTTTACAATTGTTATAGTTTTTCAAATTGCTCTTCTTTCCTCCCATTGCATTCACTAAGAACTAAAAGATGCCTGCTAATAAGAAAGAAAATGATGCTGACATAGGCGATTGTAAAAGCAAACAAGCCAATTCTTGCTGATCGCACGATTACTGCACGTGTTCACACTGGACAAAGATTGGAAATTTCTGCTCGATATAACAGATTTTACAAGATACTCGTTTCATGTTCTAGGAGCTTTAGCACACCTGTATAGATTTTGGACAGATTGAAAGCTTAATTGTCATGTTCTTCTCTTGACAATCGGAGATGGAACATAACAGTGACGTAGGGAAGACAGAACAAGATTCACAAGAATGTCTGCCTGTTCTTAAACTAATGTGGATATCAAACTAAAATCACCCGAATAAAAGGAATACAAACATTAGAAAAGTACTGAAAAAAAAATCACAACTCTTCTGAAATAAAAAAAAAAACTAGCCATCTCTTTCATCCACAACTAGAGAGAAAATACTGTACTAACAATACCGGAAGTGCTAAAAATCTAGTAACATAAAATTGCTTACTGATATACGTGTCCAGGAATAAGTTTTCATTTCATCATCATACCACTAAAAAAATAAGATGACACTTATTATCATTCAATTTTCATATCAATAGAATATGCAGCAGAAGCTTCAGCCATTAAATCAGACTAATAAGTAATGAGTGTGTGGATTTAAAATACAATGGCAGCAATATTAATGAGATCTTCTCAAGCAGCAGGGCTATCCATTATCCGAACATGCCACAATATTCCACAACAGACAAAATGCATATAATATTTCAGTGGTCTACAGCAGTGCATTCTCAGCAGTGACCCCATAAATTGTATTCCGCAACAGCGTTCCAATAATGCATTCCGCCCCCTTGCCCTCCATCATACAGAATGGTCAGTGAGAAGCACAAGCAAAGACATGCATGCTCATTTCCAGGAGAGACTGTGCTAGTAGAAATTCTGATATGGCAAAATGAACCCATAAATGGCCAAGCAATGAACAAGAGCACATCTACTGCACAACAAGCCTTGCTCAATGTAAGCAGCTTGAATGAATCACATTAAAAAGGACACCTATATACACTAAATTAAGGGGGGATTATCCAATTCAAACAGTTCTAATTTACATTTTACTCTAGGAAAGGTTCACACATTTGGTACCCAATGGACTTTCATGGGTCTTATGTTAAATACTTATAGAAATTCTCCGGGATATATAACGGATACATGCAGTCTTGTGTCTAGGGATGGACTAAAGGGAGTAGTGCTTGAGAGAATCAAACACCAAAGAGAAACCATGCACCAATTAGGCGTTGTGCCAGGCATAACATAGTAGAATTTTTTTCCAGAGTGTTTTAACAAGCACTCGTGATTTTTTTTTCTTATTGTCCCCTGTTCACAATCATGGGTGTGTAGAGCGCTTATTTAAAGGAAACCTGTGTCGTCATTTATACCGGCTAAATTACCCCCAATGTCTAACAGGTTAGGCAGTGGGAATCACTAAAATGTTATTCTCAAACTAAACGTTCCAGTATACAAGTTAAAAAAAACCTTTTTAAACTTTACTCAATCTTCTACAAGACCCTGGCTTTCCTGGGTGGCGCTGCATATCGCTTTAGTTACGGTCCTCTGGACAATAATCATGCCCAACGCGGTTTGATTGATGGCCTGGACTGCCCTGACATCACGCCAATTGCTGTAGAAATCTGGCACCTGCGCGCTGACAACCAGCTATCCAGTCATGTATGTCCCCAACTTCATTGGCTATATGTGCAAGCTCTGGAAGCCACTGCGATTCAGAGGCTTTGTGCATGTTGTGAGTATGCATGCACGGGAAGCTGGTTGACCGCATGCAGATTTCCTCAGCGATTGGCGTCATGGCAGATTGTCATGGCAGTGCAGACCATCATTCACACCGAGTTGGGACTAACGACTGTCTAGAAGACCTTGACTGAAATTATATTTAGCACCACCCATATGACTGAAAGCCAGGGTCTGGCAGGCAATTGAGTTAAGATTAAGGCTATGTGCCCAAGTTGCGTTTTTGAAGCAGAATATTCCTGAGCGGAAAAGCACACCATCTTCCCGAGAAAACGCATGCCTTTTATGAAGCGCTTTTGACGCTTTTGTTAAGCGTTTTAGCATGCGTTTTCCTATGCGTTTTTGTAATACAATTGTATGTATGCGAAAACGTGTGCGTTTCCGTAAAATTAATGAACATGCTGTGTTTTTTCCGCTTAGCTTTCCCGCAGCAGAAAAAAACGCACCATTAGCACAGCATGTGCGTTTTCCATTATATTACACTGGATGCTTATCTTAAGCGTTTCCGCAGCAGAAACGCTTGTCTAAAAGCGCTGCGAAAACGCTTAAAAAATGCTACGTGGGCACACAGACAAAGTGTTTTTTTTTCACGTCTATGCTGGGACTTTTAGCTTGAGACCAACATGCCAGCAATGCACATTGCATGATCTGTAAGACATTGGGGGCATTTTATTAGGGAAAAATGACATGAAAGGTTCCTTTTAAATACATATTGGTCACCGTCTTCTATAGTTTCCAATGCCACTCCAGTATCACGTGACTACATTTGAGACCGGTCATCTTACTCAGCGTTTGCTGTGTGACCAGCTGTCACTTTCTCAATGTTAGTGTTTGAAACTCAGAACATTGAGAAAGTGACCTTCTGTTAAAGGGGTTGTCCGAGCTTTTCACATAATCTCAGTACATATCTGGGCTGCAGAATGGTGACAATAAGTAATTTACCTTCTGTCACCAGTTTGCTGGGTTTTCTAGATTTCACTCTCTTGCTTCTTAGCAGAACGTCCAAGGGGTTTGTGTTCTGGCATTGAAATGAGAACTGGTTGTTTCCTCCTACTCTACTAAAAACCTGCCCTCTATAGCAACAACTCCACCCTCCATAGCAACAGGCCCTCCATGTCCACATGAACAAGCCCTCCTCACACAGTAACAAATCCTCCCCCTCTAGCAGCCTCAGTGCAGAGAGCAGAACCACCCAGCTGCTCCTCCCCCAGACACACACTGAACAGTGATCTATGGAAAATGAAACTCTAGCGAGGAGGGAAAATCGTCCTGTATTCTGGGCCACTCCATGATTACAATACATAACTCACTAATTATCAGTGATTCCTTCCCTCACTGTCCCAGGCTGCTGGCAGTGATGGGGCTCGGGCTGGCAGTGATGGGGCTCGGCTGCTGGCAGCAGTGAGAACAGACTGTTGGATGGCCAGTGATGGGGGTCTGCAGCTTCTAATCTGCACAGGGGATGGCAGTCACTGATGTAATCTGTTCTGTGACAAAGCCTCTGCTGTGTGAATGAGACAGCTCTGTGTCACTGATGTCTTCACACAGCAGCAGATTTGGTGCAGTGTATGTTTGAGCATGTCTATTTGGTATACAGCCTGCAGCAGCCATCTATTCTGTATACAGCCTGCAGCAGCCATCTATTGTGTATACAGCCTGCAGCAGACATCTATAGTGTATACAGCCTGCAGCAGACATCTATAGTGTATACAGCCTGCAGCAGACATCTATTGGGTATACAGCCTGCAGCAGCCGTCTATTGGGTATACAGCCTGCAGCAGTCTCTATAGTGTATACAGCCAGCAACAATCTATATTGCGTGTGTGTATGTGTAATATATATATATATATATATATGTAATGTATTATGCTGGAATGGAGGCAGAGCTGGAGTGGAGGATGGGCGGTATCTCCAGGGGACCCGAATATGTTGTCAGTAAGGGACCCTGAGACTTTGAGTGTCAGCCCTGCAGGGATGAGAGTATAGCTGGAAGAAGACATCAAGGTGGAGAGAGCACAGAGGGGAGAAGACAGCACAGGCGAACAGCACACAGGGGGAGACAGCACAAAGGAGAGAGCACGTGAGGGGAGAAGACAGCACAGGAAGAAGAGAGAGCGGACAGGGTGAAAGACAGCTCCACAGAGCTCACCCCATTGTGACATCACTGCCCTCCTGATGCAATAGCATCGGGCCCACATCTAGTATATATACACTCACTGGCCACTTTATTAGGTACACCATGCTAGTAATGGGTTGGACCCCCTTTTGCCTTCAGAACTGCCTCAATTCTTCGTGGCAGAGATTCAACAAGGTGCTGGAAGCATTCCTCAGAGATTTTGGACCATATTGACATGATGGCATCACACAGTTGGCGCAGATTTGTGGGCTGCACATCCCTGATGCGAATCTCCCGTTCCACCACATCCCAAAGATGCTCTATTGGATTGAGATCTGGTGACTGAGGAGGCCATTTGAGTACAGTGAACTCATTGTCATGTTCAAGAAACCAATCTGAGATGATTCGAGCTTTATGACATGGCGCATTATCCTGCTGAAAGTAGCCATCAGATGTTGGGTACATTGTGGTCATAAAGGGATGGACATGGTCAGCAACAATACTCAGGTAGGCTGTGGCGTTGCAACGATGCTCAATTGGTACCAAGGGGCCCAAAGAGTGCCAAGAAAAAATTCCCCACACCATGACACCACCACCACCAGCCTGAACCGTTGATACAAGGCAGGATGGATCCATGCTTTCATGTTGTTTACGCCAAATTCTGACCCTACCATCCGAATGTCGCAGCAGAAATCGAGACTCATCAGACCAGGCAACGTTTTTCCAATCTTCTACTGTCCAATTTCGATGAGCTTGTGCAAATTGTAGCCTCAGTTTCCTGTTCTTAGCTGAGAGGAGTGGTACCCGGTGTGGTCTTCTGCTGCTGTAGCCCATCTGCCTCAAAGTTCGACGCACTGTGCGTTCAGAGATGCTCTTCTGCCTACCTTGGTTGTAACGGGTGGCAATTTGAGTCACTGTTGCCTTTCTATCAGCTCGAACCAGTCTGCCCATTCTCCTCTGACCTCTGGCATCAACAAGGCATTTCCGGCCACAGAACTGCCGCTCACTGGATTTTTTTTCTTTTTCGGACCATTCTCTGTAAACCCTAGAGATGGTTGTGCGTGAAAATCCCAGTAGATCAGCAGTTTCTGAAATACTCAGACCAGCCCTTCTGGCACCAACAATCATGCCACGTTCAAAGGCACTCAAATCACCTTTCTTCCCCATACTGATGCTCGGTTTGAACTGCAGGAGATTGTCTTGACCATGTCTACATGCCTAAATGCACTGAGTTGCCGCCATGTGATTGACTGATTAGAAATTAAGTCTTAACACACAGTTGGACAGGTGTACCTAATAAAGTGGCCAGTGAGTGTATATTATACACATATCTACTATAGACTTGCATTAGGTGCTATATATAGTTTTCATTACACAATATCAATTATCTACAAGGAGTATGGCATGGAACATGTAATGGCCCTATCTATTACCACTGTGGATATGATGCAGATTGTGCTGCTTTCACAGATACAGGATCACTGCTGTGCTCTTTCCAATGCTGGGATGATGATAAAGATGAGTGCTGGTGCAGTTTACTGACAGCCAATGAGTGGGTAGTGGGTGGTGCTGGTCACTGGAGCTTGGTGGGAGCTTCACACATACACTGCACCAAATCTGCTGCTGTGTGAAGACATCAGTGACACAGAGCTGTCTCATTCACACAGCAGAGGCTTTGTCACAGAACAGATTACATCAGTGACTGCCATCCCCTGTGCAGATTAGAAGCTGCAGACCCCCATCACTGGCCATCACAGTCTGTTCTCACTGCTGCCAGCAGCCGAGCCCCATCACTGCCAGCCCGAGCCCCATCACTGCCAGCAGCCTGGGACAGTGAGGGAAGGAATCACTGATAATTAGTGAGTTATGTATTGTAATCATGGAGTGGCCCAGAATACAGGACGATTTTCCCTCCTCACTAGAGTTTCACTTTCCATAGATCACTGTTCAGTGTGTGTCTGGGGGAGGAGCAGCTGGGTGGTTCTGCTATCTGCACTGAGGCTGCTAGAGGGGGAGGATTTGTTACTGTGTGAGGAGGGCTTGTTCATGTGGACAGGGAGGGTCGGTTGCTATAGAGGGCAGGTTTTTAGTAGAGTAGGAGGAAACGACCATTTCTCATTTCAATGCCAGAACACACCACCCCTTGGACGTTCTGATCAGAAGCAAGAGAGTGATATCTAGAACACCCTGCAAACTGGTGACAGAAGGTAAATTACTTATTGTCACCATTCTGCAGCCCAGATATGCACTGAGATTATGTGAAAAGCCCGGACAACCCCTTTAAACACCAAAAGCTGTTCAAGAAGCAGGTCACAAACATAGTAAAAAGATGCCGGCGTGGAAAGGAGCGGCATTGGAAATGCCAAAAGACTGTGATAGGCAAGTATTTCAATACATTCTACACACACACTCATGATTGTTAACACAAAAAAAAGTCACTGGAGTGATCCTTTAAGGACTGTGTTCTTTAATTAACACTGACCGGTCATGATTTGAGGATATACCACAAAGAGAACGTCTGTGTAAGTTTTAAGGAACTCCGAAAATCATGACTGGTTTGCTGTATATGGGGACATACATGCCTTATAATGCAATAGTTAGTGATCTGTGGTTCCTTAGATATTCTCTAGTTAATAATAATAAACCTTCAAGGAATCCTGAAGAACCACATGTTCCAGATCTTAATTTAAGTATAAATGGATGTTTTTTTGCTTTTATGGTTTGGTATTTCTGCACGATGTGACCCTAATATAACGCAGGCTAATGTAGCATGCTGTTGTCAAGCAGTTTTGGTCCCCTCTTAGATTTAGGGTACAGTTTCCCTTTAAAGCATTCCAAAAATTTTTGTTTATGACTAAAATGAAGGCGAATGGCTTATGATTTAGCTTAGTTACCTGCAGCGCAAGAGGTTTCCATCTCATATTTTTCAGTAAAGCTGGTGCTGAGGTAAGCATGCTCTGAGGCCGCTTTTTCAAAGTTAAGATAACACCACTCGGGTCCTCTCGTAGTGCATTCACCAAATTTTTCAACTGCCACCCCACCTGGTAACCAGCAAAATTATTACAATATAATTGAGGCACAGCATACACAGTGTATTGATCCCAGTTACATGAAAGGAGATACAAGATACAGCAAACAAAATGGAAGATTTTGGAAACCATACCCAAGATATTAACTCTGATAATGACGTACAACCTCAAGTCAACATCCAAAAGGAAGGCCATATTGTCAATAACCATTAAAATAAGTGACTTATCACATGACACATTGCACTAAGAATCTATTGCCACAATTTCTGCTCTACCGCGGCTAGTCAAAAAGAATAAATAAAACCTTCATATTTGACAATAACTTATACATTGATTTAATAAACTACTTGCATTAATTGCATTTACGATAAATGTATTATCTGCTTTTCTTGTAAGTGATGAAGTGTCTAAGACATAAATTCATTTTCGAGCAACCTGGATAATATATTTTGGATGGCAGGCTACAGTGACTCTTCACACAATAAGCAGACCTGGTCATCCAGCATAACATACGGTGTCAACCATCAAACGTTAGCAAAAGGAGCATTGTGATAACGGTATACTGTAGGTCACAGCTGTCATTGGCACATTGGACTTCACAGCATGCCCAGGAAAACAAACCCAGTAGAATTTGCTGCTTTTGCATCACTGGGCCAGCAAATTAAAGAAAAAATAAAAATAAACAACCATTTATCGAGATTTTCCTAGTGCTGAATCTATGTGAAATATAAAGATGAAAGGTCTTGGAGTGCCAAGTCCTTTCGTCTTTATTTTAATTGGGGTGGAACCCTACAGGAGTGCAATATATGTTATTGTACTTCGCTATGTAAAATATAAGCACTATTGTATTAGCTATAACATATAAAGACCAATAAGACCGTGTTAAAGGGACAAAATTATTCAATAATTTCTTTTATTATTTTCTTTTATTATTTTATTCTTTTTTATTTTTATTATTTTTTCTCGATGGCTTTCTTTGCTATGAGATTTGGAAAGGGATTTCTGCTTCTGTACCAATGAGCCATGGAATGATATCACCACTCAATCCTCAATGTGGTTTCATTTTTTTTTGCCAGGTAACACAACACAAAACTGTAATATGAAACATAAATCCTCTGTATAGTTCCTGAAGAAGATAGCAACAGCAATTTAGCAAAATCATGATATGTGTAGAGGACAAAATATGAAATGTGGAAAATCTGTTGCCCTATTGACAAATCATTTTAAAAACATATCTACTTAAAAAACAATGAAAAATAAAGTTTTGAAAAAATCCTGAACACCAGTTTCTTTGGCTTAACAGTTTCTATCAAATGTGCTTTCTAAGGCCAAGTTCCCACAACGGGTTTTTTGTGAGTTTTTTTTACCCTGCGTATTTTCAAAAAAAAATGCAAGTAACCTTTCTTGCTCAATAGGTGCAGAAATGGTGCAGAAAATCTGCAACATCAAAAACTTACCAGAAATCATGGAAGGAACATAGCCTTATAAGAGTTTGTTCCCACAATGTACTTGGTGAGTTTTTCATGTTGCAGATTTTCTGCACCTAATAAGTAAATTAAGTTACGGCACTTGCATTTTTTACATTGTGTTTGAGTGCTCTATTTTTTACAGGCATTTTTAAGTTTTTTGTCTCTTCTTGGTATGTCATGTTTTAAACTAAACTGCTTTATTTTGTACTTTGTCGGGTTTTTGGCTCTGACAAAATGTTACTAATACAGACATGTGTGGATTACATGCATTTTTAGTGTGTTTCTACAGCAGAAACGAACTAAAAACACATATGCTTTTTTTTACCTGCAAGTATTCCACATCTAATACAATTCTATGGGATTACATGTAGAAAAATCTACATATCCTCCACACAATTCTGCAAGTAAAAAAAACTCACCGTGGAAACGCATCAAAGACGCACGTAATCCACACCTAAGTATATCGATAAAGTTTTGTCAAAGGAAAAATCCAAGAAGTAACAAACAAAGCAGCTTTATTTACAGCATGACATACCAAAAAGAGAAGAAAAAATGCAGTGTCAAAAACGCAATAAAAATGCATGGTAAAAAACGCACAGAAAAACGTAATGAAAAAAAAGCAAGTAACTTAATTTAAATAATACTGTAGGTGCAGAAATTCTGCAATATTAAAAATGCACCAAAAGCTCATCATGGGAATGTAGCCTTATACTATGTTCACATTTTGCATTTTTGCAACATTTTTTCGCTGCGGTTTTTGTTCATGCAAATTTTAAGCTGCATTTTACAGTACCAGCAAACGCTATGAGATTTCAGAAAACTCATGCACATACATTATTTTTTTCCTGACTGATTTGCAAACTGCAGCATGTCACTTCTATCAGCATTTTTTCAGCGTATTTCCGGCATTTTGTCACCCATAGGAAACAATGGGTAAGTGCAAAAACGCAGCAAAAATGCAGCAAGAAATGTAGGTATCAGTTTTTGCTTTATTTTTGGTGCAATAAACTAAGGGAGTTAAATCAGGATTCTTTTTTTTGGGGGGGGCACTAAACTTTAGATTTACTTCAAGACCAAAATTTCTAATAATACTTCTGTCACAACTCTTAACACAGTATGGGCATCTTGAGAACACCGATTCTGTTAACAACGTAGTAGACAAGGCGGCCCATGACCAGACAGGCCCTTTTGGCATATGCCAGAATTGCCAGATGACCAGTCCGGCCTTGTGCACAAGAGACAACAAAAACGGACCAAAGAAAACACAGCAAAACTCACTTTTTATAAGCAGTTTCTTTACTGCCAATAGAGCAAATTTTGCCTACGTAAAAAAAAACGCAGCCAAGAGCGCAACGTGAGAGCACAACCTATGACTGATAACAAGGAATGACAGCCATTACAACTTTTCTTTCTTTTTTTTTTTTTTTTTTAAAAAAAAAGGTTGTCAGACAGTCTCAGGAACAGAAAGACTTTGAAAAGGCATAATAATTTAAGCCCAGGCAAAAAATTGTCTACAATTTATCATTCCATGAGTTGTAATTACTGCAGTTTCCTTTTAATAGCTTATCGAGAAACGGTTACATTACAGTCCATCCAAATAATCTTCGCCGCAGAAGTGTTCAGAACTAAGGGCTCAGGACCACCATTGTAGTAATAAGTAGGGATCCTGTAGTGGTGCAGTCTAATTTGTATGATTAACTTTAATGGCCTTTCCAAAATTTCTCAACATTTCAATAATGCTGATAACAACTAATTAGACAATTCACTTCAAAGATCATAAACCAATAGACATTATAATAAACGTCTCTAAAGGGGGTTTTACACTAAGCGATATCGCTAGCAATATCGCTAAAACGTCACTGGTTTTGTGACGTTATAGCGATATTGCTAGCGATATCGCTATGTGTGATACTTACCAGCGACCGGCTCCCCCGCTGTCCATCGCTGATCGCGCGAGAATGTCCGGCTCCATTTCTCGTCGGGCGCTTCCTGCTGAGACTTCCTGCTGTGACGACGAGCGACGCTGGACGCGGGCGGGAGGACGCAGGATCGCTGTGTGTGAATGGTAAGTATCGTGCGCTGCGTCGCTGCTGCATCGCTGTGAGGTCTTTCTGTATGAAAGCTCACTAGCGATCATTTAGCGATGCACCAGCGATCCTGACCGGGTGGGATCGCTGGTCGGATCGCTGGTGCATCGCTAAATGTAAAAGGGCCTTAAGTCACAGAGGAAAGTGAATAGAGGCACCAGTGTTAAAACATGTAATCCTTTGTATGGAGGAGATGAGCCAGATTATAGAGCCTTTAGAAACATAAATGTCCAATTTGGAGGTGCTCAGCATATATCAACATGTAGATATAAATAATTCAGAAAAAAGTATGTGGCACAACGGCAACTTGAATGAAAAGTCCTTTATTTCATGACTTTCATCTTAGATGGTAAGGTGCAGAGGGGTGCACTCTCCACTCTCCCTGCACCTTACCATCTAAGTCATGAAATAAAGGACTTTTCATTCAAGCTGCCATGTGAGTGCTGCATGTTTTTTTCTGAATTAACTATGAAAATTGTACCTGACCTAGGGAAGTACACATATCTAAAGTTAAGAGAACTTGCAGAAGTCTTGGCAGTAATTATTTTGAATTAACTTTTGACCATAAGGAAAAAAAAAGAATCGATAAACTCATCTCATCCTATAACAACTTATCTCTCCTTTTGCTCAGTCATCACAGGATTTTGGCCTGAGACAGTCTGCTTAATGAGCAATCCAATATGCTTCTGTTTAAATAAAGACACTTATTTTATCAGGTCTAAAGTATTTGTCAATTGCATGAAACATTTAGTAGTATGCTCAATCGCGATGCCAACAGCATTAATTTAGATACAGTCTACCCAAGAAGAAGTAAAAATAACTGTATTGTTCTCAGTAGTCCTTCAAAATAATTCAGTACACTTATGTATCTTCATTAAAAATAAAGACTCATAAAAAGTGGCACAAGGGAAAAGATCTGACCATAGCAGCCAATCACATTTTGTTTCTCATTTTGTGAGAAACTCTTTGGAAAATATAAGCAGCAATCCAATTGGTTATGAGTAGAGATGAGCGAATATTTCAATATTCAGTTCGAATTACTATTGCCGTATTTGCAACATTCACCAAACATAGCCGAACGCCATTGGAGTCAATGGGAGAATATGTTCAGAAACGATCGTCAAACATAAATTCGGCACAAATATGGTACGAATATAGCAAATTCAGCTAGATTAAGTGTTTAGAAACAGATCAAGGAAATCCAGCCAAACCTTTTGCACCAGATGAAAAAGTTTTGCTACAAGTTTTTGGTAAATTTCCATTCTACTATATTAAATTCAATATAATCTTCACCAACAAAAACCCCAAAACAATATTACATATTAGTCCCTGTGTGGTTTGTGTTTCTATAATTGGGGGTTGCCTCATAAGGACAATCCTTTTTCATATGTCCAACTAGAGCTTACATAAAAGATGACAAAGCTTAGGCTTAGAGTAATAAAATGCATAGCAGTTACCTAAACGGTGTGCTTCTACAATGTATAGACCTAAATTTACTACCTAATAAAACAAAAAAATCAATGGATAGATCCAATGGTTTATATATTAAAAATGTGACAGAGTAAAGTCACATACATAAATATTACCAGTAATTATTTGGGCCAAACAAGATTCTAAATACAGCTTACATATAAAAAGGCAATAACTTTTTTTTACAATCAGGTTTATTACCTGTTCCTTAGCTTTATACTGTAAATAATATATTCCTCATTTTTTCACACTATTAAATTTATGTCATCTTTATTAAATACCTAAGACATTTTAATAATTATCAATTGGAAGACTTGATAAAGCTTCAATAACCCATTTACTATCATGGCAATTGGATGCAAAGGCTGGAATGTAAGGATTATTTGTTACAATATTAAAGCCAGACTTACTTTCAATTAATATCAGGTTAATTATTCTAGGTGCAAGAGCTTGTTTGAAGATATAGAGAAACATGAAATATTTAACTTTCAGGTTCAGTGGACACATAGGATAGGAGGAAGTAGCCAGTAGCAACAGGACTGAAGAACAGAGCCTTTTACTGTCACTTCTTCCCCAGTAACGTCTCCAATGACACTCGGACAGGTACAGGAGCTTTTCTTCATGTTATCACCTACGTTTCCTATTTATGCAGGATATGTGCATTCTGGTTTGAGGAAGATATTTTTCGGCTAAAGAAATGAGAACATGAGCAATTTTAAATCACCCCTTGGAATAAATTAGGATATTTGTTGAATTCCTGACACAGATGTTGACTCGATGGTGGAGCTTTTTGATTTATTTAGGCCTGATGAATATGTTAGAGAGTTTAATCCACAGGATGGTTCTGTTTCCATGTCATTTCTTTATGACAGCCAGACCAGGGCAGTACAAACTTCTTCAGTACGTAATTGGCAACATTCTGGGAGCATTTTGTGATTAGTAGGCCCACAGAACTAACAGGTGTAGGGACCCATAGCAGATCCTATGTCCACAGCTAACAATGAAATACATGGTGCAATAAGTGAGGACTATGAACGATAGAAGAGATGTGAGGAATAAAATCCCAAGTTTTACTACGGAACTTCATAGCTTCTCTGCAGTGTTAATTTTTTCATTACTCCAGTGCCATGACATAATTGCATTATCAATGTACGTATCACATATCGTGCATGTGACACGATGTTTTTTTCTTTATGTCACAATGTACATGTTGAGCTTTGTGTGTTATTCCTATACTCTGATATTAATGGATGTGCTAGAATGCCACATAGCAGAATATCCCTGTACGGTGACACGTCTGTGTGCAGTAACTCTATTACCCCTATGCTGTAACATCACTATGCACATTAAACCCATGCTGTGATCTGCTACTACTATGTCACTTTGTGTCTTGTGTATAAGGGCACAGTCATACAACTGTGTAAATCAGACAGAGACCTTTATGCAGTGCATGGACTGGCCAACAGCTCTCAAGACCCAAGCATTCTGTGGACTTGATTTCGAACTGGGTCTGATTTATACGGCTGTCTGACAACGCCATAGAGGAGACCAAAAAAAATCCCAGTCTAAAATAACTGTTGAAGGAAGCCTGTTAGATTGTGTCCCTTTACAAGTTTTGCTATGGTGCCCCATAGTTAGCTGACACTTACTAAAGAATAAATGATGACTATAAAACAGCTGAGAAAAAGAAGGTACACAAAATATGAAATGTACGATATAAGTTATTTCATAAAGCTAAACAGTTATTGTATTATAGACCTGAGAAAGTCAGGGATTATTAAACACAAACTTAAAACTAAAGAACTATTGAACACTGATATTTTTTCTCCTGCGTGTAAAACAGAATATAAGTCTATAAATTAAGAGACCCGCCCTTAGCTGGGCAGTGATTCATATCCAGCAAGGGAAAATGAAATCACAGGGCCTGCCATAAAAAGCTGTGAGAAATATACATCCATTAGTGTAATGTCACACATTGTGTAGGAGTAAGCAGATGTTATTGGATCAGGAATCCAAAAGACAAGAACCGTCTCCTGGGCTTGATTCTGTTATGTTCTCCCATCACACAACTTTACTGGAACAGCAATTAAAAAATACAACTTGGCTTTTGATTCCAATAAGAAGATTTATACAGAAATCAACAATGAAAACTATATCCTGTGGTTAAAGTGACATTTTTGCGTTTCAACTGAGAGTGTAACAATATAGTAGCAGTTCAAAAGCTTTAAACATTATATGGATAAAAAAATATCTGTTTCATCATCTTGTAGGAATAAAGAAAAGTTTGAAATCAGCGAGGTCAATGTAAAAAAAACACAACAGAAAAGGTGACGAGTTGTAGTGTGCTGTTTCTTAGAACACCAATTCTGTCTTGATTTACCGTAAATACCGAAAGTCATTGACATCTTTGACTAAATGGTAATTTCTATCAAGACAAAAAAAATCAAATTGTTAAAGGAATTATTCCTTTCAGTAAAATAATGTCCATCACTGAAGGTTATTATAAAGAAACACACCGCAATGTACTCATCTTCCCTGGGTCCACCGGTGAGACTTTGCTGCTGCTCTCAGTGTCTGGCATTAGTAGTCAATCAGTGCGCTCAGCAGTAGCACAAGTGTAGAGCGAACATGCTCTTCACAGCCCATGAGCTCAATGATTGACTGCCACATCATTGATGTGATTTCAGTGCCACAGCCAATGCCAGACACCAGGAGCAGTGGTATAGACTTGCCGGTGGACCCGGGGAAGGAGTGTACATTGCGTTTTGTTTCTTTATAATAACCTGCAGCCATAGACGTTCATTTACTGAGGTCCCTTTAAGAATCAGCACACCGTAACTTTTCACCATTCCAGAACAATCCACATGACTCCTAGGAAGTTTTTTACAAATCACGCTCTGAACTCAATTTTTTTTCTTTTTATCAAAGATTTAACACTAAAAATTATTTTTTACTGTGAAAATAAAAAGGACTATATCAACAATACATACATGTAAACACCACAGCTGAAGACAGGTGTCTTACTGGCAAAGACTAGACACAACTACCTGACTGTAAAAAGCAACATCTAATCAAACAGAGAACCTTTCTCCAATTGGGCCAGAAAAAAAACAAGTTTACAGACTTGATACAACTACCCAACATAGTAAAAAGCACCATCTAAATGGGGGACCTTTCCACAGTTAAGCCAGAATGAAAAGCCACACTAAGGTCGGTTTCACACGTCCTGATATTTAGGGTACCGGAGAAACCAGTAACGGAGATATCCATGACTGTGTGTAATACTTGTGGCACACTTGTGGCAACCGTGTGCCGCATCAGACCCACACGTACCGACGCCTAGGAAGCAGCGGTAGAGTTAGCGCTGTTCCCCGACGTCGGGTGCTGAACATCACTCTCACCATTCTCCCCTGCTCTGCCGGCGATCAGCGCGAACAGGGGAGAATGATGAGTTATATTCAACTAATAACAGCGACAGCAGGTGGTGGCTGATGGGACTATTACTCACATGAGCCTACACCTGCTGCCGCTGCTAATAACAGAGAGCAGGCAGCGGCTGATGGGAGTATTCATTAACAGCACTATAAATAAAAAATCCGACGTCGATTGCCCTGTATTTTCTATAACCAGCCAAGAAAAACTCACAGTTGGGGGGCTGCAGTCTTCAGTTGTCCACGTTAGCATGTCTGGCTATCAAGAATAGAGGTGTCCCCACGCTATTTTTTACAACTATTTAAATAAATAAACAGGTGTGGGGTCCTCCTATTATTGACAACCAACCTTGCTAAAGCAGACAGCTGGGGGCTTGTATTCTCAGGCTGGCAAGGGGCCATGGATATTGACTCCTCCAGACTAAAAATAGAAGCCCGCAGCTGCCCAGAAAAGGCATATCTATCAGAAGCATTATTTTAGGCGCTTTGCCTGGCTCTTCCCACTTGTTCTGTGGCGGTGGCAAGTGGGGCTCATATTTGTGGGATTGATGTCTGCAAGACACCTATCCATTACTAATCGTACAGTTGTATGGTAAATAAACACATAGCAAGTGAATCCCTTGTCTCCTGGAATAAAACAAAAATAAAAACAATATCCCTCACCTGCCCGACATTCCGGAGCCGGCAATTGGATGACATCCAGGTCACCAGAGCAAGAAAGTTGCATGATCATCCGCAGTGGAATAAGACATCAGATCGCAGATATCAAGATATCATTTACTTCAGCTGACCTACATGCCCATGTAGATGGCTTACAAGGCTTGACCCTACTGAAGGATTCCCTTTAAACAATATCCTATGCACGGTGTGTTTGGACTTTGCTAGCCTAAAACAGAAATGTCATATTTTCCTTCTTTTTCTGTCTGCTATAACTACTTCAGTAAAGATTGCAAAAACAATAACATTACACTTGCCATAGAGTTTAATCTATGTATTGCTCTCTTATCAATTCAAGGAACATCTCGTCTGGTGAATACAAATTTCTCGTTTCTATCTATAAGTTATGCAGAATTAATTTTGCTAAGAAATGAACAAGTGTACAATTCAGTGAAAGAATGAGCATCCAAATTCCTCATGAGGATTTTAAATAGATTTTTTTTTATGTCAAGTAATTAATGCTCCTGTCTGGTGGATTTAGGGCTGATATATAGATTTTAGGCAAGACAGCTATGTTACAACCTAAACACTGAGAAATATTATAAGACATTTAGGTATGAAGATTTTTGGATGGGATTTGGTGAAAAATTAGGCTGAAGGGAAAGTATTAAATGGAACCCTGACAATTGATACATCCAGCATGAACCATGGGAGGCATTATCAGACACGGGTTCCATCATTTCCGCCAGGTATCTGTCCCTCTGAATGGCTGTAACGTTTTAGAGAAAATATACAAATAAAAGTCAGGGACCATGCCAGTTAAACGACTAGTCTGAGGCAGGTCTCTGGCAGCTTCTCCTTATCCTGCTCCGCTTCAGCGATTAGTGCCTGAACACTTCTAAAAAAATATTTAGAATTGAGAGTCCTCAGTGGTTGATAGCTTTTAATTGCTAACTGAAAAGATGGTAACAAATTGCAAGCTTTCGAGACCACTCAGGTCTCTTCATCAGGCTTACTAATTCTTGTTTTAGTCAAGCCTGATGAAGAGACCTGAGTAGTACTGGCTAACACGGTACAAAGATTATATATCTTTCCTGAACACTTCTATATATTGCCTACATTGCTACACTGTGTGTGTCAAAGAAATGCAAGTATACAAAACCCAAATGACAAATATGTAGATCTGTCCTAATAATACAGCCATAGGGTACCGTTACACGTAGCGACACACCAACGATTCCGACAACGATACGATCTGGCTAAGATCGTTTGTGCATCGCTAGTAAGCAGTCATACAGGCCGATCTTCATAACGACGCATCAGCGATGTCACCAACGACCACGGCGATCGTTGGTACCATGTCACACACTGTCTATAATAGCGATTCAGACTTTGAACAGGCATCCTTCAGCGCTATCTATATGAGTTCGGAGTCGCCAACGAGGTCGCTCGTCGTTGATAAGGGGCGTCAAACACAGCGATGCATGCTGGTCAGCGTGACGCCAGCGATCAAAAAATGATCCTGAACGTTCGCGCAAGGTCAGCGAAATCGCAGCAGGGAGCCGGTCGTTTCCACGTGTCACACTTAGCAAGATCGCTAGCGATGTCGCTGTTGCGTCACAAAATCGTTGTCGCTTCAGCGATATCGCTAGCGATGTCGCCATGTGTAACGGGGGCTATATAGTGCCACAGAATACAGCAAATAATGATGCCCTAAATTATCCAAGCAATATAGATAAGTAAATGTGTGCCCTAGAAGTACATGTATGCGCATATAAAAGAACTGGCAATATTAGAGCCTAGTAGTATCTGTACAATAGTGTCAGCCAATGTCCATTAAATAGCACTAGTCATACGGTAAGTTAATAGTACAAGCCATATTAACCTTTTAATAGCACAAACTGTTTAAATCACATCAGAAAAATAAAAAAGGAAGCATGTGTGTGAAATCCACAATAACCAAGTCCATTCATACAGCACTCCAATTTTTTTTTTACACATATAATGCTACTTCATCATCTTTATTCTCGCAGTCTAGAATAAAGCACATTTTCATCCATACATTTTGAACCTTTCATTATCGACATATGTGTAAAGTAAGCCCCAGTCTGATTATCAGGACAGTATATATTCTGCTTTGTAGTCAGGAGGTTAAACTACCTGTGAAGTACAAAATGACATCCACACCTATTCACTAGACTACGCTCAGTGGTCTCTTCACCCAGTTCTACCTGCCTTGTTCATATGAAAATGCTGCAATGAAGCTGAAGTTATAAGTTCTGCTTCATATAAGAGAGTAGTGAACGCATACAAGCCCATACAGTGATTATCTGCTGAGTTATAAAGCCTGACACTGTATGTTGTATGTGCAGAATGTTGAATGTACCCAATATGATGCAGCGTCAGCCCCCATCTCTCCTGATTCTTGCCTTTAAGACTTGATGGGGAGAAACCAATTACATGTGGGAGGTAGAGAGACTAAGGGCCCCGTCACACATAGCGATCTCGCTAGCGAGATCGCTGCTGAGTCACAAGTTTTGCGACGCAACAGCGATCTCACCAGCATGATCGCAGTGTGTAACAGCGATCAGCGACCGGCCCCCCTGTCGGTATCACTGATCGCTGTAGGAAAGCCCTGGACATTTTTTTGGTCGCTGGTCTCCCGCTGGCCAGCACGCATCGTTGTGTGTGACAGGCGGGAGACCAGCGATCAGCTGGTAACTAAGGTACATGCAGGGTTTCTAAGCAGTGCGCTGTGCTTAGAAACCCTCTGTGTACCTTAGTTACCCGCGCACTGATGCAGGGAGCTGGTAACTAAGGTACACATCGGGTTTCTAATTGACGCACGTCCCTTAGAAACACGATGTGTACCTTAGTTACCAGCTCCCTGCATCAGCGCGCTGGTAACTAATGTACACAGCGACGCCGCGCGCTCGGCGTCGCTGTGCTGATCGCTGGTGAAGCTGTCTGTTTTACAGCTCACCAGCGATCATGTAGCAACTCACCAGCGATCCTGACAAGTTGATATCATTGTTGGGATCACTGGTGAGTCGCTATGTGTGACGGGGCCTTTAATGGAAATACATCATGTAGAACAAATTGCAGCTAATTAATTATCTCTTCTGCACCTAGATAGGACTCCGAGCAGAGAAAATGCAGTGTCACGGTACTCCGCCTCCTCTGCAAAGACAGAGGCATCATGGGAAATGTAGTCTGCATTAGGAGAACCATCTCAGATTCAAAGGTTTAGGCCGGGGTCCGACTTGCGAGAAACTCGGATGAGTCTCGCACGTCAATACCCAGGACTGCCGCAGGCACTCGGATGGCCTTACCCAAGTACACAAGGCATAAACAAGAGCGTCTACAATATTTTTAAAGGTAGTCGGTTAGCAAGTTTATGCTATTTATTCTGAGAACAGAATGATGTAGGGGCAGACATCTTAATTCCTGCATTGTGTCATTTAGTAGGCTGCTTGGTATAGTTTCAATAAAATCAGTGTTTTATCAGCAGGAGATCATCATTAGAGGACTAGATGTCCCATGCCATGTAGTCCTCCTTCTATGTGTAACCCCACCCCTACAACAGTTTGGCAGTTTCCAGCTTATGTACAGTGTACACAGAAAGCTATCAATCAGTTATGTGGGCAGGGTCATACAAAGCTCAATATTCGGAGAGCTGGTAGATCTGCAGCAGAAAAAACAGTGATTTTACTAAAGCCACAACAAGCAACCCATTGCTGGAATCAATGTCTCTGTCACTACCTAATGTTACTCTTGGATTACATAGCAAAAACCTGGTGACAGATTCCCTTTAATAATTTCTTCCGAAACACTGTAAAAAAATAGCTGTAATACTTATTTAAAGGGACTCACAGCACAGGATGAGAGTTTGAACTAACTACCGCCGATTGACCCCGCCATGAAGCCATCAATCATTTAATTACACCTTCCCCACCTGCTTGCTTTCCCTCAATCTACAACCACCTCTTCTTTGATTGACAGCTCTGGCTTCATAGAGCCAGAAAAGGGAGACAGTAAATGGAAACCAAGCAGGTGGGAAGGTATATATATATATATATATATATATATATATATATATATAAAGGATTGGCCCTGCTGTGAAGCACTGAGCGTCTGTACTTGGTTTGAACAGTCATTCTGTACGGACAGGGACCCTTTAAATGTATATTCACGCTTATTCTAGCTTTGGCAGTCTGCAGCTGTTTAAGCATATTCATTTAATTTCTTTTTGGCAACATCTTTGCATATACGACATTAAAAATACTAAATGAATCAAGTGATACAGACATCAAACAACTAAAACCTTAAAACATAAATTGGTCTGTATATACTCAGTCCTAGTAGCTCTTAAAGCCATTATATAATAATATTTCCTGAGATCGCTAGAGAATGATATAGGACTCCATCAACTTCACAATTAGCTCTGTAACGCATACATAAAATGTTCACATTGAGCTCTTTGGTGACAACATAATAGCAGATTACATATTGAACTGCCGGAAGCTTTGAAGCGTTCCGCACAACATATTATGTGGTGGAATAATAGACTCGAATGGATTCTTAGAAATACTTGTTATTTCTATGAGCTTAAAATTTAAGGAGACATTTAGAAAACTGCATTAATTTTAGTTTAACACACAAAACTGCTTGTGCAAAAAGCAAACCAGTGAATTGGCATAGTATAACAAGACTAAAAGGGCAAGCGTGGCCTAATTTGAGTCCAATCATGTATTTCCGAGTCTTGTGTTTTTCCAACCTCATCAATGATTGATCGCCACTTAAATTTGTGAGAAAGCAGATGTGTCACACACGAAGTGGGGCCCCATCTATTGAGCACAAAGGGCACAACTGATCTAGGTAAAGTTTTTCTGCCAAAAAATCAGTAATGGAATTTATTGAGCTAAATCATTGCTCATACTGAGAATATGAGTCAAGGGAATGACCCCGAACAGTAACAGGGTAAGATGTCATCAATCACAGACCATGGCTGCCCGCTGGACTTCTTAACCTAGACTTATCAGATTAAAATCAATACATTTGAAGTTATCCTAAATCCTTCAGTGGTTTGTGTGTAGTCTTTACCCCAGGCATTGTACCTTCTTAATCTGATATAAGAAAAGCAAAGTGGCCCTTCTGTATTACAGGAGCTCAGCTAAACATGTCTAACCACAACCTTCTTTTCTACAACATTTACTGTAATGAGTGTAACTCTGCGCTATAATATAAGCAATAAATTAGGATCAGTAATACCTGGAGTCACCATTAGGAAGTTTCAAATGATGATTTTATTAAGTTCCATGCTTGAACAGTGTTCAGTAAGCCAACCTCATGGTGGCACAATGTTACAATTCAACTCTATAGCTAGTATGGAGATTCGGAGGTGCAAAAAATAAAAGAAGAAAAAAAAAAAAACAACAAAGTTTACGATTTATTGCAGAGTTTTCTCAAGTCCTTAAGTTTTTAAAAATGTTTCTAATATGTATTTATGAATATGTGTATCCATGCATAAATAGTAATACACATATATTACATATAATCAAGATGAAAATTCACTTTAATGGATATTCATAGGGAGCGGATACGATGCAGATATTCCATACGCATTTCCCTAACAGAAATCAGCACCTTGCAGTACTCGTAAACTTGCTGACTTTTAACAAATCTTATCCTCATGTTGCATAAGAAATTTGCGCTAGATTCATGTGTACATCCATATGCAGTGCAGAGTTTAAGGCTGAGTGCACACGTACTTTTTTGCCCTGCGGATTTTTCCGCGCAGAATTGAAGAAATCCGCAGGTCAAATGACCTGCATTTTTCCTGCGGATTTCTTCCATTTTTAATGCGGTTTTCTTGAGGTTTTTGTGCAGTTTTCCACTGCGGTTTTCCCTCAGCGGATTTGGAGATTGGGGAGGTGGAAAACCGCACAAAAGAAGTAACATGCTGCGGATTTTGTACCGCGGAAAAATCCGCAGCATCTGCACAGCGTTTTTTTTTTCATTGATTTACTTGCTACTGTACATAACAATGCGGATATGCAACGTTTCTGAGCGGTAAAATCCGCTGCGGATCCGCTGGATATCTGCATCGTGTGCACATGGCCTAAATCCGCAGCTTATCAGTTTATACTAAGAATTCTCACCAATGATTTTACACTTTGTAATGTAAATGACAAGTACGGACTGGGGATGAAATTCAGCCCTGGCATTTGAAATCACACAGGCCCATGATGTCCCTGTCCCCTAGCACCAGATGGGATATATTACTAATATTACCCTGGATGAAAGAGAGGAAGATTTACTACTAAACCAATATTTCTAATGATACCGGTGGCCTGCTGGGGTAAGTGACGGCATCAGCAACTTTGTGCACCGTCACAACTCTTAACAGTGTGGGTGTCATGAGAACACCGATTCTGTTAACGTAGCAGACAAGGCGGCCCACGACCAGTCAGGCCTTTCTGGCATTTGCCAGATGGCCAGGCCTGTCTTGGTAAACGACAAGGTGGAGGTGTTGGGCTGTGCATTTCAACAAATTGTACTTTTAAGGTCACCCCTCCTCCAGTACCGTCACATCTCTTCATTTGCGGTCAACACGATCAGACTTTTCCAGCCCTTCTCCATGCAAGTGTCCTGAGTGGCAGTTGTGCATAGTCCTCCAGGCCCTTACTATCAGTTCCTCAATCACTTTGCTACTTGGCTTCCACACTTTCTATCCTGTGACATCACCACTCTCATCGCGAGGAACTATAGCATCTCTATTGATGATCCCATCTCCTGCTCATCTTTTATCTCTAACCTCCTCTCTCACAGCCCAACACCCTGCGGCCCTCCAAAGAAATGCCACCCCACACCATTACTGACTCACTGCCAAACTGGTCATGCTGAAGGATGTTGCAAGCAGCAGACCGCTCTCCATGGCGACTCCAGACTGTCACGTCTGTCACATGTGCTCAGTGTGAACCTGCATTCATGTGTGAAGAGCACAGGGCGCCAGTGGCGAATTTGCCAATCCTGGTGTTCTGTGGCAAATGCCAAGTGTCCTGCACGGTGTTGGGCTGTGAGCACAACCCCTATCTGCGGACGTTGGGCCCTCAGACCATCCTCATAAAGTCGGTTTCTAACTGTGCAAACACATGCACATTTGTGGCCTGCTGGAGGTCATTTTGCAGGGCTCTGGCAGTGCTCCTCCTGTTCTTCCTTGCACAAAGGCGGAGGTAGTTGTCCTGCTGCTGAGTTGTTGCCCTCCTACGGCCCCCTCCACATCTCCTGGTGTACTGGCCTCTCTCCTGGTTGCACCTCCAGCCTTTGGACAATATGCTGAGAGACACAGCAAACCTTCTTGCCACAGCTCGCATTGATGTGCCATCCTGGATGAGCTGCACTACCTGAGCCACTTGTGTGGGTTTTAGAGTCCGTCTCATGCTGCCACGAGTGTGAAAGCAAAACCAACATTCAAAAGTGACCAAAACATCAGCCAGAAAGCATTGGTACTGAGATGTGGTCTGTGGTCCCCACCTGCAGAACCACTCCTTTATTGAGTGTGTCTTGATAATTGCCAAACATTTCCATCTGTTGTCTATTCCATTTGCACAACAGCATGTGAAATTGATTGTCAATCAGTGTTGCTTCCTAAATGGACAGTTTGATTTCACAGAAGTTTGATTTACTTGGAGTTATATTCTGTTGTTTAAGTGTTCCCTTTATTTTTTTGAGCAGTGTATATGCTATTAACACCCAGAAACTTATGAAAAATCAGCAGTCATCATTGGCCCCTATCTCCTCCCTCTCATGTCCTGACTTTGCTCTGAAACATTTAATGAAACACATCAAAGTGCTCTGGATGAAGAAATAATTTCAAAGAAAAAATTGACCACATCCAACAAGAAATTCTCTCCCAATCCCCTAATATCATGTATTCTCTTACCTCCTGCACTTCACCTAGCTCACTTCCTGTCTTTGAACCAGTCACAAAAGAAAAGGTTACAAGACTCGTCATATTGTGACGAGCATCAGCTTACGCTGAGTCGTTTTCCTTTTGAATGAGCGGACCCTCTGGGCCGTGGCACCCACCCACTTAGGGCGAGCTGACCTAGTGAGGAACCACCCCCTATACAGGGAGTGTCAGGGGCAAGACCAAGAGGGTGAGCCACCACGGCTGCTGGACCAGACGGCCGGCTCAGGAAGCAAGACAAGACGAGACAAGGCATTAGTTCAAGTAAACTTCATTCAGGAACACTTCCGGGTACAACAGGTGCAAAGGTGAACACACAGAGCACAAAGCAAGATGCGTGCAAGGGCATGCCGAACGCCGAGGTCCAAGGCATGAGGAGCTCTTCAAGGTAAAACAGGTGCAAAACATGAACACACAGAATCCATATAACAAGGTGCGTGCCAGGGCACGCCAAAGTCCAAGGCAGGGTGCGAGGAATCGGACTCCGGAAGGCTGGCAAGGGCTGACAGGGCCCAGGCATCAGAGTGTAGACATCTGGCTCCAGACCTCCAGGCTTCAGGAATCCGGCAGACAAACTAGGAGACAAAACAGGGTGCGTGCAAGGAGACACGCCAGGATCAGATTCACAGAACAGAGACCTGCGCATGCCGAGGGGCATGCCAGGGACGGGTACAAGGACGAAAGCCTGCACATGCGAGGGCATGCCAGGGAGGAGCACAAGGACGGTGGCCTGCGCGTGTGAGGGCACGCCAGGGACGGGTTCAATGGCATCGGAATCCGGGGTGCTGGCATCGACTGACAGGGTCCAGGAATCAGGCTATGGACATCAGCTCCGGACATCAGGCCGCAGTCATCTAGGTCCGGAACTCTGGCAGCGGTCGGCAGGTTACGGAATCCGGCAGGCAAACTAGGGTTCAGAGCATAGCAAAAGAGGCAAAAGGCTTTGTGCAAGAGTAGCACGAAAAGGCACAGTGCGAGAACCAGCGTGCGTACAAGGGAGCACGGAAACCACGGCTGGGGCACCGGCAGGTGGTACCGACGGTGGCATAAGCAGGCGGGCACGACTAGAGGCGGCACCGCTGTGGCTCACGCAGCCGGTAACCACTATAGCACTGGACGGGGGCACGGCTGAGGCACACAGGTGAGCATGGCTAGAGGCGGAACAGCTGAGGCACACCAGGCAGGCACAGGTGACCAGGCACGTGCACGGAGGCACGGAGTCACAAGGCAGGTCTAGGCAAAGATACAGGACAGAGACGCGTGCAGACAGCATGGCAAAGCCTAGTATGAAAAGTGCAAGAGCGCACGAAGTATCAGAGACAAGGCATAGAGTAGTAGACAGGACCCTGCGCATGCAAAGGACATGCCAGGGGCAAAGTACAAGGCGAGGCCTACACGTACCGAGGGGCACGCCAGGGACAGAGCACAGAACGTAGGCCTGCACGTGTAGACCGACACGTCAGGGACAGGGAAAGAGTCTAGCAGCGGAGCATAGGCAGAAGCCCAGAGCCGGGCCAAGGGAGAACCTTGGGACTAGACAGGGTACAAAGCAGAGGCCTGCACGTGTAGGAAGACACGCCAGGGACAGGGTACAGAACGGACATAACAAGAAGACATAGTGAGGACAAACAGAGCACGGATGACAACACGAGACAAATCACAAGACAAGAGACGGAATACGAGCACGGAGCGTGTGCAGAGACGCACGACAGAGCAGAGTGCAAGGGCACAGAATAGAGGGAGCAACCCCACAGACCAAGCAGCCATGCAGAGAAGCAACACAATACTCAGGCCCTGAGCATAGGAAGGGGCGGTCTGATATAGGGCATAGCACCACCACTTCCGGGTCAGGACCAGGAAAGAGCTTCCAGTTCAGATCCTCTAGGATCACAGAGCGCAGTCACATGATCAGGATTCCAGACATGCAGGGATGATTGCAGAACCGGACAGTGCAGGATCCTAGGAAAGGTCACATGATCAGGGTTTCAGACATGCAGAGACGAATGCAGAACCAGCCTATGCTGGAACATAGGAAGGACACATGATGAGGGATTCTAGGCATGACGAGATGATCACAGAAGGCAGAGCAGAAACACAGGCATCCTGCAGCTCAACAGACATGAGCTGAGTGTGCACACTGCTCTAGGAAACATGCAGGATAGCAGACACGAGATGCGTGTGCACACCGCTCCAGGGGTTCTTGAGGCAAAACAGACAAGGCAGACATGACAGACATGGCGGACATGACACATATCTTCTCGCCCTACTACCTGCACCAGTAACCCTATCCCCTTGCATCTCTTTCAGTTCTTTTCCCTAGCTGACACCACTCACCTAACTAAAATATTTAATCTCTCACTCTCATCTGGTATCTTTCCCTCCTCTTTTAAATACGCGGGCATACACCAGTTACTTAAAAATAAAATAAATTCCTAGAACATAACAGTGCTGATAACTACACAGTAGTCTTTAAACTGCCCTTAATTTTTAAACTTCTAAATTGCTCGAACAATTGGTCCACTCCCAATCCGCTATCTCTCAGATAACGCTCTACTTAACCCTTTACAATCCAGTTTCTGTTCTTTACACTCTACTGAAACTGCCCTTACTAAAGTCTCTAATGATCCACTAACAGTTAAATCTTAAGGGGGTTTTACACATAGCGATATCGCTTAAGCTACACCGATTTTGTGACGTTGTGTGATACCTCCGACCGGCTCCCCCGCTGGCTATCGCTGATCGCGCGAGAGTGTCCGGCTCCATTTCTCGTCGGGCGCTTCCTGCTGGGCTTCCTGCTGGCGCCGACGAGGGACGCGTGGAGGCAGGTGGGAGGACGTCAGGATCGCTGTGTGTGAAAGGTGAGTATCGTGCGCTGCGCCGCTGCTGCATCGCTGTGAGGTCTGCCTGTGTGACAGCTCACTAGCGATCATTTAGCAATGCATCGCTGGTCGGATCGCTGGTGCATCGCTAAATGTAAAGGGGCCTTTATAGTCATTACTGGATCTTCTGGATCTCTCAGCAGCATTGGGCACTAAAGATCACAAGCTCTTTTGCACCAGACGGCATCTGTTCCCTCTGAGCTATTCAGATCACTGGACAGTTCCTTACCAAATTAAATACTAGTACCTGTGCTGTTCCCGATGTCTTCCACCTGAGTTCATGCTCTCTCCACCCCAAGTTCTCTCACCCTGTGATGTCCTGATTGAGCATGCTACTTAAATCTTGCACTGCACCTCATCCATTGCAAGATTATTGAGCTCGCAGCCATTAGTCCAACTTCTTCCCACCTGCTGTATAACCTCCTACTGCTGCTCCGTGTACCAACCTCTGGCTATATCCTCACAACGCTACCTTCCGGCGCTACCCCTAATGGTTGCAATATCACTACTCCAACTCAGCTCAGTCCCCAACAGACTGCTTCTTCACTGTATTTTCTCCTGGCTCCTCTTCCTCTTACTGTCGGAGTTCCTCAGAGTTCAGTAATAGGTCCCCTTCTCTTCTATATACTTCCCCCATTGGACAAACCATCAGTAGATTTGGATTTAAGTATCATCGATATGCTGATGACACCCAATTATACACATCGTCTCCTGACTTCACTCACCCCTGCATTACTACAGAATACCAGTGATGGTCTTTTCTGCTGTCTCTGACATGATGTCCTCACTATCTAAAACAGAATCTGTCAAAAACTGAACTCTGTTATGAAAGGGAAACCGAGGAGGAAAAAAGACAACAAGCTAAGTCTCAGAAAACAGAGAGGTTGGTAACTATGCAGATTGCAGATCCCTGATCTTACCCGAACAACTAGCAGCATTCGTGGAGCGTTCCTACGTTGTTCCTAGATGCCTCGTCACAACCGGAGAACTACATAAGCCTAAAGCAGGAAAAGAGGAAAACTAACTGCCCCAGAGCAGACCCCAAACGAAAGACAGCCCCCCCACATGTATTGACGGTGAAACAAAAATATTGTCCAACACTTCTGATAGCAAAATTAACCCTGAAGTCACTAGACTTCTAAACCTATATCAGCACTCTGAAATATTCTGAGACAGAGCAAAAAAGAGGCCAATCTAATAAGGGACAAAAAGAAGATTGGCAAATACTGATTATTAGGAGTGGAATTTCAGCATAGCCCCAGCAGGGGCAGGCTGATTACACATAAAACTGAATTGACCAACAAGCGCAAGTGTGAACATTAGCAAAAAAACAAACTTAACTTGACAAGACTGGAAGAGAGCTGAAGTCCAGGACCTGAGAAGCAGACTGAATCACCAGCACCCAGATAGGGCGTCGGCTGTCTTATATCCAGTCTGATACTCCAGAGATCCAATCATTATCTTCCTCATCAGGTGGCAAATCACTACCACTTAAACCAACCGCACTACCTCCTGTCACCACCAGAGGGAGAACGGAAGGGGAACTCTCAACTAGTGGAGCAGAAAATGAGTTCATGACAGTACCCCCCCTTGAGGAGGGGTCACCAAACCCTCATCCATGCCACCAGGCCGGTCAGAATGGGCCCGGTGAAAAGCACGAACCAATTTATTGGCATGAATATCAGAGGCAGAGACGCAAGAATTATCCTCCTGGCCATAACCTGTTGTGAGTTCATTTTCCCCTTCACCGTTGATGTCTGATGAACTCCCTCTGCTAATGAAGAGAGGTAGTGAAATTGATTGCGATGGGAAAAACCTGTCATCTGAACAGGCGGAGCGTGATTGGACACCCGGAATCATTGAGTGGATATAAGGCAGCCGATGCCCTACAGGGGTGCTGGTGATCCTTTCTGCTCTGAGCTCTTGCAAACCAGTTCAGTACCTGTCTTCTGAAAGCTAAGTTTTTGCTCTCTTATTTTTCCATGAGATTGTGTCTGTTTACTTAGTGTTTGTGTTCTGCCTGCCCTTGTTGGTACAGGCTGAGCTCCTTTTTTGTCTCTGGTCAAGTTGATCTTTTGCTCAGTCTTCAGAATATACCTGAGTGCTGATATAGTGATTTTGAAGTCTAGTGACTTCAGGGCCTTTTTTCTATCAGACGTGTTGGACATTATTTTGGCAGAATTTTTGCGGATTGCAACCAGCATCTTTTCTGTCCTTTCCCATTTAGTTAGTTGGGCCCCATCGTTTGCTCAACCTGTCTTTCTGTCTGTGTTTATGTTTTCATCTGCTTTTCACCGACAATACATGTTGGGGGCTGTCTATTGCTTTGGGGTCTGCTCTGGGGAAGTTTAGATTTCCCCTTTCTTTCTTTAGGCTTATTTAGTTCTCCAGCTGTGAACGAGGGGTCTAGGGCACCATAGGAACCCCCCACGGCTACTGTTAGTTGTGTGAATAGGATCAGGGGTCTGCAATCCGATAGCTACCAACCTCTCCGGTTTTCTGGACTTAGCTTGTATGTTTGATTTTCCTCCTTCGGTGACTTATTCATAACAGAATCACCAGCCATATCGCAGATTCTAGGGTACTCAATAGCAGGAAAGAATTGTAAAAAAAAAAAAAAAAAAAAAAAAAAAGTGTCAGAATTTTTTTTTTTCTTTGTGTATATTTTTTCCTCTATGTCTTTGAGGCCGTAGGGGGAATTTTTTTCTTCTCAATGGAGATGAAGCAATTGTCTGATCGTGTGGAGCAGCTCGCTGCTGAAGTGCGGGGAATTTCCGCCTATCTTGCTCATTCACATGTTGCTGAACAAAAGATGTGTTTTTTGGGGATCAGTCTAAACTTTTGAACTTTAAGAATAATTGTAAATTATTTTTTGCCTTGAAGCCTAACTCCTCAGGGAGCTCCGCGCAGCAGGTTAAAATTGTCATCTCTTTGCTGCGCAGCGATCCTCAGGATTGGGCGTTTTCTTTGAAACCTGATGATCCTATTCTAGCTAATGTGAACGCATTTTTTCAAGCCTTAGGGCTGTTGTATGATGAACCTAATGCTATTGATCAGGCTGAAAAGGCCCTGTTGGCATTGAGCCAGGGTCAGGATTCTGCAGAGTTGCACTGTCAAAAATTCCAAAAGTGGGCGGTCCTTACTACTTGGAATGATGGTGCCTTGGCAGCTCTCTTTCGGAAGGGTTTGTCAGAAACCGTAAAAGATACTATGGTGGGATTTCCTGTACCCTCTGGTCTTGATGATTCTATGTCATTAGCCATTCAGGTTGATCGGCGTTTGCGTGAAAGCAAAACTGCACGAGAGGTGTTGCCACCTGTTGAACAAATGTCTGAACCTATGCAATGTGATAGAGTTTTGTCTAGGGCGCAACGTCAGGAGTTCAGAAGGCGTAATAAGCTGTGTTTTTTCTGTGCAGATGCCTCGCATATTATTTCTGTCTGCCATAAACGGGAGAAACGTTTTGCACACACATTTGCTGTGGGTGGTGTTCAACCTAAGTTTCTTCTGGCAATTACTCTGATCTGCTCCCTGTCCACATTTTCCGATAAGGCTTTCGTGGATTCGGGAGCAGCTCTGAACCTGATGGACTTGGATTCTGCTAAACGTTGTGGATTTCCTATGACACCTCTGCGGACGCCTATCCCTTTGAGGGGTATTGATGCTACTCCTTTGGCGAAGAATAAACCTCAGTTTTGGACCCAAGTGGTAATGCAGGTCACCCCAGATCATCAAGAAAATTGCAGATTTTTGGTGTTGCATAATTGGCATGATACCATTGTTCTGGGGTTTCCCTGGTTGCAAATCCATAATCCAGTTTTGGATTGGAAATCTGTCTGTGGCGAGTTGGGGTTGTCGGTGTGCCCTTAGTGACACTCCTGTTTTCTCCACCACTCCCCAGTCGCTTGATGTTCCTGACTATTTGGCTGATTTTTATGATGTATTTAGTGAGAATGAGTCTGCGTCTTTGCCTCCTCATAGGAGTTATGACTGTGCAATTGAGCTGAGCCCTGGGTGTAAGTTTCCCAAGGGTCGACTTTTCAATTTATCTGTACCCGAGCATGAGGCTATGTGATCCTGTATTAAGGAGTCGTTGGAGAAGGGTCATATTAGACCATCCTCTTCACCCTTAGGTGCTGGGTTTTTTTTTCGTGGCCAAGAAAGATGGTTCATTAAGACCGTGTATTATCGTTCCCTTAACAAGATGACGGTTAAATATCAGTACCCGTTACCTCTGATGTCTGATTTATTCTCTAGAGTTAAGGGTGCTTGCTGGTTTACCAAGCTGGACCTCAGGGGGGCGTATAATCTTATTCGCATTAAGCATGGGGATGAATGGAAGACGGCGTTTAATACTCCGGAGGGACATTTTGAGTACCTGGTGATGCCTTTTGGGCTCACTAATGCCCCTTCTGTCTTCCAGTGCTTCATGAATGATATTTTTCGAGACTTTGTGGATACATTTTTGATCATCTATCTGGATGATATTTTGATCTTTTCCAAGGATTGGGACTCTCATGTAGAACATGGTCGGACTGTGTTCCGGATTTTGAGGGAGAATTCCCTGTATGTTAAGGGATCGAAATGCCTTTTTGGGGTACAGAGGATTTCATTTTTGGCATTTATTTTGTCTCCGTCAACTAATGAAATGGACCCGGCCAAGGTACAGGCCATTTACGATTGGGTTCAGCCCACTTCTTTGAAGGCCCTCCAGAAGTTTTTGGGTTTTGCTAATTTTTATCATAAATTTATAGCTAATTTCTCTGGTATTGCCAAACCATTGACTGATCTGACTAAGAAAGGTGCTGATGTGCTGAATTGGTCTTCGGAGTCTGTTTCTTCCTTTCAGGAGCTGAAGCGAAGGTTCACTTCTGCTCCGGTTTTGCGGCAACCTGATGTCTCACTCCCGTTTCAGGTAGAGGTGGATGCTTCTGAGATTGGTGCAGGAGCCGTTTTGTCCCAAAAAGATCCGGTAACATCTAAAATGAATCACTATGCTTTCTTTTCCCGAAAGTTCTCCCCATCTGAACGTAACTATGATGTGGGGAATCGGGAACTGTTAGCCATGAAATGGGCATTTGAGGAGTGGAGACATTGGTTGGAGGGAGCTAGACATCAAGTCGTGGTGCTTACTGACCACAAGAATTTGATTTACCTGGAGTCGGCCAAACGCTTGAATCCTAGACAGGCTAGGTGGGCCTTGTTTTTCACACGTTTTGATTTTGTGGTCTCTTTTCTTCCGGGCACTAAGAATGTCAAGGCAGACGCCCTCTCTAGGAGTTTCTTTGCTTATTCTCCTGTTGTGACCAAGCCTGCTACCATCTTAGGTGAGGGGGTAGTTCTTTCTGCCATCTCGCCCGATTTGAGACGTGCTCTGGAAGAGTTTCAGGACAAACCTGAGCATTGTCCCATTGGAAAATTGTATGTTCCTGACCAGTGGAGGAAGAGAGTGATGTCTGAAGTTCATTGCTCTGCATTGGCTGGTCATCCAGGTATTTTTGGTACTAGAGAATTGGTGAGTCGGTCTTTTTGGTGACCCGCCTTGTCTCGTGATGTCAAGAGTTTTGTGCAGTCCTGTGGGACTTGCTCCCGGTCTAAACCTTGTTCTCGCTCTAGTGGGTTGTTGATGCCTTTGCCGGTGCCCAGGAGGCCATGGACCCATATTTCAATGGATTTTATCTCGGATATGCCTGTCTCTCAGAGAATGACTGTTATTTGGGTGATTTGTGATAGATTCTCTAACATGGTCCATCTTGTACCACTCCCTAAGTTGCCATCTTCCTCAGAGTTGGTGCCCTTGTTTTTGCAACAGGTGGTTCGCTTGCACGGGATTCCTGAGAACATTGTGTCTGACAGGAGTTCAGTTTGTTTCTAGATTTTGGAGGACGTTCTGTTCCAAGCTGGGAATTCAGTTGTCCTTCTCCTCTGCGTTTCACCCTCAGACCACTGGGCAGACGGAGAGAACAAATCAGACTTTGGAGTCGTATTTGAGATGTTTTATTTCTGTTGATCAGGATGATTGGGTTTCGTTTTTGCCCTTGGCCGAATTTGCTTTAAATAATAGAGCTAGTTCTGCCACTTTGATGTCACCTTTTTTTTGTAACTTTGGGTTTCATCCTCGATTCTCTTCAGGGTAGGTGGAGTCTTCTGCCTGCCCAGGTGTTGACACTGTGGTGGAGAGAATGCACCAGATCTGGGACCAAGTGGTGGATAGGTTGCCTCTCTCCCAGGAAAAGGCACAGCGGTTTTCCAACCGTCATAGGACCATTGGTCCCCAGTTTAAGGTGGGTGATAAGGTTTGGTTGTCATCAAATAATATCTCTATGAAGGTGGCTTCTCCAAAGTTTAAACCTAGATTTATCGGACCTTACAAGATTTTGGAGATTCTTAATCCTGTCTCTTTTCGATTGGCTCTTCCTGTTACATTTAAGATCCATAATGTGTTTCATAAGTCTCTGTTAAAGAGGTTTGTTGAGCCAGTAGTTCCTGTGGTGACACCTCCTGACCCTGTATTGGTGGAAGGTAATGTGGAATATGAGGTTGAGAAGATACTGGATTCTCGCCTGGCTAGACGGAGACTCCAGTATTTGGTTAAGTGGAAGGGTTATGGCCAGGAGGATAATTCTTGGGTCCCTGCATCCGATATTCATGCCGAAAGATTGGTTCGTGCTTTTCATCGGGCCCATCCTGATCGCCCTGGTGGCGTGGATGAGGGTTCGGTGACCCCTCCTCAAGGGGGGGGTACTGTTGTGAGTTCATTTTCCCCTTCACCGTTGATGTCTGATGAACTCCCTCTGCTGGTGAAGAGAGGTAGTGAAATTGATTGGGATGGGAAAAACCTGTCATCTGAACAGGCGGAGCGTGATTGGACACCCGGAATCACTGAGTGGATATAAGGCAGCTGATGCCCTGCAGGGTTGCTGGTGATCTTTTCTGCTCTGAGCTCTTGCAAACCAGTTCAGTACCTGTCTTCTGAAAGCTAAGTTTTTGCTCTCTTATTTTTCCATGAGATTGTGCCTGTTTACTTAGTGTTTGTGTTCTGCCTGCCCTTGTTGGTACAGGCTGAGCTCCATTTTTGTCTCTGGTCAAGTTGATCTTTTGCTCAGTCTTCAGAATATACCTGAGTGCTGATATAGTGATTTTGAAGTCTAGTGACTTCAGGGGCCTTTTTTCTATCAGACGTGTTGGACATTATTTTGGCAGAATTTTTGCGGATTGCAGCCAGCATCTTTTCTGTCCTTTCCTATTTAGTTAGTTGGGCCCCATCGTTTGCTCAACCTGTCTTTCTGTCTGTGTTTTCATCTGCTTTTCACCGACAATACATGTTGGGGGCTGTCTATTGCTTTGGGGTCTGCTCTGGGGCAGTTTAGATTTCCCCTTTCTTTCTTTAGGCTTATTTAGTTCTCCGGCTGTGAACGAGGGGTCTAGGGCACCGTAGGAACCCCCCACGGCTACTGTTAGTTGTGTGAAAAGGATCAGGGGTCTGCAATCCAATAGCTACCAACCTCTCCGGTTTTCTGGACTTAGCTTGTATTTTTGTTTTTTCCTCCTTCGGTGACTCATTCATAACAATAACCCTTCCATTTGACCAAATACTGGAGTTTTCGTCTAACCAAACGAGAATCCAATATTTTCTCTACCTCATATTCCACATTGCCTTTAACCAATACAGGATCAGAAGGTGCCGCCACAGGAACTACTGGCTCAACAAACCTCTTCAACAGTGACTTGTGAAATACGTTATGGAGCCAATCGAAAAGAAACAGGATTAAGAATCTTCAAAATCTTATAAGGTCCAATAAATCTTGGCTTAAATTTTGGAGATGCAACCTTCATAGGAATATTCTTAGATGACAGCCAAACCATATCACCCACTTTAAACCGGGGACCAATGGTCCTACGCCGGTTGGAAAAACGCTGGGCCTTTTCCTGAGAGAGTGACAACTTATCCACCACTTGGTCCCATATCTGCTGCATTCTCACAACCACAGTGTCCACACCTGGGCAGGACGAAGATTCCACTTGCCCTGAAGAGAATCGAGGATGAAACCCAAAATTACAGAAAAAGGGTGACATCAGAGTGGCAGAACTTGCTCTATTGTTCAGCGCAAATTCGGCCAAGGGCAAAAATGAGACCCAATCATCTTGATCAGCAGATATAAAACATCTTAAATAAGACTCCAGGGTCTGGTTTGTTCTCAGTCTGCCCATTGGTCTGGGGATAAAACGCGGAGGAGAAGGATAACTGAATTCCCAGATTGGAACAAAAGGCTTTCCAAAATCTGGAAACAAACTGGACCCCTCTATCGGACACAATGGTCTCAGGAATCCCATGCAACCGAACCACCTGTTGTAAAAACAAGGGCACCAACTCAGCGGAAGATGGCAACTTTGGGAGTGGTACAAGATGGACCTTCTTCGAAAATCTATCACAAATCACCCAGATAACAGTCATTCCCTGAGAGACAGGAAGATCAGAAATAAAATCCATTGAGATATGGGTCCATGGCCTCTTGGGCACCGGCAGGGGCATCAGCATCCCACTAGAACGAGAACAGGGTTTAGACTGAGAACAAGTCCCACAGGACTGTACAAAATTCCTGACATCACGAGATAAGGCATCACCAGGTACTCAAAATGTCCCTCCGGAGTATTAAACGCCATCTTCCATTCATCCCCGTGCTTGATGCGAATAAGATTATACACCCCCCTGAGGTCAAGCTTAGTAAACCAGCAGGCACTCTTAACTCTGGAGAATAAATCAGATATCAGAGTTAATGGGTACTGATATCTAACCGTCATCTTGTTAAGGGAACGATAATCAATACACGGTCTTAATGAACCATCTTTCTTGGCCACAAAAAATAAACCAGCGCCTAACGATGACGAGGATGGTCTAATATGACCCTTCTCCAACGACTCATTAATATAGGATCGCATAGCATCATGTTCGGGTACTGATAAGTTGAAAAGCCGACCCTTGGGAAATTTACACCCAGGCATCAACTCAATTGCACAGTCATAACTCCTATGAGGAGGCAAAGACGCAGACTTACTCTCACTAAAAACATCAGAGAAATCAGCCAGATAATCAGGAATATCATGAGACTGAGGAGAGGTGGAGAAAACAGGAGCGTCCCTAAGAACACACTGACAACCCCAACTCACCACAGACACAGATTTCCAATCCAAAACTGGGCTATGAGTTTGCAACTAGGGGAACCCCAGAACAATAGTATCATGCAAATTATGCAGCACCAAAAATTTACAATTTTCTTGGTGGTCTGGGGAAACTCGCATTATCACCTGGGTCCAAAACTGAGGTTTATTCTCCGCCAAAGGAGTGGCATCAATACCCCTCAAAGGAATGGGTGTCTGCAGAGGCGTCATGGAAAAACCACAACGTTTAGCAAAGTCCAAATCCATCAGATTCAGAGCTGCTCCTGAATCCACAAAAGCCTTAGTGGAAAATGTGGACAAGGAGCAGATCAGAGTAATTGCCAAAAGGAACTTAGGTTGTATACTGCCCACAGCAAATGTGTGCGCAAAACGTTTCTCTCGTTTAAGGCAGACAGAAATAGTATTAGAGGCGTCTCCACAGAAAAAACACAGCTTATTACGCCTTCTAAACTCCCGACGTTGCGCCCTAGACAAAACCCCATCACATTGCATAGGTTCAGACATTTGTTCAAAAGGTGGCAGCGCCTCCCGTGTAGTTTTATGTTCACGTAAACGCCGATCAACTTGAATGGCTAATGGCATAGAGCCATCCAGACCAGAGGGAACAGGAAATCCCACCATAACATCTTTTATGGTCTCTGACAAATCTTTCCGAAAGAGAGCTGCCAATGCACTATCATTCCAGGTAGTAAGGACCGCCCACTTTCGGAATTTTTGACAGTACAACTCTGCAGGATCCTGACCCTGGTTTAATGCCAACAGGGTTCTCTCAGCTTGATCAACGGCATTAGGTTCATCATACAACAACCCCAAGGCCTGAAAAAATGCATCCACATTAGTCAGAATAGGATTTTCAGGTGTCAGAGAAAAAGCCCAATCTTGGGGATCGCCGCGCAGCAAGGAGATGACAATTTTAACCTGCTGCACAGAGCTCCCCGATGAGTTAGGCTTCAAAGCAAGAAATAATTTACAATTATTCTTAAAATTCAGAAATGTAGACCGATCCCCAGAAAACACATCAGGAGTAGGAATCTTGGGTTCAGCAGCATGTGACTGAATAAGGTAGGTGGAAATTCCCTGTACTTCAGCAGCAAGCTGCTCCACACGATCAGACAGTTGCTTAATCTCCATTAGGAAAAAAATCCTCCTATGGCCCCAGAGAAAAAGAGGAAATAATACATAATAAAAAAAAAAAAAAAATTCTGACACTTTTTTTTTTTGTCTAACAATTCTTTCCTGCTTTTGAGTACCCTAGAATCTGCGTTATGGCTGGTGATTCTGTTATGAAAGGGAAACCGAGGAGGAAAAAAAGACAACAAGCTAAGTCTCAGAAAACAGAGAGGTTGGTAACTATGCAGATTGCAGATCCCTGATCTTACCCGCACAACTAACAGCAGTCGTGGAGCATTCCTACGTTGGTCCTTGACACCTCATCACAACCGGAGAACTACATAAGCCTAAAGCAGGAAAAGAGGAAAACTAACTGCCCCAGAGCGGACCCCAAAGGAAAAACAGCCCCCCCACATGTATTGACGGTGAAACAAGATGAAAATACAGACAAAGGCAGGAAAATAGGCTGAATAAACGATGGGGCCCGGCTAACTAAAAAGGACAGAAAAGGAAAGACACTGTCTGCAATCTGCCAAAAAAACCTACAAAAATATTGTCCAACACTTCTTATTGCAAAATTAACCCTGAAGTCACTAGACTTCTAAACCTATATCAGCACTCTGAAATATTCTGAGACAGAGCAAAAAAGAGACCAATCTAATAAGGGACAAAAAGCAGATTGGCAAATACTGATTAATAGGAGTGGAATTTCAGCATAGCCCCAGCAGGGGCAGGCTGATTACACATAAAACTGAATTGACCAACAAGCGCAAGTGTGAACATTAGCAAAAAACAAACTTAACAAGACTGGAAGAGAGCTGAAGTCCAGGACCTGAGAAGCAGACTGAATCACCAGCACCCAGATAGGGCGTCGGCTGTCTTATATCCAGTCTGATACTCCAGAGATCCAATCGTTATCTTCCTCATCAGGTGGCAAATCACTACCACTTAAACCAACCGCACTACCTCCTGTCACCACCAGAGGGAGAACGGAAGGGGAACTCTCAACTAGTGGAGCAGAAAATGAGTTCATGACAGAACTACTTATGTATTCTGCCTCTACTAACCTTCCCAAACCCAATATTGACATTTTCTTGTGTAGTTGTACCATTACTCCCCTGCAGCACATCGATAGAGTTATGTTTGAGCTTTCCTTCACTTCCCACGTCCGATAACTCACTCGCTCATGTCGTCTATACCTCAAAAACATCTCTAGAATTTGATATTTCTTACCTTTTAGGCTGAGTTCACACGTACCGGAACTCTCGCGGAAATTACCGCGAGAATTCCGGAATTCCATTCCGCGGGAAAACCGCATTTTAAATTCCCGCGTATTTAGCTTGCAAAATGCTAGCGTTTTCCAAGCGATCTGTAGCATCGCTTGGAGAACTGATTGACAGGTTGGTCACACTCGTCAAACATAGTGTTTGACAAGTGTGACCAACTTTTTAATACAGAGGCTGCCCATGCAGCCTCAGTAGTAAAAGATAAAATGTAAAAAAAAAATAAAAAATGGTGTTATTCTCACCTTCCGACGTCCCGCGCATCCGTTCCCAGTAATCCTTTGCAAAAATGCCCGCGATGACTTCCGTTCTCGTGGGATCGCGATGCCTCGCGGTAATTCGCGATGACGTCGCGCGAATGACCGCGAGACTTCGCGATCCCGCGAGAACGGACGCCATCGCGGGCATTTTCGCAAAGGATTACTGGGAACGAGAGCGTGGAGAGAAGCGGGAAGGCTGCGCGGGACGCCGGAAGGTAAGAATAACAATATTTTTTATTTTAAATTCTATTTTTTACAGGGATATGGTACCCAAAGCCCGGATGACAGTCTCCTCTCCTCCGGACCGTGGGTACCATCCGCAAATGTTCTGCTTACTTTCCGCATGGTGTGCACAGCCACATGCGGGAAGTAAGCGGAACAATGCATTCCTATGGGTGCGGGATCGCCGCGATTCCACAAAATTAATGAGCATGCTGCGGTTTTTACCGCAAAGCGATTCCGCCGCGGTACAAACCGCAGCATTAGCACAGCATTGCGGAATCCCATAGGAATGCATGGGATGCTTATTTTTCGCGTCTTCGCGGCAAAATCGCGCGGTTAAAACTGCCGCGGAAACGCGAAAAAAAACGCCACTTGTGAACTCAGCCTTACTCTGCAAAAAATCTTGCTGTTGTTCATTCTCATCTAGACTACTGCAACTCTCTACTATTCGGTCTCCCTCTTACTAAAAACGCTCCCCTCTCCCATCCATGAATGTAGCAGAGGATCAAATTACTTTCAAATGGCTAAACCGATGCCTCTACACTATGACACTAAAGACCTAAGGCTAACATCCTCTATAATCCGAACCTTCCATTCCCATCTTCAAGATTTCTCGCGTGCTGCACCAATGCACAACCCAGGACAATTCAATTAATTCCTAATACCCACCACTGGGCCCTCACTCCTCTTGGTATATGGTGAACTGTGTGTTATTCTGCTATGTCTTTATTGTCTGTACAAGTCCCCACTGTAATGTCAAGTGCTGTGGAATATCTTGGTGCTATAAAAATAAAAATTATTATGAAAATGCACAGTCAAACTGTGGACAATTTTATGCTCGGTTTACGTTCCATGTGGACTTACCCATAGGTCACTTGAGGCGCTCATTATTTTTCTGCCATGATTAAAAAAGAAAAAAAAAAAACTCACAATAAGCAGTGATTTTACTGCACTTTTAGAAAATCATGGCAGAAAAATGCATAGAAAACTCATGTGAATACAGCCTTAAAGTTATAGCACGCTATAGAAATTCAAGTAGCAATATATACTTACTACACTCATCTGCAAGTGATGCCAGATGTTAAATTTTAGAGAAGTATAAAATAATGATCTGCATAATGTCATGAACTTTACTTGAAAGAACATGAATATATTAAACTATATAAAAGAACTTATAGTGAATTGTAGAGAATTTCTTAGGACTCTACTGCAGTAGGACTGAAAAGCATACAATGTCTCTTTAACAAACTCTTCCGGCTTCCCATGTCTAGTGACTGCTGTCATAATAAGTTCTCTTTCCATGAGCAGACTGATTATGTCAATAATGAGCTCACCAGTTAAATGTAAAAAGAACTATTGTCAAATTAGATTCAAATAGAAGCAGCTCCAAATCTGTAATGAGCGAGCACAACAGAGAACAAGAGATTAAGGATAACAATAACCGGACATTACAAATTACAAGACAATATCTAGACTGTGCTTTTGTCTTTCAGCAAAATTTTGATGCGCGGACACCCTTGGCAGTAGCTGTGATAAATATCTAATCATGCACAAAATTTTGCATCCCATGGCTTACAGCTCTGATAACTAAATGGAGTAAACACTGATAGACGAAAACGCAGAAGAAAAATTCTAATAAATGCCATCTGATTAACGCTTTACATTCAAAAAGAATAATAAATGCATTTTTACTATGAACCCTTTAAGGTGGTACCTGCTTAAATTATCTACATTATTGTTTTTAGTTTAAGATTACCAGTTTTTAAATCTTGCTATCCTCAATCTTCTCCTAACCCAATTTGGCTGTACTGCTAAGCATTTTCATATATGCGTAAAGAGAGAGGTCCATTAATTAAAGGAGCTGTCCAGCCTAAGGCCTGTTTCACACTTCCGTTTTTTCAAATCCGTCAAAATCCGTTGGTTTCCGTAAAAAAACGGATCCGCCATTTTTTTCAGGATCCGTTTTTTTTGTCCCATAGACTTCCATTAGCGGTTACCGCGGATCCGTCAAAAAAACGGATCCGTTTTAAAAAAACGGATCCGTTTGCATCAGTTTCCGTCAAAAAAACGGAAACGGATCCGTTTGGCGGACACAAAAACGGAAGTGTGAAACAGGCCTAAGAGTGAATGCCTACTTGCAGCCTAAGTGACTGCAGTCTTATTAGCCCTCACATTGTGTGCACTGCGTGCTGTGAAGATTCTCTGGTGGAGGCACTGGGAGTGGGCAGTCGGTCACGTGACTGCAAGTATGCGATTTGCATACTACTGGCCACATCTTGACTAAACTGTGTCTGGAGTCGCTTAAAGGGAATCTGTCACCCCTTTTTTTGAATATTAGCTGCTGGCACCGCCATCAGGGGTTTATCTACAGCATTCTGTAATGCTGTAGATAAGCCCCCGATGTAACCTGAAAGAGAAGAAAAAGGAGTTAGATTATACTCACCGGGGGAACGGTCCGGTCTTGGTCCGATGGGTGTTGCGGTCCGGCGCCTCCCATCTTCTAACGGCGACGTCCTCTTTCCTTCCTGTCGTGGCTCCGCCGCAGGCACACTGCTCTGCCCTGTTGATGGCAGGGCAGAATACTGCAGTCCGCAGGCGCGAGACCGGAGCCTGCGCACTGCAGGACTCTGCTCTGCCCTCAACAGGGCAGAGCAGTGCACCTGCACAGGTGCCACGACAGGAAGGAAAGAAGAGGACGGCATCGTATGAAGATGGGAGGCACCGGACGGCGACACCCATCGGACCGGACCGCCCCCCCGGTGAGTATAATCTAACTTTTTTCTTATCTTTCAGGTTACATCCGGGGCTTATCTAAAGCATTACAGAATATTTGAAAAAAGGGGTGACAGATTCCCTTTAATACACGTTCATTGGGCGAAACAGCGCCTATCTTGTTGGCATGTGACTGCATGTATGCAAATTACACTCTTGCGGTCATGCGCCTACTGCTCCCAGTACGGGCGAGTGCCAAATGTAAATGATATGAAGATTCAAAAGTCTGCAGTCACAAATTCTACAAGTCTGTAGTCACTCTAAGGCCAGACAATCTCTTTACGCCAAACTGAATGAAGAAGCCGAGAACACTGGATAACTTTGCAGCAGTGGAGTCGATCTTTGATAATCGAAGATCTATGGGCCCCCAGTCTTGCCTGGTGGAACACAACTGCTATTTAATTTGTTTCCATTTATTACTCACCATGATTGCCTTAAAAATGTAGAACCCTTTAGCATCTACAGCCTCAATACATCACTATAACAGAATACAGAATTAGTTAATAGGAGTTTAGAGAGTGACCTCTTTCAATGGCAAAATTTGTAACACTTATCTTTCATCTCCTGAGCTTACCTAATCTATGACCACATCAAAGTTGAAGATGTTGCCTTAATATCGAATAAGAAAGTTCAGGTGAGGACAACTAAAATTGTCTGGTCACAGAATAGCCGCTAAAATTAATTCAGAGCTTAGACCAGTGGTTTGGTGCAGGTATCAAATAAGTTTGAGACCTCAGATCAGTACCGTAGAATTGATATGAATCCTGATTTTTCTTCACTTCACAATTTGTGTGCTGGGACCCCAACGATCATTGCATTCAGCACACCGCATACATAAATGCTTAGGGGGAATCACTGCCCTTCACTTGCTGATATTTATAAGCAGATAATCTGGCCCTATTGTTTGTTTTTTTTCTTTTGTATTTGTTGTATTAGAGCTTTCGATGTTTTGGTGTTACTGCTTTCTTGGCTCAGACTTGAGGATTATTTGATTTTCCTCTGGATCAATAGTAAAAAAAACAAAGTTCAAACTTCTACATTTGAGGAAACGTTTCTAGGGAACACCATGCATTTTTATTGGCGGCCTAATAAGGCTCTAATAGTCAGAGCTACTCAAAAATGTCCAACTCGGAAGATATTTAAAAACAAAAAAATGCCAAGCGGTCGGAATAGATATTTTTCTACAGGGTGGGCCATTTATATGGATACACCTAAATAAAATGGGACTGGTTGGAGATACAGTCATATGTTAAAGTTTGGGCACCCCTATTAATGTTAACCTTTTTTCTTTATAACAATTTTGGTTTTTGCAACAGCTATTTCAGTTTCATATATCTAATAACTGATGGACTCAGTTATATTTCTGGATTCAAATGAGGTTTATTGTACTAACAGAAAATGTGCAATCTGCATTTAAACAAAATTTGACCGATGCAAAAGTATGGGCACCTCAACATAAAAGTGACCTTAATATTTCGCAGATCCTCCTTTTGCAAAAATAACAGCCTCTAGTCGCTTCCTGTAGCTATTAATGAGTTCCTGGATCCTGGATGAAGGTATTTGTGACCATTCCTGTTTACAAAACAATTCCAGTTCAGTTAAGTTTGATGGTCGCCGAGCATGGACAGCCCGCTTCAAATCATCCCACAGATGTTCAATGATATTCAGGTCTGGGGACTGGGATGGCCATTCCAGAACATTGTAATTGTTCCTCTGCATGAATGCCTGAGTAGATTTGGAGCGGTGTTTTGGATCATTGTCTTGCTGAAATATCCATCCCCTGCGTAACTTCAACTTTGTCACTGATTCTTGCACATTATTGTCAAGAATCTGCTGATACTGAGTTGAATCCATGCGACCCTCAACTTTAACAAGATTCCCGGTGCCGGCATTCGCCACACAGCCCCAAAGCATGATGGAACCTCCACCAAATTTTACTGTGGGTAGCAAGTGTTTTTCATGGAATGCTGTTTTTTAGCCTCCATCCATAACGCCTTTTTGTATGACCAAACAACTCAATCTTTGTTTCATTAGTCCACAGGACCTTCTTCCAAAATGTAACTGGCTTGTCCAAATGTGCTTTTGCATACCTCAGGCGACTCTGTTTGTGGCATGCTTGCAGAAACGGCTTCTTTCGCATCACTCTCCCATACAGCTTCTCCTTGTACAAAGTGCGCTGTATTTTTGACCGATGCACAGTGACACCATCTGCAGCAAGATGATGCTGCAGGTCTTTGGAGGTGGTCTGTGGATTGTCCTTGACTGTTCTCACCATTCTTCTTCTCTGCCTTTCTGATATTTTTCTTGGCCTGCCACTTCTGGGCTTAACAAGAACTGCACCTGTGTTCTTCCATTTCCTTACTATGTTCCTCACAGTGGAAACTGACAGGTTAAATCTCTGAGACAACTTTTCGTATCCTTCCCCTGAAAAGCTACGTTGAATAATCTTTGTTTTCAGATCATTTGAGAGTTGTTTTGAGGAGCCCATGATGCCACTCTTCATGCGAGAATCAAATAGGAGAACTACTTGCAAGTGGCCACCTTAAATACCTTTTCTCATGATTTGATACACCTGGCTATGAAGTTAAAGCTCAATGAGGTTACAAAACCAATTTAGTGCTTCAGGAAGTCAGTAAAAAGTAGTTAGGAGTGTTCAAATCAAGAAAATGATAAGGATGCCCATACTTTTGCACCGGTCAAATTTTGTTTAAATGCAGATTGCACATTTTCTGTTAGTACAATAAACCTCATTTGAATCCAGAAATATAACTGAGTCCATCAGTTATTAGATATATGAAACTGAAATAGCTGTTGCAAAAACCAAAATTGTTATAAAGAAAAAAGGTTAACATTAATAGGGGTGCCCAAACTTTAACATATGACTGTATCAACTTCCTGTTTGTGGCACATTAGTATATGGGAGGCGGAAATCTTTTCAAGATGGGTGGTGACCATTTTGGATCCAACTTTATTTTTCCAATGGGAAAAGGGTTATGTGACACATCAAACTTATTGAGAATTTCACAAGAAATACAACGGTGTGCTTGGTTTTAACGTAACTTTATCCTTTCATGAGCTATTTACAAGTTTCTCTTTGTTTACAGCCATTGACATGTTGCAGAGATTAACACGTGAGGAGCGGATAGAAATTGTATTGATGTCTGGTGAACGCAGTACACGGGTCATTGCAGCAGATTTCACTGCAAGACACCCTACGCAAGAAAACGGTCACCATTCCCATTTTATTTAGGTGTATCCATATAAATGGCCCACCCGAAAAAGTTTGCCTCATCACTGAACATAATGCTCTGTGTAAACTGAGGGTCCTGTTCCAATTTTTGTTTTGCACAATCTGCAAATTCAGCGTGCCGATCTGGGTCACCAACCATTCCCATTTTATTTAGGTGTATCCATATAAATGGCCCACCCTATGTAAGTGTTTAGTAAAAAGAATTATTACAGCTTTACTAGTCTAAAATATATACAACCATCAGACTCCACACTAAAAAAAAAAAAGACTAAATGAATATTGAAATATTTTATGACATTGGGTTAATCTTATGTAAAACTAGAAAACTTTTCAGTTATACTTTTTGCCAACAAAGGAAGAAAAGCAAAAGACTTATGTTAGGGAAAATTAACAAGACTAAAGAATTTTTAAACTTACGCTAATAATCATAAAAATATTAAACAGAATTTTCACAGAGTCCTCAGAGAGAATATGTGTTTTAGTGGAATTTAATAATGCAGGTGCTTGGACAAATTAAAGGGAGTGTCAAGATTTAAATCATTCTTAAAGGCTACTGGAATATTTTTAAAAAAAAAATCATCATCTTTAGGCTGAGTGCACACGTTGCGGATTCTGCTGCGTTTCCGCAGCGGTTTTGACCCTGCGGAAACGCAGCAGTTCCGCTGACCTAGTACAGTACAATGAAACCCTATGGGTTTTCAAAAATGCTGTGCTGACGGTGCGTTTTTTTCCGCGCGGTTTACAAACCGCAGCATGTCAATTGTTTGGGCGGTTTCCGCAGCGGTTTCACACCTTTAACATAGTAGAGGTGTGAAACCGCAGGGCAAAACCGCAGACCAAACCGCAGGAAAACCGCAGGTCACTTTACCTGCGGTTCCGCGCGGAAAAAACCGCAGGTGAATCTGCAGCGTGTGCACATAGCCTTAGGAGTTGAATCAGGAAAACTTAAAATGGTTTATTATTTAAACAATGGTTAAACTTTATTTACGGTACATTAATTAAAAGCAATTTCTCCACCTTCTCAAGGTCAATGCTTTCTCTCACAAATAAGAACTTTTGTGTTTACAACAGTTGTCTTTAGTCTCTGCAGTTAATACCTCTTAAAGAAGAAAGTTTGCATTATCGTGTCAGGTTCATTTGCATTATTGTATCAGACTATCATCTGTGAGTGAAAAGGCCTGCTCTCTTAGTGTGCATCTTCAGTGGCCGAATATGAAGAGCCAGTGTAAAGACGCTGCCAAATTACGTGACAACAGAGCAAAATGCTCGTTTGTCGGGTGACAAAAATCATTGTTGTCAGCAGCGCATCGTCCTGTGTAAACAGGCATTATGATGCCGACAATAAAAACCATACAATGCTCATAAAACGACCGTGTTAACAATCATTGTGTGCTTATGGTAGAGGGGGCGGCCTGATTAAACAGGCTTTTAAATGACAGTCGATCTACTATATAGCAATTGACCTGATTTAGAGGTCGTTTAACGCCGCAGGTCGATTATTCTAAAATCCATCTTACATTTAACCTATGCTAAGACATTCTAAAAAATGATCTGGACTAGTGATAGCGTTATACTGCTGATGTATTGGTTTTCAGAACATTGATTTACAGGAAACAACAATGCTTCCATTTCATGGTAGTAAGCAAAAATCGTCACATTAATAAAGGAATGCAACACAGAAGAAAACATGTGAATAATGTGCTATTATATAATGGAACAATATTGAGATTAGTACCTAGAAATCCCTTTTATATATCATCTATGAAAGAAACCTTTGGTTTGGTACATAATGACAAGACCTAAAATTTGTATTATAAATGTGAGTTGACGAGAAAAACACATATGTAACTTTATGGGTTCCCCACAAGTATTCCTGCTTCATAAGTATCAGACCGTTCTGAAAGTTAGAATAAAAGGTGTTGTCTCATCTTATCAAATCGGTAAAAATGCAAAGGGCTTGTAAAAACAAGCAACTTTACAATGTATTTCTTATAAAAAATCCTCAATAATGGAGTGATTTTTAATCTTATAGTTTACAGTCGTTGACAAAATAATGACCACCTCAGAGATAGACAGTTTCTTGGTAAAGGAACAAGCACTTGTAAGTTGTTGCTCTGAAGCTGGCCAGAACGCTGTATCCACCCAGCTTCAGAGGTCCTGCGCTCCTCAGAAATTGCAGAGGTAAAGCTTCTGTTGCTTGCGACATTGGAGACCGGGCAGTTCGACACAGTGGCTCAGCCATGCCACCAAACTCTCAATTTTCAGGAGTGCATTATTCCACAGAAAACCATAAGCTGGGAGGCAAGGCAGTGGAGTCGTATGCTGCTAATGAACTGCAGACTATCTCTTTAGAGGATTTGAAGAACAATCAAAAATTATCAACTATCCGGTTTCAGATTGCTGCAAACTTCACTTTATTTAAATCTCCTGCATTCAAATAAAGTAGTGGTGTGACCCAGAAGATAAGACACATAAGACACAACCTTTCAAACAAATGTCACAAGACAGATTCATGGCATATTAACAAGATATCACCTTTGGGACCTTTAACCAACTTCAGAATGGGGGTGTAATTGCATGCTGTGGGTAGAAGCCTCATAGCTCTTAATGGGGCTTCCACTGACAAGCTTTGAACCAGCCAATCCACGTAGCAGTTCCCAGGGGAACCCTGGACTTTACTCTTTATCCCCTATGTAGGGATGTGGACACAGGGTCCCCTGGCTCACAACCATGGATTGACTGCTGGTCGGTGGAGTGTTCTGGCACAGAATTATTGTAGTGTTGGGTCTAAAGAAGTAGATAATTAGAAACACAAGCCAAGGTCAGGAACAAAGCACCAGAAGATTCAAGATTCAAGGATAAAAAAATAACAGATCTGAGTAAGTACAACAAATAATTGGCAACATTGCTGCAGGAGATTTAAATAAGAGTGTGGCCCCATCCAAAGCTCACAGCAAGGAGCTTATTATATCAACAATACTACAACATTAACCCACAAGCTTTGTGCCTGCAAGACACTACATGTTCCAGGAATTTCTTAACTAAAATGTGCTTTATTTTGCCAAGCATAATCTGCAATGAAAGTGCAACACTGGTAAGTGACAAATACAAACGCTTTGACTGGAGACACAGCCACACACAAGGCTCTTCCCGTTATTTTCTATGAGAATTCAAAAAAACTTCAAAGCCCATGATTAAGCCCTCAAACACAAGCTCAAGTCCAAGTGCAGCATCGTTGCAATGAGGAAGCTGATAACTCTTTGGCTTTTCTGATTTTACATACTTTTAGACTAAAAATACTTTATAACATGTTAATATTTATCGACTTTTATGTAGGTGACTTACATTTTATAATTGTAGTTTTTTTTCTGATTTGAAAATAAAAAAAAGGCACAAATCAATAGAAATTTAATTGCAGGAAAGTACTGAGCAATAATAAAATATCTTTACTAAAGAGGGATGTTGCCCCCAAAAATTACAATTATGTGCTGGCTGCACTAGGTAACAAGTGGCCATCCTACTACATAGTAATGAAATGGGTTACTTAGTTTAGAACTAGCCACTTGAGTACGGGGACGGACATTGAGGGAGACCAACTCACAATTCGCCAATGACATTTTTTCCATTACTCTAGCCAACTGAAGAAGATCCACTAAAAATATGACACTGGCAAATTACAGAGAACAAGTAGGCTATGACATTTAACAAGTTTTAGTCATGAGAAATCGTTTTGCCAAATAGACTGCCAAATATTTCAATACTGACCAGATGTTTGATTAATTGGTTATTTTCACATGCTTTTTTTTTTTTTTTTTAACTAAGTTCAGTGGAAAACTGCAGGATATATTTTTAACTCTCTCTCATAACAATAGTTGAACACTCGATCCACAAATTTGGTCCAAAGACCAGCAACAATCCAATCAAAATAGACAACAATCTTCATTGGCCAAATTAGTTCTAAACACAGAAGTCAGCAAAGAAAGATATTGGTGCCTGTCTTCTGGGAGAAACCTAAACCGTTGAAGACTGCCATAGTGGTTGATTCCTTTTTCAAGTAAAGTGCGACACTGCATTCCTCACTAAACTAAAGCAAGAACTGGTCTCAAGACATTAACCCCTTTACCCCCGAAGGTGGCTTGCACGTTAATGGCCAAGCAAATTTTTACAATTCTGACCATTGTCACTTTATGCAGTAATAACTATAAAATGCTTCAACGCATCCCAATGATAGTAAGACAGTTTTTTCATAACATTGTACTTCATGATAGCAGTAAATTTTATTAGATATGACTTGCGTTGATATGTGAAAAAAAAGGAAATTTGACGAAAATTTCGCCATTTTCCAAATTTGAATTTTCATGCCCTTAAATCACAGAGATATGCAACACAAAATAGTTCATAACATTTCCCACGTATTTACTTTACATCAGCACAATTTTAGAACCAAAATTTGCTTTTGTTAGAAAGTTATAAGAGTTAAACGTTGACCAGCGATTTTCCATTTGTGCAACAAAATTTACAAAACATTTTTTTTTTTTTTTTTTTTTTTTTAGGGATCACATCACATTTGAAGTCCCTATGAGGGGTTTATATGATAGAAGATACCCAAAAGTGACACCATTCTAAAAATTTCACCCCTCAAGGTGCTCAAAACCACTCCTGGAATGCTACAATCAAGTTCAATAGCAGCATTTCCGGGGTTAAGGTGCCGGGAGCAGTACTTTAACTCCAAAAACAGATAAAAATGGCTTCAAGTTTTTATGTTTATGTTCCTTACATTATTATACAAGGCGGCAAAAATGAAAATATTCTCTTAATACTTAATAAAGTCTTGTGGATTTTTTGTTTGTCTTTTACAATTTCTACAAGCTAAATCTTGTAGAACTAAAAAAGTTATATACATAAGCAACTATTTTTGTTAACTTTTCTTTGCATCTAATATTTAACAAGAAGCCAATTTACAAACAGTAATCCTAAACTATTTATCTGTCAGCAGGTTTTTGCCACTTAATCAGAGAACAGCATAATAGAGCAAGTGAGCCCGATTCTAAAGATGTGTGACTTACTACAGTTGTGGCCAAAAGTATTGACACCCCTGCAATTCTGTCAGATAATACTCCGCTTCTTCCTGAAAATGATTGCAAACACAAATTCTTTGTTATTATTATCTTCATTTAATTTGTCGTAAATGAAAAAAAACACAAAAAGAATTGTCCTAAAGCCAAATTGGATATAATTCCACACCAAACATAAAAAAAGAGGGTGGACAAAAGTATTGGCACTGTTCGAAAAATCATGTGATGCTTCTCTAATTTGTGTAATTAACAGCACCTGTAACTTACCTGTGGCACCTAACAGGTGTTGGCAATAACTAAATCACACTTGCAGCCAGTTGACATGGATTAAAGTTGACTCAACCTCTGTCCTGTGTCCTTGTGTGTACCACATTGAGCATGGAGAAAAGAAAGAAGACCAAAGAACTGTCTGAGGACTTGAGAAACCAAATTGTGAGGAAGCATGAGCAATCTCAAGGCTACAAGTCCATCTCCAAAGACCTGAATGTTCCTGTGTCTACCGTGCGCAGTGTCATCAAGAAGTTTAAAGCCCGTGGCACTGTGGCTAACCTCCCTAGATGTGGATGGAAAAGAAAAATTGACAAGAGATTTCAACGCAAGATTGTGCAGATGTTGGATAAAGAACCTCGACTAACATCCAAACAAGTTCAAGCTTCCCTGCAGTCCGGGGGTACAACAGTGTCAACCCGTACTATCCGTCGGCATCTGAATGAAAAGGGACTGTATGGTAGGAGACCCAGGAAGACCCCACTTCTTACCCCGAGACATAAAAAAGCCAGGCTGGAGTTTGCCAAAACTTACCCGAAAAAGCCTAAAACGTTTTGGAAGAATGTTCTCTGGTCAGATGAGACAAAAGTAGAGCTTATTGGGCAAAGGCATCAACAAAGAGTTTACAGGAGAAAAAAGGAGGCATTCAAAGAAAAGAACACGGTCCCCACAGTCAAACATGGCGGAGGTTCCCTGATGTTTTGGGGTTGCTTTGCTGCCTCTGGCACTGGACTGCTTGACCGTGTGCATGGCATTATGAAGTCTGAAAACTACCAACAAATTTTGCAGGATAATGTAGGGCCGAGTGTGAGAAAGCTGGGTCTCCCTCAGAGGTTATGGGTCTTCCAGCAGGACAATGACCCAAAACACACTTCAAAAAGCACTAGAAAATGGTTTGAGAGAAAGCACTGGAGACTTCTAAGGTGGCCAGCAATGAGTCCAGACCTGAATCCCATAGAACACCTGTGGAGAGATCTAAAAATGGCAGTTTGTTGAAGGCACCCTTCTAATATCAGGGACCTGGAGCAGTTTGCCAAAGAAGAATGGTCTAAAATTCCAGCAGAGCATTGTAAGAAACTCATTGATGGTTACCGGAAGCGGTTGGTCGCAGTTATTTTGGCTAAAGGTTGTGCAACCAAGTATTAGGCTGAGGGTACCAATACTTGTGTGGCCCATTTTTGGAGTTTTGTGTGAAATGATCAATGTTTTGCTTTTTGCTTCATTCTCTTTTGCGTTTTTTTCAATTAAAACAAATTAAATGAAGATAATACCAAAGAATTTGTGTTTGCAATAATTTTCAGGAAGAAAGTATTATCTGACAAAATTGCAGGGGTGTCAATACTTTTGGCCACAACTGTAGGTTGTGTGCTGTAATTTCAATAAAAATTAGTGTTATCAGCAGGAGATGATTTCACCTATGAACAATATGAAGCATACGCAGCAAAAATCATAAAAGAAAGCAAAAGCCCTTGTAATAGGATGATTGCTTTGTAAAGAGTTACAGCAAACAACATGAGAAATACAGAATTAGACTGGAAAAGAAGCTGATTCTGCAGCTGTGCTACATGCAATGAGATATTTGGACATTTGCTCCTAAAATTACTAAAATGTATAATAGTAACTTCTCTACTAACATGCTCCAAACTACAGAGCCTGTGATGGCAACAGAGTAAAAAGTCTTCTCAAAGCCTTGGTCCAACTCAATAGATAAATGGACCAAGCCACTACTTTTTTTTTTACAATTATTGTTCAATTAAAGGTGTTGGAAAAAAACTTGTTGGACATTATTCCATTTTTAGTTTTCTTTTCTTTTTGCACAATCCCCTTACTTACCAGCAACTGAGTTGGGTTAAGACAGGTTTCTGGCATAAAGAGCTTTAAAAGGTTTGCGTAACAAAATATATATATATTTGTATTGACTACAATCATCTTTTTTGCCACAATGACAATGATGGACAAAGGCCCATAAGGGTCGAAACTTTGCATCATGGCAGAATAAAGTCTTCATATTCATAAAATTTTCAATCACCCGGATGGAATACTGTTCTTTTCCTGTTCTAATGATGGACAAAGGGTCATCAAAAACCAATATTGTGCATAACTGGATGTGATTAAATGTAAATTGCCAAGATGGTTGTGGGACAACAAAAAAGCAGAGTTTGGTATAGAAACTTGCCCTGTACCTTTTCCGTGGGCAACAGACAAAAAACATGAACGCATAGTAATAAGTTATTACCAGTTATACTTAGTACTTGTAAACCCATCACATGTGTGATCGCCAGTAAAACCAATGAACAGACACTTCCTTAGGCCGGGGTCAGACTTGCGAGAAACTCGCACGAGTCTCAAATCTCAATACCCGACACTGCTGCCGGCACTCGTTACGGAGTGTGCGGCTGTATGTCTGTCTATGCAGCTGCACACTCCGGTCCAGAATGACGGCAGCAGTGCCGGGTATTGAGATGCGAGACTCGTGTGAGTTTCTCACAAGTTTGACCCCGGGGAGCTGTGATACCGTACTTAACCAGTTGCCCACAAGTGTTTGGGATATTTTCATCACGATAGGAGTACAAATTGCAGGCTCATATGGCTGATTTATTTGCTGCAACATAATTTTTTTTTTTAAATAAGGATTGTCTTATTTCTGGCAGACAGATAGCTAGGTTTATATGGAAATCTGCTGAACCAAGCTATGACATGACGGGGCTGCACACAATTCTCCGAGCGCTAATCTCGCTGTGCCTGTAATCATAAAACACACTTGGCAAAAAAGAAAAAAAATGTGCCTTATCTTTTTTTGTTTATGTGTGTTATTTCCAGACAGACCATAGGTAGGTGAAAAATGAATAATGCATGTGGATAATTCTAAATTACCTCATTTAGCGAGCACTATCTGCTAACTATCCAGCAAGACTGATAGAATGTTTTTAATTGGAAAGAATTATGTCTCACGGAGACAGCCACACAAACTGGAGAACATTTAGGTTAATTTAGATGAGCAATAAAGTCAACAAAGTAGCAAAAGCATTTACATTTCATTTATAATCTGACATTAGCTCAAGCTTTCCACCACATATTCCTTCATATGGTGACAAAATATATAAAAGGTTTAAAAATCAGAATAATACAAACCTGTCAGATAGTACAGAAATATAATATCTATACTCTCTGGGAAACATGCAGTAATAATAAATATGACTAAATGATGTGATATTCATAGAATCATAGAATCGTAGAGTTGGAAGGGACCTCCTGGGCCATATGGTCCAACCCCCTGCTCAAAGCAGGATTCGCTAAATCATCCCAGTCAGATGTCTGTCCAGCCTCTGTTTGAAGACATCCATTGAAGGAGAACTCACCACTTCTCGTGGCAGCTTGTTCCACTCATTGATCACTCTAACTGTCAAAAAGTTTTTTCTAATATCTAATCTGTGTCTCCTCCCATTCAGTTTCATCCCATTGCTTCTAGTCTTTCCTTGTGCAAATGAGAATAAAGATGATCCTTCTACAATGTGACAGCCCTTGAGATATTTGTAGACAGCTATTAAGTCTCCTCTCAGTCTTCTCTTTTGCAAACTAAACATTCCCAAATCCTGCAACCTTTCCTCATAAGACAGGGTTTGCAGACCGGTCACCATTCTGGTTGCTCTTTTCTGAACTTGCTCCAGTTTGTTGATGTCTTTTTTAAAATGTGGTGCCCAAAACTGGACACAATATTCCAGATGAGGTCTGACCAAAGAGGAGTAGAGGGAAATAATGACTTCACGTGATCTAGACTGCATGCTTCTGTTAATACATCCTAGAATTGCATTTGCTTTTTTTGCTGCTGCATCACACTGTTGACTCATATTCAGTTTGTGATCTATTAGTATACCCAAGTCTTTTTCACATGTGCTGTTGCTTAGGCCTATTCCTCCCATTCTGTATATGCTTTTTTCATTTTTATTGCCCAGATGTAGTACTTTGCATTTGTCCCTGTTAAAAACCATTCTGTTAGTTGCTGCCCAGTTCTCCAGTTTATTTATATCTTTTTGAATCCTCTCTCTCTCTTCTCTAGTATTAGCTATCCCTCCTAGCTTTGTGTCATCAGCGAATTTAATCAGTTTACCCTCAATTCCTTCATCTAAATCGTTGATAAAGATGTTGAACAATACAGGGCCCAGGACAGAGCCCTGTGGTACCCCACTTGAGACATTCTTCCAACTGGATGTGCAGCCATTTACGACCACTCTTTGGGTCCGATCACTAAGCCAGTTATGAATCCACCTAACAGTTGCCTTGTCCATTCCATACTTAGTCATTTTTTCAATAAGGATTGAATGAGATACTTTGTCAAATGCTTTGCTGAAGTCAAGATATACTATATCTACAGCATTTCCTTGATCCACCCAATCAGTGATACCGTCATAGAAGGAAATTAAGTTAGTCTGACATGACTTATTAGTTACAAACCCATGCTGACTCTGTTTAATCACTTCATTCTTATCCAGGTACTGACATACATGTTGTTTAATAATTTGTTCAAAGATCTTTCCTGGTATAGAAGTCAGACTCACCGGCCTATAGTTGCCTGGGTCCACCTTCTTCCCCTTTTTGAAGATAGGAACAACATTTGCTCTTCTCCAGTCTTCTGGGACTTCTCCTGTTCTCCAAGAATTTTCAAAGATTATGGAGAGGGGTTCAAAAATTTCTTCTGCTATCTCCTTCAGTACTCTGGGGTGTAATTCATCTGGACCTGGAGACTTGAATTCATTTAGGTTAGCTAAGTGTTTCCTCACTATCTTTCTGTTTATAGATATCCTGGATTCTTCTATACCCTTAATAGGACAGTGAAGAACAGTTGATGTCACATTTCCTTTCTGAGAGAAAACAGATGCAAAATAGGAATTTAAAAGTTCGGCCTTCTCAACATCCTGTCTTACCATTTCATCATTTTCATCCTGTAAAAATCCTATAGCATCTTTGACTTTTCTTTTACTTTTGACATATCCCCAAAATCCTTTATTATTGCTTTTGACATCTCTTGCAAGCCTCAATTCATTGTCAGCTTTAGATAATCTGATTTGTGCCCTGCAGGTTCTACAGACAGCATTATATTCTTCTTTAGATATGCCTCCCTCTTTCCATTTTATAAACATTTTTTTCTTCCTTTTTAGCATGTGCTTAAGTTCTGTGTTCATCCATCCTGGCTTCCTTAAATGCTTCCTATTCTTCCCTCTTTTCGGAATTGTTAACAATTGTGCTTTGAGAATTTCATTTTTCAAGATTTCCCATCCTTCCTGGACATTTTTGGACATATTAATCAATGTAAATATGATGTGCTCCTATGCCTATTAATATTGTAACATAGTATTAAGAGTTAAAGGGAATCTGTCCCTGGGTTTTTACTATCCCATCTGAGAGCAGCATGATGTAGGGGCAGAGACCCTGATTCCACTGATGTGTCACTTACTGAGCTGCTTGATACAGTTTTGACAAAGTCACTGTTTTCTCTGCTGAAGATCTAGTAGTTCTCGAATGCTGAGCTCTATTTAACCCCGCCCACATCACTGATTGGCAGCTTTTGATTTGAGCAGTGAAAAATGCTGCCAATCAGAGGTGGGGACGCGCTTAAAGAGAGCTCATGAGTAGAGTTGAGCGAATATCCTCAGTTCCCCACTTACTCAGCAAGCTATAGCCCTTGTCGAATAAGCTACAGCGGGAACCTGGCTTCCTGGATCTCGTCGGCTAAACAGCTGATCGCCGCCGCAGCTGCATGTATTGCAGCTGTGTCACTATCACAGCACATGCATGGAGAGCCTTTGGTTGGGCTCTCTATACATGTGCTGTAACACAGTCGCGACGATCAGCTGTTCAACCGGCGCAATCCAGGAAGATGGGTTCCCGCTGTAGCTTATTCGGCAAGCGCCATAGCTTGCCGGGTTCCCGCTTTAGCTTATTCGGCAAGCGCCATAGCTTGCCGAATAAACAGGGAGCTGAAAATATTCGCTCAACTCTACTCATGAATATGAAGGACTACATTGCAGCAAATTAACTAATCCTCTAGTGAATCGCCTGCTGATAAAACTGTGATTTTATCAAAACTACAGCAAGCAGAGCAGTGAGTATCATCACCAGAATCAAGGTCTCCGTTTCTACATTACACAGTTCTCTGATTATGTGGCAAAACAGTGTGACAGATTCCCTTTAAGGAACTTTCCCAATTGCTCAATAGTCATCAGTCTGCAAGATTTTCTGAGGGATCTTGAAAGCTTTTTGCGGTAACAAACTTTTTGGTTGATCTCAACATTCTCTGCCAGAAGGGAGCAGAGGCTCGCCCAGGGGCAGTCGGCTGTCAGAATAGAAGGTAGCTGGGGATATGACTGAAGTCTTTGGATTCACCACCAAATAGATTTAGCAACTTATTTCTTAGTTTTGATTGTAAATACTAAGAAATAAAATCGGAATGATAGGTAGGAATGAAAGAAGTACATTTATTTCTACCAACGTTAACGTTGCTTTAGTATTAGAAATGTAGTTTTAATGGTGATGTTACCCACTGTGCCCGTGCCGAAAAAGGACACAGACAAAGAAAATAAAGAAAAGCTTCAGACATGCCATACATGTTGAGGGCTGTGATAAATGTGAGTTTAGGTGCTTTGACCTCCACTAGAACATTAGAGCAGATGCGGTCTACTAAGTTCTCAATGCATTTTCCTGATAAATGGGGCTGTAACTGTATACGGAGGACTGACATTCTATGAGTCTGTAGACTCATCTCCTCTATAATCTACTCACAGCTATCCCAACTATTCCTAGGTGAGAGAAAGAGAGCTGATAAAAATTAAAGGCAGCACTTCGACCACTTTTCCCTCCTTTCGCTGTCACATAAAAGGTATCCTTTACTCCAATTTTGGAAGATAAAGGGGGCATCTTACTGGTATGTATGTGCCCTTCAGTCGTCACTGGAAGGGAGATCTAGAATTTCATTGTGACCACTTAGATGTCCACCATAGAGACAGTCCTAATGAGGCCAGGGTCACACTTGAGTACCTGGCACTAGGGACCGGAGTGTGCGGCTGCATAGAAATACATGCAACCGCACGCCCCGATCCCGAGTGCCGGCGGCAGTGCCGGGTATTGATGAGAGTTTCTCGCATCACACTCGCAAGTATGACCCCGGCCTAAGGTGTATGGTCAGAGAATATTCCGATAGGATAAACCCTTTAAAAAATAATGGCAAAATAAAAGCACTATAGAACATCAAATGAAAATATACAGAAAGAAAAAAAAATAAAATAAAAGATCATTTTTATCTGTAAATAAAGAATATTCATTCCCACATTGAGTATAGTGAGAAGGTTTTTTTCCTGAGCATTGACAGTCACATTGGAGTAAGAGGTAATGCTGTGCTTTTCATAGTAGCTTGATTTCTGCATGAAAGCCCAAGTGAGCACAAAATAAAATGGCAGGTTATCTACAGAACTGTACATGCTCCCACCCTGGGGGAAAATAAACTAAATGAGACCAATGTGCTGATGCACACTTCAACAAATGCTCACAGTTCAGGCTATATGCAAAAAACTGATTAAGTTATTCTCATGATACAGAAGCCACATCATCAGAGTCAGTGAAAAAAGAAAAACTGGACTAATTATTTACACTTTATCTACATGATAACATAAACCTGCAGTACAAATAAGGCCCAAGACACATTACAACGCTGCGCATGCAATGATCTGTGCCAGCTAGAAGTGCTTCCGACCGTAAGAATTTAGTAAACCACATAACGGGGAGATGTGCTAGGTACAAAGCACCAGAACTGTACGGCAAATTGTGTAAGTAGCATGTACTGTACGGGGTCAGACAAATCAATTTTGGGTTTTCTTAAGATTCTTTTTTCAACTACCGTAACTACACTATTACACAAGAGGATTTCTAAAATGCGTGTTACTTATCAAATACATATAATTATAGTGATTAAAATGTATCAGAGACAGGAGGCCTAAGGCTGGAGTCACTAAGATAAAAAAAAGATGGTTGAAAAATATGGTGGGGTTTAAGGATCTCTCTTCACTCCATAAAATGTATTACTGACTGATGGTATTGTTTTTGAGCATTCCTCTGATCTCATAACTATACGGTATACAGTATATTGGAGTAATAGCCAACACACCAACTTTTGCCAAAGTGACAAGTGTTTAAAGCAAACATATGAAATGGTTTTAGTATCGTGTATATAAAATACTATAAATTACAACATGAAAGCTTTTAGAAATTCTCTAAAATTATAGCACAGAGCTTTCAACCTGTCACATGTAAGTTTAAAAAATCCGGAATACTGTAATTTTACTTGAACAATTTGTGTTGGCCACATAAAAGTCTGTACTTAGCTGGAAAGAACATGTAATCCACATAATAGAACATACTACAAAGGCTAAATGTAAAATTTTAGTTCCTGTTGAGCGAGGTAAATGCAGCCGCTTTATGGCGTAGTGTAATGTAATAAGTTAAGTTCTGTAATAACTTGTAACTGTTCAATGCACTTGTGTTATGAATGGGAAACCGAGAAGGAAAAACAAGACAACAAGCTAAGTCTCAGAAAACCAGAGAAGTTGGTAACTATGCAGATTGCAGATCCCTGATCTTAACCGCACAACTAGAAGCAGTCGTGGAGTGTTCCTACGTTGATCCTAGACGCCTCGTCACAACCGGAGAGCTACATAAGCCTAAGCAGGAAAAGAGGAAAACTAACTGCCCCAGAGCAGACCCCAAAGGAAAGACAGCCCCCCACATGTATTGACGGTGAAAAGAAGAAAATACAAACAAAGGCAAGAAAATAGGCTGAGCAAACGATGGGGCCCGGCTAACTAAAAAGGAAAGACACTGTCTGCAATCTGCCAAAAACAACCTACAAAAATATTGTCTAACACTTCTGATAGCAAAATTAACCCTGAAGTCACTAGACTTCTAAACCTATATCAGCACTCTGAAATATTCTGAGACAGAGCAAAAAAGAGGCCAATCTAATAAGGGACAAAAAGCAGATTGGCAAACACTGATTAATAGAATCATAGAATCGTAGAGTTGGAAGGGACCTCCTGGGCCATCTGGTCCAACCCCCTGCTCAATGCAGGATTTGCTAAATCATAGTAAATAATAGGAGTGGAATTTCAGCATAGCCCCAGCAGGGGCAGGCTGAATACACAACAAACTGAATTGACCAACAAGCGCAAGTGTGAACATTAGCAAAAAACAAACTTAACTTGAGAAGACTGGAAGAGAGCTGAAGTCCAGGACCTGAGAATCAGACTGAATCACCAGCACCCGGATAGGGCGTCGGCTGTCTTATATCCAGTCTGATACTCCAGAGATCCAATCGTTATCTTCCTCATCGGGTGGCAGATCACTCCCACTTAAACCAACCGCACTACCTCCTGTCACCACCAGAGGGAGAACGGAAGGGGAACTCTCAACTGGTGGAGCAGAAAATGAGTTCAAGACACACTTGGTCAAGAACTCGAGAGAGTTTTGCTTTAGAAATCAATTACTGTAAACTCTAGACGTGTATGGTCATCAAAAGGGAACTTTCCCAACTTTACAACATCTACACTAAATTATCTCTCAAGATCAATTAAGTAGTCCTAACATTCACAAGTCAATGGAAAATTATGCTTTTGGTAGTTTAACATAATATTGTACAGCTGGATGTATACATGAAATTATTTGTAGAGGAATTTTATCGAATTTCTCACAAATTGGCAAGTATTAGGGTATGTTTCCACGGGCTCTATCCGACAGCGCTTTGGACGTGGCACATGACTGCTCCATCCAAAGCGCTGCCGGCTTTGCACGCGCGTTGATTCCGCATGTGTTCATTGACTGTGTTAATTATCTTGCGGAGACTGAGCGTCTCTGCAAGATAACCAGATTACTTACCGGTAATACTCTTTTGTGGAGTCCACGACAGCACCCACTGAGAGACGGGATCCGCCCCCGGAACAGGAAACCTACAGAGAGATAAATGGGGTGGTCCCCCTCGCTCCCTCAGTTTGTGTTAGCGAGAACAACAGAGGAACCGCCATACATGTTTTAGTCAATTTATTTGGGCAATTCATCTATCTTACCCCTATGTAGTTTTATGTTTACTAAGTTTAATCACATATCTAACTTAAATCACAATCTCCACCACCAAGGAGACCCATGTGTGAAAAATTCTTACGGGAGGGAAGTGAGCGGGTGCTGTCGTGGACTCTACAAAAGAGTATTACCGGTAAGTAATCCGGTTTTTCCTCTTCGCCATGACAGCACCCACTGAGAGATTTCCAGAGATAATCACTTGGGCGGGCACACCGTGTTAAGGACTGATCTACCAAAAGTTAGATCCTCGGTAGAGGACAAATCTAGTCTAGAGTGACTATAAAAGGTAGACGGAGAAGACCAGGTTGCAGCCTTACATATTTGTTCAATTGGGACGTTCGCCCTCTCGGCCCAGGAGGATGATATGGCTCTAGTGGAGTGCGCCTTAATCCCCAGTGGAGGGTCTTCTCCTTTTGTCAGATACGCCATTGTGATCGCATCTCTAATCCATCTGGATATCGTGCCTGATGTAACTGCAGACCCCTTCCTGCTGCCCTGGAATGAGACAAAAAGAGACCTACTCTGCCTCCAGGGACTGGTCCTATCTAGATAGGCTAGCACGGCTCTTTTCACATCTAAGGTGTGATATTTCTCCTCGTCCTGTGTTGACGGGTTCTCATAGAATGAAGGTAGGCATATCTCTTGAGACCTATGAAATTTAGTTGCCCGTTTGGGCAGGTAGGACGGGTCCGTCTTTAAAATGAGACTGTCTCGTGTTGTTAACAGGAACGGTGGGTCTACTGATAGAGCATGAAGATCACTCACTCTCCTGGCCGATACTAAGGCCACCAGCATAGCCGTTTTTAATGAGAGGCACTTTACTGATGCTGAGCTTATGGGCTCAAATGGTGCCTGAGTGAAGGCATCCAAAACTAGAGTAAGGTTCCACGCTGGTAGCCGAGGCACATGCACCGGTTCTGCTCGTTGACAAGCCGAGATAAACCGAGTCATCCATCTATTTGCTGCCACGTTATAGTTAAACAGGGCTCCTAGGGCTGACACGTGGACCTTAAGAGTGTTTACTGAGAGTCTCAGTTCTCGGCCTTTTTGTAGAAACTCTAGAATGGCCGTAATGGGTACTTCACCAGCTAGTTTTGTTGGGTGAAAGGCCAGGAACTTCCTCCACACCTTAGCATATATTTTTGTCGTGGACTCCTTCCTGCTTTGTAGCAGGGTATTGATTAGGTTCTTTGAGAAACCCTTCCGCCTCAGTAGCTCCCTTTCAAATTCCAGGCCGCTAGGTGCAGGGCTTTGGCCTATGGATGGTAGCAGGGTCCCTGCGAGAGAAGATTCTGGTGCAGCGGCAGGATCCACGGGTCGGTTACCGACATGGCTCTCAGCCATGAAAACCACGGTCTTTTTGGCCAAAACGGGGCTATCAAGATGACCCTCGCCCTATCCTGTCTTATTTTCCTGACTACTGTTGGTAGTAGCACCATTGGAGGGAAGGCATAGGCTAGTTGGAATGCCCAGGGTGCTTGGAGGGCATCTAGAATGTCTGGGTTGTCCGACCTGTAGAGAGAAGCAAACCTTTTTACGCGCCTGTTGGCTCTGGTTGCGAATAGGTCTATCTCCGGTCTGCCCCATTCTGACGCTATCATTTCGAAGACGTCTCTGCTGAGGACCCACTCTCCCTGGTATAGGGCCTGGCGACTGAGATAGTCTGCTCGGGAGTTGTCCACTCCTCTTATATGGAGCGCTGACAAGGAGAGAAGATGGACCTCGGCCATCTCCAGAATCTTTCCCGCGATAGACATCAGTGGCATTGACCGCGTGCCTCCTTGCCGGTTTATATAGGCCACTGCGGTGGTATTGTCTGTCTGGATCTTTACGTGGGCGCCTCTTAACTGCGGGAGAAAGTAGGATATCACGTAAAAAATCGCTGTTAGCTCCTTTACATTAGAGGAGGCCTCTATTTCATTCTCACGCCACCAGCCTTGTACCATGTGCTCCTCTAGGTGGGCTCCCCAACCTAAGGGGCTGGCATCCGTGGTGAGTATCTTGGAGGGAGTCACCCACCACTGTACTCCCTTCGATAGATTGGAAGGAATTAACCACCATTTTAGGGATTCCACCACCTCGGGCGATAGGGACATCTTCCCTTCCAGCCGCCCCTGCAGTCTGTCTCCTGCAGAATAGCCCACTGTAGTTCTCTGGAGTGGAACTGAGCCCATTGCACCGCTGGAATGCACGATATCAGAGACCCCAGCAAGGACATGCCCTGTCTCAATGATATTACGGGTCCTCCTGTAGTATTCTGTACTTTATCGATTATGGCCATTACTTTGGCATTTGGCAGAAAGCACTCCTCAGTTACGGAGTCCACTTGCAGGCCCAAAAACCTTTGACAGGTCACTGGCTCTAGTCTGGACTTCTCCCAGTTAATTAGCCAACCCAGTGTTTGTAGGGATGAGATAATCCTAGCTATTCTTGCTTCACACTGTGTAACAGAATTCCCCACTATGAGTAGGTCGTCTAAGTAAGGGACAACTAGGGTGTCATTCAGCCTTACATACGACATTACTTCCAGCATTAATTTGGTAAATACCCGAGGAGCCATGGATAGCCCGAATGGCATTGCCGCAAACTGGAAATGCTGAATCCGACCTCTGAACCAGACTGCTACCCGCAGGAACCTCTGGTGCCCTCGATATATGGGGAGATGGTAGTAGGCGTCCTTTAGGTCCAAGACTGCCATATAACACCTGGGAAACAAAAGCTTTATTGCAGACTTAATCGACTCCATTTTAAACGACCTTAGTCTTAGGAAGGTATTAAGTTTCTTTAAATTTATTATAGTCCTGTAAGAGCCATCTGGTTTTGGGACTAAAAATAGAGGAGAATAAAAGCCCATCCCTATCTCGTCGTCTGGGACCTCTACTAGGACCTGTTTAGTTAGCAGTACCGCAATCTCCATCTCCAGTGCTTCCTGCTGTGATCGGGACTTCATAGAAGTCAATAAGAAGGAGTTCGGTGGATACCGAATGAATTCTAATTTTAGGCCTGATGATACAATATTTAGGGCCCACGGGTTTGATGTCACCTTCATCCATTGGCGGCTGAATCTTAATAGCCTGCCACCTACCGATGTAACGGTTTTATAGGGATCTGTCTCCCCTGAAGGGACGTTTCCCGAATAGGTTGCCTCTTTGCTTGGGGTCCCTATTTCCCCAGCGGTCCTGGGGTCTAGAGTCCTTCTTTTTACCGAACGGCGGCTTCCTGTAGGCCCTCCTGTTGAACGGAACATACGGGTTAGGGAACCCCTTCTTCCTCTCCCCCGCTTTTGTCAAAATCTCATCCAGTTCCGTACCAAACAGGTACTTACCCTGGCAGGATATAGCACACAATCTAGTTTTTGTTTGTGTGTCTCCTTTCCACCCCTTCAACCATAAGGCCCGCCTGCCTGCATTGGTCAGTCCTGCCGCTCTAGCCGACAACCGGAGAGAGTCCACGGAGGAGTCGGAGAGGAAGGCCGCTGCTCCCTTAATGAGGGGTATAGAGGAAAGAAGTCTACTCCTAGCTACTCCATTCTTAATATTGTCCTCCAAGTCGTTCAGCCACACCAACATTGATCTTGCCGTACACGTGGCTGCTATTGCGGGCTTAAAGGCTGCCGTACAAGCTTCCCAAGATCTTTTGAGGAATGTATCGGTCTTACGATCCGAAGAATCAGCCAAAGTTCCCGAATCCTCTACCGGCAAGGAGGATCTACGGGAGGTAGAGGCCACTGCCGCATCCACCTTGGGGGCTCTCGACCAGGCTGTTAACTCCTCCTCGTCAAAGGGATACTTACGCTTTGACGTTAAGGGGAGGAAGGTTCTCTGACCTTGTTTCTCCCATTCCCTCTTAACTAGGTCTTTTACAGCTGGGACCACTGGGAATGCTCGGACCTTCTTACGGGAAATACCCGCAAACATTATGTCCTGAGGGGTCTTGGGGTCCTTACTCTCCGGCAACCCCATGGTATTTCGGACAGACTTCACAAGATTACTGACACTGTCCGTGGGGAAACACGTCTGATCCTCGTCCTCTGAGGAAAGGTATTCCTGGGACTTATCGGAATCTAGTTCTCCGGTATCTGACGGCGACTTTGACGCCAGCGAGACTCCTCCTTTAGGCGAACGTAATTCTCTCACGGAGGAGTGACCCCCTAGACTACTGGAACCGCCTAAGGCCCGTAGTTCCTCTCTTATCATTGCCCGGATATCCTCCTTCTTTCGTGAGGATTCCTCCTGTAAGGCCTCCTCAATACATGATTGGCATAATCTCTTTGGGTGGCCATCCGGGAGGGGCTGCGAACATAAGGCACACTCTCTATGTTTCGCCTTCTCTGTTCTTTTAGCCTAAAGGGGGTATGGACCAGAAAGAGAAGGCTATCAATTATCTATCCTGACCAAAAAAACACTCACCCGTGAATTTCGTCAGCAACTACCGGCTGCGGTGTCCGAGACCCAGGCTGAGGCGAGGCATGGGACGACTTCTTTTCCTTACGTTTCTTCTCTAACAGCTCATCTTGCCTGGAAGGTCCACTGGATTCCTTCCTAGAGCTGCCACTTTTTCTGGTGCAATTGGTTCTCCTTGTAGCACTGCTCTGTCTACTGCCAAGTGGGGATACCACTAGCTGACCTAATGGGAGCGAAGCTGGGTCATCTAAGGACGACATGACTGCGCACTAGCGCTGTGTCTGTGGCTTCCTTTTAAAGCCTTTGCCATAGCTGCTCCTCCTTTTTTTTTTTTTTTTTTTTCTTCGTCCACCATTTTTTTTTCTTCTTTCTTTCTCCCCCTACTGCGCATGCGCGGGCGTTGTCCCGCGGTTTCTGCCTTCAGCCTGATCCCGGAAGTCCTCCTCCACTTCCGGGTTGCCTCTCCTGGAGCGCTGGGTCACCGCAAATAGTGATGCGGCCGGCGACACCGCGCGTCTGCACCCCCCCTCCACGCACGGGGTCCTTCTCCTGCCGCAGGTATGACTCCCAGCGGCGCCGCTCAACACACACGCTCAAGCCCTTCTGCCACTCAGGGGGGGGCGCGCGGCCTCAGTACACCCAGATGGCGCTAGTAATGCGTCTACCCCCTCGGGGGGGGGGGGGGGGGGGGGGGGGGGAGTATAGCCATGCCCCCAGTGAGCTTTGGCACCACAGTCGCCTCCAGCCTCACCTGCATTACACCAGCTCTGGGGGGGAATACACCTCTCCGCCCGACGCTGCCTCCGGTCCTGGGGCCCCTGCTGCTCATATTCTGCACGCAGGCGGCTACCAGACCAGGCATCCTCTTCTGCGGGTTCCTTTCCAGGAACAGGAAACCAAACTGAGGGAGCGAGGGGGACCGCCCCATTTATCTCTCTGTAGGTTTCCTGTTCCGGGGGCGGATCCCCTCTCTCAGTGGGTGCTGTCGTGGCGAAGAGGAAAAAAATGGACATGCTGCGGTCTAGAAAGACGCGCCGCATGTCCGGTTACGCAGGTCTGCCACCTGCATCTTTGAATGCATAGTGGAGATGGGATTTCATAAAATCCTCTCCACTATGCTGTAACATCTGGATGCTGCGAATTGGAAGCTGCGGCTGTAAGGAGCGTCCATTCCGCAGCAAATACTGAACATAGAAACATACCCTTAGGGAATGTTATAAAAAAATAAATTAGGCTATAGCATTGAATCAGACACTATCCAGCACTAGCTCATTTACTGTAACAGTGAAGATGTCATTTCTATCATTTATGTGACTGCTGTAGCTAAATCTCTTTCTGGTTGGACTTTAGTGCCACTCGACCCTATAACAGTTTGAATGGTGTCATAAAAAACTTACTTATGGTATAGCTTTCATATTACTGCTTTATTCAGAAAGTAGCCATTAGGATAGGTCTTGGATTACAGCTTTACACATGTTGAGTCTTCTCAACATCTAAGTGTTTTTTCCCCAAATAAACAACGTCATTCTCTATAAATCAGAGTAGCCAGAACATGGTGTAAAACAGATATTCTTTTAATTCTAAAATGTCATTAGCATATTCATAGAAGAATATAGAATAGTCAGCATATCAATATAGTATAATTTTGGATAATAAAACAACATGCTCAGCATCTCGCCCACATTGGCTTCTTCAAGGGGCAACAGACTTTTTCTCTTTTTTTTCTTTTTAACAGTTTTGCAGCTTTTTTTTATTGTGCTCTGATTATTTTATAACTGATCTTTATGGTTGAGTCTTCAGAGGTGAGTGATTGGCTGCAGCAGTAACATGAATGATGGATGGGACATTACCACTACAGAACCAGCAGGGACCATTAAAATAGCAGAGCTAGAGTGAGGGGACAGTAATATGCTGTGATTATTGCATTTCTTAGCATGCACCAATGAACATCACATCATTATGCTTATGGGGATACTTTGCAGAATCCTCTTTTTGGTGTGTACTTTTCTTTACATTTTGCGGTAACAGGTGTATTCATGTGTGCTGCACCAGCCAACCTATAGAAAAAATACCATTTGAGTCTACTTCCGAATAAAGGGTTGCAGCATGCCATGTCCTTCTCCCAGGATCTTGTATAACAGGTCCCATTGATGATTCCACTATGACCTACCGTGATAGATTCATTGTAGGAGTGGGGGTCTATGAAAGTAAGTCTGCTGGACCCGGACAGCTGGTGTCACTGTCCAAATTGGTACCATGGTCTGCTAGTTAAGGAACGCTGCTCTATAAAATGTATCAGTTAAAAGAAAAGCTTTCCACATAGACAATTTTACTAGACAGTGCTGTCAGCAATTATATCCTCTTAAATTGCTTTTGCTGTTTGCATGATACTACATTAATAAAATTGATCAGCCAAAACTGATGTAAAGCAGAAAGGTTGTCTAGGCGAGCTTGCCAGGGAAACCACACAGTTTCTGATACGGTCTTGATTGTGTTGTGACTTTCAGCAGCCACCACCCATTAAGTACCTCTCTCACTCTTTTTATCTAATACAAAACCCAGGACGATGTCACAATTTAATATGTTCAAGTTCACATATGGGAGCAAAGTTTCATTTCAAAGACATATTGAGGATACTATGGCAACAATTATCTTACAACATTTTTTTTCGGGGGGGGGGGGTTGTCCTTTCTGTGACAAATGTATTAATGCATTAATGTATGACAATTTGCAGTTTCCTCTCAATAAGAAAGTACAATTACAACAAAAAAACACAAGGCCTAGTCAATCTTTTCTATACCCATTATCCTTGTCATTGAATCATTAATATGAACAAAAGAGACATTCTATCAGAAGATTAAGTAATCAATACACCTATACCATTTTCCATCATCTCTCGGACGAGAGAGCGTTGCCGTGTTCTGTATGTGAAAGCCGCCGACAGACACATGTTTGCCAGCGGCTTACTGTATTCTCTGGGAGAAAGAAAGAGACCATCAGTCCGAAATCAGACATGTCAGATCAACATCTCCAAAGATTAGTTGCCCGACATCCCCATACATAGAATGTTAGCTGAACCTATCGATATTGGCGGGCTCGGCCGACAGTCTAGTGTGTATTAAATAAACTAAAGAGGTAAATGACGTGCACTCTGCTGATATAGTTAGGTGCAGGCTGAACTTGGACCAAGTCCAGAAATCATCACCATGAGAAAACAGCCACACTCTGATATAATTGCAGGTAGAAAGCACATGAGTTTATTTTGTGCACAATATAATTTCACCACAGGAAAATTATTGCGGTAGCGAGAGAAACGAGGTAATGTTTAGACCCAGTCTTTATCAAACCTCCCTTAAGAAATAGAGAAAGTCACCAAAAAGTTGTACTAGACAAATGGAAAACAGAAGTCCCAGATGGGGCTTGATACTGTGTGGGGTCTCGCACCATCTGTGGTGGTGTCAGACCCCACACAGTACCAAGCCCCATCTGGAACTTCTGTTTTCTATTTGTCTAGTACAAGTTATTGGTGACTTACTTTCTCTATGTCTTAAGTGAGGTTTGATAAAGACTGGGTCTAAACATTACCTCGTTTCTCTCGCTACCGCAATAATTTTCCTGTGGTGAAATTATATTGTGCACAAAATAAACTCTAGTGTTTTCTATCTGCAATTATATCAAAAAATTTTTGAGTGTGGCTGTTTTCTTTTGGTGGAGTCTAATGAGTAAGAAGGCCTCAGACATAGAAAATAGAATTAGACTTACCGGTAATTCAGTTTCTAGGAACCTTCCACGACAGCTACATCGGAGGATGTCTTCCCCGCCCTATTAGGGGACAGGAACACAAAGAGGTTAAATACCCCTCCCCTTCCTGCAACCACCAGTGTTTTCCTGGACACCAGTATGAATAGTTACCACCAAAGTGCAGGAATCATCCAATAAGAATATCAGATAGGGAGGGAAATTAGTGCTGTCATGGAAGGTTCCTAGAAACTGAATTACCATTAAGTCTAATTCTATTTTCTCCAGTCACCTTCCACGACAGCTACATAGGAGTAATACCAACAGCTAATTTCTCTAGGGGGGGATCACGGCCTGCAGCACTCATCTGCCACATGTTAAATTCCCACTGAAATTTAGCCTGTAACGCCTGGTGAACGTGAGGATGGATGGCCAGGTGGGGGTTCGGCATTTCCGCTCTGACGAAGCAATCCCCCTTTCTGCCCATGATGCTGCTATCACACGGGTAGAATGTGCCCTCAGTGAGGTGGGTGGAGCCTGCTCCTGTGATGCGTAGGTCAGGCAGATAGATTGCGTGATCCAATTCGCGATCATGTTCTTTGACGCCTTCTTGCCCTTATTTCGTCCTGAGAACTGGAAGAATAAATTCTGGTGAATCCGCTAGGCTTCACTCTATTGTTGGTAGACAGGACCACTCTGCAAATGTCGAGAGTGTGGAAGGTCTCTTCCTTAGGCTGGAGTCACACATAGCGACTCACCAGCTATCCTGACAACGATATCAATGTGTCAGGATTGCTGGTGAATCGCTATGTGATCGCTGGTGAGCTGTCAAACAGACAGCTTCACCAGCGATCAGCACAGCGACGCCGAGCGCCCGGCGTCGCTGTGCACGTTAGTAACCAGCGCGCTGATGCAGGAAGCTGGTGACTAACGAACACATCGGGTATCTAAGGGACGTGTGTCCCTAGATACCCGATGTGTACGTTAGTTACCAGCTCCCTGAATCAGCACGCTGGTAACTAACATACACATCGGGTATCTAAGGGACGGAGGTCCCCTGGATACCCGATGTGTACATTAGTTACCAGCTGATCGCTGGTCTCCCGCCTGTCACACGCAGCGATGCGTGGTGCCCAGCGGGAGACCAGCGACCAAAAAAAAGTCCTGGCCTTTTCTGCAGCGATCAGCGATACCGGCAGGGGGGGCGGTCGCTGATCGCTGTCACACAAAGCGATCTCGCTGGTGAGATCGCTGTTGTGTCACAAAAATTGTGACCCAGCAGCGATCTCGCTAGCGAGTTCGCTATGTGTGACGGGGCCTTTATGGTTGGAAGAGCTTGGGCCGAATGAGGACTGTACAATGTCCTGATCCCTATGAAAGTTTGAGTAGAAAGGCGTGATCTATTCTCAAGATAATATTATCTGTAATGATTGCAAGGTAAGCTTCTTGAATTGACAGGGCCTGCAATTCTCCTATACATCTAGCCGCAGTAATTGCGACTAAGAGGATGGTTAAAGGGTTAGGTTTACATGGTCATGGAATCTTGAGGCTAAAATGGATCTTAGGTTAGGGTGTTGAGCACGGTATTGAGGTCCCAAGGAGGCCCCTGACTGTAGAGTTTAGGACGAATCCTGGCTGCCGAAGCCATAAAATCGTTTGATCCAGCGGTGGCTGGCCAGGTCAAGATAAAAAGAAAAAGAAAAAAGGTGCCAAGAGCTGATATTTATACCTTTAGTGTGCTGGGGATAAGGCCCTGTTCTAGACCTTTTGTAAACGTCTAGGGTCTGTGCTGCACTGGGATGGAAGGGATCAGGGGTGCCTGGAGGGCACCAGGACGTAAACCTTTTCCCAGACCTTGGCATAGATGGCCTTGGTTATTGGTTTTTGGCTTTCCTGAAGGGTTTGGATTACCCTATCCAAGAGCCATTTGGCTCTTAGGAATTCGGCCTCAAGAACCATGCTGCCAGGTTCCATTTGCCTACGTCCGGGTGTTGCAGAGGACCTTGGTGAAGGAGTTCGCTCTTTTTGGCGTAGAAGCCAGGGTCTTCCTGGGCCATGGCAAGTAGGGCACTGTACCAACTTCTTCCGGGCCACAGAGGGGCGATTAGTATTGTGGGAACTCGGTCCGTCCGGATTTCCTGAAATGTTTTTTGCCCGCATCGGCATGGGTGGGCAGGCATATGCGAGGTTGGAATCCCACCATTGGGTGAAGGGCATCTATTCCTTGCACTCCGCCCATGTGGTTGAGGGAGACGAATACCCGTCTTCGCATTTTGCCTGTTGGCGACTAGGTCCACCTCATCTTGAGGCTAGGGACAAGAATACTGTCTGGTCCAGGCGCCACTCCTCCGGATGAACGTCTTCTCGACTGAGGAAATCTGCCTGGGTGCTGTCTGATCCTTTCAGACGCTCTGACCAGTAGAAGATCCTTGCTGCTATTGCCTTCAGGACGGCGTAATTCGTACCCTCTTGGATGGAGATAGGCCACTGTGGTCATGTTGTTCGAGTAGATGCAGATGTGGCGATTTTGGATTAGCGATGATGACGTTTTTTAGCGCTTTTCCTACCGCCTTCAGTTCTCTCAGATTTGAGGAACTAGTGCTGATGCTCGGCATAGGATCTCTCTACTACTGCGCCCCAGCCTCATTGGCTGGCATCTGAGCGGAGTGTTTTCAGGGGAAGCTGAACCCAGCTGACTCCCTTCTGAAAATTTCGGTAGTTCAACCACAACCTCAGGGCCGATTTAACCGGACCAGGGAGGGGAATACTTCCGGACAATGGAATTTGTCGCCGCGTAGGCCAGGCGGATCCTGGAATGTAAAAGCACGTGGCTTCGCAGAATTTGGGGGTGGGCCTGAGCCCAAGAAGCCACCTGGGTGCATGTGGTCAGAGATCCTAGAGCATACATTGACTCTGAGGGTTGGTGCCCGCTGGTCCCTGAACCAGGTTTTTTGTGGACAAGGTCGACCTGACAAACCTTAGGTAGGAAGGATGTCTTTCCCTTTGAGTCTGAGAGAACTCCCAGAAGCTTCCTTCTAGTGGAGGGATAGACCAGGTTCGGTATCCAACCCAGGGATCTTAATATCCCCGGGGTCTTTCCTACGTCCATCTTCTGACATGAGATAGATGGTACAGTGAGGAGGAAGTCGTCCAGATATGGGATAACGCCTATTCCCTGGCGCTGGATGAAAATCATTGCTTCCGCCATGATCTTGGAGAGATACATGGTCGGATGGATTGGCACATGGTAATATGCACCCTTCAGATCTACCGTTGCCACTACCCCCCTGATTGACTCTATTTTGAATTGCCTGTACTGGACCAATTCGTTTAATGGCTTTAGGTTTATGATGATTCGGTTTTTCTCTGATGGCTTCGTCACCAGGAAGGGACGTGCGTAATGGCAGTGTCCTTCTCCCGCTTTGGCACCCGCGCGTTCTACCGGAGCAGATCTCTTGGTAAGGAGCCCTGAAGGTGTGGAGGCTGTAGGACGGTTACCCCTAAGCATTACAGGGAAGGACTCTTGAACCCAATTTTTAGTCCATCTCGTATGGTACAGTGGACTCACTGATTTGTGGAGATGGACTGCCAGCGGGTGAAAAAAAGAGCGAGAGACTACCCCCAACCGTGCACCATTGCTTATCTGGGGTGTGTTGATGGTTAGGGACAAGGGTGTTCCTGCCCTTGCCCCCCTATACTCTTCCTGAGTAAGGCAACAGGACCAGGGATTCCCAGCCAGTCTCTCATGCCGGTACTAGCCCAGGCTCAAGCTGCTTAGCGGCTGTGATCTGACGAAGGCATGCAAATTCAGCTTAGAATAGCTGTTGACAGAGGTTTGGTCACGGGAGGGATGAAAAATCAGTCTCCTAGGATTTCTATGATCCGGAAGAGATCCTTTTGTCCAAAGCCTTGTCCAGGATGTTATCCAGGACAGGCTTGAACACATAGTGACCCTGGAAGGGGATGGCGCACCATTTGGAGACAAGTCGCCTCCCTTAGGATTTTAACCAGGGCACTCCTCTAGAGGAATTAGAAAGGAAGGCCGCTTTTGCGGCTACCTGGACCTGACGAGAGCAGTAACGCTCAGCCTTGAAGAGCCGGTGCATTAAAGAATTACCCGAGACCTGCAAATTACAGGCTTGTCTTCCGTCCTGGTCCCGGCCTGGTCTTAAGTTGTTAAGTGACCGCTAGTGGAAGCATCGGCTAGGAACCTCGTTGCTTTCTGCAGTAGGGGTAGGGAGTCAGGTATCTTTCCCCTGAGGTGCACTGAGTCTGTGCGTAATCATAGAGAAATGGCATGTGGAAGCTATATTAGCTTCTAGCAGATTTGCAGAGGTGTCCCAGGACTTCCTTGATAAGCTCTCAAAAAAATTTATTTTTTTTCCTTGATCCATTGGATCTTTGAGCTGGGAGGAGTCCTCAAAGGGCTAGGCTTTTTTTTTTTTTTTTTTCAGGGAGGCCTCCTTTTATGGAGGATCAGATTCTGTACGTTCTCATGTACAGAACACCTTCTTTGGGCTTCAGCCCAACATCTCATCCTGTACCGTGTATTTAACTTCTTCCTCCTCCACCCCTATGGTGCTCTTAACCATACTGATTAGCTCACCCATATTCTAGGAACCAAATGATATTTTTTGTTCCCTGGTTTTAGGGGCGGACGTGGAAGAGGAACCCTCAATCTCCCAAGCGTCCTCTGAATCCGAGGACTGAATTTCGCCTGAGTCAGATCCTATGGGAGCTTTCTTCCTCCTCCTAGAGTGTGGCGGTCTGGGAGAAGGGAGCCATGGAGGAGTGAACCTCCTGTATTATGAGAGATTTGATGCTATCCAGGAGAGAGGGCTGCTCAGCGCGAAGGACCTCTCCGTACAGGACGTGCAGAGCTTTTCCCCGTATGTCGAGGGAGTCTGGCAGTACACATTTTACACTTGTGGCTGGTCCTCTTAGGGTCAGAGACCTTTTTCTCCCCATATTAGAGAGAGAAAGGTATGCTACGCCATTTTAGGAAATAAATGCTGGATAGCCAGGGCCGACGCCTGCTACTTACAGTAGGAGGGGGTACGCTGGGCTCCGCCGACGCAGAGAGAGAGGGCTTGTCACCGTCCATGCCGTCTACAGTTAATGTCAGACAGGTGTCTTACCTGGTGATCTTTTCACCTGGACCTTGAAAGATCGAGGGTCCAGCGTTGTTTGTGCACCTCCTCCTCCCTTTGGCCCAATGGGGGGAACCACATGAGGACGCCCCAGAATGTGACCACCGGCCCCAGGAGTAACGCGCCCCAGAAGTGACGCGCGCCCCAGTGGAAAGCCCAGTAACGCCCGAAGTGGAGGAACGCCACCCCCGGTCAGCGTGAGCCCCCAGGAACCGGCAGCATGGAGGAGGAGGAAGCCGGGGAGCTATCTGGAGGCCCCCGGCGCGCACATCACCGCCTCGCTTTACCCCCGAAGGAGGAGCAGGAGAAGCGGGAGAGTCCCAAGTCCCTCCATGCAGGCGGAGACGGGAGCAGCCACCGGAGGAGGAGAGCAAGGCCCCCGACCTCAGCTGCCCGGCATCTGACAGGTATGTCCAGCTGGTACTGGACATGGGGTGCTCCCGATCGCCGGCCACGGCAGCACCATCGTAGACCTCTTCATGCCCCATAGGGGACAGGAAAACACTGGTGGTTGCAGGAAGGGGAGGGGTATTTAATCTCTTTGTGTTCCTGTCCCCTATTAGGGCGGGGAAGACATCCTCCAATGTAGCTGTCGTGGAAGGTGACTAGAGAAAGCCCTGGATTTATAAAATCTGTAAATTCAGGAAAAAAAACAATATTATCCTGTTACCTGAGTCTATAGATATGTGGTAGCTAATTCCATATAAAAAAATAAAACACAAACAAAATTATTCCCTTGCCCAGGAGCTGTGGTATGATCAGACCATGTTTCTGTACGATCAGACACAGTCATTACACAGTACACAGCAGGGACACATTTATAAGATTATCTCAGCACAGGAAAATTTTATTTAAACACAGCCAATTGTGGAACTTATTATTATTCAAAAAACAATTAATTAAAATGAACTTTGTTTATGGTACAAATGTTTAGGAAACATTACTAAAATGTGTCCCAAGTAAATAAAAAGAGAGAAACAGGAATATGGAGTTTGACCACCAGTGATCTATAAGGTTATGTCACCCACAACAATGTGTCATGTCACTTGTCTGCTAAACAGATGTTCAATTCACAACAATAAAAGAACCAAAAGAAACTGTACATCTTATCCGATTTGAAAGTATATTAACTACCAGTATAACTCCTATGGTTTCCCTCTAGGAAATTGTTTGCACAAAGTCTATGGTCCAAATAGGTCCCAAGAGTAGTTTTCTTTGTTAATGGATGAGAGATGCTTTGCATACTTATTTTACAGTAAGCATTGCCTATAAAATTTATGCAAAGTTTTAAGGGCCTGTCACACTAAGCGATATCGCTAGCAATATCGCTATAATGTCACTGGTTTTTGTGACGTTATAGCGATATTGCTAGCGATATCGCTATATCTGATACTTACCTCCGACCGCTCCCCCGCTGGTTATCGCTGATCGTGCGAGAGCGTCCTGGACTGTTTCTCGTCGTCAACTTCCTGCTGGGCTTCCTGTGGAGACGAGCGTGGACGCGGGCGGGAGGACGTCAGAATCGCCTCGTCTGACAGGTAAGTAGCGACCCCAGACCCCTGCGATGTTGCTGGTGAGATCTGCCTGTGTGGCAGCTCACTAGCGACCACTTAGCGATGTACCAGCGATCCTGACCGCGTCATATCGCTGGTCGGAATCACTGGTACATCGCTAAAGGCCCTTTTACATTTAGCGATGCACCAGCGATCCAACCAGCGATCCGACCCGGTCAGGATCGCTGGTGCATCGCTAAATGATCGCTAGTGAGCTTTCATACAGAAAGATCTCACAGCGATGCAGCAGCGACGCAGCGCACGATACTCACCTTTCACACACAGCGATCCTGCGTCCTCCCGCCTGCCTCCACGCGTCGCTGGACGTCACAGCAGGAAGTCTCAGCAGGAAGCGCCCGACGAGAAATGGAGCCGGACATTCTCGCGCGATCAGCGATGAGCAGCGGGGGAGCTGGTCGCTGGTAAGTATCACACATAGCGATATCGCTAGCAATATCGCTATAACGTCACAAAACCAGTGACGTTTTAGCGATATTGCTAGCGATATTGCTTAGTGTAAAACCCCCTTTAGTGTGACAGTACCTTTAGACTGCAAGACAATCATGAACGAGTGTGAAACTTGATCATGATCATCTTGCAGTGTAAACAGACTGCTTATCACCCAATGAGCAAGCAGAACGCTCTTTCGCTGGGTGAATTTATCTTTGCGCTGAATAAAAGATCAACGCTGTCAGCAGCACATTATCCTGTGTAAACAAGATTACAGATCAGTCATTGAAAATAGTTTACTGCGGTCTGTCTGTGACACCAGGCTATTTAAGAGTTTACTGATCGGTTGATTCATGCAAATAAAGCTTTTACAGAGAGAAGATCTTCCCAAATGTAAACAAGATCAAAAAATTTTTTTTTCCAGAATAGTTTCCTTTTACTTTTGAGACTTTTACGTAGACACCTCTTCTCTCAACCTTAATGACCATCTTCTATTCACCAAACAAGATACATTTCTTTATATATACCAATGAGCAAGTGCATTTGGGGAACTATTTTAAAGAACACATTTAAAATTACCTTTTATCGCTATAGACCTACTGCATTACCAGTGATTGAAGTTTATTACTCTGTGTTGCTTCAGTCAAAACAGCCCATAAACAAGTCATTCTGCTCCGCTCGTAAATTACAGGTATTATTTTATTGCGCCAACCTCTGACCATTATTCCATAAATGACGCCGCTGACAGTGAATACCCCATTATTATGTTTGACCGGAATAGAGTAGATAATTAAAGTTGACTGAGATTTCCTGTGTTTCTACATTACAGCTATGGTAAATATAGTGAGCCAGCTAGAAAACACACAGCCAAGTGAATAAAGCTTCGGCAGCCTTTTGTCTAATCTGTTCATGCAAGAGAGGAGACAGGGATTTAGCTGACATTCCTCTTATGTTCCTGGGAATTATTTTTTTGGAAGACGCATGTGAAATATACTGTGCCAAGGCTATATCCATACACAGTGTTGGACTGGGGTGTCAAGGGCCCATCAGTAACATTGACTAACGGTCCACTGTTCAGCTACATGCAATATTACCTGACCCTTGTCAACAGACTTACCTCCGCTTATATACAACATTAAACTTAAATTGTTTGTTAAAAGAATTTTGCAATGCTGGTTTTGTCTGTATGTGGTGAAATAAGTGTATTGTATCAACCACTGCTCATGTAGGGGTTGATGGGAATCCCACACTGCTCAGGGGCCCACCAGGGAGTTAACCAGTCACCCGGTGTACCAGTCAGAGCCTGCCCATATAGATCATCTGTACCAATGAATAGATCAACTTAACATACAAAATACATACATTTTATATTACATATATATATTTACATAAGTATTTCCCACATGACCCTATACATGAATCAATTATTCATTTTTACTTGTATTTAAATCAGAGCTTGTAGGCAGGTTCATACTACCCTAGCAATGGGCAGCACATGGTAGCCACGTGTGCTCTATATAAACTGAACCATAACTTGATTCTGAAGTGCTGCGGTCAGTAGCTAACTGAACGCGTAGTTCTAATAAGTGCCTAGCGAAAAGTCTAAGCAGATCCCCTCTGACTTCTCAATGCCCAGTCAAGTTTGACTGATGGAGCGCCATCAATAAACAAATAAGTAGAGACCTGTCAGTCAAGGTAAAGCTAGTAGGGAATAACTGGAGGTGGACGTGTGCCCCCAGGCAAGATAATGATATGAAACTAGGTTGTTGTTTTAGACACAAAAAAACTAGATGAGTTAAGGTCAGGGCACCCATTGGTAATTTATACCGACCTTAGCGAGCATGGCATAATCATCAGTACTAGTCACATTAAATGGATGTTCTGAAAATGAATCAAAAGAACCTTGAAGAAGATACATTCCAAGTACCTAACTGCAATATGTGGACACGTGAGCAAATTAAAAGTTTGTGGCATGCTGGTGAATTAAACTAGTTTGAATTGGGAAACTTAGTAAAGATAATCCTCAACTTTGGATGCAGGAATAAGATCGATAGACAGAGAGATAGATAGATAAATAGATAGCCCTGTTTATCCATGAGACTAGAGGAGCTGTCTAGGACTTTTACATTGATGGTCTTTCCTTTTGATAGGTCATCAATATCTGATCAGAGGGGGATGCGGCATCCCCACATCAGCTGTTCCCAGTGCTGGCGGCATTGGGAAGTGCTCAATTGTGGAGCTGCCCAGTACAGCTCTGTCAACTGTATAGTGGCTGCAGCCAGGCGGATGTGTAGTAACCCGTCACTATACAGCTGTGCACTTCTGGCTGCTGCAGACACTGGAAACAACTGATTGGTAAAGGTGCTACCCCCGACACCTTTGCCAATCAGGTATCCTGGACAACTACTTTAAGTTTTCACAGTACACATCTGTTAGGGATATGAAAAAAAGTCAATTGAGAAATAAGGCCTGAATATTCTACAAAAGAAGCTGTTGAATTCTTCTACTCATTGTAAAATGTCCTATAGTCACACTTATCCCATTAGTCCTCCCATTGTCAGAAGTTCTGAAGAGCTTGTGCCTGAAACCAGTCTCTTTATACTCATCCTTGAGAAACATTGCAGCATAAAAGAACAAGTCAGTCTATAAATGAGAATAGTAGTAGGAAGACATTGCTCTCTAATAAGTAAATGTCCTTAAAAAAAATTACTAAAAATGAATAAAAAAATAAATTGCTACTCTGACAAAAGATTGTAAGACGTCTCCAAAATAAAGTGAACAATAACAGAGTATACGCAAATTATTTAGAATCTCAGAACCAGATATATGTTGGAGTCAACCTTCCCTTGGGTGTTAACTGCCTGCAAGCTTGTAGAAAAGTCACTAGCTAATATGTAAAGCCATGCATGTAATCTCACAATATACAAATTGAGGGTGGGTTTATAATTAATTATCGCCCAGCCTAAACAGGCTTTCATTCATCCAACAAGCGAGCAAAAGATTCATTGGAGAGTGAAATGATTTTTAAATAAATAGGATATGGGCTGCTAAGAACAATGATAACATGCACCCAGAAAAATGAAAATAAAAATTGTTCTGTGCATATGAAAGCATAGTTGGCCTGTTTAAGCAGGCCAGTAAACAAGCGCCAATCAACCTACATGTAGCCAATCACGGTCAGAAGGGAGCGCAAAGAAGGGAGAAAGTAGTTAAAGGTCTTCTTTTTATTACATATCCACAACGCGTTTCAACAGAATGGTCTGTCTTCCTCAGGTGGCAGCCACCTGAAGAAGACAGACCATTCTGTTGAGACGCGTTGTGGTTATGTAATAAAAAGAAGACCATTAACTACTTTCTCCCTTCTTTGCGCTCCCTTCTGACCAGGTTTGTATTCAGAACTGCCATTTTTTCCTCTCTCGAGGTGCCCGGCTGGAGCAGCATTTTTCTAAACCGCGCACGGCTGGCGCTCCATTGTTTGACCGTCCCTACACTATCTGAACTACATGTAGCCAATCGGCAGTCGCTTAAACGGCCGCTGTCAGGAAGTGTAAAGCTACCCCTAAGCTTGATATTACATTTGCGTTACATCAGTTATTCATTCTTACACTTACGTTATCCTTTGCAGATGATGACTGGGTCTAGCTGCACATGTAATAAAGACACTGTACTGCAGCAATTAAATGAATCCTTTTAACATCAGTGATTCAGATCAAGCTGAACTTATCATGATAATGACATTGCTATCAGATGAATGTGGAGAACAGTTTTTGCTTGCAGGACATGCTCCGCTATCCATAAGATGATATTTGAGATGCAGAATACATACCACTGTCTGATGGTTGACTTGAATCACTTCATCACCGGCATGGATCTTCTTGCATCTATCAGCCGGGGACTGTTAAATAAGCACAATGCTTTAGGAGAGGACTTAATTGAGGTTACTCTAGATGATATATTTTCAATGGCAAACGGTCAGATTTCTTAAAGCAAACCAGGCACCTACATCATGCTAGTTTTATTGCGTCACTGTATAGCGATTCCATACGGACACGGATTGTGTGTGATTTTCCCATTGCACTGAATGCCTGTACACATACATCAAACCTTTTATGCATCATACACAAATACTCTTTCTGAATCAGATACAGCATACCTCATTATTATATCAAAGTGACTAGCAAAGGTATTTTTAAAAATGGCCAAAAAGCAGAAGTATGTGATAAAATATAACAAAATAATCTATAATCAGCTGGTAAATCCACCTCTGGCCTTTGTGAACAATCCTGAAGTGGCAACCATTCTCCTGTGACCACTGCAGCTGTTCACTGGCCTCAGCGGACACATGCTGCTCATACAGACTGTGCTACCACAGTCCAATAATTGACCAATCTGGCCAATGACAGTAGAGATCACATGATCGCAGTCAATGTGTCATCACTGAAGGACAGATCTAAAAACCAATGAGACCATTTATTTATTATACTCGCTTATATAGCGCCATCATATTCTGCAGCGCTTTATAGACATCCTCACTGTCTACATTCTGACTCACAATCTAAGGTAAATATGTCTACCAGTATGTCTTTGGAGACCACGTGAGGAGAGATGTTGGTGCATCAGCGGAGGTACACGGTAACTATTACTTATTTTGTTATTTTAAAAGTATTCCGGCTGGGTGAGATTTGAAAAAAAAAAAATCTCAAGACATCTTCCTGAATAATCTCTAAATTCTACGGTCTTAAATATTACAGGCCTACGGTTTCTAATTCCTAAGAGGTGACAGGTTTACCCTAAATACTCTCATTAGCACATTATGAAAGATACTTACATTTTCTGTTGTTCCAGTGATCACATGGAGACCATCATATGTGGATTTAATGTACATTCCCTGGAATTAAACATATATCGATATAAAGAAACGGTATACTGTATGATCATGTCCAACTAAACAAGGTCAAAACAAATCAATATTGGCCCTTTAGATAGATAAAAGAAAAGATGAGTGAATATGTGAAAGTTCCCATAGCAAGTATCTTGCCCAACATCCTTTAAACAAAGCCGTATAAGGCTGGTTTCACACTAGCGTTTTTTTGCGTTGCGTTTTTGAGCATACATGTGCATGCGTCCTTTTCCCCTATATTTAACATGGGTGCGCATGGTCTAGTGCTTGCACGCGTTTTACGTGCGCATGCTTTTTTGTAGTGTGCGCCGGACGCTACCTGTTGCATTTTTGGTCCGTTCGACCTGTCTCAAAAAAACGCATGCGCATGGAATGCGCAAAAAAACACATTACAGTCTATGGGAACGCAGATGTGCGCATGGATATGCGCACATCTGCGTTTAAAAACGCATGCGTTTTAAGAGTAAAAATGGCTAAAAAAATGGTTAAAACACATGCGCCAAAAGCAGCAAACGCATACAAAACGCATGATGCGCTTTTTGTTTGCGTTTGCACTGCGCAAAAACACAGCGCAAAAAAACGCTAGTGTGAAACTAGCTTAAGACAATAGAGCATGACATAGTCTCTTATTCCAATACTGATGACGTCAATGTTTTTTATAACAGTAAAAATTTGCTCAGCTCTGCTTTTAAGTAACGCAAAAAAAAAAAACCACAGTGGGTACATAGGCCCCCTGTTTGATAATTGAGAACCAGTGACCAATCATGCCTCCTATCTAGAAGATACAGTAGATATACATTTTATTCTCTCCCGGAAGGTTCAGGAAACTGAAAATTGTCTCTTCAGAAAGAAAGAGGACTAGAACTCTAGTGCCACCAATAGAAATCCTAAAAGTCATTATCGACTCTCTCAGAGTATCTAGGGGAGACAGCCGAGCATGTGCCCCAGGCGCAGCTGGCTGGGGGGCACAGTCGGGCTACCTAATGCGGCGGTACGCAGTGTCTCCTCCGGCGGCAGCATTCTGCCGTCCCCGGACTGGTAGTCGGCTGTTCTCTGTACCGGCTGTCAAGCTAACAGCCAGCACTGTAGCTTGCAACAGAGTAGCTGCAACGCATCGGCTGCCAGTGTTCAATAGTACTGGCGTCTAACAGAGAGCAACGTCAGCCGAGTGATCAGGTCATGTGATCACGCTGCTGATGTCACTGGCCCGAGTTGCAGAGGCGAACACTAGTAGTGGTAAGTGCTCCAGTGGAGCTCAAGACACCGAAGATTAAGTGCATGGGGTCATTTAGTGTGGGGATGGGGGGGAATTTGGAGTGGGGATGGGGGAATTAATGTGGGGAGATTTGGAGTGGGGATGGGAGATTTAATGTGTGTGGGGAGATTTGGAGTGGTGATGGGGATTTAATGTGTGTGGGGAGATTTGCAGTGGTGATGGTGGGATTTAATGTGTGGGTGGAGATTTGGACTGGGGATGGGGGGATTTAGGACATGTATAAGGAAACATTATGGAGGCATGTATGAGGAAACAGTATGGGGATAGGTGCAGACACAGTATGGTGAGTGGGGTGATGGGTGCAGTCAATATGGGGAGCGAGCGGCTGAACGAAGTATGAGTGAGGGTGATGGGATGTGTGCAGACAGTATGTGGAGTCGGGGGTATGTGTGAGCAGGCAGTATAGATAGTGAGGGGGTAAATAAATGAGGAGACAGTATGGTAAATGGGGGCTGTGAGAAGAGACAGTATGAGGAGGGAGGGGAATAGTGTGAGGAGACAGTATGGGGGGAGAAAAGTGAGTGGGCACGAAATAGACACTGAATAGTGGGGGCATAGCATGGGGAGCAGTGCATGGGTACAGCCAGGAGGGAATAGTATACCAAGAAGGGGGAGTGAGGGAACAATGTAGAGACTGGGCCCTATAAGGAGGACACAGTGTGAGAGGACAATGTGAAGAGGGGGCCCAGTATGGAGGTCAGAGGTCAGTGCAAAGAGCATGTACCATAAAAGGGACAGTGTGGGAGTTATATTTTGTGCAGACAATATAGTGAGGTGCAATTATTTATTCAGGGGTTCAGCGTATTGCAGATATTTTTATTCAGGAGCATTATAATGACACTTCTATCTTTAATGGCATCATATGGAGATTTGCAGCAGAAGACCAGAGAAGATGGAAGTTTGCAGATACGGCTGTGGATGAGAAAACTCATAATGGTGTCTGGACAAGATGAAGAAAAGAAGAACGACTCCACAGACAACGTCATCTATAAGGTACCTGGATGTAAATATTTGTGATACTGATGAATTCTCAAGTTTTTATTTATGTTAGGAGCATTAAAGGGATTGTCCAGGTTTGTGCCGAGTCTGCAGTCATTCTATGTGACTGAAGACTTCTGAATTCTGTCAGGATTCTGTTGTACCAGCGATTTACATACATGCAGTCACGTGCTGACTAGACATGCCTGCCCTCACTCAATGAAAATGAACTGAGTGAGGCCAGAAGTATAAAAATCACATGCTTGTGCTGACATGACCATCCACTCTTGCCACCAGCAAGAGAGAATTTTAAAAGTGTGCAGTGCATTTGTTGTGAGAACTCAGAAGCCTGCAATGTCAGGATTCAGCTCTGCAGGTTCCAGTAGTCATCGCATGGACACTTCACTCATATGCGATTTTCATACTTATGGTCCTGTGGCAATAGACTTCTCTTCCTGCTTCTCTCAGTTTTTCACTTAACATTGAGAGTATTAGGGAGAGCAGCTCATCGGTACATGACTAAGGGTGTGTGCACATGCTGTGGATTCTGCTGCGGATCCGCAGCGGTTTTGGTCCTGCGGATCCGCAGCAGTTTCTGCTGCGGTGTACAGTACCATTATAATCAATGGAAAACAAAAACCGCAGTGCACACTGTGCGGAATTCTCAGTGCGGATTTGCTGCGGTTTCAAAACCGCAGCATGTCACTTCTTTGTGCGGAATCCGCAGCGGTTTTACACCTGCTCCATTGTCCAGGTGTCAAACCGCAGGGGAAAACCGCAGGTTACTGACCTGTGGATTTTGCAAAATCCGTGCAGAAAATTCAGCAGCACAATCCGCGTGTGCACTCACCCTGTGTGCAAATCGCATAGGTGCTGGGGGGGGGGGACTGAATTCTTGCCCTGGGTGCCAGAAAACCTAGATACACTTTTGGACTCTCTAATAAGCCTTATCACATGACTTAGGATAAAAGTCAAAACCAAAATCTCAATTTGTAGACACTGTGCTTCGAGGTACTGCCCCTCATCAGTTCAAATTGTGAGATCTGGTTTGGCTAGGTGAGAGGCATCTGACCGGGATCCAAGGAGTAACATTCCTCCATGCAGAGACAGACACATCAAGCCTAACATGCAGAGGTGAGGAGACTTAAGCCGCAGTGCTCCTCTGGGAAACAAGCAAATTGTCTCTGCAGAGAGGAAGAGGACTAGAACTTTACTGACACCTATAGGAAGTAGCTATCATAAAAGTCAATAATTGACTCTCTAACGAGCCTTGTCACATGAACTAGGATAAAAGCCAAAACAGAAATCTCAATTTGCAGTTTCAGGGTACTGCCCCTTGTCAGTGCAAAGTTTGAGATATGGTTTGGTTGGGTGAGAGGCGTCTGACCAGGATCCAAGGAGACAGAAGAAATTTGGTGATACTTCTTGGACTCTGAGTCCTGGAGCATTTGGAAAATCTCCAGGATGTACAGCTCTAAATTGGGGCAGGGAGAAGATGAGCCACCTGATCTAACACTTACTTCGGAATGTCACAGGCTGTTCTAGGATTGTGGACAGATAGAGGAACAAAGTACTCAAGTATTCGGGAAGCACAATGATGTCACTCCCTCTGTGTCAGAAGCATGCTGCGTGCAAGAACATAGACGACATCCTGCAGTTTGTACTCGGCAAAATGAAGTGAGGTCGATGCACTACCTGCAATTATTGCACATGGATTGGAACAGAACATTAGAAGATCTCACTCCCGCACTTACGGGAGAAGCGTCAAGGGAGTTGATTTTTTTTATTGCCACAAAAGTGGCATATGAAGTCTGATGTGTGGGGGGCACAAAGGAGGAACATTACTGTGTGGTGGCAAAGTTGAGAAATATTTATATTTGGAGGTAATATGATTATTGTGGGGCATATATAGAGATATTATGGTGTGGAGAACAAATGGGGTATAATAATGTGTTGGAGCAAAAAAATGGGTGTATTAATATGTAGAGGCAAATATGGGACACTTTATTTGTGGGTGAACAAATGGGGGACATTACTGTGTGGGGCAATATTATTGTATAGCCATAAACCGGTAACAATGTATGAAGTAAATTTAGAGGCATAAACTGGTGACATTAAATTGTTTGGCACCATTATTGTGTGGTGGCAAAACTAAGGCAAATTATTTTGTGGGGACAGTTATTGTGTGGGGGTAAAAAGAGTATTATTAATATTGTGGTACTGCAAATAATTGTGTGGATGCACGAAAGGAACACTATTACTATGTGGAGGTAGTAAAGGAGCATTACTACCATGTGGGGGCACATAGAGAGCACTTTTAATATATGGGGTACAGTTACTTTGTTAGAAAACAGTAGACCAAAAGAAAAAGGAAAAACAAAAAGAACTACAAGCAGAGAGAATATGTCGCTGCTTTTTCTTGTACTGTATACACATTTAAGGAGTACAGAAGTCGTGTATAATTAGCTGTGTGTAATTATTAACCACCACTATATGGTCACTGATTGGTGGAAATTATCATTTTTAATACAGTGGTTTTGTTCAATATAAGTGTAGTGTAACAGGATTATTCTGTCTGCAAAGTTTTATTTAGAGACAGTATTGTAGTTACTATTCACACATTATCTGTATTCAAAGTGCTATCATGTTGTGTTAAAGGGGTTGTGCAACAAACAAAAGTATATTTCAAATCAATAGATCTTGGAAAAAAAATAAATTCCACAATTGGATGTGTTTAAAAAAAATGATTCTCTTCTGAGACTCTTAGAAACGTGCCCCAGTGTAATGGATGTGTCTGACTGTGCAAGGACATGGTAGGATATACCACAGATACTGGCCAGGGGAGGATGCAAAAGAGTATATAGACATTACAGAAAGTGAGCAAAGCTGATTCTTACTTTGAGGTAAAATATTGTTTAAAAACAGGCAGTGAAATGTTTCACTCACAAAAAGAATCAGCTGCGATCCCCTGCTGTAATGTCTGTATACTCTCTCTTGCCTCCTCCCCTGGCCAGGAGCTGTGGTATGATCAGACCATGTCCCTGTACGGTCAGACACAGCCATTACACAGTACACAGCAGGGGCACATTTATAAGATTATCTCAGCATAGGAGCATTTGTTATTAACACATCCAATAGTGGAAATTATTATTATTCCAAGATCTATTGATTAAATGTACTTTAGTCCTGTTTTCCCATAAACAAAAGGTAGCAATTCATTATATGTATTCACAGAGTGATCACTGTGCTATAGGTGCAGTTACATAGGGCTGTTAGTGACATGTATTACATTTGCAGAAAGAGTATTGTCCTTAAACTTGGTTATCATTACTTTTTTTTTTTTTTACATGTGAACACATAATTGGCCAGTCTCTTTGTTAACGTGAGCTGCTTATGAATCAGAAATATTAGGGAGATATATTGAGAAGGATTAAATCATAAGGCTATTCCCCTGTTCTTAGGATGGATGATAACTTGCTGATCACTGGAGGTACGACCACTGGGACCCTGTGCAATCCCAAGATGGGAGCTTTTGAACTCCAAGAACAGAACACTGCAGAAACATTCTGAAAGGAGCAAAATGTACTCTTGTGCGGCCTCTGCTCCATTCAGTGTCTTGGGGACTAGCCAAATGCTGCTCTCAGCAGTCCCATACACAATAAATGGAGCAGAGGCTGAGCAGGAACACCTCAGCTCCATTCAAGGCCCAGCTCCAGAGCCCCATTCTCAGAGTCCATAAGCCCCAATCTCATTGTCTCTGGGGATTTCAGTTATTAAACCCTGAGTGATCAGCAAGTTATCTAGAATACTACAGGCTAAAGCCAATCTTACAGCTTATAAATATGGTCTTAGTCTTGTCTACCTCATCGGTTAAAATTATAAATTCTTATTCCAAATCATGGCGCTGTCTTTCAACTGTCTGTGTGCATGATACAATCAGTGTGTTTGGCAGACAGATTTTTAACTCCTTTACCCCCAAGGGTGGTTTGCACGTTCATGACCGGGCCAATTTTTACAATTCTGACCACTGTCCTTTTATGAGGTAATAACTCTGGAATTCTTCCATGGATCCCACTGATTCTGTTTTCTCGTGACATATTGTACTTCATGTTAGTGGTAAAATTTCATCGATATAACGTGCTTTTATTTGTGAAAAAAATGGAAATTTGGCGAAAATTTTAAAAATTTCGCAATTTTCCAACTTTGAATTTTTATGCCCTTAAATCACAGAGATACGGCACACAAAAAACTTAAGTAACATTTCACATATGTTTACTTTACATCAGCACAATTTGGGAACCAACATTTTTTTTTGTTAGGAAGTTATAAGGGTTAAAAGTTGACCAGCGATTTCTCATTTTTGCAACACCATTTTATTTTTAGGGACCACATCACATTTGAAGTCACTTTGAGGGGTCTATATGATAGAAAATACCCAAAAGTGACAGCATTGTAAAAACTGCACCCCTCAAGGTGCTCAAAACCACATTCAAGAAGTTTATTAACCCTTCAGGTGCATCAAAAGAATTTTTTGAATATTTAAAAAAAAAATGAACATTTAACTTTTTTTTCGCAAAAAAATTGCTTCAGGTCCAATTTTACCAAGGGTAACAGGAGAAATTGGACAGGAAAAGTTATTGTGCAATTTGTCCTGAGTATGCTGATACCTGATATGTGGGGGGACCACTGTTTTGGCGCATGGCAGAGCTCAAAAAGGGAAGGAGCGCCGTTTGACTTTTTCACTGCAAAATTAGCTGGAATTCAGATCGGACGCCATGTCACGTTTAGAGAGCTCCTGATGTGCCAAAACAGTGGAACCCCCCAAATGACACCATTTTGGAAACTAGACCCCCTAAGGAACTTATCTAGATGTGTGATGAGAACTTTGAACCCCCATGGGCTTCACAGAAGTTTATAACATAAAGCCGTACAATTAAAAAATCATATTTATGCCACAAAAATTATCTTTTCACCCCCAATTTTTATTTTCACAAGGGTAACAGGGCCCCAAAAGTTTTTGTGCAATTTGTCCCGAGTACGCTGATACCCCTCATGTGGGGGTAAACCACTATTTGGGCGCATGGCAGAGCTCGGAAGGGAAGCAGCGCCATTTGAGTTTTTTGGCTGGAATTGAGATCAGACGCCATGCCGCGTTTGGAAAGCCCCTGATGTGCCTAAACAGTGGCAACCCCCCACAAGTGACACTATTTTGGAAACTAGACCCCCCAAGGTACTTATCAAGATGTGTGGTGAGCACTTTGAACCCCCAGTGCTTCACAGAAGTTTGTAACGCCCAGGCATGAAATTAAAAAAAATCATTTTTTCCACAAACATGATCTTTTAGTCCCCAATTTTTTTTATTTTCCCAAGGGTAAGAGGAGAAATTGGACCCCAAAAGTTGATGTCCAATTTGTCCTGAGTACGCTAATATCCCTTATGTGGGAGAAAACTACTGTATGGGCACACGTTGGGGCTTGGAAGGGAAGTAGTGATGTTTTGGAATGCAGACTTTGATGGAATGGTCTGCGGGTGTCATGTTGCCTTTGGAGAGCCCCTGATGTGCCTAAACTGTGGAAACCCCCCACAAGTGACCCCATTTTTGAAACTAGACCCCCCAAGGAACTTATCTAGATGTGTGGTGAGCACTTTGAATCCCCAAGTGCTTCACAGAAGTTTATAACGTAGAGCCATAAAAATAAAAAAATCATTTTTTTTCCACAAAAATGATATTTTTGCCCCCAATTTTTTTATTTTCCCAAGGGTAACAGGAGAAATTGGACCCCAAAAGTTGTTGTGCAATTTGTCCTAAGTAGGATGATACCCCATATGCGGGGGTAAACCACTGTTTGGGCGCATGGCAGAGCTTGGAAGGGAAGAAGCACCGTTTGACTTTTTCAACAAAGAATTGGCTTGAATTGAGATCAGACGCTATGTTGCGTTTGGAGAGCACCTGATGTGCCTAAACAGTGGAAATCCCCCAATTCTAACTCCAACCCTAACCCCAACACACCCCTAACCTTAATGGAAAAATGGAAATAAATACATTTTTTTTATTATTATTATTTTTCCCTAACTAAGGGGGTGATAAAGGGGGTTTGATTTACTATTTATGGCGGGTTTCTATGTTTGGCAGCTGTCACATGCTAAGGCTGGTTTCACATTTGCGTTTTTTAGCGCTGGAAAAAAACGCATACGTGCGCATGCGATTTTTCCCCTATATTTAACATGGGTGCGCATACCTGCGCACTTGTAAGCGCATGTATGCGATTTTCATGCGCTGCGTTTTTTTGGGGTGTGCGTTGGTATTTTCCAGACGCTGCATGTTGCATTTTTTGGCCCTTGAAAAAAATCGCATGCGCACGTATGCGCACGTTTTGCGCTAAAAATGGCCATTATAGCCTATGGATGCGCATACGTGCGCACTGGCATGCGCAGGTATGCGCTTTTTTAGCGCAGCGTTTTTTGGGTGGTGTCCACTTTTTATCCTAGTTAGAATCTTCTAAAGTCCAAAAAAAAAAGGCTATATAAAGGAGGTGCCTGCCAAAACTCTGCCACTACTACACTAGACAGATTGAAGAGCAGACATTCAACCAAGAACCCATTATATCAGCGAAGAATGTGAGTATATTACATTATATGCCTGTCCTTTTAAATTATGTATGTACTAATGATTTTTATTATTTTTACATGCAGTATGTCTTCAGAATCGGAGTATTCCCCATCGCGGCAGGAATTGGCGCAAGCAGACCGTGAGGTGATTATTTTCGTGCATCTGGTAAGTATATCTGCTGCTTCTCCAAATCTCTTACGTTTTTTTCAACTTTCAGACATCGTCATCATCATCTGCGGACGGGAATAGTGAGGGCGAACAGCAGGAGCAGCGAAGCCAATTCCCGGTGGTTATACGTAATGTAAGTATCAAATGATTTGTAATGTTTTTTTTTTTTTTTTATCTTCTATTTTTACTCTTTTTTTTGTTTCTTTTTTTGTAACTTTTTAGTCAATTTAAATTTGATTATTCTAATGAATGTGTTTTGTCTAGGTTCCACAACGGGATGAAGACGTCTACCTGGATAATGAGCAGCTCATCAGCCTGGTCCAGGAGCGTTCGCCGTTGTGGGACAGCCGTGACCGGCTGTACAAGGACAATGTGGTGACACGGCGGCTATGGAATGAGGTGGCCGCAGCGTTGATGGATGGCTGGGACAGCGCCACAGCATCCGCCAAAAAGGCGTTTAGTGAGTATTTCCCTGCTCTGTATTGTGCCGCAGTGACTGTTGTCCTTGACGGCACTGTTGGGTTTCGTGCTAGGCGTATTCTAGCAGGAAACCCAACAGTGTCATCGTGGTCTACAGTGACTGCTTTGAGTATTGTATTGCTACATTGTGCCGCAGTGACTGTTGTCCTTGACGGCACTGTTGGGTTTCGTGCTAGGCGTATTCTAGCAGGAAACCCAACAGTGTCATCGTGGTCTACAGTGACTGCTTTGAGTATTGTATTGCTACATTGTGCCGCAGTGACTGTTGACCTTGACGGCACTGTTGGGTTTCGTGCTAGGCGTATTCTAGCAGGAAACCCAACAGTGTCATCGTGGTCTACAGTGACTGCTTTGAGTATTGTATTGCTACATTGTGCCGCAGTGACTGTTGTCCTTGACGGCACTGTTGGGTTTCGTGCTAGGCGTATTCTAGCAGGAAACCCAACAGTGTCATCGTGGTCTACAGTGACTGCTTTGAGTATTGTATTGCTACATTGTGCCGCAGTGACTGTTGTCCTTGACGGCACTGTTGGGTTTCGTGCTAGGTGTATTCTAGCAGGAAACCCAACAGTGTCATCGGGGTGTACAGTGACTGCTTTGAGTATTGTATTGCTACATTGTGCCGCAGTGACTGTTGTCCTTGACGGCACTGTTGGGTTTCGTGCTAGGTGTATTCTAGCAGGAAACCCAACAGTGTCATCGGGGTGTACAGTGACTGCTTTGAGTATTGTATTGCTAAATTGTGAAGCAGTGACTGTTGTACTTGACGGCACTGTTTTTTTTTTATCAACAGTGGACAAAGTCCGAACACGTTGGCGTTCGATCAAGGACCGCTTCAACAGTGATGTTCGTGCTGAGGGCCAGGTTCGCAGTGGATCTGCGTCAAGGACCAGAACTAGATACCGTCACTATCACGCGTTGCAGTTCCTAAGACCGGTCCTTGCCACAAGATCGTAAGTATTATACATTTTGGGTTTTTATTTTTATTAATCTGTGTTTTTCTAATCCACAGCTGATGCTTCTTGTAAAGGCATGGTAGTAATGATTTTCCTTTCTTCCACAGCACCTGGAGCAGCACCCTGCAACCTGGCCCTGGAGCGGTCCTTCCTCGGACGTCCTCTGACCCGTCCCAGCCATCCGACAGCCAGGAAGCACCTTGCAGGTCCCACACACACACAGCTGGTGACCAGGAAGCTGGGCCATCAGGTGTTCCCCTGTCCCAGGTCTCTGCCACTGGTTATGCGGGCACTACCCGCCAGCGGCAGAGGGCCTTGGACAGGAATGTCTTGCCCGAGTTTATGCATTTGAGCGAGACATTTAATTCCAGCCTCAAGTCACTGTCCGACAGAGTTGAAAGCGGTTTTGCACTGATGGAACGTGGTTTTAACCACTTTGAACACCGCTTCAATTCTGTAGAACAGCGCCTTGACCGTCTGGAGGCCGACCTCAACAGACCAGCACACCATTTTTTTAGTAAGATTGAAAAGGGCATGGCGGAACACCTTAGTCCTGATCAACAGCTGAATGTGCTGCAGGCCTGCAACAATGCTTTCTTGCAGGCTATGCAGCATAATCGGTACGGTCAGCAGTCAGTGGTGTCCTTTCCACCTGTGCCACCATTGACTCGCTTCACCTCACTACCGACTTGTGCTGCATACCACTGCACGGACACCTCTCTTCAAAGGCTGGACACCCACCGTTACACCACCACAAGTCTGAGTGCAGCTGGTCACTTCACCGACACCACCATGGCAAGCGCTGCTCCTGTCTGGAGCACCACCGCCAATCCCATGCATGCGTGGAGCTCAGCCACCACTAGGCAAACATGGAACAGCCCTGCCGCTACAACAACATGTAGTAGCCCTGCCACCACCACTCTGCAAACCTGGGCCATCACTGCCGCCACCAGTCCTCCTGCAAGGACGAGCACTGACCAAGAAGAGCAGCATCAGCCACCTCAGCAGCAGCAGCCAACTCAGCAGCCGCCACCTCAGCAGCAGCAGCCACCTCAGCAGCAGCCGCCACCTCAGCAGCAGCAGCAACCACCTCAGCAGCAGCCGCCACCTCAGCAGCAGCAGCAACCACCTCAGCAGCAGCAACCACCTCAGCAGCAGCTGCCACCTCAGCAGCAGCCGCAACCTCTGCAGCAGCCGCAACCTCTGCAGCAGCAGCCGCCACCTCAGCAGCAGCAGCCATACCAGCAGACGGGGGACCTACATTCCATATTTGCCCCTACTTCAAGGCGAAATCAATCAAGGCGGGCATTGGGCCAAAGTCGGTCCAGGCACACAAGCCTACGGCGACATGCCATTACAACTAATGTAACTGAACAGATTTCCTCTCCTACAAGTGTTCCAAGTTTAATTCCCTTAACTGGACTACCTTCCCCCACAAGTTTTGTTGCCCCTTCCCCTCAAACACCGTCTTCAACTGCAAGTGTTGCATATTCCCTGCACACCCCCAAATTGAAACCATCTGCCCCCAAACGCCGTAAAAAATAATTTTTAATTTTTTTTTTTGTGATAAAAAATAAATTTACATTTGTGGTTCACCATTAATAAGTTTCATTAATGTTGTTTGCGCCGCTCACACACACTGATGGGTAAATACATGTTAAAAACCAACCCAAGGGCTAGTATAGTCATATGTGAAATAACATGGACTAGTATAGTCATTCAAAGGCCTAGTGTAATAACTCTAGTTTTACCAAATAGAATCTGGTTTCATGAAAAACAAATTGTTGAAACTTGTCTAAAAAATAAAGTTTCTTTCTAGTTTCACCACTTTGTTTTTGGTGAAACAAGATGCTAGTTGTTTAAAATGCTAGTTGTTAAAAATCGAGTTATTACAGTAGGCCTTGGTATGACTATACTAGGCCGTGGTATTTCACATATACTACTAGCCCCAAGGCCTAGTATACTCATATTTGAAATACCACGGCCTAGTATAGTCATTCCAAGGCCTAGTGTAATAACTCTAGTTTTACAAAATAGAATCTGGTTTCATGAAAAACAAACTGTTGAAACTTGTCTAAAAAATAAGTTTCTTTCTAGTTTCACCAGTTTGTTTTTGGTGAAACAAGATGCTAGTTGTTAAAAATCGAGTTATTACAGTAGGCCTTGGTATGACTATACTAGGCCGTGGTATTTCACATATACTACTAGCCCCAAGGCCTAGTATACTCATATTTGAAATACCACGGCCTAGTATAGTCATTCCAAGGCCTAGTGTAATAACTCTAGTTTTACAAAATAGAATCTGGTTTCATGAAAAACAAACTGTTGAAACTTGTCTAAAAAATAAGTTTCTTTCTAGTTTCACCAGTTTGTTTTTGGTGAAACAGGATGCTAGTTGTTAAAAATTGAGTTATTACAGTAGGCCTTGGTATGACTATACTAGGCCGTGGTATTTCACATATTACTATACTACTAGCCCCAAGGCCTAGTATACTCATATTTGAAATACCACGGCCTAGTATAGTCATTCAAAGGCCTAGTGTAATAACTTTTAATGGAGCAGATTACATTCATCCACTCAATGCTGACTTGTATTCCCCATGGACTTTCATTGGGGTTGGGTTTTGAGTGTTGTGTTTTGAGAAAATCACATACTTTGTTTTAAACTATTTGCACAATTTTATCTTGAAAAAAAATGGTTTCCTGATTCATGGCCTGCAGCTTTGCTCATTCCAATATATTTCACGCAGACTAGCAATGCTGCATTTTAACTCGTATGTGTATTTACCTGCCCAGGTGTGTGAACATAACAAAATTCAGTTATACATGGGAAGTTTTTTAATTAATCGGAGTTTAAAAAATATAGTGCACTCAGTAATGGTATCAAATAAGGATTTTTATTACCATAAACAACAACATTACACCATTTCATCTTGCCAGTGCACCCGTCCTACATCAGAAATAAAGTAGGCCGCAAATTTGTCCCTCATTTGGCCAACTTCAACGGATGACCTGAGAGTGTGCTGAGTGAATTCAGGCAATGGGTTAGGAGCATCATCGTCCAGTTCAAAGGTCGGGTGCTCTTTAGCCATCACAAAGTTATGTAGAACCACACAGGCCTTCACCACCTCATCGACTGTTTCAAGTTTAAGATTAATGGCCGTGCCCAGAATTCGCCATCTGGAAACAAGAATCCCAAAAGCACACTCGACAGTTCTTCTGGCCCTGGTCAGCCTGTAATTAAAAATTTTTTTGGTGTGGTCCAAGTCCCGGCTGGAGTAGGGTTTCAGTAAGTTTCCGCACATTTGAAAAGCCTCATCGCCAACCATTACAAAGGGCAGTGGCGGAGCTTCGGTGTGAGGAAGAGGCCGTGGCATAGGGAAATTAAATTGGTTGCCATACAACCTCCGGCCCATGTCTGAGTTTTTAAAAGCCTGCGAGTCATTACCACGGCCAAATGCTCCAATGTCCACTGCTACAAACATACATCCGGCATCCGCAATTGCAATGAGTACTATTGAAAAGTACTTTTTGTAATTATAGTACTCAGATCCCGTTCTTTGGGGTTTGATGATCCGTATGTGTTTCCCATCAACAGCTCCCAAACAGTTGGGAAAATTGCATACTGTCCAGAATTTGTCAGCAATTTCCATCCACTTTTCAGCGGTGGGCAGGGGCATAAATTCTGGGCAAAGAACATTCCAGAGAGCCCGGCAGGTGTCAGCAACAATTCCAGACAAGGTAGAGATTCCAATACGGTACTGGAAGTGTAGTGAGGATAGGGTTTCTCCAGTCGCCAGGAATCTGTGAACAGACAAAGAAGTAAAATTAATATTTATGTATATTATTTTTAAAAACTATAAAAAAAATATTAGTACATTCACGAAAACTAATTACCCAAGGTTTTGAATACTAAATTTACAAAAAAAAACATCAGACCACACCCCTTTGTTTTTAAAACATACCGTAATGTCACCAGTAGCCGTTCCTCAGGAGGAATCGCACGACGGAGCTGTGTGTCCTGTCTCCGGATGGATTGTTGGACACGAGCAAGCAAATCCATGAAACTTTCGTGGGACATCCGGATATAATCAGTAAATTTCTCCGGGTTTGCACGTAGCTCGCTGTAGAGGGTGTGGTATGCCCCACGGCTCTCACGGAGTTCAACAATCGGATGTATCCACATACGCCGCCGTCTTCGCTGCCTCTCTCTCTTCCTTTGTTCATGGCAAGCAACTGCATACGCCTGAGCCATCGCGATGTCCAAATCCAAGTTGAAGTGAAAACTCTTCCAGCGCAGATCCATGGTCACGAGAAGAATCAAGCAAATGTGAAGAATACTGTAGACAGGGTGTATATATATTAACATACCACACCCACAATGAAGTCCCATTGGTCTTGTGTGTTGTTGAATGGTTGTTTTTTCTTTTTTGTGGGGTTTTTCCAAAATCTGTAAAAAAACGCAAACGCACAAAAAACGCATACAAACGCGCAAAAACGCTGCGTTTTTTTCCTGCATGCGCATTAAAATGCTGGAAAAAAACGCAGCGTTTGTATGCATTTGTATGCGTTTTTTTAATGCGTTTTTTTGCGGGAAAAACGCGCTGCAAAAAAAAGCAAGTGTGAAACTAGCCTCAAAGACGCTTTTCATTGTAAAAATAGTTTTTGCATCACCACATTTTGAGAGCTATAATTTTTCCATATTTTGACCCACTGAGTCATGTGAGGTCTTATTTTTTGCTGGACGAGTTGACGTTTCTATTGGTACCATTTTCGGGCACGTGACATTTTTTGATCGCTTTTTATTCCGATTTTTGGGACGCAGAATGAACAAAAACCAGCATTTCATTAAATTCTTTTGGGGGGTGCGTTTACACCATGTGGTAAAATTGATAAAGCGGTTTTATTCTTCGGGTCAATACGATTACAGCGATACCTCAATTATGTCATTTTTTTTAATGTTTTTGCGCTTTTATGCAATGAAAACAATTTTATATAAAAAATAATTATTTTTGCATCGCTTTATTCTGCGAGCTATAACTTTTTTATTTTTTCGCTGATGATGCTGTGTGGTGGTTCATTTTTTGCGGGACAAGATGACATTTTCAGCGGTTCCATGGTTTTTTATATCAGACTTTTTGATCGTGCGTTATTGCACTTTTTGTTCGGCGGTATGATGATGAAAGCATTATTTTTGCTTTGTTTTTTATTTTTATTTTTAAGGGGTTCACTAAAGGGGTCAACTAGTGGGACAGTTTTATAGGGTGGGTGTTACGGACGCGGAGATACTAAATATGTGTACTTTTGTTTGTTTTCCAAAAAATGAATTTATCAGGGAATATACAGTATATATTTTTTTAAATTTAAGGATTTTCTATAAATTATTTTTACACTTTTTTTTTAAACAATATTTTATTGTCCCAGGGGGGCACATTACTGTCATGTGTCAGATCGCTGAACTGACAATTTGGACATCACTCTGTCAGATCAGCGATCTGACAGGCGCTGCACAGGCTTCCTCACTGCCTGCTCTCTGAGAAAGCCGCCTCCCTGCAGGCCCCCATGGCCATCTTGGATCCGGTGGCCTGCAGGGAAGGAGGCCCCCAGAGCAGTGCAGCACATCGCGCTGCTTCGGGGGTCTCAGGGAAGCACGGAGGGAGCCCCCTCCCTGCCGATGCTTCCCCAATCCCCCGGTACACTGCGATCATATTTGATCGCAGTGTGCCAGGGGTTAACGTGCCTGACACATAGTGCCGGGTGTCAGCTGTGATAATCAGCTGACACCCGGCTGCGATAAGCGGCAAACCCCCCGGGAGTGCCGCTGATCGCTTAGACGTACTATCCCGTCCCCGGTCATAGGGGCCCGGGTACCGTGGACGGGATAGTACGTCTCATGTCAGAAAGGGGTTAGTCACGTTAGATTATTTTTCTTGTTGATGAGACAAATTATAGTCAGATCAAATGGCCACATACATATGCCAATTTTTATTTAATTGGACAGGAAACTGGTCAGATATCTGTACCCGTAAATGCATCCTTAAGACCTCCACACACATTATACTAATGTCAGCCTAACCCATCAATATTGACCGGTTCGGGCGAAGTTTTAATGTGTATTGGGGTGCCAGGAAACTGATGGCGGATGGCAATGCTAATTGCATTTTTCCGCAGGAGATAAGCTGCTGGCCAATGTGTCAACCAACACCTTTCTCATAGAGAACATTGGAGCACTTGGATGAATGAGTGCTCATGTATGGAAGTTAGTTGAAATGGCTGTCGGCCGAAAGATCAGCTGAAGTAACGTTCAGTTGACGGCCATCTAATGTGTGTGGCCAGCTTTAGCCCAAAGTCACATCCCTAACCAGTTACATTAGGACAAGATCATAACACCGACACCTGATTCTAGAAAGATCTAAGATTCACTGATTTCTACCCAAAGACATCAAAGGACTAGTAATGGGAAAGAAAAGTTAGCATTAGACAAAGAATAGTAAAGTACTTATGAGACTGCAGGATGCAAAGACTGCTCTTGTCTTGTAATAATAATAATCTTTATTTTTATATAGCGCTAACATATTCCGCAGCGCTTTACAGTTTGCACACATTTTCATCACTGTCCCCGATGGGGCTCACAATCTAAATTCCCTATCAGCATGTCTTTGGAATATGGGAGGAAACCGAAGTACACGGAGGAAACCCACGCAAACTCGGGGAGAACATACAAACTCCTTGCAGATGTTGTCCTTGGTGGTTAGCCTTGCAGCGCTAACCACTGAGCCACCGTGCTGCACGTCTTGTATACATGTTTGGTTTTGCCATAATCATACTGACCCCAATAATTATTTTGCCAAGTCATTTTACCACACAATGAATGACTTGTAAATGAAACAAAAAACCTGCTTTTTTCCTCACTATTTTACACTACCTAAGATTTTTTTCTTGTTTTTAAGTACATTATATGGTGAAATGAACAGCGCAACAAACTACAACTTGTCCCACAAATTACAGCTCTTGAAAGAATGGAAAAGAAATAAAGAGCAAGAATTAAAAAAAAAATAGTAATGCTACATGTTAGCCAAGAAAATTGTATAGTTTTACTCACGCAACCATTTTTATATCTACACTATTTTGTTCCATCATCTTTGCGTTATATTTTTTCTGAAACCTGGTGAACAGAGGACAGAAAGCTTGAATAGACTTGGACATGTACTGGAAAATTGTTCATAAATGTAGTGAGACATTTCATCCAGGCTACACTCTGGACAAGAAATGGACCAGATGCATTCCTATTAAAGCAAAGTTTAAAACTAACTATTCAAATGGCAAATGTCATCAGAAGTCATAAGGTGTTGGATTTTTTTGGGATAGTTTGGATTGGTCAACAATTTGATACTACTACAAGCAGCCTTATTTTGTTTTAAAATAGCCTACAAAGTTCGAAGTTCTAGAGTTTACATGTGCTTTTAGCATCAAATGGTTAAATGAGCTGTCCCATCACAGAAAACTCCCCTTAATACGAAAGGGAGCCATCCAATAACTCTGGCAAACAGCTAATTTTGCTAGGCAAAGATGCTGTGTATGTCGTATGAGAATTATAGTATTATACTCACGTGTAAAGCACCATGGAATAAATGGTGCTATAATAATAAATAATAATAATAATACAGAAACAATCAAAGGAGTAGTTGCCGACTAAGCATATCTCCACTATAGCTCATAGAGGGGATAGCATCAAATGATCTTTCAGGCCATATGGAAAGTGGCTATCGAGATGAGAGGCTTCTTATGACTGTCAAATATATTTAATCCCCACTGTCTAGAATTTTAAAAAAAATCTACATTTTCAGCTGTGAATTCATGCTTAAAAAAAAAAGTTTCCAATTGTTTCCTTCTTATCCAAAGTTTAAAATGTTCAGTATAGAGTTGAGCAAAATGATTTGCAAGACCTTGGTCCCAGAGGCCACGAAAGAACTACGAACCTCTTACTACCTGCAACATCTGGTGTCTCTTTTCATTAGTAGACTGTCGCAGTGCAGTTGCTGTGAGTTGCATCTATGACATCTCGGCTTACTAATCAGAAGAGGTACAGGGGATGATGCGGCTAGAAGGATGTTCAAAGTGCTCCACCAGATCGGTAGCTAGGACTACCAATGTGGCTACTGGACCAGCAAATCTTTTAGGTAAATTCTAATTCAGTATATTCCCATATGTACGGTAAAACAATTTGCTGCACATTATAAATATAGGACTCGAGAAAGGTTCCTTTGACTAGTGCTGTAACATAAGCCCCGATTTATCACGCTGGTCTTTATGAGGGGGGCGTATTGAGGTCAGAGGCTCCTGATTCATTAAGAGGAGCAAGACTTAATAAATCAGGAACATCTAACAAGTGGTGAGGTGTCAACGGGAGTAATATTTCTTAAGTAAGATACACCACTGCTCGTCTTGAGTTAGAAGAGCTATGGTGTTCCATCCCAGCTCCACCTGTTTTGGAGCTAGGTAAAACGGTCATGAAAGTGCAAAAAAATTGCTACATTTTTGCACAACTCCACCTTGCGAGAAAATTTTGTGACTCTTCCAAGCAATTTATGCCAGAGTTCTCGCATAATCGTTAGGTGAATTGGGGCTATAATGCATGGAAGAATAAAATAAACTACTTCTTTTTTTTTTTTTTTATAAATAATGTAGTTTGGCAGGGCTGCTAGATCTTGTATTTTATATGTACACACACTATGTGCAAAGTTATTAGGCAGGTGAGTTTTTGGACCATATTATGTCTATGCAGATTTTCCAACTTCATGCTGTATAAATTTAAATGCTTATTGGATGAAGCAAATAATGTGTATTGTAAAATGATTGAGGGCACGGCCTAAAGATAGAACACCCTTTATCAAGGTGTTCAGAATTATTAGGCAGCTTGTTTTCCTCTGGCAAAATGGGCCGAAAAGAGATTTAACTGACTCTGAAAAGTCAACAATTGGTAAACATTATAAAGGGATGCTGCACTCTTGAAATTGCTTAGATATTGGGACGTGATCACAGAACCATCAAAAGTTTGTTGCAAATGATCAACACGGTCTCAAAAAATGCGTTGAGAAAGAAGGACGCACATTAACTGGCAAAGAGTTGTGAGTTGTTTGGTAATTATTCTCTGAAAAAAAAATTGAGATGCGAAAATGTACATTTTGTATTCAGTTGCATTATAATTCTGGACAAATTCAATGGGGGAAATAAGTATTTGATACACTGCCGATTTTGCCACCTACAAAGAATGAAGAAGTCTGTAATTATTATTGTAGGTACATTTCAACTGTGAGAGATAGAATCTTAAAAAAATTCCAGAAATATCACATTGTATGATTTTTATATAATTAATAGCATTTTATTGCATGAATTACATATTTGATACAATAGAAAAACAGAACTTAATATTTGGTACAGAAACCTTTGTTTGCAATTAGAAAGGTCAAGCATTTCCTGTAGTTCTTGATCAAGTATGTGCACATTACAGAAGGGATTTTGGCCCACTCCTCCATACACATCTTCTCCAGATCTTTCAAGTTTCGGGGCTGTAGCTGGGCAATATTGATTTTCAGCTCCCTCCAAAGATTTTCTATTGGGTTCAGGTCTGGAGACTGGCTAGGCCACTTCAGGACCTTGAAATGCTTCTTACGGAGCCACTCCTTAGTTGCCCTAGCTGTGTGTTTTGAGTGATTGTCAAGCTGGAAGACCGAGCCACGACCCATATTCAATGTTCTTACTGTAGGAAGAAGGTTGTTGGTCAAAATCTCATGATACATGACCCCATCCATCCTCCCTTCAATACGGTGAAGTCATCCTGTCCCCTCTCCAGAAAAGCACCCTTAAAGTATGATGTTTCCACCACCATGCTTCACAGTTCGGACGGTGTTCTTGGGGTTGTATTCATCCTTCTTCCTCCAAACACAGCAAGTGGAGAAGATACCAAAAAGTTTTATTTTGGTCTCTTTGGACTACATGACCTTCTCCCTTGCCTCCCCTCTGGATCTCATCCAGATGGTCATTGGTGAACTTTAAACTGGCCTGGACATGTGTTGGCATGAGAAGGAGGACCTTGGTTGCCCTGCAGGATTTTAATCCATGATGGCGTAGTGTGTTAATAATGGTGCTGTTTGAGACTCTCTTCCGGTAATTGACCAGGTCCTCCAGTGACATTTTGGGCTGATTCCTAACCTTTCTCAGACTAATCCTTACCACATGAGGCGAGATCATGCATGGAGGCCCCAGACCGAGAAACATTTACAATCATCTTATGTTTCATCAATTTTCTAATAATTGTGCCAACAGTTGTTGCCTTCTCACCAAGCTGCTAACTAATTGTCCTGTTGCCCATCTCAGCCTTGTACAGGTCTACAATTTTGTCTCTAGTGTCCTTAGACAGCTCTTTCTTCCTGGCCATGGTGGAGAGGTTGGAGTGTGTTTGATTGACTGTGTGGACAGGTGTCTTTTATACAGAAAACAAGTGCAAACAGGTGCAATTAGCACAAGTAATGAGTGCAGAGTATGAGGGCTTCTTAAAGAGAAACTAACAGGTCTGTGAGAGCCAGAATTCTTGCTGGTTGGTAGATGATCAAATAACTATTTTATGCAATAAAAAGCAATTTATTTAACAATCGTAGATGATTTTCTGGATTTTTTAAAAAAAAATTCTCTTACAGTTGAAATGTGCCTATGACACAAATTACATACCTCTCCATTCTTTTAGGTGGGAAAACTTGCAAAATCAGTAGAAAACCAAATACCGTACTTTTTTTCCCCACTGTAGATATTCTCTTAAGAAATACAAAATCTCACTTTTGCTTTCTTAAATAAACAGGTTTCAGCTTTATTAACCTTTTAGATTGACCGACAGCTCTGTACTTATTTAATCATACACGCACATGTATCAGAGCATATACAGTACAAGCTCAGACATTTATTTGAAAGTACCATTTGCTATCATCTATCATTTTTGTGGGCAGCAGCATTTGATGAACTCCATTGAAGCTTACAAGTTTAGAGTCGAGCACATCAAACCCTTATTCAAATCAGGATTATGTCGTGGAGAATAAATAGGATAGAAATTGTACTGAAAATAATTACAAAATATGATACTGTTGGCTGTTCAAAAGGGAAATTATTATCATGCTCTAAGTAATCTCCAAACTAACTAAAGATGAGGTTTGTCCTGCACTGGGAACTACATCAATGAATAAGAGATCACATTAAAAAGGGGGTCAAAATAGCACCTCATACTGTTACCACAGCTCGCATGCTTTTATACTAACTGCAGGTAAAATAGGTTATAACAGCTAATAAGGTATGATCCCCCTGGCAGTTATCAAAGGCTGCAGAGAACCTCACAGAGCATTTGAAGCCAAATCATATGGCAAGTAATCCATTTATTATGCATGAAATAATACTGAAAGCTCACACACCGCATGTCTCCTCGAAAACCGCAGAATTTATACAAAAACTGGCTACCAGCAAATCAGGAAACAAGAACATGTGCAGTAGTAGTTAGCATATATTAGAAGATTTTTTTCCTACATCTTGCTAATTCTACTATTGTGAATCGATAGTGGAGAATTTCTTTTAAATTGGATTTCACTATATTATGTCAATTACTACTATTCAGTGTTCAGAGCTTAAAAACACAAAAAGATGCTGCTGCTACTACTGTAATTATTATTAATTAAAAAAACTGCAACTTGAAATGAAATTGAGCAAGATACCATAGTATCTCAGCGGACAGTCCAGTGTAGCCGTAATGCATAGTTTTTGAGCTCACTGATTGGTAGCCGGACTGTCAACAAGATGTCAACGCTGTAGCCAATACCAGAAACCGGCAGCAGCGGTAGAGACTTATCGCTGAACCTGGAGAAGAGTGTATTGTTTGCTAAAACAAAATATAGTGAGGGACAAAATATATTTGAAAGGGAACAACTCCATTAAACTTTCTTCATGGACTAAAAAAACACTCTTGCAGTGAGCATAGATTGATAACATATAAAAGTTGATCATTCGTTCCCCTTCTCTTTCAGAATAATCAGCAGTGATGATTTCTAGGCCTGCATGAAAGACCTAATAAACGTTTTGACATTTCATCCCTTGCATATTACATATTACTTGGTACAAATATTTGTTCACACACACAATCATTGCCCTGTTTAAAATGGCCTTAGAACATACACACTATTTTCTTTTACTTGGTATTGATAGACCCATTTGGGTTGGAGACTAGTGATGAGCGAACATGCTGGTATAAGGTGCTATCTGACCATGCTTGTGTGTTAACAGAGTGTCTTTGGCGTGCTCGAAAAATATGTTCAAGTCCTCGCGGATGCATGTTCGACACCTGCAACACATGCATGGATTGTCTGTTTTGTTCGGCAATCCCTGCATGTGTTGCAGCTGTCGAGCAGCTGCGAGACATGCAGCCGCGGGGACTCGAATATATTTTTATAGCACGCCGAAGATACTTAGTTTGCACTAGAGCTTGTTCAGATGGCACCTTAACTCAGCACGTTCACTCATCACTAATGGAAACTACTTATTAGGTAGAATCTACAGCTCTTGAAATGTAGCAATAGTGAATATCATACAGTCCTATTTTACCATAATCATTAAGGGGTTGTCACTCTATGTGACTGCAGACTTGTGAATCCTCACAGTGCGCTCAGTGCACGCTATCAGGATTCTAGGGTGCCAGGTGAGGGTGGGCTTATGTTTCAAGTCTGCAGACACTATATGCAATACTGCAAGTGTGCGATTTGCATACATGCAGTCACATGCTGACTACATGTGCACAGTCTCACTCAATACAAGTGAACTGAGCAAGGGCGGACATGTCAAGTCAGAATGTAGTAGGAAGTTTGCAAATCATACACTTCCGACCACATGACTACCCGCTCCCGGTGGCAAAGAAATCTGACAGCGCACACTGCACGTTGTGAGAATTCACAAGTCTAAAAGTCATGTAGAGTGACCACAGACTTGAGCCACAATCTTGGACAACACCTTTAAGAAAAAAGAGCATCAATGGATAATTCACAAAAAAAAAAAATTAAAAAGCAAAGGAGAAAATTACTTGTTGTAATTAGTAGTGAAATACAGTAAGCCATGTGATCCTTCCAGACGAAGAAACTAAAATCGTTTGTTATTAGAATACAACATACACCCCCTTACAGACCATTACTTAGCATGCCAACCACAGTTAAGACTTATATATTAATATCACACACCAAAACCAGACCCTTAAATACATTTCAGACCAGAACTCTTAAGTATATACAGATATCACACATTAGTATCAGTCCCCAGACTAGATGCACTAAATACATTCAGTCCTTTATGTTAATTTTAGGACCCAGATGAGAAACTAACCCAAGATCAAACAGAAAAAAAAACATTCCGACCTCACATTAGACTATATACCGGCCTTCTTGGGTTCTGTCTCTTGCTACATTGTGTCTTAGCACTGGACAACATCAGGTGCTTGAGGCTGGATAATAGCCAGGTGCTAGGCGGTTTTAGTATACAGTCCACCATCTACTGGAACTGGATCCAATAGGTATAATGTCCAATTTTTTAATGAGCTGTGTCTTTTCCACTGGGCAGCAAAGTGAAAATTACATTTAGTGGGTACGGAAAGTATTCAGACCACTTTAAATTTTTTTTTAATTTTTCACTCTGTTTCATTGCAGCCGTTTGACAAAGGCAAAAAGTTCATTTTTTTCTCATTAACGTACACTCTGCACCCCATCTTGACTGAAAAAAAAACAAATGTAGAAATTTTTGCAAATTTATTAAAAAAGAACAATTGAAATATCACATGGTCATAAGTATTTAGACCCTTTGCTCAGACACTCATATTTAAGTCACATGCTGTCCATTTCCTTGTGATCCTCCTTGAGATGGTTCTACTGCTTCATTGGAGTCCAGCTGTGTTTAATTAAACTGATAAGACTTGATTTGTAAAGGATACACCTGTCTATATAAGACCTCACAGCTCACAGTGCAAACCAAATGAGAATCATGAGGTCAAAGGAACTGGCCAAGGAGCTCAGAGACAGAATTGTGGCAAGGCACACATCTGGCCAAGGTTACAAAAGAATTTCAGCAGTATTCAAGGTTCCTAAGAGCACAGTGGCCTCCATAATTCTTAAATGGAAGAAGTTTGGGACCACCAGAAGTCTTCCTAGACCTGGCTGTCCAGTCAGACTGAGCATTCGTGAGAGAAGAGCCTTGATGAGAGAGGTAAACAAGAACCCCAAGATCACTGTGGCTGAGCTCCACATTTGCAGTAGGGAGATGGGAGAAAGTTCCACAAAGTCAACTATCACTGCAGCCATCCACCAGTCGGGCCTTTATGGCAGAGTGGCCCAATGGAAGCCTCTCCTAAGCGTCAGACATATGAAAGCCTGCATAGAGTTTGCTAAAAAAAAAAAAAAAAACACATGAAGGACTCCCAGACTATGAGAAATAAGATTCTCTAGTCTGATGAGACGAAGATAGAACTTTTTGGTGATAATTCAAAGCAGTATGTGTGGAGAAAACCAGGCACTGCTAATCATCTGCCCAATACAATCCCAACAGTGAAACATGATGGTGGCAGCATCATGCTGTGGGGGTGGTTTTCAGCTACAGCGACAGGACGACTGGTTGCCATTGAAGGAAACATGAATGCGGCCAAGTGCAGAGATATCCTGGATGAAAAACACTTCCAGAGTGCTCTGGACCTCAGACTTGGCCGAAGGTTCACCTTCCAACAAGACAATGACCCTAAGCACACAGCTAAAATAACAAAGGAGTGGCTTCAGAACAACTCTGCGACCTTTCTTGACTGGCCCAGCCAGAGCCCTCACCTAATCCCAATTGAGTATCTCTGGAGAGACCTGAAAATGGCTGTCCACCAACATTCACCATCCAACCTGACGGCACTGGACAGGATCTGCAAGGAAGAATGGCAGAGGATCCCCAAATCCAGGTGTGAAAAACTTGTTACATCATTTCCAAGACGACTCATGGCTGTATTAGATCAAAAGGGTGCTTCTACTCAATACTGAGCAAAGGGTCTGAAAACTTATGACCATGTGATATTTCAGTTTTTCTTTAATAAATTTGAAAGAATTTCTACATATGTTTTTTTTCAGTCAAGATGGGTGCAGTGTACATTAATGAAAAAAAAAATGAACTTTTTTGAATTTACCAAATGGCTGCAATGAAACAAAAAGTGAAAAATTTAAAGGCGTCTGAATACTTTCCGTACCCACTGTATCACCATATTTAATAGGTCAGAGAGGCTAAATATGTTGCTCATGAAATGACCAGCTGAGTTAACATATCTCAAAACTCCCAACAATCTTCGATCAGTACCAAAGATTTTCTACTCTGTAATAGCATATTATGATACTAGAAGAATTTCACGGTGAATGCATTTTTCATTTTAACTTGACTATATGAAAAGCATTACATAATGACGGCATTTAACGATGCCTACTTTCCGGCATACTCTTGTAATTAAATTTGTCACTTAAGCCATGTCTGAAATATTCTGCAGTCCTGGAGAAACAGACATACTGTACATCAAGAAACATAGTGCTAAGTTATTATGGCACGTCACCGCAGGCAATAATGTAGGGAGAATGTGCTTGCTGGAAATGAGCTACTGAAGACACTAACATTATGGCGGAATATTTAGTTGAAAGTAGCTGTGTATTTCTTACCAGCCCTTCACTTGGCTTGATGTTGGAAAGTTGTATGACTTCGAGATGGGCAGACTGAGAAACCAGAGGATCAGAGGAGAGAGAAATGATGTGGTCGCAGACACCTGATAGGGTTTTACACTAAAAGAAAATACAGAGATGCATCATTAAGGGTTAAAACAGCACAATCTGATGATGATATGAAGTTTTATTGAAAATGAGAAAGGAAAGAAAATTGTGGAATTTGCTCGATAATCAAGATAAAAAGACTGATTAAAGCCTTAGAAAGTAGATTGTGAATCTTACATGAAGATAATTGGATATAATGAAGTATTATTGCAGAGGATCTTCTCTGTATTCCTAACCTTGTAATTCTGAAATCTGGCTAATGAGAGGGTTCAGTGTACATGTACTATTACTAGCACCATTGCACATGCTGACATACAGGCACATATGTGACCATCACAATTACTCACCACATGAAGGATCTTGTTCTCCGTTTCATACACGGTACATTCCTGAAATAATACAAAGACAATAGTCCATGTAAATAGGGGAGATCACTGTGGTGCTGCACTTACTTCAGTGTTGTATGTATGTTGCGTCAATAATTTAGTTTTGTATTTTAAATACTTTTGTATGAACCTACAATATTAAGTACGGTAATTAAATGGAAACAGTCACTTGGTTTTTTTCTACCCAACCTGAGGGAAGCATAATGTAGAGGCAGAGACCCAAATTACAGAAATGTGCCACTTACTGGGCTGCTTACTGTAGCTTTGATAATCTCCAGCCGATAAAACAGTGATAGAGGACTAGTGAAAATACATGTAGTCCTCCATATTCATGACCTCTATATAAGCCCGCTCGCCTCCTAATTAGCAGCTTTCTGCTTATGCACAGTGTACACAGAGAGCTACCAATGTGGGCGGGGTCATACAGAGCTCAGCATTCAGAGCACTGCTAGATCTGCAGCTGAGAAAACAGGGATTTTACAAAATGACAGCAAGCAGCTCAGAAAATGACATCACTGGAATCTGGGCATCTGTCCCTACATCATGCTGCTCTCAGATGAGGCAACAAAAACCTGGTGTTAGATTCCCTTTAACAAATGGCTGTCTTTTTTTTCCCTGGTGTGCTATAACATATTTTTGGCATGGCTCTTTACAGTCAATGCCAACTATTTTCTTTTCTACTCTTTTGCTTTTTCTTCTCCTTCATCCAAGAGTCACAACTGCTTTATTTTGTAGTCTACATAGGTACATGATGGCTTATTTTTTGCAGGACAAGTTGTAATCTTAAACCACAACATTTGTTCTACCATACAACGAACTAGAAAATGGAGGGGAAAAAATGAGCCATGAAATGGTGAAAAAAAAGCCACTTTTTTAGGTTTATTTTTACAGCATCCTTTTTACATTAAAAATGACCTGCCAAGTGATGAGCTAGTGTGCTCGTTACTCAAGTTTTCCGAGCATGCTCGGGTGTCCTCCGAGTATTTTGGGCATGCTTGGAGATTATGTTTCAGTCACCGAAGCTACATGATTTGCAGCTGCTAGACAGCCTGAACACAAGCAGGGATTCCCCACATGTATTCAGGCTGTCTAGCAGCCGCAAATCATGCTGTTGCTGGGGACAAACATAGTCTCCGAGCACACCCAAAATACTCGGAGAACACCCGAGCATGCTCCGAAAACTCGAGTAGCGAGCACACTCGCTCATCACTAGACCTGACATGATTTTCTAGGTCAGTATGAATACAGCACTATGAAACGGGTACAGTTAATTTATTTTATTTAGGTGATTAAAAGAAATTCAGAAATTTGTAAAAAAAAAAAGAAAAAATGTTATGGGTCTCATGAAAAAGCAGCACAATTTCATTTTTCCCTACTGATGGAGCTTAAGTTTTTGATCACTTTTTATTACCTCTTTGAAGGGAGGTCCAGCAATCAAAACCAAGTGATTCTTACATTTTTATTTTTTGCTTTATAGCGTTTATCAAATCAGGATCCCTATAGCTGGGTTTTACAGGAGTACTAAGATGGCAGCAACAGGTGTCAACACGATGCCTGTGGCTACCAGGGCGATCCATTGCCAACTGACAATTGCCTTGCAGGGAGACCTTTGAGTGCCCAAATTGGGCACAGGGAGATCACACCACTTAAATGCCACTGTCCGAAACTAAACATTTAAGGGGTTAAATAGCAGATATTGGAGCAAAATCAGGACGTTGTTGTTAGAAGTGGGTGCTGGATGGATAACACAGTCAGCAACCACAGTGTTTGGAGCGTACTCATTTCTTGAGCCTGCTCCCTACACCCCCATCCAACTGTATTGGTGGATGTCCAGAAGGGATAAAAATCCCCACTTCAATCTTCTATGCATCTACTTAGTACTCATTGAGTGCTATGCAATTTACAACTGCATGAGCAATGTCACAGCTTCTATTAGACTATCACAAACACAAGTCCGAAAATACGAGGCATCATACAGCCATGTTAATGCAGAGAGAAAAAAAAAAGGCCCATTAACAAGTTAAAAAATGGTATCTGTGTTATTTTCATTAATTATTTTCATTAACTTAGGCTAGGGCTACGTGGCAACACATGCCATATGTCACATGGCAAAGGTTTGCTAAGTGGTGTTGCTGCTATAAAAAAAGTCCAATGGTGTCTGAGATTATACTTGCTTGTTGTGGTCACCGTACCCTCAGATTGCAATACCACCCTCATTGACTTGTATTGCGCTGCGATATAGCAGCAACACCTAACTAACTTTGGCTAAGCACCATGCATCATGGCCAAAGTTGGCAACAGTAGCTCCAGCATTATTCTTTCGTATTGTATATAAAAGTATAATAAAACCACATTGTACAGCCAGTAATATAATATGCTACATACAACACAGATCACAATAGTGTTGTAAAAACAAAAAAAAAAAAAATCTTTGTTTCGTTACAATGTATAGCACAAATTAAACCAGTGACTAACTGCAACTTTCGTGTATTGCGGTCATGAAGTCACAGACATGTGATACAGAAGAGGGTGTCAGTGCTGAATATGAAAGGGCTGGCTGGCTCATGTGGCCTACATGAAGCGCTAATACAGCTACCTTTTCTGTCATAGCCCATGCATAGAATGGGAAATGAGTTGGCTTAGGCCTGTTTCACACATCAGTTTTTTTGTGTCAGTTAAAAGCCACCAAAATGGCGGAAAGCGGATCCGTTGTTAACTGAGGTGAACGGATGCCACTGGACCGCTTTTTTTAACGGATCCGACGAATGAAGAATTTTAAAGGAACCGTGAGAGAGAGAGAATTTTTCCTGTCCGCCAGAAATGATTTCAGGGTTAAATTTCCGCCTGACTTCATTCCTTCGGGCATGCGCACTATAAAAATGCGGATCCTGCAGCACAAAAAAGTTACATAGTCCGTCCAGGCATCTCAGCGGACGCAAAAAAATTGACGGATCCACAAAAAAACGGTTCCAACGGATGGCCATCCGTCAAGATCCGCCGGTAATGCAAATCAATGAGGAAAAAAACGGATCCGCCAAAAAAAATGGCGGATCTGTTTTTTTGCAAAAACGGCGGATTTTGACCGATGGTCAAAAACGGAAGTGTGAAACAGGCCTTAGCTATTGAAATCTCCCCCGACACAGAACTGGCCACATGTCGATACTGTAAACACCTGGTGTGTACAGACCTGGATGTAGAACAGTAGCTCTGAATCTTTAACCAAAAAACTGGTTAGTTACCGTATTTATTCCTTAGTCTCCTTGGATTGGTTATGATTACTATCTTTCGACTCTCTCAGGCTACATTCCTATCTTCTTCTGTTATTTCTTCGAGGTTTTTCAAAATAAAAAGCGACAGACATTTTGAACCAATCTTTGGACCAAAAAATGGTCTAGGACAAAGTTTTTTTTTTTTTTTTTTTTTAATTACTATTGGTTTGGAATCCGTTTGGGTGATAAACTGATTGACCATGAAACACCTGATAATTTCTTCAAACCTTACAATCTCTGATACTATATACTTAATTTTTTTTGTATTTCATGTCTTATGGATTATAACGGACTATTGAGAAAAAAGGGTTTTAACCCAATGATCTGTAGAATGTCAGAATGAGGAAGCAGAGGATCAAAAGAAACAAAGAAAATCATAGCACTCCGGCAAATGAAGTTCTTTGTTGTTCATCAAATACAATTCAAAAAATACATTTCGATAACACACGAGGGCGGCACGGTGGCTCCGTGGATAGCACTGCAGCCTTGCAGTGCTGGGGTCCTGGGTTCAAATCCCACCAAGGACAACATCTGTAAGGAGTTTGTATGTTTTCCCCGTGTTTGTGTGGGTTTCCTCCAGGTTCTCCAGTTTCCTCCCACATTCCAAAGACATACTGATAGGGAATGTAGATTGATAGAGATGATAATGTGTGTAAAGCGCTGAGGAATTAATGGTGCTATATAAATGAGTAAAATAAATAAAATAAAAAATAAGATTTATTGTGGGGTGAGTGCACTGGAATCTGACACCACAACAACCACTATGGATATAGGCCTATAACTACTTGTGTATAACTTATGTTACAGTGCTTTTTTGGTTCCTAATTTTTCTAAAGAGGATTCTGAGAATGTCAGACCCTTTAAATATTTTGTCTTTGAATATGACAGCCTCATAGTGGTAACGTACAAGGCATTATGTCAATTACAGTATGTGGATATGCAATGAATAAAAAAAAAATGAACTCTATTATCCTATCCATCCTTGAGGATTTTAAGGCTCTGAAGAAACAAAACCATCATATTATTAAATCATAAGCAAAAAATTAGCTCCACTTGCATTTCCTAAGTCTTATTTTCTTCTTTCTTCAGCTGAGGTACTTTATAGCCTTTTTATCTTACCCTGGCACCTCTGGAAATGCAGCTACGGATTCTGATATTACAAAGCTAAGCAACATGAAAGATATTGGCTAAAAGTACCCAAAAGCCTAGCCTTTGATTACTAATGCTACTGCATTACAAGATGAATGTCTTTAATATGTTTAGAAAAATGGGCTCAGATTCTTGCTTAAACAAGAGAACACCAAGCTTTAATCAGACCCTTCTGAATAGCAGTTAATATGTATGTATTTAACGATCGTCTTTATAGACTAAAATATTATTTTAGTGGTATTGAAACATCTCTTATGTAATCCGAGTCCCGGAGCCTTGATCAAGTCAATTTCCTGAGCCAAATCGTTCATTTCTCTAACAGCGTGGGATTCATTTTCCGCACACCCACAGGGCTTTTAAGCAACCCTGGTTATGTGCTGATCAAGAAAAGAAAACTTTATTTGAAATAAATAAAGCAGACATTTTTCTTTTTTTCTAATCAGAGAACAAACAAATGGATTAAATATTTGTTTGGGGCAGTGAGGAACGTAAAACTGAATACATACAAATAGAGATGAACTAAAAAAGGTATTGTCTGGGATTACAGAAGAGAGTCTTTTATTTCTAAAAAGCACCGCCGTTCTTGTCCCTGGATGGTGTCTGGTAGTGTTGTTTAGATCTAATTGTTTTGTAAAAGGATGAGCTACAATAGCAGGCACAGCCGATGGACAAAAAGTGTAGCGCTTACTGGATGAAAAAAACAACAATATAAAGGAGACTCTTTTCTCTCTTTTCTATGATTGCCAACAGCCACTTTAAAGAAGCGCTCTCATCAAAATTTTTCTCCTCTTAATAATTTGCAATCACATTATACAGCACTGTGTACTTACAATTGCTCATTTTATGTTTCTACCCAGCTAATTCTTCTCTTTTCCATTAGTTCTATGACAGTTCTATTAGTTCTGATCTATGTAGAAACAGGAGGTAAATTTTTCGTGAAGGAGTCTTAATCACTGCAAAAGTCAATGTCGGGGTCAAAGGGCAGTGCAGCTTGGACAGGAGTTGAAGAGGGGAATGATTTCTGCAGGGACAAGATAGTTCCTGTTTCTAAATACCGTAGATCATAGAAAATAAGCATTTACTGAATAGAAAGGCAAAATGAGCAATTGTAAGTACACAGTGCTACAGAATATTATGATTGCAATTCATTTTTATTTTGCTTTTTTTGCCATTGTATTGGTTCAGAATAAACATAGTAAATTATTAGGATACAAGAATAGTGTGTAGTAGTGGTAGTTTTGGAGGCATGGGGAGCCTCACAGGTTCCATTTAAGAGTGTCATTTCATAATTCCAATTGCCTTAATTATAAATTCTGAATGATCAGCCTACCACACAGACACATATATGATGGTTTTAACAGTTCTACTTTTTACTTTTTTGCATTTTAAAAACATAAAATTAAAGAGGCCCAGAGATATTAAAAAAGTAGATCTTCACCAAATACAGTCCATTCTCTGCGTCTGGAGGAGAGAAGGTTTTACCAGTACCACCAACATAGAATCTGGATTTCCTTGCCTGAGGAGGTGGTGATGGCGAAATCAGTCGAGGGGTTCAAGAGAGGCCAGGATGACTTTCTGGAGCATAACGATATTGTACAGTATATTACAGTTATTAGGTTCTTTAGAAGTACGTAGATCTGGGGATTTATTCTGATGGAATATAGGCTGAACTGGATGGACAAATGTCTTTTTTCGGCCTATGTTACTATGGATATGAGTGGTACTGTAAGTTTATAGGGAACGTGTCACCCCCCCCCCCCCCCGGGGCGTTTTTAACTAAAAGAGTATGAATACTTCATAACACACTGCGGGGCGGGATCAGGGAACTCCAAAACATGCAGGCTTGATAGCCTGATGTCAGTTCCCGGGCAGCGTGCACTGCGCATGCCCGAGAACTTTTGAAACAACGCAGGCGCTCTCCGGCAAGTAAAGCAAACAACAATACAGGAGGAGGTGGGGCAGGGACGCAACACAGTGATGATGGACGGCTGGGAGGCAGCTTAAACGGAGGGACACACCATACATCTGTGATGGAATCTAGGTATGAGGACCTAGTTATAAAAGTCAATATTTCGCCATTAATGGGGGTAAGACACAGAAGAGCCACCTTCACAGAATACAGCCTTAGTGCTGCTGAAGGTGGCTCTTTTAGTTAAAAATGCCCTGGGGGGGGGTGACAGGTTCCCTTTAAAAGCAAAAATGAAACTTGGATGGCAGGATAAAGTTTGGATAATAGCTCTAATTCAATTCGCCACTATAACATCTTCTCTCGTGCCAGGTTGTAGATATCATACTATCCTGGCATGGCCCTCACATTGAGCTAATAACTTGCAAAGTAACTTTCTCTCAAGACTTCTGAACCTACGTTGCCAATGAACGACAAATGCCTGAAACGAAGAGCTCCCACTGTTATGAACGTAACAATTCAGATTCTAGAAACACTGGGCATGAAACCGACAGGATCAGATAAGAAGTCATAATCATGAGAAAAATGTTCCTCTAATCATTGCCCTACAACAATGAATTTAAAAAAAATGTAGAGCTTACTTATTGTTGAGGAAAAGAGGGAGCCGCTATCATTAAGAGTCTTATTGGCAAAGATCAAGTGCCACCGTACAAAGGTAGCTTTGCCACCCTTCAGCAAGTTATGCAACAGTAAGTACCTACATAGAGTGACACTTATGAAAAGATGCTGCGCTCTGGGGCAGAGCCAAATTGGATAACGTTTATATAACACATGCAATTCCCCAAACTGTTTGGGCTCTGTGTCCTATAGCACCATTACACTAATATGCACAAATTCCGCTATAAGTAGCCAATACCACTGCCCCCAATGACTACTATATATAATGGCACCATATATTAACTATGTGAAACCTTGGGTAGTCTATAGTCATGCTCAACAGCTGAGATTGACACAAAATTTGCTGCTTTAGTATTGGTTACCGAAGTGCAATTATGAGAATTTCATACGTTTTTAAACTTTAATAAAAATATCAGATTTATGAAAAAAAGACTATATATTTACACTGTTCACGCTTCGTTATAACTTTTCTAATCCATATTGGCAAGTTGGGTACCAACTTCTGGGTCAAAGCCTGACTGATGGCAACCCATTCATATCTAGTCAGTGCAGGGAGTTTATCAAAATGGGATTTACATATGGGAAGTTTGCAAGAAGCACAGGGAGTGCACAACCAGGACTGGTTATTTTCTCTGATTAAGCCTCTTTAAGACTGTTTGGGACATCTGGAAATATGACTGTCTGGAGAACAAAAGATGAGCGGTACCTTGAGTCTTATGTCATGCCAACGGTAAAGCATGTGGAGACCATTTACGTGTGGGTTGCTTCTCATCCAAGGGAGTGGGCTCACTCATAATTTTGCCATGAATAAATACTCCAATAGTAATTTCTTTTAATGATCCAAGAGGAATTTGGTAATGAACAATGCTATTTGCAGTATGATAGAGCACTAGGTCACAAGGCAAAAGTGATAAAGTGGCTCCGTGAACAAAACAGTGAAAATTTGGTTCTATGGTTCAAATCTCAATATCACTGAGAATCTGTGATCAATCCTCAAAAAAGTGGTATAAGTAGCAAACAAGTAATCTGCCTTCTCAACTAAAATCTGGATTGCCAATATTCAAACAATACAAAAAGGAAAAGATGGCATACATTGAATCATGGCATTGCCCTTTCCAGTCTGTTAGCCTCTAAAAAAAATGCACTGTAGGTAATACTTCTATAACTTGAAACGTGCAAAGAATCAATGTACAGTGCATCAATGTAAAGCAATATTGCCAGAAAATGGGTAAGATTGGCCATATTGATTAATTGCCTGTAAAGGAAGAAGGACATTAAAAGAACAATTCTGTCATTTATTCTATTAGACACTGAGTAAATCCAACGTATAATGTTCTCACTCCAAAAAAAATACAATTTCACCACCTCTAATTGTTAGAAACCGTGTAGCTCTAAATAGCTTCTGTCACACTCATCAGCACACCGTTCAGGTTATAGTAACCTGGGAACACTTTGTCAGCCTGGTGAAGCTCATGCTGTGCGTAATTGCTATACAAGAAGAAAATTTTGACATTTTAAGTATGAAATGGTCTTACTGAAAAGAAGTAAAAACAAAAGGAAAAACAATAGCTGGAGTTTAGATTACAAAATCTATTTAGGATAGAAGGAAGAGGTGACAGTACTAGACCTTATTGCTACATCACCTGTCATATATAACACTAAAGTGCGGGAAACTCTGTACCGTGGATCTGTAAATAATGAAGAATCTCAGCTTCAGGAATCAGTCTGACTGAAGCTCGGAGACCTGTGATGAATTACACACCTCACTTGTAAATTATCTAGGTTCCCCTAAGATACATTCACAGTACATCACAATGTTACAGTATATAGCTGAGCAGCTCAGGAGTATTATATACCGTAAGTCACACACATTTATTAATTTCTGTATGAAGTATTTACACTGGATCCTTTTTTTTAGAAGATAGATATAAAACCTAGATTTTATTTGCTATGTTATAGGACTGCTCTGGGTATTATTGGGAAAAAAGGTAAGTAGATGTTGGTAGATAAACAAAAAAATTTAAAAAAAAAAAACAATAAAAACATGACTAGTTAGTTTTTGTAAAAGAAAATGCCCAACTAATGGATGATTATATGGCATGTATAAGCCATCATCATCCTCACATGGTTTTGGTTTGGCCACGTGGATCAAACATTAGTTGTTAGGCTTTTCTTTGCTTGCTTCCCTTTGATGCCTTAGCTTTATATTTTAAATACAATGGCCAAAGCCAAGTGGTTTAGATGGTTTCCCTCTCCATGACATTCAGCAACTGGACAACAGACCACATGCCTGCCAAGCAACTGCTAGCCACTACCCTGGGATCAACCCTTGAAAGATGATGAGAAGATTGATATATAAGAGTTTTGTAGAAAGGAGAACCAGGGAGCTTGGGATGGTGGGGGTCCCAGTGGTAAGAAAGCTTTCAGACCTTTAGGAGTTATCCTATAGGTAGTGGGATAACTGTTCATTATGGAGAAAGTCCCTTAACAAATCTACAAACAGGGTTGTCAGCCATCCAGAAATTCCTTAACTGTCTGTTAAAAAACGCTTTTTTCCCCCAATCCGTAAAAAAAAAAAAAAAACCTGATGGGGTACATAAAGCTAGAGAAACTTGTACAGATTATTATGACATAATTTTACCATTCACAGTGAATGTAGCTAATACTTTTATATCTGATTATTGGGCAGTTAGATACAGTACTATGCAAAGGCTCATAATAATAGAAGTGTTCATTTATTTTGATCAATTAAAATGACATGTGAATGAGCAAAAGAAAAATCTATATCAACAAGACACAAGGAAATTACTCTGCATCAGCAAGGCATCTCTCAAGCAAAATTTTCAAAGCAGACTGATGTTTTAAGATGTGCTGTTCAAACTTTTTTGAAAGAGCACTAAGAAATAGGAAACGTTGAGGACCATAGACTCAGGGGTCAGCCAATAAAACTTAGTGAAGCAGATCAAAGACACTTCATGCTTACTTTCCCTTAAAACTGGAAGATGTCCAGCAAGTCATCAGCTCACAACTGGTAGCAATTAGTGGGACCTTGCTACACCTATCTACTGTTAAGAGAAATGTGGCTAGTAGTAGTCTTAGGCCACATTCACACATTCAGTATTTGGTCAGTATTTTACTTCAGTATTTGTAAGTCAAAACCAGGAGTGGAATAATCAGAGGAAAAGTATAATAGAAACACGTCACCACTTCTGCATTTTTCACCCACTCCTGGTTTTGGCTTACAAATATTGAGATAAAATACTGACCAAATACCCATGGTGTGAATATGACCTTAATAGAAGAATTGTGGTGAAAAAAAGCAGCTATACCTTTGACAGGAAAATAAAGCTAAGTGACTCAGCCATGCACAAGAACATGGGAACTCGGATGCAAAAAAATGGCAGCAAGTGCTCAGGAATGAGGAGTCAGAATTTGAAAATAAGAAATACAGGCAGAGACGGTACTTGTCCATCATGCTTTACCATGAAGGAAGCATCTGATTGTAGCCAATGTTTCCAAACATACAGCCAAATTTATGAAGTATCTTCAGCGTAAAGAAGAGCAAAGAGTCCTAGAAGGGATTATATGTCCTCTACAGAGACCTGATGTCATTATGGGATCCGTGTGGTATAACATGAAAAGACTGATGATTTTGTGCAGCCCTACATCAACAGGAGATATCTGGTTAGTGTTGTACAACCTCCATGCCCAGTTCCTTTGAAAACTTTGTGCAAGTATGGCGCCCTTGAGGCTTCAGTCGCCACAGAGGTACTGCACCTTCTCCTAAGGTGTAGTGCCCCACCATCCAGGTAAGCTGGGAACTCCTTTCCGCATTCCAACACCTGCACCCCACACACAGGATAGTTCAGCAGGGACCCATCCATGCTTTATGCTGGAAAGGTCATAGGGTGCCTTTTGTGGTCCCTGGCTTCGTAACACGAGAGGTGCTGGGGAGGCGGGTGGAGTTAGATATAAAAGAGTGGGAAGAGTGAGAGTTAGTAGTTAGTTGGTCAGTCTGGGGTGAGTCCCAGAGAAGGAGAGAGAAAGAGAGCAGGCTGACAGCAGGTCAGCCTGAGAGGAGCTCAAGGCGGAGGAAGGCAATCAGTCAGGAGAGGCTGAGGACTGGTCTTAGTGGAACGAGCTCCCTAGGAAAGTTAGAGAAGGAGAAAGAGACGTAGACTGGAGACTACAGATTCCATAAGAGAGATAGAACAGATCAGAACGAATGAGAATTGAAAGGACGGTGGGAAGCTGGTTGAAGAAAGAAGATCGAGAACACTTCCAGTCCAGAGAGCGCAAAGGCCGGGGCCCGGTCCCCGAGGGTGATTGGATCCTTATGTCCGGCAACAGACACCGGAGGAGTAGTGAGCCGCTAACGCCTTGCTCCCATCATAGACTTGGGACACAACAGCAACTGAATAGAGAGCCGGGACGCAGTGAGGAGTCCCCGAAGCAGGCTACAGCTGTCTGTCATATAAGTAAAGACTAGGAACACCTAGAGAGAGGCATTCCAGGGTAACTAAGTACTGGAGTGCTTCGCACCTAAAGGAGCATTGGAGTAGTCGTTCAGTAAGGTACATGTTGGCGTAGTGTGGAGGGTAGAATCCTATCCTGCCTGGAGGTTGGCTGGAGCCCTGACCTGGAGAACACAGTACGGAGGCAGGCAGTTGTGTGAACTGCAAACAGTGAGTAAAGCTTTGGAACCGCATACTCTGGTGTCCTCCAGTTATTCCCGCACCACTACACCTGGGTACCAGCCTCCATACCATTCTGCGCCTCTCCTCATCCATTGCACCTACACTGCCCTGGGACTACAGCTTCACCTGTGGGGAGCTACACCATCTCTGCTGCACCACACCATCAGTCCCAGCGGATCTGCAGGCAGCGTTGGCTCAACATCTTACTTGCCAAACACCACGGGTGGCGTCACGAACTATTCTAATAAACTTTAACACCATTAACATCACTGCCATTGATATTGGGCGCCCAGGGCCACAGACCGGGTCACCGCTGCTGTGACACATTCCCACCTTGACACCGGCCCGGTACCGAGTATCCCCGCTGCCCTGGGCATGCGAGGGCGACCCACAAGTATACCTAAAAGAACTGGTGCTGTTTTGAAGGCAAAGGATTGTCACACAAAATATTAATTTAACTTCGTTTTATCGTTTGTTCATTCACTTGGTCAGTGGATATAAACAAAGAGATTATTAACATTTTATTTTTTAACCCATTCTCACTATGCAGCATTTTTCCACACCTAGTAAAACTTTTGGGAAGTACGGTAGATCACACAAAATCTAATAATTTATTACAGTTTGTTAGTAAAAAATGTTGATTGTCCGTGACTTTATAATTTGCTATACAGAAAGAGTTAAAGACAAAAGTTTGCAACCCTGTCTACAGAGTTAAACGTTACTACCTTTATTGTATAACCAAACTAAACCATTCCTATTCTACAAAAAATTTTCACAATTTTTTACTAGTAAAATATTAATAAAGAAAAAAGGGTATCAGAATATGCTAAAGCCCATCAATGTATATATTGTATATTATAGGTACTCTAGGGTGACAAGTTCTTTGTAAATTCTGCATCCCGGGATGGAACCCTGAAGATGTGTGAACCACGAGTGCCACACATCTTCACGCTTACATGGCGGTATAGAATACGGTATATACATTTACATATGCTGTATATACACACTAGAAGAAATACAATATATGCAAGCTTATTTTATCAAACTACTCCCATGAACAAAAAGAAAGACAGAGACCAAGAAAATAGCTGAAGCATTTCAGTAATAATCAACAGCAAATGAACACTTGGATCAAACACATATTTCCAAACGCTAAATATCTACGAGCCCTCTTCAGTAATGCCAAGAATGGGGACACTACGGAAAATGCGCTCATTTACAATAGAGAACATGACCTCTCGGCTTTCATCCCACATACAGAGCTGAACAGGGTTAGGTCTGCAATCACAGTAAAGCCATGAAGAAGGGAGCCAAATCCTGCCTCTCGTTAACATTCCTGGAGTGGTTCTCTACCAATTGCCAACTTCTAAAGATCAGATTGAGGTTCTCATCAGCCTCAGATTCCATAACAGGACAGGCAGTAGAGATGGCTGTGGGCTGCCTATCACGGTTAGGTGGCTAACGGACTTGAAATGTTTTGTCAATTTTTATTTTTTTAGTAGCAGAAGGTTCATTCATTAATGATGTATGTATTTATCTTTTAAATTATACCCGTTTTGAAAAAAACGCTTAAGGCTATGTTCTGGTTTTGCTGCATTTTTTGATCTATTGGCAGTAAAAAAGCTGCAGCCAAAACCTAGGTTTTGCTGCATTTTTTGCTGTGTTTTTCAGGATCCCAAAGGTTCACTTTCAAGGTGTTGGGCCACCAATACAAGACGTATGTGAAAACATAAAAAACAAATGGAAAAAAGGGCAATTTAATCAAATCATTGAATGGAATGATATAGAGACATCATGGTTTAAACTTGAGAAAATAAAAAAATAAATGGCTTCTCCTCCTGCTATACCGGTATTTTTTTTTTCTTCACCAGAAACGCTGCAAAAATGATGGCAGTTTTTTTGCACTTACTCTCTGCTTTCTAGGAGTGAAAAAATGCTGAAAGAAGTGACACGATGCAGTTTTAAAAAACAACGCAGTTTTCAACTTCAGTAAAGAAAAAAAAAGTGTGCAAGAGATTTCTGAAATCAATTAGCTTTTGTTGATACTGCAAAAAAAAAAAAAACGCAAAATATCAAAATCGCCTTACAATCTTTGTTTTGTTCAGCTTGTACAACCTCTGCATATCACCTAATATAGCAGAATGAGATAGGCTAGCCATACACATTACATAGCATTTGGCTGAAGAATCATTTGGCAACCAGCCATCTCTCACATACAATGGAGCCGCCAATTAACATGTTAGCCGGTGTGTTATGATTAGGTCACCGAGGAGGATTGCCTGGGAATAAGCTAGGCAACCAGTTAACCAGAAAGATTGGTAACTTAGCGGACTGCAGACCCTAAAACTAACAACACAACTAGAATTATCCGTGGGACGTGACTACAATGCCCTAGATGCCTTGGCACAGCCAAAGAATTGACTAAGCATAAAGCAAGAAAGGGGAAAGCTAAACTGCCCCGGAGTAGAACCCCAAAGGAATAGATAGCCCCCAAACATATATTGCCGGTGAGACAAGATGAGGCACAGACACAGGCAGAAAATAGAGTAAGCAAATGATGGGGCCCAAACTGTCTAGATAGAACAGGACAGGAAAGGATACTGTCTGCAATCACGCAAAAAACCCTAAGAAAAATCCAACACGTCTGATATGCAAAAATACTGAGGCCACTAAATCAGAATTCTGGTGTGAACTGGAAGCAAAACAAAAGATACTGATATAACAGGGGATTAGCAATACTGAACAGACTGACATAAGCTGTGGCATATGGAACGGGGTCCAGCACTGGTCCCAGCAGGGAACAATGCTGAACCCACACAGCAAAGCAGAAAGCAGAGAAAGGCAAAAACTGAATCAAATGCAAAAAGATTTCAGCAAACAAATAACTTATCTGAACGACGCAGGACCAAGCAGGGGGCAAGCGGACTTCAAAATGCACAGGAAGAAAACAAAATCACCAGCAACAACTGAGGGAAACTTGCTCACTTAAATCCTCCCAGTTTGCAAAACCTGACCTCCAATCATCCTCTTCAGGTGATTGACTTCTGTCAACCCGACTAGCTCCATTACCCGCAGCAACCACCAGAGGGAGCCCAAACTCAGAAGTCTTATCCAAAGTGTTCACAACACCGGTGGCTTATCTCAAGGAGAACAATACAATTAGCAGTCTGAAATCAGACATGCGTGATCGACATGTCTCCCCACCAACAACAGCCCCATCCACTTTAGGCCATCATCCAAACCAGTTGTTGTTGCTTGTTCAGCCAATAAGAGTAATGTGTATGCAGGCCTCTAGACCCTAACTCGCATCTCCTGATCAAACTTCTCAGTTGACTTATAACAAAGTTCAAGAAGAGAGAGATAATGCCATCAGCACATGCTCAGATTTAACTGGTATCCCATTGTGTTTGCCAAGTACAGTACTACGATGAATATGTGCAGCAGAATCGAAATGGTCAAAAATCTCCTTTATCTAAATACAAATAAGTACAGATAATTTGTATTACACAATGGGGAAATCTATCCTGCATTGTAGAAATGTAGCTGAAGTAAAAGAAACAAACTACACAAATGAAAAAAGTATGATTTCTCCATTTTACAATAATATTGCAGCAAGAAGTAAAACAAATAAGAAAACGTGTGTACCAGCAAACAGTTATTAGAGATTCATGTATTTGCAAAGAGTACAAACCTGCTGAACAATTGTCGTTAATTCCAGGCACAGCTGAATTACATTGTTTCTTGTCACTGAGTAATCTGTTACAGCAGCAAATGGGGATCTAAAAGATAAAAGATAAATTAGCATGTGTGATAGAACGTCAGCAAATTATCACATCAGAAAGAACATGCAACTAAACCTCAAATATTTGTCATTTTCTCATAACTCAGATGATGAATTTTATAAAATTAGTTACCAGACATTAGTGGTGTGCTGCAACATGACTACTAGTGCCACCGAAGCCGCAACATGGCTACTAGTGCCACCGAAGCCGCAACATGACTACTAGTGCCACCGAAGCAGCAACTTGACTACTAGTGTAAGGGGGTGGGATAGAATTACCTCTTTGCTTCCCTTACTGTAATTTTTTTCCATGTGTTGATGTTTACATATGCTAATGTTGGTAATGTCTATGATTAATATTTGTGGTACTGCTACATAGTAATATGTATTATCGATCACTTTATGGTACTGCCACATTCATACATGTGTAACCATTCTTAGTAGAACTATATTATGTTGTGTTCCTTTAGTGTAATACTGTATATATGTGATGATGTGTAATAATGCTTATGTACAGTTTAGGGAAAGTAAAGTGCATCCTTTTGGGACATTAAAGGAGGGCACCTTAGTATATAGTTCTTATAGATAAGGGTAGGTGTAGTTCCTTTGTGGGCTACTAGATGGGGGCATACTAGTGTGCACTGTAGGTATAGTTTATAGTATGGTTATAGGGGGTTAAGTGTAGGAGAGTCTACCGGGTGGCAAGACAGGAGTTTCTATGAAGTTAGATGAGATGGGGCCAGGGTGCCCGAAGTGTCCACATGGGCTATAGGCCCGGACAGCTTGGCAGCAATGAAACATTAAATCGCTGAAGCCCACGTTATCCACGGCCACTGTGCATCATAGCAGTGGGCCAGAACAGGGAAGGAAAGATGTGGCGGCTCATCACCTGGGCGGATGCCTTTAGGGCAGGAGTCGGTTGGACTGATGAGATGAAGGAAGTTGGAGCTTCAACGAGAACGGTACAGAAGGGTCGGATGCTTCATTAGAGGCAGCCAAATCTGGTGACTGATGAATTAGAGTCTGGGGCGAAACAGGCAGAAGGAAGTGTCAAAATGGCGAGGATAGGCCAGGAAGGAACTGGGGAGCAGTCTAGGATGGTCCGGTCCAGGCGTGTGCTGCACAGAAGCGACAGCAAAGCAGGGAAAGATAAGGAAACAAGTGAATTCCATGTTGTGCCAACTATGGATGTAATGTGTGAAGTATTAAGTAAAGAGAATGTTTAAGTTATCTTGGACTGTGTCTCCGTTACTGAGGGTCGCCTGAAAGAGGGACCGTCGTTGCATGGGAAGTGCCCGGGGGGACCTGAATTTGGAGATGCAGATACGCTGAGAAGAAGAATACAGTTTTCTGCAGGGGAAGGTCGGGACACAGATGCTTCAGTATCTCTGGTCACGACTACAGTCCTGCCCTCCCCTTACACTAGTGCCACCGAAGCAGTAACATGACTACTACAGTAGTGCCACCAAAGCAGCAGCAACATGACTACTAGTGCCACCGAAGCAGCAACATGGCTACTAGTGCCACCTAAGCAGCAACATGGCTACTAGTGCGACCTAAGCAGCAACATGACTACTAGTGCCACCTAAGCAGCAACATGGCTACTAGTGCCACCTAAGCAGCAACATGGCTACTAGTGCCACCTAAGCAGCAACATGGCTACTAGTGCCACCTAAGCAGCAACATGGCTACTAGTGCCACCTAAGCAGCAACATGGCTACTAGTGCCACCTAAGCAGCAACATGGCTACTAGTGCCACAGAAGCAGCAACATGACTACTAGTGCCACATGTGAAACATGTTACAGTTATATACTTTTGACCCCTTAACGTCATCATGTACAATTTCATCATAGGTCGCTAAGGAAAGTATGAATCCTGCTTCATACCAGGTAGACGAAGGCTTTGTTCCATAGGAGATATTTGCCAATAATGACAGGAACCATCTCCAATCGCTAAAGTATAACCATATAAATGCCACTCTCAATCTCTGACAGCGGCATTTAAATTTAAGAGCGCACCATCTCCCACCGGACTTACATGACATGCTCGCTGGGAACTAATAGGCTACCACAGCAGTCGGGGGCTTGCTGAAAGTCTCCGTTGCTGCCATGAGGTTCAGTACAGGCTGAGCTTCATAGGAGTATTGCTGTATATAGTATTAACAAACAAATCAGCCTCTCTCAACAAATTAAAAATGAGAAATGTATACCATAATTAGTCAACATATTTGGTACTATTGTGTCCAAAAAAGTCCATTTTACTAAAATGTAAAATTATTTAAACTGGTGTTAAATGTCAACATTAAAAGACAAAAAAAAAAAAAAAAAACACAGATTGCCATTTTTGAAAGACTGCACTTCTCAAAAAGACATTTAATAAAAAGTGATTAACCCCTTAACCTTCAGGTCATTTTCCATTTTTGCATTTTCGTTTTTTGCTCCCCTTCTTCCCAGAGCCATAACTTTATTTTTCCGTCAACATGGCCATGTAAGGGCGTGATTTTTGCTGGACAAGTTGTACTTTTGAGCGACACGATTGGTTTTAAGATATAGTGTACTGGAAAACGGGAAAAAAATTCCAAGTGCGGTGAAATTGCAAAAAAAAAAAAAGTGCAATTCCACACTTTTTTTTTACCATGTTCACCAAATGCTAAAATTGACCTGCCATTATAATTCTCCAGGCCATTACAAGTTCAGACAACAAACATGTCTAGGTTTTTTTTTAATTAAGTGGTGAATAAAAAATATCCAAACTTTGGTAAAAAAAAAAAAAGCGCCTTTTTCTGATACCTGTAGCGTCTCCATTTTTCCTGATCTGGGGCTGGGTGAGGGCTTATTTTTTGCATGCCGTGCTGATATTTTTAATGATACCATTTTGGTGTGAATAAGATCTTTTCACCGCCCGTTATTGCATTTTATTGCAATGTAGCGGCAACCACAAAAAACATAATTCTTGCGTTTTGTATTTTTTCTCATTGTGCCATTTAGTTCACATAATGGGGTCACCGATGGACGGGATTTCCAGCGCCCTTGCCTGAAGCCTGAGATAAATGCATCTGTCAGAGATTAACAGCGGCATTTAACAGGTTAACAGCTGCAGGTGGATCACGATTCCACCTGCGGCTGTTAGAGGCACATGTCAGCTGTTTTGAAAAGCTGACATGTGCCGGGAAAGATGTGGGCTCGGTGCCATAGCCCACATCAAAAGGAGGGATTCTGATGTGAATGTACTATTACGCCCAATGTCGAAAAGGAGTTAAGATGTCATAATGTACCCGAAATTGATATCAATAATATCATCAGAACTGGATGCAATAAATAAATTTCTCCATGCTGTGCCATGGAAGGTAAAGTAAAAAAAAACTCTCAGACAATAGCAAAAAAGTTATTTTTCTTTTTACTAGCAAAATTTAAAAAAAAAAAAAGAGAAAGTTTGATATCTCCTTAATTGTACTAATCTGGATAATCATGTAGTAATTTTTCGCTATTTAACTGCATTTGAAAAAAAACAAAACAAAAACATTTTCCTATTTTCTAGTATATTGTACAGTAAAATGAATGGTGTATACTAGTAACAACTCATCAAGTCTTGGAACAAGGAGATGTAGAAAAAAAAAAGCGCGAAAACGAAAAAATTCTTGGGTCCTTTCTTAGGTTAAAGAATGAAATTATGTATTGTGCATTTATGTAATCTACATAAAGACTGTCATGGTGACTGAAATCAAGGTTACTACTTAGAATCCACTAGCAGATGCATCATTCTTGTTAGATGGGTGGTTTATCTGTGGAGAACAACAACTAGGGCTAAGAGGGTGGACAGAAAGACAAGGCGATACACCTCCGCTACTTAAAGATGTGGGAGACAGAAAACTTAATGAAAAAAAAGCATTTGTGGCAAGAGTTAATCCTTAGATGTAGCCTGGAAATAGCAGGAATAAACAAAATGGGGCAATCTAACAAGTAGAAGCTGTCAAACTATTTCAATCAAGTTTAGGAAAGCTAAAGGTAAAGCCAATTCTGCGTTCTTATCCAAGTCATATTGAGAATATGTAATATCCAGAAAAAGTATATTTGGTAGCATCATTGTGCTCTTTAATTTCACTAGCCAGGTATAATGTAGAAATTTAGGAGGATGAGTGAGGGTTTGGGAGGGGCAACAACCAACTTTTTGGTTCACTATAAATAAAATTGTTATAAGAAATGGTTCCTCATTGAATGTACAATATTTTACCCCAGGGACTTCCTTCATAGGTGCAGGTGTAGAAGATGTATGTGAACTATTCAATTTACAGTTTGGTTACCAAAAGGAATTATTAAAAAAAGTGTGTTAAAATTATACCACTGTTCTGTATAATACTAAATATGAGGCTGATGTAAATGAGAACATCTTCTAATTTCATAGAATCATAGAATCGTAGAGTTGGAAGGGACCTCCTGGGCCATCTGGTCCAACCCCCTGCTCAAAGCAGGATTCGCTAAATCATCCCAGTCAGATGTCTGTCCAGCCTCTGTTTGAAGACTTCCATTGAAGGAGAACTCACCACTTCTCGTGGCAGCCTGTTCCACTCATTGATCACTCTAACTGTCAAAAAGTTTTTTCTAATATCTAATCTGTGTCTCTTCCCATTCAGTTTCATCCCATTGCTTCTAGTCTTTCCTTGTGCAAATGAGAATAAAGTTGATCCTTCTACAATGTGACAGCCCTTTAGATATTTGTAGACAGCTATTAAGTCTCCTCTCAGTCTTCTCTTTTGCAAACTAAACATTCCCAAATCCTGCAACCTTTCCTCATAAGACAGGGTTTGCAGACCGGTCACCATTCTGGTCGCTCTTTTCTGAACTTGCTCCAGTTTGTTGATGTCTTTTTTAAAATGTGGTGCCCAAAACTGGACACAATATTCCAGATGAGGTCTGACCAAAGAGGAGTAGAGGGAAATAATGACTTCACGTGATCTAGACTGTATGCTTCTGTTAATACATCCTAATTTAATAAATGTTCCACCAAGAATACTAGTGGGAAATAAAAAGAAGACATGTTTTCTCTCAGAATGTTAAACATGCATAGTTTGCATCTCAAGGCGACGCGCCGATACTGGGAATGATGTCAAAATGCAAATCAGCTCGCAGAAATCACCAGACCAATCATGAGACCAAGTAAAGTTTTTCTACAATCACAATTTTAACAACGCTTTTCATTGGCCTGAAGACATTTGCAGGAAAGATTTTTGATATTACCATAGGTGTAGCGCTATGACCGGCACCCTTGCATGGTGTCACTTTCCTTCTCCATTCAGGGATGCCGGCTTACTCACCGCCCCCCGGCCCAGCGTGGTCTCCCGGTGTATCCCTTCTGCTTCCTAGTGTGCGCGATGCAGTTCCCGGTAAGATTGTTGCTAAGAGGTATTTAGTATAGTGTACTTCACTTGCAAGATGTCTCCCAGCAAATAGCTTGGAGGCATCTTGCATAAAAGGCACTCTCCCCAATAGGGAGGAGCCTGAACAACCACTATAGTTACTGTTAGGTGGTGTAGTGTGAGTAACTGTATAGTGTCAGGTCCGGAGACGGCACAGTCTGATCCTGTCCCTTGAGTGGCAGTCCTCTCTGCATCAGTCACAAGTTGACGTAATGTCTATGCAGTCTGAACTTGTTCCAGTGGATGTCCTGCCCTATACAGGAGTCTGGATTAACAGCGTAGAACCTTGGGGTCATCTGCTACTGCCAGACGCTGCCTTGGAGTGACACATGGCAGCTACCTACCGCACAAGCCTGACCTCACCACTAGAGGCTCCAGTGAAAACCAAGGTAGCAGGTTAGCCACGCCACTCCAGGGTAGGTCCAATCTGTGGCACAAGTGGGTCCACGAACATCATGCGCCACCTTCATGTGTACCAATAGGTACACAAGATAGAAACATTATTTTCCGTTGTGACCAAAATTTTGGAGACAGGAACCAATTTTGATTCTCCAAAATTTGCCAAAATAAAAAAAAGTTAGATGCTGGCACTGCTACCACACTTGTATAGCAAATAGATCAAGAAGCACACCTTTGGTAAAACAATCTTATGGGTCACCAGATTTAGGAGGTACTTAGCTTGTAGTCAAGCCATATGAATCCATAAGTGTGAAGGCAAAAAAAAAAATGAACAAGAGCAGCCCTCACCACTGGTATGTGAAAAAAACAGCACTTTATTGAGATAATCACAAGAGTTGACATGAGCTTTGTCGTGTAAACTATGCTTCTTCCAGCTCTGGAAGAAGTGTAGCTTAGGCGAAACAGCTGTCATTTGTTTACCTCCTCGTGTTTCCTCTCCTCTTGTGACGACCACAATAAAGTGCCGCTTTTTTCATGTACTGGGGGGGGAGTGCCACGCTTATTCGTTTTTTCTTCTGTTCATGCTTATAAGTTGAAAAGTTTGCTGCTTCAGTGTTTTTAGATCTTTTAGTCAGATATTTCAACGGTTACTGAAGTACAATTATACGCGTTTTTTAAAAGGAAATTTGTCAGTAAATAGGCCTCCAAAAGCCTTCACCTCACTGTACATGCAAATGAACTGGCACCTGCCTGCCGCCAATACTGAGCAAGTTCTTCAATTATGTCGTACCGATCTCATGGCCGAAGCCTCTATAGGAGGCACTTGCTATACTTTCTTGGACACCCTGAAGCTTTCTTGACAGAAATGGAATCTCTATATTTGTTTTTTTTTTTGATGATCAGCTAAATAGTTGATGAATGGTTAATCTTAGAAGCAGGAATGTCCTTGCATGAAAAGCCCTTTTGATCCAGAGCAATGATAATTGTACATGTTTCCTTGCAAGTAGCCATAGTTAAAGAAAATGGGCAATGTTTTTAAGCACGTTTTTTTAAGCACCACCAACCTTCTAAAGAAACTAGTCTGTGCTTATAATTCAATCAGAATGACAAAGTGATATCAGCTGTCTTGTCCTTGTTAACACTTTCTCCTGAGCCAACAAGATCATCAGCAGGTCATTTTGTGGCAGTGGAAATGTTTTTTTTGTGTGATTAAATTAGTTTTTATGGTAAGGAATGAGTTTGCAATTTTTTGCTGCTCGGAACAATCTAGAGGTAATTTAAATTACTAGTATTAAAAAAAAAAATGAAGCAGAAATGTTGGTAAAAACAAAATGTGTGTCAGCCTCAAATTTTTTGCCCACGACTATACTTGACATACAGAATCCAAATGTAGCCCAATTTCCTCGTTGAGCGCTTTGCATGTGATGACATTGGTGTGATTTTTTTCATTCCATTACCAATGAGTCTTAATATAAATAATTGACGACGATGCCCCAAATATCAGCTTTGGCATGCCATAGTGAAGGTGTCTATAAATCTTACTGGAACACCTTTCATATTGCGTAGACACTTTGAAACAGTTTAAGAAAAAGTTCTATTGAAGCCCCTAGGTTCATTGTAAAAGTGAGACGCGAAACATTCAAATATGTATAAGAAATATTACAACGTACATGCATACAAGGTCATACAAATGTATAGACTCTTTAATACACTCAATCAACACAGTAATATCTAACAAGTCATATAACATGCTGTATTACTAAAGGAAATATTTATTAAATGATTAAACAATTGTGTGGATCACTTACTTATCCAGTTTATGCCCTATCCATCTTTTTTTAAGGTTATCAATGTCATCCTGATCAGCGTGGCAATACCTAAAGCAAGAGAAGGACTTAAGCATACAAGAAGGACAGCAGGTAACAAAAGATACAAATCATTTCATTGCACATATTGCTCTCATCTGCAATGCAGTATGTTTACACGGATTCACAAATCGCTGGGTAAAAATAGAAAGCGGAGTCATTAGAAATGCACAGAATAGCTCTTCACGTCTTGTAATGATACCACAGTGTGACATATTACATACAGAAATACAAATTATATCAGGAGACAGAACGGATTCAAATGGAGTTTTAAGCCACTTTATCATGACTTTACTATCACGGGACTCAGGGGATAAAACTATTATTATAAATAACCTTTTATGCATCTTGGGTCATAGATCTCCACACTCACAGTACAAGTCAGATGCTTGGTTGGACTGTCAGCTGTCAGCTTGGTCTCTGCATATAGCCTAAATAACTATGCCCAGCTAGGTACTGAATCATGACATCCAGAAACCTCAAATAATCAACTCCAAGGTGGCCAAAGCAGAATTTACCGTACATTATTTTGCAAAATGCATCCAATTAGAACCGCATCGTCCTACCAAGCAGTTAGTAAAAATATAAAGTAAATGTGGGTTGAGTATAACGGTGAAACTTTTAAAGTTTAAATAACGCGAACAAAAGTTTTTATCCTCTTAATATATTGCAGTGATCATATTACATAGCACTGTGTACTTACAATCGCTCATTTTGCCTTTCTACCAAGTTAATTCTTCTCTTTTCCATTTGGTTTATGCAATGTAATTAAAAACAGACTAGGTGAATCCGTCTAAGGCTATGTCCACATGTTGCGTTTTTGCGGCTTTTTTAATGCAAATTTTAAGCTGCGTTTTGCAGCACCAGCAAAAGCTATGAGATTTCAGAAATCTCATGCACACATTGGGGTTTTACCTGACTATCAACTATCTAGGATAAACTTTTAGAATCCCAATTTACATTTGTTGCAATGCAAAGAAATAAACTGGTACCCTTCTCTCCAAGCAGCATAATGAATTAGAATGTGTATTAGTACAAAACTATTTTCTTGATTTAATCTACGCACATCTTGATTATCCATGAAAGAACATGAAATGTAATTAATTCCTAATATCATGGGCATTCAACAGTAAATCTTATCAGTCATTAAGAATTCCCAGCACCAACGTGTGTATACTGAATACAACATACAGAAATCCACACTGGAATTAAAGAAAGGTTTTCTGTACAGAATGACTAATTTAATTAAAAACCATGTCTATGTCTAATACTATGTATGATAATTTAATTAATGACTCCTTGTACAAATAATTGGACATTTTATTATAGTAAACACCACACTTTAAGTCAGGTACTTTCCTATATACTTAAAGGGAATCTGTCAGCAGGTTTTTGCTATGTAATCTGACAGCACCATGAGGTAGGGACAGAGACCCTGATTCCAGTGATGTGTCACTTAGTTTACTGGGTGCAGCAGTTAGGATAGAATCGCAGTTTTCTCTGATGCAGATCTAGCAGAGCTCAGTTGTTGAGCTGATTAACCCCATCCACACCACATCATTCTGTGTACATTGTATAGTGACAGACAGCTGCTGATCAGTGGTGAGGCATGGATGGACTACACTGCACGTGTCATGAAATTATAATCTGCTGATAAAAACATGGGTTGTATTGAAACGGCACAGTCCAGTAAGTGACACATCACTGGAATCAGGTACTCCGCTCCTACATTAACAGATTACATAGCAAAAACCTACTGACAGATTCCCTTTAATAGAATTTAGGGTTTTGGGCATACTTTTGGAGTGGACTGACAGTTTGCTTCAGGGCAACACACACCAAAAACATCAAGAAAAATAATCTGACCTGGAGTTCTTGTGACACTTTTCTATTGAGATTCTAAAGCCACACCCATTCCTTCTGGACACATTAGTATGTGTCACTAAAAAGCAGTGTAAGGACTTCATAAAAAGGGCATTTGACCAGAGCTATTTATTTTTCAACTTTCTCCAGTTAATTTGTATAAATGCACTGATAAATCTGCACCATTGCAGTGTAATATCATTGCTCAAAGATTAACAGTGATTAATAGTAATTAATCGAAAGGGAATTTTCAGCCTTATCTGGTTTATGTTGAGTTGATGAGACCAAGAAAATCAGCGGCGACAGAGTAAGCATCGGAACGCGTGCTGAGAGGAGGAGATCCATAACACCATACCAGTCTGATTCCTTTTAAAAATAATTTTGTCCACTTTTAATCTAGCACTAAAAGATGCAGCAGCCTATTTTAGGTTAGCAACGCATATTTTTCATATTTTTGGGGGGACTGATGTCAGGTTCCTCTCTTATATGTTAATATATATATATATATATATATATATACATACATATATACACACACACACACACACACACATACACACACACTTTGTCTTTATACCCATCTGACAATCCAGAAATTTGACCTTCTGATACATACATGGTGCCATTAATGCCAAAGTAAAGGAACTCCATTACAAATTTAATTTACTGTAGGGAAAAAAGAAGCCGTAAGGGGTAAATCCCACCCTAGGGTAGCATCATCACTGGAATGAATACTATTTACCTGGGTATCTCAGAGTCTGTAGAATTAACAATTTAGGACAGGTAAAATAAAGTATGGTACAATTTAACATACGCTTGTGGTGACAAACAATATGAAGCCTAGATCCTCATCCTCAGTTGTGTGTCCCACACCAAGGGATACATGCCATGTCTCTATAGGGTCCTCATCCTCTACTGTGTGTCCCACCAAGGGGTACATGCCATGTCTCTACAGGGTCCTCATCCTCAGCTGTGTGTCCGACAAGAGTACATGCCATGTCTCTATAGGGTCCCCATCCTCAGCTGTGTGTCCGACAAGAGTACATGCCATGTCTCTATAGGGTCCTCATCCTCAGCTGTGTGTCCGACAAGAGTACATGCCATGTCTCTATAGGGTCCCCTTCCTCTGCTGTGTGTCCCACCAAGGGGTACATGCCATGTCTCTATAGGGTCCTCATCCTCAGCTGTGTGTCCGACAAGAGTACATGCCATGTCTCTATAGGGTCCTCATCCTCAGCTGTGTGTCCGACAAGAGTACATGCCATGTCTCTATAGGGTCCCCATCCTCAGCTGTGTGTCCAACAAGAGTACATGCCATGTCTCTATAGGGTCCTCATCCTCAGCTGTGTGTCCAACAAGAGTACATGCCATGTGTAACGTCCGTTGCCGGCCAAACCTGCTCTTTCTATGTGGGGACACCGACATACTCCCTTCCCCAGCTGCATACTTGCGCTCCACCTCCTCCTGTGCACACCGCACTGTTTTACAGCGGTGCGCTTAGTGTGCGTGCGTTCACCTGCTCTTAAAGGGGCAGCATGCGCACCTGCAAATATACAGCCAACCAATAGCTGGGAGCCATATTGCATGTAAGGCACCCTCCCTAATAGGAAGGTGCCTGAGCAACCTCTAGATTTAGTTTGTAGTGGTAGTATGTGCAACACCAGGTTGCTGCTTAGCTACGCACCTAACAGGCAAGCCCACTACCCTGGCACAGTGGGTCCATCAACATCGTGCGCCACCTGCGATTGTGACACCATGTCTCTATAAGGCCCTCAGCCTGTGCTGGGAGTCCCAACAAAGGGACACATGCCATGTCTCTATAGGGTCCTCAGCCTGTACTGTATATCCTTCCAAGGGGTACATGTCATGTCTCTATAGAATCTTCATCTTGTGCTGTGTGTCCCACCAAGGGTTACATGCCATATCGCTATGGGGTCCTGAGTCTATGCTGTAGGTCCCACCAAAGTGTAAATACCTTGTCTCTAAGGGGTCGCCAGACTATGCTGTGTGTACTCCAAGAGGTATGTGCCATGTCTCTATGAGGTCCTCACATGCAGTATTCATGATAATATGTATGAACATTACCTTGAGGATATTAGATATTTATATAGCGAGATGTGTTAAAGCATTGGGAGACATTACTCTATGAAATCATAAAGTTATCACTTATAGAAATATTATAAGCTTAAAAAATACTACCTGTCCAACCAAGCAAGAAGGCTCTTTGCTGAACCAATAAGGTCTACAACAGAGGTCAGGAAATCATTCGGCAATTTTCTGCTGCTCTTTCCATCATAATGGCCACTTCTCCTTCTACCAGTTATAAAATTTTGTAGATTTTTGGCAGATGCATTTAATTTATGGGAAAGAGTTTTTAGATTTTCTGTTTCCAATCCATAATTCTGCAAAAAAAATATAAAGTTATTAATCCGATTATTAAATGCAACATTTAAATCACGAACAGACAGACCCAATAAGCAAAAAGTCATTTCTGCTGTGCAAAATACTCAAGAAATGACATGTAATGTTCCAGTTATCTCAGCAGCTGCACGATGTTATATACTGCTGTGTGTCTCAGCTGCTACAGAACATCATTATATATAGCAATAGCTGTAGATAATCTATTTGAAAAGAACACACGTTTTTCTCATCAGTCCACCAATGGCGGCCAGCAAAAAGAATATTGCACATAAAAAAATAAAAGAAGAAACAGTCATCATCAATATCTAAATGATGGATGCTGTTTGTCAATGAATATGTTTTCAGAGGTATATAGAGTAGATGGGAAGAGGCACTACATCTTTCACTGTTTGGCAAGTTTCTAGGGGAACTCTGGGGTATTATATACCAGCTGCATACATTGATCACATATGAAAGTCCTCAATGTAATGAACCCCTAATATTTTGGGGCATATCCCCTTCAACAGACAATATAAATCACATAAAATAACCCCTGAAAGGAGGCAACAACCGAGGGATATTAAAAGTTGTATTTTAGTGAAAAATTAATTAAAAATGATAAAAAAGAATGGCTCAGAATATACATAAACCAGGGACATATCACCATGGAGTACCAACAATGCAAAAAAAAAAGCTGTTTACAAAACAGCATGCCGATCAATATATGTAGTCATATGCCACTAAAAATTGATGTACACCAAAAACATATAACACATGGAAGCCTGCACTATATAAGTGGGGTTATGTAAACAAATACCCCTACCACTGAATAAAGTGCACAGGTGCTTATAATGTAAACATGGCAAAGCCTAACATAAAGCTAGTAAACCTGCTTGTAGAGACTATATAGTCGGACCTCAGTTAAGCATAATTAACACATAGACTGCTGGGAGTAATAACGCAGTCCCTAATTCAAGCATAGGCTACTGGGAGCAATAAGGCAGTCCCTAAGTGAAGCACAAATGGTGTGACCAATTTACAAAAATTGCATAAGTATAAGGGCAAAGGAAGGTATATACCTGTAGTTTGCATGGAGGAGTCCTGGCGTCCCTGCTGCCCTGACGCGCGTTTCGCAATCCTTCTTTGGGAGGCGTGTCAGGGCAGGGGGCACGTCAGGTTTAAGTACATCACAAGTGTGTTCTGATAGGACGCCGTAACCCTGATAGATGGATCACGTCAGCCAATGGGAGTACGTGGCAAAGTGAAACTAATACAGTGGCTGCGGCCGGAAATGACATAGGACGCTACCTCAATCAAACATATCGGCACCCAGCTCACTAACACAGCGGCCGGATATGACAGAGTGCGGCAAACAAATATGACATAGAATACTGCGGCCGAATATGACATAAAGCGCCCACTCAATCCAACACATCGGCGCGCACATTATCTAAACAGACTCAAGAAACACAGTCAGACATAACAAAACGGGCTATTTCAATATATGATATTATAAAATATAATGGTGTAGCCAAATAAATCGAACTTAGCATAAAAAGTCGAATCAGTGTGCCATGTAGTGTCACGGCGCATGCACCAGCTGAACAGACCCATATTGCTAATGGAGAGTTAATACTGCGGTCACGTGGATCAAAGTGGGACGGCACTAAATGATGTAACCACAAGTTAATGAGCACCACTTACTAGGTCAGTGAAGCAGCATAATAGTAATACAAGATATTATAAGGCTATATAGAACTCCTTTATATAATTTTTATCACAAATATTGATGAATAGAGAAACAGCATTGTATGTGATGTAAAGACATAATATATCGTCGGATTTTCTTTGGTCTACTCCTGTGATGCTATGAAAATCTTGGACTAAAGAAAATTCGGCGATATATTACGTCTATACATCACATACAATGCTGTTTCTCTATTCATCAATATTTGTGATAAAAATTATATAAAGGAGTTCTATATAGCCTTATATTATTTTGTATTACTGTTAGGCATGATTATATTTATATTCTTCATGCCACTTCACTGATCTAGTAAGTGGTGCGCATTAGCCGGCTGCGGACCTATTAGGAGTGATATGTGCGGTCTTTAGTGTAACTTGTGGTTACGTCATTTAGTGCCGTCCCACTTTGATCCACGTGACCGCAGTATTCACTCTCCATTAGCAATATGGGTCTGTTCAGCTGGCGCATGCGCCGTGACACTACATGGCACACTAATTCGGCTTTTTATGCTAAGTTCGATTTATTTGGCTACACCTTTATATTTTATAATATCATATCATATATTGAAATAGCCCGTTTTGTCATGACTGACTATGTTTCTTGAGTCTGTTTAGATAATGTGCACGCCGATGTGTTGGATTGAGTGGGCGCTTTATGTCATATTTGGCCGCAGTATTCTATGTCATATTTGTTCGCCGCACTCTATGTCATATCCGGCCGCTGTGTTAGTGAGCTGGGTGCCGATATGTTTGATTGAGGTAGCGTCCTATGTCATATCCGGCTGCAGCACTTTGTGTCATTTCCGGCCGCAGCCGCTGTATTAGTTTCACTTTGCCACGTACTCCCATTGGCTGACATGATCCATCTATCAGGGTTATGGTGTCCTATCAGAACACGCTTGTGATGTACTTAAACCTGACGTGCCCCCTGACATGCCTCCCGAAGGATTGCGAAACGTGCGTCAGGGCACCAGGGACGCCAGGACTCCTCCGTGCAAACTACAGGTATATGCTTTTCTTTTCCCTTATACTTATGCAATTTTTGTAAATTGGTCACACCATTTGTGCTTCACTTACGGACTGCCTTATTGCTCCCAGTAGCCTATGCTTCAATTAGGGACTGCGTTATTACTCCCAGCAGCCTATGTGTTAACTATGCTTAACTGAGGTACGACTATATAGTCTCTACAAGCAGGTTTACTAGTTTTATGTTAGGCTTTGCCATGTTTACAGTATAAGCACCTGTTTTTTTTATTCAGTGGTAGGGGTATTTGTTTACATAACCCCACTTATATAGTGCAGGCTTCCATGTGTTATATGTTTTTGGTGTACAACAATTTTTAGTGGCATATGACTACATTTATTGATCGGCATGCTGTTTTGTAAACAGCTTTTTTTGCATTGTTGGTACTCCATGGTGATATGTCCCTGGTTTATGTATATTCTGAGCCATTCTTTTTATAATTTTTTAATGAATTTTTCAATAAAATACAACTTTTAATATTCCTCGGTTGGTGCCTCCTTTCAGGGGTTATTTTCTGAGATTTATATCAGCTGCATACATTGTAAGAATATTTATTTTAATGTCATTTTGCTCCTTTATAGTTCATTCTGTAGTGCTAGTTTTGTCTCTACTTATTCAGTTGTACTGAGATTTTTAACCAAAATTTAGAAATGTAAATAAGGCAACATGAGTATGATCAAGAAGTGATTTTTGGTGGAGCACAGAGGCATTTCAGCACACAGGTCTTGCTTAAACAATATGGAGGCCTGTGTATCAAAATGTGGCAGGTTTTGCTCCACAAAACAGTAATAACTGATCGTATTCATGAGACTTTGGACAAGGGCAAGAATGAAAGTCTAATTCCTTGTAGACCTGGCACAAAAACTCACATGGTTACACAAGTAGTCAAGTTACAAGATAATGCCAGCTTTTGTTATGGCAATTACCCAACAGAATGTTATAACAATGGCCCACATTAAAACAGACGTTTTGCTCACCAGTCTTAATTAAAGCACCGCTGGAGTAAGATGCACCTAATTTCTCAAGAGGCACATGCCATTACAACTGGCATGTTAGCCCACCAGAAATGTTATTCCAGTCTGGGACTGGAGTACATTTCAGGTGTAATTTATGGCACTAGGATGGGGTAAATTTTTGATGGCTTTCTTCTAACTTTGACAGAGCTGGCTGATACTTGTGAAAAAAATGCTAAAAGCAGCACATTTTTTCACAACTTAGTACAGCAAACATTTTGTGACATTTCAATGTGTTTTCAGCAGAAAACTGGCAAAGACCGCTTGATGAGTTGAGCTTTAAAACGCCTTTAACCAGTAATTCTGCGATATCTTTATATAAACCTGTAATATTTTACTTACTAATGCACACAACAAGTCTACTGCTTCCAAGATTAGTTCCTGATGTCCAATCCTTGTGACCCCCAATTCTTCCAGTTCTTGATGAGTAATACGGAGTAACTGGTCCCCAGCAATTTTCTCCCGCTCAAAGTTTTTGATGTATTGTTGTAGACAGTCATCGAGACCTGATGAAATTGAGGCGGTAAAGTGTATAATTTAACAATACAATTCTAGTGATTTTATTTTATAACAAAATTACCAAAAAAAAGTACAATCAAAAATGTAAAGAGAAAAATCTTAAAAAAAAGGAATCTGTTACCAGATTCATGCTTCCCAAATCATGGACAGCATGAATCAGAGGTTGTCTGCATGATGTCAACAAGGTACACTCAAAATCTTCAGAAATGATCTTACATTTCAGAAAAAATTTAGTTTACAGATCCAGGTGGGGAAAATGGCGAGACTAGTCCCGTGCCACTCTGGCTGGCTTTTCCATGTGCTATTAGGGTATGTGCACACATAGTTTTTTGTCTCTGCGGATTTTGTAGAGAAAACCGCAGGAAATCCGCAGGACAAAGTGCTGCGGTTTTTCTGCGGTTTATCAGCGTTTTTTCTGCGGTTTTGCCCTGCGGTTTTGACCTCATAATGGATGAGGTGTAAAACTGCAGCGTATCTGCAAACAATTGACATGCTGCGTTTTGAAAACCGCAGCAAAACCACGCAGAAAAAAACGCAGCATGTGCACAGCTTTTTTTTATTTCCATAGGAAATAAAGGTACTGTACAACGCAGCAGAATCTGCAGCGTTTCTGCAGAGCCAAAAACGCTACGGAAACGCAGCAGAAACCGCAAAGTGTGCACATACCCTTAGAGGCGATTGGCAAGTCTTTTACATAGCAAGAGACCTGTCAATCACCTGCTGCTGCGCTGGGAAGAGTCGGCCAAGAGTAGATCACGTATAACACAGCCAAGCGCTATCCAGTGTTTTATCAGATAGCACTCGAACCAATGTTATTCCATGCGACAGCTCAGAATGGCAACTATATTCTCATGCTGATTCAGCTCCGATATTCAGATAACGTGCACCCATGAGCGTTTGTGAAACATCGGACTGCTCTCAAATGCTCTCCGATGTATGCTCACAGAGACTATAGACAAGGTAGAGAAGTTACGATCTCCATCTTCTCCACACCTGTGCTCCAATTCTGTCATGCGAGGGAATTGGATCATTCTCAGAGGACACTCGGCTAAACCTCTGCCAGAGTTTGAGCCGAGTGTCATTAGCATAATTAGCCCAATTCTCTCGCATGAGAGTATGCGCCAGTGTGAGCGTACCCTCAAAGTGTACTTTTACTGAAATTCTGTGAGCATTTCCGTATATACTCGTGTATGAGCTCAGCATTTCAGCACATTTTTTTGTGCTGAAAATGCACCCCTCAGCTTACACATGAGTCAACTGTCCCAGAAAGACGGCGGGGGATCGGCAGAGCAGCGGGTCACAGAGGTAGGAGCCGGAGGCTGCGGCTAAAGCCTGTGCCGCTACTAAAGAGAAATTAATATTCATTTCTCTGTAATAGTGGACATTGACAGCCACAGCCGCCGGCTTCCAGCACATATCCTACTTACCTTCCCTGTGTGCCCTCGCTGCATGTCATTCGTACTGGCGCCAGCAGATCTTCCGGCTGAGCGATCATGTGGGCAGCTCATTAATGTACTGATATTCAAGCCTCTTCACTCCCATAAGCGTGGAGTGAATATTCATTTCCTTAATGAGCAGGGCCATGTGATTGCTCGGCCAGAAGAGCTGCTAGCGCCGGAACGAGATGCAGCGAGGGTGCGCAGGCAAGGTAAGTAGGATTTTTTTTTTTATAGGAACCATGCATACAAGGGTAGGGGTTAAGGAGCCATGCATACAAGGATAGGGGATAAGGAGTCATGCATACAAGGATGGGATGGGGGAGACATGCATACAAGGACAGTGACGGGGAGCCATGCATACAAGGACAGGGACTGGGTGCCATGCATACAAGGACAGGGACCAGGGAGCCATGCATACAAGAACGGAGACCGGGGGGCTATGCATACCAAGATAGGGATGAGGGGACAATGCATACCCGGGCTTATACTCGAGTCAATAAGATTACCCAGTTTTTCATTACAAAATTAGGTTCCTTGGCTTATACTCGAGTATATACGGTACATGTTCATTTTGTTTCTGTCTTAGGTTTACTCTGTTTAATGGCAAATATGAACATGCTACTGTTTTGCATGCATACCAACTTATACTCCAGATCATTTTTAATGTTCAAATTTCCCACCGCTAGCCATCTGTAATGCAAGGAACAGAAATGACAACCACCGCATGCCGGCAGGTGTCTGACGTCACTTACAGCGAGGGAAGCCGGGAGAAGGTCCCCTTGCATCACAGTGGCCCGCCAGCAGGAACAAGGGGAGAAGAGGGCCCGGAGAGCTCCAAGAGGCCTCCCACCCGTGAACCCCCAGACCTTACCCAAAGGCTTGGACTGGGGGAAAGGACGTCCTGAACCCCAAGGAGACAGGAGCAGTGTCATGGAGAGAGAGGAGAACCCGTCCGAACTCCTGCTGCCCGGCTAAGGTAAATGCCTCGTGTCTGCCACCAGCACAGAGCACCGGTGATGACCTCTTCATCCCTATAAGGACAGGAAAAACACTGAGGAATGGAGGTAGGCTATTTAACCTCTTTCGTGTTTCCTATCCCTATTAGGATAAGATGACAGCCTTCTGTGTGCTGTCGTGGGGGGGTTATTAGAGAAAAAAATCTTTTATTTTAAACCTTTAAAACATGGACACGAGTACTCACCGTAAAATCCTTTTCTCCAAGACGCTCATTGAGGGACAACACCCTCGCCCCGATTATGGGCGGAAAACAGTTTAGTGCAAAAGCAGTCGGAGAATAACGAAAACACAGCCTTGATGCAGATAATATGTCTGGAAAAGATCCACCCTGACATCAACAAAAAAATGCACATTAATTAAATAAAGCAGAGCCAACTTGGCTAACAGGGTGGGTGCTGTGTCCCCCAATGAGCGTCTCAGAGAAAAGGATTTTACGGTGAGTACTCACAAAAATCCATGTTTCTCCTTCGTCTTATTGGGGGACACAGGACTGTGGGACGTCCTAAAGCAGTCCCTGGGGGGGAAGTTGACTCACAAATCCAAGCTACATGCACCTCCTGTCTAAAGGTGCGCCACCGCTGCTTGGAGAATCCTTCTACCTAGGCTCACATCCGACGAAGCCTGAGTATGGACATTGTAATGTTTAGTAAACGTGTGCAGGCTGGACCAGGTCACTGCCTTGCACACTTGATCCGTCGAAGCCTGGTGCCGAAGTGCCCAAGAGGCGCCCACTGCCCGAGTAGAGAGTGTGCTCTGATCCCTGCTGGAACCGGCGCACCCCTGATGCGGTAGGCCTCCTGAATAATTAGACGGATCCATCTGGCTATGGTCGATTTTGAGGCTGCGAGTCCCTTCCTGCGCCCTTCAGGGGGCACGAACAGCGTGTCCGTCTGACGAAAGTGTGCCGTCCGCGCCACGTACCTTCTGAGTGCTCTCACCAGCTCTAACATGTGAAGAGCTTTTTCCACGTGATGTATTGGCACTGGACAAAACGAGGGCAAGACAATATCCTCATTGACATGGAATGAGGATACGACCTTCGGCAGAAAGGGGGGAGCTGGTCTGAGCACCACCATATCCTTGTGGAAGGTGAGAATCGGTGCTCGGCAGGACAAGGCCGCCAACTCAGAGACTCGCCTAATGGAAGTTATGGCTACCAAGAGTACTACTTTCCGGGAAAGGCACGACAAAGGAACATCTTGAAGTGGTTCGAAAGGAGCTTCCTGCAGAACACTCAGGACCAGATTAAGGTCCCAGGTGTCCAGAGACACCCTATAGGGCAGTACCAAGTGGGAGACTCCCTGGATGAAAGCCCTCACCTGCATATTGGTAGCGATTCTTTGCTGGAACAGGATGGATAATGCCGATATCTGTCTCCTAAGGGAGCTCAGGGCCAAACCAGAGTCTAGGCCTGACTGGAGAAAGGCCAAGATGTTGGGAATTGAAAATGTCAGTGGAGAAAAACCACGGTCTCGACACCAAGCGAAGAAGACTTTCCAGGTATGATGGTAAATTCTCGCCGAGGTAGCCTTCCGGGCGCTTATCATTGTAGCGACCACCTCGCGCCCAAACCCCGCCTGGGTCAGAATCCAAGATTCAATGGCCATGCCGTCAAACACAGGGCCCCTGAGTTCGGGTGGAAGATCGGGCCCTGGGACAATAAATCTGGGTGCTCTGGCAGTCGCCATGGGATGTCGGCGTGTAGCTGCACTAGATCTGCGAACCGCGCTCGACGGGGCCAGTCAGGGGCCAGCAGAATCGCTGGAACCCCTTCTGTTTTGATCTTCTTGATGACCCTTGGGAGTAGTGGCAGCGGGGGAAACAAATATGGAAGGTGAAACTGGTTCCATGGCAGAACCAACGCATCCACGGCGATCGCTCACGGGTCCCGAGATCGGGCGACGATCACGGGCACCTTGGTGTTCACTCTGGAGGCCATCAAATCCACATCCGGTGTTCCCCACCGTTGGCAAATCTGCTGGAAGACCTCGGGGTGCAGAGACCATTCCCCCGACGCGACACCCTGCCGGCTGAGGAAGTCCGCCGCCCAATTTTCCACGCCCGGGATATGGACTGCCGATATTACCGAATGGTTCCTCTCGGCCCAGGGAAGCACGTGTCCCACCTCATGCATGTTTGCTCTGCTGCGCATGCCTCCTTGACGATTTACGTAAGCCACCGCCGTGGCGTTGTCCGATTAAATCCGGACGGGACGTCCTGCTAGAAGGTGCTGAAAATGTTGCAGTGGCAGCCGGACCGCTCGTATTTCCAGCAAGTTGATCGAGAGGCGTGCCTCCTGCGGGGACCATCGTCCCTGGGTGGTGGCGAAAAACTGCTCCCCAGCCGAGGAGGCTGGCGTCGGTTGTGACCACTAGCCAGTGATCTGGAGGAAAGGGTTTCCCCTGCAGAAGGGAGGACATGCTCGTCCACCACTCCAGTGACTGTCTGACCTGCGAGGATATCCGGCACTGATGATCGAGCGTGAATGGGTTCTTGTCCCAGGCTGACAAGAGGGCGTGCTGTAGGGGGCGAAGATGAAATTGGGCAAACGGAATCGCTTCTATTGCTGCCACCATCTTCCCTAGCACTCTCATCCCAAACCGAATGGTGTGCGGGACTGGCTGTAGAAGCTTCTGGACTCCTTGCCGGAGCGCTAGAGTTTTGTCCTGAGGGAGAATTATCAACCCTCGGGAGGTGTCGAAAATCATCCCTAAAAAAGAAATCCTCTGGGCTGGGACAAGGGATGATTTTTTCCTGTTGACCAACCACCCTAAGCGGGAGAGGGTATCCAGCGTGATGCTGACATTCTCCTCGCATGCCCAAAACGAGGGGCCCTTCACCAAGAGGTCGTCTAAGTATGGTAAGACGACTATGCCCCGAGAGTGTAAGAAGGCCATCATGATTGCCATCACCTTTGTGAACACTCTGGGAGCGGTGGCTAGTCTGAAGGGCAGTGCTGCAAACTGGAAATGTCGGTCATTGATGGCGAACCGCAGAAACTTTTGATGCGGAGGAAAAATGGGGATGTGCAGGTAGGAATCCTGGATATCGATCGAGGCCAAGTATTCCCCTTGGCCCATGGCCGATATAACTGAACGGAGAGATTCTATTCGGAAATGTTTGATCCTGATGAACTTGTTCAGGAGCTTCAGGTCCAAAACCGGTCTGACTGTCCCGTCCTTTTTGGGGACCGCGAACAGATCGGAATAAAAACCCTGCCCCTTCTCGTGCTCTGGCACGGGAACAATGACTCCGTTGTGCTGGAATGAGTTGATGGCCCCTAGCAATGCCCTTGCCCGGGGCTCCACTTTGGGAAATCGGGAAAGAAAAAATCGTTTTGGATGAAACTTGAAAACCTCTATCTTGTATCCTGCGGACACCAGTTCCGCCACCCATGATTCGCATGCTATCGTGACCCAGACCTGGCGAAAGCAGAGCAGGCGGCCGCCTACTCTGCTGATGTCGCCTAAAAAGTGCTCCGAGTCATTTTATATAAGGCAAATATATGAAGGGAGAAATTGTATCTTTTATATATGAGGACCGCTGTGGTTTTACTAATAACCTATATAGGTATATATATCTCCAATAATATGAGCACACAATTCTTTTGTATTTTATTATTTATATGTACCACTATTGTTCAATAAAGGTATTATAATTACATTTTATGATTTTATTATTTATTTTAACATATTAATTCTATCCTGACCATAATTTCGAGGTTTTTTCTTTGGTTCGGTATTCAGCCTCTGCTGAACGCATGAAGAGAAGGGCTCCGGCCCTCTGGATGCCGCAGGGCTCTCCCTGGCCATCTCTGGCCTTCTCCGATCAGGTACAGGGGGAAAGGGGGGTAAATCCGGGACGGTGCAGGCGCCCTAGCTCCGTCCTCCTTCCAAGGCTGAGGAGAGGGACCATCTGCCGCCTTGCAGCACCGCCGTCTAGCGTTGGTGGAGCAGTGGGGGCAGCACGGACTAGTTGTGTGCCTCTGTACAAGCCCATGGTTTCCATACCTAGGGGTGGACAGGGCTAAGTCCGGCATCATGTCCCACGTCGCGTGAGAGGATACGTGGAGGGACACTCGCACGTGCTCGCCCGTTGATGGTTTGGGGAAATCGGACCCTTTCAATAGTATCCGTTGCCCCTGTCTAATCTTCATAGTAAAAGAAAAAGAGAAAAAAAAAAAGTCTGGGGAAAATGGCCCAGATATGTCCCACGGTGCGGGAAAGGATATGTGGAGACGATACTCAACACGTGCTCGCACGTTGTTGGTTTGGGGAGATCGGACCCTTTCAATAGGGTCCGTCGCCCCTGTCTTATCTTCATGGGAAAAAAAAAGAAGAGGAAAAAAAAAAAGTCTGGAGCAACCCAGACATGTGTGCCTCTAAAGACACTAAGCATAAAACTGGTTTCCGCCCGTAATCGGGGCGAGGGTGTTTGCGGCGGAGGAGGAGCTAATCTTGTGTTGTTTACTTAGTGTCAGCCTCCAGATGGCGGTAGCACACACCCACAGTACCTGTGTCCCCCAATGAGACAAAGGAGAAATATTATATTTGAGGCTATGTACCTGACTATCCAGAAGTAGACAGTCTCCATTGATGTTGGATTAAAATGATCTTTCAGTACAAAATAAAAATGAATGAAAGTTACGAAGTCTTCAAGAAGTTTACACTTATTGTGATTTTCTTGTAATCATTGTTACATACTGATTGTTCAGGATGACGCAGATTTCTTGACATTTACCAATACACTAGGCGATATTAGAAATGGTTTAAAAACCTTGGTACTGGTGAGTCAGCCAAATCTCACAACAAAAGATTTTACTCCTACAACGTATGCCGTATAAATCAACCCAGAACAACTTAAGAAGGTTTACCTACAATACGGTATATGCTCTGTACATTTAAAGAATTTTCAAGTAAACATTTCAAATTGAAGTAGGTTTACAATTAAATAGAATGTAGCCTAGTGAAGCCTGGTGTGCACAGATGCCAGCACTTGTTAATTAAAGAATCCCTCACATAAAAAATTGTATTTGTTATACCTATGTTTATATAGTGTGGTATGCGTGTGATAACTCCTTCCCAGAATTTGCAGTATACTGTATATATACACACACGTCATAGTCGGGATGTACTTCCCTGTCGATGCAGTATATATGCGCCATTGCGATTTACGGCACACTGGAGGCTGTGCGCGGGTTATCGCCACCGGGTGTCAGCTGAATAGCCGGCACTTAGTTCCGCTCCCAGCAATTTAACCAGCTAAATGCTGCAATTGATATCGATCGCAGCTTTTAGTAGGCATTCAGAGGGAGGGAGCGCCCCCTGTTCTCCAATGGTTGCCCCCAGATGTTATCACGAGGGTCCGATCGTTGCCATGGTGACCCGATGTCCTCATAACAACATCCAGGTCACTAGAGGTACCAAACTTGCTAGTACACATATTTGGTTTTGTTGCGTCCAGAACTACCCGACCTATAAAATTGTCCCACTAGTTAACCCCTTTAGTGAGCAATCGTAAACAAAATAAATAAACTAGGCAAAAAAGCTATACACTTTTTGCTCGGCGGTATGATAAAGTAAAAAAACGTGATCAAAAAGACGAATATAAATAAATATGGTGTCTCTGAAAATGTAATATTGCACTAAAAACAACAAGCTCCATTAGAGGAAAAATTTTAAAAAAGTAATAGTTCTCAGAATGAAGCAATGCAAAAATAATTTCATTTTTTTTTAATAAAAAAGTTTTTAATTGTGTAAAAGCGCCAAAACACAAAAAAATATAAATATGGTATTGCTGTAATCGTACTGACCCAAAGAATAAAGCTGCCTTATCAATTTTACTACAAGCAGAACATTAAAAAAAACAGATAGCAATTCCTTAATTGATGTTTTTTTTCTTTCTGCCTCCCAAAAATCGTAATAGAAAGTGATCAAAAAATTTCATGTGACGGAAAATGGTACCAATAAAAATGTCAACTCGTCCAGTAAAAACAAGCCCTCACATGACTATTTGCTGAAATATGGAAAAATTATAGCTCTTAAAATATGCAAATGCAAAAATTATTTTTTGCAAAAAAAAAACGCAACTTTTTTTGTGTCTGCCAGCACCCAAACAGAAAAATATAATACACCGTAGATCTGGTATTGCTGTAATCGCACTGACCCAAAAAATAAAGTCGTCTAATCACTGCACGAGAAGCAGCGCAAAAAATAAATAAAATCAATTCTTCACAAGCTGATGATTTGTTCATTCTGCCTCCAAAAAAATCGCAGTAAGGCTCGGATCACATTATCCAGCGCTCTACGCTGAGCGCTCACACAGGGGTTTCCGTGTAAATCTCTGAAATACGTTATTCAGACGGAACCTACAGCAGAAGATTTCCTATAATGAGGCAGATAGAGCCACTGTGGATGCTGTGTTGCCTATGATCCAGTGATGTCGATCTTTTTAGGCGTGCATAAAAGAATGGTCCACCCAAAGTTTTGTGCACTTCTGAAAAAAACAACAACGGAGTCCAGAGTAACTCTGCTGCATTTTTATAGTAAGTGGCTCCATCGGAGGTTTAATCTGAATCACGTCACTCGGAGATTTAGAGGAAAACCCCGATGTTAGTGCTCAGCGTAGAGTGCTAGGACCACCCATGTAAACTCATATGCAGTGTGTTCTGTTGTCATTCCTTCTATCCCTCCATATTTTTTCTAGTACATGAATGGAGTATTATCCCTTTTAATCTACTAATCTATATATTTATACTGGTACACTCTGTGCATTACTCTACTGTGTACTCCACCATTATACCTACAAATGGATTGATTAACTTCTACTAGATTCATTGGCAATTGCCTTTACAGGCAAGATGAAAACACAAACACACAAAACACAGGCAGAAAATAGAGTAAGCAAATGATGGGGCCCAAACTGTCTAGATAGAACAGGACAGGAAAGGATACTGTCTGCAATCACGCAAAAACCCTAAGAAAAAATCCAACACGTCTGATATGCAAAAATACTGAGGCCACACGACCTTTCCCCCACTAAGTCAGAACTCTGGTGTGAACTGGACGCAAAACAAAAGATACTGATATAACAGGGGATTAGAAATACTGAAAAGACTGACATGAGCTTGGCATGGCATATGGAACAGAGTCCAGCACAGGTCCCAGCAGGGAACAAGGCTGGACTCACACCAGCAAGGCAGAAATAAGAGAAAAGCAAAAAAATGGATCAAATGCAAAAAGATTCAAGCAGACAAATAACATCTGAAAGATGCAGGACAAAGCAGGAGGCAAGCAGACTTCCAAAATGCTCAGGAAACAAACCAAATCACCGGCAACCACTGAGGGAAGGTTGCTCACTTAAATCTCTCCAGTCTGCAACACCTGACCTCCAATCATCCTCCTCAGGTGATTAACTTCTGTCAGCCAGACCAGCTCCATTACCAGCAGCAACCACCAGAGGGAGCCCAAACTCAGAAGCCAGGTCATGACAGTTTTATCCAGTATTTTACCATTTAGTACATAATTATTCATTTAATTTCTTTGCCCAAGTGCATGACTGAACCATTTCTTGGGAATACAAAAACAAAAGAAGGAGAAAAGACTAATTTTTAAGTGCGACATAGATGACATCAGTACTGAAGATGATCTGGGTAAACATGCACAATGCTTTCATTCCAAGGGTGGGCAATAAGAGACCCTGCATGACTGTGGTTTACAAACACATGGAGCGGACCCTGTCTTATTTTTTAATCCAACTGGCTTCACATTTAGTTAAATTGAACTTAAAATGTGGTCAATCTGAGAAAACCTCCAATAAGGACTAAATAATAGGTTTAGCATAACATCATGCCGCTAACAGAGCCTGCTCCATTCTACAATGTGATTGAAGTTATCCACAGCCTGCAGGCTAAATGAAGCTCATGAAACATTAACAAAGCTCTTCATTCATATACTTTTACATAGATCATCTGGCCAATGGCAAGAATAAGAAATCCTCAAGTTACTTGGCTTATAAAAATAATTGTTTAATGATAAGTGAGGTATTCTACAATGTCATATTGGAGAGCGTAGCTAGGACAAGAAAACGATATGCAATAAAATACTGACATGACAGGCAATCTGCCACAGTTGAAAAATATACGGACTAGAAAAGGCAATTAAAAGAGAAAAGGTGATAATGTTGACATTAAAAAAAGGACTGGTGAACCGTATAGATACACAAGTCACCAGGTAGTATCTTGGGATCCAGCTGCCCAGAATGTCAACATGGCAGCCTGGGTGAACATTTACAACTTTCTTTAACCCCTTAACGACTGCCGATACGCCTTTTTAAAAGGCGGCAGTTAAGGGTACTTATTCCTCAGCACCGCTAATTTAACGGAGCTGAGAAATAAGTGGAAAGCGACCCCCAGCATTGGAAAATATCTGGGTTCTCAGTGTCGGCTACCGGGGGTAGCTGAGATACTCCAGGAAACATGATTCGGGTCGGTTTTTACCGTCCCCAGTGTCGCAAGTTGCAATAACCATTATTCACCGAAAAAAAAAGTTCTGTTTCCCATTTATTTCTCTCTCCGCTGATATGATCTAACACATCAAAGGAGAGAGAAATGGCATCCTCCGAGCCCCTCGGGTACCTTCGATGTCCCCTGGTCCCTCCAGTTCTGTCCCCCAGCCCACTGCATCTTCTCATGGGAAGAAAATGGCAGGCGCATGTACAGCGCGCCCGCCGAGATCTGCCGGCTGGCACCTGGCAACAATAGATTTTTCCTATTGGTTCAATTTGATCACTATAATAGACCTTATCACAGTGATCAAAATAAATAAAAAAAAATAGTAAATCAAACCCCCCTTTATCACCCCCTTAGTTAGGTAGAAATAATAATAAAAAAGTATTTATTTCCATTTTTTCTATTAGGGTTAGGGTTGGGGCTAGGGTTAGAGCTGCTTTTAGAGTTGAGCTAGGGTTGGGGCTAGGGTTAGGGTGGTGTTGGAGTTAGGTTTGTGATTAGGGTTATGGTTGGGATTACGGGTAGGGTTGAGATTAGGGTTAAAATTGTAAACTAACAGCCAACAGCACACAGATGTATGAGATGCACGCTCCAAGGGTCCCAGGACCTGTCAGGACCAACGGTATACACGAATAAAGACCACAATGGGGTCGAAACATTGTATTCTATGATGGCAGAATAAAGCTTCAAATCTTTTCACCTGAATACGGATGCTGTTCCTCCTTCTTTGCTTCGTGTATAGGGTTAGACTGGTGTCAGAGTTGTTAGGGTTATGTTTAGGGTTGAGATTAGGGTGATAGGTGTGTTGGGGTTAGGGTTGCGGCCAGGGTTGGAGTTGTGTTGGGGTTAGGTTTGTGGTTAGGGTTGGGATTAGGGGTGTATTGGGTTAGGGTTGTGTTAGGGTTGGAGTTAGAATTGGGAGGGTTCCACTGTTTAGGTACATCAGGGGGTCTCCAAACGCGACATGGCACCCACCACAGATTCCAGCCAATTTTGCGTTCAAAAAGTCAAACGGTGCTCCCTCCCTTCTGAGCCCTGATATGTGCACAAACAGTGGCTTTCCCCTACATATGGGGTATTGGCGCATTCAGGAGAAATTGCACAACAAATTTTATGGTCCATTTTCTCCTGATAATCTTGTGAAAATAAAAAAAGTTTGGTTCCAAAGTAAATTCTTTGTGAAAAAAGTAAAATGTTCATTTTTTCCTTCCACATTGATTTAGTTCTCGTGAAGCACCTGAAGGGTTAAAAAACTTCTTGAATGGAGTTTTGAGCACCTTGAGGGGTGCAATTTTTAGAATGGTGTCAATTTTGGGTATTTTCTGTCATATTGACCCTCCAAACTCACTTCAAAAATGAGATGGTCCCTAAAAAAATGTTTTTGTACATTTTGTTGGAGAAATGAGAAATCACTGGTCAAATTTAACCCTTATATCGTCCTAACAAAAAAATTATGTTTCCAAAATTGTGTTGATGTAAAGTTGACATGTGGGAAATTCTTTATTAACTATTTTGTGTGACACCACACAAATTAAAAGTGTGAAAATTGCAAAAATTTTTAAAAATTTTGATAAAATTTCCATTTTGTTCATACACACAAGTTATATCGAAGAAATTTTACCACTAGCATAGTGCGTAAACACAATATTATAGTCTTTAAAGGGTGCACAATTTTATGCACTCACCTGATAGAAGACTAATATGGCTTTAGATTGTGTATCCTCAAAAATCCTTCTGGGATACTTTTAAATAGACAGGGCTTGCAGCTTGCCTCGGGAGGATCCAAGTGAAAGAGCCAGATTCAGGCTCACACAGGATGAGTAAATCAAGAAAAGCACATCCATCCCATGAATGGCAGCGCTTCCCAGGACTCATATACAAAGATGATATTTCATATTTCTTTTATTTGATAGGTTAAAAAAGAGGAGATACAAAGCGTTTCAGAAACAGTATATATCCTTCATCAGGTATCATAAAAAAACAGTACAAATCCTAATAGTATAAAATTCAGTTACACTTATATATAGTAGGAAACCTTTTATCCCCGTCTCAGAAACTTGATTTAGGGGTGTGGACCAAGTTCAGAAACACACCCACTGATTGATCCAACCTTGAAAACATAGATGCAAGAAGAAGAAAAAAAAAAAAAAACCCCAGAGGAAGAAAAACCCAGGAAAAAAAAAAATCCATTTGGATATAATGTTCCCAGACGATATATCCAAAATATCTTTTTCCGGTTTAAAAGAGCATTCCTATTTGCAACACCAGAGGGTATCTGCTCCATCAGAGTTACTTTTATGTTATAAATTTTTGTTAAAGTCATAAGAACTGTGCTTTCAAAATATTGGTATATCTTGAAGCGTGACCCTGTTTTGGGAAAATATCTCCCTGATAAACCAGGGATTACATATAGAAGGGGGAAAACTTTGAAAAATTTGGTGGCCCCCAGTAAATTAAAAAAACAGTTGGATTCAAAAGGAAAAAACATTAAAAAAAAAAAAAAAAAAAGTACGGATCAAAATTTTATGTGGCGTTTCTCAAGGAACCAGAGTTTTTAAATGCACCTGTAAAAAATGTTGTACCTGTGAAATCCTAGATCACGGGGCTAAAACTATCAAATGTAATAGTACTGGTAAGGTCTTTGAGATTTCACAAAGACTCACCTGTAGCAGTGATTTTGTTGTATATGTCATCACATGCAGTTGCGGTTTGCAATATGTGGGACGCACTGTGCAGACATTGTGGTCCCGGATTAATGGTCACAGAAATAGAGCAAAAAAGGCTTTTTAAAACATAGTCTCTCAAGGCATCTGCTAATTAAACATAACAACATTTTTAACATAAAAGTAACTCCGCTGGAGCAGATACCCTCTGGTGTTGCAAATAGGAATGCTCTTATAAACCGGAAAGAAACGTTTTGGATATATCGTCTGGGAACATTATATCCAAATGGATTGAATGATATCATAGAGAGAGTTTGAGCGTTGCCTTTTTTTTCTGGGTTTTTCTTCCTCTGGGTTTTTTTTTTTTTTTTTTTTACTTCTTGCATCTATGTTGTCAAGGTTGGATCAATCAGTGGGTGTGTTCCTGAACTTGGTCCACACCCTAAATCAAGTTTCTGAGACTGGCATAAAAGGTTTGCGACTATACAGTATATATGGGTAACTGAATTTTATACTATTAGGGTAAGTGCACACGTAGTTTATCTGCGGATTAGCCTGCGGTTTTGCCCTGCGGTTTCACACCTCATGATAAGGTGTGAAACCGCACAAAGAATTGACATGCTGCGGATTGTAACTCGCAGCAAAACCGCGCGGAAAAATCCACAGCATGTGCACAGCAGTTTTTTTTTTTTCATAAGAAATAAAGGTACTGTACAACGCAGCAGAATCTGCTGAGGACCCACAGAGCCAAAACCGTTTGGCAGCGTGTGCACATACCCTTAGGATTTGTACAGTGTTTTTATGATACCTGATGAAGGATATATACTGTATCCGAAATGTGTTGTATCTCCTCTTTTTTAACCTATCAAATAAAAGAAATATGAAATATCTTTGGATGTGAGTACTGGGAAGCGCTGCCATTCATGTGCTGGAAGTGATTTTCTTGATGAAGTACAATATGTCACGAAAAAACAATCTCAGAATCAGTGGGATACGTTGAAGCATTGCAGAGCTATAAAGTCATAAAGTGACAGTGGTTAGAATTGTAAGGCCATGTGCACACGATGCAGATTTCCAACGGATCCGCAGCGGATTTTACCGCGCAGAAACGCTGCATATCTGCATTGTGATGTACAGTAGCATGTTAATCAATAGAAAAAAAAAACCCGCTGTGCAGACGCTGCGGATTTTTCCGCGTGGTTTTCTTGTGGTTCAAAATATGCAGCATGTCACTTCTTTTGTGCGGTTTTCCACCTGCTCCATTCTCCAAATCCGCAGGGGAAAACCGCACAAAGACCACAAAAAAACAGGAAGAAATCCGCAGGAAAAATGCAGGTAATTTGACCTGCGGATTTCTTCAATTCTGCGAGGAAAAATCCGCAGGGCAAAAAAGTACGTGTGCACTTAGCCTAAAAATTGCCTAAGGGGTTAATCTACAGTTAGGACCAAAGCAGCAACACTGTGGAAAAATCTTGGTTACAGGTGAACTAGTAGCATATCATCATTGAGGCTTAGTTAACCCAACTACCGTTTCCCTGTAAATAGGGCGCCCCCGAAAGTAAGGCATGCTAGGGGGAGCACTGTGCCTGCTAATATAAGGCATCCCCCCCGAAAATAAGGCATACCTTGTTCTGTGCATGGGGCATGCAGTTGTGTCTCACTCCCGCTGTCCGGTGCCCACTGATGCCCGCCACTGCAGCCGCGCTGTTCGCAGGAGTTAATCACAGCCTCGGACCTGTGTGCTGATCTCCGCCCATGAGCCCTGCGCCAATCACAGTGCACGAACCATGGGCCAGCTGACGTCATCCATAGCCTCTGATTGTTCCTGGGCTGTGATTGGCCCAGGGCCCCTGCGCTCTGAAAGTGAAAGTGTGTGTGTGTGTGTGTGTGTGTGTGTGTGTGTGTGTGTGTACGGTACACACATGGGAGGCTGCAGTGGGATGATGGGAGGCTGCAATACTGTACTGTGGAATGATGGGGGCTGTAATGGAATGATGGGGGTCCTGTATTGGGGACTGTAAAGGGATGATGAGGGCTGCAATGGGATGATGGGAATATTTTGGGCTGCAAAATGATGATGGGGCTGCTACGGTAAAGGAACTGCTGTGGGTGATTGTTACGGTAGCGGTACAGTGTCCAGAAAGTGTGTGGGAGCCATTTTAGAGCCCTTATGTTTTGTGGCCCTGTGTGGGAGTCAGGCAATTACAGTACCATACCGTAGTGTGTTACTTTGATTTGTTGTCTGCTTTACTGCTGGTCTATATGTCTGACTACTAGTTTTACGCTACAGAACGTTCCTTATGTAAGGGTAGAGCTCGCTGGAATGTTTCTCATGAAAATAAGACATGGTGCAACTTTCGTAGTAAAAATTAATATAAGACGGTGTCTTATTTTCGGGGAAACAGGGTATATACAAAAATCAGTTGATTTTCATCCTTAATAAAAAAAAAAAAAAAAAAAAAAAAAAAATTTTTATATATGTATTGTACGTTTGGCCTCTGCTTATATACACCAGCAGTAAATAAAAATACAGCTTCTTATGTTAAGAACTGCCATATATTCATAAAAATCGTGTGCTTTAAAGCACCGCACCAGTATTTTTTTTATTTTACCATTGGAGTGGTGACACTAATCTAAGTTCCCTGCCCCTAATATTATAATTACCAGCAGCTGTCTTCTGTCATCAGCACTGCTTCAGTCAGTCTTTTGAAGTTTGTGACCTGACGGATCATTCCAGTGTTTGCTGGGCGATCTGGAAGTCACGACTAGGGTTGATCAAATAGCTTCGGCTAAGAGCTTATCCGAATAGCTATAGCGCTTACTGTATAGCTGCATTGGGAACCCGGATACCTGGAGCGCTCCCGATGATCAGCTGTTCGGCTCCGCAGCTGCATGTGTAGTGGTTGTGTGACAGTCACAGCACATGCATGGAGAGCCTGTTTGTTGGGCTCTCCATACTCATGTTGTGACAGTGAAACAGCCACTACACATGCAGCTGCGGCGCCGAACAGCTGATCATCGGGAGCGCTCCAGGTATCCAGGTTCCCGATGCAGCTATTCGGTAAGCGCTATAGCTATTTGGATAAGCTCTTAACCGAAGCTATTTGATCAACCCTAGTCACGACTCAATGTACGTCTATGAGAGGCAGAACAAGGCCACAACAAGGCTCCCACAGACTAATATTGACAGCTTGTGACCATTACCCCCGACTTCTGGCCAGACAGAAGTTGGGGTCATACGATAGCGAGATCTTGAGCTAGTGCCGCCAACTCCTGGGGCGGTGCAGTGCATTATTATTTATTTATTTAGAAAGCACCATTGATTCCATGGTGCTGTACATGAGAAGGGGTTACATACAAAATACAGGCATCTCTTACAGTAAACAAACTAACAATGACAGACTGGTCCAGAGGAAAAGATGACCCTGCCCTTGCGGACTTATATTCTACAGGATGGTGGGGAAGGAGACAGTAAGTTGGCGGGTTAAGGTTCTGATGACATTTTGAAAGTCAGACTATTAATCTGCGTACTGGCAAAGAAGCTTACTAGGGAGCAGGCTCGGTCTGGCGGGGTACCGGGGAGACCCCCGGTGGGCCCCAGCTGAGGAGAGAGGGGGGGGAAAAATATAATGCATGCATTTATATTTGTAGCCGTAGGCCCTTAAAAAGTGCAGGGGCTCGCACAGTGCTCCGGACAGTGGCAGGCTGGGTCAGGAAGCCGAGCAGGGGGTCACGTGCACTGGGGGGCTTTTAAAGTGCAAGGTGCTCAGTGTGCTGCCATGGGAGCCAGGATTGTGCGCACTGCTGCTGGCCCTTTAACAGTGCTCAGGTCCTTGCAGTCACTGCTGAAGCTAGCAGTGAAGGTGGTGCTAATGGAAGAGAAGGTGTCCGCTGGCTCCCCTCCTGCACTGCTGGCAGCTAAGCTCTGAGGTCAGCATGATCAGGAGGGGAGGCTCCAGAGGAATACAGTGCGGACTGAAGTGAGTAAGGGAGCTCCCCGATTATGGCTCTATCCTGACTCTCTCTTGTCCTCCACATCAACAAAGTCTGGTTTTCCTGTTTACCCCACACAATTGCCCTCTCTCTGTGCCCCACAGCTGCACTCTCTCTGCCCCCCCATAGCTGCCCTCGCTTCGCCCCCCCCACAGCTGCCCTCTCTCTGCCCCCACAGAGCTGCCCTCTCTCTGCGCCCCCCCCACAGCTGCCCTCTCTCTGCCCCCCCACAGCTGCCCTCTCTCTGCCCTCTAGTTGATGATACCACAATGTCTTCCCTCACTCCTGCGTTGTGATGGTGACAGGAGCTCCCCATGTTCACTGGTCACTGGTGAACTTCAAACGGGCCTGGACATGTGCTGGTGTGAGCAGGGGGAACTTGCATGCCCTGCAGGATTTTAATCCATGACGGTATAGTGTGTTACTAATGGTGATTTTTGAGACTGGTCCCAGCTCTCTTCAGGTCATTGACCAGGTCCTCCCGTGTAGTTCTGGGCTGATTGCTGAAATTTCTCAGAATCATCCTTAGCTCACAAGGCAAAACCTTGCATGGAGCCCCAGACCAAGGAAGATTGACAGTCACTTGCGTTTCTTCCTTTAAAAAAAAAAACTGATATTGTGCAGTGCACATTACAGTTCTTTTGCACACTGTATAGGTTGCTACAAGGCACACGTGAGAGATGCCAACAAATCAACAAGTAATAATACCGTTTATGGTAGCCATAGGGTGGGCCCCTAGAGTCAATTACCCTGGTGGGCCAAAGGTACCCCAGTCCGACCCTGCTAGGGAGAGCAGGTTAAAGAAATAAGAGTGACCCGTCAGTCAAAGACAGGAGCCAGGTAGTGGGCGAGGAATAGGGAGAGAGGCATGTGCAGTGTCCCACCTGATGCACTTTCGATTCATAAGAATAAGTTTTCAACTACGGATTTCTCCCAAACAGCAAAATGAATTTATACAATCAATTTAAAGGTGTATTCAGCATTGTATCACCTATAAATAAATTCCTTTAGTTTGAGGTATAAAAACCTGATGAGAGGTTGCATTTAAGTCCTGCCTGCATAGCATTCAATGTATACATTTACTGATATTACAACATTCTTTTTCTTAAACACTTGAAAATGGTTCTTTATTAGTCTTTGTGTTATACATTTCTCACTAGGCGAATGCCATTATCATCAGTTGGATTTCCATTATTATCCAATAGACAGTGGGTGGAATAACTGGGAAAAGGTAGAATGCAATTTTGTATATGAGAGAGCATCTATGGACTATACAAAACATTCCTTTCACAACCACATCTTAACACACCAGTTCTGCGGCGCTCCAGCCCAATGCAGCAGAAGAAATGGAAAAGGTAAATGATTGTAACACCATGACATACGACCATCATAATGCTCAACCATCCTCAGATGCCAAGTTTTATTTTATAAATCTGTTACACAAAAGATGAACAAAAATACAATATAGTTGTCATTTAGCAGAAAATTTAGCGACAGCAGCAGGTCCAAAAAAAAAAAAAGTACAAAAGTCACAAAAACTCATACAAACGAGTAGGGCTGGTTCCAGGTTTTCATGGAGCCCGGGCTAAAGAGTCTCAGTGTGTCCCTTTAACACAAAACATGATTCCTGATGCTCATATATGGCAGACAAGTATAGGAATAGTACAATGCCAAAGAATTCACTTCTTACATTACATGAGTGATATCTATTGTGAATTCTACAATAGGTCAGAAACCGGACAGTATAGTCCTCCATACAGTATTATGGGCACCACATAGTGCTCCATACAGAACAATGTGCTCAATATAATGCTCAATACAGTATAACGTGCTCCATAAATTACTGGGTCCCATATATTTTTCCATACAGTATATGGTGGGTCCCATATAATGCTCCATACAGAATGGACTCCATATAAAGCTCCATTATATGATGGGTCCCTTATATTGCTCCATATATAATGGGCCATATATTGTATATAATGCTCCACACAGTATGCTGTGCCCCATATATTGCTCTATACAGAATGGGCACCATATAATGCTCTATACAGTATATGATGGGACCCATATATTGCTCCAAACAAAATGGGCTCCATATAATGCTCCAGATAAGAGTATAATTGGCCCCATAAGATGTTCCATATATAATGGACCTCATAAGATGCTCCATATATAATGGGCCCCACATGATGCTCTATATATAATAGTAACATAGTAATTAAGGTTGAAGGAAGACTTTAAGTCCATCTAGCTCAACCCATATCCTATCCTAACTTGCCCTTACATGTTGATCCAGAGGAAGGCAAAAAAAACCCATGTGGCAAACAGTAAGCTTCACATTGGGGAAAAAATTCCTTCCCGACTCCATATACGGCAATCAGACTAGCTCCCTATATGATGCTCCAGTATATGATGGGCCCCATATATGATGTTCCAGTGTATGATGGGTCCCATATATGATGCTCCAGTGTATGATAGGTCCCATATAATGTTCAATGTACCTGATTGTCTTTAGCTGCACATATATTCACCACCATGGGTCTGCTCCAGACGTAGTCGGCTCCATCAATTTCAAAGTACTAATTTCTAATTACTTTGAATTAGACTTGAATTCTAGAATGCAATTGGCCACTCATGACTCCTACAGTATTGTCATCATCATCACCATCTGACCGAGATGTTCCTCTGTTCCCACAGGTATGCATTGCTGAATTTCCACCACTTTCTCATGCTCCTGAATGCCCTATGTGAATTGCATTGTATTTTATATGGAATGCATTGCTGAATTTCCACAACTTTCTCATGCTCCTGAATGCCCTATGTGAACTGCATTGTATTTTATATGGTATGCATTGCTGAATTTCCACCACTTTCTCATGCTCCTGAATGCCCTATGTGAACTGCATTGTATTTTATATGGTATGCATTGCTGAATTTCCACCACTTTCTCATGCTCCTGAATGCCCTATGTTAACTGCATTGTATTTTATATGGTATGCATTGCTGAATTTCCACCACTTTCTCATGCTCCTGAATGCCCTACGTGAACTTCATTGTATTTTATATGGTATGCATTGCTGATTCCCTCACTAATCTCAATAACTCACCCCTCCCACTGTCTGACCACAACCTACTGACATTCTCCTCCCTCTCCTCTCCTACTGCGCAACCCCCACTCCATAAACTCGCTCACCCTCGCAGGAATCTCAAACACCTCAATTTACAATCACTCTCTAAATCCCTTCTCCCTCTTACAGACATAGCTTCCCTTCATGGCACAGATGCTGCTGCCACCTTTTATAACACCACAATAACAGCAGCGCTTGATTCGGCTGCCCCCCTCATGCAGAGCAAAACTCGAACAATCAACAGGCAGCCCTGGCTCACCAGCCTGACCAAAGAACTGAGACGGGTTTCCAGGGCCGCTGAGCGGAGATGGAAGAGAACCCATTCTACTGAGCACATCAACGCATACAAGCAGTCCCTTGCCAGCTTTAAGTCCACACTCTCTGCCGCAAAACAAACTTACTTCACATCTCTCATATCCTCCCTGTCTCACAACCCTAAACAGCTCTTCAGCACTTTCAATTCTCTACTCCGTCCCACAGCACATCCTCTCCCTCCTCTCATTTCTGCCGAAAACTTTGCCTCCTTCTTTAAGCAGAAGATCGACACAATTAGACAAAACTTTGTCCCGCAGCCCTCAATGCCCCTCTTAGCCGCTCAGCCCTGTTCTGCAAAAGCCAGCTTCTCCACCATGACAGAAGATCAGCTCTCCACCCTTCTGTCAAGATCACAACTCACCACTTGTGCCCTCGACCCACTCCCATCTCACCTCAGCTCTAACTTGGCCACAGTCCTCATCCCATCTCTAACACACCTTTTCAACCTTTTACTTACAAATGGCGTCTTTCCCTCATCCTTCAAACATGCCTCAATCACACCCATCCTCAAAAAGCCCTCCCTTGACCAATCCTCGGTGTCTAACTATCGCCCAATATCTCTTCTCCCTTACGCCTCAAAACTACTGGAACAGCATGTATATCTTGAACTGTCCTTCCACCTCTCCTCCTGTTCCCTCTTTGACCGGTTACAATCTGGCTTCCGACTGCATCACTCAACTGAAACTGCCCTAACTAAACTCACTAACGACTTACTAACTGCCAAAAGCAAGCGACACTATTCTGTCCTCCTTCTCCTGGACCTGTCCTCTGCCTTCGACACCGTAGACCATTCCCTCCTGCTACAGACTCTCATCTCTTGGCATCACAGACCTGGCCCTATCCTGGATCTCATCATACCTAACAGATCGAACATTTAGTGTCTCCCTCTCACACACCACCTCCTCACCTCGCCCCCTGTCTGTCGGTGTTCACCAAGGCCCTGTCCTAGAACCCCTACTATTCTCCATCTATACCTTCGGCTTGGGACAGCTCATAGAATCCCACAGTTTGCAGTATCACCTCTATGCCGATGACACGCAGATCTACCTATCTGGACCCGACCTCGCCTCCTTACTGACTAAAATCTCACAATGTCTGTCTGCTATCTCAGCCTCCTTCTCTGCTCGCTTTCTCAAATTGAACATGGACAAAACAAAATTCATCATCTTTCCCCTATCTCACTCTACCCCTCCACCAGACCTATCCATCAATGTCAACGGCTGCTCTCTGTCCCCAGTCCCGCACGCTCGGTGCCTTGGGGTGATCCTCGACTCTGCGCTCTCTTTCAAACCACATATCCAAGCCCTTGCCTCCTCCTGCCTCCTCAAACTCAAAAATATTTCCCGGATCCGCTCATTCCTCAACCATGAAACCACAAAAACACTAGTGCATGCTCTTATCATCTCCCGCCTTGACTACTGCAACCTCCTACTCTCTGGCCTCCCCTCTAGCACTCTGGCTCCGCTCCACTCCATCCTACACTTTGCTGCCCGACTAATCCACCTGTCTCCCCGCTATTCCCCAGCCTCCCCCTTATGCCAGGCCCTTCACTGGCTTCCTATCGCCCAGAGGCTCCAATTCAAAACCATAACCATGACATATAAAGCCATCCACAACCTGTCTCCTCCATACATCTGTGACATGGTCTCTAGATACCTACCCGCACGCAACCTTCGATCATCTCAAGATCTCCTTCTCTACTCCCCCCTTATCTCTTCTTCCCACAACCGCATACAAGACTTCTCCCGTGCTTCCCCCATACTCTGGAACTCCCTGCCGCAACACATCAGACTCTCACCATCAACGGAAACCTTCAAGAAGAACCTGAAGACCCACCTGTTCCAACAAGCCTACAGCCTGAAATGATCCTCGGTCTACTGAACCACAGCATGACCTGCTCTACCCTCTCCTACTGTATCCTCACCCATCCCTGTAGACTGTGAGCCCTCACGTGCAGGGTCCCCTCTCCTTATGTACTTGTGTGTCCCTTGTCTTACACATGTTTACTATACTTGTCTATATTTCCCCTTTTCACATGTAAAGTGCCACGGAATAAATGGCGCTATATAAATGCATAATAATAATGGGTCTCATATATTGCTCCAAACACAAAAAAAAAAAAAACCTCTCCTCGCTGGCCTCTGCTCTGGACTTCCCAGCATCGGCGTCTTCCGGATCTCTGTATTGTGACTGTTCAGAGCAGAGGGTGCACAGTACTGACATCATTGCATCCTCTGACCTGAATGTCACAGTCCGAAGACACAGAAGATGCCGCAGCTGCAGAGGAACGGGGGGAGGTATCGCAAGTACCGGGGCCCTGAGCAAGCGTGTGGAGGGGGGTGGCAAGCTTCCAGACGCCGGCACTGGCACCGGACCCCAACAGCGCGCCGGTGTCCCCGACGGCATGTTGTCCCCTGCTTGCTCAGGGCCCCAGCACTTGCTTGGGAGCAGACGCTGACTTTGCAAACCAGTGTTAAGTGAGAAGAATGAGGTATAGAGTGACTCACACCTGACAGGCCAAAGATTCCCTACATAATAATATGATAGGCCTCAGGGTCTACTTTTTCCCCTGTACTCATGGTTATACTATGATGGATACTACATCCCAAATTTTGTCGAACAACAATAATTCATTGTGTTCTATAGCAGAAATTACACAATTGAAAAACATGCATTTTTGAGAGAACTCACCGTAAAATCCTTTTCTCCGAGACGCTCATTGGGGGACACAGAGACTGTTTGGGTGTATACTTCTGCCGCTAGGAGGCTGACACTAAGTGAAAAAAAGAGGTTAGCTCCTCCTCCGCAGTATACATCCTCATCCATATTGCGGGCGGAAATCAATTTGGTGCCAAAGCAGTAGGAGGACAACAAAATCAGCCTTTATACAGGTACAACATATCCAAAACACCACCCTTATATCAAATTAGTAAATGCATATAAATTTAAACAAAACAAGAGCCAACTGGCTAATAGGGTGGGTGCTGTGTCCCCCAATGAGCGTCTCGGAGAAAAGGATTTTACAGTGAGTTCTCACAAAAATCCATGTTTCTCCTTCGCCTCATTGGGGGACACAGGTACTGTGGGACATCCAAAAGCAGTCCCTGGGTGGGAGATTGACTCACCGATCCAAGCTACATGCACCTCTTGATCAAAGCTGCGCCACCGCTGCTTGGAGAATCCTTCTACCCAGGCTCGCATCCGCTGAGGCCTGAGTATGGATATTGTAATGTTTGGCAAATGTGTGCAGGCTGGACCAGGTTGCTGCCTTGCAAACCTGTTCCGTCGAAGCTTGATGCGAAGCGCCCAAGAGGCGCCTACTGCCCGAGTAGAGTGTGCTCTGATCCCTGCTGGAATCGGCGTGCCTCTAATGCGGTAGGACTCCTGAATAGTCAAACGAATCCATCTGGCCGATTTTGAGGCAGCGAGTCCCTTCCTGCGCCCTTCGGGGAGCACGAACAGCGTGTCCGTCTGACGAAAGGGTGCCGTCCTCGACACGTATCTCCGGAGGGCTCTTACCAGGTCTAACGTGTGAAGAGCCTTTTCCACATGGTGCACCGGTGCTGGACAAAAAGAAGGCAAGACAACATCCTCATTAATGTGAAATGAGGAAACGACCTTCGGGAGAAGAGGGGCTGGTCTGAGCACCACCTTATCCTTATGGAAAGTGAGGAACGGAGCTCGGCAGGATAGGGCCGCCAGCTCCGAGACCCGCCTGATAGAAGTGATGGCCATCAGGAACACCACTTTCCAGGAAAGGTACCTCAAAGACACATCCTGAAGTGGTTCAAATGGAGCTTCCTGCAGAACACTAAGTACTTACTATCACCCTTTTTTTTGGCTTTGCAGCTGCTGGCATAGACATCGGGGGCTTATCTACAGCATGCTGTAGCTAAGCCTCCGATGTAACCTAAAAGACAAGAAAAACAGGTTCTATTATACTCACCGAGGTGGGCGGTCCGGTCCGATGGGTGTCGCCGTCTCGTCCGGCGCCTCCCTTCTTCATGCGATGACGTCCATTTCTCCCATCCTGTAATGGCTCCGGAACAGGCACACTGCTCTGCCCTGTTGAGCAGAGTCCTGCAGTGCGCAGGCGTCGGGAGAGGTCTGGCGCCTGCGCACTGCAGAATTCTGCTCTGCCCTCAACAGGGCAAAGCAATGCGCCTGCGCCGGAGCCATTCCAGGACGGGAGAAGAGGACGTCATCGCCCACCTCGGTGAGTATAATATAACATGTTTTTCTTCTCTTTCAGGTTACATCGGGGCTTATCTACAGCATTACAGAATGCTGTAGATAAGCCCCTGATGTCAATGCCGGCAGCTAATAGGGGATAAAAAGGGTGACAGATCCCCTTTAAGGTCCCAGGCGTCCATAGGTGCCCTATAGGGAGGTACCAAATGGGAGACTCCCTGGATAAAAGTCTTCACCTGCAAATTGATAGCAATTCTGCGCTGGAACAAAACGGATAAGGACGATATTTGTCTCCTGAGGGAACTTGGGGCCAGGCCCGAGTCTAGGCCCGACTGGAGAAAAGCCAAGATGTTGGGGATCGAGAATCTCAGTGGAGAAACACCACGGCCTCGACACCAAGCGAAGAATACCTTGCAGGTGTGGTGGTAAACTCGTACTGAAGCAGGCTTCCGGGCGCTAATCATTGTAGCGACCATCTTGCTCCCGAACCCTGCCTGGGTTAGAATCCAAGATTCAACGTCCACGCCGTCAAACACAGGGCCCCTGAGTTTGGGTGGCAAATCGGCCCTTGAGAAAGTAGATCCGGGCACTCTGGTAGACGCCAAGGGACGTCGGCGAGCAGCAGCATTAGATCTGCGTACCACGCTCGACGGGGCCAATCTGGGGCCAGCAGGATTGCCGGCACATCTTCCGTCTTGATCTTCTTGACGACTCTCGGAAGTAGTGGCAGCGGGGGAAAGAGATACGGGAGGCAAAACTGGTTCCATGGCAGAACCAAAGCAACCACCGCGATTGCCTGCGGGTCCCTGGCTCGAGCGACATATGTGGGCACCTTGGCGTTCACTCTGGGAGCCATCAGGTCCACATCCGGTGTTCCCCACCACTGACAAATCTGCTGGAAGACTTGGGGATGTAGAGACCACTCTCCGGACGCAAGACCCTCCCGGCTGAGAAAGTCTGCTGCCTAGTTTTCCACGCCCGAGATGTGAACTGCTGAAATCACCGAGTGGTTTGCTTTGGCCCACTGAAGAACATGCCCTACCTCGCGCATGGTTGCTCTGCTGCGAGTGCCCCCTTGGTGATTTATGTAAGCCACCGCCGTGGCATTGTCCGATTGAATTCGGACAGGACGGCCTGATAGAAGGTGACGAAACTTCTGGAGTGCCAGCCGAATTGCTCGTATCGCCAATAAATTGATCGGGAGGCATGCCTCCTGTGGCGACCATCGTCCCTGGGTTGTGTGGTGGTGAAACACCACTCCCCAGCCGAGGAGACTGAGGTCGGTTGTCACCACCAGCCAATGGTCTGGGGGAAATGGTTTCCCCTGGGTCAGAGAGGAACTGGTTATCCACCATCCGAGAGACTGCCTGATCTGAGAGGACAGACAACACTGCCGATCGAGCGTGAAAGGGTTCTTGTTCCAAGCTGACAGGAGGGCGTGCTGCAGGGGGCGAAGATGGAACTGGGCGAAAGGTATCTGTTAGCGCGGGTGGTCTGGAGCGGGAAACTCCGAGAGTGGACCCTCTGGACCGTGGCACCGAGGGACCCCGGGCGAGCTGCCAGGTGGAACCGACCCCTATACAGGGACCGTTAGGAGCAGGCCCAGGGGTTCGAGTACCACGGTAGCCGGTACCGAGAGGGGCGGCTCAGGATGGACCGGAGTAAGACTGAGACTGGAGTAGGACGGCAGGAGCACTGAAGGCAGGACTGGAGTAGGACGGCAGGAACACTGAAGGCAGGACTGGAGTAGGGCGGCAGGAACACTGAAGGCAGGACTGGAGTAGGACGGCAGGAACACTGAAGGCAGGACTGGAGTAGGACGGCAGGAACACAAGGCAGGACTGGAGTAGGACGACAGGAACACTGATAGCAGGACTGAGGAGCTGCCGAGACTGGAACTGCCGGAGCAGAGTGTGCACGATGGAGCGAGGCCAGAGTGTCAGGAAACACAACGATCAGGCGCCTCCCTCAGGGGGAAGCGGCCTGATATGGCCCCGTCTGGTCAGTCATTGGTCCAAAGGTGCTTCCGGGTCAGGGCACAGCCGGAGCATAAGAAGCAGGAAGGAGGCGCGGCCGCGGCCTATGGCGCATGCACATAGCATGCAGGGAAGGCATCGGTCGCGGGCCTGTCTCAGGTGACCGCCGCGGCCGTCGGGTGGAGAGAGGCTGCGGCGTGGGAGCGGAGGGCGACTGCGGCGTGGGAGCGGAGGCCGAGTGAGTATGGCGGAGCGGTGTAACAGTATCGCTTCCATTGCTGCCACCATGTTCCCTAGAATCCTCATCCCAGATCGGATGGTATGAGGGACTGGTTGGCGAAGTGCCCGGACTCCCTGCCGGAGAGCCAGTACCTTTTCCTGAGGGAGAATCACCAACCCTCGGGAAGTGTCGAAGATCATTCCCAAGAAGGAGATCTTCTGAGCTGGCACAAGAGATGACTTCTTCGCATTGACCAACCACCCTAAGCGGGCAAGAGTATCCAGCGTGATGCTGACATTTTCCTTGCATGCCCGTATTGAAGGGCCTTTGACCAAGAGGTCGTCCAGATAAGGCAAGACGACTATGCCTCGAGAATGCAGTATGGCCATGACAACTGCCATAACCTTTGTGAACACTCTGGGAGGCGTGGCTAGCCCGAAGGGTAGTGCTACGAACTGAAAATGTTGATCGTTGATGGCGAAGCGTGGGAACCTCTGATGAGGAGGAAAAATGGGAATATGCAGATATGCATCTTGGATGTCTATTGAGGCCAAGTATTCTCCCTGCTCCATGGCCGATATGACTGAACGGAGAGACTCCATCCGAAAAAGTCGGATCCTGACGAATCTGTTCAGAAGCTTCAGGTCCAACACAGGCCTGACCGACCAGTCCTTTTTGGGAACCGCAAAGAGGTTGGAATAGAATCCCTGAGCTCTTGCGTGTTCTGGCACTGGAATAATGACTCCGTTGTGCTGAAGCGATTTGATGGCTCCCAATAGAGCCCTTGCCTGGGCATCTACCCTGGGAAGGCGGGAAAGAAAAAAAACCATCTTGGAGGGCATCTGACAAATTCTATTTGGTAACCTTAGTACACCAATTCTTCTACCCCTGCGTTGTGAGCGACGTTGGCCCAGACGTGGTGAAACCAGAGTAGGCGACCGCCCACCCAGCTGGTGTTGCCTGGTAAAGGCCTCAAGTCATCTGGCCGATGACCTTTGGGATCTGGATCCTCTCGATCTGGCCTGTTGAGCACGCATTCTCCCCAATGGGTTGGCTCTATATGAGACCTGCCGCTCCCTATTCTGGTTGGGGCGGCCTGAGGCGGCGGAATTGGGCCTTGTAGTGCACCCGGGGTTGCGAAAGGCCCGAAAACGTGCCTGAAAAGAGAGACGAAAAAGCGGTTTGACCTTTTGTTGAGGGAGAGACCCGCTCTTTCCTCCTGTAGAGTCGGAGATAAGTTGGTCCAACTTTTCCCCAAATAGGCGGCCGCCCTGATAAGGAAGGGAAGTCAAGGACTTCTTAGAAGTAGAATCAGCTCGCCATGTCCTCAACCACAGGGCTCTTCTGATAGAGACTGCATTAGCGGCAGCAAATGCCGAACAATTGGCCGCATCCAAAGACACATTAATTATATAGTCTCCGGCCATCGCCATCTGACCTGCGACTTCCAAAATCTCAGCAGATAGATCCTGTTCGTGTGCGATCTTGTTTAATGTTTCTGACCATGATATCATAGCCTTGGCTGCCCATGTTGCTGCGAGAGAGAGAGCGAGTGCAGACCCTGACGCATCATATTCTGACCAAGCTCAGCTCTCAATAAGGCGGTCCGTGAGATCCTTAATCGAGGAAACACTAGAGACAGATAACAGGGTTTTAGTGGCCAGGCGTGAAACCGGCGGATCCACTATCGGGGATTCCATCCATCTTTTACGTAGGTCCGGAGCAAGCGGATACCTTGTTTCGAGTGCCTTTTGACCCGAGAAACGCCGGTCTGGACGTTCTCTATTCCGCTGCACTATGTCCTCAAACTCAGGGTGAGAGGAAAAAATTCTGTGCGGGCGATTCACTCGCTTAAATGCCACCTTATGCCCCGTAGCCGCTGTGGGATCATCCTCAATCCCCAGGGTCTGATTGACGGCTTCTATGAGGCTGTCCACTGTTTCATGTGACCCTGGAGTATCCAGGTCAAGGGGCTCATCTGAGTCGCAATCCGAGGTCTGCTCGTTATCAACCACTGGTGACGGGGAGCGAGAAGCAGAGCTTACGGATGCCAAGGCACCGGATGGACTGGGCGACACCGTGTGGATTCGTTTCCTCCGGGTCTGCCTAGTGAGGTGGAGGTTCCTTCTAAAGACAGTGAGCCACAGTCCCTGCCCTTATCTGGGGCTTGAAGGGACTCTATTGCTCTCGTAAGCGACGCCATGGATTGTGACAGTGATTGGGCCCACTCCAGGGGATTTGACACATTGGTCGCGTTCGGAATCGCAGGCTTCGCATAAACACTTGCTCTGCGCCCGCGGAAACACAGCCCGACAAGAGATGCATGCAGCTTAAAAGAACGTGTGCACCTTTGCCTTCTTGGACATGCTGTATCTGTCCGCTGCTGGGTCTATGGGGAGGATGTAGCACCTCGTTTTTCCCTGTAGCGTGGCCTCTCTGGCACCTACCCCAGTCCTGCGCCCTCCCCCGACGTGGATCTTCCTTCAAATCGCGTGCCGACATCTGCGGTGCACGCCAGCCTGTGAATACAGGCCTAGGGGCGGTACTTCCGCTTTGCGGCCCTATCCCGCGCTCCGAAGCCAGGGCCTCGATTTCTATCGTCGCCCAGTGCACGGCGGGCGGAAGTGACGCGCGGCCCCCGGGGCGGGACTTCCGGCCGTGGCCTAGCTCCGGCCGAAGCCGCGGCCTCAATTTTTCCCCCTACCAGACCGGGGGGGGACGCGGTATGGCGCTACTGACCGGTGCGGCGTTTCTGACCCAGGTTGCCGCCTGACGTATCCTCTGCATGGCTAGCGCTGTGGGCTCCAGCCCGAAGACTTCCAGGAGCCCTCCCAGACCCTCTCTCCGATGATCCTCTTCCGCCTGCAGCGCAAGTATGTGAGGGATCTTTGACAAAAAACAAATAGGACAGTGCAGGCACCCTAGCTCCATCTAACCCCTTCAGGGGATGAGGAGAGGGACCGTCCGCCACCTTGCAGCACCGCAGTCTGAGCATTGGTGGAGCAGTGGGGGCCACACGGACTAGACTTGTGCCTCTGTACAGCCCATGGTTTCAATACCTAAGGGTGGTCAGGGCTAAGTCCGGCATTGTGTCCCACGTCACGGGAAAGGATACGTGGAGGCGACACTCTCACAAGTTCGCCCGTTGTTGGTTTGAGGAAATCAGACCCTTTCAATAGGATCCGTTGCCCCATTACATCTTCATGGGAAAAAGACGAATATATGAGATGTAAATGAATAACTGCAATATAGACTATATGTCAGGAACACCGCACTGAACTTGCTCACTGAGCCAGTGTGTGTGTCCTGAGTAAAGCGAAACAGTGCTCAAAGATACCTGTGGAGCGGGCAGCAACCGAGTAGATGCGTACTTCAGAGCCGCAGGACCTGAAGCACGTGACTGCTAGAGGCGTGGCCTAAACTCCACAGAGCTAGGAGCTGCAAGAGAATTCCTAGCAGAGTAACTGCAAGTAAAAGTTACCAAGGGGCATAGACAGGCAGAATAGTCAGGACGTAGCCAATGAGTCGTACACAGATATAGCTGCAAGGTACCAAAGGGGCGAGCAGAGAGAAGTCAGGTCACTGGCAATGAGTCATACACAGATAATAACGCAGTACAAAATCCACAGGCAAACTCACAATGGGAAACAGAGCCAGGTCAGAACCATATAAACAAGCTATAGCAACAAACAGGCACACGGGGGTCAGCACACTAGGCCAAAGGCAAAAGTATAACTGGCAGGGATTGAAGCTTCCCAGGGATTTAAGAAGCTCTCCCAGAACCAGAAAGAGGCCACAATCTTTAACCCCAAGTGTGCAGGTCAAAATCTGCACAGAGCTCCAGACATTAACCCCCGGTGTGCAGCTCAAAAACCTGCACTGGGATCATGACAGTACCCCCCTCTCAACGGGGGGCCTCTGGACCCCCAGGCTTCCCCGGGTACTTGGCATGGAAAGCCCGAACCAGGCGATCTGCATGTACCGAGCGAGCAGGGACCCATGAGCGCTCTTCTGGTCCATATCCCTTCCAGTGGACCAGGTACTGCAAAGAGCGGCGCACCCGTCGAGAGTCCACAATATGTCCGACCTCATACTCCAATTGACCCTCCACCAGCACTGGAGTAACAACAGTCTCAGAGTTCTCTTTGACAGATCCTGCGGGTTTCAACAGAGACTTATGGAACACATTAGATATTTTTAAGGAGGCGGGGAGACGCAACCTATATGCCACAGGGTTGACTGTCTCCATAATCTCGTACGGACCAATGAACTTTGGTCCCAACTTAACTAATGGTACCTTTAAGTTGATGTTATGTGTGGATAGCCAAACCTTCTCTCCCACCTGAAACATGTCGCTCGAGGCTCTCTTTTTGTCCACAAAATATTTGTATCTCCCCTGGGCCCGAGAGATATTACGCCGGACTTCAGCCCAGAGGTTTTTTAACCGTTGAACGGACCCCTCTGCTCCTGGACAGCCGGAATCCACCCGAAAAAACTCCCCAAAATGCGGATTAAACCCATAGTTAATCAGGAATGGGGACATGTTGGTGGACTGACTCACCCGGTTGTTAAAAGCGAATTCAGCCAACGGTAACGCATCACACCAATCCTCCTGTCTGGCGGAGGTCAGACACCTGAGAATTTGTTCCAGGGATTGATTGGTGCGTTCTGTCTGACCATTGCTCTCCGGGTGATATGCCGACGAGAAGGAGAGTAAGATGCCCAATTTCATACAGAACGCCCTTCAAAATTTGGCCACAAAATGCACACCTCTGTCAGACACAACATTCAGGGGTACCCCATGCAATCGGACCACATGCTGCACAAACAACCTTGACAATGTTTCTGCTGAAGGTAATGCTGCCAAGGGAATGAAATGGGCCTGTTTAGAAAACCTATCCACCACCACCCAGATCACGGTATTGCCCCTGAAAGGTGGAAGGCCGGTAATAAAATCCATGGAAAGATGAGTCCATGGCCTATCAGGAACCGGTAAAGGTATGAGTTCCCCAGCTGGTCGGGTATGTGAGCTTTTGGAACGGGCACACATGCCACAAGCAGAAACAAATTCCTTGACATCGGACCTTAATGAAGGCCACCAAAAACCCCTGGCTACTGCCTCTCTAGTGGCCGTGATACCTGGATGAGCACTCAGCATAGAATCATGAAACTCCTGCAGAAGTTTAGGCCGCAATGAATCTGGAACAAACAGTTTATCACCTGGCCTGGTTGCCGGAGCTAGGGCCTGAGCCCTTAGGATTTCTTGTTCCAACTCAGTTGAGACCCCCGCCACTACCACCATGGGGGGGGGGAAGAATGGAGGACGGCGGCTCAGGGGGAGACACTGGATCAAAACTTCTGGACAGGGCATCCGCTTTGACTTTTTTGGACCCCGGTCGAAAAGTAATTGAGAACTTAAATCGTGAAAAAAAGAGTGACCAACGGGCCGGTCTAGGAGTAAGCCTCTTAGCAGATTCAAGGTATGCCAAATTTTTGTGATCCGTGACAACCGTGATAGGGTGAGCCGCCCCTTCCAAAAAGTGCCTCCATTCCTCAAACGCCAGCTTGACCGCAAGAAGTTCTCTATTGCCTACATCATAGTTTTTCTCAGCTGAAGAGAACTTCTTGGAGAAGAAGGCACAGGGTTTGAGATTGGTAAGGATGGCCGGACCCTGGGACAGCACAGCACCCACCCCCACAATGAATGGTTTGGACCAACACCGAGGCAGACATGAAACATTTCTTAATCGCTGAGAAGGATGCCTTAGCGAGTACAGACCAATTTTTTACATCAGCTCCCTTCTGGGTAAGATCCGTGAGTGGTTTAACCACTTGTGAGAAACCTTTAATGAATCTCCAGTAATAGTTCGCAAATCCTAAGAAGCGCTGGAGCCCCTTGAGATCTCGAGGCTGAACCCAGTCAGCGATCGCCAGCACCTTCTTAGGATCCATACGAAACCCCTCACAGGACACAATCAACCCCAAAAAAGACAGCTCCTGTACAAAAAACAAACATTTTTCCAATTTAGCGAACAATTGGTTCTCCCTGAGTCTCTGGAGAACTGTCTTTAGATGTTGCAAGTGAGATTGACTGTCCGGGGAATACACCAAAATATCATCCAAATAATAACAAAACGGCCTATCAGATCAGAAAACACAACATTGATGAAATTTTGGAAAATAGCGGGTGCATTAGTTAACCCAAATGGCATTACCAGGTTCTCAAAGAGTCCTTCTGATGTGAGGAATGCCGTTTTCCACTCGTCCCCTTCCCGAACCCTTATCAGATTGTAGGCCCCCCGCAGATCTAACTTGGAGAAGCATTGGGCCCCAGCTAACTGGTTACATAAGTCTGGGATGAGGGGAAGCGGGTAAGAGTTCCTAACCGTTATCTTATTCAGTTCCCGAAAGTCGAGGCACGGCCGCAAACCACCATCTTTTTTCTTCACAAAGAAGAACCCTGCTGCCACAGGTGACACAGAAGGCCTGATATGCCCTTTGCGGAGACTCTCAGCTATGTACTCCTTCATGGCTTGGCGCTCAAGCCCAGACAAATTGAACAATCGAGCCTTAGGTAACTTGGCTCCAGGTACTAAATCAATGGCACAATCATAGGGTCTATGTGGTGGCAGCGCCTCAGCCTCACTTTCGGAAAAAACATCTTCGAAATCCTTCAGGTATTCCGGAATACCTTCCAAATCGACAGACGACACAGACACGGATTTAACAGCGTTAACAAGATGTCCCCGGTTACCACATTTATTATTGCATCCCCATTGAGTGATTTCCCCTGTAACCCAATCAATGGTAGGATTATGGCGTTGAAGCCAAGGCATCCCCAGTACCAGTCCTGCAGGCAAGTTATCTAGCACCAGACAACTTAGTTTCTCCACATGAGTGGAACCCACTTTTAGAGAAAAAAAAGTTCAGACCTGCAACAGATACCGTCTTGGGTAAGAGATGAGTCAATTGCCACAAGTTTAACAGGATCATGAAGCCTGACTGTCCCTATCTTATTAAGAGTCATAACCTTGGTATCAATCAGCTTCACAGCAGAACCGCAGTCAATAAAAGCAATAGTCTGAACAGGACCATAACCAAGTTCCAGTTCCACCTGCAGCACCATTTTTGCACATGAGGAAAATTGTACCTGAAGGTCTGGGTAGCCTCCTCGACTACTACCCAGACCTAGTCGTTTCCCGCCATCTTGGAGGATGACGGACAGGAGGGGCAGTCCTTCTTCCAATGTCCAGATTTCCCACAATAGAAGCACAACTGCTTTTCCCGGAGGCGTCTTTTTTCTTTTCCCTCACAGGTGACAGCGCTCACCTCCATAGCTATAGGAAGAGTCTGGGTCTCATCTCCACTGAAGAATAAGGGCGATTCCCGTTGCATAATGCCTCTAGCCCGCAGCCTGCGATCCATGCGAACCGCTTGGACCATGGCATCCTCCAGGGAGTCAGGCGGAGGATGAAGTGCCAAAGCATCCTTCAGACGTTCACACAGGCCTCTGTGGAACAGCCCCCGAAGGGTGGCATCACTCCAGGAAATCTCCGCTGCCCAACGTCTGAATTCAGTGCAGAACCATTTGGCCGAGTGCTCCCCCAGACAGACACTCATCACTTTGTCCTCAGCCAATCGCACTCTATCAGGCTCATCATAAATAAGCCGTAAGGCTTCAAAAAACGCATCCACAGACATTCTCTCAGGGGCAGAAGAGGAAAGCGAGAATGCCCAGGCTTGTGGGGACCCCCTAAGCAGGGACATCACCACCCCCACCCTCTGTTTCTCATCCCCAGAGGAGCGGGGTCTCAAAGAAAAAAATGCTTTCAGCCCTCCTTAAATGCCCTGAAATCATCCTTGTTACCAGAAAATATATCTGGCAATTTAACCGGGGACTCGGGTGGGACTAAAATGACATCTCTATTCCCCACCTGCTGGAAGCCTGCGGAAAGTACCCCCTGAACTGAGTCCTCCACCCGCCGTTGGGACTGGGCCAGAGCTTGGTGTTCCAAACTAAGCTTCTACAGTGACTGAGTCAAGCATTTCACCTGCTCAGATAAAGCACACATTGGGTCCATACGGCAGAAGTGAGGAGAGAAAAAAAAATTGTAGGCCAGTTATAATGTCAGCAACACCGCACTGAACTCGCTCACTGAGCCAGTGCGCGTGTTCTGAGTAAAGCGAAACAGTGCTCAAAGATACCTGTGGAGCGGGCAGCAACCGAGTAGATGCACACTTCAGAGCCGCAGGACCTGAAGCACGTGACTGCTAGAGGCGTGGCCTAAACTCCACAGAGCTAGGAGCTGCAAGAGAATTCCTAGCAGAGTAACTGCGAGACAAAGTTACCAAGGGGCATAGACAGGGAGAATAGTCAGGATGTAGCCAATGAGTCATACACAGATATAGCTGCAAGGTACCAAAGGGGCGAGCAGAGAGAAGTCAGGTCACAGGCAATGAGTCATACACAGATAATAACGCAGTACAAAATCAACAGGCAAACTCACAATGGGAAACAGAGCTGGGTCAGAACCATATAAACAAGCTATAGCAACAAACAGGCACACGGGGGTCAGCACACTAGGCCAAAGGCAAAAGTATAACTGGCAGGGATTGAAGCTTCCCAGGGGTTTAAGAAGCTCTCCCAGAACCAGAAAGAGGCCACAATCACTAACCCCAAGTGTGCAGGTCAAAACCTGCACAGAGCTCCAGACATTAACCCCCCGGTGTGCAGCTCAAAAACCTGCACTGGGATCATGACACTATACTTACAAAAATTGGCTAATGCACATGTGCATATCAACCACGACAAGATATTATTTCTTTGATCTGAACAAAACCTAATACTTATCAAACATGCCCCTCCTGAACTATAAGCCTACACTATTAATGGGCAGGTTGGGATACAGCATTAATTAAAAACACCCTTGGACTGATGGGTGGAGGTAACCTTGCCATGGTGGATGGGCAAACATGAATTGGTCAATTTATGCGCCAAGTACCTTTATTTTTTTTAAGTATATTCTATATTGCAGTTATGCATTTTAGATCTCATACTTAGGGATGAGCGACTTTGCTTTTTTTCGGGTCGAGTCGGGTTTCAAGAAACCCGACTTTCTCAAAAGTCGGGTCGAACGCCATCGGCCGATTATCGTGAAAAGTCGAAGGCCGACTGAAACACGAAACCCAATGCAAGTCAATGGGGAACCAAGGTCGGCAGTGAGTGGAGGACAGGAAACACACCTACAGTGCCCTTTTTAATGCCAAAAACATCACTTCTTATTACTTAAGCTTGTCAACCTTAATTTACTTTATAATAATAGTTAGGCATTGAAAACTGGGGGTAATTTGGCTAAAGTAGGGGGGGGGGGGTAGGGCTGGCTCCAGGTTTTCGTGGGCCCTGGGCCAAAGAGTGTGACTGGGCTTCTTTAACACATGCCACAATTCATGATCCTCTGATACAGCAGAGAAATAGCGGTATAGTACAATGAAAAATACTTCACTTCTTACATCTCATGACTGATATCCATTTTAAATTCTCCAATAGCTCCAAAAACGGACAGTATATTACTCCATACAGTATTATGGCCACCGCATAGTGCACTATACAGAGTAATGAGGCCCATACATTTCTCCATACAGAATCATTGGTCCCATATAATGTTCCATAAAGTATATGATGAGCACCACATAATGCTACAGTATATGTTGGTCCCCATGGATGAAGCTCCACTGTCTTATGGGTCCAAATAATGCTCCATATACTGTATAATGGGCCCCATTTCTAATGCTCCAGTGTATAATGGGCCCTGTAAATGCTGCTCCAGTGTCTGATGTCCACCTTTGCAATGCTCTAGTGTATGGTGGGCCTCACATATCATTCTCCAGAGTATAGTGCTCCTCAAAAATTGCTGTCCCAACATTGAAAACAATTAAATAAATCTCCTCGCTAGGGAATCCCTGTACTAGTCTGGACTCCTCGTCGTCCCCATCTTCCATCTCACTGCACTTGGACTGTTTAGACAGAGGGCGTACAGACGTGATGTCATCGCGCTCTCTGACCAGAATGTCACTGTCAGGAAACGCGAAAGACGTCACGGCGGTGGAGCAGGGAGAGGTAAGTATTTCAACTTTGCAAGTGCTGTGATCCTGAGCAAGCAGGGGGGGGCCCACTCGTTGGCGACGGCACTGGCACAGGGCCCCTCATAGTACGGCGGTGTGTCTGACGGTGGGTGGAGGGCCATCCCACCGGCAGAGACACTTTTGCGTACTATGAGGGGCCCTGTGCCAGTGCCGTCGCCCATGAGTATGCCCCCCCCACCTGCTCAAGGAACCTGCACTGTCATCTGCACCTTCCTCTTTGTCACCGTGTAAGGTGGTATAGTATGCGGGAAGGGGAACTTGAGTTTCATCATGGTCAGATTCTGGCTGTGTAGAGTGCGAGGGGAATGTTGTGGTCTGGGTCAATGTACCAGCAGAATCATCAAGCAGTGGCTGGGCATCAGTGCACTTGTGGCGTCCCCAGGAGAACGGTCGCCACAGTGGCATTACCTTCCTCCTAGGGAGTGTGATGTCATGCTTGGGAGCAAAGAAGGATCTCTCTAGCAGTTAAACCCACACACAACACAGTTCCCACTCCAGGCCAGCAGGGAGACCTATGAACCTGACTGCTGAGGAGCTGCTCTCTGTGGTCGGGAGGAGGTAAGTTAGGGCAGTCTGTGAAGGGAAGGGGAAGTGTGTGGACGTGAGAAGGGGAGCTGGAGGATGAGCAGAGTTAAGGCTCACTCCTAGCTGGAGCGCATGGTCCGGATTCTGGTCTCCGAGTTTGTAGGGATACTGCAGAAGAAACCGGAGGAAGTAGCAGCTGTAAATGCTCTGTTCCCAACTAAGGCTCGGAGGCCCCAGCAGCGACGTGTGTGAGACAGAAGGAAAAGGCTATGGCTGCCTGCCATACGAGAAGGTTCCAAAAGAGAGTCAACAGGGGGAACTTCAGTGAACTCAGTACTGCGAATACCTCAGATAAGCGCTAGAACGGAGGCCACACTACCTATCTGCAGAGAGAGAATTCCAAATTTGCTTCCAGGCTGACCAACTCCTTCTCCATCTGTACTCTGGGTGGGTCCTAGACGGCACTTACCAAGTACAGGTAAAGGAACTGCACGACTGTGTCTGTCACCTTTCTCTTGCGCCTGGCGCAAGGCTCTGCTACATCCTGCACTGCACACCATCTACCAACTCTTATCTGCCCTGTGACTACAGCCCAACCTGTGTAGGGCTTCTACATCTTAGCTGCACCACATCTGTCCTAGAGAAGCGACACTGCAGCGCGGGTCAATCTGATCAGAAACCACAGGTGGCATCACGTATCATTCACCTATAAACGTTATTCACACATTTGCATGGACGCCCAGGGCCAGGGAAAGGGTCGTCACCACCAACGTGACACATCCCTCTGAGACAACGGCCCGGTACCGATTAACCCCACTGCCCTGGCTGGCCACCCACACTCCATGTCAGATTCATCTTGGACTGGGGAATTCAAGATTTGAATTGATAACCCAGGCATGGTATGATAGAAAGAGCTACATGGACTAATGTGAAGTGTGGCCTGCTGCATCATTCACTTTTGGTGGGGGTGAAGGACACAAGGAAAGGGGTTCTTCGTGACCAGGAGCCAGCACTTGACGACTCAGTGCTTGCATTTTTTTGAAACTTCAGAAGAGGAGGGCATATTTGCTGGAGTCTGTTTTGGCAATGTAAGCCAAAACCAGTTCCTGATGCTCCAGCTTTAAAAGTGGTTAACCTACTCCAAGAAAAGGTAGCCTTCCGGGCGTTCCAGAGCCAGACCATGACGCAGGCTCAAACCTCCTGCCTCAGCTGCTATTGTGCTTTTGCCACTACCAACAGATGCACCACCAACACCACCACCATCAGGACCAGCTGGCAACCCCCGCCCACTTCCACGGCCTGTTCCACCATACTTCCTCATTTTTGTGAAAATGTACCCAAAATACCACCAGCTATATGGTACTGTAAAACAAGGTAGAAGGTGTATATAGTATTGGTGAGAATTTGAATCTCACTAGAGATTTGAGGACGCTGAACTATTGTCTCAGGCCCAGTAGAGATTACACCTGAATGTAACAGGCTGAAATTGGATGGTGTATGACAAGGTGGAGGGTGTATGTAGTATTGGTGAGAATTTGAATCTCACTAGAGATTTTAGGAGGCTGACAATGATGCTCTCAGTCCAAGTATGGACACAGGCAGGATAATAAGCAGGACTGCTGCACACAAAAGGGTGGAAAAATGAACGCTTGGTAACTGCAAAAAAGAGGAAGAAAAGTATTTTTGCTTTTAAAAAAGCAGTTTGCACCGCAGTGTGCAAACAGCAATGCAGCTATCAGGGAGCCTTATAAGGCAGCCTAATAACCAACAGAGCTGATGCACAAAAATATAGCCTCCCCTGTCACTGCACACAAACTGTTGTGTTTTACAGTGGAAATTGCTAACAGCAGAAGCAGTTTTTTGGTTCTTCTTCCCTGCCTAACGCTCTCCCTTATTCTGAATCAGCAGCAGCAACCTCTCCCTAATGCTAAGATCGGCAGAAGTAAGATGGCGGTCTGTGTGCACGCCCTTTTATAGCCCCTGTGATGCCACACAAAGCCAGCCAATCACTTGCATGCCCTTCTCAAAGATGGTGGTGACCGATGCCTATGTCATCGCATTGCCCACAGTGTGCGTCCTCCATCATTGGCTGAAAAAGGGCGCTGGAAGCATAATTTGAAACGCGACTTTGGCGCTCTGGTCGCCGACCTCGTGGCCGACCTCACGCTATGGTCGGGTTTTGTTTCATGAAACCAAACTTCAGCGAAAGTCGCCGACTTTTGAATTTGACCGACCCGTTTCGCTCAACTCTACTCATACTCAATGTTCAAAAAAACATCTTGGCGCTGACAGTGCTGCTGTATTCTCCTATTCGTACATTGTGCAGTCATGGCACTTGCACTTGTTCACACTAGCTTTGTTCGGTATGGAGGTGCTGATTAGTTTTGTTTTTTTTTGCAGTATCCCAAGGATATATCAGGAACGTAAAAGTACAGACTCCTTTTAAACTCACCTGATCTGAGCTTAAAGGGAATCCGTCACCCCTTTTTTGAGATATCATATAATGATATCATTCAATTGTGTGTCACATAAGGATTCTCTTAGTGCTTTTGCTTCCCCCTGACCCCGCACCTTTCATGCATAAATACCTTTTTTTATCGGTTCAGATGTATGTAAACTGCTGCTGTCCGGTCCGCTGGGCGGGGCTTGTTCAACTGCTCCCCCCCTCCCTGTCTTGCTCTACGCATTTCTTCTTGTGTAGAGCAAGACAGGGAGGGGGAGCAGCTGAATGAGTCCAACCCATTGGACCGGACAGCGGCAGTTTACATACATCTGAACCGATGTAAACATGGTATTTATGCATGAAAGGTGCGGGGTCAGGGGGAAGCAAAAGTACTAAGAGAATCCTTATGTGACACACAATTGAATGATATCATTATATGATATCTCAAAAAAGGGGTGACAGATTCCCTTTAAAGCGTCCCAGAATTTGCACTCATTTGTGTAAACTGAAAGTAATGGGTAAGTGATCTGTCCTCTTTAAAGGGAACCTGTGATGTAACATAACACTATTAACCAGCATATATGGGGTTAATCTGCAGATTAATAACATTCTGACACCGTGAGTCGTAGGCACCGGGAGCCCCAATGCTGGGAGGAAATGAACTTTACTCTCCTCGGAAGCATTTGACTTCCATTCATACAGGTGGTGCCTGCACAGTTTCAGTCATAGCCCAGTGTAGAGAGCGGTGGCTGTAACCACTCCCCTGGTACTGAATGACAGCCGGCCCTAATGCTGAGCTGCTGTTAGTCATTGCAGAAGGTACAGTTACAGCCACCGCTCTCTATACAAAGTGCAAACTGCACCTGTGCCAACCTCATGACTGGAAGCCAAACACTGCTGGGAGGAATAAAGTTCATTTCCTTCTGGCACCGGGGATCAGTGGCAGTGCCACATACTGTCAGAACGATATTAACTTGCAGATTAATCTCGCTATTTTACATGACTGGTTCCTTTTATCAGTGCCATGATAGATAGCATTAATTTATAATGGGGTCTACCTACAGTAGGTTTTGGTGTTTGGGTAGCAATAATAATGTTTCAGACTACATAATTCTTGATGTAAAAAACTGGAATATCTACAAAAGTTAAACACACATCTGACAAACTGAGTGTTACATTTCCATCATGCAATGCATCTGACTCAAACGAAAGTACGGAAATAGTTCAAACCATGCTAAACCTATTATGCAGGTTACTTAATAAAGAGAAAAAGAAAAGGAAAAAAGTTTATATCGGATTTCTCAGCCAAGTGATTTCCATCAATGCAGCTATTTTTAATTGTAAGTTGGCATGATAACGACCTTGTGTGGGAGCGCAGATGGCAGGTTTTTTCCCCCTCTTGTAGGAGTAATCGTGATACTAGAACTGAACACATGCTAAAAGTACTTGTAGTTCTGTTCTCTACGAAAAGGTTATGACTAAATTTCTCACTTATGTCACAGATTGTGGGAAAATGTACGTATGTGACTAGCTACCCGCTTTGCTCTATGAAGCCTTCAAATAAAAAAATCAGCTCCATATATACTGTGAATATCATTAAGTGTAATTCTTCTAAATCCTGTTCGTTCTGTTACAGATACAGTAATTCAGTCAGAAAATCCCATAAGCTAGTAAAATGAAATGATTCCCAATGGTATTATCATAAGGGAACGCCCAAAAGAAGGAAAAAAAAAAAAGGCCATTCCTATTCTTAAAAGGGGCTGTCTCATTTATATTATTGTCCCTGAGCTCAATTTGGTATAATAACTGAAAATAAAAAAACATAAAAAAAAAAGCTGATGTCATGTTGACAGGCAATTATTAAACTCAGTGGCTCTGACAGTCAGGGGTTCCCAACCTGTGGCTAGGGAGCCACATGTGGCTAGCAAAACCATGATGTGTGTCTTGTGAATGCCTGCCAGCTTCGTGCATTAGCACAAGGTCTAGCAAATAACTATGAGGAGCAGGTCTCCAGGTGGTGAATTTTGTGAGTAGCCCTGCTCAAAAGAGCAGATCTGAATGTGAATATTTTGGACTTGGGGGGTTAAAAGATAGTTTTCGTATGATAAGCTGGAGATTGGATGATGCGAAGTTGTGATCTGTCGGAGATGGTGCATCTTGGTATATACTGCATCGTGTGTGATTTCTGTGGAAAAGCTTTAGCTATTATTATACCAGTAATGGGGACTCTGTGGGTCGTTACTCTGATGGGGCGGGAGCTGGAAGTGGCTCTCGACTCTCTTAGACCTAATTGTGGCTCACAACTTGCCCTCAAAATTAAATGTGGCTCTCAAGATAAAAGATGGATGCTTAGAGGTGCTGAGCTCATCGATTGGCTGCCCTGTCACCTCATCAGCACCGCAGCCAACACCAGACACTAGGATAAGCGACGGAGACTCGTCGATGGACCCAGAGAGTACAGAGAGGTTTTTGTCTTGTTTTTTTAAAATACCAAACTGACTGCACACAGGACAAAACATAACGGAAAGAGGATAACCCTTTTAACTTCCAGTATTCTCTTTGTAGCAACAAAACATTACTATAATAAATTTTACTTATATAGTGCCAACATATTCCACAGCACTTTAAAATTAAGAGGGGGCATGTACACAATAAAGACATTACAGAGTAACACAAAATTCAACAGTTACAGCAGAAGTGAGGGTCCTGCTCACAAGTACATAATTTATAAGAAAATAGAGGTGGGGAACACAATATGTAAAAAGTGCTCGTCATGTATGGTCCAGCCAGCATTAGAATAAGAAGAGATTTTCAAACAAAGTTGCATGAATCGCTCATCAGCCAGTATCTAAGTACAGATATTGTATCAAATGTAAGCATGTTGAGACAGATGACTAGGAGGACCAGATTCTGAGGTAAAATTTAGAAAAGTAAAACAGTTAGATTAGTGAGGTAGCATAGTTAGCAAGGGAAAAAAAATACATTTTTTCATCCAGTTCAGCCTATATTCTCGTCAGAATAAATCCCCAGATCTACGTCCTTCTAAAGAATCTAATAACTGTAAGATACAATATTGTTATGCTCCAGGAAGACATCCAGGCCTCTCTTGAACCCTTCAACTGAGTTCGCCATCACCACCTCCTCAGGCAGGGAATTCCAGATTCTCACTGCCCTAACAGTAAAGAATCCTCTTATATGTTGGTGGAAAACCCTTCTCTCCTCCAGACGCAGAGTATGCCCCCTTGTGACCGTCACCTTCCTTGGTATAAACAGATCCTCTCAGATATATTTGCATTGTCCCCTTATATACTTATACATGGTTATTAGATCGCCCTCAGTCATCTTTTTTTTAGACTAAATATTCCTAATTTTTCTAGACTCTCTGGGTTTTCTAATTCCCCCATCCCCTTTATTAAATTTGTTGCTCTCCTTTGTACTCACTCTAGTTCCATTATATCCTTCCTGCCCAAAACTGTACACAGTACTCCATGTTCAGTCTAACCAGGGATTTGTACAGAGGCAGTATAATGCTCTCATCATGTGTATCCAGACCTCTTTTTAATGCACCCCATGATCCTGTTTGCCTTGGCAGCTGCTGCCTGGCACTGGCTGCTCCAGGTAAGTATCATTAACTAGGATCCCCAAGTCCTTCTCCATGTCAGATTTACCCAGAGGTTTCCCGTTCAGTGTGTAATGGTGATATTGATTCCTTCTTCCCATGTGTATAACCTTACATTTATCATTGTTAAACCGCATCTGCCTCCTTTCAGACCAAGTTTCCAATTTATCCAGATCAATCTGTAGCAGAATACTAGTTTCTTTTGCATTGACTGCTTCTTCCCGATTCTTACACTTTGGCTGGTCCGAAAAACAAAAGCAATTGTTCCCATCTACCTTCCGTGTCTCCTTTTCCTCATAGATTGTAAGCTTGCGAGCAGGGCCCTCATTACTCTTGGTATCTGTTTTGATCTATGTGTTTATTGATGTGCTGTAATGTCTATTGTCTATGCAAGTCCCCTCTAAAATTTAAAGTGCTGCTAAATATGTCGGCGCTATAGAAATAAAATTATTATTAGCTTCTACCAGATCGATAATAAATATGTTGAAGAGAATAGGTCCCAACACCTACTGTACCCCTGCGGTACCTAACTGGTCGCAGGTAAGGTGATGGTCAGTTTAGAAATATGTGTTTTTAGAGCACGCTTAAAAATAGGAGGGATAGGTATTAATTGAATTGTCTGGGATAGTGCATTCTTGAAAACTGGTGCAGCACAAGAAAAGTCTTGGAGACGTGGCGTGGGAAACCACCATGGTTACTTACCGGTAGCCGGTTTTTCCGGAACCCATGACAGCACACCTGAGAGAGGGATCCACCCCGCCAGGACAGGAACCTACTGAAACATAAGTGGCGGCACCTCTCCCCTGCTTCAGTTGGGTTACAGAGCAGTGAGAGGACTTCCCGGTTAGTCACATGTTTATCCGACACCACATCACACAAATACACCCTATTAACGTGCACATCCATATGGTGAAAAAGGGGGGGGAATATACGGTTGCTGTCATGGGTTCCGGAAAAACCGGCTACCGGTAAGTAACCATGGTGGTTTTCCCTTCACCCATGACAGCACACCTGAGAGATTTTTGGAGACTTCGAAACACCTTAGGGAGGGACCATCGCTTGCAGCACCCTTCTACCAAAGGTTAAGTCAGTAGATGAGGATAGATTTAATCTATAGTGCTTAAAAAAGGTTGAGGGTGAGGCCCAGGTAGCGGCCTTACAGATTTGCTCAATCGATACCTCTGCCATTTCAGCCCAGGAGGTCGCCACGGCTCTGGTGGAGTGAGCCTTGATGCCATCAGGAATCGGAATGCCACTAGCTGAGTAGGCTACACTAATGGCCTCCCTAATCCATCTGGCAATAGTCCCTTTTGATACTCCATAGCCCTTCCTGGCACCCTGGAAGGCTACAAATAGGGACTGGGACCTCCTCCACTGGCTAGTCACTGATATATAATCTAAGAGGGCTCTTTTAACATCTAGTTTGTGGAATTTCTCCTCTCCCGTATTTTTTGGATTCTCACAGAAGGAGGGGAGAACAATTTCCTGGCTACGGTGGAAATCAGATACAACTTTCGGTAAATAAGCAGGGTCTGTTGTTAGGACAACCCTGTCTTGGTACGCCTGGGTATAAGGTGGATTAACTGAGAGGGCCTGTAAGTCACTTACTCTACGGGCCGATGTAAGGGCCACTAAAATAATGGTCTTTAGAGTGAGATATTTTACTGGCAGTTGGTGAACTGGTTCAAATGGCTCTTTCGTGAGAGCTTCTAATATGAGGTTTAAATCCCACAGAGCTATTCTTGGTAGTGGAATTGGTCTAGACCTCTGGCAGGATTTAATAAATCTGGCTACCCATCTGTTTGCTGCTATGTGGCAGTTATATGGAGCGCCTAGTGCTGAAACCTGTACTTTAAAAGGTATTTACCGCTAGGCCCAGCTGCAGTCCTGCCTGGAAGAATTCTAAGATGACCTTGATCGGGGGTTTTTGGTCTAACTGCTTCCCCAGGAACTGCAGGAACTTGTTCCGTGTTCTACCGTATATGTTAGTTGTTACTGGCTTTCTACTTTTCATCAATGTAGCCACGAACCCAGGGGAGAACCCTCTTTCTTAAAAGTGACCTCTCAAATTCCACGCCGTCAGATGGAACCCCTTGACTTGCGTGTGGAATACTGGACCCTGAGCTAGCAGGTCTGGAATCTTAGGTAGGACCCACGGATCTGAGAGGGACATCATCTGCAGTAGCGAGAACCAGGGCCTTTTTGGCCAGAATGGGGCTATTAAGATCACCCTGGCCTGATCTTCTCTTATTTTCTTCACCACTGCTGGGATTAGTGCTACTGGAGGAAAGGCGTAACTAAGTTTGAAATTCCATGGAATTTGCAATGCGTCCACCGCCCATGGTTCTTCTTTTGCGTTCATTGAACAGAATCTCTTTACCTGCCTGTTGCTTTTGTTGGCAAAGAGGTCTATTAACGGCTCTCCCCAGAGTTGTACTATCTTCTGGAACACTAAGTGATTTAGGGCCCATTCTCCTTGCCTCAATGTGTTGCAGCTTAGGAAATCAGCTTGTATGTTCTCTACCCCTCTTTGTGTAGTGCAGATAGGGAGAGTAGATGTCGTTCTGCTCTGTGAAAAATTTCGTTGGCTTCGTTCATTAAGGAGTGTGACCTTGTCCCTCCCTGGTGGTTGATATACGCCACTGTCACTTTGTTGTCCAACATGATCCGGACATTGCGGCCTTCTAGGCTGGGAATAAATATCTTTAAAAGGTTTTGTTTACTGCCCGTAGTTCTTTTAGGTTGGAGGATGCGTTTTGTTCTTGGCGTTCCCAGGGTCCCTGGGCTGCCTGTCCCCTCAGCTGCGCCCCCCACCCCGAGGAACTTGCGTCTGTCAGGATCACATCAGACACTGGTCTGTGCCATAATGTTCCTGTTACCATGTTTGCCCTGTCTAACCACCATTTGAGAGAGCTTTTGACCTTTAAGGAAAGTTCCAGCCTTCCTTCCAAACGCCCTCTTAGCCATTTCTGTACCAATAGAATCTCTGCTTACAGTTGACGGGTATGAAATTATGCCCATCTGACCGCTGGAATACATGCTGTCAGGGTGCCCAGTGAGGACATTGCACCCCTCAGGGTCGTGTGAGGCTGGTCTATGGCTGCCAAAATCATATTCCTTACCTTTTCCACCTCGACCTCTGGCAACAGACAAGCTTGTTGCTCCGAGTCCAGGATGAACCCTAAAAATATTTGCCTCTTTAGGGGTTGTAGTCTTGACTTCTTGAGATTCACCATCCAGCCAAGTCTCTGTAGGGTATCTGTTAACCTTTCCACCTGTTCTGTGCAGTGATGTTCCGAGTTGCCCACTATAAGAAAATCGTCCAAGTAGGGTATTATAATTGTGTTGTGGACTCGGAGGAATGCTGTCATCTCCGCTACGACTTTCGTAAACACCCTTGGGGCTATGGATATGCCGAATGGAAGGGCTCTGAACTGAAAATGCCTGAGGTTGCCCTGGATGTAGAGAGCTACCCTTAAGTATTTTTGGTACTCTGGATGGATCGGGATGTGGTAATAGGCATCCTTTAGATCGACTACGGCCATAAAACAATTGTGGTGTAATAGCTTTATGGCCGAAGTTACTGACTCCATTTTGAAGGTCTGGTTTTCTATCCATTGATCGAGGCCTCTGAGGTTTATAATCGTCCTGAATGAGGATGGTCCGGTTTTTTTTTTTTATTAGGAAGAGGGGTGAGTAGAATCCCCTTCTCTCCTGTTCGCTTGGGACTTCGGTCAGAACGTGTTTGTCTAGCAGACTTAGGATTTCTGCCTCCAGGGCCAACTGCTCTTCTATCCCCTTCCTGACTGGGGTCACCACAAATGATGCTCTCGGCCGTTGAAAAAGGGATTTTGAGGTCTTTTCTTAAAATGTTTAAGATCCAGGTATTGGACGATATACTTTCCCAGGCCTGATAAAAGAGCATCAGCTTCTCCCCCTACCGGGATACCGGCGTCATTGTGGGGATTTTTTTTGCGGATGAGGCAGCTCCGCCAAACATCAATCCAGACTCCTTCTTCCTTTTTTCCTCCCATCTTTTCCGATCCCCTGGAGGACGGCCCCTGTTGAACTTTCCTCTCCGAAAGGGCGGCCTTCTTTGATCTCCTGGAAATCTGGGGAAGCCCTTCTTTCTATCACTTGCCTTTTCCAGGATGTCGTCCAAAATTTTCCCAAATAGAAATTGCCCATCACATGGAAGAGAGCACAATTTGGCTTTTGATTGTAGTCCTCCAGGACAGCCTTTAAGCCATAATGCACGCCTCGTGGCGTTTGATAATCCTGCCGCCCTCGTGGTCAGTCTCATGGAATCGGCAGAGGTGTCGGCCAAAAAAGCGGCTGCTCCATGTAGAAGAAGATACATATCTGCCAAAATTTTTTCTCTTGAAACTTTGGATACGACTTTTTCTTCCAGCTGCTGTAGCCAAATCATTAAGGATCGTGCTGTGCAGGTGCCAGCTATTGCCAGTTTCAGTCCCCCTGCCGCTGCTTCCCATGTATGTCTTAGGTAGGAGTCTGCTTTCTTATCTAGCGGGTCCCTCAGTACACCTGAATCTTCTAGGGGCAGGGCCGATTTTTTGGATGATCTGGACACTGCTGCATCAATCTTTGGGACCTTGTCCCATATTTCCATATCTTTAGGCTCAAAGGGATATCTCCTTTTTTAGGAGGAAGGAAGGCTTCCTGATCTTTCAGGCTTCTTCCATTGTCTTTCAATGAGTGCCTGGATTTTCTCATTGACTGGAAAGGTGCGCTTTTTCCTTTCCTGTAACCCCCCGAACATGACGTTTTCTAGGGACTTAGTCGTTTTCTCCTCCTGCAGGCCCATAGTTGTTCTAATGGCTTTAAGGAGAGCATCCGTATCCTCTACCGGAAAACACGGCTTGCCCCCCCCCCGTATCACTATCCGAGGAGGAGGAGGACATGGGTTCGGCCTGATACTCAGTCGAGGAGGAGTCTGATGAAGAACTAGGGGAGTCTCTTCTACTCTTTTTCTTTAATAACATTTTGAGTGAGCCTTCCACCTCAGATCTGATGACTAATCTGAGGTTAGTTGCCAGGCTCGGCACCTCCTCCACCATAGTCCGCTGGATACAGCTGGCGCAAAGGTCCTTTTGCCAATCTCTCGCTAGGGGGCTTTGACATCTCTATTATTTCTTTTGCTCCCTGCTTTTTTGCCTTTTCCCTAAGGAAAAAATAACACACAAGAAGGACCCTATTAGCAATGTCTAACATTCACGAAGATCACTCACCACCCATAAAGACGGGTACCGGACTCGGAGGCTGTGTTGAAGCATGTGGTCTGTACTCTCTCGATCTCGAGGAATCTCTCGATCTGTGGCTCGGGCGGCTGCTGCTTTTGCCGTTTGAACGGCTGCCATGCTTACGTGCCGAGGTCTGCGATGGGGGCAGAGACGGTGGAAACAGTGAACGCTCCTGCTGTGACCCCATTGTATCACTTGGCCACCCTGCTCCTCGTCCTCCTTTAAATAGGTACGTCCAGTGAGTGATCCATCTTCCCCCCCCCTGCGACGCCAGCCGCTGTCCATTCTTCTTACTGTGAGCGGCGTCGCACCAGGCGCCATCTTGCCGTCGCGTCTGTGACGTCAGCCGGCGCACTCCCAGGGTGCCCCGCGCCGTCAGACGCCGGAAACCGCCCCCGGCTCTCCCTGTCGCGTCCTGAGGGAGAAGGATCTGGCGCGCGCAAGGGGAGGGAGGCACAGAGGAGCGCCCCGTTACAGAGGCCGCCTAACTGCACCCGCACGAACCCGGGGCCTGCGCTTCCAGGCCACCAACGGCCAGCGCTGCAGGTAAGCTGACCTGCTCTTCCCACGCCGGGATGGCCCTGGGTCCATCTTCATCCATGACAGGCACCGCCGCTGTCAGACTGGGATCCCGTTCCAGAACAGGAACCCAACTGAAGCGGGGGAGAGGTGCCGCCCCTTATGTTTCAGTAGGTTCCTGTCCTCTCTCAGGTGTGCTGTCATGGGTGAAGGGAAAATTTGGATTATGGAGGATGTTTGTCTCAAATCAGTTGCAAAAATGATAGCACGCGTGAGGTAATAGTCTGAGATGAGGGATGAGATGACGAGGAGTGGTGCAGAATTGTGGAGAGCTTTGAAGGTGAGCAGGATAGGTTTATACTGTACTCTGTAGTGATGTACAACCAATGCAATGACAGGCACAGAGTAGAGACATGAAAGTAGCGGTCATAATGCATATTCCAGCCATGATTTCTTAATGGCTTTGCTAGGCCTTATTGTATACAGCTTCCTACATCTGGTGCACATGAAAATGAGAGCAATACTTAATAATTACAAGATTTTTCACAGAAACCCAGGATTTACCCTTTTGCACAGTCCCGGTAATAATTCCAGTGATGCCTGTAAGGGTCGTACAGGCCAAGGTGTAGTGCTGCGACCCTAGGTACTAGTGACACAGGTTCCTCCAAGAATGGGTATAATGTTAGTACATTCAAATGTTCTCCATTCTGGCCGCATACCTTCAGATGGTGCTGGAATCCCAATATATTGCAATCAAAAGGAAGAAAACAGTCGATTTTATAAAAATAAAACAGTCTTTACTAACGAAACTGACCTAAAGTATGTACAAGAGATAGGGGGCACAAAAATTATTCCCATCTTCTGTGCAATATAGAAGCACAATCAATGTCATCATATGTGGAGGCTCATTCCTTGCAAAGGACAATTGCTTAGTAATATGGAAAGTGGACTTGAATACTCTATTTCTACAAACTGTTCTTCTGAGTGCAGCTCTCTCCAATTATGTCTATGCCTTAGCTTGGCAACTAAGCTATTTCTTCACTAAAACTCTCAGTACTTGTTCCATGTTGCCTTCCCTTTAGATCCACTTCACCTGTGCCGTCTCAGGACTTTCGGTTACCTAGTTCATTGGGTTCCTGGCCTGGTCGTATCCACTGTAACTGAATTCTCTTTATTTGTCTATTCCAGAGTCCAGAGTGTTCCAGCCATATTACTCTTAATATGGCTGGTACAATACTGTCTTAACAATAACTGCCCTTCACAAGAAAACTGGCCAACTTGCTGGCTAGCTGCTCATTCCACCAACTGGGATGACTAGTTGCTAACACTTTCCTTCGCAATGGTATAAGTATAACCTACTACAGTTCCAAATGGGAGACACCGAAGTAAAATCAAAATAAAACAGCACATGACAATAATGCATATTATCACATCATATAAAAGTCAGCAGGAGGATGGAAGGGACAGACATCTTCTCAATCCCTTTATATGTCTACATACCAGTATGTCTACCACAAATGCGTCAATAATAGTGAGAAAGCAAAATGTCACTATTAGGCCTTTCAGAAAGTATATCAGATAGAAAATCTAAAATAAATACATTAGAAAATTAGGAGTGAGAGGCAATGAATATCACTTGGAGTCCATTGTGAGAAATGCACAATACAAATTGTTCTATAGTGAGTTAATAGGATCCACTATGTACACTATAGGATCCACTATGTACAAGTTTTATAAGAGAGGGTACAAAATGTAAGAGCAGCTGGTGTAGTAACCCTCATTCCATATGTCTTGCTGAATAACAGAGATTGTAAATGGATGCACTTGCAGACCTGCACAAACTCAGCATCGCATAGAGCCCCTAGTGAGACGTGTGGATTGAAGATTAACTTCTTAAAATTAAAAAAAAAAAAAAAAATACAGATACCTAGTTAGGTCCCAAGTAAATCAAAAGCACTATAAAGACCCTCCTACTATTTAAAACAACTTGCAAAAAAGGAGAACCGACGAAAACAGATAACACAAATTAGGTATACATGACTAAATAAGTGACTAAATTTGTAACCTTAAAGAATTAGGAGATAGTCACGCCCAAGACACTAGCTATGTCAATCATATCTCATTGGTTAATTCATTATAAATAGTTGACACACCTCAGACAGATGGTAAGTATTGTGAGCGCTATCTTATATAACCAAATCAGAATGGTGTCTGGATTATGATCCTGTGTAGTCCCTAGGTAACAAATAGAGGTATATTGCACAAGCCCAATGGCCTAGAAATGTTAAATGCACATGCCCTGAAATTTACCCATTCAGATTTGGCCAAACTTACAAATTTGGCCCTAAGCAGTTAAATAATATAAATATACCCTAAGGTATGCATATTGATACACAGGAACATTATCTTAAGTCATAACTGATAGTCCATAAAAGACATATGAATGATGTCTATAAGGTATTTATCGTTCATATTCTGATGTCCATCTCAATGCGTTGACCCCCTCTAATGACAGGGGTTTGTGGCACCCCTGAGGGTCCAGTCACCACAAAGATGCTGCATCTCACCCAGAGGTGTGGTATCCCACAACCAGGTAAGGTGGAGACACGCGATCACATTCCATCCCACATACACGTAGAATAGCAGAGCACCCTTTATGGCCCCTGCTTTGGAACACAAAGGGTGTTAGGAGATGGGCGGAACATAGTTTGAGAGAGGGAGAATTGTAGGTTACAAGGAAGTTAGGTCAGATTCCCTCAGAGGGAGGGAAGGAGAAGGACGTGTCTTATGCAGCTCCAGTCAGCAGGAGTTGCTGGACAGATTGGCTTTTACAGAAAGCTCCCTAAAAGGAAAGGTGGTTCTTCTGAGACACAGTTGGAGCATACTCCCGGTGGGGCTCATCCCACGCTGACAGACGTCAGGCGGGGAAGAAACTTGGTCACAAAGGGTCATGGCCCCTAGCCTAGTGAGCGTACTTCAGGGCGCTACTAGCAAGCCGATATCTGTGGTGACTTTATGGACCACAGCCCCTACCACAGTTATTCTTACCAGAAAGGCAGCTACATAGGATCACAGAAGTGAAGGGTACACGTTGTCTGACAGGATTCAAAGCTGCTGGCCTGGGACGTTAACTGTGAAGTGCTGGAAAGGAAGGAAAGTGGAAAGTAGAATATTGTGTGGACACGGCAAGGAAAGGGTACATACTGACAGGGAGTGCTGGAAGGGTGTACTTCATTTTGCCTGGAAGTTGGCTTGGACCCCTCACCTGGAGAACACAGCAGTAGGCACCTGTGTGCACCAGACTGTAAGTAAAGCCTTGGAACTGCATGCAACTGTGTTACCTTCTTTCTGCGTCACCAACCTGGCACTGCTACATCCTTCACTCCACACTACCTCACCATCTCTAAACTCATCTCAACTGCCCTGGGACTACAGCTCTGCCTGTGGAGAGCTTTACCAACTCTGCTGCATCTTACCATCTGTCCTGGAGGATCTGTATTGCAGCGCTGGTCACCCTGACCAGAATACCACAGGTGGCATTACGACTTATACGCAAACTTTATTCCTATTTCATTCCCTTAATATTACATGAACGCCTGGGGCCACGGACCGGGTTAATGCCACTGTGACACATCCCTTTAAGACAACCAGCCTGGTACCGAGTACCCCATGGCCCCTTGGGCGCCTCAGGTTCATCAGGGGAGCCGTGTAAAAGAAGACAATTTCTATGAGGGCATTATCCCAGATTAGAGTGATCAGCATGCTATGAACGATCAGTACATCATTAACATCATTCATATGTCTATTCTAGGCAATCAGTGCTGACGTTTGACCATGTTTGCATACCTTAGGGCAGGGGTCCCCAACCTGTAGCTCGGGAGCCACATGTGGCACGCAGGTCCGTGATGTGTGGCTCGCGACTGTCTGCCAGCTTGGTGCACTATCACCAGGTGTAGCCAACAGCTCTTAAAGTGCACCTGTCACCTATTTTGGCCGCTATAAGATGCGGCTGCTGTCTTTCAGGGCTTATCTACAGTATTCTATAATTCTTCATCTGCGCTAGCAGTGACGGACCCCCGGACGCTGCAGCCCGCGACCGAGGGTCCGTCACAGAATGATGGCACATCACTAGCGCATGCCAATTTATGGCATGCGCTAGCGATGCGCTCCTAACGGGAGTCAATGGCAGCATTAACGGATTGTGTTACATCGCGTTAAGCCGCGGTTTAACACAATCCGTTAAATGGACTGCATTAATGCAGTATGACCCCAGCCTTAGGGTATATTTTTACTGTGTATCTGTTTAGGTCCTTTGGGCATTTGTTAGTTTGGACAAGTCTAAATATGCAAGTCTGGAAAATCTGAATGCGTCAATTTCAGATGTAGCATCACACAATTCCAAAATTTATATGAAAAAAATATAGGTGGTGTGATATTTGTGACTAACCAGAATCTAACGTTCACGTTTCCAAAGCAGAATAGAATTTAATGCTGTGGGTATTGCCTTATGGTTGGCACCAGTTTTTCTTTTTTAAAGATATCGCAAATTCTTTTCCGGTAAAGAACAGAAGTTAATATTAATCACTGTATACCTGAAAGATGCCCTGAATCCAAATATATACATGGTCATTACCATTAGGCAAAAAGAAGAATGAAAAGACCGCAAATTTGGACTTTGACAAAGCGCTGTAATTAAATTTATCAATACGCTGTAAAGATTGTATATTAGAAATTGATTATAGGTTAATTTGTTCATCACACACAGAAGCAGCTGCCAGATTTATCTAGCTACAAGTCTTTTAAAAGTTGTAAAGATGTTTTGCAGAACTAAAAAAAGCAATAGTTCACAGAAGAAATTTAAAGCAAAACTCCATTTAAAATTGATTCACTCCATTATGTTCAGTGCAGAGCCCGAGGCACTACAGTAACCCTCCTTATGCCCACTCTTCTTCAAGACTGCGAGGACTCTCTGCAGAGAAAATGGAGGCAGACACGTCTTCACAGACTCCACAGACTTCTCTTCAGGACCACAACCTCTTCCGTCCGCTAGAAGAAAAGTGACACCTCTCACTGGTCTGCTCACGGAAGCTGGGAAGGTAAGTTTTTTCAGGAGATTCTGTGTTTGGCTCGTCGAAGACCATTCGGAAGGCCACCAGGAAGGCCTGTAGGTCCGAAGTGATACGTGATCTCCCATAGGGGAACTAGCCAGGTCAGGGCATCTCCTGTTAGGAAGGACATTAGGAATCCCACCTTAGCCTGATAAGAGGAAAATTTAAAAAGAACCTAACCACAACAGCATGATCAGGCATATGTAATGTAAGCACCCAATTCTACCGAACACCTGGGTCCACAATTGGTGCCAGTGGGTGACACCACTGCCTCTTCAGTTGTGCTAGTTGCTTGCCAATCCCCTGTCCATGACACTGGCGCAGATGCCTCCTGCCCTACACCTGTCCTTGCACATTCTGACATACCATCATAAGGTGCTTCCAAATCCTTGTCCCAGCACAGCGTTCAGCTGTCCCTATCCTCGGCCATGGAACGGAAAAGAAAGTCTCCAGCCACCCACTCACAGGTTCAAATACTAAATGGGCATATTTGCAGGCTGCTTGCCGTGGAAATGCTGCACGGAAGACTTCCGCCGACTCATTGCGGCAGCAGTCCCTTGGTACTCATTCCCCAGCTGACACTATTTCTTTTCGTGTGGTGTCCCTGGCTTGTACCAGCACATGTCCAGGAACATCATCTGTGTCATTACCAATGACCTTACTGGACATTGTGGAGGTTGGCATGGCACATGTGCTACTGACACCGAAGATTGCTGGCTCCACTTCTACCAGGATTTCCTCCAACACCAGTTCCTGCACCCCTTCCTGCTCCTCCTCATTCTCCATCTCCAATGTGTTAGCTCCCAGCATGTCATCCACATGAGCTGGAATCTGGAAGCTCTGCCGCACTGCCTAACGAAGCGGAAACAGACAAATTAGCTTCAGCAGAGCTTAAGAGAAACCGCACAGTGCGGCAGTTATTGAAAGGAGTAACAGACCAGACATATCTGTGGCTCTCATCAATGATCCTTCAACCAGGCATGGTCGAGTGTGATAATTGCCGTAACCTGGTGGCAGTTGTGAAGCTTGGCAAGCTCACACAAGTACCATGCATGGACCACGTGCAAAACCCGGTGGTTCAGCGGTTTCTGAAAACCTACCCAGATTTGCCAGAGCTTCTGGGTCAAGGTATGCCGCGTCAGCTACTTCCACTGCGGCAGTGCTGTAATAGCGCATGCAAGTGACAGCTCACCAACTAGTGTGCAACGTGACCACGAGCTGAAACTCCACACTGCACATGCTGGCAAGGTATTGTGAGCAGCAGAGGCCAGTTCTTGAATGTCGGCTCTAACACGCCCGTCAGTATTCTGGTTAGCCTCCGCAAATAACAACTGAAGAGTGGCCATGGTTGTCTGACATTTGTGCGGTTCTCTAAGACTTGAGGATCTCAAAAGATGGTTAGGGGCGATGACGCCATCATCAGCGCTGCAACAATCTTGCTTCTGTGCCCACTTAAACAGTCACTGCTCACAAATAAGCATGAAGCTTTTCATGCAGACCAGGTTAAGATGACGGAAGACTGACAGGGAGACTATGCAGCCAAGCCTCATCTCACCTGCTTAGCGTGAATCGAGTAACAATAAGAAGGTGGAGGAGGAACAGGAGCTGGTTGCTAGTGCAATAGAGGCTAGTACCCACACAAGTTTCATCCTGTCTCTCCTACGTGGATGGGCTGCAAAGAGAGAGAGGAGGCAGAGAAGGAGGTGGAGGAGATGGAGAGTTGTCATCATGGTGGAGACAGGGAAGTGTTCAATGTAGAGAGCTTGGCAGATATGGCCAACTTTATGTACAGCTGCATTTCCCGTGATCCTTCAATTATGTTCATCTTGGCCAAAAAAAAAAGTACTGGTTGTTCATTCTGCTAGACCCACACAACACGGAGAACCTTGCATCCCTCCTTCCTGAGGCGGAGAGGTCTACTAAAATGGTACTATAACAGAAGGCCACTGTGGAAAATATGTTGAAAAAAATCCCATCAGATATTTTTGGCACTTCTTTCTTCCGTCATAAAATTACACTGAATTTTATTTTTTTTATGTACATTTCAATTTTGGTTTAAATAAATTGTTTTTTTAATCTCCTTTTTAAGTTTTCCTTATATACAAGTTGTGGTGTAGTAACCACTGTGTCCGCTAGGGGGCGATGTGTGGATGTCCCAGGAGAAAGGATGAATGGCAGAATACTGAATGGCCATTATGTATCTCAAGGTGGGTGGCTTTGAGATGGATACTTATGTGTTGATCAGCAGTGATACTGCTGAGGTGCTGCTTTAATGTGACAGGGAGAAGTCTCCAGGTAACTAGGGAGATGGGTGGGCCAGTTACCTACAAACCCACCCAGGGGGTGTGTTTAAAGAACACTGTTGTAAAGAGTGTGTAAGTGCTTGAAGGACCTGTGATGAGGTCAGTCATGTGACCCGGTGGGCGTGGCTATGAACCATATAATGTGGCCAGGGTAGGTCACATGTGGTGAATGCAGGTACCTGATTGGTCCGTTTGGAAGGTCTCGTGTGGCTACCTTCCTGACAGCATGTGGACGCTGTGTTTAATGGCTGCAAGTGCCTGAGAGTTCCCTGGAGGGAATTAATGTCTGCAGTATGGAGAAGCAGCCATGAGAACCCTGACGGGGCGAGAACTGTGAGGCTGAAAAGCCTGTGTTTTGGACATTGCTAACAGTGAAGCTCTGTCATGGACGCTATGCCGTTTATATGATCTTTATGTTGCTGGTCATGGTTTATGATGCCTAATAAACCACATGGACTGTTATGATTTTATGGAAAACCTGTGCCGGATCTGATTTTGTGGCTGCTGATCGAGTATCCCCTAACTGAATAACAGCGCTACCTCACAAAGTCATCACAAAGAAAAGAATGTTTCTTAACTTTTTTTTTTTAATTCCAATTTCTTGTCGATTTTGAATGTTTTATTGTCAGTCTTTAAAGTGGAGTAAAAGTGTGACACCATTGTTCTCAGCAGCGATCTGCTGAGTCAGAGATGCTTCTAGCGGTCTTTCCCATGCTATGCTTCCAGTCGGCATTTTTCCATCCATTTCAACATTTTCACTGCCCCTCACACCTCCAGGCCCCTTGAAGAAGGCGGGTCCGAAACGCGCATCAGGGCGGACGCGCTATCCAGACACTGGAGTACCTCCTGACCACCACTGCCGGTAATTATCATAGAATGGGCTTTGTTCCCTGTGTATATAGCGGACACTTTTTGGCGGTAATATAGGTAGTGCAATAGGTGACCAGTCAGGATGTGTGGCTGCATTAATGCATTACCCCATAAACGTTTACTGTCATGTAGAGGCAATGTATGCTAATTATAGTAGCCATTTTTTAGTGGTGGATGCTTAATATAATAGACATCTATAATGTGGTCTCTTTACATTATGTAGTATGTGAGGATATGGTATACAACCTCAGTGGTGAAATCTGAGATAATTAATTTTGGTATATGGTAATTGTAATGTTATTATTAATTATTGATTTATTTTGTTCTCTTTGAGGTTGACCTACTACTTTGAATAAATTGCCATATTTAGATAGCTATACAATTGGAGACATATAGCAGCTCGTATTCTCCATGTGCTGGATGCGTGCGTCTTTTTTGTGTGTGTAATCACAATATAGATATGTGTATGTCTATTTCCCCTTAGTCCTCTAATTGGTGATGTGTAGTATTTTATATATGGTTCTAAAAATAAAGTCTTTTTCATATTAGTAAAAGAGCCTTCTAATCATCTTTTTCTTTGTGGCTATCCCTCACACCTCCTTGTAGGGTCTGCCAGAAAAATGTCAGATTTCCCATTGACTCCCTCCCATTATACTGTTACTCGAAACGAGCATCCGAGCATTAGGAATTGCTCGGTTCGCATAACGAGCATCTGAGCATTTTAGTACTCGCTCATCACTAGCAAGTATCAATTTTCAGCTGGTTCGCTTCGACTGCCAACCAACGTCTAAAACAATTCAAAACATCGGCCATATGGGTTGGATTTTTCTTCATGAATCTGCAGAAATCTGATGTGTATCAGGCCTTTGAGGACCGATTATCCGTTCAACCGATGATGACCAATCATTTGTCAGCCTATCTTCATCTAATGCACATGCGGAGTCTTAAAAGATTTGTTATTTTCATGGTAAGAAAAGGACGTATTCTGGAGAAGATATAATCAGTTTCAGAATATGAAACATTCTATATTCGCCTCTGCTCTTTAACAAGCTGTAAGACCTTTAGCCAAATATAGAAAAAATAGCAGGATGAAACACTGACACATAACACAATTCCACTATGTAAGACCATTTAGTTCACAGTGAAAGGCTACTCCACGGGGTTAGAGAATTTTGCATTTACATAGCATTGACAGATTGTCCTGAGGCAAGCACAAATATGTGAGCAATAGAGAAAGTAGGAAAAACAGACAAAACGAATTGGACAAGAGATGAAGTTACGGTGAAGTAAAATAGAAGTGCGAGACTCATGCTTGTTATATTTTGCATCTAATTCTTGGTTTCATACACAATTAATATCATTTTAGTAGCCACAACAAATATTGTAATAAATGGATGGCTGGAACTGGATATTCTCTTAAGGGTATGTGCACATGATCAGTAAATGCTGCGGATTGGATGCTGATTACTTGTGCAGCTGTTAAAGCTTTATGGATGGAATTTCTAGAAATCCCATGACTACTATGCGCCCACAGACGCCTGCAGATCTCCCATGGAGACTGACATGCGGCGCGTCTTTCCAGGCTGCAGCATGTGAATACGCATCTCCGCAAGAGAAATTTTATCAGTGGAATGTATTGGATTCGGCAAAGCGCTTTGGACACAGTGAAACTGCGCTGCGTCCAATGCGCTGATAGTTCCGGATTGTGGGCAACAGGCCTCAGGGTTTTGCAAGAACCTGTACTCCAGAAGGATATGGTCTTACTAAAGTTGGAGAGCGGAAAGCTTTGATATATATGATGTTTTCTAGCATTTTAGCAAAGTATGATATGTTTTGCAAAATCTTACAGATGTAGTGGAGGAAAAAAAAAGTCAAGAATTAAATTTTAACCTTTCTAAAAATAAAAACATCTGTAGTTTTACCATATCATACTGCTAATGAAAATCTAATAACCTAAAAGAAAATACAACCTACAAAGATTAATGCAGTAAAGGACTTCGACATGATACTTTTCTGTCACATCAGTCCTAAAATAGGGGGTACAGCACAATCCGGATGTAAACAGTCACCACGCTTACCCATCTTACTCACGTTGGACAGAAATCCTTTCTGTCTACAACACTCTCCCTCTATATCTGATGACTCTCAGCCAGCTTTTTGTCTTAATTGCAAAACCATCATGTCACTTTTTCCTCTACTTGCCATTTTTCCTAAATTTGCTCTAAACAATATTATTTCAGCCCTGGTAATGTGAAACTTTAAAAGCCGCTATGGTAAGACCAAAGCTGAAAATTACAATATTTCAATTTATTGTTTTTTATGCAACTGTAAAAAAATTCTTAATATACTTAAGTTTTCAAATTATCATTGAGTGCACACACAAACAAAAGGTCAACATTTCCATTTTTAAGAATTTATTTGCCAACATTGCTAATTAGAATAATTTTATTACCACTAGGTAGTGTCTGAGCTATATCTGATTTTCACTAATTGAACTCGGACCCATTATATAGTCTATGTTGCTCTTCACATGTATGCCAATGCACGTCTACAGCTGTCCAGTGAAAAAAAAAAAAAGAAAAATAACATACGGTATATATTTTTTAATAATAAAAATAATATTTTTATTATTAGACAGCACTTTTTTTTTTTTTTGGGGGGGGGTATTGTCTCATCCAAAAAAGTCCACACTATCAAAATATAACATTAACTAAGCCATGTGCACTGCAGCATATACTAATGTAGATGGCAGAAAATAAAAATCGGTCAGGCATGGTACTGTAGAGGAGAAGACATACAATGTACCGTATGTAGTGCGCAGACGTATAATGTGAATTCTACACTTAGATTAGCTTGATTACAATGCAAAGAGGGGTCTGTCAGGCTCTTACAGGAAAGTGAGGGAGGGGACTGCAGCACTGAGGAGAAGCAAAGTGCTGCCAGCTTTGTGAAGCTGGATTCACAGAGGGGCAGATAGAGATAGAAAAAGATATAAAGGTAAAAGAAAAAAAAAACTTCACGGTGCACATAGTCTGTACATTAACAATAAGTAAGCATTTACTGGGCTTTGTGAATAATAAATTGATTGTGAGAAAACCTTTATTCTTCCCTTTAGAAAAACCTCAGTGGAACATGACATCGAAGCTCCCAGAAAAGGTGAGAGTTTGATCAATGTTCTGCACATCTATCAGGAAACTGCAGACTGAAGGAATTAAGTAATATCATTCATAACATAAGCTGGCACTTTGGGAGCATATATTGATTTTATAACTGCTCAGTGAACCAGAACCTGGGAACACAATATCCAGCCAATATAGAACAAATCCTCACTTGCAGCTGAAAGCTCATTTGCTACAGAAATCAAAGTGAGATCATTATTACTTGCATGAAAAACATTGCCGGGCTTTCTTCATTGTAGACTCCAAACTATATGGGCACTGCAAATTGTTCTTGACCTGATCATAAATCTAACATTAGAAATTGTAAAAGTGTGAGCTTATTCACTACATAGGCTTCAAAAGACAATGATGCAAACTAGAACCACCATAGTAAGAAATAGTGATAAACAGATGCTGAACCAAAAAAAATCTAGGCCCTGTATGCAATTTGAGAGTTTTTTTTTTTCTTTTTACTTTCAGTAAAACTGCATAATATTTGACAGTCAAAAAAACAAAAACAAGAAAACACTGCAGCCGCAATGTATAAATACAGTCTAAAAGTCCAACAACATTAGCAATCAAGGGAGAGGAGTATCTTTTTTTAAAATGTTACAAATTTAGGATAGCAGTGAGGACAAAATATGTGGTAGTCTTACCAGTCCCACAATGGGAAGATATGGTGGTGGACTTGAAACTACAAACCTTGACTTACGGGAGAAATACAGTTCTAAAAGTGAATGCATTCGATGTTTTACATGCATATTTATGTGAATGACATGTATAGAGGGTCACCGTGAATTAATGACATTGTTTTGCCATCTTTAGTGTATACTGCATTTTGATGCTTTATTGTATCTTTTCTTTAAATCACATCATAGTCTTGGTTTGGTACTTTTTCCATGGAAGGGAAAAAAAAACAATAGTAAAAAAAAAAAAATAAAAAAAAAAATCTGCAAGTAATATAAGAAGTAAATTAAGATTTAGACACTTTCTCTCCAGACTAGGACTACATACTGGTTTAGGCCTCTTTCAGACTTTTTTAATTTTTCATGTGAGCAGGTTTTATCATCAGTGATTTTCACATATGAAAAAATGTAAAATAAATACATAGCAAAGCTTCTCCAATACAGCGCAAGGTTAATAACAGACAGCACACAGACTGTACGCTGATGCCATCCATGTGCTTTCCATAAATTTCAAGGAACCATAGACTTGCTTACTTGTTTTGGTGTTTTCATCCATGACTTACCGTATATACTCGAGTATAAGCCGACCCGCGTATAAGCCGACCCCCTTAATTTTGCCACAAAAAACTGGGAAAACTTATTGACTCGAGTATAAGCCTAGGGTGGGAAATGCTCCAGAGATTATTCCACCATATGGTGTCCCCAGAAGACGCTCCATATTGTTCCCCCATATTCTGCCCCCATAAGAAGCTCCATAGATTATTCCCCCATATGCTGCCCCCATAAGAAGCTCCATAGATTGTTCCCCCATATACTGCCCCCATAAGAAGCTCCATAGATTATTCCCCCATATGCTGCCCCCATAAGAAGCTCCATAGATTGTTCCCCCATATACTGCCCCCATAAGAAGCTCCTTAGATTATTCCCCCATGTGCTGCCGCTGCTGCTGCATGTAAAAATAAAAAAAAATGACATACTAACCTCTCCGTCGCTGGGTGTCAGATACTCACCTGTCCTGCGTCCATGGCTGCTCACCACTATCTGCCACGTCATCGGTCAGTGACGTTCAGACTGCAGGGGGCGCGGCACGCACTAATCACGTCACCGCGCCCTCTGCTGTCTGAAGTCACTGACCGATGACAGACAGCAGCAAGCAGCCATGGACGCAGGACAGGTGAGTATCGCTATACTTACCCGTCCTGACGCTGTCGCTTGAGTCCCCAGCTTCTACGCGCTCTCTCTTCCTGCATTCAGCGGTCATGTGATACCGCTCATTATATTCATGAGTTTTAATGAGCGGTACCACGTGACCGCTGAAGGCAGGAAGAGAGAGCGCGGAGAAGCTGGGGGCTCAAGAGACAGCGTCAGGACAGGTAAGTATGACCTGACCCCCCGACCCCCCGATGTATATGACTCGAATATAAGCCGAGAGGGGGACTTTCAGCCCAAAAAAATGGGCTGAAAATCTCGGCTTATATTCGAGTATATACGGTATATAAAAAAATGAACAAGTCACGGTGAATAGGGAGAGATTAATAGAACCATAGATTATGATGGGCGCGTGTTCTCTCCAGGAAAACCATGGACAGAACACGTGCGTGGAAAACTACCACCTCCATGAAGCCTTAATTATATAAAGACATTCATAATGCACATTTACAAAAACAATGTAGAATAAATATCAATTGCACACTCCTTTTGAATGCAAACAAGATTACATTTATTAAAAGTTCAAAACATAGGAGCAACCTTTGAATGTCAATGCGTCAATGCAACCACCCGGAAATATGTGAAATACAGGCTTTGCACATTTATCAACTTACTGTTGAGAGTCAGATTTCTGCGTTTACTCAGCAGGGATCCAGATCCTCACATTCTGCACTCTCCTCCTATTTTTCCACTGCAGAGGAGATTGCAGAGGAGATTGCCTTGCAGCAAATCTCTCCTAAGCTAAGTACTTCTGTCCTCTTACTGGGCATGCTCATGGGACGATCTCCCATTGGAGATCGGGAGTCATGTGCACAGGTCCCGCTCCAGTTCTCATTGGTCCCTCTCAGAGATCTGGAAGCGTGCAGAAGGTCCCGGCTGCTATAAAAGGCGCGCATGGCTGTTCCGCCATGCGCTAGTATAGACTTACTTGCTGCTGTGTGTATGAGGACGGATGCATGATTCTGGTGACTGACTCATTTGAAACCCCTTCCCTCTGATATTACGCATGTGGATAGGGACTGAGTTAGAATCAGCGCCAGCACTCCTCTGCTGCAACATCCACAGCTGCTAGCATCCGACATTGCGCTTGCGCCTTGCCTTTGTCGTTTAGCTGCAGTGTCCACGCCGCGCTGCAGTAGCAGCCTTCTTTGCGTTCGCAGTTGCAACGCCGCGCACACGGTAGGTCTAGACGGACGTAGTGTCGCCGTCTTGGGCTACTCCTGTGACCGTATACCGTGTGTGCGCTTTTTACTGAGTACTGTGACTACAACAGGCTCAGTCATTTGTGTTTGTACTTTTTGGCATCTCTGTGAGTTAACTGAGATTGCTCTGCGCACCTGGGTGAAGTTTAACCGTGTGCATTTCCGCCATATTGCTCCTGCCACCACTTAGCAGCAGTTATATCACCTACTGCACGGTGGACCCCGAGCGGCGAACGCACTTTATTATTTTTATTTAGTGCATTCCGAAGTTCCTAACATTATACTAGCGCCAGGGTCTGGCTAGTGATGGCAGAACAGCGGCAATTCTTAGGCTGGAGTCACACTACAGCGAGATACGGCTGAGTTTCACAGGTTAAAACCAAGCTCTGGCGCCGCCACTCCAGAGCGGAGCGTGCAGCTCCATGTATTGCTGTGCGGCTGCACGCTGCGCTCCGGAGTGCCGGCGCCAGAGCTTGGTTTTAACCTGCGAGACTTGGCCGTATCTCGCTGTGTGTGATCCCGGCCTTACAGTGTATTCGGCAGCTTGAGGGCCGGCTGGCCACTCGAGAGGGCTCTCTCAGCTGCACAATCCACCGAAGCTGCTGTAAAGGCAATCACAGACACAGTTTCCCGTATGTCCACGTCCTCCCCCGCGCCGACAGTTACCCAACTCCCGTTGCCCGATAAATTTTCTGGTGATGGCGCCTCCTGTAGGGGTTTCATCAGCCACTGCTCCATTCAGCTGAAGTTACTGGCTGCGCGATTCCCTACAGAACGGGCCAAGGTGGGGTTTATTGTCTCCCTGCTGTCGGGCAAAGCGTTGGAGTGGGCTACGCCACTATGGGAGCGTGGTGACCCAGAGGTCCGGACCGCTGCTCACTTTCTAACAGCTATTAAGCAGGTCTTCCTCGGTCCACGGGTCACGCACGATACCTCTCTTCAGCTTCTTGCTTTGACTCAGGGTGCACTCTCGGTTAGTCAGTATGCCGTCCGTTTTCGGACACTGGCTTCCGAGTTGGAGTGGTCCGATAAAGCCCTCATCCCTGTGTTTTGGAGAGGTTTGCCGGAGCATGTTAAAGATGCTCTCTCCACTAGAGAGGTTCCTGCCAGTTTGGAAGAGCTGATTGCCATTTCCACCCGCATTGACCTCTGTTTTTCGGAGCGCGGTATGGAGCGTGCTCAATCCAAACGGAAGGTTACTCCGGCTCCCAATTTTTTTGAGCCTTTGGAACTCTCCGAGCCAGAGGTTCCACCTCCAGAGCCCATGGAGGTGTCTCCCGCCATTCTTCAGGCGTGTCCGGCACAAGACTCCAGTCGCTGTCATATTTGTCAACACGCGGTGTCTCAGAACAACAGTGCCCCGCAACGGCCAAATTCTGTACCGCCAGGTAAGGCCCTTGCTCCTCCCCACCTTCAGCCGAAGGTTCTTGCCTGGGCACACACGTCCAGGAGGGGTGGTCACTGTGGCTATATGCAGACCACAAAACTCCTGGCAGGGTCTTACTGGTGGCCGCACAGGGCTCGGGATGTTAAAAATATATTCGGGCCTGCGCCTTTTGTGCTCGGAATAGCCTCCTTAAGCGAAGAGCGAAGACGCCTGCCGACACACGGTGGCGTTCCACTTTAACTTCAGCTCCCGTTGTCTCCAACGGGTCCCTTCTCAAACCTGGCGATCTTGCCACCCCTGAGGCCTTCCACATGTCCCGGGTCTCTCTGTCATCTACCGGGACATGAGACTTGCCTGCGGACGAGTCTGAAGCCTATACCTCTTACGGGCACAAGTTGGTGGATCGTAAGGCTCAGGGGGGGGGGGGGGGGTAATGTTAGGAGTCGGATTTCTGCATTTACTCAGCAGGGATCCAGATCCTCACATTCTGCACTCTCCTCCTATTTTTCCACTGCAGAGGAGATGGCAGGAGATTGCCTTGCAGCAAATTTCTCCTGAGGCTAAGTCCTTCTGTCCTCTTACTGGGCATGCTGATGGGATGATCTCCCATTGGAGATCGGGAGTCATGTGCACAGGTCCCGCTCCAGTTCTCATTGGTCCATCTCAGAGATCTGGAAGCGTGCAGAAGGTCCCGGCTGCTATAAAAGGCGCACATGGCTGTTCCGCCATGCGCTAGTATAGACTTACTTGCTGCTGTGTGTATGAGGACGGATGCATGATTCTGGTGACTGACTCATTTGAAACCCCTTCCCTCTGATATTACACATGTGGATAGGGACTGAGTTAGAATCAGCGCCAGCGCTGCAACATCCACAGCTGCTAGTGTCAGACATTGTGCTTGCGCCTTGCCTTTGTCATTTAGCGGCAGTGTCCACGCCGTGCTGCAGTAGCAGCCTCCTTTGCGTTCGCAGTTGCAAACAGTAGGTCTAGATGGATGTAGTGCCGCCGTCTTGGGCTACTCCTGTGACCGTATACCGTGTGTGCATTTTTTACTGAGTACTGTGACTACAACAGGCTCAGTCATTTGTGTTTGTACTTTTTGGCATCTCTGTGATTTAACTGAGATTGCTCTGCGCACCTGGGTGAAGTTTAACCTTTTGTGCATTTCCGCCATATTGCTCCTGCCACCACTTAGCAGCGGTTATATCACCTACTGCACGGTTGACCCCGAGCGGCGAACGCACTTTATTATTATGTTTATTTAGTGCTTTCTGCCGTTCCTAACACTTACTCAAGGATATCTCTTGAACAATACCTTCCAGACTTAAATTGCATGTCCAGGGAAGAGAAATCCCTTTCTAGAAGAGAATACCTACTGAGTGCAACTGTCGTGAAAAAGGCTTATTTGGCCGAAACGTGTTGACATTCAAAGGTTGCTCCTATGTTTTGAACTTTAATAAAAGTAATCTTGTTTGCATTCAAAAGGAGTGTGCCATTGATATTTATTCTACATGGTCTACGAGGGATCTCACCAATGCCCTCAATTGGCACCTCCGTTAGTGAAACTCAGAGTGCACGCCGATATCTAATTTTCATTTACAAAAAACAAAACATCTCAATGAACAAAAGAAAACTCATCTCCAAACATCTGTCACATAAGTATACCATGTGAGAAGAAAAAGTGTACGCAAAACAATTCCTGCATGTGTAAAACGTTCTCAAAAATGGCATATCTGTGCCATACACATTTCTATCAGGTCCTATATGAGGCTCATCAGTTTTCTCCAGAGCAAGAACAAGTTTTCCCTTATACACAGAAGAGGTGAGAACTATTAGATCAGCGGGGCTCTGAATGCTGAGACTCCCAACAGAACGGGGCACTTGTAGCAGCGGTTGTGCATGCAGTATGTGCTGCTGCTACATTGATTCTCTAAGGCTAGTTTCACACTTGCTTTTTTTTGCAGCGCGTTTTTCCCGCAAAAAAACGCATTAAAAAAACGCATACAAATGCATACAAACGCTGCGTTTTTTTCCAGCATTTTAATGCGCATGCAGGAAAAAAACGCAGCGTTTTTGCGCGTTTGTATGCGTTTTTTGTGCGTTTGCGTTTTTTTACAGATTTTGGAAAAACCCCACAAAAAAGAAAAAACAACCATTCAACAACACACAAGACCAATGGGACTTCATTGTGGGTGTGGTATGTTAATATATATACACCCTGTCTACAGTATTCTTCACATTTGCTTGATTCTTCTCGTGACCATGGATCTGCGCTGGAAGAGTTTTCACTTCAACTTGGATTTGGACATCGCGATGGCTCAGGCGTATGCAGTTGCTTGCCATGAACAAAGGAAGAGAGAGAGGCAGCGAAGACGGCGGCGTATGTGGATACATCCGATTGTTGAACTCCGGGAGAGCCGTGGGGCATACCATACCCTCTACAGCGAGCTCCAGTCAAACCCGGAGAAATTTACAGATTATATCCGGATGTCCCACGAAAGTTTCATGGATTTGCTTGCTCGTGTCCAACAATCCATCCGGAGACAGGACACACAGCTCCGTCGTGCGATTCCTCCTGAGGAACGGCTACTGGTGACATTACGGTATGTTTTAAAAACAAAGGGGTGTGGTCTGATGTTTTTTTTTGTAAATTTAGTATTCAAAACCTTGGGTAATTAGTTTTCGTGAATGTACTAATATTTTTTTTATAGTTTTTAAAAATAATATACATAAATATTAATTTTACTTCTTTGTCTGTTCACAGATTCCTGGCGACTGGAGAAACCCTATCCTCACTACACTTCCAGTACCGTATTGGAATCTCTACCTTGTCTGGAATTGTTGCTGACACCTGCCGGGCTCTCTGGAATGTTCTTTGCCCAGAATTTATGCCCCTGCCCACCGCTGAAAAGTGGATGGAAATTGCTGACAAATTCTGGACAGTATGCAATTTTCCCAACTGTTTGGGAGCTGTTGATGGGAAACACATACGGATCATCAAACCCCAAAGAACGGGATCTGAGTACTATAATTACAAAAAGTACTTTTCAATAGTACTCATTGCAATTGCGGATGCCGGATGTATGTTTGTAGCAGTGGACATTGGAGCATTTGGCCGTGGTAATGACTCGCAGGCTTTTAAAAACTCAGACATGGGCCGGAGGTTGTATGGCAACCAATTTAATTTCCCTATGCCACGGCCTCTTCCTCACACCGAAGCTCCGCCACTGCCCTTTGTAATGGTTGGCGATGAGGCTTTTCAAATGTGCGGAAACTTACTGAAACCCTACTCCAGCCGGGACTTGGACCACACCAAAAAAATTTTTAATTACAGGCTGACCAGGGCCAGAAGAACTGTCGAGTGTGCTTTTGGGATTCTTGTTTCCAGATGGCGAATTCTGGGCACGGCCATTAATCTTAAACTTGAAACAGTCGATGAGGTGGTGAAGGCCTGTGTGGTTCTACATAACTTTGTGATGGCTAAAGAGCACCCGACCTTTGAACTGGACGATGATGCTCCTAACCCATTGCCTGAATTCACTCAGCACACTCTCAGGTCATCCGTTGAAGTTGGCCAAATGAGGGACAAATTTGCGGCCTACTTTATTTCTGATGTAGGACGGGTGCACTGGCAAGATGAAATGGTGTAATGTTGTTGTTTATGGTAATAAAAATCCTTATTTGATACCATTACTGAGTGCACTATATTTTTTAAACTCCGATTAATTAAAAAACTTCCCATATATAACTGAATTTTATTATGTTCACACACCTGGGCAGGTAAATACACATACGAGTTAAAATGCAGCATTGCTAGTCTGCGTTAAATATATTGGAATGAGCAAAGCTGCAGGCCATGAATCAGGAAACCATTTTTTTTCAAGATAAAATTGTGCAAATAGTTTAAAACAAAGTATGTGATTTTCTCAAAACACAACACTCAAAACCCAACCCCAATGAAAGTCCATGGGGAATACAAGTCAGCATTGAGTGGATGAATGTAATCTGCTCCATTAAAAGTTATTACACTAGGCCTTTGAATGACTATACTAGGCCGTGGTATTTCAAATATGAGTATACTAGGCCTTGGGGCTAGTAGTATAGTAATATGTGAAATACCACGGCCTAGTATAGTCATACCAAGGCCTACTGTAATAACTCGATTTTTAACAACTAGCATCTTGTTTCACCAAAAACAAACTGGTGAAACTAGAAAGAAACTTATTTTTTAGACAAGTTTCAACAGTTTGTTTTTCATGAAACCAGATTCTATTTTGTAAAACTAGAGTTATTACACTAGGCCTTGGAATGACTATACTAGGCCGTGGTATTTCAAATATGAGTATACTAGGCCTTGGGGCTAGTAGTATATGTGAAATACCACGGCCTAGTATAGTCATACCAAGGCCTACTGTAATAACTCGATTTTTAACAACTAGCATCTTGTTTCACCAAAAACAAACTGGTGAAACTAGAAAGAAACTTATTTTTTAGACAAGTTTCAACAGTTTGTTTTTCATGAAACCAGATTCTATTTTGTAAAACTAGAGTTATTACACTAGGCCTTGGAATGACTATACTAGGCCGTGGTATTTCAAATATGAGTATACTAGGCCTTGGGGCTAGTAGTATATGTGAAATACCACGGCCTAGTATAGTCATACCAAGGCCTACTGTAATAACTCGATTTTTAACAACTAGCATCTTGTTTCACCAAAAACAAACTGGTGAAACTAGAAAGAAACTTATTTTTTAGACAAGTTTCAACAGTTTGTTTTTCATGAAACCAGATTCTATTTTGTAAAACTAGAGTTATTACACTAGGCCTTTGAATGACTATACTAGTCCATGTTATTTCACATATGACTATACTAGCCCTTGGGTTGGTTTTTAACATGTATTTACCCATCAGTGTGTGTGAGCGGCGCAAACAACATTAATGAAACTTATTAATGGTGAACCACAAATGTAAATTTATTTTTTATCACAAAAAAAAAATTTAAAAATTATTTTTTACGGCGTTTGGGGGCAGATGGTTTCAATTTGGGGGTGTGCAGGGAATATGCAACACTTGCAGTTGAAGACGGTGTTTGAGGGGAAGGGGCAACAAAACTTGTGGGGGAAGGTAGTCCAGTTAAGGGAATTAAACTTGGAACACTTGTAGGAGAGGAAATCTGTTCAGTTACATTAGTTGTAATGGCATGTCGCCGTAGGCTTGTGTGCCTGGACCGACTTTGGCCCAATGCCCGCCTTGATTGATTTCGCCTTGAAGTAGGGGCAAATATGGAATGTAGGTCCCCCGTCTGCTGGTATGGCTGCTGCTGCTGAGGTGGCGGCTGCTGCTGCAGAGGTTGCGGCTGCTGCTGAGGTGGCGGCTGCTGCTGAGGTGGCGGCTGCTGCTGAGGTGGCAGCTGCTGCTGAGGTGGTTGCTGCTGCTGAGGTGGTTGCTGCTGCTGCTGAGGTGGCGGCTGCTGCTGAGGTGGTTGCTGCTGCTGCTGAGGTGGCGGCTGCTGCTGAGGTGGCTGCTGCTGCTGAGGTGGCGTCTGCTGAGTTGGCTGCTGCTGCTGAGGTGGCTGATGCTGCTCTTCTTGGTCAGTGCTCGTCCTTGCAGGAGGACTGGTGGCGGCAGTGATGGCCCAGGTTTGCAGAGTGGTGGTGGCAGGGCTACTACATGTTGTTGTAGCGGCAGGGCTGTTCCATGTTTGCCTAGTGGTGGCTGAGCTCCACGCATGCATGGGATTGGCGGTGGTGCTCCAGACAGGAGCAGCGCTTGCCATGGTGGTGTCGGTGAAGTGACCAGCTGCACTCAGACTTGTGGTGGTGTAACGGTGGGTGTCCAGCCTTTGAAGAGAGGTGTCCGTGCAGTGGTATGCAGCACAAGTCGGTAGTGAGGTGAAGCGAGTCAATGGTGGCACAGGTGGAAAGGACACCACTGACTGCTGACCGTACCGATTATGCTGCATAGCCTGCAAGAAAGCATTGTTGCAGGCCTGCAGCACATTCAGCTGTTGATCAGGACTAAGGTGTTCCGCCATGCCCTTTTCAATCTTACTAAAAAAATGGTGTGCTGGTCTGTTGAGGTCGGCCTCCAGACGGTCAAGGCGCTGTTCTACAGAATTGAAGCGGTGTTCAAAGTGGTTAAAACCACGTTCCATCAGTGCAAAACCGCTTTCAACTCTGTCGGACAGTGACTTGAGGCTGGAATTAAATGTCTCGCTCAAATGCATAAACTCGGGCAAGACATTCCTGTCCAAGGCCCTCTGCCGCTGGCGGGTAGTGCCCGCATAACCAGTGGCAGAGACCTGGGACAGGGGAACACCTGATGGCCCAGCTTCCTGGTCACCAGCTGTGTGTGTGTGGGACCTGCAAGGTGCTTCCTGGCTGTCGGATGGCTGGGACGGGTCAGAGGACGTCCGACGAAGGACCGCTCCAGGGCCAGGTTGCAGGGTGCTGCTCCAGGTGCTGTGGAAGAAAGGAAAATCATTACTACCATGCCTTTACAAGAAGCATCAGCTGTGGATTAGAAAAACACAGATTAATAAAAATAAAAACCCAAAATGTATAATACTTACGATCTTGTGGCAAGGACCGGTCTTAGGAACTGCAACGCGTGATAGTGACGGTATCTAGTTCTGGTCCTTGACGCAGATCCACTGCGAACCTGGCCCTCAGCACGAACATCACTGTTGAAGCGGTCCTTGATCGAACGCCAACGTGTTCGGACTTTGTCCACTGTTGATAAAAAAAAACAGTGCCGTCAAGTACAACACTCACTGCTTCACAATTTAGCAATACAATACTCAAAGCAGTCACTGTACACCCCGATGACACTGTTGGGTTTCCTGCTAGAATACACCTAGCACGAAACCCAACAGTGCCGTCAAGGACAACAGTCACTGCGGCACAATGTAGCAATACAATACTCAAAGCAGTCACTGTAGACCACGATGACACTGTTGGGTTTCCTGCTAGAATACGCCTAGCACGAAACCCAACAGTGCCGTCAAGGACAACAGTCACTGCGGCACAATGTAGCAATACAATACTCAAAGCAGTCACTGTAGACCACGATGACACTGTTGGGTTTCCTGCTAGAATACGCCTAGCACGAAACCCAACAGTGCCGTCAAGGACAACAGTCACTGCGGCACAATGTAGCAATACAATACTCAAAGCAGTCACTGTAGACCACGATGACACTGTTGGGTTTCCTGCTCGAATACGCCTAGCACGAAACCCAACAGTGCCGTCAAGGACAACAGTCACTGCGGCACAATGTAGCAATACAATACTCAAAGCAGTCACTGTAGACCACGATGACACTGTTGGGTTTCCTGCTAGAATACGCCTAGCACGAAACCCAACAGTGCCGTCAAGGACAACAGTCACTGCGGCACAATGTAGCAATACAATACTCAAAGCAGTCACTGTAGACCACGATGACACTGTTGGGTTTCCTGCTAGAATACGCCTAGCACGAAACCCAACAGTGCCGTCAAGGACAACAGTCACTGCGGCACAATGTAGCAATACAATACTCAAAGCAGTCACTGTAGACCCCGATGACACTGTTGGGTTTCCTGCTCGAATACGCCTAGCACGAAACCCAACAGTGCCGTCAAGGACAACAGTCACTGCGGCACAATGTAGCAATACAATACTCAAAGCAGTCACTGTAGACCACGATGACACTGTTGGGTTTCCTGCTAGAATACGCCTAGCACGAAACCCAACAGTGCCGTCAAGGACAACAGTCACTGCGGCACAATACAGAGCAGGGAAATACTCACTAAACGCCTTTTTGGCGGATGCTGTGGCGCTGTCCCAGCCATCCATCAACGCTGCGGCCACCTCATTCCATAGCCGCCGTGTCACCACATTGTCCTTGTACAGCCGGTCACGGCTGTCCCACAACGGCGAACGCTCCTGGACCAGGCTGATGAGCTGCTCATTATCCAGGTAGACGTCTTCATCCCGTTGTGGAACCTAGACAAAACACATTCATTAGAATAATCAAATTTAAATTGACTAAAAAGTTACAAAAAAAGAAAAAAAAAAAAGAGTAAAAATAGAAGATAAAAAAAAAAAAAAAACATTACAAATCATTTGATACTTACATTACGTATCACCACCGGGACTTGGCTTCGCTGCTCCTGCTGTTCGCCCTCACTATTCCCGTCCGCAGATGATGATGACGATGTCTGAAAATTGAAAAAAACGTAAGAGATTTGGAGAAGCAGCAGATATACTTACCAGATGCACGAAAATAATCACCTCACGGTCTGCTTGCGCCAATTCCTGCCGCGATGGGGAATACTCCGATTCTGAAGACATACTGCATGTAAAAATAATAAAAATCATTAGTACATACATAATTTAAAAGGACAGGCATATAATGTAATATACTCACATTCTTCGCTGATATAATGTGTTCTTGGTTGAATGTCTGCTCTTCAATCTGTCTAGTGTAGTAGTGGCAGAGTTTTGGCAGGCACCTCCTTTATATAGCCTTTTTTTTTTGGACTTTAGAAGATTCTAACTAGGATAAAAAGTGGACACCACCCAAAAAACGCTGCGCTAAAAAAGCGCATACCTGCGCATGCCAGTGCGCACGTATGCGCATCCATAGGCTATAATGGCCATTTTTAGCGCAAAACGTGCGCATACGTGCGCATGCGATTTTTTCAAGGGCCAAAAAATGCAACATGCAGCGTCTGGAAAATACCAACGCACACCCCAAAAAAACGCAGCGCATGAAAATCGCATACATGCGCTTACAAGTGCGCAGGTATGCGCACCCATGTTAAATATAGGGGAAAAATCGCATGCGCACGTATGCGTTTTTTTCCAGCGCTAAAAAACGCAAATGTGAAACCAGCCTAAGCGACTGCTGAAAATAACAGAGTGCTGTACTTGGCTCCATGGCAATATCATAGAACGTGAACTGAGCAGGGGTGTAACCACCACTTCATTCTAAAGAAGAAAAAACTGACAAATCGGTAGGTAGAATTTGCCAAAATTCAATGCAAATTATGATAAACACAATTTTTTTTTTGGAGATATTATTTAGAGAACCATAAGTAAATAGGCTGACATTCTGCCATATAGAAAAATAAAACCTTCCGGTAATTTCATATTACATACCGCCTCTTCACATTCAAATCATATGGTGACATGGGTAGCGCAACACCAAAATTGCAGCGACACATTGCAACATTGATATAATATTTCCTTTGATGCCTTACCGACACCTACGGCACAAAGTTACATATTTCCAAATGTGTGGGACTTTCTATTGCTGTTTGCAAGTAACACCAACCCGCTTCATTGGTTTGAATGCATGTTGCACACGACATGCAACTTGTCTGCAACCTACTTTATTATTATTACTTACAACATTTGTGTACCTTGTCTATGACTTGCCATTTTGCAGCTATTTTACAGCTATGATTATGATATTGCTGTACATAACACAGCCAAGTTGAACATTTCTTTAGAAAATACCTACTTGAGGATGGTGGTGGCTATGGCCAGGAAAGAGTTTGCTCATTTCAACTGTTTTATGTGTAGAAGCATGCCCTCCAGGATTTGCAAAAACAGAATGGTATGCCAGAATGCTGACTGATTTGCAATGTCACAACCTGCTTGATGTCGTAACTGCATATGTTGGAGATTCTGTATGAGCAGTGTAAAGTGATCAAGGACTATATAATGCTGCAGCATAGTTTACTACTTTGAGATACTTTGAGATTGACAGTCGATGATAACCCTTTCCTGTGTCACCAACTGAAGTACTTCAAAAGAGGCTACAAAATTTGTTATCTGGGACAACTGCAGCAACACCTATGTCATTCCCATCAACTTTATCTTTGGAAAAATATTCACAAAGATGCAACACAGGATTGAGGAAGAACAGCAACTTGTAAACATTCATTTGAGCATTGGGCTGTTAGGTACCCTGAAGGTATATGCAGCAGAATCTGGAGGGGGAAAAGCAGCAGTAGCAAATGGATGTGGGGCGGAGGGGGAGAAGCAGCAGCAGGTGCATGTGGAAGGTGATATTCCCTTATTCCAGGCACAGGACAAGGCTGACAGAGAAAAAGTGATAATGATATTGGGTATGATGACTATGTGTTGTTGTAGCACAGTGTAAGTTGTATGCTGAAATACTTCCAGGATGAAAGGTATACTGTTACCATCAAACAAAGAGACTATCGTATATCTATGCCTTTACACCATCTCTATAAAAGAAAATGGGGGAATGCATCCAGGCTTCCAAAAGGGAGTCCAAATTCTTGTGTTCCCTGCTCGGCAAAGCTTCTGTCAAGAGGACTTGTGTTGAACACACTGCTATAGAAGAAATGGCCGGAGCTGAGCCTCCGGGCAGTCGGCCCCGTCGGCGTTGAGGGAGCGGCGTTCAAAACGGGTGAGGCCTCCAGACCGGCTCTCACCCGATTTGGCTCCCCGGGCCTTGTGCCGCCGCAGGAGCCCCTCCCGGGACCCTCCAGGCCGGGCGCCATGCAATCCCCGCACGTGCCCCGCTCTGGGAGGAATCCACAGGCTCGGTGAGGCCCCGCGGCGGTGTCTAGTCCTCCGTTTCGCTCTCTGGAGGGGGAGGAGCAGCCACGTGCCAGGCGGCACATTTTACCTGCCTCATCGGGGGCCACGGCGGTAGCATCCCTGCCGCGCGGCCTGCTCCCTCCTCCAGGCCCCGGGCGTTCATCGGCAGAACTGCGGCCTGTCAGTAGGCAGGGCTCTCGTCACCATCCCCCAGTGGTGGGGGGGGCATCAGTTCCTGTGAGGGGCCGCGGCAGCGGAGGGCCCGCAGCGCAGCCTGCTTTGTCAGCCGGAACTAGGTGTGTTAGTCCCCATAGCAGTGTGTCAGCGGCCTGCAGCACTGCAGGGCTTGTGCCGTCGATTCCCACGAACGGAGGCAGTGGGTTCTTTCCGGGCATCCAGGAAGCACCACGGGGGGCCATTGATGTCTCCACACAAAATAACGGTACATTACCAGGAGCTCTCAGCGTGACGACCCGGACAGCTTCGTTATCCGGGGTCCAGCAATCGGGATCCCCCCGGGGTTCAGGCCTCACACCCCTGTTCTGTGGGGAGTCTCAGAGGTCAGCAGCAAGCCGGCGGGACCTTCATCGTCAGGCGGGACGGCGACGATGCATCCGCGGATCCAGGTTTTCCGGCTGGAGGGCACACAGCCCCCTCGCAGCCTGGTGAGTATGCTTCTGTGTCCACTGTGTATCATCCATTTTTGTCATCATTGGAAGGGGGGGTCCGTTGGCTGGATCTCTCGGTGTTGGAGGGGGGAGGGTCGGCGTTGAGTGGGGTAGCCGCGGTCGGGGGAGTTAATGATGTGCTTGCGGATGTGCGCAATTTGCTTTCACTCTTGGAGTGGGGTTTGGTCGCACAGTCTCCGTTAGCAGCTTGGGTTGGGTCGAGGGTCGGGTACCTACTTCGCAGAGCAGACCAGAGCCGGCCGAGCGCGCCGGTGAGCCGGTGTCGGTGCAAACTTAAAAGGAGGAGTGTCGTGTGCATTTGAACGACAGGGTGCATGGGGAGGTGTATGTCTGCTTTGAAGGCCCGCTGGGGGCTCATTTAAAGAAGGAAGTGAAAGAGCGCATTTGGAAGGATGAGTACGTGGAAATATTTTCCTTGTTGCCTCTCAAGAAATTTAATCTGGATAAGAGTAAGAAAGAGGCTAGCAAGAAGGAGGAGGAAGAAAAACGCAGGTGGCGCTTAATCCCTCAGACGTTTATCAACTGGCAGCAGGCCTTTGCCATTTTGGCAAGCGTCATTGGGGAAAAAGCCCCTGACAATTGCTCTGCCCTGTTTTGTTACCTGGATGCTATAGGGGAAGCTTACAGAGTGTATGGGGGTCAGGCGGGGCTGAGGTACAATGAGCAATTTCGGCAGAGGAAGGCTGTCCGTACTGCTATCTGTTGGGACCAGAAGGACATTGGCCTGTGGATGCGTGTTATAGCACAAAATAAGTTTGGGAGCTCCTTTCATGGGGGGCTGGGAGCACCAGCCAAAGTAGCAGTAACTTCAGCGGCACAAGCGGAAGCGGGCAAGGGCAAACAGCAAGTCACAAATTGGGTGTGTGCTGGCAGTTTAACGACGGCCAGTGTAAGTTTGGGGCAAATTGCAAATTCAAGCATCTCTGCTCCAACTGCAACGCGCTTCACAAGGAGCGTCCGAGTGTTTCAAAAAAGAGAAGCCCAGAGCCCGGAGTAGTAATTCACAAGGGGGAGACTCCAGTGAATCTGGAAAAGATGGACCCTTCTCCAAATAGATATACGGACAGGGATAAAGCAGCATTGCTTTATGCGGGTTTTAAGGAGGGTTTTGTTATCCCTCATCCCCCGTTCGTCATTCCGCTAGTTTTGAAGAATTTGCGTTTGGCTCTGTTGCATACCGCGGTCATTTCAGAGAAACTTGAAAAGGAAGTTTCGTTGGGCCACATGGCTGGCCCCTTTGTTTCTCCCCCGTTTTCGGACTTGGTGGTTTCCCGTTTGGGAGTTGTTCCGAAAAAGGAGCCGAATAAGTTTCAGCTTATTCAGCACTTGTCTTACCCACGTGGGAGGTCGGTTAACGACGGTATTGATCCAGAGATCTGTTTGGTGGTTTACTCATCCTTCGATGAGGCAGCACGGTGGGTGTGGAAGTGCGGTCGGGGGGGCCCTCATGGCTAAGACTGATGTCGAATCCGCATTTTGTCTTTTACCAGTCCACCTGGATAGCATGGAGCTGCTGGGTTGCTATTGGGAAGGCATGTTTTTCGTGGACAGGTGTTTACCCATGGGATGTTCGTTGTCCTGCGCGTATTTTGAAGCCTTCAGTTCTTTTCTTGAGTGGGTTGTGCGTGATGTTTCCGGTTTCGAATCGGTCACTCACTACTTTGATGATTTTTTGTGCGTTGGCCCTGCGGATTCATTGCGTGGTCACAGGATCTTGAAAGCCATTGAGTGGGTGGCTGAGCGTTTTGGAGTCCCACTGGCGCCCGGTAAAACGGAGGGCCCTAGTACGTGCCTGCGTTTCTTTGGGATTGTCATTGAGTTCAGGCTGCCTGAGGACAAGGTAATGGATCTGCAGGCGGAAGTGGTTCGGGCGCGCCGTTTGAAGAAAGTTTCGCTGCGTGATCTCCAGTCGCTGTTGGGGAAGCTAAACTTTGCATGTCGAGTTATGCCGATGGGGCGGGTTTTTTCACGTAGGCTGGCAAGCGCTACTGCGGGGATTCGAGCCCTTCATCATTTCATCAGATTGTCGTCGGAACTCAAGGCAGATTTGGCGGTTTGGGAGTCTTTTTTGGAGGGGTATAATGACAGCTCGTTGGTGATGGCTGAGGTTGTTGGTAACGACGCGGGTTTTCACCTCTTCAGAAGCAGGGGCGATTTGAGGCGGCCAGTATCTTTTAATTTATTGGAGCAGTTGGGCATCATTTTGGAATCGGTATGTTCTTCGCGTTACGAGGTTTCGTTGTTTCATCTAGCTTTTTCGTTTGCATTTTTGGGGCTTTACGCGTGGGAGAGCTTGTTTCCTCCAGCAAATAGTAGTTAGGCGGGTTATTGGCTAGAGATGTCATATTGACCTTGCGAGGCGTTGAATTTTGGCTGCGGCGGTCCAAGACGGATCAGTCGGGAAAAGGCCGAGTGGTGTTGGGCAGCGTGCCCGGTTCCTTAATGTGCCCCGTTCAGTGCTTACAGCGTTTTTGGGAGCTTCGTCGCAGCTTGAACGGCTCTCTGTTGTGTCATGTTGATGGTGGTAGTCTGTTCGGCGCCGTTTTCAAGAAATCCATTAGGTTGTTGGGCCTGGACGACTCCCGCTTTGCTCCTCATTTTATCAGGATAGGGGCAGCAACGGAAGCAGCAGCTGGGGGTTTGGGTCCGGCTTCTATACAGCGCATTGGTGGTTGGAAGTCCAATCGGTACTGCAGTTACATTAGGCCTTAATTTTGCTGTCATCTAGTGCAATCTTTCATTTAATGGTACAATCTCTGCTCCTGCTGCAATCCCTGTTTGCTGTCATCTAGTGCAACCTTTCATTTAACGGTATATAACAGTGCCTACTAAATGTTTTCTAAATTCATTTGTTGCATTGAACTCAATACTTACTGCTGTATAGCCATCTTGGGGCCAGTAGAGATGTTATCAGGTGTAAGGTGCTACTAGCATATGGATGTAGCCAGGCCCTGTGCCTTTGATTTGTCTAACATCCCCTGGTGTGCTAGGCAATTGGTAATTTATCCCAAATCAGTTCCCACAATCCATCTCACCTGATCCTCTACTTAGCCCTATATATTCAGATGCCTTCTAGGGGGGCACGTGTGCGGGTCAGGCACACGTGTCTCCCTGCAGCAAAAGTATAGCGAAAATGCAGTTATTACTACGGCAGTTAGTCTTGGCAGGAGTCAGGACCCCACACTATCTACCTGTCTCTTTTGGGTATGTCTGCTGAGTAAGCCATTCTTATTACTTGGACCTAGCTTATTTCTTCACCATGTTTACATATGCCCTCACAGTGTTGTTTGCTCCTTTAGTCCTCATTCTCCTTCGCTATCCCCAAACCCCAGCAGCCTCTAACCAAATAATCATCTCCCCTTCCCTCCCCACCTGACCTCCTTTGCTGAACTGCTCCTCAACCTCAAATCTGTCCGAATGAAACATAAAACAAGCTGCCCACTCTCCTTCTCCCATCTGCTCTCCCTTTCTCTGCTTCTCCTCACTGCTGGCGACATATCTCTCAATCCCGGACCCCCACAGCTCTCACCCCCCACTACTTCCCCTTCCTACCGCTCCCTATCTAATAAGAACTACCACAATCTTTCCAACTTAAAACCTGTGCCATTGACACCCAACCCCCTGCTCCCTCTCTCGGGTGCACATTGGAATGCCCGCTCCATATGCAATAAGCTCCATGTGATTCATGACCTCTTTCTCTCTCACAATCTTGCCTTCCTCGGCCTCACAGAAACATGGCTGACACCCTCTGACACCGCCTCCCCTGCTGCGCTGTGTTACGGCGGCCTCCACTTTACCCACACTCCTTGCCCTGGCAACAGACACGGTGGAGGAGTGGGTCTTCTCCTTTCTTCCAACTGCACCTTCAACCCAATCTCACCTCTTCCCTCCCTAATCCTTCCCTCTTTTGAAGTCCACTCTGTCCTCATCTACTCTCCCTCCAACCACCAAGTGGCCGTCATATACCGACCTCCAGGCCCGACCACTGCCTTCATTGACCAATTCTCTACCTGGTTTCTTCATTTTCTTTCAACTGACACCCCCACTATCATCATGGGTGACTTCAACATCCCCACTGATACCCTTCAGTCAGCAGCCTCCAAACTCCTGTCCCTTACTTCATCCTTTGGACTTACTCAGTGGTCCTCCTCAGCCACCCACACAGATGGACACACATTAGACCTGGTCTTCACCCATCTCTACTCTCTTTCTAACTTCACCAACTCCCCTCTCCCTCTATCTGACCATCATCTACTCACTTTCTCATCCCTGTCCTCCTCACCTGGCACCCATGTCCAGCAACACGCACACCCCCGCAGAAACCTTGCACACCTAGACATCCACCCCCTCTTACTCTATTCTACCACTGGCATCCATATCCTCACTCCATGACACAGACAGTGCCACTGCTTTCTACAATGCCACTCTCGCATCAGCTATTGACACGGTTGCCCCTCTTGTTCATGGTAGAATGCGACGTATCAACAGACAACCCTGGCACAATAACACCACTAAAAAGCTCCGGCAAGTGTCCAGGACTGCAGAGCGGTGCTGGAAGAAAACAAATTCGCAAGATGACCACCACATTCAAACAGGCAACACTCGACTTCAAATCTGCCCTCACCTCTGCTAAACAGGCCTAGTTCACAACCCTCATATCTTCCCTATCTTAGAACCCAAAACAGTTATTCAAAACTTTTAACTCCCTCCTCCACCCACCACTGCCTCCTCCAACCTCCCTCATCTCTGCCGAGGACTTTGCCACACATTTCAAAAACAAGATTGACCAAACAAGGCAAGTCTTCATCACTCAACCACCACAACCCCTTTGTATACCAGACCAATGCCCAAACCCCATAACTTCACTCTCCAACATCAGTGAAGGGGAGCTTAATCGCCTCTTTTCCAAATCGCACCTCACAACCTGTGCACTTGACCCCATCCCATCCCACTTCCTCTCCAACCTCACCACCACACTTATCCCATCCCTAACCCACCTCTTCAACCTATCACTAACGTCCGGTACCTTCACTTCTGCTTTCAAGCATGCCACAATCACGCCTATCCTTAAAAAGCCAACCCTGGACCCAACCACTATGTCCAGCTATCGCCCAATATCATTGCTTCCATTCGCTTCCAAACTCCTGGAACAGCATGTGTTATGAATGAGTCACCGAGGAGGAAAAAACAAACAGCAAGCTAAGCCCAGAAAACCGGAGAGGTTGGTAACTAGCGGATTGCAGACCCCTGTTCCTATCCCCACAACTAGCAGTAGCCGTGGAGCGTGCCTACGGTGGTCCTATATGCCTCGTCACGGCCGGAGAACTAAATAAGCCTAAAGAAAGGGAAAATCTAAACTGCCCCAGAGCAGACCCCAAAGCAATAGACAGCCCCCAACATGTATTGTCGGTGAAACAAGATGAAAACACAAACACAGATAGAAAGATAGGCTGAGCAAATGATGGGGCCCTCACTAACTAGAAAGGACAGGAAAGAAAAGCTGCTGTCTGCAGTCACGCAAAAAACCCTGCCAACACGTCTGATAGAAAAAGGCCCTGAAGTCGCTAGACTTCAATTCCCTATATCAGCACTCAGGTATATTCTGAAGACAGAGCAAAAGAGGTAAACTGATCAGAGACAAAATGGGGATTCAGCCCAGTCCCAGCCAGGGCTGACTGAACACAAAAACGAAGCAAACCAGACGAAAATTCATATGAACAATTGCAGAGAAAACTTAGCTTTAAGAAGGCAGGAACCAAACTGGAAACCAGAAGCCACAGTCAGGAGAAATCACCAGCAAGAAACTAGGGAGTCGGCTGCCTTAAATCCAATCAGAAATTCCTGATGTCCAATCACAGTCCTCTTCCTCAGGTGGCCCGCTGCCTCCTTCTCTCACCACTACTGGTGATATCACCTCAACCAACACCGGAACTGCTGCAACCCACCAACCTACTGTCTCCTTCCCCACCATCCTGTAGCATGTAAGCCTGAAAGGGCAGGGTCCTCTCCCCTCTGTATCAGTCTGTCATTGTTAGTTTGTTTACTGTAAGTGATAACTGTAATTTGTATGTAACCCCGTCTCATGTACAGCACCATGGAATCAATGGTGCTATATAAATAAATAATAATTTTGGGGGTTGGCTCGGGGAGAGCATGGGGGGGTGGAGAGAGAGTTACGTTCACTAGTATTTCAGGTATGTTTATGATTTTAGCAATGCCTTTTTGTTTCAGGTGTCGAGCCTTTGCTGGTTTGCATTTTTGGTCATTCCTTTGTTTATTGGGGAGCATTGCGAGCCGATATCAGGAACGAAGGCAGACAGCTGGGCTTCCCCAGGACCATGGCGTTGGTGCGGTGGCTTGGTTTCAGGAGAATGGAGTGGAGAAGGGTTCTACAGGAAATACATGACTGCGCCCAGTTGGACCGTGCACCGGACATTCTTATTCTTCACGTTGGGGGCAACGATCTGGCGGTCCAACCCTTTCGTGAACTGATAAAGGACATTAAGCAGGATTGTTTGCGGTTGTGGTTGTTGTACCAGGGGGTTACTATCGTCTGGTCTGATATTGTTCCATGCAGGCGATGGCCTTCTATGAGGTCCTTGGCAAAGGTAAATAAGGCCAGGATCAAAGTCAACAAGGCGGTGTCTCCTTTTGTTGTTAGGAATGGGGGAGTGGCTGCGCGACATTTTGACCTGGAAAAGGGCGAGGGCGATTTTTGGCTGGCCGACGGGGTCCATTTAAACGGTGTTGGTTCCGACATTTGGGCTCTCGGTCTTCAGGAGGGCATAGAGAAGGCCATAGCATGGCGGGTTGAGGGGGGATTCAGGCCATTGAGGTGTTCAGGGGCCCTTGTTGTGACGGTTCGGAGGAGGGGGGAGTCCTTGAAGTCGGTTGGAAATTGCTTTTGGAGACTCAGTGTTTAGGGTCTCCTCCATTAAAAAGGTATGTTGGTGGTGATCTGGTGAAAGGTGGATGGGGAGTTTCCGACAGAAGTGGGCGGATCCCCAAGTAGCTTAGTGGACAATATATCTCGGTGTGTTGGTGCTCCTGAGCCTGTGGGGTAACGGCAGTGAGTAATATGATGGGTTTTGTTCACAGCATTTTCGGGCTACTTCACCTAGATCTTGTGGCTTCAAGGACTCCTCCTCAGTGTTCAAGTTTATTGTATTTATGTCATTCATAATACATTGTCTACTGTTTGTTGTTTAATAAAAAGCTGCTGTGGCCATAAATATACAGAGTCTATAGTATACTTGATATGATAAATCAAATGTTTTATTTGCTGTTGTACCAGCCAGACACAATGGCTGAACAGACACGTTCATTCATACATGGACTGTGTCTTCTCTATGGCAGAAAGAAAACCCTTTCTACATCAGAAATGAAACTATAGAAAGTGGATTTCTGGATAAGCAGATTGGACCTTGATATCTTCATCAAGCTCAGAAAACCTTGTATTTGTTAAAATAAAATAGGCATCCATCACTGCCGACCTTTAATCACTTCTGGCTGATGCCAAAGCCTATATAGCTATATCATTCGACTGTCCGCTGTATAATACAGTAATGCTGCTGTCAGTGCATTTCTCCAACGCCTTGCCAGGCATCTCCTCCCTGTTCATCATGCCATCTATATTGTGCTATATAAAGCTGCTACTAAACAGCCATGCCAGTAAAAACATCTCCTGCCTGCTTATGTGTTATAGGGCTACTGTCACGTGTACTTGTCCTGTGTGACATGACCCGCAGGTCGGTAACTGAAACATCAAGACAAAAGGGGAACACCAGGGAAACAGTTACAATGGTGGGTCCTGCAATAGGGAACGGGGACGTGGAGACCTCCTGAACTCCCCTGAGGCAGTGTCCCTGAACACTCCTAACGTTCCCTATACAGGCTCTTCACCTGTCACCGACCAAATACCTGAATTACTCACTAGCCCTGCACCTATCCGTTACTTTGGAAATGGATAGTGCGGACACTGGTCCCACCGCTGCACTAATACACACAAACGAAAAATACACCAAACCGGGGAAAACAAAACATTTATCTTTCTCTGCTACAGTCATCGGGCAGCAGAGGTCATCACCGGATTAGCTTTCAGCAGTGGCTCGACACCTAAAAGCCAGCTGCTACCTTCACCATCTTTCTCTGCTGCAAATACCGGGCAGCAGAGTTCAGCACCAGATCAGCTTTCAGCAGTGGCTAAACACCTCAGAGCCAGCTGCTAACTTCACTGTGGTTGGAATCCACCAAGGACCTGCTATTACCACTCAGCTGATACACCAGGTGACCTTACATAGCAAAGGAGGAGTGGTCACCATCAGCAGAGAAACCAAAGACATGTAATAACCCCAGTGACCACCGGGGGCAAAAGGTAAAGCAAAGAAAACTATCAGACATCTAATAACACCTGTGGCCACCGGGGGGCAAAAACCCATATTAAGGCCCCAAAGGCCTGAAAGGAAAAAAAAAAGGTTTAAATGAGGGAATCCAGAATCTGACACAGATCCAAGAATTGGACTGTGACAGCTACACTGTAATACTGCTACAGGGACTGACAGAGCTGGCTCTACAATGCTGGAAATTTCCTTGCATGCAATGTCTTGCTCTACACTGTCTGCTGTTGCTACTTCCCGTGACACTGCCACTAGACATGCAAACACTCTGTGCTTGTCAAGAGTGCTCTATAGCAATAAATGTTCTGCTGCTGGGAAGTGTACCCTCTTCAGGGTGCACAAACATGAAAAAAGTGCTCCCAAATTAGGGATAATTGTTTCACAATTTGCTGATAAATCATTGCTTTTTCTTCTTAATAGCTAATCTTTTTCTGCTTCCTATAAAAGGGGATAATCTTTGAATGGCTTCGGGAAAAAAAAAAAAAAAAAAAAAAAAACCACATTGCAATTCTTTATTCCATTTTGTTAAATCGCAAACCTGATGCAAATAGCAAATCATTTTGTCTTCAATATGAAAAAAGCAAACATTTAACAAATAAAAAAAAAAAAAAAACACATCGCTTTTACTCGAGCTATCCAAAAATGAGCGCTTCTTCATTTAGCAAAAAGCACACCTCTTGGTGCTCCCAAAACATGTTTGTCTTTTGTGCCCCTCATGAAGCTTTGGCTTCTTCTGTGTATACTGCCCATGTATAAAATCTGCAAGACAGGCATCTTCCCTAAAAAAAGATATAACATGTGGACCATTTCTACAACTAAAAAAGCCTAAAAAGCCTGTGTTACACATCTTTTTGAGGCAATTAAAGGGAATCGGTCACAGTTTTCTTTTTTTGTTTATAAACTATGTCCGTCACCTTTAAGGTCATAAGAATGTGGTTTCTACAACCTCGTTATATCTCAGACGTGCCTTTGCATACCTTAGAAAAAGCCACCTTTTCTAATTGCATGTACGTGGATGATGTCTCTCCGTCATCTGTGTAGTGCCTGAAGTCTCGCGCCTGGGCAGCAGAAACGGAGATCTACGCAGGTGCTTGCCACTGTGCACTATTGAGCAGTCACTGATTCCACTACACAGGTGTGAGACTTCAGGCACTACCAGGATGACGGAGAAACGTCATCCACTTACATGCAGTTAAAGGAGGTGGTGTTTGACGGGACTGGGCCAGCGTTTGAAGGGACCAAGATGACACTAACCACAATCAGAAAACACCAATTGGACCATACCGCGCAATTTACATTCAGCGTGGGACAAGAATAAAACAAACACTTTTTCTGAAGTATACAGCGACATGTCTGAGGATATAAAGAGACAGCAGGAAGCCAATTCTTATGATATTGGAGGTGAAGGGCACAGTTTATAAGCAAAAAAAAAACCAAACAAACTGGTGACAGGTTCCCTTTAAAGGCTTAGTAGTACTGGTGATTTGTAACAAACTGGTTTCCTAAGAATCTATTTTTTTGGAAAAATTAGCTGAACCCAGCAAATTCAAAGTTTAAAAGATTTGATCATCTCCATTACAATAGATACAGAATAATTTAATATGGTACAGTTTTTCACGTAAGATGATAGGGTTACAGACACATAGAACACTACTTTGAAGCAGCTGATCAGGTGCATGGATGGCAGTCATGTGATTTAAAACAATCACAAGTATGATCTCTAGTTAAGCCACAAATAAGGACATCTGACCAAAATGCCTAAAATGGCCACAAAGTCTAACTTTTAACATAACTTGACGTTTAACAAGGATTCAGTCCCCGATTCTGGATAGTTCTAGAATTCTCTCTGGTGGAAGAAGTCTCCATTCATCCATGCACTGTATGGGGAACCATTTAGTGGGAAGTGGTGAGATGATGCCGACCGTTGTACAGTATTTTGATTCATTAGTTACTTATCACTAATAAGAGATATAGGGGTTTTCAAGAAAAAAAAAATACATAAACAGCGTATGCATAAAGAAAATATTCCAGACAGATACAAAATAATTCTAGAAGTTGTAAGACAAGCGTCCCTTTTTTTGGAAAGAGACAATATTAAGTGAAAACGGACAAAAAAAAACCCACTTAATTTCTAGGTCAGATTACGGGTTATGTTACATAATAGGGGGTTTCTAAACCAAAACAATTATGATGAATCAGCAGTGGTCTATACAGTATATAGTAAAAAACAAAACTATTATGGATACACATCTGTATGTCTTCTATATGAGTTTTAAATTTATTTACAGTCCTTATACTTAACTTTGAGTGTGATGTGTGGTGGAGGTCTGACCCTGGGGATCTTACTAATCCTGCAATCTCTTTCATTGTCTTAGTAGGCAAAAGTGGTGCTAGAATATCTAAGACAGCAATGTAATTTCCTGATAAATCTCTTATAGAAATATTAGATTTGTAGAACGTTTCAACTATTTTGGAGAGGAAGGGATGCTTGAGGTCTGTACATGCAAAGGTTGGAAGCGGATGTTGGTGGTTACATACATGCATGCCTCCATATGGTTAAATAGTTTAATTTACAATACAAGCTGCCACAAGGTTAGAAGGTGATTACAGCAGTAAGTGTGTCAAGGAAGGTGACGAGGAAAGGAACATTCATTATACATGAAATTGGCTCAACTAGACACTATAAGTGCTGTGTGAAGCGCCCACAGAATAATCAATACTCCTGAAAGCAGAATTGGGAGAAGATAGGTGTGCATCTAAATGAAATGGTAATTTTCTTTCATTTTCTCTACTGTTATAGCTTACTCTTTATGTTTTTTTATATGGACATTGTTTTTTTACCTTCTCCCAATTCTATGTGGCATTACTGTAACCATCTGTTCATAAAAAAACTAAGTTTTGGGGGAGATCTAGAGCAAAAGATGACATGAAAAAGGGTGGAAGACTACGATAATCTATCTTAACTGTTTATACCAGAGATTACAGTATGTGTGGCAAGTAAGAGTAAAGGGAACTGGTCATCAGATTCATGCTGTGAAACCAAAGGCGGCAGGAATTACCGACACAGTTGCTTATTACAGAATGCTATGTTTTACGATGAAATGCTGCGGCGGTTCAAATAAAAACTTTCAAAGTTGAATTCGGACCAGGGAGAAGAGTAGGGCATGGGGAGATATGTCCACAGAACAAGGATCCTATGGCTTCTCCCTTGGCCAACTCCGCTCCTTCTCTCCCTATGTGCAAATACAGAGGCCGGTAAACAAGCTGGGCTACGTGGAGAGAAGCTGGAGGGGATCTGTCAATCACACACTTCTCCTTATTCTCTTATTCCTATGTTGGCATTGCAGACTGCAGAATAAAACGGATGACAAATTATTTTTAAAGGGATTCCATCACCTTCAAAAATACTATTTAGTTGCAAATCCAGAGGTAATCTGTAGATGAAGAGTACTTAAATAATTTTTGGCTCATTGAATAGAAGCGTGACTATTGAAATAAGATAGCGCTATATTCTCCCAGCCACTACTGACTTCCAGTCAGTGGGGCAGTGCAGAGGGGCTGTATCAGTCACCAATCTGCATGCACATTTATCACACCACAGACCTAGAATAATAGCTGCTCTGCAGTGTGTATGTGTGCAGAGCAAGCTGTCAGCCGTGGTGCAGGGCGAGTGATGACAGTGCGCTGGATTGTGCAGCTCAGCTTCAGAAATTTTATTTCTCCAATATCCTAGAGTACCTCAGCATTACATCAGCAGTACATAAAGGAAAAAAATCACTTTGGAAACATATTGTACAAACAGCTTTAAATGATGTTTCATACACATAAAAACTGACAAACTCTGTAAGCATTGCTGCTAAAAGTACAATTTAATTAGTTTACATACTGTATAAAGATGTACAAAGGGCTTCCATACTTGCACTAATGTACAGTAACTAATCAACATCAACCTTCAAGGTCACTGCATCTCAGCCACCACATGACAAGTACCATGGTACTTGTAGCATCCGTTTTTACACGTACCTATTAAATCCTATGGTGATCTTCACCTGTCCGTTTTATTCCGGTAGCACGGATGACAAGGGCCAACACAAGTTAATGGGTCCGTATAAATGACATCCATGTGACATCCTTGTGCTGTCCGTGTGACACATATCGGAATAAAATGCATTTAAAAAAATTACTGTATATACTCCTGTATTAGCCGAGATTTACATCACATTTTTTTGTGCTGAAAACGCCCACTCGGCTTATACACGAGTCATTGTCCAGAAAGTCGGCGGGGGAGAGGCGGAGCTGCGGCAGGAGCCAGAGGCTGTGGCACAGTGACAGCTGCAGCCTCCAGCTTCCAGAAGATCTCATACTCCCCCCTCCTCGCGCCGTCACTGCATCTCCGTCCCGGTGCCGGTAGCTCTTCCTGTGCTGAGCGGTCACATGGCCCTGCTCATTAAGGTATTGAATATGCATGCATCTCCACTCCCATAGGCGTGGAACTCACATTCATTACCTTAATGAGTGGTACCACGTAACCACTCAGCACAGGAGAGCTGCTGCGCCGAGACAACGGAGATGCAGTTACGGCGCGAGAAGCACGAGTAGGTCAGGAGGACGGTGAGCCATGCATAAAACAATGGGACAGGGGGGGTGGACCATGAATACAACGACGAGACCGGGGGAAGCCATGCATATGTGAGGGAGCACCAGGGCCGTAGTCATGGCTGAAAATATCGGGTCTTGCGCGCCCTGGTAGATACATCAGCATAGGGTTCCATACAGTCCCCATTCTCCACTTTTCCTGCACTTCTTCCTACGGCCTTCAGTACATGCCCGGGTCGTACCGCCTTTTGCGGTAGCAAAGCATCCTCCCTGTTAAGACTAACTACGCTTAGGAGTTCCCTCATCCGTTTTGCCCTGGATCTGAGGGCATCAGCCCATACAGTACGCTGCCACACTGTAAAGCCACCTGTGTCCCCATACTGATGTGGCCTTTGCTGTAGTCTCTGTTCCACCACTGCTGACACATGGCTGCTAAGGCTGTACTTCTGGCTCACTGAGCTACTGGGTAGCTCGGGCTCTAAAGCCCACCCGAGCTGTCCGGGCTCTCTATCCCCTCTTCCCCTAACCAGGAATCTGTTCCTGCCTTACCCCCAGTTAACTCCTCCTTTAGTTAACTATATACAGGGCTACTGCTACTAAACTATAGTGTTCCCCCTCTAGAGGCTTAACAAAGGCACTGCGCTTTCCCTATGTTAACATTATATATTCCTATACACATAGCAGAACATACACACACATATATATATATATATATATATATATATATATACACACATACACACACACACATATATATACTTATATATATATATATATATACACACACACACACACACACACACACACACATACATGTATACATAAAGGATATATTTACATAAAGGAAGGGAGTGGAGTATCACACAGTCCCGGTACACCCCTTACATTCCTCCTCCCTTTAACAATAGTCGTCCCTGACCATTCACCTGTAAAACTTTATTATGTACAGCACTTACTCCATCCACGAAGGGAGGCAAAATATACACTGCTCAACGTGAGCAAAGTCCTTTTCAAACAACGTTTGAGAGTCTCTTCTCTCTTAACAGGTGCCAGGCACATAGTCCTCCAGGTGACACCCGCAGTATGCAAACCAGGGTATTCAGACTCATGAACTTTCCGTAAGGTCAATAGTCTTTAAGGGAGGGCGTACCCCCTCCCTTTGAACTGAGTACTGCCCTTGAATGACAGATACACAGCCTGTACCAGGGCAAATTCCTACTTTCCAGCAGAAAAGGCACAACAGTAGCAACAGAACTAAAAATCAACACAACAGTTACTCTCCTGGCCGTACTGGCCGCATTACCCCCGACTTTGTTTCACGTCACTTTGGGCAGAGGCGCCCTGGAACGCTCACAGTCCCGTATAACCCTTCATTTTATCAATGTAATAGGGTGAAACGAGCACCAAAATTTTTTCAGCAGAAAAAAAAAAGTTTAGTTCAATGGCGCGCGTCCTGTGCCACTTTATCCGAATTAGCATTTTAGGCCTGTGTTCAATCTGACGAGGACTCTGCAGCCACAGAGTCCGTAGGCTGCCAGGACACAGCAGAGGCAGTGTTGGACCGGGCCCTCATACAGTTCCATATCCTCCTCTGGACAAAGTCATGCCCCTGGGGCAGTCCTCTTTATAGACGGACACCCAGTTCCCTTCATCTAGAGATCTCCCAAACTTTACAGAGTCGGTGTTAACACAGATCTTATCGTTGGTGCCCGCCTCACGTATGAATCCAAAGTTTCGATCTACAGTACATCAGCACAGACAAGCTAGCTGTGAGTGCGACGACCGGCCATAGCTCCTCCACCGGATCGGCGCCCAGATCTCCTCCCACTGCTTCTTCCCCTCTATCACACCCGCAATCCAGGCAGACTGTCCAGGGAATGGAAATGGGCCCACCACCAACTGGTGGAAATGTGATGCGCCTAATAATGTACTGGCGCAGACTGTGGATCTGGCCTCCTGAGCACAGTGGCCATGCAACAAGTCCAGAGGCCCCGGGTCACCATACTGTGGCCCGATACTAAAATTACGAGATTGGGGGACAGACCAACTTTCCGGGGTGAGGGGCCGAGGTGTACTCACCACCTCCCGTCTCAGCAGCCTGTGCGCGCCCGTCCCGCACCCGTTGGATTCCTGTGGTCGCAGCTGCGCAGCACAATTCCCGAGGCTGAAGTCCTGGCCCAGCCTTTACTCCGGTGTAGGTTCCTCAAGGGCGGTTGCCGTTTCCGGTCCGCTGGCCTCCAGCTCCTGATGAATCGGTTCCGGCGAAGAGATTCCTGCTCCGGAAGACATCGAAGTTCCGGCTCCGCAAGAAGAGGTTCCGGGCCCCACTGATGTCCCCCGGCTCCTGAAGATGATGTTCCTGTACTGGAAAGCATCGAAGCTCTGGCTCCGCAAGAAGAGGCTCCAGTTCCCACTGATGTTCCGACTCCGGCAGCCACCGGTTCTGCTCAGGTGACAGCACTAGAAACCGGTGAGTCCCGAACTCGTCCACAACTCCTCCTTGCTGTCCGGGTCCTCTCCTCTTCCTTAGGCCATTACCACTCCATATGGCCTACGCCCCTGCAATGGCGCTGCCGGTGCCGTATCTCGTAATGGCACCGCGCAGCAGCATGCAGGGCTTTGTGGGCCCCACCGGTCCCAAGGTGTGATCGATTCTGGCCGCTCCAACCATTTCCTAGCAGTCTGCGGCAGAGGGCGAGGTCTTTTTCTCCGCTGCACCCTCCATGGGTAGGGTGAGGGACACTGCTGAACAGAATTTCGCACCATCTCAGAGTTGTCATGCCCACAAAGGGTGTCATCATAGTTGTCATTCTCCTTGTTGGCTCTATTGTCCATCATCTGCAAGGCAGCCATCTTAGTCACAAAGTATCAGTCAAGTCCAAAGTTTCAATAGTCACAACCAGGGTTACAATATCGTCTATCTTCACGGCATCACCGCCTTGCAAGGCTGCAGGATCCTGCCGACTACACCAAGTGTGAGGGAGCACCAGGGTCGTAGTCGTGGCTGAGATTATCGGGTCTTGCGTGCCCTTGTCCCTCGTCACATGCAAATAGCGTACCACTGTCAGTGTACCTGTTTCTCCATTTTTCCGCACCTTCAGGGTCTTCTCGACGTTGCTTAAGACCCCCCTCCAGGCACTTGTGCATAAACAGACACACAGTCCAATTGTAACTTAAAACATAGAACTTTACTTTTTCCTTTTCGCAGCACATCCTTTTTAGATACATCAGCATAGGGTTCAATACAGTCTACATTCTCCACTTTTCCTGCACTTCTTCCTACGGCCTTCAGTACGTGCCCGGGTCATACCGCCTCTTGCAGTAATGCAGCATCCTCTCTGCTCAGGCTTACTACGCTTAGGAGTTCCCTCGTCCATTTCGCCCTGGATCTGAGGGCATCAGCCCATGCAGTAAGCTGACACATTATAGAGCCACCTGCATCCCCGTACTGATGTGGCCTTTGCTGTAGTCTCTGTTCCACCACTGCTGACACACGGCTGCTAAGGCTGTACTTCTGGCCCAATGAGCTACTGGGTAGCTTCGGCTCTAAAGCCCACCCGAGCTGTCCGTGCTCTCTATCCCCTCTTTCCCTAACCAGGAATCTGTTCCTGCCTTACCCTCAGTTAACTCCTCCTATAGTTAACTATATACAGGGCTACTGCTACTAAACTATAGTGTTCCCCCTCTAGCGGCTTAACTAAGGCACTGCGCTTTGCCTATGTTAACATTATATATTCCTATACACATAGCAGAAAATATACATATATATATATACACACACTATATATATATATATATATATATATATATATATATATATATATATATATATATATATATATATATATATATATATATATATATATATATATACACATATACACACACACACACACATATATATATATATATATATATATATATATATATACACACACACACACATACATACACACACATACACACACACACATTATATATTTAGATATAATATACATAAAGGAAATATTTACATAAAAGGAAGGAGGTGGAGTATCACATGGTCCCAGTACACCCCTTACACATACAACACGGGGAGCTACACATGGGGGCTACACATACCAGGACAGGACGGGGGGAGCCACACACAGCAGGACAGGACGAGGAGCCACACATAGCAGGACAAATCGGGGGAGCAACATACCAGGACAGCGACGGGGGGAGCCATGCATACCAGGACAGTGACGGGGGAGCTACATACCAGGACAGGATCGGGGAGCCACGCATAGCATGACAGGAATGAGGGGACAATACATACCTGGATTTTACTCGAGTTAATAAGCTTACCCAGTTTTCCATGACAAAATTAGGTGCCTTGGCTTATACTCGGGTCGGCTTATACTCGAGCATAAACCGTACTATTTTGTTTGTTACAGATGTGCAAAAATGATGGATAGATAGAAAGATATAGACATCTGTCAGATATATAATTTGTGCCTTGCATGTTGAGCTTGTTGTACATGTATTAAACTTATAAATAAATTAAAAAAATGACGTGGAGTCCCACCCATTTTTGTTAACCAGCAAAGAGTAAAGCAGACAGCTGATATTATCAGGCTGGGAAGGTTCATGGTTATTGGGTCCTTTCTAGCCTAAAAATACCAGCCAGCAACTGCCCCAGAAGTGACACATCACATGAGATGCTCCTATTCTGACGCTTAGCCTTGGCTCTCCTCAATGCTCTGGTGTACAGGCTATCGGGGTAATGGTGCTTGAGGGTGATGTCAGCTGCGAAGTGTCCAAATACACAGCTGACAACAAGCCCTGGTGCTATTAATGTAGATGTGTCAGACCCCAATTTTCAGCCCAGTAATAAAAAAAAAAAAACACAAAAAATACTTTAGTTCAATAAACACTCCATCACTCTTTCCCTGGTTCACCACTATTAAAAAATCTGCGGAGGCAGAGATGGTGAAGTTCACATTCGTTTTTATTTTTTAAGTGGAACCTTGGGACCACGGTTCGGGGGGCTCCGAAGGGGGCGTGACTAGTGAGCCCCGGGCACCCGTAGTAAAGCCCCTCAGGCAGGGGCAGAATGGAATACCCGGAGGACACAGGTGCTACCTCCAGTTAGATCCCGAACACATGGCAGCTGTCCCAGCGGGACCAAAAGGGATAACAAAAGTTACAGCAGAGTCCGTAATGCGCTGGGTCCTGGATCCGGTTAGTTGGTAAGGAGTCGGTTCCAGTGACCTTCACACAGTTCTTGGACTCAGATGGCTGTAGGCGGAATGGGATGGCTTAGGCCCAGATAGTTGCTGATATAACCAGGTAACACAGGATACTGACATGCTGTGGAAACAGAGAGCATTAGACAATGCACAGAGACTGCAGATGCAGTGCAGACAGGTTAGCATGAGAACTGGATGTAGCAATGATAGATAATCGTTGCTCCTGCGCTCTCACTATGGAGAAGCCAGAAATAGCAGCCAGTCCGCTGCCATTGGTTGATTCCATCTTTTGAATAATGCATGCCGCCCCTTTAAGAAGGCAAGAGAGCGGGCGGGCCCTATTAGCCTTAGTTACAGATCTCCTCACAGGACGCAAGGAGGAGGAGGCAGGAGTGAGGACAGAATGCTGAGCAGCAGCATGAGAGGCTCGAGGTGAGTGCCCAGAACGGAGAGCAGCGGCAGACCTGGGCACAGCGCCAGGACGGGGACCGGGTGTAACAGTATCCCACTCTTTACACCCCCTCTTCTTCAAGCCTGCGTAGAACAGTTTAAGAATTAGAGGAGCCTGGATGTTCTCCCTCAGGACCAAAACCCTTTCAGTCCACCAGGTAGGTCTTACCCCTTACTTTTTTTTACGGCCAGGATATGTTTTACCTCAAAAACATCATCCTCCGAGACAGGGTCAGGAGTGGTACCCGGATCCTTAAAGAAGGGACTCAAAACTACTGGTTTAGGGAGAGAAACATGAAAGGAGTAAGACACACGTAGGGAAGTGGGCAACTTCAGCTTGTACGAGACTGGATTGATCTGTCTCAAGATCTCAAATGGTCCGATGAACCGGGGACCCAATTTGTAGGATGGCATCTTTAACCGGCTGTACATAGAAGAGAGCCATACCTTGTCTCCGGGACGAAAGATAAGCGCATCCAAACGTCTCTTGTCCGCATGCCTTTTCATACGCTGGGAGGCTTTCTCCAGAGCAGTTTTGGTATCCCTCCAGACCTTAGAAAAATCTTCAGAGAAAGTATCGGCAGCTGGAACGCCAGATGATCCGGAGATGGGAAGAGGTATTCCGGGTTGCAATCCGAAGACATTCTGAAAGGGAGACTTTCCAGAAGATTCACTTACTTGATTGTTGAAAATTTGGCCCATGACAGCAAGTCTACCCAGTCGTCATGATGGGCGTTGACAAAGTGACGCAGGAATCCAGCCAGGATTTGATTTGTCCTCTCCACTTGTCCATTGGACTGGGGATGGTACGCTGAGGAAAAATCCAGTTCAATTCTTACCAGTTTACAAACTGCTCTCCAGAATCTTGAGGTGAGCTGGACTCCTCTGTCGGACACGATGTGGAGAGGGAAACCATGGAGACGGAAGATGTGCCGGATGAACAGGTCCGCCAACTCAGGAGCAGTTGGAAGACCGGGTAGTGGAACGAAGTGAGCCATTTTAGAGAAGCGATCCACCACTACCCACACCACAGAACAGCCAGATGAGATCGGGAGATCTGTGATGAGGTCCATCGCGATATGCTGCCAGGGGGCAGACGGAATTGGAAGAGGCTGAAGCCTACCTGCGGGTAGATGCTTGGCCGTCTTGTTACTAGCACAGGCTGTGACGTATTCCAGAATGTCCTTAGCCATGGCAGGCCACCAGTAGTACCGGGAGATGAGTTGCAGAGTCTTTCTCTGGCCGGCGTGACCAGCCAACTTGGACGAGTGACCCCATCGAAGGACACGAGTACGCTCAGAAGCTGACACGAAAGTCTTCCCGGGAGGCAGCCGGGCAAGATCAGTAGAAGCGACCGCGACTAACCTTGAGGGTTCAATGATGTGCTGCGGTTCTTCTTCTAGATCAGGAGGTAGAAAGGCTCTGGAAAGTGTGTCTGCTTTGACATTTGTGTCAGATGGGGGAAAATGAAGAACAAAGTTAAAACGAGCAAAAAACAAAGCCCATTGGGCTTGACGAGGATTCAGCCTTTGTGCAGTCTGGAGGTAAGCAAGGTTTTTGTGATCGGTGTATACGAATACCTGATGAAGAGCTCCTTCTAGAAGATGCCTCCACTTCTGCAGAGCCAATTTGATAGCCAACAATTCCCGATATCCAACAGAATAATTCCTCTCTGTGGAAGAAAAAACCTTGGAAAAAACCACAGGAATGCATTCGCCCGGAGGACGATTTCTGGGTTAGTACAGCTCCCGCACCTACTGAACAGGCATCGACCTCAAGAAAAAATTGTTCATTGGAGTTAGGACGATGAAGAACAGGTGTGACAGCAAAGGCCTTTTTGAGAGAAACAAAGGCCTCCTCAGCCTCAGGAGGCCAATCCTTTGGATTTGTACCTTTCCGGGTTAGCGCTGAGATGGGCGCCACTCGGGTGGAAAAAGTTAGAAATGAATTGCCTGTAGTAGTTGGCGAAGCCCAGGAATCGCTGTATGGCCTTCAACCCAGACGGATGAGGCCACTTGAGTACAGCCGATAACTTCTCTGGATCCATTTTTAATCCTGTGGAGGAAACAATGTAACCGAGGAAAGGCAAAGAGGATTGTTCAAAGAGGCACTTTTCAAACTTGGCGTACAGTCTGTTCTCCCTGAGCCTCTGTAAGACCAGGCACACTTGTCTGCAACGCGAGACCAAGTCAGTAGAAAAAAATTAGAATATTGTCTAGCTAGACAACAACACAGGTGTAAAGCAGATCCCTGAAAATGTCATTGACGAACTCTTGGAAAACAGCGGGAGCATTGCTTAGACCAAACGGCATTACCAGGTACTCGTAGTGGCCATCACGAGTGTTGAAGGCTGTTTTCCATTAGTCTCCATCTCTGATTCGGATCAAATTGTAAGCCCCTCTGAGATACAGCTTGGTGAAGATCCTGGCCCCTCGGAGACGGTCAAACAGTTGTGAAATTAGAGGCAAAGGGTACCTGTTTTTTATCGTGATCTGGTTCAGTCCTCGGTAGTCGATACAGGGCCGCAGGGATCCGTCCTTTTTCTTCACACGGAAGAAGCCTGCCCCTGCCGGTGACTATGATTTTCGGATAAACCTTCTGGCCAAGTTCTCTTGGATGTAGTCCGACATAGCCTGAGTCTCTGCCTAGGAAAGAGGGTAAACTCTCACATGGGGAGGAGATGTTCCAGGAAGAAGGTCTATTGGACAGTCATACGACCTGTGGGGAGGAAGTTTTTCAGCCTCCTTTCTCCCGAAGACATCCGAGAAGGACCAGTAAGCGGATGGTAATCCAGGCAGGGTAGCAGGTTGGACCGGGGGTGAAGCTGGTTCAATCCGGGTTAAACAACGGTCCGAGCAGGAATCTCCCCAACGTAGAATCTCGCCTGTTCTCCAATTAAGGACTGGTTCATGTTTCTGAAACCAAGGCAATCCTAGAAGCAAGGGGTGAGACAAACCAGGGTACACATAAAAACGGATTCTTTCAGAACGCATAAGACCTACTCGGAGTTCCATTGGCTCAGTCTGGAACTGGAAGGGTTCAGTCAGAGGCTGGCCATTGACAGTGGTTACCCGAAACGGGTTGGGAAGAGCCTGAACTGGTAAGTTGTACCGATCCACAAGCGTCTGCTGGATAAAGCTTCTGGCGGCTCCGGAGTCAAACAGACAGAGTCCAGAAAATTTTATTCCTCCGCAGGTCACGGAGACTGAGATCTGCAACGAAGGAGAGGAACGTTCTCTACCTAGGGTGGCCTCTCCTACCGAGCCTAGGCACAGGAGTTTTCTGACTTATTTGGACAGGAGCGGATCAGGTGTTCGGAACTACCACAGTACAGACCGCTTCCGCTTTTGCGACGTGCGTCCTGGCGGCGGCTGGCCAGACTTACTCGATCTACCTCCATAGCTTCGGGAGAAGAGGATGAGGTAGACGTCTTGGAAGAATTAGAGTCCAGGTGGTAGGACCTCCTGTCACGCTTAATCTCCATGGAACGCTCCTGAAAACACAGGTCAATCCGGGTTGCCAAGGAAATCAGGTCATCCAAGATGGTAGGCCTGTCCCATCCCGCCAGCTCATCCTTAATTTTTCCAGATAGGCCCTCCCAGAAGGTAGCCAGCAAGGCCTCATTGTTCCAAGATAACTCAGACGAGAGTGTGCGGAACTGAACAGCATACTGAGCCACCGTGAGGGCAGAAGCAGTCGACGTGACCCGGCCAGGTTCATCAAAGGTCCTGTGAAAAGTTTCTAGGAAAGATTGAAGATCATTAACCAGCGGGTCTCCTCCCTCCCATAACGGATTCAGCCAGGCGAGAGCCTCTCCTGCTAGACGTGACATAATGAAGCCCACTTTGGCACGGTCAGAAGCAAACATATGCCCCAATATTTCGAAGTGTAGGGTAAACTGATTGAGAAAACCCCGACACTGAGTAGGATCACCAAGGAAGTGGGTAGGAGCCGCCAGGCGGGGGCCCTTGCTTGTCATGACAGCAGGTATCTGGGTGTTGCTAGGTGAATCAGGAGCAGCCAGGTTCTGCAGAGAATCCATGCGGGTGGACAGGTTACGTAGATACGTCGTGATCTTAACCTGTTGATCTCTTAAACCGGTCACCTCTTGGCACAACTCCAACGTCAGAGGCCTCTGGGGTCCAGCGGATTCCATGGCCAGAGCAATCTGTAACGAATGGAAGCGGAGGCAGAGATGGTGAAGTTCACATTCGTTTATATTTTTTAAGTGGAACCTCGGGACCACGGTTCGGGGGGCTCCGAAGGGGGCGTGACTAGTGAGCACCGGGCACCCGTAATAAAACCCCTCAGGCAGGGCCAGAGTGGAATACCCGGAGGACACAGGTGCTACCTCCAGTTAGACCCCGAACACGTGACAGCTGTCCCAGCGGGACCAAAGGGATAACAAAAGTTACAGCAGAGTCCGTAATGCGCTGGGTCCTGGATCCGGTTAGTTGGTAAGGAGTCGGTTCCAGTGACCGTCACACAGTCCTTGGACTCGGATGGCTGTAGGCGGAACGGGATGGCTTAGGCCCAGATGGTTTATGATATAACCAGGTAACACAGGATACTGATATGCTGTGGAAACAGAGAGCATTAGACAATGCACAGAGACTGCAGATGCAGTGCAGACAGATTAGCATGAGAACCGGATGTAACCATGATAGAAACTCGTTGCTCCGGCAATCTCCCTATGGAGAGGCCAGAAATAGCAGCCAGTGCGCTGCCATTGGTTGATTGCATTTTTTGAATAATGCACGCCGCCCCTTTAAGAAGGCAAGAGAGCGGGCGTGCCCTATTAGCCTTAGTTACAGATCTCCGCACAGGACGCAAGGAGGAGGAGGCAGGAGGGAGGACAGAATGCTGAGCAGCAGCATGAGAGACTCGAGGTGAGTGCCCAGAACGGAGAGCAGCGGCAGGCCTGGACGCAGCGCCAGGACGGGGGCCAGGTGTAACAGCGGCAGACCTGGGCGCAGCGCCAGGATGGGGACCGGGTGTAACAGTAATGCTTATTGTGAGTAACATGCACTCAGCTCAGGTGTAGGGAAAGTGTAGGGTAAGCACAGGATAACATATAGGTTAATGCTTAGGTTAGTAGATAGCACTGTAGATAAACTAACAGTTATATTTTTGGGAATAGCCCAGATTGGGAGGTGGTAGGGGGAAAGTAGAAAATGGAACCACTTCCCTGGTTAGGGAGTAGTGAGAAAGTCAGTGAAAGTGTTTGTTGGAGGCAAGGTGAAGTTCAAGGTGCAGTGGGATGGAAGCACGGTGTGGACGAATCGTTCTGATTGTATGAGATCGCACAATACTCCCTTAGAATATTCTTGCAACCAACAACCCTTCCGTACAGAAGATGGACATGGAACTGCGCAACGGAAATGTAACGGGTCTCAGAAATACTGCGGTATCAAAAAGGAAATCCCTAGGGGTAAGAGGAACTGTTAACCCCTTAATGACCGCAAATATGTCTTTTAACTGACGTGAGATATAAGAGAATAGCATCCCCATACAGGTGACAATCCAGCAGCTGTTGGCTGTACACTATAGCTGACAAATTGCTGCATCAGCCACAATCAGTGTTTGCACCGTCCAAATCATTTTAACCCCTTAGATGCTGCTGTTAATAGTGACAACATCATATAAATGGTTAACAGAGTGTGGGGGCTTCCTCTTTATCCCCATCGGCACCCTGAGATCATGATTGTGTGGTCCTGATGTTTGCCATGGCAATTCAGGACCAAATAGTGGCCTTAGAGCCTGACGGCTGTTGTAACCTGTTCAGAAGTTAGCGGCATTTAGGTAGTAAAAAACACACTTTTTCATTTCTGTCATGCCACTTTGCATTAATGCCTGAAAATGACCTGAAGGATTAATAAACTACCTGACTGCAGTTCTCAATATGTCAGGGGGTGCCGTTTTTAAAATGGTATAACTTTTGGGGGTTTTCCAATATATTGCACCCCCAAAGTCACTTCAAACCTGGATAGGTCCCTAAAAAAATTTTTTTGTAAATTTCCTTGATAAAATGAAAAATTACTACTACATTTTTAGACCTCCTAAAATGCTAACAAAATAAATGAACTTTTTACAAATGGTGCTGATGTAAAGCAGGCATGTGGAAAATGTTATTTATTAATGTTTTTGTGTGATATGACAATCTGGATTAAAGGGATAAGCATTCAAAGTTTGAAAATTGCTAATTTTTTAACATTTTTCTTAAATTTCTGATATTTTTTATAAATAAAAACAAAACATATTGACCTAAATTTACCGTTATCATAAAGTACAATGTGTCACGAAAAAACATTCTCAAAATCACTGGGATTTGTTGAAGCGTTCCAGAGTTATTACCACATAAAGCAGAGTAGGTATTGGTGTGCACTCAAGGTCACTGTAGAAGCGAGGTGCTGGTAGAACGGACCGTGGTGGTCCCTGAAATAAGTAGCAAAAATTCACCGCACACTCTAATGAAATAGTTTGCAACCAACAGTGGAATTTTATTTTTGACAAACAGATAAGTGCCAAGTAACAAAAATTGTTCCAAAACCCAGTAAAATAGAAACACCTGATGTTTCGACCCTCCCGGGTCTTAATCATGGGGCTTACTTGGGTTCAAGCGGAATGGGAGCCAGGGTTAGAGAATAGCCATATATAAGCTTCCATGCAGGTAATGGTAGGCTGTAAATAAATGGTCACCTTTGGAGGATATGGAGTATACCATGTAGTGATAGGTAATAGGTTAGCGGTAACCTTAAGAGGCTTGAAAAACAGGCCCGGTAGAGTCCTATGCAAAAAAAAAAGGCTTTGCTTTTAGTGTGTAATTTTTTTTTTTCGTATCCGGTATGGTAAGACATATGCCAGGGAAGCAGGGAGCAAGCATATCCCGGACGGTCCTACAGCCTCAGGACGCAGTTTCCACCGCTGGCCACCTATGATTGGCACTACTCTGACTATAAGTATGCAGCAATACATATATCTTACCACATAGTGACACTGGTCAGATTTAAAAAATTTGGCTCCGTCACTAAGGGGTTAAAGTAGGGATAGTCTGAGCTGAAAGTAAGAAAATAATGGAAATGTACAGTGTAAAGTAAGCAAGTGGCGAAAGGTGCCCGACACTACGCATTAAAGAGAACCTGTCATGTCATTTCAAGCCTCTAAAACTGTCCCCAGTACGTGGTTAATGATGCAATGTGCATCACTAACACATTTTTTAAATTAAAAATGGAGCTGTAATGATGTCTATAAAGCACTTTATATAGTTACATCGTACTTGCTCATTTAGTCTTGCTTCATTTTTTATTCAGTCACGAGCATCGCCGCCCACTCAATTTGATTGATTTCCCTGGTTGAGCCAACATCACTGGAGTCCTGCCATTCATCAGTGTGGCGCATGGAGCTGCGCTTGCGCAGTGTCGAGTGGCAGTCGCGCTTTTTATTATTATTATTATTTATAAAGCACCATTGGTTCCATGGTGCTGAACATGAGAAGGGGTTACATACGAATTACAGATATCACTTACAGTAAACAAACTAACAATCACAGACTGATATAGAGGGGAGAGAGGACCCTGCCCTTTCGGGCTTACATGCTACAGGATGATGGGGAAGGAGACAGTAGGGTGGGGGGTTGCAGCAGCTCCAGTGGGGCAGGGAATTCCAGAGGATTGGGGCTATTCAGGAGAAGTCTTGGTGGCGATTGGTTGAGGAGCGAATAAGTGTGGAGGAGAGAAGGAGGTCTTGGGAGGACCGGAGATTATGTGAGGGAAAGTATCGGGAGATTAGTTCAGAGATGTAAGGAGGAGACAGGTTGTAGATGGCCTTGTAGGTCAGTATTAGTAATTTGAATCGGATACGCTGAGGGAATGGGAGCCAGTGAAGAGATTTGCAGAGGGGAGAAGCGGAGTAGAGAAGACAGAGATGAATTAGTCAGGCAGCAGAGTTGAGGATGGACTAGAGAGGTGCAAGGGCAGGGAGGCAACAGAAAAGGATGTTGCAGTAGTAGAGGCTGGAGATGTTGAGGACATGCACAAGTAGTTTAGTAGATTGAGGGTTGAGGAAGGGACGGATTCTGGAAATATTTTTGAGTTGGAGGCGACAGGAGGTGGAGAGAGCTTGGATGTGCGGTTTGAAGGACAGGGCAGAGTCAAGGGTTACTCCAAGGCAGCAGACCTCCGTTACAGGGGAAAGCGTGATGTCAATTGTTATAGAAAGGTCGGGTAAGGAAGATCTGTGGGAAGGGGAAAGATGTTTAGTTAAGATTTGTCCACATTGAGTTTGAGGAAGCGAGAGGAGAAGGAGGATATGGCTGATAGACACTCTGGGATTCTGGAGAGCAGAGAGGTGACGTCTGGGCCAGAGAGGTAGATCTGAGTATCATCAGCATAATGGTGGTACTGGAATCCGAGGAACTTTACGAGTTGCCCCAGGCCAAGTGTATAAATTGAGAAGAGTAGGGGTCCTAGAACAGAGCCTTGGGGGACTCCAACAGAGAGAGAGTGGGATGAGGAGGTATTGTGGCAGTGGGAGATGCTGAATGTGCGGTTGGAAAGGTATGAGGAGATCCAGGATAGGGCGAGGTCTTTGATGCCAAAGGAGGAGAGGATCTGTAGTAGGAGGCAGTGGTCAACTGTGTCGAAAGCAGAGGACAGATCCAGAAGGAGGAGTATAGAGTATTGTCCGTTAGCTTTGGAAGTAAGTAGGTCATTGGTAATTTTGGTCAGGGCTGTCTCAGTGGAATGATGGGGGCAGAAGCCAGATTGTAGATTGTCAAAGAGCAAGTTAGATGAGAGGTGGGAGGAAAGTTCAGCGTGGACATGCTGCTCCAGGAGTCTAGAAGCGAATGGAAGTAGCGATATTGGGCGATAGCTGGACGTGGCTGTTGGATCAAGGGTTGGCTTTTTAAGGATAGGTGTGATTGTAGCATGTTTGAAAGCAGAAGGGAAGGTACCAGAAGTTAGTGATAGTTTGAAGAGGTGAGTTAGGGATGGGATAAGAGTGGTGGTGATGTTGGGGAGGAGTTGGGATGGATCGGGTCAAGTGCACAAGTGGTGAGGTGTAATTTGGAGAGGTGAGCAAGCTCCCCTTCAGTGATGTTAGATAAGGAGGTTATGGGGCATTGGTCTGGTTTGCAAAGGGGTCGTGGTGGTTGAGGAATAAAGACTTGCTGTGTTTGGTCTATCTTGTTTTTGAAGTGTGCGGCAAAGAACTCGGCCAAGATTAGGGAAGTCGGAGGGGGCAGTGGTGGGGCAGTGGTGAGCGGAGGAGGGAGTTAAAAGTATTGAACAAATGTTTGGGGTTGTGGGATAAGGAAGATACAAGGGAAGATACAAGGGATGTAAAGTAGGCCTGTTTAGCAGAGGTGAGGGCAGATTTGAGTGCAAGTGTTGCTAGTTTGAGTGCAGTGAAGTCGTCTTGCGAATGTGTTTTCTTCCAGTGCTGTTCTGCAATTCTGGATGCTTGCCGAAGCTTTTTAGTGATGTTATTGTGCCAGGGTTGTCTATTGATTCGTCGCACTCTGTTATGCATGACAGAAGCGACCGAGTCGATGGCTGATGCAAGAGTGGCATTGTAGAAAGTAGTGTCAGTGTCGTGGAGTGAAGATAGAGGACAGTGGTAGAATAGAGTCAGAGACTGTGCGAGTGTCTAGATGTGCGAGGTTTCTGCGGGGGTGCGCATGCTGCTGGACATGGGTGACAGGTGAGGACAGGGATGAGAAAGGGAGTAGATGGCGGTCAGATAGAGGAAGAGGGTAGGTGGTGAAGTTACAAAGAGAGCAGAGGCGGGTGAAGACCAGGTCTAATGTGTGTCTGTCTGTGTGGGTGGCTGAGGAGGACCACTAAGTCCAAAAGATGAAGTAAGGGACAGGAGTTTGGAGGCAGCTGACTGGTGGGTGTCGATGGGGATGTTAAAGTCACCCATGATGATGGTGGGAATGTCAGTAGAGAGGAAATGAAGGAGCCAGGTAGATGTCACGGCCGCCGCTGATACTCACCTGCCGTGTCCTGTGCGCACCTCCCGGCGTGCACCCGCTCCCCGGCGCGTCCCCGCTGCTGACCTCCAGCCTCCCCGACGTCGCTCCCACGCTCCTCTGGCCGGAGCTCTGACGGCGTCATGTGACACTGTGGCTCCGCCCCCAACATGGCGGCGCCGCGTCATGTGATGCGGTGGCTCCGCCCCCAACATGGCGGCGCCCATCAGCTATTTCTGGCAGGCGTCTCCCCAGGTAAGACGCCTGTGAATCGTTCTCGGACTGCTGTCCTTTTGGCCAGCGCCCTGCACGCTCTCAGGCCCTGCTACACTTCTCCTCCTACCCCTGCTCTGTTAGGTTTCCTTGACTGTTCTCTCTCGGTTCGCTCCTCTGGCTGTTCCGTTTCCCTGTCTCCTTCCCGGTGTGCTAGCGCCCTGTGGACTCCTTGTCCGTGCCCTCTCTCACCCGCTCTCTCCTTCTGTCTCCTACCACTGACCTCCCGTGCCGCTGCTCCGCTGACTCTCCACCCTAGTTCCTCTGGTGCTCACCCAGTCGCCCCTTTGGCTCCGGCTGTCACGGTTCCATCCCTTGTGGGCCTGCCCCTAACACTCCCTGTATAGGGGGTGGCTCCACCTGGTCTAGCTCACCCGCAGGGGCTCTGGGGCCATGACCCAGAGGGTCCACTCCGTGTTGCTCTCCTTGTTTTCTGCCACCCGTAACACTCCGTAACAGTAGAGAATTGGTCAATGAAGGCAGTGGTCGGGCCCGGAGATCGGTATATGACAGCCACTTGGAGGTTGGAGGGAGAATAGATGCGGACAGAGTGGACTACAAAAGAGGGGAGGACAAGGGAGGGAAGAGGTGGGATTGGGTTGAAGGTGCAGTTGGAAGAAAGGAGAAGGCCAACTCCTCCACCAAGTCTGTTGCCAGAGCGAGGAGTGTGGGTGAAGTGGAGGCTGCCGTAACTAAGCGCAGCAGGGGAGGTGGTGTCGGAGGGTGTCAGCCATGTTTCGGTGAGGCAAAAGGAAGGAAAACTTACGAGAGGTAAAGAGGTCGTGAATCACATGGAGTTTATTGCAGACGGAGCAGGCATTTCAGAGTGATCCAGAGAGTGGGAGCAGGGTGGTGGTTGTCATGGGCATGGATCTGAGGTGGGAAAGATCTCTGATGTTTATGTTTGTTTTGGTACGATAGAAGGGGGTAATAATGGGAGGTATGAGCTGTGGGGGTCCAGGGTTGGTAGATATGACGCCAGCAGTGAGGAGAAGCAGAGAGAGGGAGAGTATGTGGGAGGAGGGTGGGTGGCTTGTTTTGTATTTTATTAGGAGAGCTCTGAGGTTGAGGAGCAGTTCAGCAGAGGAGGTCAGGTGGGGAGGCAAGAGGGAAGGAGAGATTACTATTTGGTTAGCGGGTGCTGGAGTGTGCGGATAGCCAAGGAGAGTGAGGATTAATAGAGCCAAAACTGTCAGCATGGTGAGGGTAATTTAGAAGGCAAAACAAATTTAGTACATCTAAACGCAGTGGTTAGTCGTTCCTTCTGGTCACTTCAGGCATATTTCAGAATTTATCCTTAGAAGATAAGCTTGCGCAGTGTGTAGCATGGAGCCAGCTATGCATGTGCAATGTTGAGTGGGAAGCTGTGCACGCGGGGGATTCCAGTGACGTCGGTGCAACCAGAGAAAACAATCAAATTAAGTTGGCGGCTATGCCCTTGACTGAACAGAAAATTAAGCACATCACTATAACTAAATGAGCAAGTACGATAAAACTATATAAGGCTAGTTTCACACTAGCGTCACAGGGCGAAGCGCACGGCCGCCGCTAAGCTCCGCCCCAGCTGCACCCCCTCCGGTCGGCTCCTCCTTTGATCGCATGACGCTGCATGCGATCAGTGTACCCTATATTTAGCGTTGGGTATGCTGGTCGTGTGCTGGCACACTTTTCCCGGCGTATTCGCCCTTTTGGAGCTGCGCCAACGTGCGCCAAACGCACTGTGTTGCATTTTTCTGCCCTCGACGCAGCGCCAAAGGGGCGGATGCGCTGGCAAAAGTGTGCCAGTGCATGACCAGCGTACTCAACGCTAAATATAGGGTACGCTGATCGCATGCAGCGTCATGCGATCAGAGGAGGAGCTGACCGGAGTGGGTGCGGCCAGGGGCGGCGCTTAGCGGCAGCCATGCACTGTGCCCTGTAACGCTAGTGTGAAACTAGCCCGAGTCTGTGTGCCCACGTAGCGTTTAAGCATTTCCGCTGCGTTTTTAAACGCACAATTCTGCCGCGGAAACGCTTAAGAAAAGCATTCCATTCAATCATAATTGAAAACGCACATGTTGTGGAATCGCTTAGCTGTAAAAAACACAGCATGTTCTTTAATTTTGCGGAATCGCACACGATTCCGCATACCATCAATTGTACGGGCAAAAACGCATAGGAAAACGCATGCTAAAACGCTTGACAAACGCTTAAAAAAGCGCGTCAAAAACCACATGCGTTTTCCCGGGAGCAGGGTGTGCGATTCTGCTCAGGAATATTCTGCTTCAGAATCGCTTCGTGGGCACATAGCCTAAAGCGCTTTTTGGACGTCATTACTAGAGATGAGCAAATTTGTTCAGATTCGGTTCCGAATACAATCGGAATCAAATTTTATTTTTGCAATATTCGTTGAACACAGCCAAACGTCATTAGAGTCAAAAGGAGTAAAAATTGCCGAATATGTTTGGAACCGATCATAAGACATACATTCAGCACAAATAGTGTTCGAGTATGGCCCGAATATGTCAAAATAGAGAAACAAAAGCATAAGCAGTATGGAGCCATAGACATTCAATTTATTCTACAAACCAAACTGTAGCAACAGAAAGAAATTTACCGTAATTGGAATTTAAAAAAAACATTCCATATAAAGATATAATTTTAACACATTTGCGTTGGTGCCCTCTGGTGTTTTTTTATTCCATCCTAAAACATCTATTGGGTACAGTACTTTTTTTTTTACATGGATTTTGAAAAATCTGCTTTAAAATCCACATCAAAAGGATTTTGATACGGATCCACTTCAAAATCTACTTAAAGAAAAAAAACATTGAAAATTGAATTTAGAAAGCACCAGGAAGCATTGTATAACAGTGATGTCTAAACAAATGCATTTTTTAAGCAATTCAAAAACATTTGATTATCCAACAGAGAAATGCAATATCTATTCAAGAGGCAACCCCTCTAACTAAAGATACCCCAACATGCACTAAGACAACCATTGTATACAGCAAACATTTACCACGTGCATTGCTTCCTTCACCCTGGGGATTCTAGCCACATACTTTTACTTTTGTTCTGCCTTTTAAACAATTACAGAAAAATAACTTCACTAGCGAATATTTCACAAACCTTCAATTTTATTATCATTGTTAAGTTTTTGTTTCTGAACTGATGTTCAGTTCCAATTAATTTTTGTCTTTAATTTGGGTGAGATTTACCGCCTTTCCATATTTACTGTAAATTCACAAAACAAAATGAAAGACAACCGAGATGTTATCATTTGCAGAGCAGATTACAAAATAAATGATCCGAATAGCTGCGGTGATCAACTAGTTCTTATAAACAAGGCCACTAATTATTGTTCCTGGTTTTAGTAGGGCTGAGTTTGAGGTGCAATAATAGGAAGATTTCAGTGGGTATACAAAAACATCATGCAGTCATAAATGTCAAACAGCTTAAAAATGTTTTTTAAAAAAAATCATAACTTGTTATTGTTCCAACCAAGTATATGTGACAGAGAGGGAACAGTAGGCTGTGGGAAGGAGAATGAACAATAAAGGGTACAGTAATTGCTCTTCATTGTATTGCAGAATGAAAAGCAAATATATATTGTATATACTGCATGTTTTTCATTCTGGAATACAAAGAAAAGCAAATACTCTACCCTTTATTTACCTATATATATCTTTATTTTTTTCATATAACATGTCCTAGAAGCAGCAGGGCAGTCATTATTGTGACCTGGTCCCCCACCTTAAAGGGAATCCGTCAACACTTTTTTGGGATATCATGTAAAAATATCATTCATTTTAGCGTCACCTCTGCAGTCTACAAGTACTTTTGATACCCCTTGACTCCCCACCAATGGTTTCGAACATAATCTTTCATTGCATGCGACTCAGTGCAACACTGCATGCGCATGCTCGCAGAGCAAGAAGAAACGAATGGGTCGAAGGCCGACAAAATACAGGTCCTGGCCCAAGCACTGGGGTCTACGGGTATCTGTACAGGAGCTGGATAAAAGGCAATCGAGGCCGTAAGCCTGAGGTTCACCACTGCTGCTTTAGTGGAACAAAACAATGGAAAGGTTTAATGAGCAGGACATTGGAGAGGGTTAGCTATAGTGTGAACAGAGCCCTAAAAGGGGATGTCCATTTTTTCCCCAACATTTTCATTATGTCGCCATAATGGGAAGAAAAAAAAAATAGTATAGTTAGGGGAGTGTAGTCAGGGATGTGGTCCCTTCACTTTGCAGAGGCGCACTGTGCCCATTAAATAATGTTTTCCTTTTTCGCTTCTTCAGATGTTCAAAGGTATGCTTCAGAGGAGAAGCTGCCAGTCTGAGCAGGCAGCCATATCTCTGATGCTGGCATTCACAGGAAATAACAAAATATTAAACATCTGGATGTATTTTACTAACTGCTTGCTGCTGTCAAAGACGTTAAAAGGCTCTGCAATGAGCATAGAAACATATCTGAATGACAGTGCCCCGGGATGACCACAAAATATCGAAATTTCATTTCAGAATCTGTAACATTGAGCCATGTAAAATACGTGATATACAGAGGACTGACACATTGCCAGGAGGACATTTTTTGCCATCATAAGCCTTCTACTCAGCAAATAAAGAAAACTCAAATCTAAAAACTGCCAAATACATGTAACAAAGCAGCACAGGGTGGTAGTCATGGGTGAGAGCCTTAAGCAACAGTCAGTGAGCACCTCGGCACCTTGTACATGGAAAGATAAGTGAAGTCCCAGTCCTGTGGTACAGTCAGTACCTTCATCACACGTTTACTTCGGTTGTAGAGGACCAGATCTCAGAAAACACCACAAGCCACAGTTCTGTTCCAACGATAAAACTTTACTGAACAGTCACAACCGTGGCACGGTACAAACAAGGCAAGGTTTCCTGTACTTTCCCTGCGGCCTCGGTATGTTGCACGCCACCAACACCTATCCTGGACCCGAACCCCGCATTTCTCCTGGGGATGATCCCGCAGAGCCAGTGTCCATCCAAGCTGCCCGGCAAACTAGGGCAGCTTTTATTCCCACTACCGGGGAATCCTCTGTCCTCGCTATGGCGCATGACTCGCCCTGGGCAAGCCTGCCTGAGCTCTGCCCTGAAGGCAGGTAATCCTCTCCCTATATCTCTGAGGAATTGCCCTGTCCCCCTTTATCTCCTCTCAACTGTTTAACCCTTAATACCCCATTCTGTCCCTGAGCTAAAGAATACATTTTATCTTATAGTAGTAAACATCACATTATAGTACAGCACGTTACACAATGCAAGAACATTGGAAAACGGCACATTACATTAATAAAAGGTTAGGAAGCTGCACGCGGCACATGTGCTCAGTATTCAAGAGAGAGGAGGCAAGATCTGACACGTAAAATGATATAATATGCTGCATTATTGGACTATCATCGAAAAAATATAACGAAAAAGATAAAGGGCCTTATTTAGCAAAACAGTCTAAAAGAAAAAATGTCTTTACTGCAACCAAAGTTCAGCTTTAAAGAGGTTGTCCATTACTCAAACAACACTATGTCCCCCCCCCCCCACAAGTAAAGAAACAATAGTTTCACCAAGGCTCCTGTGACACTGTCATGTCATGTGAGCTCTGCAGCCAATCAGTGGTCAGTTCACTCTCCTTTCCCTTGGATAAATCTGACATCCTAAGGAAGTCAGAGCAGCCACAGCTCTCGGCTCCTCTGGATGTCAGATTTGTCCGAAGGAGGGTACATTGAAGCGGACGCAGATTGGCTGCAGGGCTCATGTGGCATAATGTCATTTGACCCCCCCGGGAGAGCCATGTCGACACCGCTGGAATGGCATCTGCACCACTTTCCTATGTATGTGCATATGCTCAAATAACCTGTCAATAACTGCCTTCTGGACATCTGTCAAGTCAGCAGTCTTCCCAATGATTGTCGAGCCTACTGAAACAGGCAAAGGGACCTTTGTAAATGCTTAGGAAGCCTTTGCCGGTGTGTTTTGCTAATTTTTCATAATCATCAACATTAACAGAAATAAACACTTCAAGTAGATCACTCTGCTCGTAATGACTATATATGAGTTTCACTTTTTGTATTGAAGAACTGAAATAAATTAACTTTTTAATGATATTCTAGTTTTGTGAGAAACACCTGTATATACTCACAGTTTTTAGAACTGCTTCACAGCTATGTTGCATAGAGTCAACCAACTTCCGGCACCTGTCAACTGTTATTCCAGCCCAGGTTGATTGGACTACATCCCACAATTTTATGGCATTTGCTGGCTTTGCCTTAGAAACTGAATTTTTGATGTCACCCCACAAGTGTTCTATCGGATTAAGCTGGTCACTCCATAGCCTCAATTTTGTTGGACTGGAACCAAGAGTTTGCTAATTTATTGGTGTGTTTAGAGTAGTTGTCTTGTTGAAACACCCACTTCAAGGTCATATCCTCTTCACCATAAGGCAACATGACCTCTTCAAGTATTTTAACATATGCAAACTGGTCCATGATCCCTGGTGTGCAGTAAATAAGTGCAGTCATAGTAAGAGAAACATGCCCATATCATGATGCTTGCACCACCATGTGTTCAGCGTGTACTGTGGCTTGAATGCAGAGTTTGGGTGGTCATCTGATGAACTGTCTGTGGTCCTTGGACCCAAAGAGAACAATTTTACTTTCATCAGTCCACAAACTGTTTCTTCATTTCTCTTTAGGCCAGTTTGGCAAATTGTATCCTCTTTCCTCATAAGACAGGGTTTGCAGACCGGTCACCATTCTGGTTGCTCTTTTCTGAACTTGCTCCAGTTTGTTGATGTCTTTTTTAAAATGTGGTGCCCAAAACACATAGATTCCATCCTTGTTATAACTGTTAAAAACATGGGTCATATGAATTAAGCCTAAGGCCTCATTCACACATCCATGTTTAAACAGTTACATGGAAAAAATTAAACCGTTACCAAGTGTGGTAACACTCAAATCCTCATAGCGCATGCTGTGAGGATTCTCTGGTGTTGACTGTTAGGGTGGGTGGTCATGTGACCACAAGTATGTGACTTCTATACTTCTGGCCACATTATATCTAGACATGTATTGAGTGAGTCCACAGAAGTCTAGTCTGAATATGGCTGTTAGTATGGAAATCAAATGACTTCTGGATATGGTCTGAACCCTCATTTATTAGCACATAACCCAAACTACATAAAAGACAAAAATAAATCACGGTTATAGTTAGGTTATGTGCACACATTGCAGATTCACCTGTGGGTTTTTCCGCGCGGATCCGCAAGTAAAACCGCAGGTAAAGTGACCTGCGGTTTTCCTGCGGTTTAGCCCTGCGGTTTCACACCTCTACTATGTTAAAGGTGTGAAACCGCTGCGGAAACCGCCCAAACAATTGACATGCTGCGGTTTGTAAACCGCAACAAAACCGCGCAGAAAAAACGCAGCATGAGCACAGCGATTTTGAAAAGCCATAGGGTTACATGTTACTGTACCATGTCAGTGGAACTGCTGCGTTTCCGCAGGGCCAAAACCGCTGCGGAAACGCAGCAGAATCCGCAACGTGTGCTCATAGCCTAAGAGTGTGTTGAAATACTAGGCAAGTATATTCAGAGATTCAAGGACACGTGAGATCCCAGAGCTGCCTGCCATACAGCAATCAGCAGGAAGCAATCCAGGGGAGGTACGCTATGACTTGCTACAGTAGCAAAGCCAGTCCACTTCCAGGGCTCCAATGACCCTTCTTGCAAAGATGCTCATTCCTGTGCCTTAACCCCTTTACCCCCAAGGGTGGTTTGCACGTTCATGACTGGGCCAATTTTTACAATTCTGGCCACTGTCCCTTTATGAGGTAATAACTGTGACGGAGTCAGCTTACGCTGAGTCGATTTCTTTAGAGTGGACCCTCTGGGTCGTGGCACCCACCCACCTAGGGCGAGCTGAACTGGTGAGGAACCACCCCCTATACAGAGAGTGTCAGGGGCAAGACCAAGGGGGTGAGCCATCACGACTGCTGGAACCAGACGGCCGGCTCAAGTAGACACTAGGTACGAGTGTCTGATGACAAAGGACGTGCAGGAAACAAGACAATACGTGAATTCAAGGAATCTTCATTAAGGCAAATTCAGGATAACATTAAGTGCAAAACGTAACAGGCAAACACAGCAAGGTGCATGCGTGGCACGCCAAGGTCCATGGCATGGTACGTGCCAGAAGGTAAGCCTGGTTACCGGCAAGGACATGATGGCATCGGACTCCGGACAGCTGGCAAGGATCAGGGCATCAGGCTGCGGACACCAGCTCCAGACATCAGGCCGCAGTCTTCATGCTTACGATCTCTGGCAGTGATGGCAGGTTCCGGGAATCCAGCAGGCAATCCAAGGTACAGGCAAGGAGGCCCGACAGATCTCCAGACATGGTGCGTGTTAGGGAACACGCCGAGGTCCAAGGCAAGATTCCAGGCAGGGTGCGTGCTAGGGGCTCACCAGGGTCCAAGGCAAGGTGCAAGGTGCGTGTGTAGGGGACACGCCAGGTTTAACGTGCAAAGTACGGTGCGTGTGTAGGGGACACGCCAGGGTTCAAAGTTCAACATACGAGACAGGGTGCGCGTAAAGACATGCCAGGGTTCGAAGTCCAAGGCAAGGTCCTGCGCGTGCCAAGGGGCACGCCAGGGCCAAGGTTCAAGGCAGAATCCTGCGCGTGCAGAGGGGCACGCCAAGGTCAGGGTTCGAGGCAGAGTCCTGCGTGTGCAGAGGGGCACACCAGGGGCAGGGTTCGAGGCAGAGTCCTGCGCGTGCAGAGGGGCACGCCAGGGTCAGGGCTTGAGGCAGAGTCCTGCGCGTGCAGAGGGGCACGGCAGGGTCAGGGTTAAAAGCAGAGTCCTGCGCGTGCAGAGAGGCATGCCAGGGTAAGGCTAGGACCTGTGCGTGCTAGAGGGCACGACAGGGTACATGACAAGACCTGTGCGTACTTTTACAGAAGCACGCAAAGCACAGTGCAGAGACAGCGTGGGTGCAGGGAAACAGAGAGCACAGCTGGGCACTGGCTAGCTGGGCGGGCTGCAGCACAGACAGGCGGGCAAGACTCCAGCGAACCCGGCTGGGGCATAACAGGCGACACAGCTGTCACTGGCAGACGAACACGGCTGAGGCACAAGCAGGCGGGCATGGCTAGGGCGGGCACGGCTGAGGCACAAACAGGATTCTAGGAAGGCCAGGCGCATGCAAAGGGCACACGAAGAAACAAGGCAAGGCAAGAAACCAGGAAGACAGGAAGACAAGGTGCAGGGCAATGAGCAGAACGTAGGCAGAAACACAGAATCAGGTCAGAGTGAGAACAGAGCTAGCAGCGGAGCGTAGGACGAAGCCCAGAGCAGGGTCAAGAGGGACCCTTGAAACTAGCCCCGAAATGTGCAAGGGAGCACAAAAAACGTCAGAGAGCAGGAATGGTGCATGTGCCAGGAGGCACAACAGAGCACCATAGGTAAGAGAGGAGGAATGGTGCGTGTGCCGGGAGGCACCACAGAGCATCATAGGTCAGAGCAAGGAAGAACAAGCAAAGACAGAGATCATAGGAAGGACCACAAGGCAAAGCATAGCAGAGGCAAGACATGGCAAAGCAGGCAAGGCAGAGAACACAGGAAGAACTACAAGTCCAAGCATGACAGAGACAAAACATGGCACAAAGGACAAACATAAGACAAGGCACGGGACAACAGGCAGAGTAAAAGCACAGAGCATGTGAAGAGACAGGGCAGAGTGCAGGGGCACAAAATACAGAGAGCGACCGAGCAGACCAAGCAGCCATGCAGGGAAGCAACACGATACTCAGGCCCCGACCATAGGAAGGGGCGGTCTGATATAGGGCATTAGCACCTGCACTTCTGGGTCAGGACCAGGGGCAAACTGCCGGTTCTGTTCCTCCAGGATCATAGAGAGCGTTGCTAGATCAGACTGTGCTGGACCATAGAGAAGGTCACATAATCAGGGGCTCCACAAACACTGAGAGGTTAGCTGGGTCAGGCAGTGCTGGAAAATAGGAAAGGTCACATGATCAGGGGCTCCAGGAATTCAGAGAGGATTGCAAAATCAGAGCAGAGACGGATGGTTACCTAGCAACGGCGTGCAGCCATGAGGTAAGGCACGCGTGCACACTGCTACAGGTATCTTGCAGCACACCAGTCACGAGGTCCGTGTGCACACTGCTTCCAGGGATCTTGCAGCATGAGACATAACGGGCATGAGAATTTAGTGCACGTGCACACTGCTCCAGGGTTCATGCAGCACAACAGACATGGCGGGCATGACAGGCATAACGGACATGGCGGGCATGACAATAACTCTGAAATGCTTCCATGGATCCCACTGATTCTGACCTTGTTTTCTCGTGACATATTGTACTTCATGTTAGTGGTAAAATTTCATTGATATAACTTGCGTTTGTGAAAAAAACGGAAACTTGGCGAAAATTTTTAAAATTTCGCAATTTTCCAACTTTGAACTTTTATGCCCTTAAATCACAGAGATGTGGCACACAAAAAACTTAATAAGTAACATTTCACATATGTTTACTTTACATCAGCACAATTTTGGAACCAAAATTTTTTTTTTTGTTAGAAAGTTATAAGGGTTAAAAGTTGACCAGCGATTTCTCATTTTTGCAATACCATTTTATTTTTACGGACCACATCACATTTTTATTATTATTATTACTATTTATTTATATAGCGCCATTGATTCCATGGTGCTGTACATGAGAAGGGGTGACATACAAATTACAGATATCACTTACAGTAAACAAACTAACAATCACAGACTGACAGAGGGGAGAGAGGACCCTGACCTTTTGGGCTTACATTCTACAGGATGGTGGAGAAGGAGACAGTAGGTTGGGGGGGTTGCAGCAGCTCCAGTGATGGTGAGGCGGTAGCTCCAGTAGTGGTGAGGAGGTAGCGGGGTCATTGCAGGCTGTAGGCTTTCCTGAAGAGATGGGTTTTCAGGTTCCGTCTGAAGGATCCGAGTGTGGTTGATAGCCGGACGTGTTGGGGCAAAGAATTCCAAAGGATGGGGGCTATTCGGGAGAAGTCTTGGAGGCGGTTGGGTGAAGAGCGAATAAGTGTGCAGGAGAGGAGGTGGTCTTGGGAGGATCGGAGATTACGCGAGGGAAGATATCGGGAGATTAATTCAGAGATATTGAAGGAGACAGGTTATAGATGGCCTTGTAGGCCAGTATTAGTAATTTGAATTGGATACACTGAGGGAATGGAAGCCAGTGAAGAGATTTGCAGAGGGGAGAAGCGGAGGAGGAGCGAGGAGAGAGATGAATTACAGTTGTGGCCAAAAGTATTGACACCCCTGCAATTCTGTCAGATAATACTCAGCTTCTTCCTGAAAATGATTGCAATCACAAATTCTTTGGTATTATTATCTTCATTTAATTGGTCTTAAATGAAAAAATACAAAAGAGAATGAAGCAAAAAGCAAAACATTGATCATTTCACACAAAACTCCAAAAATGGGCCTGACAAAAGTATTGGCACCCTCAGCCTAAAACTTGGTTGCACAACCTTTAGCCAAAATAACTGCGACCAACCGCTTCCGGTAACCATCAATGAGTTTCTTACAATGCTCTGCTGGAATTTTAGACCATTCTTCTTTGGCAAACTGCTCCAGGTCCCTGATATTTGAAGGGTGCCTTCTCCAAACTGCCATTTTTAGATCTCTCCACAGGTGTTCTATGGGATTCAGGTCTGGACTCATTGCTGGCCACCTTAGAAGTCTCCAGTGCTTTCTCTCAAACCATTTTCTAGTGCTTTTTGAAGTGTGTTTTGGGTCATTGTCCTGCTGGAAGACCCATGACCTCTGAGGGAGACCCAGCTTTCTCACACTGGGCCCTAGATTATGTTGCAAAATTTGTTGGTAGTCTTCTGACTTCATAATGCCATGCACATGGTCAAGCAGTCCAGTGACAGAGGCAGCAAAGCAACACCAAAACATCAGGGAACCTCCACCATGTTTGACTGTGGGGACCGTGTTCTTTTCTTTGAATGCCTTTTTTCTCCTGTAAACTCTATGTTGATGCCTTTGCCCAAAAAGCTCTACTTTTGTCTCATCTGACCAGAGAACATTCTTCCAAAACGTTTTAGGCTTTTTCAGGTAAGTTTTGGCAGACTCCAGCCTGGCTTTTTTATGTCTCGGGGTAAGAAGTGGGGTCTTCCTGGGTCTCCTACCATACAGTCCCTTTTCATTCAGACGCCGACGGATAGTACGGGTTGACACTGTTGTACCCTCGGACTGCAGGGCAGCTTGAACTTGTTTGGATGTTAGTCGAGGTTCTTTATCCAACATCCGCACAATCTTGCGTTGAAATCTCTTGTCAATTTTTCTTTTCCGTCCACATCTAGGGAGGTTAGCCACAGTGCCATGGGCTTTAAACTTCTTGATGACACTGCGCACGGTAGACACAGGAACATTCAGGTCTTTGGAGATGGACTTGTAGCCTTGCGATTGCTCATGCTTCCTCACAATTTGGTTTCTCAAGTCCTCATACAGTTCTTTGGTCTTCTTTCTTTTCTCCATGCTCAATGTGTTTCACACAAGGACACAGGACAGAGGTTGAGTCAACTTTAATCCATGTCAACTGGCTGCAAGTGTGATTTAGTTATTGCCAACACCTGTTAGGTGCCACAGGTAAGTTACAGGTGCTGTTAATTACACAAATTAGAGAAGCATCACATGATTTTTCGTACAGTGCCATTACTTTTGTCCACCCTCTTTTTTATGTTTGGTGTGGAATTATATCCAATTTGGCTTTAGGACAATTCTTTTTGTGTTTTTTTATTTAAGACAAAATAAATGAAGATAATAATACCAAAGAATTTGTGTTTGCAATCATTTTCAGGAAGAAACTGAGTATTATCTGACAGAATTGCAGGGGTGTCAATACTTTTGGCCACAACTGTAGTCGGGCAGCAGAGTTAAGGATGGACTGGAGAGGTGCGAGGGTGTTAGCAGGGAGGCCACAGAAAAGGATGTTGCAGTAGTCAAGACACAAGATGATGAGGGCATGCACAAGCATTTTAGTAGAGTGAGGGTTGAGGAAGGGACAGATTCTGGAAATATTTTTGAGCTGGAGGCGGCAAGAGGTGGAGAGAGCTTCGATGTGTGGTTTGAAGGACAGGGCAGAGTCAAGGGTTACTCCGAGGCAGCGGACCTCCGGTACGGGGGAAAGCGTGATGTCGTCAATTGTGATAGGTCAGGTAAGGAGGATCTGTGAAATGGGGGAAAGATGATCAGTTCAGATTTGTCCACATTCAGTTTGAGGAAGCGGGAGGAGAAGAAGCAGGATATGGCTGAGATACTCCGGGATTCTGGACAGCAGAGAGGTGACGTCTGGGCCAGAGAGGTAGATCTGAGTGTCATCGGCATAAAGATGGTACTGGAATCCGTGGGACTTTATGAGTTGCCCCAGGCCAAGTGTATAGATTGAGAAGAGTAGGGGTCCTAGAACAGAGCCTTTGGTGACTCCAACAGAGAGAGGGTGGGATGAGGAGATAGTGTGGGAGTGGGAGACGCTGAATGTGTGGTTGGAGAGGTATGAGGAGATCCAGGATAGGGCAAGGTCTTTGATGCCAAAGGAAGAGAGGATCTGTAGTAGGAGGCAGTGGCCAACTGTATCGAAGGCAGAGGACAGGTCTAGAAGGAGGTGTATAGAGTGTTGTCCGTTTGAAGTCACTTTGAGGAGTCTATATGATAGAAAATACGCAAAAGTGATGCCATTCTAAAAACTGCACCCCTCAAGGTGCTCAAAACCATATTCAAGAAGTTTATTAACCCTTCAGGTGCTTCACAGGAATTTTTCGAATGTTGAAAAAAAAAAAATGAACATTTAACTTTTTTTCATAAAAAAATTACTTCAGGTCCAATTTTTTTTATTTTACCAAAGGTAACAGGAGAAATTGGACTGCAAAAGTTATTGTGCAATTTGTCCTGAGTACGCTGATACCTGATATGTGGGGGGAACCACTGTTTCGGCGCATGGCAGAGCTCAGTTGGGAAGGAGCTCCATTTTGACTTTTTCAATGCAAAATTGGCTGGAATTCAGATCGGATGCCATGTCAAGTTTGGAGAGCCCCTGATGTGGGGGGTTTCCACTGTTTAGGCACAAGTGACCCCATTTTGGAAACTAGACCCCCCCAAGGAACTTATCTAGATATGTGGTGAGAACTTTGAACCCACAAGGGCTTCACAGAAGTTTATAACGTACAGCCGTACAATTAAAAAATACTTTTTTCAACAAAAATTATCTTTTCACCCCCAATTTTTCCCAAGGGAAACAGGACCCTAAAAGTTAGTGAAATTTGTCCTGAGGGGGTAAACCACTATTTGGGCGCATGGCAGAGCTTGGAAGGGAAGGAGCACCATTTGACTTTTTCAACACAGAATTAGCTGGAATTGAGACCAGATGCCATGTTGCGTTTGGAGAGCACCTGATGTGCCCAAACAGTGGAAATCCCCCAATTCTAACTCCAACCCTAACCCCAACACACCCCTAACCCTAATCTCAGCACTAACCCTAGCCCTAATGGGAAAATGGAAATACATTTTTTTAATTTTATTATTTTTCCATAACTAAAGGGGGGGGGATAAAGGGGGGTTTGATTTACTATTTATAGCGGGTTTTTATGTTTGGCAGCTGTCATATGCTAAAAGACGCTTTTTATTGTAAAAATAGTTTTTGCACCACCATATTTTGAGAGCTAAAATTTTTCCATATTTTGACCCACCGAGTCATGTGAGGTCTTAATTTTTTTGCGGGATGAGTTGACATTTTTATTGGTACCATTTTCGGGCACGTGATATTTTTTGATTGCTTTTTATTCCAATTTTTGGGACGCAGAATGAACAAAAACCAGCATTTCAAGAATTTCTTTTGGGGGGTGCGTTTACACCGTTCCGCATGCGGTAAAATTGATAAGGCGGTTTTATTCTTCGGGTCAGTACGATTACAGCGATACCTCATTTATGTTTTTTTTATGTTTTGGCACTTTTATGCAATGAAAACAATTTTATATAAAAAATAATTATTTTTGCCTCGCTTTATTCTGCGAGCTATAACTTTTATTTTTGGACTGATGACACTGTGTGGAAGGCTCATTTTTGCGGGACAAGATGATGTTTTCAGCGGTATCATGGTTATTTATATCCGTCTTTTTGATCGCGCGTTATTGCACTTTTTGTTCGGCGGTATGATAATAAAGCATTATTTTTTAATTTGTTTTTTATTTTTATTTTTTAAGGGGTTTGCTAAAGGGGTTAACTAATGGGACAGTTTTATAGGGCGGGTCGTTACGGACGCGGCGATACTAAATATGTGTACTTTCCTTTTGTTTTTTTTATTTCCAAAAAATGATTTAGAGGTTTTTTATAAATTATTTTTACACTTTTTTTTTTTTTTTAACTTTATTACACTGTCCCAGGGGGGACATTACTGTCACTGTCGCTGATCTGACACATCACAGATCGCTGTGACAGATCAGCGATTTGACACAGGCACTGCACAGGCTTCCTCCCCAAACGTTTTGGGGGAAACTTGAAAAACTCTATTTTGCAACCTGTGGACACGAGCTCCGCTATCCATGAGTTGCGTGCTATCGTGACCCAGACCTGGCGAAAGCAGAGCAGGCGGCCGCCTACTCTGCTGATGTCGCCTAGAAAGCGCTCAGAGTCATTTAGCTGATGATCTCTGAGCCCTGGTTCCCCTTGCCCTGGGCTGGCGAGCCCGCATTCTCCCCAATGGGTTGGCTCTATATGAGAGCTGTCGCTCCCTATCCTGGTTGGAGCGACCTGGAGCGGCCAAGCTGGCCGCTGCTGTCCACTCGGGGTTGCGAAAGGCCCGAAACCGTGCCTGAGCCTGGCGAAACGGCTGCTTGACCCTTTGTTGCGGGAGGAAGCTGCTTTTTCCCCCTATAGCATCGGAGATGAGCTGGTCTAATCTTTCTCCGAACAAACGGCCACCCTGAAAAGGCAGGGAAGTCAAAGACTTCTTGGAAATTGAATCGGCCCGCCAAGTCCTTAACCATAGGGCCCTCCTAATGGCTACCGCATTTGTGGCCGCAAGGGCCACACAATTGGCCGCATCCAAGGAAGCGTTGACTAAGTAGTCACCGGCCATAGCGATCTGACTCGCGATCTCTATCCTGCAAAACCTTGCTCAATGACTCTGCCCTTGACATCATGGCCTTAGCCACCCACGTTGCCACAAACGAGGGAGAGAGTGCTGATCCTGAAGCTTCGAAAACTGAGCGAGCCAACCCTTCTATGAGCCAATCCGTGGGGTCCTTGATAGAAGGACCACTAGGCACCAATAACAAGGATCTCGATGCCAAGCGTGAAACTGGTGGATCCACCATTGGGGATTCCGCCCATTTCTTACAGAGCTCTGGAGCAAACGGATATTTTGCCTCTATCATTTTCTGTCCCGAGAAGTGCTTATCTGGCCGTTCCCTGTGACGCTGCACTATGTCCTCAAACTCTGGGTGAGTACCAAACACCCTGTGCGGATGCTTAACCCGCTTAAAGGATACCTTATGGCCTGAAGTCAAGGCGATGTCATCCTCAACCCCCAGAGTTTGATTAAACGGCATCAATGAGGCTGTCAATTGTTTCCCGACACTCCAGGGTATCTAGGTCCAGTGGCTCATTTGAGTCATAGTCTGAACTCTGCCCGCTCCCAACAACTGGTGATGGCGAGCGTGATGCCGAACTTACGGATGCCGAGGCACCGGATGGGTCGGGCGAGGCCATGCGGGTTCCCTTTCTTTGCGCCTGCTTGGAATGAGAGCGGCCCCTGCAGGCCGAAGGGTCTTGTGAGATGGAGGACCCCTCCCAGATCAGCGAGACACTTTCCTTGGTCCTATCTGGGGCATGAAGAGACTATCGCCTTTGTGAGCGAAGCCATAGATTTTGACAGCGATAAGGCCCATTCCGGAGGATCTGAACTCCTGGGTTCGGTTACGGGGGAGGGCTCCTGGGCGCGTTCGGAGTCGCAGGCTTCGCATAATTTATTGCTTGTGCCTGTTTAAATGTCGCCCTACAGGCCATGCATGCAGCATACAGGAATGTGTGTGTTTTCCCTTTCCCAGCCATATTGTTAATGCTGCCCTACTAGGAGTAGTGGGGGGAGAGGAGAGGGAGGAGTACCAAGAAGGGGGGCCAGGAAAGGGAAGGGACGCGCTGAATCCTGTCAGCTTCCGCTGACCAGCTCCGGCCTCTGGACTCCGCAGGGCCCTCCCCGGCTATCACATCCACGTCATCTGGCCGCACTTCTCCACTCAGGTAGAGGGGAAATGGGGGGGGGGATAACCAGGACGGTGCAGGTACCCTAACTCCGTCTAATCCCTTCAGGGGGTGAGGAGAGGGACCGTCCGCCGCCTTGCAGTGTTGGTGGAGCAGTGGGGGGCCGCACGGACTAGTCTTGCACCTCTGTACAGCCCATGGTTTCATACCTAGGGGTGGCCAGGGCTAAGTCCGGCATCGTGTCCCACGTCGCGGGAGAGGATACGTGGAGGGACACTCGCACGTGGTCGCCCGTTGATGGCTTGGGGAAATCGGACTCTTTCAATAGGATCCATTGCCCCTGTCTAATCTTCATAGCACAAAAAAATAGATGTCTGGGGAAAAAGGCCCAGATATGTCCCTCGGTGCGGGAAAGGATACGTGGAGACGATACTCGACACGTGCTTGCCCGTTGATGGTTTGGGGAGATCGGACCCTTTCAATAGGATCCGTCGCCCTTGTCTTATCTTCATGGAAAAAAAAAAAAAAAAAGTCTGGAGAGATCCAGACACGTGTGCCTCCAAAGACACTAAGCATAAAACTGGTTTCCGCCCGTAATCAGGGCGAGGGTGTATGCAGTGGAGGAGGAGCTAACCTTGTGTTGTTTACTCAGTGTCAGCCTCCAGATGGCAGTAGCATACACCCACAGTACCTGTGTCCCCCAATGAGACGAAGGAGAAAAGGCTTTACAATATGAGACACTAATAGTATGTACAATTCAAATACAAATAAAAAAAGCAGAAATTAAACTTACATATTACTTAGATCATTTCAGGCAGAACCATGCGGGGAGGAAGAGCCAGACATCATAATTCATGGATATGGTCTTGTGGCAACAGCTCCCAAGCAGCAACTCACTAGGAGGGGCTCAGTTGCAGACTTATAAGTCTGGGCTTGTGACATCACTAAAGGGGCTGTCTGGTGACAGTCCTCCCCCCTACTCTTACAGTTACAATCTGGCTGAAAAACTTAGAACCATAACTCTCAGAGGGTACCTCGTATAGAAACGCACATAGTATCTTCATTTGCAGCCTATAGCTGGCATTCATCCAAAACCAAACTCGAACTAGTTATTTCACACCATTCAGGAAAAATCCATTTCTCTGGTTCTGTTTGTGCTGCGACCGTGAAAAACATGCGCTAGGAAGCTGAGTCGGCACAAGTCGCAGAAATGTAATTTTCATATTTCTGTCACTGATTGGGTCTGAGATACGGCCTCTTTATTATTTCCCACACTTATAGCCACGCACATGGGCTCAGACAAAGAAAAATTCTCTGATGGCTAATTAACATTTCTTGCAGTGAGGAGGGGGGGGACAGGAAAGAGCTAGTGTAGTGTTAGTGAGCATGTGTGAAGCTGCAGGCACAAGGCTGCAATGTGTGAAAAGGGGGAAAGAGGAGGGTCGCTTGGCTCTGTGCTGCTAAGAATCATTCTTGAGAATGTAGAGAATGCAAGATTCTGGAATGTTCTGGAAAAGTCATACATGATATTTTTACATTATCATTACATACACACACACACACATACGTTCTATATATATATATATATATACACACACACACACACACACACACACATATAGTATGGATATTTTTTTAAGTTAAAATATACATTTTACAAAAAAACTGTCCCACTAGTTAGCCTCTTCAGTGAACACCGTATGAAAAAGAAAAAAAAAAAACACAATGGGGCAAAATATGATGCATGTTGGACATATCACCGAACAAAATGCAATCATAAAGTCCAGGAAAAAAGCAAGTCACCATACAGCTTTATCAGTGAAAAAATAAAAAATTTGTAGTGCTCAGAATACAGCAACGCAAAAATAATAAACGGTACCGATAAAGTCAACTTGTCCAGCAAAAAACAAACCCTTACATGACTCAGTGGGCATAAATAATTACTAAAAAGAGTAATTCTGCTGCCTCATTATAGTGTGGGAGGAGATTCACAGCATGTCACAGCCCAACATCACGCGGACTTGCAGGAGCAGGAGAAAGCCGGCGTGATGCTGGGCTGTGACGTGCGGTGAAACTGCACCCACAGCCAGTTACTCAGGGACAGTGGGTCCCTCCTTGGTAATGCCGAGTCAGCTTCCAGTTCCAGAAGTTGACGTGATATTACCTGACAAGAGAGGCTGCAGATGCAGCCAGGTACCACGTGACAAGGGCTGAGCGGATAGCAATAGCACGACTCACAGGTACATTAAAAAAAAACACAAGGTATTTGAAGAAAACCCTTATTTCCAATATTACAAATCGATCTGCCCACTACACAAATTAGTAGACAACCTCTTTAAACTACCAAAACTGCAAAATTAGATAAGTATCCACACATATGCCCATGAGCACAGATACTTGCAGTGTTATTCCCCATCACTAGCTTCCAGGGCCGGACAGGGACTAAAATTCAGCCCTGGCATTTGAAGTTACTCAGGCCCACTAGTCACATGGTGACTATATAATATCTTTGTACACTTGTAGGTTACAATAAGCGAGAGGAGATTAACACGACTATATAACATATAGTCACAGCTGTGCCCAGTATTTCAGCTCAGTCCTATTTATTGCTTTTAGTTGCAGTACTCCTCCCAAAGCTCTGTCCCCTTTTGTATGCACGGTGACAGAATTCCTGGCAGAACTGCTATCCATTGGGCAACCAGACCCCCTGGTCATAGCCGCCCCTATCATACCTCCCAAGCTTTGAAGGGAAAGAGGGACAAAGGCTGTGGCGCGCTATGTGCGCCGCTGCAAATTTTAGGCCATGCCTGACCACACCCATTTTGCAACTAGTCACACCCATGTCCATGCCCAACCGCACCTATTTTGTTACTGCTGATCACTGACTGGTACTGAGGGCACAGTGGCTGACATTAAGGGCACATTTGCTGGTAGTGTGAGAACACTGACTGGTACTAAGGAAGAGTTGAAAGAGAAAAAAGAAAAGAGAGAAAGAAAGGAGAGCAAGAGAGCGAAAGAACAGAGAGAAAGAAGAACGAACAGAGAGAGAAAGAGCGGAAAGAACAGAGAGAAAGAAAGAAAGAATGAACAGAGAAAGAAAAAGAAAGAGGGGAAAGAAAGAACAGAGAGAGAAAGAAAGAGCGGAAAGAACAGAGAAAGAAAGAAGTAAACATAGAAAGAACAGAGAAAGAAAAAGAAAGAGGGGAAAGAAAGAACAGAGAGAGAAAGAAAATGAGGGAAAGACAGAACAGAGAAAGAGAAAGAAAGAAACAGAGAGAAAAAAATAAAGAAAGATTCTATAAAGATACTATAGCAGTCCAGCTCCCACTGTAGTGCCCACCTGAGCCTCCCGGTGCAGGACTATATCATGATCCGCTCACGTGGCCGGCATCCCCGATTCCAAGGCAATCCTGCTGTCTGCGCTGTCGGAGGACATGGTGATGGATCTGAAGCATTCCTATTTCCGTCACAATCTTCTCATGAAATTATCTCATTTCCGGTCAGCTTCCAGCACATCACTTCCAGTGGAACGTCATGTGCAAGTTTTAAAATGCTCATCGGGGCTCCGCCGTGTACTTCTGTGTCTGTGGGAAAAGCCTACTTTGTATGGCTCCACTACGTACACACGCGGCTCGGCTCCGCGCGCCCCGTACACACGCGGCTCCGCTACATCCACCCAGTAAACCCCTCCTGACCCCACACAAACTTACTCGCATCCAGCGTGCACCATGACATGAACCAGCACAAGAGTCCTGCAGACACACGGAGGCTCCTGATCATGTGACCCCCCTGACTCCTCCCCTCCTGTGACCTCACCACAGGTCCTGTAGTCACTCCTCTCCTGCATTTGTAGCGTCTTCACTCCGCATATCATGTGACTCCTGACTCCTCCGCTCCTGTGACCTCATCACAGGTCCTGTGCGCACAGAGCAGCCAATTGCAGCCTGAGAACGAAGCTGCCTGTGGGGGGGGGGGGGGGGGGGGGTCAGAAGTGCCGTGCAGCGTCTCATCCTGTCATTGCAGGAGGGGGACCCCGCATTTGCATGCAGTGCCCTGGCTGCGGATTGAGCGGCGGCGGCCCACTGCAGGCACCAGCCCTTCTGGCATTTGCCAGAAGTGCATGATGGTCAGTCCGGCCCTGCTAGCTTCTATAATCTCCAACCAGCTACAGTTGTATACAACAGCTCTCATGAAAACATCAGCCATCACTCCCCGGGGTCCACCACTTTGATCAACCATCAAGTCTGGTAAGTGAAATAGTCATAATTGAACCCATGCTTGATTAGTAAAGCTAAAAGAAAAACAAAATAAGCCTTTTTTATAAAAACTTTTAGATGCAACAAACCACTAGTTGAAAACCAACCTGTCGGCACAACCTGGATATCTGGGTATTGCAACCTTTAACCCCTTAATGACAGGCGCTTTTTTCATTTTGGCGTTTTCGTTTTTTTTGCTCCCCTTCTTCCCCGAGCCATAACTTTTTTATTTTTCGGTCAATATGGCCATGTTGTGTGCTGGAAAACGGGAAAAAATTCAAAGTGCGGTGAAATTTAGAAATTAAAGAATGCAATTCCACAGTTGTATTTTTTTTTTTTTCACCATTTTCACTAAATGCTAAAACTGATTTGCCATTATGATCTCCAGGTCATTACAAGTTCAAGAAGATTATTAATGGAAAGCGGAAAGAAAAAATTGAAGATACCATGTTTTACGTATTATAAGACACACTTTTTCCCCCCCATATTATTACTGCAGTGATGTATTTTATTTTTTGGAGTATACTTTTTAAATGGGGGGCGATCCTGTTACTGTGTAGAGTGATACTATGCTGCCTTTTTTCTTCATGTAGTGTAATGTAGAAGTTGGGAAAAAAATAAATAATGTGTTCTGCAAGCGGAGCTCTAGATAACTTATTTCTTGCAGAGACGAGCCCTGGCTGGAAGAAGTGATGGCGGTTTGTGCTGGATGAAAGATGAAAACCGAAGATGAATGACTTCACCAAGAGACGTCACTGGTGAGTCAGTGTGTTACCTATACACTGTATACTATATACAGCTGTCCTGTGTATAATGTCACCATTGATCACTGTATTACCTATACATTATATACAGAGTTCCTGTGTATAATGTCACCATTGATCACTGTATTATCTATACATTATATACAGAGTTCCTGTGTATAATGTCATTGATCACTGTATTACCTGTACACAGACACTGCATACTAAGTACAGATCTCCTGTGCATAATGGCACCTATAGTGATAGTATTGTGTTTTTTTTTTATTACTGATCAATATTGTAGTATTCAGTCACTGTGGTGGTAATATGTGGTCTGGACATGTTGTGGCGGTATTTGTTCCTTGTATGTGGTATTAGGTCACTATGTGGTGGTAATATTGTGTCTGGTCATAGTGCGATGGTATTTGTCCCTTGTATATGATATTATTGGTCATATTGAAAAACAAATAAAAATATACCTAAATTGTATTGCATATTTTAACAAATGTTTAATAGGGTAGAGTAGAGCTCGGACAAAAGAGTCTACCGTGTTGTGGTGGCGGCTTAAAAAAATCTTTTGGCCAAAACAAAAGCTGCCGGCTATATGTGTGATCTGGTGATGTGAACTGTTAATGTGTGATTGGTGAGAAGTGGAGAGCGGTGGGACTGTGGACAGTTTGAGGGGTTGACGTGGGGCTGGGGTGGAGCCTGGGCGGAGTCCCAAGGAGGCCCCCGAAAATTTTGCCAGTATGGGGCTCCAAAATTCCTAGTGGCAGCCCTGAGGGGGTGTTTGGAGGTGCAACATTGTGGGTGTTCAGTGATGCTGTGGAAAACTACTGTTTGGGTGCACGGCCTGGCTCAGAAAAAAAGAAGTACCATATGAGTTTTGGAAAACCAAATTGTCTGGAATAGATTGTGAAGCCATCTCACGTTTGGAGGGCCCCTGATGTGCCTAAACAGTGGAAACCAAACACAAAGGAAACTACACCCATCAAGGAATTTATCTAGATGTGTGGTGAGCACCTTGAACGCTCAGGAGCTTCACAGAATTATATCATATTAAGGCATGAACATTTTAAAAAACAAAAACATTTTACCCACAAAAATTTTGTTTTAGCCCCAATTTTGTATTTATTTTTACAAGGGTAACAGGAGAAAATGGATGCCAAATTTTTATGTGCAATTTTATCTGAGTACGCTAATACCCCATATTTGTTGGAAAACGACTGCTTGGGCGCAAAGCATGGCTGGAAAGGAAATGAGCTCTATTTTTGGCTTGAATAGGTTGCAAATACCATGTCACATTTGAAGAGACCCTGAAATACCAAAATAGCAGAAACACCCACAAGTGATTGTATTTTGTAAACTACACCTCTCAAGGAATTCATCAAGGTGAGTGAAAAATATTCAGGATTGAGAGTCCTCAGTGGTTGATACCTTTTAATGGCTAACTGAAAAGATGGTAACACATTGCAAGCTTTTGAGACTACTCATGTCTCTTCATCAGGCATAGACTAATACAAAATCTGAAGAGTCACATATTTATGCACAACACAGCACAGAAAAAATTCAATAGATAAGACAAGGTATCAACCACTGAGGACTCTCAATTCTGAGTATTTTTCTATCTACTGGCTATAACACGGTACAAAGATATACATCTTTCCTGTATCTAGGTGAGTGAGCATTATTAAACCACAGGCAATTCACAAACTTGTTTAACATTGGACTGAGTAAACGAAATACTACTATTTTTCCACTAAAATGCTACATTTTCTAACTTTTTCTTTAACCATTTTTTTACTTGGTCCCTGTATTTTTCTGATCACTGGTCTCATGCATTGCAATACACGTGTTGCAATGTATGAGATCTGTCAGTTTTACACTCTCAGATCACCTGTTAGATTAAAGGTACTGTCACACTTAGCGATGTACCAGCGATCCCGACCAGCGATATGACGCAGTCAGGATCGCTGGTACATTGCTAAGTGGTCGCTAGTGAGTTGCCACACAGGCAGATCTCACCAGCGACATCGCTGGGGACGGGGGTCGCTACTTACCTGTCACACTAGGCGATCCTGCGTCCTCCCGCCCGGCTCCACGCGTAGCTCGTCGTCACTGCAGGAAGCTAACGACGAGAAACAGTCCAGGACGTTCTCGCGCGATCAGCAATAAGCAGCGGGGGAGCGGGTCGTAGGTAAGCATCACACACAGCGATATCGCTAGCAATATCGCTATAACGTCACAAGTTATAGCGATATCATTTAGTGTGACAGTACCTTAATAGGCCACCGTAGTTGGCAGACTCAGAGGTCATCAAGTGACCTCCGGCTGCCATGACAACGCTCGTATCCCCTGTGATGTGATCACATCTCATCATAGGGGGTGTCGGAGCGGTAAGTAAAGCAGTGGTCTCTCTCTGCTATCTTCAAGATGCCGAGCTCAATAGAACAGCGTCAACCTGTCAGTGTATGTAGTTTACTTGGCAAAATCCTACTGACTGGTTCACTTTAAGGTGAAACTTGGCTTGGTCACTAAGGGGTTAATAGCTTTTTCAGATAAAAACAGTTTGCACTTATGCAGCTTAATCACTATGACCTTACTGATCACCTCCTAGGCCATCACAGTCAGTGACTGCGCTGCTGAACTACGTTATCAGTCAGGATCCAGCCTGGTAATAATGCTCTCAGCCACACACTACATAGTAATACGTATCCTGAACAGATCTTGCATTAGCTACATCTGGTAAATGAGCAGCTGCACATAGGAGCCTGGGTACATAATGAAAAGACATCTACGGTACATACAGGGCAGGTGGAGCAAGTAATACAGCCAATAGACAGCTCCAAGCAATAACCTGAATTATGTCCCTACAATACACATAATACCTGATCAACCATATACATGGTTAATACATACAGAACCACCAAAATGTCAGCTCTGTGAACATAAGATACATTAAAAAATCCTCATCCCATTTCTAGTCCTGTGTGTGGGATTGTTCTGGCAAACAAGGGACAGCAGGCAGAATCATAAATATATATACATTCATATATGAGACCGGACACTGAGTTCTCTGATATTACCAGCTTCTAAAGGCTTCAGGGGGCTGTGAGAAATAAAGACTGAATATCCATATAATCTCATACAGATTCCTGGCCTCCACATACAGAGACAAGAAACTAATGACCTGTACAGCAGCATCTGTATATAGCACTGATAACATGGTGTCTGATACCAGAAAGATCTGTATACAGCACTGATAACATGATGGTCTGATAGCAGAAAGATCTGTATACAGCACTGATAACACGGTGGTCTGATACCAGAAAGATCTGTATACAGCACTGATAACATGGTGTCTGATACCAGAAAGATCTGTATACAGCACTGATAACATGATGGTCTGATACCAGAAAGATCTGTATACAGCACTGATAACATGGTGTCTGATACCAGAAAGATCTGTATACAGCACTGATAACACGGTGGTCTGATACCAGAAAGATCTGTATACAGCACTGATAACAAGGTGTCTGATACCAGAAAGATCTGTATACAGCACTGATAACATGATGGTCTGATACCAGAAAGATCTGTATACAGCACTGATAACATGGTGTCTGATACCAGAAAGATCTGTATACAGCACTGATAACACGGTGGTCTGATACCAGAAAGATCTGTATACAGCACTGATAACATGATGGTCTGATAGCAGAAAGATCTGTATACAGCACTGATAACATGGTGGTCTGATACCAGAAAGATCTGTATACAGCACTGATAACATGGTCTGATAGCAGAAAGATCTGTATACAGCACTGATAACACGGTGGTCTGTACCAGAAAGATCTGTACACAGCACTGATAACATGGTGTCTGATACCAGAAAGATCTGTATACAGCACTGATAACATGGTGGTCTGATACCAGAAAGATCTGTATACAGCACTGATAACATGGTGTCTGATGCCAGAAAGATCTGTGTTATGAGTTCATTTTCCCCTTCACCATTGAGGTCTGATGAACTCCCTCTTCTGGTGAAGGAAGGTAGTGAGGCTGATTACCAAGCACCTGAGCTGGGAGAGGATGACTGGGCGACGGGGATCTCTTACTGGATATAAGACTGCCGACGCCCTTCTGCCTCGCTGGTGATTTCTCTGTGGAATTCTAGGAGACCAGTCTGATTACTGCTCCTCAAAAGCTAAGTTTTCTGCTTTGTCTTTTTGCATTTGTGTTTTGGTTTTAGTTTGCCTTGCTTTTCTGGATTCTGCCATTCCCTGCTGGGGTGAGCTGAATTCCTTTTTTGTCGGTTTGCTCTGTATTCAGAAAATACCCGAGTACTGACATAGTCTTTTTGAAGCCTAGCGTCTTCAGGGCCTTTTTCCCTGTCAGTCTGTTGGCTCTTATTTTGATAGGTTCAGGGGTCTGCAATCCGATAGCTGCCAACTTCTCTGGTTTTCTGGACTTAGCTAGCATTTCTGTTTTTGCCTCCTACGGTGACTCATTCATAACAGAATCACCAGCCACTGTTATGAGTTCATTTTCCCATTCACCATTGAGGTCTGATGAACTCCCTCTTCTGGTGAAGGAAGGTAGTGAGGATGATTACCAAGCACCTGAGCTGGGAGAGGATGACTGGGCGACGGGGATCTCTGACTGGATATAAGGCTGCCAACGCCCTTCTGCCTCGCTGGTGATTTCTCTGTGGAATTCTAGGAGACCAGTCTGATTCCTGCTCCTCAAAAGCTAAGTTTTCTGCTTTGCCTTTTTGCATTTGTGTTTTGGTTTTAGTTTACCTTGCTCATTCACATGCTGCTGAACCAAAGATTCCTACTCCTGATGTGTTTTTTGGGGATTGGTCTAAATTTTTGAATTTCAAAAATAATTGTAAATTATTTTTTGCCTTGAAGCCTAACTCGTCAGGGAGCTCCGCGCAGCAGGTTAAAATGGTCATCTCTTTGCTGCGTGGCGATCCCCAGGATTGGGCGTTTTCGTGGAAACCTGATGATCCTAGTCTGACTAATGTGAACGCATTTTTTCAAGCTTTGGGGTTGTTGTATGACGAACCTAATGCTATTGATCAGGCTGAAAAGACCCTGTTGGCATTGAGGCAGGGTCAAGATTCTGCAGAATTGTACTGTCAAAAATTCCGAAAGTGGGCGGTCCTTACTGCCTGGAATGATAACGCCTTGGCAGCTCTCTTTCGGAAGGGTTTGTCAGAAGCCGTAAAAGATACTATGGTGGGATTTCCTGTTCCCTCTGGTCTGGACGATTCTATGTCATTAGCCATTCAGGTTGATCGGCGTTTACGTGAACGCAGGACTGCACGAGAGGTGTTGCCACCTGTTGAACAAGTGTCTGAACCTATGAAATGTGATAGAGTTTTGTCCAGGGAGCAACGTCAGGAGTTCAGAAAGCGTAATAAACTGTTTTTTTGTGGAGATGCCTCGCATATTATTTCTGTCTGTCCTAAACGAGAGAAACGTTTTGCACACACGTTTTCTATGGGTGGTGTTCAACCTAAGTTTCTTCTGGCAATTACTCTGATCTGCTCCCGTCCACATTTTCCGCCAAGGCTTTTGTGGATTCGGGAGCAGCTCTGAACCTGATGGACTTGGATTTTGCTAAACGTTGTGGATTTCCTATGACACCTCTGCGGACGCCTATCCCTTTGAGGGGGATTGATGCTACTCCTTTGGCGAAAAATAAACCTCAGTTTTGGACCCAGGTGGTAATGCGGGTCACCCCAAACCATCAAGAAAATTGCAGATTTTTGGTTTTGCATAATTTGCATGATACCATTGTTCTGGGGTTTCCCTGGTTGCAAATTCATAATCCAGTTTTGGACTGGAAATCTGTGTCTGTGGTGAGTTGGGGTTGTCGGTGTGCACTTAGTGAGGCTCCGGTTTTTTCCACCTCTCCTCAGTCGCATGATGTTCCTGACTATTTGGCGGACTTTTATGATGTATTTAGTGAGAATGAGTCTGCGTCCTTGCCTCCTCATAGGAGTTATGACTGTGCAATTGAACTGAGCCCGAGGTGTAAATTTCCCAAGGGTCGGCTCTTTAATTTATCTGTACCCGAGCACGAGGCTATGCGATCCTATATTAAGGAGGCGTTGGAGAAGGGTCATATTAGACCATCCTCTTCACCATTACGTGCTGGGTTTTTTTTCATGGCCAAAAAGGATGGTTCATTAAGGCCTTGTATTGATTATCGTGCCCTCAACAAAATTACTATTAATTAAATATCAGTATCCGTTACCCCTGATTTCAGATCTATTCTCCAGAGTTAAAGGTGCTTGCTGGTTTACCAAGCTTGACCTCAGGGGGGCGTATAATCTTATCCGCATTAAGCATGGGGATGAATGGAAGATGGCGTTTAATACTCCGGAGGGACATTTTGAGTACCTGGTGATGCCTTTTGGGCTCACTAATGCCCCTTCTGTCTTCCAATGCTTCATGAACGACATTTTCTGAGACTTTGTGGATAAATTTTTGATTATCTATCTGGATGATATTTTGATCTTCTCCAAGGATTGGGATTCTCATGTGGAACATGTTCGGACTGTGTTCCGGATCTTGAGGGAGAATTCCCTGTATTTCAAAGGATCAAAATGCCTTTTTGGGGTACAGAGGATTTCATTTTTGGGATTTATTTTGTCTCCGTCAACTATTGAAATGGATCCGGCCAAGGTACAGGCCATTTATGATTGGGTTCAGCCCACTTCTTTGAAGGCCCTCCAGAAGTTTTTGGGTTTTGCTAATTTTTATCGGAAATTTATAGCAAAATTTTCTAGTATTGCCAAGCCATTGACTGATCTGACTAAGAAGGGTGCTGATGTGTTGAATTGGTCTCCAGAGGCTGTTTCTTCCTTTCAGGAGCTGAAGCGAAGATTCACTTCTGCCCCGGTTTTGCGGCAACCTGATGTTTCACTCCCGTTCCAGGTAGAGGTGGACGCTTCTGAGATTGGTGCAGGAGCTGTTTTGTCCCAAAAGGATCCTGTAACATCTAAAATGAATCCCTGTGCTTTCTTTTCCCGAAAGTTTTCCCCATCTGAACGTAACTATGATGTGGGGAATCGGGAACTGTTGGCCATGAAATGGGCATTTGAGGAGTGGAGACATTGGTTGGAGGGAGCTAAACATCAAGTCATGGTCCTCACTGACCACAAGAATTTGATTTACCTGGAGTCGGCCAAACGCTTGAACCCTAGACAGGCTAGATGGGCCTTGTTTTTTTACACGTTTTGATTTTGTGGTCTCTTTTCTTCCTGGCACTAAGAATGTCAAGGCTGACGCCCTCTCTAGGAGCTTCTTTGCTGATTCTCCTGTGGTGACCAAGCCTGCTACCATCTTAGGCGAAGGGGTAGTTCTTTCTGCCATCTCGCCCGATTTGAGACGTGCTCTGGAAGAGTTCCAGGAGGACAAACCTGAGCGTTTTCCCAGTGGAAAGTTGTATGTTCCTGACCAGTGGAAGAAGAGAGTGATGTCTGAAGTTCATTGCTCTGCATTGGCTGGTCATCCAGGTATTTATGGTACTAGAGATCTGGTGAGTCGGTCTTTTTGGTGGCCCGCCTTGTCTCGTGATGTCAGGAATTTTGTGCAGTCCTGTGGGACTTGCTCCCGGTCTAAACCTTGTTCTCGCTCTAGTGGGTTGTTGATGCCTTTGCCGGTCCCCAGGAGGCCATGGACCCATATTTCAATGGATTTCATCTCTGATATGCCTGTCTCTCAGAGAATGACTGTTATTTGGGTGATTTGTGATAGGTTCTCTAAGATGGTTCATCTTGTACCACTCCCTAAGTTGCCATCTTCTTCTGAGTTGGTGCCCCTGTTTTTGCAACAGGTGGTTCGCTTGCAAGGGATTCCTGAGAACATTGTATCTGACAGAGGAGTTCAGTTTGTGTCTAGATTTTGAAGGACGTTCTGTTCCAAGCTGGGAATTCAGTTGTCCTTCTCCTCTGCGTTTCACCCTCAGACCAATGGGCAGACGGAAAGAACAAACCAGACCTTGGAGTCGTATTTGAGATGTTTTATTTCCGCTGATCAGGATGATTGGGTTTCATTTTTGCCCTTGGCCGAATTTGCTTTAATTAATAGAGCTAGGTCTGCCACTTTGATGTCACCTTTTTTTTGTAACTTTGGGTTTCATCCTTGCTTTTCTTCAGGGCAGGTGGAGCCTTCTGCCTGCCCAGGTGTTGACACTGTGGTGGAGAGAATGCACCAGATCTGGGACCAAGTGGTGGATAAGTTATCTCTCTCCCAGGAAAAGGCCCAGCAGTTTTCCAACCGACATAGGACCGTTGGTCCCCAGTTTAAGGTGGGTGATATGGTTTGGTTATCATCAAAAAATATCGCTATGAAGGTAGCTTCTCCTAAGTTTAAGCCTAGATTTATTGGGCCTTACAAGATTTTGGAGATCATTAATCCGGTGTCTTTTCGGTTGGCTCTTCCTGTCACATTTAAAATCCATAATGTGTTTCATAAGTCCTTGTTGAAGAGGTTTGTTGAACCAGTAGTTCCTGGGGTGGCACCTTCGGACCCTGTATTGGTTGAAGGTAACATGGAATATGAGGTAGAGAAGATACTGGATTCCCGTCTGGCTAGACAGAGACTCCAGTATTTGGTTAAGTGGAAGGTTATGGTCAGGAGGATAATTCCTGGGTCTCTTTGATATTCATGCCAAAAGATTGGTGCGTGCCTTTCATCGAGCTCACCCTGATCGCCCTGGCGGCGTGGATGAGGGTTCGGTGACCCCTCCTCAAGGGGGAGGTACTGTTATGAGTTCATTTTCCCCTTCACCATTGAGGTCTGATGAACTCCCTCTTCTGGTGAAGGAAGGTAGTGAGGCTGATTACCAAGCACCTGAGCTGGGAGAGGATGACTGGGCGACGGGGATCTCTGACTGGATATAAGGCTGCCGACACCCTTCTGCCTCGCTGGTGATTTCTCTGTGGAATTCTAGGAGACCAGTCTGATTTCTGCTCATCAAAAGCTAAGTTTTCTGCTTTGCCTTTTTGCATTTGTGTTTTGGTTTTAGTTTGCCTTGCTTTTCTGGATTCTGCCATTCCCTGCTGGGGTGAGCTGAATTCCTTTTTTGTCGGTTTGCTCTGTCTTCAGAAAATACCTGAGTACTGGCATAGTCTTTTTGAAGCCTAGCATCTTCAGGGCCTTTTTCCCTGTCAGTCTGTTGGCTCTTATTTTGATAAGTTCAGGGGTCTGCAATCCGATAGCTGCCAACTTCTCTGGTTTTCTGGACTTAGCTAGCATTTCTGTTTTTGCCTCCTACGGTGACTCATTCATAACAGATCTGTATACAGTACTGATAACATAATGGTCTGATACTAGAATGTAGACAACACTACATTGCTGTATGAGGTAGATAATGGAGAAGCACAATATCTGGAGGTAAAACTTTCCTCTGTATGTGATGTAGATGACGCTACACTACTACATGAGGTAGATAATGGAGGAGCACACAGTGTCTGAGGTAAAACTTTCTTCTAGATTTGCGTTAGATGACACTACTCTAGCACATGATGTGTAAAGAGAAATTGTAGTCATTAAAAGCAAGGCATTTGTTGTGACAAAATTAATGAATGTAGTCGAAGTGTGGAAGGTGTAAGGATAAAGGAAAACTGGACGCGTTTCGAACACACTGAGATTCAGAACAAGCTAAGTGTTGGAAACGCGTCCAGTTTTCCTTTATCCTTCCAGCTGCCACACTTCGACTACATTCATTATTTTTTGTCACAACAAATACCTTGCTTTTAATGGCTACAATAAAAACTTTCTAATTTTACCTGTGGAAGCTGGATCTTTTTTACTTAAATGCACCTTTTGCCTGTACGTCTGGCAGAGACGTGATCCTGAGCTTCGTCTCATGAAATTCATTGGGAATCAACTAAGGGTGAGCTGAAAAACCTCTACCTTTTGTTCATGTGAAGAGAAATTGCTCAGTTCTGTGAGGTAATAAGCCCTGTATTACCCTCCCTGAGCCTGTACACATGCTTCTGCCATGTCTTCTGGTAGGAGGAGACAGTACGGTAAGATATGTTTTCATTACCTCCTCCCTCCAACAGTAATATATAACCAGGCAAATGGACGGCTGCTTCTAAAGTGGGAAATGTCCAGCCTAATACAACCAATATAAATGTTGATAACTCCAGGACTTGAGGGTGCCCCCTTTTTACAGTCCTGCTTCCCCTTTGCCTAGTTTTGTGGGGAGTTTATACTTGTGGTCACATGACCGCCCACTCTCCTTGTCAACACCAGAGAATTCTCACAACCATAGGCGTAGCTAGGGATTCAGCTCAGGGGGCGGCGAAACATGTAAGTGGGCCCCTAACAAGCGGACTTATCATTAGTGCAACCTGCTCAGCCGCACATGGGCGCAAGAAGTAAGGGGGAAAATTTCTACCTCTAAAGAAGGTGCAATTTTGCATTTTTAGGAGCTCTTGAGCTGCAAAGGGTCCATATATCCATATATTGCTCTTGCACATGAGCCCTTTTCTGTCTGTGTCCGCCTGCGGCCCCTAACCAGGTAACCATGATTATAACTATGGTGGTACAGGGGAACCTCAGGAGCTGTCCGCATTTTTATTGAAAAAAAAATCTCTATACAAAGACCAGCTCTGATATTACCGCCATATGGTGACACAGTGGTAGATACCAGTCCTGCAGATCACAGTACAGATAGTGACTTACAGAGGACGTTCTTTCTGGTGGAGTGGTTAACTTTTCCTGTCTTTTCCATCTGGCCCAGACGGACAACTTCTCCCGCCAGGACTTATCTGCAAAGACTACAAAAAGACACATTTGACTTCACATATTTCCAGCACTGTTCACATCTATTCCCAATCTGCACAAACTGCTCATCCTGCCAATACCCCAATACTGAGCTGCCGTATGTGTCCCTATTTCTGCACGTAATGTGTGGTACAATAACGGCTCCTCTTCGTGCCCCACATAGTAATGTCAACACTGTGCCCTCACATAGTAATAATGCTGCTTCTGTGCTCTCTAGATGGTAAAATTGCCCCCTAGGAAATATTAATTTCCTGTGCATGTGCTCTCCACATTCCATGTGCAACTTTGCAAGTCATAATACTGAGCGCCTCTCTTTATAATAATGTTTAAGTGCCCACTTAACACTTAATAACATCCCCCTAGTTCCCCATTACAACACCCCTATATACAGTATGCTGGGCCCACAGATCCCCTATACACCATATAATGCTGACGGAGCTCCCCTATACACAGTATAATGGGCAAACAGCTCCCCTACAAACAGTGTGATGTGCCCCAGAGTTCCCCTATAGAATTATGTCCCCACTGTCTCAAAACACAGTAGAATAACTCCCACAGTAGTCCTCACACTTTATGATGTCTCCCACAGAGTATATTGGCCCCCACAGTAGCCTTGACAATGTTTATTGGTCCTCACAGTAGCCCCCATACTGTGTTATGTCCCTCACACTTCATAATAGCTGCCACAGTAGTCCCCACACATTATGAGGGCCATGCACAGTAGTCCACACTGTATAATGGCCCTTCCATTAGCTCCCCCACAGTGGTCCTCACACTGTATATGGGCTCCCCCATTGTATGCTGGCCGGCCCCCCCAAACTGTATAGTGACCCTCTCTTTAGCTCACATTCTAAGGCCTTTTTCACACTTCATTTTTTTGGCGTCAGTTCCAAACCACCAAAGTGTGAAAAAACGGATCCGTTTTTTGGACGGATCCACCGCAGTCGCCAGTGTATGAAATTTAAAGTAACAGAACTACGGAAAAGGAAAAGGTAAGATAGAGAGAGATAGAGATTGAGATTTTTTTTTGTTTGTTCCAGAACGGCTTTTAGGGTTAAATTGCTTGCTTCCGGGCATGCTCAGTTTAAAAAAGTGGTCCGCCGCTGAAAAAAAAACATCACTTTGTCAGTCTACTCCAGACAGCGGACGCTGAAAATCAAACGGATCCTTCAAAAAACGAATGCAACGGACGACCATCCGTCACAATCCGCCGCTAATGTAAGGCTAGTTTCACACTAGCGTTTCACTGACCTGCATCGGTCTGCACATGGCCACTGCTAAGCTCCGCCCCCTGCCGCGCCTCCTCCTGTCAGCTCCACCTGCGTACCCTATCTTTAGCATTGGGAACGCAGGCATGTGTTTGCCAGCGCATGCATCCTTTTCATGGAGCGCCGAGTGCACCAAAATGCGACACGGTGCATTTGGCGCAGGTCGCATACCTGCATATGGCCTGTGAAACGCTAGTGTGAAACTAGCCTGTCTATGGAAAAAAACGTATTCCGCCAAAAAATGACGGATCTGTTTTTTATAAAATGGATGGATTTCATTCTGTGCATGCACCGGTGACTCAGCCAATGCATCACCCTGCCGTACTGTAGACCACAGGCTTACAGCAACCGGTGATCTACAAAATGGAGAGCGGTAGTGCAGGTTAGATCGTGTCTGTCTACTGCAGAGATTAAAGGGAACCTGTAATTTAAAATAATTCTATTAACCTGCAGTTTAATAGTGTTTTGACACCGTGCGGCGCCCACACTGAAAGCCCCGCTGCTGGGAAGAAGTTAACTTTATTCCTCCCGGCAGCCTTGCTCTTCCATTTACAGGAGTGGTGCCAGCTCATTTTCAGTCACTGCTCTGTATATAGAGAAGAGAGGCTGTAAACGATACCCTGGGACAGACTGACAGCTGCTTCAGCACCGTCGGACCCCGTATCTAGGCTCCAAATAATAATGCTTCATGCCTACTTAATATTTAACGAGTCCCCCTATGTACAGTCATAATGGCCCCAGCATCACTGATGTGAGCAGGGGGTCATTGTGTAAATTCTCTTCTATTGAGAGGTCAAAGTTAACTAGTCGATACGTGCAAATAGCAAATGGGGTCACACGACCACCTGATCACACCAGTGGTATTGGGGTCTTATGACGGCAGGCGCACCCCATCATGTTTTGGCAGTCTGTAGTCAGAGTGACTGCGCAGACATTTATCCTGAGCCTTTAATAACTTAATAATTTCATAATAAGCAATTTATTATTATAAAGAAGAATGCAGCCAGTGGTTACTGTATTGCTATACTTGTTAGGGGGCAGACAGACTGGACATATTTTTATCGTGTGAGGATCGCATGGCAATCCTCGGACTGACCATCGTCTCTCCTGACCTGAGCACGATAGCTGCATAATTATCCATCACGCTGTCACACGTCAGGAGAGGTTTCAGGCAGTCTGAGGATTGCGATGCCATCTGCCTGCGCCCTTATGTTAATACTTATCCTTGTTACACTAATACTTAAATATTAACCTATTAGTAAAGTATTAATGCTACTAACTTGTATTGTTATGCTGTTATACTAATACATATAAAAGACCCAGCTCACAAGTATAATAACAATAATCTTTATAAAGCGCCAACATATTTCGCAGCGCTTTACAGTTTAAGGCTGTGTGCCCACGTAGCGATTTGTAAGCGTTTTTGCTGCGATTTTCGGCGCGAAAGCGCTGCGAAAACATTTAAAAATCGTGTACAGAACACCCCCCATGCATTCCTATGGCATTCCGCACATGCTGTGCTAATGATGCGCTTTTTTCCGCGGCGGAATCGCATCGTGGAAAAAAATCGCAGCATGCTCATTCTTTTGTGCGGAATCGCAAACAATTACCGCGATTCCGCACCCATAGGAATGCATGAGAACCGCTTACTTCACCGCATGTGGCTATGCGGGAAGTTAAGCGTCTCATGTGCGGTTGGTACCCACGGTGTGGAGGAGAGGAGACTGTCCTCCAGTCCCTGGGTACCATACCCCTGTAAAAAAAAAAATAATTAAAAAAAAATAAATAAATAAAAAAAAAAAAAAAAAATCGGCGTATATTTACCTTCCGGCGTCCCGCGCTGCATTCCCGGCCTAAGCGTTCCCAGTAATGCCTTGCGGCAAGGCCCTGTAATGACGTGGTCTCGCGAGATCGCTATAGCAACGCGAGACCACGTCATCACAGGTCTCGCAAGGCATTACTGGGAACGCTGAGGACCGGGATGGCAGCGCGGGATGCCGGAAGGTAAATATACCCCGATTTTTTTTAATTTTTTTAGCATTTTAACATTCTTTTACTATTGATGCCGCATAGGCGGCCTCAATAGTAAAAACCTGGTCACACTTGTCAAACACTATGTTTGACGAGTGTGACCAACCTGTCAATCACTTTCCAAGCGATGCTTCAAATCGCTTGGAAAGTGCTTGAATATCGCAAGCGAAAATCGCGGAGGAAAAAACGCGTGATTTCTGGGAAGGAGTCCGGTTTTTAGTGAGCGTTTTAAAACGCTACGTGGGCACATAGCCTAAAGCTCCCGACTCCTCATCTCCAGCCCCCAAGACAGCAACTATTACATGTGATGGAGTGCAAATAATATCATAACATTAAACAATATAATAATCAGCCCCCCAGTGCCCTGTCCCCGCTCACCCACCTCAGCCCTCACAATACCCTAAAACAGTCACATTCACCCCCCAGTGCCTTGTCCACCTCCCACACCCCAACACCCACAATAACCCCCATCCTCTCATTCACCCCACAGTGACCATGACATGCCTAAATCGAATTAATCTAATAAATTCCATCCCCACTTACCGATGAGGTTTGTAGGCAGTCAGGCAGATCAAGGAAGTGTACAGATAAATGAAGAGAGGGCATTAGGACCCAGAGTGCTTGAGACTGTAGTAATGGCACCTGTTTGAACTTGTTATCAGTATAAAAGACACCTGTCCACAACCTCAAACAGTCACACTCCAAACTCCACTATGGTGAAGACCAAAGAGCTGTCGAAAGACACCAGAAACAAAATTGTAGACCTGCACCAAGCTGTGAAGACTGAATCTGCAATAGGCAAGCAGCTTGGTGTAATGAAATCAACTGTGGGAGCAATAATAAGAAAATGGAAGACATACAAGAACTCTGATAATCTCCCTGGATCTGAGGCTCCATGCAAGATCTCACCCCGTGGGATCAAAATGATCACAAGAACGGTGAGCAAGAATCCAAGAAACACACAGGGGGACCTAGTAAATAATCTGTATAGAGCTGGGACCACCATAACAAAGGCTTCCATCAGTAACACACTAAGCCACCAGGGACTCAGATCCTGCCCATCTGAAAAACTTCACACTAGACCTCAAGCAGCTTGGATTGTCTGTCTCCCCGATCTTTATTAAGACTCTAGGACCTTGACTTCCAAGGTCTAGTGTGAAGTATCCACAATCAATGATCGTTTCGGGGGCCATGTCATCTGCTGTTGTAGGTCCATTGTGTTTTATCAAGATCAAAGTCAACGCAGCCGTCTACCAGGAAATTTTATAACAAGTCATGCTTTCCTGTGCCGACAGGCTTAATGGAGATGGAAATTTCATTCTCCAGCAGGACTTGGCACCTGTCCACACTGCCAAAAGTACCAATTCCTGGTTTAAAAACAACAGTATCACTGTGCTTGATTGGCCAGCAAACTCACCTGACCTTAACCTCATAGAGAATCTATGGGGTATTGTCAAGAGAAAGATAGGAGACACCAGAGAAAACAACGCAGACGAGCTGAAGGCTGCTATCAAAGCAACCTGGGCTTCCATAACCCCTCAGCAGTGCCACAGGCTGATCGCCTCCATGCCACGCCACACTGATGCAGTAATTGATGCAAAAGGAGCCCAACCAAGTATTGACTGCATTTACTGAACTTACATGTCAGTAGGCCAACATTTCGGATTTTAAAATAATTTTTCAAGCTGGTGTTATAAAGTATTCTAATTTACTGAAATAATGACTTAGGTTTTCATTGGCTGTAAGTCATAATCAACATTCACAGAAATAAACACTTGAAATAGATCACTCTGTTTGTAATGGCTCTATATAATATACGAGTTTCACTTTTTGTATTGAAGAACTGAAATAAATTAACTTTGTCTATGATACCACTAAGGCTACTTTCAGATTTCCATTTTGAAGCATCAGGCGTGATGCGGCAGAAAATGTAAAAACCGGATCCGGCGCCTGTTGCCACCGGATCCGGCTTTTTTCCCCATAGACTTACATTATCGCCGCATTGCGCCTGATGGCCATGCGGCGTGTCCGGCTTTTTCCGGAAATGACAAAAAATGCCTGTCCAGCATCTGCAAAAAAATGTTCCAAGCAACGTTTTTTTGACAGCGCCGGACCGCTTTTTTGCAGAGCGCATGCGCGAAGACTCTTTCTCCCTCTCCCTCTCCTGCACCGTATCCGGCAAAAAACAGATGATCCGGCGGGCTGTGGCTTCTACCGGATCCAGTTTGACAACTTTTCGCCGCAGCCCGCCGGATTTAAAATCTGGAAATCTGAAAGTAGCCTAAGCTGTACAGGTCCATGAAGGAAAATATATCTGGTAATTTGACTATAGGTGTCAATCTTAAATAGATACCAAAAATCCAGAGGCTCTTGTGGTTGTAGAAAACACGTCTGCTGAGGGTCGGACTGGGGTGCCAAGGGCCCACCAGGGGAATTGACTCTAGGGGCCCACCCTGTGGCTACCATAAACGGTTTTATTACGTGTTCATTTTTTGGCCTCTCCCACTAAAACGGGTGCCTTTTAGCAAGTTGACAGTGTGCAAAAGAGAACGCTCTCAGCCTCCTTTATATCGTACAGACCACACTCTCAGCCTCCTATATATCGTACAGACTGTTCTCTTGGCATCCTATATCACATACAGAACGCACTCTCGGTCTCCTAATACAGATACTTTCCATGAGAGGCTGAGAGTGAGGTATGTACAGTATATAGGATCCCGATATTGCGGTATGTATGGCATACTGGCCTCGTATATGACATACAGACTGTCGGCCTCCTATGAGACATGCAGACTGTCGGCCTCCTATTAGGCCCCCTATAAGATACTGAGTGTCGGCCTCCTATTAGGCCCCCTATAAGACATACAGAGTGTCGCCCTCTTAGATACTGTACAGACCGCATTCTCTGCCAATGTACGGCATACAGGAGGATGATAGTGCGGTCTGTACGATCGGTATACAGGCCTCATATGACATATTAGGCCATATAAGAGTGTGGTGTGTATCTTATATAGGAGGCACTGGCAGAGATTGTGATCTGTGATGCTGCATCATGTCATGTGTATGAGCAGGGCCGGTTTTAGGCAAAGTGGGGCCCTAGGCAAAGCTTAAAATGGGGCCCCAAATGCTAACATATTGCACACCTCACAGAAGCATTTCGTTTGTATTTACATGCGCTGAGTTCAGGACGCTAAATGAGTGTGATCGACAATATTGAAGTCGTTCAACACTTGTTCCCCCATAATCCTCCATATAGTATAATACACTAACCTTGACCCAACTGCTATGCCCAGCTATCGCCCCATATCACTGCTCCCGTTTGCTTCCAAACTCCTTGAACAGCATGTCCAGGCTCAACTTTCCTCCCACCTCTCATCTAACTCCCTTCCTTGACATCCTGCCATCTGGCTTCTGCCCCCACAACTCCACTGAAACTGCCCTGACCAAAATTACTAATGACGTACTCACAGCCAAAGGTAACAGACAGTTCTCCATTCTCCTCCTTCTTGACCTGTCCTCTGCCTTTGACACAGTTGACCACTGCCTACTGCTACAGATTCTTTCTTCCCTTGGCATCAAAGACCTTGCCCTGTCCTGGATTTCCTCATACCTTTCTGACCGCACATTCAGCGTTTCCCACTTCCACACTACCTCCTCATCCCACCCCCCTCTCTGTTGGAGTCCCCCAAGGCTCTGTCCTGGAGCCCCTACTTTTTTCCCCATCTATACTCTTGGCCTAGGACAACTCCAAGTCCCATAGCTTCCAGTACCACCTGTATGCAGATGACACTCAGATCTACCTCTCTGGCCCAGATGTCACCTCTCTGCTGTCACGGTCCAATTCTTGGATCCGTCTCAGAGTCTGGGTTCCCTCATGAAAACCTTTATTTTCAGGCTTCTGGGGGCTTGATATGCGTTTTTGCCCCCAGTGGCCACAAGTGTCATTACATCTGATACTTTCTTTAGTTTACCTTTTTCCCCCAGTGGTCATTGGGGTTATAGCAGCTTTTGGCCAGTGATCATTTGACCATTCCCTTTTCCTATATAGGGTCACTTGGCCTATGAGCAGGTGTTGGTAATAGCAGCATTTTCCTTTTGGATGAGAACCACAGTGAAGTGAGCAGCGGGCTCTGAGGTGAAGAGCCACGGCTGAAAATGGTGTGAACTCTGACTGCCCGGTGTCCGCAGCAGAGTTAGATGGTGAAGGTGGCAGCGGGCTCTTAGGTGTTGAGCCCCTGCGAAAAGTTTATCCGGTGATTCACTCTGCTGCCTGATGACTGCAGCAGAGCAAGATAAGTGTTTTGGTGTTTTTCCCTTTTTCCTTTGGGTGTTGTGCAGTAAACTTTATTCCCTGTCTCACCTCCTGGGGAGGGGGTTGGGGGATTAGCTCAGGGCTAAACAGGAGATAGGGACAGGTCGGGGACTTGGGTCTCACTACCTTCAAGTGTACCCCCAAGTAAGGAAAGTCAGGGCACTTCTTTAGCCTGAGGGGCAGTTCAGGGGCCCAGGTTCCACGTCTCCTGCTTTTTTTCCCAACTGCCCCGTGACATCTGCTGTCCAGAATCCCGAAACGTCTATCAGCCATATTCTCCATTTTCACCTCTCGCTTCCTAAAACTCAACGTAGACAAAACTGAACTCATTATCTTTGCTCCATCTCATATATCTTCCCTACCCGATCTATCTATTATGGTAAACGGCATCACGCTCTCTCCAGCACGTGAAATCCACTGCCTCAGAGTAACTCTCGACTCTGCCCTGTCCTTCAAACCACACGTCCAATTTCTTGCCACCTCCTGTCGCCTCCAACTCAAAAATATTTCCAGAATCCGTCCCTTCCTCAGTCTACTAAACCTCTTGTACATGCCCTCATCATCTCCCGCCTTGACTACTGCAACACTCTCCTCTGTAGCCTCGATCCTAACTCTATTGCACCACTCCAGTCTGTCCTCAATTCTGCTGCCTGTCTAATCAACCTCTCTCCTCGCTACTCCCCTGTCTCCCCCCTCTGCAAATCCCTCCATTGGCTCCCAATTCCCCAACGAATCCAGTTCAAACTACTAATACTGACCTACAAAGCCATCCACAACCTTTCCCTTCCCTATATCTCTGAACTATTCTCCCAATATCTTCCTTCACGTAATCTTCGATCCTCCCAAGACCTTCTACTCTCCTCCACACTTATTCGTTCCTCACACAACCGCCTCCAAGATTTCTCCCGATTATTCCCTATCCTCTGGAATGCCATGCCTCAACACGTCCGATTATCCACCACCCTCGGATCCTTCAAACAGAACCTGAAAACCCATCTTTTCAGGAAAGCTTACAGCCTGCAATAACCATTCTGCCGCCTCACCACCGCCCGAGCTGCCGCCTCATCACCAACAGAGCTGCTGCACCTCCGACCTTCTGTCTCTTCCCCATTATCCCGTAGAATGTAAGTCCACAAGGACAGGGTCCTTTCTCCTCTGCACCAGTCTGTCATTGTAAATTTGTTTACTGTTAACGATATCTATAACTTTGTATGTAACCCCCTTCTCATGTACAGCACCATGGAATTAATGGTGTAATAATAATAATAATAATAATAATAATAATAATAATACACTCCTCATAGCCCTCCATATATTAAAATACTCAGTCCTCCATATAATATAATACACTCCTCATAGTGCTCCATATAGTATAATACACTGCCAGTTATCCATGTAGTACAATTCACTTCCTATAGTATAATGCACCCCATAGTTCTTCATATAGTATAATGTATTCCCCATAGTCCTCGATATAGTATAATGCAGCCTAGATATAGTATAGTATAGATTTTTCCGCGCAGATTTCGTAAAATCCGCAGGTAAATCCACAGATCAAAAGACCTGCATTTTATCTGCGGATTAGCCTGTGGTTTCCCCCTGTGATTTGACACCTGTACAATGGAGCAGGTGTCAAACCGCTGCGGATTCCACACAAAGAAGTGACATGCTGCGGATTTAAAACCGCAGCAAATCCGCGTGGAAAAATCCGCAGCATGCGCACTGCGGTTTTCATTTTACATAGAAAATAAAAGGTACTGTACAACACAGCAGAAACTGCTGCGGATCCGCAGGGCAAAATCCGCTGCAGATCCGCAGCAGAATCCGCAACGTGTGCACACACCCTTAGATCATGCAAGTATTGTATATAAGGCTTTGATAGAACCACAGCGAGCCTGAAGCCTGCATCCCTGGATTTGCCTAATCCCAGGTTCAATAATATAATTGGATCAGTGCCGTACGTGTACCGGTCATTAAATTAAAGAAAACCTAATAAGAACAGCACAGCTACAGTACAAGTCCGGCTGAAATGAGGAAATATTAAGAAACACAATAGAGTAGACATTCTAGCTAGGAATTCTCCAAGCTCACATTACTATTAACTCGCCTTACTCACCCAAGAACTGTATCAAGCCCATAAGCTATTATCACCAGTCATAGTGAATATTTTGTGGGCTTGTGTCTCCCAAAGATCACGCATTTACACAGGACTTTACTAACAAGTTTTTACATGTGATATTTGCACCAAAACACCAGCATGGATTCTGCTGTAATCAGTGTAGCAGTTACCATGGCGACAGGCCGTATCCATCGCTTGATTATACATCCATATCGGGCATCTGTTTCGCTATAGATAGACTGTATTTCTTTTTCTTCATAAAAGTGATGTAATTGAAACAGCAGTAAAGAAAATCCCTGACATTCTCCTACAAATACTGAAAACTCCAAAACTGGCATTTTCACTACAACGTCAGTAGAATTACTAAATACACCAATAGATTGTTCCTCAGAATGCTCCTGAGTAGAGATGGGAGAACCCGTTGGTAAAATCATTACCGACAGACAGCTGCAGTTCCCACGCTGTCAAATGACAAATAATTTAAAAAGAAAACCTGCTGTGGGTTCCCCTGTATGTTTGATAAAAAGCCAGGTAAAACTCACAGCTGCGGGCAGCAACCCTCAGCTGTCAGAGTTTGAAAGGTTGGCTATGAAGAACTGAAGGGTCTCTATGCTGTGCTTTTTTATTGAAATAATTAAAAAAAAGTGTGCCCCCCAACTTTTGACAACCAGCCTTGCTAAAGCAGACAGTTGGGTGCTGGTATTCTCACGCTGGTAAGGGGCCATTGATATTGCCCCACCCCACTCCCCCTCAGCCTAAAACCGGCAGCCCACAGCTGCCCAGAAAAGGTGCATCTATTAGATGTGCCAATTCTTGGGTTTGCCCAGCTGTTCCCACTTGCCCTGTAGCAGCTGTGCTTTGTGGTCATTTTGCCACCCTATTTCAGGTGAATTTCAGAATTTAAGGGCATGAGCTCTGGATATCTTATAGACACTGGCGTACTTGCTAGGTTTTGACAGAGGAAGATGCTTCAGTAAAACAACTGCAGTGTTGTTTCTGAAGTATCTTCTCTAGCATTTTTTTGTACGTTTTTACGTACGATGGCTTTGCAGCTGAAATCCTTTTTAAACTAACTAATATACATATGCAAAACAAAAAAAACAGGAGTTTTGATGAAGGAGTTGGAGAGTTTATGCTCCAAAAACCTTGCGATGTGTTCAAACTAAGTTATGAGGAAGTGGTGTGATCACCACGAAACGCGTAGAAGTCTATTTTCTATTACCTCCACTTGGACTCCTCTGGTCCATCATCCTGACGGTGAGCAGCGCAGTCTGATACCCCATTCTCTCCATCTAGCAAAGGATCAAACTAAGTTATGTGCATACAGAGTTTTTCTGAGGGCAGTCAAATATGTCAAGCTTTTTATGCGAACTGATTCAGGAAACACTCCTTCTTTAGGGAGTTTTTAGAAGAGTTTTTCTTTTCCTGAAGCAATGTTGCAGAGTTTTTCCTGAATTTTTTTTCTGGAGTACTTTTTTGCAGCTTTTTGATTGGACAGTGACTAGTTTGATTTGTTTACCATCAGGATATGTTTGAAAAAAAAAAAGTGACATGCACTTACTTTCTCCCAACAGGAAATTTTCAAAACATGAAGTGAAAAAAAAAAAAAAAGTGCTCAAAAGTCAGAATATACAGTATCGGCAGAAAGTAATTTTACAATAGAAATGAATAAGAGCTTTTCAAGCTTCCGAGTGTAATTGCTTCAAAAGATTTCTCAAAAATCCTCTGAGACCGATTGTGAAGAGGATGTGCTGGAGTCAGACGCTCCTGATTCACGAAGCGGTGCATCCCACCGATGTTTACAAGAGGAAACGCTTTAGGAAAACCCTGGCAGTCATTTTCTAAAGTGCTGGCATCTTTTCATTCGTTTTTGAAAAGGCTCCACTGCCAGCATCTTTTCTTGATCATTGAAACTATAAATAGTGAAAAGTTTGCGAACAGAAGCCTCCTGACGAATGAAATGTTTATTTCTTTTTAAAGCCGCTTCATAGATTTCAAAGCCTGAAGTGGTTTAAAGAAGTTCCAGAAGACTGTACATATGTACAGCAAGTAGCTGTTAGGAATCTGTGTCCTGCCATACATATGCAGAGATACAGATCCTCACATTTGTCTCCAGAGGCTAAGTCCTTTCAGCCAGCTTCTGAGCATGCTCGTGGAATGAGCTCCCATTGGCGTTCAGGAGTCACGTGCTCAGGTCCTGCTCCTGATTCCATTGATTCAGCTCAGGGCTCTGGAGACTTCCGGCAGGTCCCGTACGCTATAAAAAGTGCGCATGGCCGCTATGCCATGCGCTAGTATTTTTCATACTGCTGCTGTATGTATGGTGATGGATGCTTGGACTGGTGACTGACTTATTAAGAAACCCCTTCCCTCTGATATTACAATTGTGAGAGTGATTGGGCAGCCGCCAGTAGCAGCGCTAGCGTCAGCGCGCTCCAGCTATACTTTTCCAGCAGCTAGCGTCCTGCATCGCGCCAGCGAGTTTGCGGTGTCTCTTCTGTGGCTCCGTGCACACACCGCGCTGCGGTTGCAGTCTGTCGGACGTTCGCAGTTGCGACGTTCCGCATCTTTTGTTACGGTAGGTCTAGACGGAGTAGTCCTGCGGTTTAAGGCTACTGCTGTGACCTTAAATACCGTATCTGTGTTGCTGTCAGTCTGTGACATAGAACAGACTCAGCGTTATTGTATACTCTGTGCTGGCAGCTCTGTGTGTGAACAGAGCTTGCCTCAGTGCATATTGGGTGCAGTTATACCCAGTGCACACTACCGCCGTAGTGCTCTGCCTCTGTTAGCAGCGGTCTTTCCATCTGCCGCACGGTGGACCCCGGGCGGCGAACACGCTTATTTATATTTTTTTTTAAGCGTGTTCCGCCGCCGTAACAGTAGCTTTTTCATTATGTTCATTCTTTGTGGCACTATTTCAAGCAGAATCTGTCTGGAAAAGACACCATATGCACATCCCCCAATATGACTGCATTCTCCTACCCTGTAACTTCAACTTTTGTTACGGTATGTGCACACGCTGCAGATTCACCTGCGGGTTTTTTCCGGCAGAACCGCAGGTAAAACCGCAGGTAAAATGACCTGCGGTTTTGTTCTGCGGTTTCACACCTCTACTATGTTAAAGGTGTGAAACCGCAGCAGAATCCGCAGAAACAATTGACATGCTGCGGAAAAAAAAACGCAGCTTTTCCGCAGGTAAAAAACCGCAGCGTGAGCACTGTGGTTTTGAAAACCCATAGGCTAACATGGTAAAGTACCATGTCTGCGGAACTGCTGCAGTTCTGCAGGGCCAAAACTGCAGCAGAACCGCAGCGTGTGCACATGGCCTTACGCTTTAAAGGCTTTCTGCCAGCACTATGTGAGCTGGAACATCTTTTGCATCACTTCCCAGCGTGCAATTGCCTAGAGGCTTGTGGCAAAGTAAACTATGCAAATAATGAGTATTATACTTTCTTGGGTTATTTTATTGGTATTCAGGAGTAGTCCAGACAAGTGATTGAAAAACACAAAAAGAATAGTTTTGAGAATAACTCCAGAATAATTTCTAATCTGCATCTTGCTGTACACACTGCTTTTTCTATGGCCATAACAAATGCACTAGCAGGATTATGGAGGGGTTGGCTACCTAGTAAAAAAAAAATTGCACACAAATGAGGCTGGCATAGAACGCCAGTCACACAGGTACAGTGGGGCAAAAAAGTATTTAGTCAGTCAGCAATAGTGCAAGTTCCACCACTTAAAAAGATGAGAGGCGTCTGTAATTTACATCATAGGTAGACCTCAACTATGGGAGACAAACTGAGAAAAAAAAAATCCAGAAAATCACATTGTCTGTTTTTTTTTCATTTTATTTGCATATTATGGTGGAAAATAAGTATTTGGTCAGAAACAAAATTTCATCTCAATACTTTGTGATATATCCTTTGTTGGCAATGACAGAGGTCAAACGTTTTCTGTAAGTCTTCACAAGGTTGCCACACACTGTTGTTGGTATGTTGGCCCATTCCTCCATGCAGATCTCCTCTAGAGCAGTGATGTTTTTGGCTTTTCGCTTGGCAACACGGACTTTCAACTCCCTCCAAAGGTTTTCTATAGGGTTGAGATCTGGAGACTGGCTAGGCCACTCCAGGACCTTGAAATGCTTCTTACGAAGCCACTCCTTCGTTGCCCTGGCGGTGTGCTTTGGATCATTGTCATGTTGAAAGACCCAGCCACGTTTCATCTTCAATGCCCTTGCTGATGGAAGGAGGTTTGCACTCAAAATCTCACGATACATGGCCCCATTCATTCTTTCATGTACCCGGATCAGTCGTCCTGGCCCCTTTGCAGAGAAACAGCCCCAAAGCATGATGTTTCCACCACCATGCTTTACAGTAGGTATGGTGTTTGATGGATGCAACTCAGTATTCTTTTTCCTCCAAACACGACAAGTTGTGTTTCTACCAAACAGTTCCAGTTTGGTTTCATCAGACCATAGGACATTCTCCCAAAACTCCTCTGGATCATCCAAATGCTCTCTAGCAAACTTCAGACGGGCCCGGACATGTACAGGCTTAAGCAGTGGGACACGTCTGGCACTGCAGGATCTGAGTCCATGGTGGCGTAGTGTGTTACTTATGGTAGGCCTTGTTACATTGGTCCCAGCTCTCTGCAGTTCATTCACTAGGTCCCCCCGCGTGGTTCTGGGATTTTTGCTCACCGTTCTTGTGATCATTCTGACCCCACGGGGTGGGATTTTGCATGGAGCAGCAGATCGAGGGAGATTATCAGTGGTCTTGTATGTCTTCCATTTTCTAATTATTGCTCCCACAGTTGATTTCTTCACTCCAAGCTGGTTGGCTATTGCAGATTCAGTCTTCCCAGCCTGGTGCAGGGCTACTATTTTGTTTCTGGTGTCCTTTGACAGCTCTTTGGTCTTCACCATAGTGGAGTTTGGAGTCAGACTGTTTGAGGGTGTGCACAGGTGTCTTTTTATACTGATAACAAGTTTAAACAGGTGCCATTACTACAGGTAATGAGTGGAGGAAAGAGGAGACTCTTAAAGAAGAAGTTACAGGTCTGTGAGAGCCAGAAATCTTGATTGCTTGTTTCTGACCAAATACTTATTTTCCACAATAATATGCAAATAAAATGAAAAAAAAACAGACAATGTGATTTTCTGGATTTTTTTTTCTCAGTTTGTCTCCCATAGTTGAGGTCTACCTATGATGTAAATTACAGACGCCTCTCATCTTTTTAAGTGGTGGAACTTGCACTATTGCTGACTGACTAAATACTTTTTTTCCCCACTGTATGTGTGGTGCAAAGTGTCCAGCTTACAACCTGATGACGCCCATATGGCTAGTTTCACACTAGCGTTTTGAGGCGCAGCGTACGCTCGCCGTGAAGCTCCGCCCCTGCCACGCTTCCTCTAGTCAGCTCCGTCTATGGGCGCATGACCCTGCATGCGACCTGCGTACCTTATCTTTAGCATTGGGTACGCAGGCTGTGTGCAGGTATGCTTTTGCCAGCGCATGCGTCCTTTTTACGGTGCGCCGGCCGCACCAAAATGCAACACGATGCATTTGGCGCAGGTCGGCACACCGTCAAAAGGACGCATGCGCCGGCAAAAGCATACCTGTGCACGGCCTGCATACCCAATGCTAAAGATAGGGTACGCAGGTCGCATGCAGCGTCATGCGCCCATAGGTGGAGCTGACCGGAGGAGGCGCGGTGGGAGGGGTGGAGCTTCACGGCAAGCGTACGCTGTGCCTCAAAACGCTAGTGTAAAACTAGCCTAATATTAGCAGGTGGACTGCCCAGCACTATATATATGCACCCCACAGAGACAGACGCTCCAATGCACCAAGCCAACAAAAAGGGGCTTAGCTGCATCCTCCAAAAAATGATTAAAAGTGTAATAAAAGATGAAAAAAATTAATATGATAAATGCATTAAATGAGGTATTGGTTAATATTTTGGCCAAAATAGATAAGCTCTCAGTCCAATGTCAAGGGTCCTCATGCTTGCGAATACTTTGCACCACACATACAGTTGTGGCCAAAAGTATTGACACCCCTGCAATTCTGTCAGATAATACTCAGTTTCTTCCTGAAAATGATTGCAAACACAAATTCTTTGGTATTATTATCTTCATTTAATTGGTCTAAGGCTGGTTTCACATTTGCGTTTTTTTTCGCGGTAATTTAGCGCTAAATAGCGCATGTGTTTTTTTTTCCTATACTTTGCATGGGATGCGCTTATGTGCGCATACACATGCGTTTGTACGCGTTTTACCGCGCATGCGTTTTTTTGCAGTATGCGCTCGGGCGCACAAAATGCAACTTGTTGCATTTTTTGTGCGTCCGATTTGCCTCAAAAAAACGCATGCGCGCGCAATGCGTTTTTTTACAGCAAGACACCCATTATAAGTCTATGGTGAGCATATGTGCGCATTGGCATGCTTATGTATGCGTTTTTTTGCACATGCGGTTTTTTTTTTACCATTAGTTTAGACAATGGAATTTAGGGGTTTGGGTAAAGTTAGGGTTAGTTAAGGGGGTTTAGGGTCAGGGTCAGGGTTAGGGTTAGGGTTAAGTATGGTTTGGTTAAGGGTTAGGGTCAGGGTTAGGGTCAGGGTTAGGGTTAAGTATGGTTTGGTTAAGGGTTAGGGTCAGGGTTAGGGTTAAGTATGGTTTGGTTAAGGGTTAGGGTCAGGGTTAGGGTTAGGGTCAGGGTTAAGTATGGTTTGGTTAAGGGTTAGGGTCAGGGTTAGGGTTAAGTATGGTTTGGTTAAGGGTTAGGGTCAGGGTCAGGGTTAGGGTTAGGGTCAGGGTAAGGGTTAAGTATGGTTTGGTTAAGGGTTAGGGTCAGGGTTAGGGTCAAGTATGGTTTGGTTAAGGGTTAGGGTCAGGGTTAGGGTTAAGGTTAGTTAGGGTTTGGGTTAGGGTTAAGTATGGTTTGGTTAAGGGTTAGGGTTAGGGTTAAGTATGGTTTGGTTAAGGGTTAGGGTTAGGGTCAGGGTTAGGGTCAGTAAAGTCATGGTTTGGGTTAGTGTGAGGGGCCACTTAATGTTGGAAAAAAACGCAAACGCGGTAAAAACGCACTAAAAACGCATACAAACGCATACAAACGCATACAAACGCATACAAACGCATACAAACGCTGCGTTTTTTTCATGCATGCTCATAAAAATGCTTGAAAAAAACGCAGCAGTTGTATGCGTTTTTCAATGCGTTTTTTTGCGGGAAAAACGCGCTGCAAAAAAAAGCAAGTGTGAAACAGGCCTTAAAGGGGTTGTCCGGGCTTTTCACATAATCTCAGTACATATCTGGGCTGCAGAATTATGACCATAAGTAATTTACTTTCTGTCACTAGTTTGCACGGTTTTCTAGATATTCTGAACAGAACGTCCAAGGGGGTGTGTTATGGCATAGAAATGAGAACTAGTCGTAACCTCCTACTCTACTCCAAACATGCCCTCTATAGCAACAACCCCACCCTCCATAGCTACAGGCCCTCCCCGTCCACATGAAGCAGCCCTCATCACACAGTAACGAGTTCTTCCCCTTCCCTGATGTTTTGGGATGCTTTGCTGCCTCTGGCACTGGACTGCTTGACCGTGTGCATGGCATTATGAAGTCTGAAGACTACCAACAAATTTTGCAGCATAACGTAGGGCCCAGTGTGAGAAAGCTGGGTCTCCCTCAGAGGTCATGGGTCTTCCAGCAGGACAATGACCCAAAACACACTTCAAAAAGCACTAGAAAATGGTTTGAGGGAAAGCACTGGAGACTTCTAAGGTGGCCAGCAATGAGTCCAGACCTGAATCCCATAGAACACCTGTGGAGAGATCTAAAAATGGCAGTTTGGAGAAGGCACCCTTCTAATATCAGGGACCTGGAGCAGTTTGCCAAAGAAGAATGGTCTAAAATTCCAGCAGAGCATTGTAAGAAACTCATTGATGGTTACCGGATGCGGTTGGTCGCAGTTATTTTGGCTAATGGTTGTGCAACCAAGTATTAGGCTGAGGGTGCCAATTCTTTTGTCTGGCCCATTTTTGGAGTTTTGTGTGAAATGATCAATGTTTTGCTTTTTGCTTCATTCTCTTTTGTGTTTTTTCATTTAAGACAAATTAAATAAAGATAATAATACCAAAGAATTTGTGTTTGCAATCATTTTCAGGAAGAAACTGAGTATTATCTGACAGAATTGCAGGGGTGTCAATACTTTTGGCCACAACTGTACCTCTTTTGTGTGCAATTTTTCTACTAGACAGCCAACCCCTCCATGATTTGCTAGGTGTGTGAATAGCTGTTTTTATCAGTAGTGTGCACCTGTGCTGCCCCCTGCCTTTATCATTGGGGCCTGCTTCATCCTGCTAGTGCATTTGTTATTGGACAGGTTTTGGGAAGGCTGTATCCTTATGGTATGTGTTTTTCTATGGCCATATCAAGCATGTCTAAGTGTAGCCATTAGAAATATGCGGATCTTCAGAAAATAAAGTTTGCCCACTTATACCTAAAAAAAAAATTTTGATTTGCGCAAATTTCAACTTTGAGAGATCCGTACTAACCAGAATTTACACACTAGAGGAGAGAGAGACTTAGACTATGCTCACACGTTCAGTATTTTACCTCAGTGTTTGTAAGCCAGGAGTTGAATAATAAGAGGGAAAGTATAATAGAGACACGTCACCACTTCTGGATTTATCACCCACTCCTGGTTTTGGCTGCCAAATACTGATGTAAAATATTGAACATGTTAACATGGCCTTACTCAGTGACTATGTAAATGGAAAAAAATTCTGCCATACAAACTGTGCTGCACTGGGAACTGCGGATCTGTGATAACTCAGATATCGCCCACCACTGCACAGGGTATGATTTATATTTTTTTAATGTATCAAATCTCAAATGTACGAATGTGTGTGGAACTATGAATTTCAGGAAATTCAACTTGAACGCAATCCTGTGTGGATCGATCTGCTCATACCCATCATTAAAAAAAAAAATCTCCCCCTTGATGGTGTGAATATCCGAATCCTTGGTGCATTTTAATATGAGGGATCTTTTTTACCTTTCAATAAAGGACTTTTCCTATAAATTGTGTTTACTTACCTACTTACAAGTCAGGTAATAAATATTTGATTACTAGTGATCTGTGGAAGCACAGCAGAGTCCAAAGCCCTTAGGGTATGTGCACACGGTGCGGATTCTGCTGCGGTTCCACGGCAGATTCTGCTGCGTTGTACAGTACCTTTATTTCCTATGGAAATTAAAAAAAGCTGTGCACATGCTGCGGATTTTTCGACGCGGTTTTGCTGCGGTTTACAATCCGCAGCATGTCAATTGTTTGGTGCAGAAACACTGCCGTTTTAGGCTAAGTGCACACGTACTTTTTTGCCCTGCGGATTTTTCCGCGCAGGATTGAAGAAATCCGCAGGTCAAATGACCTGTATTTTTCCTGCAGATTTCTTTCATTTTTAATGCGGTTTTCTTGCGGTTTTGGAGACTGGGGAGGTGGAAAACCGCACACAAAAGTGACATGCAGCGGATTTTGTACCGCAGGAAAACCGCGCGGAAAAATCCGCAGCATCTGCACAGCGGGTTTTTTTTTTTTCATTGATTTACAAAATCCGCACACCAAAAAAACTAAGTGTGCACATATCCTTACTCTTCCTCATAGCTGTGGGAAATTAAATGGAGTGCATGATCGCAAATGTGCACTCCTGCTCTATTCGATGTCTATGGGACTGTGCAGTCAGTGCAGTACAGCGCTCAGCTCTTTGGAGTCTGAACCTCTAAGGCAGGGTTGGGGAATCTTTTTTCTGCCAAGGGCCATTTGGATATTAATACCATCCTTCGGGGGCCGTACAAACTCCGCCCACAAAGTACATCCTGACTCTGGCACTGGTTTCATGACTTAATCTTTCATTGCATGCCCTCCAATGTTCAGTAGTGAACACTGCGTGTGTGTGTGCTAACAGAGCAAGAAGAAATTAATGAGATTGTGGCAATCAAAATACAGCTCCCTGCTCAAGAATACAGTCCATGAAAATCTGCCCGGGGGCCTGATAAAAGGTCATCGAGGGCCGTAAATGGCCCTGGGGCCTGAGGTTCCCCACCCCTGCTCTAAGGCCTGTTTCACACTTCAGTTTTGTGGCGTCAGGCAAAATCCGGCAGAGTGTGAAAAAACGGATCCGTTTCCGTTTTGTGACAAACGGATGCAACCAGATCCGTTTTTTGTACAGATCCGCTTTAGACACTAGTGCATGAAATTTAAAGTAACACGACTGTGGAGTGGGAGAAAGGAAGAGAGGGAGAGAGAGATCCTTAAAAAAACGGTTGGAACGGATGACCATCCGTCAAAATCCGCCGCAATGCAAGTAAATGGGGAAAAAAAAACGGATCCGCCAAAAAAAAATGGATCCTTTTTTTTGCAAAACGACGGATTTTGACTAATGTCAAAAAACTGAAGTGTGAAACAGGCCTTAGTGATTACTGGTGTTCATATCGGAGGTGCTCCCCAGCTAATCAGTCATAATTAACTATGATGTTACTAAAGCAATCTATCCAGAGTAGAACAAATATGGAAGAGGGGGTGTATCTGCAGTTTGCCATTCAGTGAAAAAAGCATAAGAAAAGCCCATCTAGTGAGAAAATAAATGTTAAGAAACCAGCATAAGCAAGCAATGCAACTCCCACCTACTCAAAAACATAAAACACAAGATGCCTTCATAGAAATCATGCAGTCATTTGCAGTTGATGCAGACTTTTCTGCCCTCACTGAGGATCCTCTTTTTATATTGTTGCCCTAGACATTGGGTAATGTATAACTTGATAAAAATGTCAACTTCCCTTGTAGGGTCTAGGCACAGTGAGTAAGTAAGGCAGACGCACATACCTATCTTCCTCTAGGTAAGCTCTCCTCTCTCCCACCGTGGCATATACCCTTTGGTAACCCCTAGTGCGTCACCATTTGACTTTGTCACTTTATAGGACGTTCACGTTAACCAGTGCATTCATTTCCCTTGCGGTCCATATATGACAGCCCCTTACTTAAAGCGGTAGGCCATCTTTTTCATACACTTTGACGGTCACCCTCTAACTGGGTTATACGAATATTTACGTTCTTTTTGTCTCACACCTCTTATAGATTCTGTGACTGTTCACTATGATATAATTCATATAAGATAACAAGCTCTCACTGCAGTCTGGTAGGTTTCCTCCCCTACTCCTCCTTTACCATATAAATCATGTTTTTTGAGGAATATATGAACTGTTCTTGCATCTACTTTGGGCATTACCCTAACATGACTGTCTTATCTTATTATTTCTTTGGCTATTGTATATACTTCATTTGATTTTTGCATGTCATTTATAATGTGTTCTCATTATGTACACCACTTTGAATTTATGTTTCTATAGTAACTGAAGAAGGTCATGTGGGGCCGAAACGTATTTTGCTTGACTGCATTAAAACTTATTTACCTTTTCCAAAGTTGAGTGCCAAGTTTAATTTACTTATCTCTGATGGTGTGGGAACCACATGTGCACCCTCCGTAGTCGTGCATACAGTGTTTTTTCTTAGGCACAGTGAGTAAACGTGACATATCAATGTTAATTAATGGGTGCCATTACCTTACTCATTGCCTTGTACAGAATTAGTGTGTCCAGTACCTCATATTTTTAGTTTATTTATATAAAATAGAGTGAAAGATGCAAAGTTACTTGCCAAGCATGGATTCTGAGCTAAAGCTTGCAGTAGAACCAGCTTTCCCATATGATGGTCATGATGCATAATGATCAAAAGGGGCACATAAAAGTCATAGTTGAGGGGGTCTCTTTGGGGTTGTTTTGCTGTGGTGGATCAAGGCCTTCCATCCATTGCATGGACCACAGCATCTGATACTTCTACCCAGAAAAGGTTTCCCCCAGTGATTGAAACAAAGTGACATGGATAAACAGTTCTTCCCTCAGTAAATGGCAGATAATCAACCTTTGGAGTCGAATGCCATGTGATTGTTTACATACTAGCGCCATTGAGAGACAACCCATAGAAATTAATGCCAATGCATCATATGGGTGGTTCAACAAGTGTGTGGCATTTCTGCAGTTGAGGTTCTCCATAACTTTTATGCAATTTGAAACTTTCATGTGACGACATGCTGACCACTAGAAGGGAAAGGCATACTGCAAGTATTGAGCCCCATTCGGAACAAGGCAATGACTTTCACCACCAGAGAAACAAACCAGAACACAAAGTCTAAAAAAGTCAGTGGGATGCCAGTGTCATAAATGGACATGCTGGTTAACCACATCAAAACTCCATTCCGTCTAATGGATTGAAACCATTTGCGTGTCAAGCTAACTTTTATCAAGGGGTAACGTTTCCCTCAGCTAGCCAAACTCGATTACCAGATCTCAAACTTTGCATTGATGAGGGGCAGTACCCCCGAAACACAGTGTCTGCAAATTGAGGTTTTGGCTTTTATCCTAAGTCATGTGACAAGGCTCATGAAGGGTCGACATTGACTTTAAGGATTGCTATTTCGTTTAGGTGGCACTAGAGTTCTAGTCCTCTTCTATTCTCATGTATTATTATAAAAACAAATGCAGCTATAAGTAAACATGTAATACAGTTCTATGTTGGAATAGTACATTTATTTAGGCTGTGTGCGGACAATGAGTTTTTGACACTGTATTTTCGCTGCGTCAAAAATGTAGAATCTTACAGTTCCAGAAAAGTGGAAGGGATTTATAGAAGTCTCATGCCCACTCTTTTTTTTTTTTTTTTTCCCCCCCACACACGATCATCTCAGTTTTGTGAAAACCAAATACGAGGAAATGTAAAAAACATAACATACCAAAATGGACAAAAAAAATGCCTAGTCTAAAATGCAATAAAATCTAAGAATTTAAAAAAAAACAAACAACACTCAAACGCAAGTGACCCAATTTACTTAATAGGTGCAGAAATAATGCACCATCAAAAATTCACCAAAAGCTCACTGTAGAACACTTGTGGTCAAATTTGATTAAATTCCATTATCTTTAAAAAAAAAAAAAACTTTCCTAAAAAAAATTTAAACAAGGATTTTTAAATGATAAGACCCGTTTCCAGGTCTGGGCACTTAATATTCCGTAAATCTCTGACAAAGAACCAGATTACTAAGGGTAGGTTTCACAAGTCTAATTTCTGCACATCCAAGAAAAACAGTCTGATTATTCTGCCCAGAGTGGCATCAGTTTTTCTAGAATGTGCAAAAAAAAAAAAAAAACTTCACCTTCTCTGGTCCATGAAAATCAGACTGTTCTCGGTTAGAGAGAAAAAAAAATATTGAACAAGTGCACAGCCCCATGGCACTCGTTCCTGTGATATTCTGTGAAAACAACAGATTGGTTTTGATTAAATTTTTCTCATTTGAGTGCTAATAAGATAAAAAAAATAATAAGCAAATACCCTGCAGAGTAAATAAACAAATAAATATATCGGCTGTTTGCAAGACCCCCAAAGATGTCAATACAGCCAGGAACCAGGTGAATATGAACACTGATAAAATACGCTGCAAAGCTGCGAGATGACGTACTTATATTAGTATAGATGTAAAAGAAGATCTTATTCACAGCATCATTAGCTGCAACCTTCTGAACATAGAACTAATAAATTCTTAAAGTTTGTTTGTAACAGTTTTTGGATGTGGATTTTGAAGCAGATCTACTTAAAAACCCATATAAAATAAAATGGTGTGAATATTCTGTATGTTCACACGTAGTGGATATGCAGCATATTTGCCACCTGGATTTTTATTTGACAAATAGTTTTTGCACATACCAGTAGCTGGAAAGAAGGGATTTGATCAAGTCTAAGGGCATGTTTCCACGCTGTGTAGTAGCAATGCTTTGAACGCAGTGGAAGGCCCGCTCCACCCAAAGCGCTGCCCCTTTTTTCATGCATGGCGATAACGCATGTGTTTATTGAACACATGCGGAATCACCGCATCCTATCCATAGACTGGGCTACTTATCTTGCAGAGACGGAGCGTCTCCGCAAGGTAAACAGACATGCTGCGGTCTATAAAGACGCGCCGCATGTCTGGTTTCGTGGGTGTGTCACCCGCGTCTTTGTACGCATAGTGGAGACGGGATTTTATAAAATCCCATCCACTATGCTGTAACATCTGGACACTGCGGATTCAATCCGCAGCAAACCCTGATGTGTTACGCCACATGGAAACATACCCTAATTCACACACTGCCGGAACAAAATCTGCAGCAGAAATTAAACAAGACAATTTATGTTGCAGATTTACAACTGTATATTCACCGTGTTAGATGCAGATTTACAGAGGAAAATACATTTTTTATGATTCAGACATCAATGAAACACCGGTCACACACTGACTTGGCTATCTGGACCATCAGCTTGTCTTGTGACCCGAACCCAACAGCCTTAGGCCACGTTCATACGTTCAGTATTTTATATCAGTATTTGTAAGGCAGAACAAGGAGTGGGTGATAAATACAGAAGTGGTGACGTGTTTCAATTACACTTTTCCACTGATTTTTCCATTCCTGGTTTTTTGGCTTACAAATACTGAACGTATGAACCATGCTTTAAAGGCATATATGAGGTTACGGAGTTCTGGTTGGGAGATTCCTGGATGGTCATTGCATCATGATCTGTGAACCACGGATGTGGGAATCCAGCCCTTCTGTTGATTGCTTGGTTGCCTTTCAGTGCTGGTGTCATAGGCTTCAATCCAGCCAGTAAAATCTGCATGGTGATTGTATGTTCTGTGTTTGAGAGGGTTTCTATTGGTTTTCTCTATATTATAGGTTTCTTGTGTTTTTTTTTTAAATAAAATTAGTGCACAGGTTGTATTTAACACTATTACTGATAGTTACTGAATGAGTAATTTTAATCTCTGTACAGCGCTGTTAGCACCATTAAAAAAATGGAGACAAATATAGAAATTATCCTGAATTAGAAAGCTGTATGTGGGCATTGAAATCATGTAGGTGGATGTGAAAAATGAAAAACTGTGAAACACATAAGGCAGAGCATAATGAAGCAAATTTCAGTTTAATAAGAGAATGTGGCAAATTATTATGAAGTGCACAGACTGAATAGTCTGGACCGTCCAACCAGCAAACGAGCGCAAACAGCTTGCCATAGAACATTAGTACAATCTAGGTGTCACTATAGTGGCAGGTTAGACTATTGCGTAGCGAGAGATATGAAGCCAGATCCTGTAGGATCAAGCCATAATAATCATATAAGAACACACCATAAAGAATCCTTACTTTAAAGAACCCGGCACAGAAAGCCAACAGCAGATGAAGGGTTAATAATCTGGCCCCCTACACAATTGTGAAGGGTCATTAATCCATGTCTGTTGGCAGCACAACCCTGCACTAGATCCATCCATCCACAAGATCCCCTTCTTCTCCAAGACAAGAGGTTTTCTATAATAGATCTGGCACCATTTCCATGCCCCAATTTTGCGTTTTGTTCTGAAAGCCTCTGAAAAATCCCACCAGGATTCACAGCTCATCCAAACGCTAAAAGAGGACAAGTGGGTCTGGAAAGCAATCTTTACTTCACACCAGCCTTAATTAGGCAATTAGTTGGTGTTAACCTAAGTCTTGTCTTCTAGAAAGAGAAAAATATGACCAGAAATGTAGTTGGTTCTGACCTATTTAGCAGGCTAGTTAGAAATTAAGTAAAACGTGTATACATCTATTTTATAGGTGAATATTGAGTTTCCATTAATCTTAAAAGGTCAACACAACATTTATGGTGATGATGATGTGTCTATACCAGCTGACCACACTGGTCCCAGGTAGCATCATAAGTCTTGTCTTCATCCAGCAGTGGTAGAACCAGACATCCATTTCCTACACCTTCATCTGCTGGAAAACTTGCCAAACTGACATGTGGTTGGAGCTATGAAGAAGTCAGATGCTGCTGACTCCTCACTAGCACCTGTGTGACAAGAAGCAAGGTGGCATCTCAACACTTCCAGACCTCTGCTCCACAGCCTAATTAAACAAGTCCCCCATGAGTTGCAGTAGGAAATGCAAGTAATACACAACCTCAGAAAAGACATGACATTCATCCAAAGGTTATCAAGAGTTAATTCAATGACATTACCTTTCATCCAATCCACTACCTGACTGGGAGACCATTTGCTCACAGGTTCCATTATTAATGCCATGCTGAACTTTGCTAGTTGCCCACAATGATGAACAGATACAACCCTGGGCTTGTCAGTCCTCCTGGCTTCCAGCAGCACAAGAGCAGGCTTTGAAGGAGGGGAAGCTGCTGTGGATGTCAGCAATGCTGCTCAGTCCAGGCTTCCATAAGCAGCAGCATCAGTTGTCAGGCTTCTGCTCTGTGCACAATGCTGCTGCTTCACACCATTCACTCAGTGCAAGCCAGGCTCTTCAGTCAGCTTCTCCCACTGATCTTCCCCACCTCCCATCATGACATCATCCCTCCACCCACAGTCACACACACACAGCACACATTCCTCCACCAGAAACAGCATTTACTTCTACTTTCCTGAGCCTGTGATGCAGCAGTGCCTTCTCTAATGCACCTTATAGCAGTTTGTACTCAGTAAACACACCAGAAAACAAAAGTAGCAAAAACTTAATACATAGAGATTCCTAAATCCAGGCTTTACAGCAGGAATCAGGGGAGTTGTATATACCCAATGTAATGTGTTTCAATCCATATTGAGGTGACGCTGCCATGGTTTTTTTTTTTAATGGAAAAATCAGATAGTAAAACACGCTGCCTGTATGAGAGACACACATAATCATTGATTTGCTAAATGTATACCCCCTCCAAATAAACTACGTCCATCACACAGGCTATATAGACAACCACAATAGATAAGAAATTGTGAGGTTCTTGGAAGCAGTACACCTGACTTTTAATCTCTTGTCAAAAAAAATAATCACTGTAAGGCCAAGTTTACATGAGTGTTAGGCTATGTTCACATGGTGCGGATCCTGCTGCGGATCCGCAGCGTTTCTGGCCCTGCACGACAACGCAGCAGTTTCTGCTGCGTTATACCGTACCATTGTTTGCAATGGTAAAACCAAAAACGCAGTGCACATGCTGCGGATTTTTCTGTGCAGATTTGCTGCAGGTTACAATCCGCAGCATTTCAATTCTTTGTGCGGATTCCGCTGCGGTTTCACACCTTCACCATTGTAGAGGTGTGAAACCGCAGGGCTAAACCGCAGGCCAAACCTGAGATGTTACCTGCGGATTTTTACAAATCCGCACGGAAAAAACCGCAGGACCAAAATCTACGTGTGCACATAGCCTAAAAATTTAGACTAGAGTGCCTGGGGTTCACAGGTAAAATTGACTCTAGCCTAGCGGACCATATAATACTTCTATATGTAATGTAACTACTACCTGTTAGCCATTATCCATGTTAGGGTCTGTGCACACGTTGCAGATTCTGCTGCGGATCCACAGCGGATTTGGCCCTCCGGATCCGCACGTTGTACAGTACTTTTAAAGTCAATGGAAAACGAAAAACGCAGTGCAGATGTTGCGGATTGAAATCAGCAGCATGTCAATTCTTTGTGCGGAATCGACAGCGGTTTGACACCTGCTCCATTATAGAAATCCGCAGGTGTCAAAACGCAGGGGAAATCCGCAGGCTAATCCACACTAAATCCGCAGGTAAAATGCAGGTCATTTTACCTGTGGATTTACCTGCGGATTTAGTCAAATCCGCTCGGAAAAATCCGCAGGGCAATCCGCACCGTGTGCATATACCCTTATAGAGGAGCATCGACTATAAAATACAGGTGTCTCCTGCACATCTACTTTACGCACACCATAAGGATATGTTCACACGTGCTGCAGAAAAAAAGCAGGTTTTGCTTGGTGTTTCTTGCGTTTTTTGCTGCGTTTTTGTCATGCTAGATTTCTCTCTTGTGCATGCTGATAACGTTGACAAAAGAAAAAAATATTTTACTTCATAAGGTTTTGGCACAAAAATGAAGGAAAACCTGGTACCTGCGTTTTTCAGTGTATTTTCAACGTTTCTCATTACCCAATACTTGCAGTGGATGTAAAACGCTGAAAAAACACTGAAAAAAGTGACATTCTCCAATCTGCAAAAACCAAGCAAGGCACAAAATACTGAGAGCAAAAGAAAACAAGCAGTGTGCATGAGATTTATGAAATCTCATAGACTTTACTGGTACTTTAAAACGCAGCTAAAAATTTGCATAAAAAAGCAGCAAAAAGCGCCACGTGTTAACATACTGTAACTGTGATGTCCAATTTTGGTAGTTTGCATTTAAGGGCATATTTAGGGAAAACAAGTTATCGGATAGGCGATAACTTGTCAATCAGTGGGGTCCAACCATTGAAGAAGAATTGGGAACTTTTATCGCCGACAGGACACTTTTATCCCCACCTTTAAAAGGAGCGGCAGCTCAGATGTCTGTATAAACTTCCCACATTAGGCCAATCGGTGCGGGTCCCAGCAGTCGGACCCCCACCAATCAATAAGTTATCACATCTTAGGGGAGGGGGTTAAGCTTCCAGTTATTTAATCTCCAATGGAAATCTCCTTATTGATATCAGTGTGAACTAGTCACCTCCATATGCAACACAATCTACTATACTAAGACCAATATACCAATAATACCACATATCAGGGACCAGGGCTGCCATGAGACTCCACCCAGGCTCACCCCATCTCTGCCTCCACCCTCAAACCTTCCACAGTCCCACCACTCTCTCTTGGAAAAACTCCACTTCTGCACCACGTCCTCACCAATCACACATTAACAGTTCCCATAGAACACCAGATCACATACATAGCCAGCAGCTTTTGTTTTAGGCAGAAGATTTTTTTAAGCCGCCACCAGAACAAAGTAGACTTTTTTTTGGCAGGGCCCTACTCTATTAAATATTTGTCAAAATAATCTATACTCTTTTATGTATATTTTTACTTATTTTTCCTTAAGGGATTGTGCCACATACATTTTTAAAATGACCAAAAATACCACATACTGTACAAGTGACAAATACCATCACACCATGACCAGACCACATTTTACCACCACAGAGTGACCAAATAATACCACATACAAGGAAGAAATACCACCACACCATGACCAGACCACACATTGCTACCACATAGTGACCAATAATACCGCATACAAGAAACAAATATCACCACACCATAACCAGACCACATATTACTACCACATAAAGACCAAATAACACCATATACAAGAGAAAAATACCACCACACCATGACCAGACCACATATTACCACCACATAGTTACCGAATAATACCCACATACAAGGAACACATACTGCCACGCCACGCGTGACCAGACTACATAGTGACCAAATACTACAATACTGATCATTACTTAAAAAAACAATTCTAATATTACAATAAGTGCCATTATACATAGGAGCTATATACATAATATACAGTGTATAGTGTACAGGTAATACAGTTATCACCAGTGACATTATACACAGGAGCTCTGGATATAGTGTCAGTATATAGGTAATACAGGGATCACCAGTGACATTATACACAGGAGCTCTGTACACAGTATATAGTGTATAGTGTCAGTGTACAGGTAACACACTGACTCACCGGTGACATGCCTTGTTAAAGTGCTTCATATTCGCTTTTCTTTTTCATACAGCGCAGACAGCCATTACTTCTTCCAGCCCGGACTTTTCTCTACATAAAATAACACACAGTTAACTAGAGCACTGCTTCCAGAGCACATTTCCCAACTTCTACACTTCACAGCTGCATACAGATGTGCACCCACAATTAATATATAATTAGTTATTATGCAACCCACCATTCCAAATATAAATAGTAATCTACCACTATGCCCCCACTAACTATAAATAGCCACTTTCCCAAACCAATAAATATATAAATTACTTAGCACTTGTATTCCTTCCCTTAATTCATTACCAGTCACACTCCATCCTCAACGCCTCCACCTCTGTATCTCCGGCTCCCCCGATTCATTACATTTACATGCATCCCTCTGCCCCAATTCATTGTCATGTCCGCTTTCTCTCCCACCACCACCCTTATTTCATCATCATTTACTCTCCCTCACCCCCAATTCATCATTTGTTGTTCTCCACCATCAATTCATCATTTGCTATCCCACCCACCCTCAATTCATCATTTGCTTTTCCCCTCTACCCTCAAATCATCATTTGCTCTCCCCACCCCACCTTCAATTCATAATTCGCTGTTTCCCATCCTTAATTCATAATTTGCTGTATCCATGCCCCACTCCCAATTCATCATTTGGTCCCTCAGAGGTTTAGAGGTTTTCCAAACGCAACATGACACCCGCAGACCATTCAATCAAAGTCTGCATTCCAAAACGTCACTCCTTCCTTTCCGAAACCCTGCCATGTACTCAAACAGTAGTTTTCCATTACATATGGGGTATCGGCATACTCAGGAGGCAATGCAGTACAAATTTTGGTGTCCATTTTCTTCTGTTACCCTCGTGAAAAAAAAATTGTGGCTAAAAGAATATTTTTGTGGGAAAAATGTGATTTTTTTTTACTTTCATGATTCCACATTGCAAATTTCTGTGAAGCAACTGGGGGTTAATGGTGCTCACCACACAACTAGATAAATTCCTTGAGGGGTCTATTTACCAAAACGGGGTCATTTGTGGGGGGTGTCCACTGTTTGGGCACATCAGAAGCTCTCCAAATGTGACATGGTGTCCGCTCTCAAACCCAGCCATTTTTGCGTTCAGAAAGTCAAATGGTGCTTCTTCCCTTCTGAGCCCTGCCGTACACCCAAATAGTAATTTTTCCTCACATATGTGGTGTCACCGTACTCAGGAGAAATTCCACAACACATTTTGGAGTCCATTTTCTCCTCTTACCTTTGTGAAAATAAAAAAATTTGGGGCTAAAGTAAAAATTTTGTAAAAAAAAAAAAGTTAAATGTTCACTTTTTTCTTCCAAATTGCTCTAGTTAATGTGAAGGGTTAATAAACTTATTGAATGTGGTTTTAACCCCCTTTACCCCCAAGGGTGGTTTGCATGTTAATAACCAGGCTAATTTTTATAATTCTGACCACTGTCCCTTTATGAGGTAATAACGCTGGAACGCTTCCATGGATCCTGGTGATTCTGACATTGTTTTCTCATGACATATTGTACTTCATGTTATTGGTAAAGTTCCTTTGATATGACTTGCGTTTATCTGTGAAAAAATGGAGATTTGGTGAAAATTTCCAACTTTGAATTTTTATGCCCTTAAATCACAGAGATACTGTTTGTCACATAAAATACTTACGGTAATAAGTAACATTTCCCACATGTTAACTTTACATCAGCACAATTTTGTAACCATTTTTTTTTTGTTAGGAAGTTATAAGCATTAAAACTTAAACAGCGATTTCACATTTTTACAATACCATTTTTTTAGGAACCACTTCACATTTGAGGGGTCTATATGATAGAAAATGCCCAAAAGTGACACTATTCTAAAAGCTGCACCTCTTAAGGTGCTCTAAACCACATTCAAGAAGTTTATTAACCCTTCAGGTGCTTCACAGGAATTTTCGGAATGTTTATATAATGAACATTTTACTTTTTTTCACAAAAAAATTAAATCAGATCCATTTTTTTTTAATTTACCAAGGGTAAAATAAAATATATGAAAAAAATATATAGTCATGAGAGAAGATTTTTGCTTCATTTACAGACAAAATTTTTTCGAAACATTTTTTTGTGTACATAACACATGAGATAATGAGATAAATAAATATGAAAAATAATAAATAAAAATGAAAAATAGAAAATAAATAAAGTAGAAAAATTATTTAATAATGAATATTAGATATATAAATATCCACTGGGCAAATTCCTCTTCAAGGTCAGGGGATAAATGGCAGCTGGAAATTGTATTTAAAGGCTTCCCCTGACTGGTGTCCACTGGTTGGGACCCGGTCCTTGTCTGCCCTTATTCACACAGTCGTCAACTTTGACACATGATGAGGTTATTAATATTAGACAGTGTAGGACCGCCCCGACCACAGAGTCACCTTGTCGATGGTGGGATGGCTTTTATGCTATGTTTGATCAAATACAGTATTACTAAGAACTCTGTATGATTTAAATGCACTTTTGCTTTTTACTTATTTAATTTTAGCAGGGTTTTTTTCATTTTGTCTTTTGTAGGTTTTGTATGCTTTATGGCCATGTGAACATGCATTTATATGCTGCATGTGTACCAACTCAAGCCAAGCTCAATTTTTGTGTTTTTTCTTTGTATTTTTGCATTCTGTGCAACCTGGGGTGTGGCCTCCCTCTCCTGAGCTGGAAATTGTATTTAAAGGCTTCCCCTGACTGGTGTCCACTGGTTGGGACTCGGTCCTTGTCTGCCCTTATTCACACAGACGCCAACTTTGACACATGATAAGGTTATCAATACTAGACAGTGTAGGACCGCCCCGACCACAGAGTCACCTTGTCGATGGTGGGATGGCTTTTATGCTATGTTTGATCAAATACAGTATTACTAAAAACTCTGTATGATTTAAATGCACTTTTGCTTTTTACTTATTTAATTTTAGCAGGGTTTTTTTCATTTTGTCTTTTGTAGGTTTTGTATTAACCTGTAAATATAGCCAGACCAGTATTGATTTCCTTGACACCAAAATCTATAAAGGTGATGATGGCTTCTTGCACACGGAAGTTTTTAGAAAAGAAACGGCAGTAAACGCAGTATTGCATGCAACTTCCTCACACCCGAGACCTCTTAAAAGAAGTATTCCGTATGGTCAATTTTTAAGAACTAGAAGGATTTGTTCTAGTGATTCCTCTTTTTCCAGACAATCTCTTGAACTGGCACAACGATTTTCCGACAGAGGGTATTCCAACAGAGTTATCCATCAGGGCCTTAATAAGGCACGGAATCAACAACGAATAAACTTACTTCAACCGAAAAAAATGCTACCTTCAACCCCAGAGGTGAGATTCATCTCTACATTTAATGAGAAATGGAAGCCTATGAGGTCTGCTCTTCAGAAATTTTGGCCTATTCTCATAAGTGATACAGTACTGGCCAAGAACATTTCTTCAAAACCTATAATTACCTACAGAAGAAGCCAGAATCTGAAGGATTTGCTGGTGCATAGTAATTATAAAGGACAGCCTGTGGACAATAGCTTTGGTACCAAGGGACCGAGATGGGGATTTTTTTCCATGCAAACAATGCCTGGCATGTTCCAACATGGACAGGGCTGTTAAATTTAAGACCGCCCATGGTGACAAGACTTACCACATTGCGCAGCATATCACCTGTGATAGTGATCTGATCACGTTATTTACTACGCTACTTGTCCCTGCCCTCGTATTTATGTGGGTATGACCACCAGACAGCTAAAAAAACGCACTAGGGAGCATGTCCGCGACATCTCTAATGCGTGTGATGTCACTACACTGAAACCCATACCTCGCCACTTCAAGAGTGTTCATGGATGCAACGTGAAACTTTTGAGAGTGATTGGCATTGACCGTATCAATAAGGACTCTAGAGGTGTAGATTTAAAAACCAAATTAGCTCAAAAGGAAACAAGGTGGATTTCTATGATTGGCTCACTTCAACCTCATGGTTTGAATGAGGTTATGAGCTTTGCTCCCTTTTTATAATTTATATTGGATCTGATGGTGCTTGATTCTGTATTTTATGTGGAAAATTTTATGGTTGTCTGTGCTTACTCTAACATTAAGTTTTTTTGTGCTTTTATAGAATTTATTATACGTTTATCTTGTGATTGTTCTTTCGCCTTCTTTGAAGCCCAAGTGGATTCGAATCTACCTACCTGATGTCTTCTGCCATTTATACCATAACCTTGAAGAGGAATTTGCCCAGTGGATATTTATATATCTAATATTCATTATTAGAGTTGAGCGAAACGGGTCGAAAAAATTCAAAAGTCGCCGACTTTTGGCAAAGTCGGGTTTCATGAAACGAAACCAGACCCTAGGATGAGGTCGGCCACGAGTTCGGCGACTTACGCGCCAAACTCGCGTTTCAAAAGTTTGTTTTGCGCTCTTTTTCAGCCAATCAGGATCCACGGACACTGTGGGCAACGTGATGACATAGGCACGGGTCACCACCATCTTTCAGAAGGGCATGCAAGTGATTGGCTTGCTTTGGTGGGCGTCACAGGGGGTATAAAAGGGCGTGCACGCCGACCGCCATCTTACTTCTGCCGATCTTAGTATAGGGAGAGGTTGCTGCTGATTCTGTAGGGAGAGCGTTAGGCAGGGAAGAAGACAAAAAAACTGCTTCTGCTGCTAGCGATTTGGCCTGCACAACACACCAGTCACTGTGTGTGCAGTGCAAGGGGAGGCTATATAGTGGTGTATCAGTGGTGTTGGTTGTTGGGCTGCCTTCTAAGGCTTCCTGACATTCCTGCATTGCTGTTTACCCACTGCTCCGCAAACTGCTTTTTTAAAAGCAATCCCAATTTTTTTTTTTTGTCCTGCTGAGAAGAAAAAAAAACTGCTTCTGCTGCTAGCAATTTGGCCTGCACAACACACCAGTCACTGTGTGTGCATTGCAAGGGGAGGCTATATAGTGGTGTATCAGTGGTGTTGGTTGTTGGGCTGCCTTCTAAGGCTTCCTGACATTCCTGCATTGCTGTTTACCCACTGCTCCGCAAACTGCTTTTTTAAAAGCAATCCCAATTTTTTTTTTTTGTCCTGCTGAGAAGAAAAAAAAACTGCTTCTGCTGCTAGCAATTTGGCCTGCACAACACACCAGTCACTGTGTGTGCAGTACAAGGGGAGGCTATATAGTGGTGTACCAGTGGTGTTGGTTGTTGGGCTGCCTTCTAAGGCTTCCTGACATTCCTGCATTGCTGTTTACCCACTGCTCCGCAAACTGCTTTTTTAAAAGCTATCCAATCTCCCTTATCCTCTAGTCACTTTTGTCACAGCTGTGCCATCGAGCCTGTCACATAGCGCTCAGATATTCATTGGGCCTCACACAATCCAAAAGTGTCCAGTGTCCAAAATTGTGTGCAGAGATTCAAAATCTCCCTTATCCTCTAGTCACTTTGGTCACAGCTGTGCCATCGAGCCTGTCACATAGCGCTCAGATATCAGTGGGCCTCACACAATCCAAAAGTGTCCAGTGTCCAAAAGTGTGTGCAGAGATTCAAAATCTCCCTTATCCTCTAGTCACTTTGGTCACAGCTTTGCCATCGAGCCTGTCACATAGCGCTCAGATATCAGTGGGCCTCACACAATCCAAAAGTGTCCATCCAGTGTCCAAAAGTGTGTGCAGAGATTCAAAATCTCCCTTATCCTCTAGTCACTTTGGTCACAGCTGTGCCATCGAGCCTGTCACATAGCGCTCAGATATCAGTGGGCCTCACACAATCCAAAAGTGTCCAGTGTCCAAAAGTGTGTGCAGAGATTCAAAATCTCCCTTATCCTCTAGTCACTTTGGTCACAGCTGTGCCATCGAGCCTGTCACATAGCGCTCAGATATCAGTGGGCCTCACACAATCCAAATGTGTCCATCCAGTGTCCAAAAGTGTGTGCAGAGATTCAAAATCTCCCTTATCCTCTAGTCACTTTGGTCACAGCTGTGCCATCGAGCCTGTCACATAGCGCTCAGATATCAGTGGGCCTCACACAATCCAAAAGTGTCCATCCAGTGTCCAAAAGTGTGTGCAGAGATTCAAAATCTCCCTTATCCTCTAGTCACTTTGGTCACAGCTGTGCCATCGAGCCTGTCACATAGCGCTCAGATATTCATTGGGCCTCACACAATCCAAAAGTGTCCAGTGTCCAAAAGTGTGTGCAGAGATTCAAAATCTCCCTTATCCTCTAGTCACTTTGGTCACAGCTGTGCCATCGAGCCTGTCACATAGCGCTCAGATATCAGTGGGCCTCACACAATCCAAAAGTGTCCATCCAGTGTCCAAAAGTGTGTGCAGAGATTCAAAATCTCCCTTATCCTCTAGTCACTTTGGTCACAGCTGTGCCATCGAGCCTGTCACATAGCGCTCAGATATCAGTGGGCCTCACACAATCCAAAAGTGTCCAGTGTCCAAAAGTGTGTGCAGAGATTCAAAATCTCCCTTATCCTCTAGTCACTTTGGTCACAGCTGTGCCATCGAGCCTGTCACATAGCGTTCAGATATCAGTGGGCCTCACACAATCCAAAAGTGTTCAGTGTCCACAAGTGTCTGCAGAAATTCAAAATCTCCCCTGTCCTATAGACACCTTGTACCTTGTTTTACATTACTATATAGTTTGTTGGATTTTGTCTACATTTCTACCAAAAATGAGGAAGGCTGGTGGAAGAGGCCGTGGAATTGGGCGGGGGTTGGCAGCTGGTAATGATGGTGTTGGTGGTGGATCTGATGGTAGTGGCAAGAGCAAAATAGGACCGAATGCAGGAGGTGCTGACCCTGCGTCATCGTCTGGCTACATAAGGCCTCGAACGCTTAGTTTTCTAGGAGTTGGCAAACCGCTTTTAAAGCCAGAGCATCAGGAAAAAGTTTTGTCTTACATTGCTGACTCAGCCTCCAGCTCTATCGCCTCCTCTTCTTCAGTTGTATAAAGTAAAAGCACTGAGTCGTCATTGGAGGCTCATGTTCATGAACCACACCTTTCCTTGTGTCCTTCACCCCAACCAAGATTGAAGGATGACGCAGGCCATACTACTGATTACTCCATGGAGCTGTTTTCACATACCATGCCTGGATTATCAAGTGAATTGGTGAATTACCCAGGCCAAGATGAATCTGACATGGAGTGCACTGATGCACAGCCGCTGATGAATGATTCTGCTGGTACATTCACTCAGAGCACTACATTGTCCTCGCAGTGTACAGAGCCAGATTCTGACCCTGATGAGACTCAGGTGCCCCTTCCCGCACACTATACCACCATACACGGTGACACAGAGGAAGGTGCACATGACATAGAAGAGGAGGTGATGGATGACCCAGTTGTTGACCCAGATTGGCATCCATTGGGGGAAGAGGGTGCTGCTTCCAATAGCTCAGATGAGGAGCATCCACAGCAGACATCGACATCGCAACAGCTGTTATCTGGCAGGCCCGGAGCACTCCAAAGACAGGTTCCAAACATCAAAAGAGTTGCTGGACAGCTTGTCCAGAGGGTCAAAAGATCACAGCGTGCTAGGCCGCAAAATGTCTGCCAAAGTAGGAAGAGTGCAGTGTGGCACTTTTTTGACCAAAATCCTCATGATCAGGCCAAGGTTATCTGTAAGAAGTGCTCAAAGACCTTTAGCCGAGGGAAAAATCTGAAAAATTTGAATACCAGTTGCATGCTTAGACATTTAACCAGCATGCACTTGCAAGCGTGGACACAACACCAGACCTCAAGTGCCACATGTGCAACTGATCACAACGAAGGTAGTCAGCAACGCTACATTGTTTCCCCCACTGTAAGCCCACCGGTTAGCACAGCAGCAAATGTTGAGGTGTCGTTGCAAGACCACAGCAGTCAGGGAGTCCCACTGTTATATCAACGAAAGACTGATTCTAGGCCATCAGAAAGAACACCAACTCCATCACCATCATCAACCCTCTCTCAGTCCGCCCTGTCCACCGCTACTTCCACCATATGCAGCTCTCAAGTCCAGCTCACCCTCCCAGACACTATGAGTAGGTCAAGAAAGTACTCAGTCTCTCATCCGCGTACACTGGGTTTGAACGCCCACATTGCCAAACTAATCTCGTTTGAGATGATGCCCTTTCGGTTGGTGGAAAGCACAGCTTTCCGCGAACTCATGGCCTATGCAGTACCACGCTATGACCTACCCAGTCGCCACTTCTACTCTCGCAAAGCCATCCCAGCCCTCCACCATCATGTGAAAGACCGCATTGTCCATGCACTCAAGCAGTCAGTGAGCGGAAAGGTGCACCTCACAACTGATGCATGGTCCAGTCGGCATGGCCAGGGCCGTTACGTGTCCATCACTGCGCACTGGGTTAATGTGGTGGATGCAGGGTCCACAGGGGATAGCGGTGGTGGGACAGTGCTGCCTAGCCCACGGTATAGGAAACAGTTGGCTGTAGGCGTTCGACCCTCCTCCTCCTCCTCCAGAAGCGAAAGCTCGTCCACAGAGCGCAGTCGTACGAGCACTCCATCTGCAGCTGCCACTGTTGCACACGATGTGTCCCCCTATCGAGCAGCTAGTGGAAAGCGTCAGCAGGCTGTGTTGCAGATGATGTGTTTGGGCGACAGACACACCGCCGAGGTGCTGGCCGAGTACTTGAAGCGACAAACTGAGTCATGGCTGGGCAGTGTACATCTTGAGGCAGTCAAGGTAGTTAGTGATAACGGCCGTAATTTTGTGGCAGCCATAGCCCTTTCAAAACTCAGCCACATACCTTGCTTGGCTCACACCTTGAACCTGGTGGTGCAGTGCTTCCTCAAAAATTATCCGGAGTTAACAGCCCTGCTCCAGAAGGTGCGAAGACTGTGCGCGCACATCCGCCGGTCGCCTGTACACTCCGTTCGTATGCAGAAGCTGCAGCGATTGCTCCACCTTCCCAACCACCGCCTCATTATCGACATTGCAACAAGGTGGAACTCCACCCTGCACATGGTGGAGCGGCTGTGCGAGCAGAGGCAGGCCATAATGCATTTGTGGGAGGATACACGGCCAGGCACTTTGAGAGCAGACATGGAGTTGACAGGTGTGCAGTGGTCGAAGCTGAAAGACCTTTGTAAAGTCCTTCAGTGTTTTGAGGAATGCACACCGCTGGTAAGCGCAGACGACGCCATCCTAAGCATGAGCATCCCACTTATGCGTCTGCTCATGCAAACTTTGACGCACCTTAAGGAGCAGGCGTCTGCAGCCAATGTTGATGAGGAGGAAGAGGAGGAGGGAATCCTTGATGCCATTGTCTTCTCAGGGACCTCTCCTGGACGAGGTGGAGGAGGAGGATGATGATGGGGATGATTACTTAGGGGAGGAGGATGCATCTCGTGGGGCAAGTGAAAATGTTGGAGTGGCAAGGTCTGGTACAGGGTTTGTGCGTGACTGGAGGGATGTGGATTTGCCAGAAAGTGCTCCTCCAACCAGCACTCGCAGTGCATCATTGACACCGGGAACATTGGCCCACATGTCAGATTATGCCTTGCGGATCCTAAAAAGGGACCCCCGCATTGCCAAAATGATGAACGATGACGACTACTGGTTGGCCAGCATCCTGGATCCACGCTATAAAAGCAAATTACAAAACATCATGTCACAGGAGAACCTTGACCTAATATTGGCTAATAAACAAGCAACTCTGGTAAATCGGTTGCTTGAGGCATTCCCAGCACACAGCAGCGGTGATGGTTCTCACACGAGCCGTACGGGCCGGGAGCAGCTTGGCAGAGGTGTTCGTGGTGCACACAGCAGAAGTGGCGTTGGAGACAGGGGTTTCATGACAATGTTGTGGACTGATTTTTCAAATACCGCTCACACAACTGGTAATACTGCATCGATGGAAAGTGACAGGAGACAGCAGTTGTCAACTATGGTTACAAACTACTTTTCCTCCCATATCGATGTTCTCCCACAGAGGTCATTCCCCTTTGACTATTGGGCCGCTAAACTGGACACCTGGCCTGAATTGGCCCAATATGCCTTACAGGAGCTCGCTTGCCCAGCTGCAAGTGTGCTATCGGAAAGAGTCTTCAGTGCAGCTGGATCAATCCTGACAGAAAAAAGGACCCGTCTGTCAACCCAAAATGTGGATGATCTAACCTTCATTAAAATGAACCACGCATGGGTTTCCAAGGATTTTGTCCCACCTTCCCCTGATGACACATAGGGTGACAGAAAAATGGCTTGCTTTGGTCCACCTCTTCCTGGTACTTCACCTATTTCGCCTTTTGCATCAGCTGAATGTCCAACATCAACATATGCCACTTTCTAAAACTCCCTAACTGTGCTGCCTCCCCCCCATGGCCGGGGTCACCACCTAGCGCACGACACCGTGCGAGTGCCATTGCCCTGGACAGGTGGGTAGGCCGACTCTTGGGCGCAGGCACTGGCACAGGGTCCCTCATAGTGCAATCAAGTGTCTCTGACGGTGGTGGTGCACACCCGCCGTCAGACACACCGCTGTACTATGAGGGGCCCAGTGCCAGTACCGACGCCCACGAGTGGGCCCCCCTTGCTTGGGCAGGGCCCCAGCATTTGCAATCTTTACCTCTCCCTGCTCCTCCGCTGTGTAATCTGGGCCGTCAAATCCATACTGTGCCTGACACCGTCTGAGCCTGCCTCATGATGTATAGACATATATTTTGAATGTGTACGCTATCCATACATGTTATCCGGGGATACGGTACCCTTTCTAACCTTTGTGCAATCACGTGCAATCCATACTGGGCCTAACACCATCTGAGCCTGCCTCCTGAGACATATATTTTGAATGTGTACGCTATCCATACATGTTATCCGGGGATACGGTACCCTTTCTAACCTTTGTGCAATCACGTGCAATCCATACTGGGCCTGGCACCGTCTGAGCCTGCCTCCTGAGACATATATTTTGAATGTGTACGCTATCCATACATGTTATCTGGGGATACGGTACCCTTTCTAACCTTTGTGCAATCACGTGCAATCCATACTGGGCCTAACACCGTCTGAGCCTGCCTCCTGAGACATATATTTTGAATGTGTACGCTATCCATACATGTTATCCGGGGATACGGTACCCTTTCTAACCTTTGTGCAATCACGTGCAATCCATACTGGGCCTGGCACCGTCTGAGCCTGCCTCCTGAGACATATATTTTGAATGTGTACGCTATCCATACATGTTATCCGGGGATACGGTACCCTTTCTAACCTTTGTGCAATCACGTGTCATCCATACTGGGCGTGAGAACGGCTGGCGAGCTGTTAAGCAAGCTACAGCACCTGTGGTTTGCACACGTAAGTTTTTCATTTTTTCAGGAATGACGGTTAGGCCTAATTCCCGAACTGCGGTTGACCTGCACTTACTGGGAAATCATTGTTCGCGGGTAATAATTGTAATCAGTGATCCCCATCACTAACGTTGTTCAGCGGGTTATCTGCACCTGTAAGCGACAAACGCTGGCCTTTTCAGTGTAGCGCACATGCAGCCACGGACATGTAAGGGCATGACACACCAGTTATTGGCCAATCTCATGTGCCAGAGCCTCACGTGTCCCTCTAGTAAGCCGGACTCGGACCGCGGGGCATGACGGAGTCTCGTTCGTTAACGGAATTAAGCTTGCAATGTGTGCATCTGTTCTGTAGCTGGCATGGTTGAGGTTTCCCAGGTGGAGTCGAATTTAACCGTAGGCTCCACTCCTGGTGGTGCCCTTCTGGACATTCCTTTAAGGTTCAGCTTTGCAACCATACTGCCCACGTAAAACAAACACTTTGCCTTCATGAACGCTGTTTGGAGGGTCATGACTCGTGGGAATAACGCCGCCCAATCAGTTAACCTGCTAGAGAGATCCTTCGTTGCTCCCAAGCATGACATCACACTCCCTAGGAAGAAGGTAATGCCTCTGTGGCGACCGTACTCCTGGGGGCGACACAAGTGCACTGATGCCCAGCCACTGCTCGATGAATCTGCTGGTACATTGACCCAGACCACTACATTCCCCTCGCACGCTACACGACCTGAATCTGACCCTGATGAAACTCAGGTTACCCTTCCCATATACAGTTCCATCTTACACGGTGACAAAGAGGAAGCTGCAGATGAAAGTGCAGGTTCGGCCCACCCGCCATCAGACACACCACCGTACTATCAGGGGCCCTGTGCCAGTGCCGTCACCAACGAGTGGGCCCCCCCTGCTTGCCCAGGATCACAGCACTTGCAAAGTTGAAATACTGTGCAGTGAGATGGAAGATGGGGACGACGAGGAGTCCAGACAAGTACAGGGATTCCCTAGCGAGGAGACTTATTTGATTGTTTTCAATGTTGGGACAGCAATTTTTGGGGAGCACTATACTCTGGAGAATGATAGATGGGCCCACCATACACTGGAACATTCCAAAGGTGGACATCAGACACTGGAGCAGCATTTACAGGGCCCATTATACACTAGAGCATTAGAAATGGGGCCCATTATGTTTGGAGCATTATTTGGGCCCATAAGACAGTGGAGCTACATCCATGGGGACCAACATATACTGTAGCATTATGTGGAGCTCATCATATACTGTTTCAAACATTATATGGGACCAATGATTCTGTATGGAGAAATAGATGGGCCTCGTCATGAGATGTAAAAAGTGAGGTATTTTTCATTGTACTATACCGCTATTTCTCTGCCGTATCGGAGCATGATGAGTTGTGGTATCTGTTAAAGGGGAGCTCTTTCGCCCAGGGCACATGAAAACCTGCAGCCAGCCCTCCCCCCCCACAACTTTAGCCAAATAACCCCCATTTTTCAGTGCGTAACTTGTATTATGAAGTTAATTAAGGTTGACAAGCTTAAGTAAGAAGAATTGATGCTTTTGGCATTCAAATGGGCACTGTAGGTGTGTTTCCTGTCCTCCTCTCACTGCTGACTTTTCTTCCTCATTGACTTACATTGGGTTTCGTGTTTCGGGACGACCCTGACTTTTCCCTATAATCGGACGATCTTGCTCGACCCGACTTTTGGAAAAGTCGGGTTTCACGAAACGAAACGACCCTAAAAACCAAAAGTCGCTCAACTCTATTCATTATTAAATAATTTTTCTACTTTATTTATTTTCTATTTTTCATTTTTATTTATCATTTTTCATATTTATTTTTCTCATTATCTCATGTGTTATCGTGTACACAAAAAAAGTTTTGAAAATTTTTTGTCTGTAAATGCAGCAAAAATCTTCTCTCATGTTTATATATTTTTTTATATATTTTTATTTAATTTTTTATATGTGTGCATATTACTATTTGCTTAGTTTTTATGGGGTATGCACTGTTACACTTATTAATAACTGTGTTCATTTTATTAATAAATATGTCTTTGTATGCATATTATTATTTGTTTAGTCCCAATGGTGTATGCACTATTCTCACATGTTACACTTATTAATATTTATGTCCATTTATCTTCATATTTTTCATTTTTTTACACCCATATAACATTTAATTCACTCTTTCACATTCTTTTGTTCCGTGGATTTCCTCTTCCTCTCTTTGTCAGCACATTCCTCCCCTTTGCAGCGGTGAGCGCTTGGTTTGGCTGACGTGACCGGGTTGCCGTGGCAACGCGTCCCTTCGCGTTATCCTCCCCTCCCTCCTCTTGACGCGTCAGAGGTGGACGGTGACTGATGACGTGGGACGCCGGACCCGCCGCTCCCTGTGTCTCTGCTCAGCTGATCTAAGCGCCGCATTACCGCGCATATACAAAAACCGGCACCCTCACTCCTGTCACATACTCGTCCCCCTGAAAGAAGCGACTTGCGAAACGCACGTCGGGGCTATCTCCTTGCCCGATCCACACGGTAATTATGCCTCCTAGTGACAGTCAGCTCCATTAGATGCCTGCGTTCATGGTCACTTAACCAGCTGTCAGAAATCTCTTTGTGCACTTGCACTGTCATATGCATCTTTGATTTACTACCTCAATCTATTGTTGCACTATTGCACTTTTGTTATGCTTTGCTGACTGTCACTGTATACTTATTTTTGCACTATTACACTTTATATGTAAATGATCTTTGCCTATTACTATATTAATGTGTTGTCACATTGTTAGTTCTTTGCAGCCATTTTGGTATTACTAAATGCAAATAGCTTACATAATTAAATAGGTTTCACGTGGTATTTATTCTTTTTTTGGCACTTTTCAATTTCTGTGGACCCCTTGGAATTCATTTTGTTAAGTTTCAGTCCCTTCATATTTATGTGATTTTACCTTTCTGTATATTCAATAAATTTTCACTTTTAATTATATATTTGGTTTCACACCTCCGCTTTTTGGTGTCTGACGTCTGTAAATGTTGTTGAAGTCCCTTGAACTGGAATCCTCGTACAAGAACCTTGGAAGTGACACCCACATGTCATTGAGTTTAGACGTGGTGGTGAGTCTTGTCCCTCGGTCAGCTGGATTCATGTCAGTAGGGACGTAGTACCACTGGTCAGGGGTAGAAAATCTTCTGATACGTTCTACTCTATTGCTGATGTAGACATAAAATTGTTTTGTTTGGTTGTAGATGCAACCAAGTACCACTTTTCTGTCTGTGTAGAAGGTAAGTGAATCAATAGCAATGTCCATTTCGCCCTTTATAGCTTCAGCTAACTCCACTGCCAGAACAGTGGCACAAAGTTTGAGTCTTGGAACAGCGTTAGCAGGTTTCGGGGTTAGTTTTGCCTTACCGAGGATCAATCCATAATACACCTTGTTATCTTCTTCCAAGGCCTTCAGGTAGGATACGGCAGCTATAGCCTCTGTAGAAGCATCAGAGAAAATGTGGACTTCTCTTCTGATGGTGGCTGAAAGGGTGCCTGGGGAGTAACAACGTGGGACTTGGAAATACTCTAAGACCTTCAGAGACTTCTTCCATGCCTCCCACGTTTGTTGTTTCTGGGATGGTAGCGGAGTGTCCCAATCCGTACTCTCGGCAGTCAACTGTCTCAACAGTATCTTGCCTTGAATGGTGATGGGTGCGATAAACTCGAGAGGATAATAGATGCTGTTCACAACAGATAGGACTCCTCGTTTAGTGAAAGGTTTATCACAAGCTGACACCTGGAAAGTGAACGTGTCCTGCTTAATATCCCAAAGCAGACCGAGGCTGCGTTGCATGGGAGGAACATCAGAACTCAGAACAAGATCCCTTACACCAGCAGCATGATCCTCAGATGGAAATGCTTTCATTACCTTTTTACTGTTGGAGACGATCTTGTGGAGTCTAAGGTTTGCTGTTGACAGCATTTCCTGAGTCCTAGAGAGCAGATCGATTGTCTCTTCACTTGTGGGAAGAGACTCAAGCTCATCATCTACGTAGAAGTTTCTTTCCACAAATAGACGAGAATCAGACCCATACTCTCTCTCACTTTCCTGTGCTATCCGTCTTAGTCCGTAGATGGCCACTGCGGGAGAGGGGCTGTTCCCGAAGACGTGCACCTTCATCCTGTAGTCTATGACCTTGTTGCGGACGTCCTTGTCTTTGTGCCATAGGAATCTGAGGTAGTTTCTGCTATCTTTCTGCTAGCTTCTCTCATGATAAAACAATGAAACATTTGTTGAATGTCGGCTATTACTGCGACGGGTTCTTGTCTGAAGTGAATCAGCACTCCTATAAGGCTGTTGTTTAGATAAGGCTCAGTGAGGAGCAGGCTATTTAGGGAGATGCCTTCATACTGAGCACTGGAGTCAAACACCATTCTAATTTGGTCGGGTTTGTGAGGATGGTAGACACCAAAGGATGGAAGATACCAGCATTCTTCACCTTCCTTTAGCGGGGGTGCGGGTTCTGCGTGACCTCTGTCGAAAATATTCTGCATGAAGTCGAGAAAATGTTTCTCCATCTCTGGCCTTCTCTTTAAGGTGGGTTTTAGGGATGAAAACCTTGCCCTTGCTTGTTGCAGATTATCAGGTAGCCTTGTTCTTGGAGAATGAAAAGGTAAAGGTGCCACCCAGCTATTTGAATCGTTTTGGGTGAATTCCTTTTCCATAATCTTTATGAATTCTTTGTCCTACCTTGCAGGTGCTAGCTGGTTGCCATCTCTTGTAGAGTTGAACACTGTTGACCTGAGGTCATCATTACGGGACAGGAATATGTTTGTGTCATAAGAGGTTTCTTTCTTCCACTTGTTGTCGCTTATCTTCTCTTTCACCCAATAATGATGTGGGTATGGTTGAAAGTAAGTGCTGCGACCATTTGGTAGGACGTGAGTCTTAAATGAGGAAATCCTTGTGGGTCTCTTCATCTTTCCTATACAGACAATGCCTAGGATAACCTAACCTAGGTCAAGGCATTGAGCAAATGGAGCGTCGTGTGGCCCGTTGATTTGCTGACGTACCTTGTGAAGTCGCAGAATGTCTGTTTGCACAATTGTCGAGAGCTGGTATCTTGCCTGCCAAAGTCCTTAGATGAAGGTGATGGAGTGCAGCCTCTGGAGTTGGGATTTCCTCTCTGTTGGATGGTATCTGGTTGCATTCGACCAGAGTGGGTAAGGGTATCTCCACATTGTTCTCAAGAGAAGACACGATGAGTCCATTGGCTCTTCTCCCAGAGACCTCTGTAACACCGCTGCAGGTGCCCAGAGTGTACGGGTGAGAGTTTCCCTTTAAGTCAAACATATCAAAGAGTTCTGACCTTGGGTGCAGGATGCGGGTAAACACTCTGTGTCCTGTTGTCTCAGGGGAGCATCTGTGCGGTCAGGAAGGATTGCAGGAGCAGGGGGAGCACTGTATTGGCCTTGTTCATAGTCTCTAGTACGCTTGAGAGGGTCTTCAGTATCAAAATCACTTAAACTGATGCTTTCTCTTTGGCTCCCACTGATGGCTTGTTCCAGGACCTTTAACTTTGCCATGGCTGTGACGTGTTCGCATTCCTTCTCTAGGGCCTCTATTTCTGCCCTTTTTTTGCCTTTCTGTGTACTGCTTCGGCTGCCTCTATTTCCATCTTAGTTTTCTTTAGAGCGAGGGCAGCTCGTATTTTCATGGTCTCAGATTCTGCATGTGCTCTTACGAGCTGTTCGCTGAGAGTTGAGGATTTTGAAGAGCGTGACTTAGTTGATCGCTTTGACTGTCTGGCTGAGCCAGAAATACAAGATGACATCTTGGCTATTAGCTCGATTCTTGCCTCTGTCTTGGCATTTATATCGCGCACCATGTTTTCTCTCTCAGAGTTAAGTTGTTGGAAAGCTTGTGTCATGATCTCAGTGCGGGTCTGACTCGCACACGTGGGGTTAATGTCTGGAACCAGTGCTGATGACTGGCATTTCTGGGGTTATAGGTTGTGATCCCAGTGCAGGCTTACCTGCACACCTGGGGCTATGATTGTGGCCTCTCCCTGGTTCTGAGAGAGGCTTCTTATAGCCTCAGGACGCTCCCATCCCTTCAGTTATACTTTCGCCCTTGGCATTGTGTGGTGACCCCTGAGTGTGTTTGTGCTGTGTTCTGGTTGCTTGATTCTCTGTGTACGACTCGGTCTGTTCTCTGGATATTGCTTTGGATTCTGCTTGGTACCTTCTATGTCTGCTTGGCCCTGACTATCCGTTCTGTCTCATCCCTGGTACTTTACTGATATCTCTGTGTATGACCTCCGTTTTGCCTGACTCTGAGTATTTCTGTATAGTGTCCTCCCATCTCTGAAAGCAGGACGCTAAGCCCCGCCCCCTTGCAGTCACATGACCGTAGGTCCTGTGACTGCTTGCTAAACTTCAGCGTCCACAGGTCCTGTGTATCTGTACTTTCCGGCTGTACCTGACCCCGGGCCCCCTACAGTGTGGGTGAGTCCCTGCTCAGCGGAGGCTGCACGCCGGCGCTGACAGGATCCTGACATTATAACTGACCGTTAAGTTTTTGGGTTTTTTTTTTTCTCTGCTGAGAAATATGGATCCCATACAATCTCTTGCTGAGCAAATTAAAAATCTGAGTCAGATGTTTCAGGGTTTATCTCTGGAGCAGCAAGCTCTGGCTCGTTCTCAGCAGCAGGTTTCTGAGACAGTGCAGGGGGCTTTAGCTGCTGGGTCTCTGGGGGTTGGGGCGAGTGATGTTGTTTTGGTGTCCCCAGAACCACCTGTTGAACTGCCTGATTTCTTTTCTAGGAACAAAAAGGAGTTCAGGGTCTTCATGGAGGGGTGCAAACTCTTCTTTAGTTTGAGGCCACGTTCCTCTGGGAACGAACGTCAGAAGGTTGGGGTTATTATGTCACTGTTAAGAGGGTCCCCACAAGCTTGGGCTTTCTCCCTTCCTCCCACTGCCCCTGAGAGAGTGTCTGTGAATGCATTTTTTGAGGCCCTCGGGCACATATATGAGCCGGACCGAGTGCGATTGGCAGAGGACATGGTGATGAGTGTCTGTCAGGGGAAACACTCGGCTGAGTGGTTTTGTACAGAATTCCGCCGCTGGGCCGCAGAGATCTCTTGGGACGACACCGCACTCCGAGGACTCTTTCACAGAGGCTTGTCCGAGCGGTTACAGGATGCCTTGGCATTACATCCCCCACCTAACTCACTCGAGGACGCCATGACCCAGGCCGTCCAGATGGACCGCAGGCTGCAGGCCAGGGGGGTGATGCAGGCGGAGACTCCATTGTTCCCTAGTGGAAAAGAGACTGTTTCTGTGCCCATGGACGTAGGGGCTCTCTCCCTGAAGGAAAAGGAGAGACAACAGCGGAGAAAAAAGCAGTTATGCTTCTACTCTGGTAAAACGGGACATTGGAAAAGGGAGTGTCCTGATTGTCCATCCTTAACCCGGTCGACTGGAAACGACTAGGTCTGGGTAGTCAGCGGGGAGACTACTCAGACCCTCAGGTACCCTTTTCCTCGTTTTCTAAGGTGTTGCTTCATGTGGAACTGTTAGTGGACGATTGTTGTTTTCCCTCTACAGCTTTCGCGGACTGCGGATCATCCATCAATCTCATTGACTCCCAATTGGTCACACACTGTAAGATAGGGACAGTTAGACTTAAGGTTCCGATCAAAGTGGTGGCCATTGACTCCTCCCCCCTCACTAAAGAGGGAATTCTCTTTATGTCTGACTTGTTTTCGCTCAAAGTGGGCGCTACCTATGTGGAAAAAGAAAGTTCTTTGTTTCTGGAAAATCTACCATCAGTTTTGGTTTTGGGCATGCCCTGGTTACAACGCCATAACCCAGTCATTAACTGGAAAACGGGGGAGATTGTTCAGTGGGGGTTTAATGATTCGATGTTATGTGATAAGTCTGCACTATTGGTTGAACCTGTTAAATCTGTATCTGTGTCATCTGTCGAGCTGGAAGGTATTCCGGAGTACCTGAAAGAATTCGAAGATGTGTTCTCTGAAAGCGAGGCCGAGACGTTGCCGCCACATAGACTCTTTGACTGCGCTATCGAGTTAGTCCCCGGGGGCTAAATTGTCTAAAGCCCGTCTGTTTAATTTATCTGGCCCTGAGTGCTTGGCCATGAAAGATTACGTTGCTGAGAGTCTTTGCAAAGGACACATACGTCCCTCAGTCTCACCTGTGGCGGCAGGGTTTTTTTTTGTAAAGAAAAAAGATGGTGGTTTACGTCCCTGCCTCGATTTTCATGAGCTCAACAAGATTACTGTACGAAATACGTACCCCCTTCCGTTGATTCCCGATTTGTGTAACCAACTTTCAGGGGCAAAATGGTTCTCCAAACTGGATCTTCAGGGGGCATATAATTTGATAAGGGGCCGGGAGGGGGATGAATGGAAAACCGCGTTCCTCACGACCGAGGGACTGTTTAAAAATTTAGTCATGCCGTTTGGTCTTACCAATGCCCCAGCCATATTTCAGAATTTCATCAACGTAGTATTCTCGGATCTCATTGGTCGTTTTGTTGTCATTTACTTAGTCGATATTCTGATATACTCTCCCGACAGTCAATCTCATCTGAATCATGTACGAACCGTTCTCCAAAGACTGAGGGAAAATCATCTGTATGCCAAATTGGAGAAATGTGTGTTTTTGTTCAAGAATTGTCTTTTTTGGGAATAATTGTGTCCTGTGAGGGTTTTCGCATGGACCCCAAGAAGGTGCAGGCCATTGCGGATTGGGTGCAACCCCGAGACCTTAAGGGTCTTCAGCGCTTCTTGGGGTTCGCCAATTATTACCGCAAATTAATTCGGGGGTTTTCACAGGTGGTCAAACCACTCACACATCTTACTTGTAAAGGTGCGGATGTAAGAAACTGGTCCTCGCTCGCAAAAGAGGCCTTTGCGACCCTGAAAAGAAGCTTTATGTCTGCTCCTGTGTTAGTACAGCCAGATCTGTCCAAACCATTTGTCGTGGAAGTGGACGCCTCTGAGGTGGGGGTGGGGGCAGTGTTGTCCCAAGGGCCTGCCACTCTAGCCATCCTCAGGCCATGTGCTTTCTTTTCCAAGAAGTTCTCTGCTGCGGAAAGAAATTACGACGTAGGCAATAGAGAGCTTCTTGCGGTCAAATTGGCGTTTGAAGAATGGAGGCACTTTTTGGAGGGGGCCAGTCACCCGGTTACGGTGATCACGGATCACAAAAATTTGTCATACATTGAGTCTGCTAAAAGACTAACGCCCAGACAGGCCCGTTGGTCACTTTTTTTTTCCCGTTTTCAGTTTATGATTACATTTCGCCCAGGGTCTAAGAATGTCAAGGCTGACGCCTTAACGGGCTGTTTTCAGCCGTTGTCGCCCCCTGAGCCACCGTCCTCCATTGTTCACCCTGGGGTTGTGATAGCTGAGGTCTCATCTGAATTGGAACGGGAGATTCAGGGGGCCCAGTCGTGGGCCCCGGCGGCTAAACCGGAGGGGAATTTGTTTGTCCCAGAGCAACTTCGCCTGAAACTATTGCAGGAGTTCCATGAATCCAAGCTGAGTGCTCACCCTGGTATTTCAGCAGTGCGTCTGGCGGTGGCTAGGATCTTTTGGTGGCCTACCCTTGGTTCGGACATAAAAAAATTCATTGCTGGTTGTGGGGTCTGCGCTCGTTCTAAAAACTTTCATCGCCGGCCGGCAGGGGAGCTGATGCCCTTGGCAGTGCCCGAAAGACCATGGACTCACTTATCCATGGATTTTGTTACCAATCTCCCTCCATCTAAGGGTAATACAGTGGTTGGGTAGTGGTGGACAGGTTTTCTAAGCAGGCTCATTTTGTACCCCTGTCCGCACTACTGTCAGCTGAGACATTGTCCAGGTTGTTTGTGCAGCATGTGATCCGGTTGCATGGGGTACCCCTGAATGTGGTGTCTGATAATGGTGTGCTTTCTGCAAAAAGTTAGGGATGTCTCTGTCCTTTTCCTCTGCATACCATCCTGAGAGCAATGGTCAGATGGAGCACACTAACCAGTCCCTGGAACAGATCCTGAGGTGTCTAACCTCTGCTAGACAGAATGACTGGTGCGATGCACTGCCGTTGGCTGAATTTGCCTTCAATAGTCGGGTGAGTCAATCCACGGGTATGACTCCTTTTTTGATCAATTATGGGTTCAGTCCTCATTTTGGTGAGTTTTCTCGTCTGGACTCGGGGTGTCCCGGGGCTGAGGGCTCTGTTCAGCGATTACAGAATACGTGGGCAGAAGTTCAGAGGAGTATATCTAGGTCTCAGGGCAGGTATAAGTTTTTCGCAGACAGGAAACGAACACCAGGGCCCACGTTTCAGGTTGGAGACAAGGTTTGGCTCTCCACGCGAAACATTAAGTTGAAGGTTCCTTTAGCCAAGTTGGGGCCCAAATTCATTGTCCCATACAAGATTGTGGAAAAAATCATTCCAGTGGCGTATAGGCTGTGCCTTCCACCCTCTTTCAAGATCCCTAACATCTTCCACAAATCTCTACTGAAACCTTTTGAAGCAGTCCGGGGAGACTCCAAGTCCGCTGCTCCTCCTGTTTTGGTCAAGGGGCAGGTGGAGTACAAGGTTGGTCATATTGTAGATTCCAGTTCGGTACAGTACCTGGTTCATTGGAAGGGGTATGGACTGGAAGACAGGTCCTGGGTACCGGCCCGGTTGATGCATGCTGATCACCTGGTGCGGGCTATCCATGCTAAGTACCCAGGCAAGCCTGGGGGTCCAGAGGCCCCCCGTTGAGAGGGGGGTACTGTCATGATCTCAGTGCGGGTCTGACTCGCACACGTGGGGTTAATGTCTGGAACCAGTGCTGATGACTGGCATTTCTGGGGTTATAGGTTGTGATCCCAGTGCAGGCTTACCTGCACACCTGGGGCTATGATTGTGGCCTCTCCCTGATTCTGGGAGAGGCTTCTTATAGCCTCAGGACGCTCCCATCCCTTCAGTTATACTTTCGCCCTTGGCATTGTGTGGTGACCCCTGAGTGTGTTTGTGCTGTGTTCTGGTTGCTTGATTCTCTGTGTACGACTCGGTTTGTTCTCTGGATATTGCTTTGGATTCTGCTTGGTACCTTCTATGTCTATTTGGTTTTGACTTCTGCTTGGCCCTGACTATCCGTTCTGTCTTATCCCTAGTACTTTACTGATATCTCTGTGTATGACCTCCGTTTTGCCTGACTCTGAGTATTTCTGTATAGTGTCCTCCCATCTCTGAAAGCAGGATGCTAAGCCCCGCCCCCTTGCAGTCACAGGACCGTAGGTCCTGTGACTGCTTGCTAAACTTCAGCGTCCACAGGTCCTGTGTATCTGTACTTTCCGGCTGTACCTGACCCCAGACCCCCCTACAGTGTGGGTGAGTCCCTGCTCAGCGGAGGCTGCACGCCTGCGCTGACAGGATCCTGACAGCTTGCAGCTCTTTGCACGGAACTGACGAGTTAAGTCTCTGTAACACAGAGATGTACTGACCTGCTGTTTCTGCATACAGTTGATAATCTGAACACAGTTGAGCAATGGTTCCCTCTAGTGGTCATTCGAGAGAAGCAGGCTGAAGCAGGCTGTCTATGTGACTCAGCAGTTTTTGCCATAGCTCCGCTATAGCACGGAGAAGATCATGTTTACTGAATTCTAGATTCTCCCTTACTTGCCATGTCGGCTTTGTGGGACGTCTAGCCTTCTCACTAGGTGGTGGATTAAGTTCTATGCACTCTTCCTCTATCAATGGGTCTGGCAGAGACCATGTAGTCATTCTTTCAGCCATCCTAATTCACAGGGAGAAGGGGAGCTGTATAGTCTCTTATATGCTGAGAGCAGATGCTCTGCAGGAAGTTCTGTAGCTTTATAGAAGCTGTGGGTGGCTTTACAGATTAATCTGGTAAGTCTCTTTACTATTCTGTCGCCGGGGCCTGTGGCTGCAAATATGGCTCTGTGAGATACAGGATCTCTTCGCCTAACTTACAATTGGCGATGGTTGCAGATAGCTTAACTCAGCTGCAGGCACACATGTTATGAAGAATCCCGAAGAGACCTTGATTTCTTTAAGAATTCTTGTTGAATGCATACAAACAGCAGCAGGTAAAAAAGACTTTCTTCAGGCAGGCTGAAAGCACATGTGCCGGTAATGAAGCCAAGATGGAGACTGAGACACAGGGAGAAGAAGAAAGAAGTGACATCACACCAGAAGAGGGAGATGGAGACAGAAGGAACAAACTTCATGGAAAGGGAGGATTTCAGCTATGCAAAATACAGGAACACATAGCAACAATAAAACAATATGAGAGACTGCAATACAGCATGTAAAATGTACAAGACAGTCTCTAAAATGTCTCATTCTTGGGACATAACAGATGCCATGTCGCATTCGGAGAGCCCTGATATGCCTAAACAGTGGAAACCCCCCACAAGTGACACCATTTTGGAAACCAGACCCCCTAAGGAATTTATCTAGATATGTGTTGAGCACTTTGAACCCCCCAACTTCACTGAAGTTTATAACATAGAGCCGTAAAAATAATAAATCATATTTTTTTTCACAAAAATGATCGTTTTGCCCCCAATTTTTTATTTTTCCAACCCTAACCTTAATCCCAACTGTAACCATAATCCCAACCCTAACCCTAACTTTAGCCCCAACCCTAACCCTAACTTTAGCCCCAACCCTAACTTTAGCCCCAACCCTAACTCTAAGCCTAACTTTAGCCCCAACTGTTATGAATGAGTCACCGTAGGAGGCAAAAACAGAAATACTAGCTAAGTCCAGAAAACCAGAGAAGTTGGCAGCTATCGGATTGCAGACCCCTGAACCTAACAACAACAACTAGCAGTAGCCGTGGGGGGTTCCTACGGTGCCCTAGACCCCTCGATCACAGCAGGAGAACTACATAGCCTAAAGACAGAAAGGGAAATCTAAACTGCCCCAGATCAGACCCCAAAGCAATAGGCAGCCCCCAACATATAAAAACCAGGGGAAGAGTCTTGAGGAGATCATTTGCATATTCCCAGTGCCTTCTGGGATAAGCGAAGAGTCTGCGCGACCTCAACGATCACTGGGTTTTGGCTGTTGCTGCTGAAAAGAGGAAATCGGAAAACCAGGGGAAGAGTCTTGAGGAGATCATTTGCATATTCCCAGTGCCTTCTGGGATAAGCGAATAGTCTCCTCGAGCTCAACAATCACTGGGTTTTGGCTCGCGAATTTTGGCTCATCTTTCATCGTTTTTAAGAAATCTCAATATGGAAGAGGCCAGGAGCCATTTGGTGAGCTGCATTTCTTGCTACATGTTCACAGACTTACCAGTGGAAAAGCCAAACTTCACATGCCACAAATGCAAGCTTGTGTCCCTGTTGGAGGAAAAGTTGCAAAATCTCGAAGAGAGGTTAGCTACGTTGAAGATCATTAAGGAAGGTGAAGAGTTCTTGGACAGAGCAGAATTATCTCTTCATGTCACAGAAAGAGAAGAAATTCGAAGTGCACCTGAAGAAAGAGAGGAATGGAAGCACGTGACCCAGAAAAGCAGGAGGATCAGGAGGCAGTCAGCACCCATACTGCTCAGGAACCAGTACCAGGCTCTCACGCAAGAAAACGAAGAAATACATCAGGATAAGACTTTGCCAACAAACAGCAACCTTGTATGCCTTCAGAGTCCTCCTGGATGGAGAAAGAAAAATGTTGTGAAGAAGAAACGGAGAGTGGTGGTCATGGGGGATTCCCTGTTGAGAGGAACAGAGGCCGTAATCTGCAGACTGGATATAACTTCAAGAGAAATGTGCTGTCTTCCAGGTGCAAAAATTAAAGATGTGTCTGACAGGATATCAGAACTCTTCAGACCTACAGATGACTACCCATTCCTGCTACTACATGTGGGGACAAATGACACCGCAAGAAATGACCTGGAAACCATCTGCAGAGACTTTGAAGACTTAGGCAAGAAAGTGAAAGAACTTGGAGCGCAGGTGGTCTTCTCTTCCATCCTCCCAGTGGATGGCCATGGAACAAGGAGGTGGAATAAGATTCTGCAGGTGAACAACTGGCTACGTCGATGGTGCCGTCAGCAAAGATTTGGATTTCTGGATCACGGAGTGAAATACTTATACGATGGACTACTTGCTAGAGATGGGGTGCACCTTACGAAGACTGGAAAGCATGTATTTGGAAGTCGCCTTGCTACACTTGTAAGGAGAGCTTTAAACTAGAACAACATGGGAAGGGAAGCAAAAGACCAGAAAAAGCCATACACCTGACAAATGCTATTGAGAACTCTGCTATTAGAAGTGGAAAGGAAGAACAAAGACAAAATAATCTAATTAATAAAAAAATTGGAGAAAGAGAAACCAGTCACAAACTAAAATGTTTCTATACTAATGCACAAAGCATGGGCAACAAACAAGGAGAATTGGAACTACTAACACAGGAAAAGAAATATGATGTCATTGGAATCACTGAAACTTGGTGGGACGATACACATGATTGGAATACAAGACTAGAAGGATACAACTTATTTGCAAGAAACAGACTTGATAAATGAGGAGGAGGTGTTGCATTGTATGTTAGAAACGCGTATATCTGCACAGAGATTGAAGCTTCAGAGACTGGGAGTTCTGTGGAAACTGTTTGGGTAAGAATACAAGGACAGAACAATGGAAAGGACACCATTGTAGGCATTTACTACAGGCCGCCTGTGCAAGCTGAAGATATGGATGAACTCTTTATGCATCAAATGGCCAAGTTCTCCAAAAAATATGACATAGTTGTCATGGGAGATTTCAACTATCCAGACATTTGTTGGGAATCTCTCTCAGGCAAAACTAGCAGGTCAAGGAAATTCTTATCCTCTCTTGCTGACAACTTTATCTTCCAAAAGGTAGGGGAGAAAACAAGGGGAACTGCTACCTTGGATCTAATCCTTATAAACAGGGAGGAAATGGTTGAGGAGGTAAAAGTGGCTGGGACCCTAGGAGGTAGCGACCATGCTATTTTAGAATTTTGGATAACTAGAGGAGGAAGACCTGTGAAGACTCAGACGTCAAGGTTAGATTTCAGAAAGGCAGATTTTAAGGGATTCAGAAAGAGAATTGGAGAGATCCAATGCCTGGATATCCTTAAAGACAAAAATGTCCAGGAAGGATGGGAAATCTTGAAAAGTGAAATTCTCAAAGCACAATTGTTAACAATTCCGAAAAGAGGGAAGAATAGGAAGCATTTAAGGAAACCAGGATGGATGAACACAGAACTTAAGCACATGCTAAAAAGGAAGAAAAAAATGTTTATAAAATGGAAAGAGGGAGGCATATCTAAAGAAGAATATAATGCTGTCTGCAGAACCTGCAGGGCACAAATCAGATTAGCTAAAGCTGAAAATGAATTGAGGCTTGCAAGAGATGTCAAAAGCAATAATAAAGGATTTTGGGGATATGTCAAAAGTAAAAGAAAAGTCAAAGATGCTATAGGATTTTTACAGGATGAAAATGATGAAATGGTAAGACAGGATGTTGAGAAGGCCGAACTTTTAAATTCCTATTTTGCATCTGTTTTCTCTCAGAAAGGAAATGTAACATCAACTGTTCTTCACTGTCCTATTAAGGGAATAGAAGAATCCAGGATATCTATAAACAGAAAGATAGTGAGGAAACACTTAGCTAACCTAAATGAATTCAAGTCTCCAGGTCCAGATGAATTACACCCCAGAGTACTGAAGGAGATAGCAGAAGAAATTTTTGAACCCCTCTCCATAATCTTTGAAAATTCTTGGAGAACAGGAGAAGTCCCAGAAGACTGGAGAAGAGCAAATGTTGTTCCTATCTTCAAAAAGGGGAAGAAGGTGGACCCAGGCAACTATAGGCCGGTGAGTCTGACTTCTATACCAGGAAAGATCTTTGAACAGATTATTAAACAACATGTATGTCAGTACCTGGATAAGAATGAAGTGATTAAACAGAGTCAGCATGGGTTTGTAACTAATAAGTCATGTCAAACTAACTTAATTTCCTTCTATGACGGAATCACTGATTGGGTGGATCAAGGAAATGCTGTAGATATAGTATATCTTGACTTCAGCAAAGCATTTGACAAAGTATCTCATACAATCCTTATTGAAAAAATGACTAAGTATGGAATGGACAAGGCAACTGTTAGGTGGATTCATAACTGGCTTAGTGATCGGACCCAAAGAGTGGTCGTAAATGGCTGCACATCCAGTTGGAAGAATGTGTCAAGTGGGGTACCACAGGGCTCTGTCCTGGGCCCTGTATTGTTCAACATCTTTATCAATGATTTAGATGAAGGAATTGAGGGTAAACTGATTAAATTTGCTGATGATACAAAGCTAGGAGGGATAGCTAATACTAGAGAAGAGAGAGAGAGGATTCAAAAAGATATAAATAAACTGGAGAAGTGGGCAGCAACTAACAGAATGGTTTTTAACAGGGAAAAATGCAAAGTACTACATCTGGGCAATAAAAATGAAAAAAGCATATACAGAATGGGAGGAATAGGGCTAAGCAACAGCACATGTGAAAAAGACTTGGGTATACTAATAGATCACAGACTGAATATGAGTCAACAGTGTGATGCAGCAGCAAAAAAGGCAAATGCAATTCTAGGATGTATTAACAGAAGCATACAGTCTAGATCACGTGAAGTCATTATTTCCTTCTACTCCTCGTTGGTCAGACCTCATCTGGAATATTGTGTCCAGTTTTGGGCACCACATTTTAAAAAAGACATCAACAAACTGGAGCAAGTTCAGAAAAGAGCGACCAGAATGGTGACCGGTCTGCAAACCCTGTCTTATGAGGAAAGGTTGCAGGATTTGTGAATGTTTAGTTTGAAAAAGAGAAGACTGAGAGGAGACTTAATAGCTGTCTACAAATATCTAAAGGGCTGTCACATTGTAGAAGGATCAACTTTATTCTCATTTGCACAAGGAAAGACTAGAAGCAATGGGATGAAACTGAATGGGAGGAGACACAGATTAGATATTAGAAAAAACTTTTTGACAGTTAGAGTGATCAATAAGTTGAACAAGCTGCCACGAGAAGTGGTGAGTTCTCCTTCAATGGAAGTCTTCAAACAGAGGCTGGACAGACATCTGACTGGGATGATTTAGCGAATCCTGCTTTGAGCAGGGGGTTGGACCAGATGGCCCAGGAGGTCCTTTCCAACTCTACGATTCTATGATTCTAATGACGGTGAAGCAAGATGAAAAAACACTCACACAGATAGAAAGATAGGCTGAGCAAATGATGGGGCCCAAGCTAACTAAATAGGACAGAATAGAAAAGCTGCTGTCTGCAATCCGCCAAAACCCTATGGAAACAAGAGCCAACCGACTGATAGGGAAAAAAGCCCTGAAGACGCTAGGCTTCAAAAAGACTATATCAGTACCCAGGTATTTTCTGAAGACAGAGCAAAAAGGAATTCAGCTCACCCCAGCAGGGAATGGCAGAAATCCAGCAAAACAAGGCAGAACAAAACCAAAACAAAAATGCAAAAAGAAGAGCAGAAAACTTAGCTTTTGAGGAGCAGGAATCAGACTTGTCTCCAAGAATCCCTCAGAGAAATCACCCGCAAGGCAGAAGGGCGTCGGCTGCCTTATAGCCAGTCAGCAATTCCAGTCACCCAGTCATCATCATTCTGCTCAGCTGTTTGGTAATCAGTCTCACTAACTTCCTTCACCAGAAGAGGGAGTTCATCAGACCTCAATGGTGAAGGGGAAAATGAACTCACAACAGTACCTCCCCCTTGAGGAGGGGTCACCGAACCCTCATCCACGCCACCAGGGCGATCAGGGTGAGCCCGATGAAAGGCACGCACCAATCTTTTGGCATGAATATCAGAGGCAGAGACCCAGGAATAATCCTCCTGACCATAACCCTTCCACTTAACCAAATGCTGGAGTCTCTGCCTAGCCAGACGGGAATCCAGTATCTTCTCTACCTCATATTCCTTGTTACCTTCAACCAATACAGGGTCCGGAGGTGCCACCCCAGGAACAACTGGTTCAACAAACCTTTTCAACAAGGACTTATAAAACACATTATGGATTTTAAATGTGACAGGAAGAGCCAAACGAAAAGAGACCGGATTAATAATCTCCAAAATCTTGTAAGGTCCAATAAATCTAGGCTTAAACTTAGGAGAAGCCACCTTCATAGCAATATTTTTTGATGATAACCAAACCATATCACCAACCTTAAACTGGGGACCAATGGTGCTATGTCGGTTGGAAAACCGCTGGGCCTTTTCCTGGGAGAGAGATAACTTATCCACCACTTGGTCCTAGATCTGGTGCATTCTCTCCACCACAGTGTCAACACCTGGACAGGCAGAAGGCTCCACCTGCCCTGAAGAAAATCGAGGATGAAACCCAAAGTTACAAAAAAAAGGTGACATCAAAGTGGCAGAACTAGCTCTATTATTTAAAGCAAATTCGGCCAAGGGCAAAAATGAAACCCAATCATCCTGATCAGCAGAAATAAAACATCTCAAATACGACTCCAAGGTCTGGTTTGTTCTCTCCGTCTGCCCATTGGTCTGAGGGTGAAAAGCAGAGGAGAAGGACAACTGAATTCCCAGCTTGGAACAGAAAGTCCTCCAAAATCTAGACACAAACTGAACTCCTCTGTCAGATACAATGTTCTCAGGAATCCCATGCAAGCAAACCACCTGTTGCAAAAATAGGGGCACCAACTCAGAGGAAGGTGGCAACTTAGGGAGTGGTACAAGATGAACCATCTTAGAGAACCTATCAAAATCACCCAAATAACAGTCATTCTCTGAGAGACAGGCATATCAGAGATGAAATCCATTGAAATATGGGTCCATGGCCTCCTGTGGACCGGCAAAGGCATCAACAACCCACTAGAGCGAGAACAAGGTTTAGACCGGGAGCAAGTCCCACAGGACTGCACAAAATTCCTGACATCACGAGACAAGGCGGGCCACCAAAAAGACCGACTCACCAGATCTCTAGTACCAAAAATACCTGGATGACCAGCCAATGCAGAGCAATGAACTTCAGACATCACTCTTTTCTTCCACTGGTCAGGAACATACAACTTTCCACTGGGACAACGCTCAGGTTTGTCCTCCTGGAACTCTTCCAGAGCACGTCTCTAATCGGGAGAGATGGCAGAAAGAACTACCCCTTCGCCTAAGATGGTAGCAGGCTTGGTCACCACAGGAGAATCAGCAAAGAAGCGCCTAGAGAAGGCGTCTGCCTTGACATTCTTAGTGCCAGGAAGAAAAGAGACCACAAAATCAAAACGTGTCAAAAAACAAGGCCCACCTAGCCTGTCTAGGGTTCAAGCGTTTGGCCGACTCCAGGTAAATCAAATTCTTGTGGTCAGTGAGGACCACGACTTGATGTTGTTTAGCTCCCTCTAACCAATGTCTCCACTCCTCAAATGCCCATTTCATGGCTAACAGTTCCTGATTCCCCACATCATAGTTACGTTCAGATGGAGAGAACTTTCGGGAAAAGAAAGCACAGGGATTCATTTTAGATGTTACAGGATCCTTTTGGGACAAAACAGCTCCTGCACCAATCTCAGAAGCATCCACCTCTACCTGGAACGGGAGTGAGACATCAGGTTGCCGCAAAACCGGGGCAGAAGTGAATCTTCGCTTCAGCTCTTGAAAGGAAGAAACAGCCTCCGAAGACCAATTCAACACATCAGCACTAGAGTTGAGCGACTTTTGTTTTTTTAGGGTCGCGTTTCGTTTCGTGAAACCCGACTTTTCCAAAAGTCGGGTCGAGCAAGATCGTCCGATTATAGGGAAAAGTCGGGGTCGTCCCGAAACACGAAACCCAATGTAAGTCAATGGGGAATAAAAGTCGGCAGTGAGAGGAGGACAGGAAACACACCTACAGTGCCCATTTGAATGCCAAAAGCATCAATTCTTCTTACTTAAGCTTGTCAACCATAATTAACTTCATAATACAAGTTACGCACTGAAAAATGGGGGTTATTTGGCTAAAGTTGTGGGGGGGGGGAGGGCTGGCTGCAGGTTTTCATGTGCCCTGGGTGAAAGAGCGCCCCTTTAACATACCACAACTCATCATGCTCCGATACGGCAGATAAATAGCGGTATAGTACAATGAAAAATACCTCACTTTTTACATCTCATGACGAGGCCCATCTATTTCTCCATACAGAATCATTGGTCCCATATAATGTTTGAAACAGTATATGATGAGCTCCACATAATGCTACAGTATATGTTGGTCCCCATGGATGAAGCACCACTGTCTTATGGGCCCAAATAATGCTCCAAACATAATGGGCCCCATTTCTAATGCTCTAGTGTATAATGGGCCCTGTAAATGCTGCTCCAGTGTCTGATGTCCACCTTTGGAATGTTCCAGTGTATGGTGGGCCCCATCTATCATTCTCCAGAGTATAGTGCTCCCCAAAAATTGCTGTCCCAACATTGAAAACAATCAAATAAGTCTCCTCGCTAGGGAATCCCTGTACTTGTCTGGACAGGTGCTGTAGCTTGCTTAACAGCTCGCCAGCCATTCTCACGCCCAGTATGGATTGCACGTGATTGCACAAAGGTTAGAAAGGGTACCGTATCCCTGGATAACATGTATGGATAGCGTACACATTCAAAATATATGTCTCAGGAGGCAGGCTCAGACGGTGTTAGGCCCAGTATGGATTGCACGTGATTGCACAAAGGTTAGAAAGGGTACCGTATCCCTGGATAACATGTATGGATAGCGTACACATTCAAAATATATGTCTCAGGAGGCAGGCTCAGACGGTGTCAGGCCCAGTATGGATTGCACGTGATTGCACAAAGGTTAGAAAGGGTACCGTATCCCTGGATAACATGTATGGATAGCGTACACATTCAAAATATATGTCTCAGGAGGCAGGCTCAGACGGTGTCAGGCACAGTATGGATTGCACGTGATTGCACAAAGGTTAGAAAGGGTACCATATCCCCGGATAACATGTATGGATAGCATACACATTCAAAATATATGTCTCAGGAGGCAGGCTCAGACGGTGTTAGGCCCAGTATGGATTGCACGTGATTGCACAAAGGTTAGAAAGGGTACCGTATCCCTGGATAACATGTATGGATAGCGTACACATTCAAAATATATGTCTCAGGAGGCAGGCTCAGACGGTGCTAGGCCCAGTATGGATTGCACGTGATTGCACAAAGGTTAGAAAGGGTACCGTATCCCTGGATAACATGTATGGATAGCGTACACATTCAAAATATATGTCTCAGGAGGCAGGCTCAGACGGTGTCAGGCCCAGTATGGATTGCACGTGATTGCACAAAGGTTAGAAAGGGTACCGTATCCCTGGATAACATGTATGGATAGCGTACACATTCAAAATATATGTCTCAGGAGGCAGGCTCAGACGGTGTCAGGCACAGTATGGATTGCACGTGATTGCACAAAGGTTAGAAAGGGTACCGTATCCCCGGATAACATGTATGGATAGCGTACACATTCAAAATATATGTCTCAGGAGGCAGGCTCAGACGGTGTCAGGCACAGTATGGATTGCACGTGATTGCACAAAGGTTAGAAAGGGTACCGTATCCCCGGATAACATGTATGGATAGCGTACACATTCAAAATATATGACTCAGGAGGCAGGCTCAGACGGTGTCAGGCCCAGTATGGATTGCACGTGATTGCACAAAGGTTAGAAAGGGTACCGTATCCCCGGATAACATGTATGGATAGCGTACACATTCAAAATATATGTCTCAGGAGGCAGGCTCAGACGGTGTTATGCCCAGTATGGATTGCACGTGATTGCACAAAGGTTAGAAAGGGTACCGTATCCCTGGATAACATGTATGGATAGCGTACACATTCAAAATATACTGTATGTCTCAGGAGGCAGGCTCAGACGGTGTCAGGCCCAGTATGGATTGCACGTGATTGCACAAAGGTTAGAGAGGGTACCGTATCCCCGGATAACGTGTATGGATAGCGTACACATTCAAAATATATGTCTCAGGAGGCAGGCTCAGACGGTGTTAGGCCCAGTATGGATTGCACGTGATTGCACAAAGGTTAGAAAGGGTACCGTATCCCCGGATAACATGTATGGATAGCGTACACATTCAAAATATATGTCTCAGGAGGCAGGCTCAGACGGTGTTAGGCCCAGTATGGATTGCACGTGATTGCACAAAGGTTAGAAAGGGTACCGTATCCCCGAATAACATGTATGGATAGCGTACACATTCAAAATATATGTCTCAGGAGGCAGGCTCAGACGGTGTCAGGCCCAGTATGGATTGCACGTGATTGCACAAAGGTTAGAAAGGGTACCGTATCCCCGGATAACATGTATGGATAGCGTACACATTCAAAATATATGTCTCAGGAGGCAGGCTCAGATGGTGTTAGGCCCAGTATGGATTGCACGTGATTGCACAAAGGTTAGAAAGGGTACCGTATCCCCGGATAACATGTATGGATAGCGTACACATTCAAAATATATGTCTCAGGAGGCAGGCTCAGATGGTGTCAGGCACAGTATGGATTTGACGGCCCAGATTACACAGCGGAGGAGCAGGGAGAGGTAAAGATTGCAAATGCTGGGGCCCTGCCCAAGCAAGGGGGGCCCACTCGTGGGCGTCGGTACTGGCACTGGGCCCCTCATAGTACAGCGGTGTGTCTGACGGCGGGTGTGCACCACCGCCGTCAGAGACACTTGATTGCACTATGAGGGACCCTGTGCCAGTGCCCGCGCCCAAGTGTCGGCCTACCCACCTGTCCAGGGCAACGGCACTCGCACGGTGCCGTGCGCTAGGTGGTGACCCCGGCCATGGGGGGGAGGCAGCACAGTTAGGGAGTTTTAGAAAGTGGCATATGTTGATGTTGGACATTCAGCTGATGCAAAAGGCGAAATAGGTGAAGTACCAGGAAGAGGTGGACCAAAGCAAGCCATTTTTCTGTCACCCTATGTGTCATCAGGGGAAGGTGGGACAAAATCCTTGGAAACCCATGCGTGGTTCATTTTAATGAAGGTTAGATCATCCACATTTTGGGTTGACAGACGGGTCCTTTTTTCTGTCAGGATTGATCCAGCTGCACTGAAGACTCTTTCCGATAGCACACTTGCAACTGGGCAAGCGAGCTCCTGTAAGGCATATTGGGCCAATTCAGGCCAGGTGTCCAGTTTAGCGGCCCAATAGTCAAAGGGGAATGACCTGTGTGGGAGAACATCGATATGGGAGGAAAAGTAGTTTGTAACCATAGTTGACAACTGCTGTCTCCTGTCACTTTCCATCGATGCAGTATTACCAGTTGTGTGAGCGGTATTTGAAAAATCAGTCCACAACATTGTCATGAAACCCCTGTCTCCAACGCCACTTCTGCTGTGTGCACCACGAACACCTCTGCCAAGCTGCCCCCGGCCCGTACGGCTCGTGTGAGAACCATCACCGCTGCTGTGTGCTGGGAATGCCTCAAGCAACCGATTTACCAGAGTTGCTTGTTTATTAGCCAATATTAGGTCAAGGTTCTCCTGTGGCATGATGTTTTGTAATTTGCCTTTATAGCGTGGATCCAGGATGCTGGCCAACCAGTAGTCGTCATCGTTCATCATTTTGGCAATGCGGGGGTCCCTTTTTAGGATCCGCAAGGCATAATCTGACATGTGGGCCAATGTTCCCGGTGTCAATGATGCACTGCGAGTGCTGGGTGGAGGAGCACTTTCTGGCAAATCCACATCCCTCCAGTCACGCACAAACCCTGTACCAGACCTTGCCACGCCAACATTTTCACTTGCCCCACGAGATGCATCCTCCTCCCCTAAGTAATCATCCCCATCATCCTCCTCCTCCTCCTCTTCTTCCTCCACCTCGTCCAGGAGAGGTCCCTGAGCAGACAATGGCTGAATGTCATCAAGGATTCCCTCCTCCTCTTCCTCCTCATCAACATTGGCTGCAGACGCCTGCTCCTTAAGGTGCGTCAAAGTTTGCATGAGCAGACGCATAAGTGGGATGCTCATGCTTAGGATGGCGTCGTCTGCGCTTACCAGCCGTGTGCATTCCTCAAAACACTGAAGGACTTTATAAAGGTCTTTCAGCTTCGACCACTGCACGCCTGTCAACTCCATGTCTGCTCTCAAAGTGCCTGGCCGTGTATCCTCCCACAAATGCATTATGGCCTGCCTCTGCTCGCACAGCCGCTCCACCATGTGCAGGGTGGAGTTCCACCTTGTTGCAATGTCGATAATGAGGCGGTGGTTGGGAAGGTGGAGCAATCGCTGCAGCTTCTGCATACGAACGGAGTGTACAGGCGACCGGCGGATGTGCGCGCACAGTCTTCGCACCTTCTGGAGCAGGGCTGTTAACTCCGGATAATTTTTGAGGAAGCACTGCACCACCAGGTTCAAGGTGTGAGCCAAGCAAGGTATGTGGCTGAGTTTTGAAAGGGCTATGGCTGCCACAAAATTATGGCCGTTATCACTAACTACCTTGCCTGCCTCAAGATGTACACTGCCCAGCCATGACTCAGTTTGTCGCTTCAAGTACTCGGCCAGCACCTCGGCGGTGTGTCTGTCGCCCAAACACATCATCTGCAACACAGCCTGCTGACGCTTTCCACTAGCTGCTCGATAGGGGGACACATCGTGTGCAACAGTGGCAGCTGCAGATGGAGTGCTCGTACGACTGCGCTCTGTGGACGAGCATTCGCTTCTGGAGGAGGAGGAGGAGGGTCGAACGCCTACAGCCAACTGTTTCCTATACCGTGGGCTAGGCAGCACTGTCCCACCACCGCTGTCCCCTGTGGACCCTGCATCCACCACATTAACCCAGTGCGCAGTGATGGACACGTAACGGCCCTGGCCATGCCGACTGGACCATGCATCAGTTGTGAGGTGCACCTTTCCGCTCACTGACTGCTTGAGTGCATGGACAATGCGGTCTTTCACATGATGGTGGAGGGCTGGGATGGCTTTGCGAGAGAAGAAGTGGCGACTGGGTAGGTCATAGCGTGGTACTGCATAGGCCATGAGTTCGCGGAAAGCTGTGCTTTCCACCAACCGAAAGGGCATCATCTCAAACGAGATTAGTTTGGCAATGTGGGCGTTCAAACCCAGTGTACGCGGATGAGAGACTGAGTACTTTCTTGACCTACTCATAGTGTCTGGGAGGGTGAGCTGGACTTGAGAGCTGCATATGGTGGAAGTAGCGGTGGACAGGGCGGACTGAGAGAGGGTTGATGATGGTGATGGAGTTGGTGTTCTTTCTGATGGCCTAGAATCAGTCTTTCGTTGATATAACAGTGGGATTCCCTGACTGCTGTGGTCTTGCAACGACACCTCAACATTTGCTGCTGTGCTAACCGGTGGGCTTACAGTGGGGGAAACAATGTAGCGTTGCTGACTACCTTCGTTGTGATCAGTTGCACATGTGGCACTTGAGGTTTGGTGTTGTGTCCACGCTTGCAAGTGCATGCTGGTTAAATGTCTAAGCATGCAACTGGTATTCAAATTTTTCAGATTTTTCCCTCGGCTAAAGGTCTTTGCGCACTTCTTACAGATAACCTTGGCCTGATCATGAGGATTTTGGTCAAAAAAGTGCCACACTGCACTCTTCCTACTTTGGCAGACATTTTGCGGCCTAGCACGCTGTGATCTTTTGACCCTCTGGACAAGCTGTCCAGCAACTCTTTTGATGTTTGGAACCTGTCTTTGGAGTGCTCCGGGCCTGCCAGATAACAGCTGTTGCGATGTCGATGTCTGCTGTGGATGCTCCTCATCTGAGCTATTGGAAGCAGCACCCTCTTCCCCCAATGGATGCCAATCTGGGTCAACAACTGGGTCATCCATCACCTCCTCTTCTATGTCATGTGCACCTTTCTCTGTGTCACCGTGTATGGTGGTATAGTGTGCGGGAAGGGGCACCTGAGTCTCATCAGGGTCAAAATCTGGCTCTGTACACTGCGAGGACAATGTAGTGCTCTGAGTGAATGTACCAGCAGAATCATCCATCATCGGCTGTGCATCAGTGCACTCCATGTCAGATTCATCTTGGCCTGGGTAATTCACCATTTCACTTGATAATCCAGGCATGGTATGTGAAAACAGCTCCATGGAGTAATCAGTAGTATGGCCTGCGTCATCCTTCAATCTTGGTTGGGGTGAAGGACACAAGGAAAGGTGTGGTTCATGAACATGAGCCTCCAATGACGACTCAGTGCTTTTACTTTTTACAACTGAAGAAGAGGAGGCGATAGAGCTGGAGGCTGAGTCAGCAATGTAAGACAAAACTTTTTCCTGATGCTCTGGCTTTAAAAGCGGTTTGCCAACTCCTAGAAAACTAAGCGTTCGAGGCCTTATGTAGCCAGACGATGACGCAGGGTCAGCACCTCCTGCATTCGGTCCTATTTTGCTCTTGCCACTACCATCAGATCCACCACCAACACCATCATTACCAGCTGCCAACCCCCGCCCAATTCCACTGCCTCTTCCACCAGCCTTCCTCATTTTTGGTAGAAATGTAGACAAAATCCAACAAACTATATAGTAATGTAAAACAAGGTACAAGGTGTCTATAGGACAGGGGAGATTTAGAATTTCTGCACACACTTGTGGACAGTGGACACTTTTGGATTGTGTGAGGCCCACTGATATCTGAGCGCTATGTGACAGGCTCGATGGCACAGCTGCCTGTGACCAAAGTGACGAGAGGATAATGGAGATTTTGAATCTCTGCGCACACTTTTGGACACTGGACACTTGTGGATTGTGTGAGGCCCACTGATATCTGAGTGCTATGTGACAGGCTCGATGGCACAGCTGCCTGTGACCAAAGTGACGAGAGGATAATGGAGATTTTGAATCTCTGCGCACACTTTTGGACATTGAACACTTGTGGATTGTGTGAGACCCACTGATATCTGAGCGCTATGTGACACGCTCGATGGCACAGCTGCCTGTGACCAAAGTGACGAGAGGATAATGGAGATTTTGAATCTCTGCGCACACTTTTGGACACTGGACACTTGTGGATTGTGTGAGGCCCACTAATATCTGAGCGCTATGTGACACGCTCGATGGCACAGCTGCCTGTGACCAAAGTGACGAAAGGATAATGGAGATTTTGAATCTCTGCGCACACTTTTGGACACTGGACACTTGTGGATTGTGTGAGGCCCACTGATATCTGAGCGCTATGTGACACGCTCGATGGCACAGCTGCCTGTGACCAAAGTGACGAGAGGATAATGGAGATTTTGAATCTCTGCGCACACTTTTGGACACTGGACACTTGTGGATTGTGTGAGGCCCACTGATATCTGAGCGCTATGTGACACGCTCGATGGCACAGCTGCCTGTGACCAAAGTGATGAGAGGATAATGGAGATTTTGAATCTCTGCGCACACTTTTGGACACTGGACACTTGTGGATTGTGTGAGGCCCACTGATATCTGAGCGCTATGTGACAGGCTCGATGGCACAGCTGCCTGTGACCAAAGTGACGAGAGGATAATGGAGATTTTGAATCTCTGCGCACACTTTTGGACACTGGACACTTGTGAATTGTGTGAGGCCCACTGATATCTGAGCGCTATGTGACACGCTCGATGGCACAGCTGCCTGTGACCAAAGTGACGAGAGGATAATGGAGATTTTGAATCTCTGCGCACACTTTTGGACACTGGACACTTGTGGATTGTGTGAGGCCCACTGATATCTGAGCTCTATGTGACAGGCTCGATGGCACAGCTGCCTGTGACCAAAGTGACGAGAGGATAATGGAGATTTTGAATCTCTGCGCACACTTTTGGACACTGGACACTTGTGGATTGTGTGAGGCCCACTGATATCTGAGCGCTATGTGACACGCTCGATGGCACAGCTGCCTGTGACCAAAGTGACGAGAGGATAATGGAGATTTTGAATCTCTGCGCACACTTTTGGACACTGGACACTTGTGGATTGTGTGAGGCCCACTGATATCTGAGCGCTATGTGACAGGCTCGATGGCACAGCTGCCTGTGACCAAAGTGTCGAGAGGATAATGGAGATTTTGAATCTCTGCGCACACTTTTGGACACTGGACACTTGTCGATTGTGTGAGGCCCACTGATATTTGAGCGCTATGTGACACGCTCGATGGCACAGCTGCCTGTGACCAAAGTGACGAGAGGATAATGGAGATTTTGAATCTCTGCGCACACTTTTGGACACTGGACACTTGTGGATTGTGTGAGGCCCACTGATATCTGAGCGCTATGTGACAGGCTCGATGGCACAGCTGCCTGTGACCAAAGTGACGAGAGGATAATGGAGATTTTGAATCTCTGCGCACACTTTTGAACACTGGACACTTGTGGATTGTGTGAGGCCCACTGATATCTGAGCGCTATGTGACAGGCTCGATGGCACAGCTGCCTGTGACCAAAGTGACGAGAGGATAATGGAGATTTTGAATCTCTGCGCACACTTTTGGACACTGGACACTTGTGGATTGTGTGAGGCCCACTGATATCTGAGCGCTATGTGACAGGCTCGATGGCACAGCTGCCTGTGACCAAAGTGACGAGAGGATAATGGAGATTTTGAATCTCTGCGCACACTTTTGGACACTGGACACTTGTGGATTGTGTGAGGCCCACTGATATCTGAGCGCTATGTGACAGGCTCGATGGCACAGCTGCCTGTGACCAAAGTGACGAGAGGATAAGGGAGATTTTGAATCTCTGCGCACACTTTTGGACACTGGACACTTGTGGATTGTGTGAGGCCCACTGATATCTGAGCGCTATGTGACACGCTCGATGGCACAGCTGCCTGTGACCAAAGTGATGAGAGGATAATGGAGATTTTGAATCTCTGCGCACACTTTTGGACACTGGACACTTGTGGATTGTGTGAGGCCCACTGATATCTGAGCGCTATGTGACACGCTCGATGGCACAGCTGCCTGTGACCAAAGTGACGAGAGGATAATGGAGATTTTGAATCTCTGCGCACACTTTTGAACACTGGACACTTGTGGATTGTGTGAGGCCCACTGATATCTGAGCGCTATGTGACACGCTCGATGGCACAGCTGCCTGTGACCAAAGTGACGAGAGGATAATGGAGATTTTGAATCTCTGCGCACACTTTTGGACACTGGACACTTGTGGATTGTGTGAGGCCCACTGATATCTGAGCGCTATGTGACAGGCTCGATGGCACAGCTGTGACAAAAGTGACTAGAGGATAAGGGAGATTGGATTGCTTTTAAAAAAGCAGTTTGCGGAGCAGTGGGTAAACAGCAATGCCAGCGTGTCAGGAAGCCTTAAAAGGCAGCCCAACAACCAACACCACTGATACACCACAATATAGCCTCCCCTTGCACTGCACACACAGTGACTTGTGTGTTGTGCAGGCCAAATCGCTAGCAGCAGAAGCAGTTTTTTTGTCTTCTTCCCTGCCTAACGCTCTCCCTACAGAATCAGCAGCAACCTCTCCCTATACTAAGATCGGCAGAAGTAAGATGGCGGTCGGCGTGCACGCCCTTTTATACACCCTGTGACGCCCACCAAAGCAAGCCAATCAATTGCATGCCCTTCTGAAAGATGGTGGTGACCCGTGCCTAGGTCATCATGTTGCCCACAGTGTCCGTGGATCCTGATTGGCTGAAAAAGAGCGCAAAACAAACTTTTGAAATGCGACTTTGGCGCGTAAGTCGTCGACCTCGTGGCCGACCTCATCCTAGGGTCGGGTTTCGTTTCATGAAACCCGACTTTGCCAAAAGTCGGCAACTTTTGAATTTTTTCGACCCGTCTCGCTCAACTCTAATCAGCACCCTTCTTAGTCAGATCAGTCAATGGCTTGGCAATACTAGAAAATTTTGCTATAAATTTCCGATAAAAATTAGCAAAACCCAAAAACTTCTGGAGGGCCTTCAAAGAAGTGGGCTGAACCCAATCATAAATGGCCTGCACCTTGGCCGAGTCCATTTCAATAGTTGATGGAGACAAAATGAATCCCAAAAATGAAATCCTCTGTACCCCAAAAAGGCATTTCGATCCTTTGACATACAGGGAATTCTCCCTCAAGATCCGGAACACAGTCCGAACATGTTCCACATGAGAATCCCAATCCTTGGAGAAGATCAAAATATCATCCAGATAGATAATCAAAAATGTATCCACAAAGTCTCGGAAAACGTCGTTCTTGAAGCACTGGAAGACAGAAGGGGCATTAGTGAGCCCAAAAGACATCACCAGGTACTCAAAATGTCCCTCCGGAGTATTAAACGCCGTCTTCCATTCATCCCCATGCTTAATGCGGATAAGATTATACGCCCCCTGAGGTCAAGCTTGGTAAACCAGCAAGCACCTTTAACTCTGGAGAATAGATCCGAAATCAGGGGTAAGGGATACTGATATTTAATAGTAATTTTGTTGAGGGCACGATAATCAATACAAGGCCTTAATGAACCATCCTTTTTGGCCACGAAAATAAAACCGGCACCTAAGGGTGAAGAGGATGGTCTAATATGACCCTTCTCCAACGCCTCCTTAATATAGGATCACATAGCCTCATGCTCGGGTACAGATAAATTGAAGAGCCGACCCTTGGGAAATTTACACCCCGGGTTCAGTTCAATTGCACAGTCATAACTCCTATGAGGAGGCAAAGACGCAGACTCATTCTCACTAAATACATCATAAAAGACCGCCAAATAGTCAGGAACATCATGCGACTGAGAGGTGGAAAAAAACGGAGCCTCACTAAGGGCACACCGACAACCCCAACTCACCACAGACACAGATTTCCAATCCAAAACTGGATTATGAATTTGCAACCAGGGAAACCACAGAACAATGGTATCATGCAAATTATGCAACACCAAAATCTGCAATTTTCTTGATGGTCTGGGGCATTACCACCTGGGTCCAAAACTGAGGTTTATTTTTCGCCAAAGGAGTGGCATCAATCCCCCTCAAAGGGATAAGCGTCCGCAGAGGTGTCATCGGAAATCCACAACGTTTAGCAAAATCCAAGTCCATTAGGTTCAGGGCTGCTCCCGAATCCACAAAAGCCTTGGCGGAAAATGTGGACAGGGAGCAGATCAGAGTAATTGCCAGAAGAAACTTAGGTTGAACACCACCCACAGAAAACATGTGTGCAAAACGTTTCTCTCGTTTAGGACAGACAGAAATAATATGCGAGGCATCTCCACAAAAAAAACACAGCTTATTACGCCTTCTGAACGCCTGACGTTGCTCCCTGGACAAAACTCTATCACATTGCATAGGTTCAGACACTTGTTCAACAGGTGGCAACACCTCTCGTGCAGTCCTGCGTTCACGTAAACGCCGATCAACCTGAATGGCTAATGACATAGAATCGTCAAGACCAGAGGGAACAGGAAATCCCACCATAGTATCTTTTACGGCTTCTGACAAACCCTTCCGAAAGAGAGCTGCCAAGGCGTTATCATTCCAGGTAGTAAGGACCGCCCACTTTCGGAATTTTTGACAGTACAATTCTGCAGAATCTCGACCCTGGCTCAATGCCAACAGGGTCTTTTCAGCCTGATGAATAGCATTAGGTTCGTCATACAACAACCCCAAGGCTTGAAAAAATGCGTTCACATTAGTCAGAATAGGATCATCTGGTTTCAAAGAAAACGCAAAATCCTGGGGATCGCCACGCAGCAAAGAGATGACAATTTTAACCTGCTGCGCGGAGCTCCCTGACGAGTTAGGCTTCAAGGCAAAAAATAATTTACAATTATTTTTGAAATTCAAAAATTTAGACCGATCCCCAAAAAACACATCAGGAGTAGGGGTCTTTGGTTCAGCAGCATGTGAATGAGCAAGGTAGGCGGAAATTCCCCGCACTTCCGCAGCGAGCTGCTCCACACGATCAGACAATTGCTTTATCTCCATTGAGAGAAAAAAAAATTCCCCCTACGGCCTCAGAGATATAGAGGAAAAAATATACACACCTTTTTTTTTTTCTTACAATTCTTTCCTGCTATTGAGTACCCTAGGATCTGCGGTCTGGCGGGTGATTCTGTTATGAATGAGTCACCGTAGGAGGCAAAAACAGAAATACTAGCTAAGTCCAGAAAACCAGAGAAGTTGGCAGCTATCGGATTGCAGACCCCTGAACCTATCAACAACAACTAGCAGTAGCCATGGGGGTTCCTACGGTGCCCTAGACCCCTCGATCACAGCCTGAGAACTACATAGCCTAAAGACAGAAAGGGATATCTAAACTGCCCCAGAGCAGACCCCAAAGCAATAGGCAGCCCCCAACATATAATGACGGTGAAGCAAGATGAAAAAACACTCACACAGATAGAAAGATAGGCTGAGCAAATGATAGGGCCCAAGCTAACTAAATAGGACAGAATAGAAAAGCTGCTGTCTGCAATCCGCCAAAACCCTATAGAAACAAGAGCCAACCGACTGATAGGGAAAAAAGCCCTGAAGACGCTAGGCTTCAAAAAGACTATATCAGTACCCAGGTATTTTCTGAAGACAGAGCAAAAAGGAATTCAGCTCACCCCAGCAGGGAATGGCAGAAATCCAGCAAAACAAGGCAGAACAAAACCAAAACAAAAATGCAAAAAGAAGAGCAGAAAACTTAGCTTTTGAGGAGCAGGAATCAGACTTGTCTCCAAGAATCCCTCAGAGAAATCACCCGCAAGGCAGAAGGGCGTCGGCTGCCTTATATCCAGTCAGCAATTCCAGTCACCCAGTCATCATCATTCTGCTCAGCTGTTTGGTAATCAGCCTCACTATCTTCCTTCACCAGAAGAGGGAGTTCATCAGACCTCAATGGTGAAGGGGAAAATGAACTCACAACAGCCAACCCTAACCCTAACTTTAGCCCCAACCCTAACTTTAGCCCAACTCACTTTAACCCAACAATAACCCTAATGGGAAAATGGAATAAATACATTTTATTTTGTGGTCACCATTATACCGTTAATAATGGCGATCGCAACACAGGGGTCAGTAAAAACCGACCTGAATCATGTTTTCTGGGGTCTCGGCTACCCTCTGCAGCCGAGAACCCAGCAGGGAAATTCAGACGCTGGGGGGCGCTATAATCTTAAACCTCAATGCCGTTAAAAAGTGGCGCTGTGGTTTAAGTACCCTTAACTGCCGCTGTTAAGGCATGTCGGTGGTCGTTAAGGGGTTAAATGTAACTCTCATCAGTCTCCCCTGCTCGTGCTGATCACTGGCAGAGCAGGGGAGAATGATGAGAGCCGTTTTCAGCACCCGGCACCGGGGAACAACGCTTACTGGACACTTCTTCCCTGGCGCCCGTCTTTGTGCTACAGATGCGGCACACACATGCCACACGTGTGCCGCAAGTATTACACACAGGGACACTGACATTTCCGGTAAGACTACTTTCAGACTTGCGTTATGAGGCGTAGCGCAGGGCTGCCGCTAAGCTCCGCCCCCGGCCACGCCTCCTCCAGTCATCTCCTCCTATGGGCGCATGACGCTGCATGCGACCGGCGTACCCTATATTTAGCATTGTGTACACTCGCCGTGCGCTGGTCTGCTTTAGCCGGCGCATGCGCCCTTTTGGCGCTGCATCGACGTGCGCCAAACGCACCGTGTTGCATTTTTTTGTCCTCGGCGCAGCGCCAAAAGGGCGCATGCACCGGCAAAAGCAGACCAGCGCACGGCCGGCGTACCCTATATTTAGTGTTGGGTACGCTGGCATGCAGCGTCATGCGCTCATAGGAGGAGCTGACCGGAGGAGGCGTGGCCAGGGGCGGAGCTTAGCAGCAGTCTGAAAGTAGCCTAAAGGAAGCATCATGACGTGTGAAACAGGCCTTATAGCGGGTTTTTATGTTTGGCTGCTGTCACATGCTAAGAAGCCTTTTATTGCAAAAAATAGTTTTTGCATCACCAAATTTTGAGAGCTAAAATTTTTCCGTATTTTGGTCCTCAGAGTCATGTGAGGTCTTATTTTTTGCAGGACGAGTTGACATTTTTATTGGTATAATTTTCGGACACATGACAGAGGGAGGTAGAATGAGCAAAAACCAGCAATTCATGAATTTCTTTTGGGGGGTGTTTACACCGTTCCACGTTTGGTAAAATTGATAAGGCAGCTTTATTCTTCGGGTCAGTTCGATTACAGCGATACCTTATTTATATAACTTTTTTGTGTTTTGGAGCTTTTATACAACAAAAACTATTTTATATAAAAAAATAATTATTTTTGCATCGCTTTATTCTGAGAGCTATAACATTTTTATTTTTTTGCTGATGACGCTGTATGGCAGCTCAATTTTGGCAGGACAAGATGACGTTTTCAGCGGTACCATGTTTATTTATATCCATCTTTTTGGTCGTGTGTTATTCCACTTTTTGTTTAGCGGTATGATGATAAAGCATTTTTTTGCCTTTTTTTATGAGGTTCACTTATGGGGTTAACTAGTGGGACAGTTTTATAGGGTGAGTCATTACAGACACGGCGTTACTAAATATGTGTATTTTTTTTTAATTTAAATAAAGATATGTATTCATTAGGGAGATATATATATATATATATATTTTTTTTTTTTATTTATTTAGGAATTTAAAAAAATATATATTTTTAGATGTTATTTTATTTATTTTTTTTACTTTTTTTTTTACATTGTCCCAGTATGGGACATTACTATATGACGACACCGGAACACTGTGATCTTGTTTGTTCGCAGTGTTCCAGGGTTAAAGTGCGGGGAGCGGTCTGTGACCGCTCCTGGCACTTATTGCCAGGTGTCAGCTGTGAGAATCAGCTGACACCTGGCCGTGATCAGCCGTACTCCTTCCCCGTGAGTGCGGCTGATCGCATATGACGTACTATTCTTGTCCATGGGAATTAAGTCCCAGGGCACATGGACGAAATAGTATGTCTAAGGTCAGAAAGGGGTTAATGGGTGCAGCAGACACAATCAGAGATTTAGCAAGAAGTACAGCTGAGAAAGCTTACCACGTCCACACCAGGTTCTGTATGTACATTGGTTATAGACCATGAGCTGCTCAGCAGAGTAAGGGGTGGAGTCAAACTTGCAAGCACTTGCTAGCTAGTCACAGCATTGATAATGTTGTTGTAATAAAACCTTCAGTGAAAGTTAACAATACACAGCCTGACATGTAACATATAATTGAATTCTGTGTTTCAGCCCCTACCTCATTCTGTCAACAGATTACAAACCAAATCCTGCTGATAGATTCTCTTTAAGTGACTGACTTTTAGAGAATTTTCTTTTGTATTTTTAATAAAACAATTATCACCATCCTCCACCTCCCTCCTTCATAAAAAACGTTTGCACAAGAAATGCAAAACTCAACAGTCACTTGTGACAAGCTAGCTCATCGTGTGACACTGTTTACAAATTTTATTCCTGTGAACACTCTTTTTCTCTCTTGTGTCTGCTTTCAATTAAATTATCCCCTTAACACCCAGACAATATTTCACTCTTGTATCTTTCGTTTTTTTCTCCTCTTCTTCCAAATACCAAAACTTTATTATTTTTCCTTCGGCATAGCTTTATTCATCTTGCTGTACAATGTACTAAATAAAGAAAAAAACATCCAACTGGAGTAAAATGTTGAAAAATTTGCGATTCTGCAATTGTTTTTTGTTTTTAGAATATTCATTGTATCCTAAGAATTAAATAGAAACTGTCATGATACCAGTGCTTGGTGACTGGCACTTCTGGGGTTAATGTTCTGATCTCAGTGCAGACTCTCACCTGCACACCTGGGACCTATTATGGTGGCCTCTCATTGGTTCTGGGGAGACTTCTTATAGCCTCAGGAAGCTTCCATCCCCCGTCAGTTATACTTTCGCTCTTGGCATTGTGTGGTGACCCCTGAGTGTGTTAGTGCTGTGTTCTGGTTGCTTGATTCTCTGTGTATGACTCGGTCTGTTCTCTGGATATTGCTTTGGATTCTGCTTGGTACCTTCTACGTCCGTTTGGTTTTTGATCTCTGCTTGGCCCTGACTATCTGTTCTGTCTCATCCCTGGTACTGTACTGATATCTTGTGTATGACCTTTTGCTTTGTCTGACCTTCCGTCTGTTTATCCCTCCTGTACCTCGCGTGCCTGTATTGTGCTTGACCACTGCTTTGCCTGACTCTGAGTTTTCTACCTTCTCTGAAAGCAGGACGCTAAGCCCCACCCCCTTGCAGTCAAATGACCGTTCACATGACCATAGGTCCTATGCCGGCTTGCTAAACTTCTACATTCAGGTCCTGTGCATCTTTATTTTCCGGCTGTTCTTGTCCCCAGGGGCCCTACGGTGCAGGTGAGTCCCTGCTTAGCGGAGGCTGTACACCGGCGCTGTCAGGACCCTGACATTATAACTGACCATTAAGTTTTTTGGGGGTTTTTTATGCAGAGAGTTATGGATCCCATACAGTCTCTGGCTGACCAGATGAAAAATCTGAGTCAGATGTTCCAGGGTTTATCTCTGGAGCAGCAAGCTCTGGCTCGTTCTCAGCAGCAGGTTTCTGAGACAGTGCGGGGGCTTTAGCTGCTGGGTCTATGGGGGCTGAGGCGAGTGATGTTGCTTTGGTGTCCCCAGAACCACCTGTTAAACTGCCTGACATTTTTTCTGGAAACAAAAAGGAGTTCAGGGTCTTCATGGAGGGGTGCAAACTTTTTTTTAGTTTGAGACCACGTTCCTCTGGGGACGAAAGTCAGAAGGTCATTATGTCTCTGTTAAGAGGGTCCCCACAAGCTTGGGCTTTCTCCCTTTCTCCCACTGCCCCTGAGAGAGAGTCTGTGAATGCATTCTTTGAGGCCCTCGGGCACATATATGATGAGCCTGACCGAGTGCGATTGGCAGAGGACATGGTGATGAGTGTCTGTCAGGGGAAACACTCAGCTGAGTGGTTTTGTACTGAATTCCGCCGCTGGGCCGCAGAGTTCTCTTGGAACGACGCTGCACTCCGAGGAAACTTTTGCAGAGGCTTGTCCGAGCGGCTGCAGGATGCCTTGGCGTTACATCCCCCACCTAACTCTCTCGAGGACGCCATGACCAAGGGAGTTCGGATGGACCGCAGGCTGCGGGCCAGAGGGGTGATGCAGGTGGAGCCTCCATTGTTCCCCAGTGGAAAAGAGACTGCCCCTGAGCTCATGGATGTAGACGCCCTCTCCTTGAAGGATACGAAGAGGAAACGCCGGAAGGACAAGCAGTTATGCTTTTACTGCGGTAAAACGGGACATTGGAAAAGGGAGTGTCCTGATTGCCCGTCTTCAACCCGGTCAGCGGGAAACAACTAGGTCTGGGTAGTCAACGGGGAGACTACTCAGACCCTCAGGTACTCTTTTCCTTGTTTTCTAAAGTGTTACTGCCTGTGGAACTGTTTGTGGACGGAAGTTCTTTTTCCTCTACAGCCTTCGTGGACTGCGGGTCATTGATTAATCTCATTGACTCCCAATTGGTCACACACTGCAAGATAGGGACAGTTAGGCTCAAGATTCCGATCAAGGTGATGGCCATTGACTCCTCTCCACTCACTATGGAGGGAATTCTCTTTATGTCTGACTTGTTTTCGCTCAGAGTGGGCGCTACTCATGTGGAAAACCTAAGTTGTTTTGTGCTAGACAATCTACCTGCAGGGTTGGTGTTGGGCATGCCCTGGTTACAACGCCATAACCCAGTTATTAACTGGAAAGCGGGGGAGATTGTTCAATGGGGGTTTAATGATTTTAAGTTATGTGATAAATCCGCACTGCAGGTTGAACCTGTTAAATCTGTGTCTGTATCATCTGTCGAGCTGGAAGGTATTCAGGAATGCCTGAAGGACTTCGAAGATGTATTCTCCGAAAGCGAGGCCGAGACGTTACCGCCACATAGACCCTTTGACTGCACTATTGAGCTGGTCCCGGGGGCTAAATTACCTAAAGCCCGTCTGTTTAATTTGTCCGGTCATGAGCGCTTGGCTATGAAGGAGTACATTGCTGAAAGTCTGCGCAAAGGACACATACGTCCTTCAGTCTCACCTGTGCCGGCAGGTTTCTTTTTTGTAAAGAAAAAAGATGGCGGGTTACGTCCATGTCTCGACTTCCGGGAGCTTAATCAGATTACTGTACGGAATACGTACCCCCTTCCGTTGATTCCCGATTTATGTAACCAACTGTCAGGGGAAAAGTGGTTTTCTAAACTGGATCTTCGGGGGGCATATAATTTGATAAGGGTCCGGGAGGGGGATGAATGGAAAACCGCGTTCCTCATGACCGAGGGACTATTTGAAAATTTAGTCATGCCGTTTGGTCTTACCAACTCCCCCGCCATATTTCAGAATTTCATCAACGTAGTATTCTCGGATCTCATTGGTCGTTTTGTCGTTATCTACTTAGATGATATCTTGATATACTCCTCCAACAAGCATTCTCATTTGGAACATGTACGAACTGTTCTCCAAAGACTGAGAGAAAATCATCTGTATGCTAAATTGGAGAAATGTGTATTCTGTGTGCAAGAATTGTCTTTTTTGGGATTAATTGTATCCAGTGAGGGTTTTCGCATGGACCCCAAGAAGGTGCAGGCCATTGCGGATTGGGTGCAACCCCGAGATCTTAAGGGTCTTCAGCGCTTCTTGGGGTTCGCCAATTATTACTGCAAATTTATCCGGGGGTTTTCGCAAGTGGTCAAACCTCTCACGGATCTAACATGCAAAGGTGCGGATGTGAGAAATTGGTCCTCACTGGCAAAAGAGGCCTTTGCGACACTGAAAAAATGTTTTATGTCTGCTCCTTTCTTGGTACAGCCAGATCCTTCCAAACCATTTGTGGTGGAGGTGGATGCCTCCGTGGTGGGGGTGGGGGCGGTGTTGTCCCAAAGGCCTGCCACTCTAACCAAACTCAGGCCATGTGCCTTCTTTTCCAGGAAGTTCTCTGCTGCTGAAAGAAATTATGATGTAGGCAATAGAGAGCTTCTTGCGTTCAAGTTGGCATTTGAGGAATGGAGGCACTTTTTGGAGGGGGCCAGTCACCCGGTTACTGTGATCACTGATCACTAAAATTTGTCTTACATCGAGTCTGCTAAACGATTAACGCCCAGACAGGCCCGTTGGTCACTTTTTTTTCTCGTTTCCAGTTTACTATTACATTCCGTCCAGGGTCAAAGAATGTCAAAGCTGACGCCTTATCTCGTAGTTTTCACCCTGTGTCTGTCCCTGAGCCACCGTCCTCCCTTCTGCACCCTGGGGTGGTGTTAGCAGGGATCTCGTCTGAATTGGAATGGGAAATTGAGGGGGCCCAGTCGCTGGCTCCTGCAGCCAAGCCAGGGGGCAAGTTGTTTGTCCCAGAGCAACTTTGCCTTAAACTCTTGCAAGAGTTCCACGAATCCAAGTTGTGTGCTCATCCTGGTATATCAGCCACGCGACTGGCGGTGGCTAGGATCTTCTGGTGGCCTACTCTGGGTTCTGATATAAAGAAATTAATTTCTGGTTGTGGGGTCTGCGCTCGTTCTAAAAGCTCCCATAGCCGGCCGGTGGGGGAGCTGATGCCCTTGGAAGTTCCCGAAAGACCGTGGACCCATCTGTCCATGGATTTTATTACCAATCTTCCCTCTTCCAGGGGTAATACGGTGGTATGGGTAGTGGTGGACAGATTTTCATAGCAGGCTTATTTTGTACCCCTGTCTGCATTACCTTCTGCTGAGACCTTATCCAGATTGTTTGTGCAGCATGTGATCCGCTTGCATGGAGTACCCCTGAATGTGGTGTCTGATCGTGGTGTGCAGTTTGTGGCTAAGTGTGCTTTCTGCAAAAAATTTGGGATATCTCTGTCCTTTTCGTCTGCATACCATCCTGAGAGTAATGGTCAGACGGAACGCACTAATCAGTCTCTGGAACAGATCCTCAGATGTCTGACTTCTGCTAGAAAGAATGACTGGTGTGATATACTGCCGTTGGCTGAATTTGCCTTCAATAGTCGGGTGAGTCAATCCTCTGGTATGTCCCCTTTCTTGATCAACTATGGGTTCAGTCCTCATTTTGGTGAGTTTTCTCATCTGGATTCGGGGTGCCCCGGGGCTGAGGACTCTGTTCAGCGGTTAAAAGATACTTGGGCAAAAGTCCAGCGGCATATATCTAGGTCTCAAGGCAGGTATAAGTTTTTAGCGGACAGGAAACGAACACCTGGTCCCATGTTTCAGGTGGGAGAGAAAGTTTCGCTCTCCACGCGAAACATTAAGTTAAAGATTCCGTCAGCCAAGTTGGGCCCCAAATTCATTGGCCCATACAAGATTGTGGAAAACATCAACCCAGTAGCGTACAGGCTGTGCCTTCCACCCTCTTTCAAGATCCCTAACGTCTTCCATAGATCTCTACTGAAGCCGTTTGAAGCAGTCCGGGGAGAAACCAAGTCCGCTGCTTCTCTGGTTTCGGTTGAGGGACATGTGGAATATGAGATTGGTCACATCGTAGATTCTAGGTTGGTATGGCGGTCAGTACAGTACCTAGTTAATTGGAAGGGGTATGGGCCGGAGGACAGGTCCTGGGTGCCGGCCCGGTTGATGCATGCGGATCGTCTGGTTCGGGCTTTCCATGCTAGGTACCCGGGCAAGCCTGGGGGTCCAGAGGCCCCCCGTTGAGAGGGGGGTACTGTCATGATACCAGTGCTGGGTGACCGGCACTTCTGGGGTTAATGTTCTGATCTCAGTGCAGACTCTCACCTGCACACCTGGGACCTATTATGGTGGCCTCTCATTGGTTCTGGGGAGGCTTCTTATAGCCTCAGGAAGCTCCCATCCCCCGTCAGTTATACTTTCGTCCTTGGCATTGTGTGGTGACCCCTGAGTGTGTTAGTGCTGTGTTCTGGTTGCTTGATTCTCTGTGTATGACTCGGTCTGTTCTCTGGATATTGCTTTGGATTCTGCTTGGTACCTTCTATGTCCGTTTGGTTTTTGATCTCTGCTTGGCCCTGACTATCCATTCTGTCTCATCCCTGGTACTGTACTGATATCTTGTGTATGACCTTTTGCTTTGTCTGAACGTCCGTCTGTTTATCCCTCCTGTACCTCGCTTGCCTGTATTGTGCTTGACCACTGCTTTGCCTGACTCTGAGTTTTCTACCTTCTTTGAAAGCAGGATGCTAAGCCCCGCCCTCTTGCAGTCACATGACCGTTCACATGACCATAGGTCCTATGCCGGCTTGCTAAACTTCTACATTCAGGTCCTGTGCATCTTTATTTTCCGGCTGTTCTTGTCCCCAGGGGTCCCTACGGTGCGAGTGAGTCCTTGCTTAGTGGAGGCTGTACGCCGGAGCTGCCAGGACCCTGACAGAAACATGATGCTCCACATACAGTAAGTATGATCACCGAGATACTGTAACAAGGTGGCACGGGGTGGTAGTTGCAGGCGAGTCTACTACAGCAGAGTCAGTCCACACCTCAGCCCCTCACACCTAAAATGACAGTTCTAATCCCAGCCCCAGGTCACAGTGGGTTACCTCAGTCCTGTGGCTGTTCTATTTCATGGGACGGCGTCCTCCGGATGAACCACACATCACACTGTATAGGACCCAACAGTGGCAACTTGTATTTTAATAATGAGGAAGTAGAACTAAACAAGAGACGTGTAATTCTCGTTCTGATACTAATCATAGCCACGGCTGCAGCAGCAGAGTCCAAAACTCCTAGCAAGCTCTCTGGAGCTAAAAGTCTATGGTGTGGCACACATCCAGTCCCTGTGCCCAACAGTCTTGGCAGCCTATGTTCTCCCCAGCCGGGGGTTGGTTCCGTCCCAGAGAGGGACACAATATTCCCCAGACGGGGGTCCCTTCTGTCCCAGACACGGACACACGTCCTGCCTCAGGCAGTCCTGCCTGGGCTCTTACCAGGAAGCAGGAGCTTCTTCTTCCCTAGAGGTTGCTGGCTCAGCCCCCAAAATTAACCCCTTCTGTCCCTGCCTCTAGCATGTGCATAGCAAACACAGGACAACAGTAGTGCAAGTTAAGACAGACTAAAAGAGACATCACACATTGCATAAACACATATATGAAACATTGCAAACACAGCACATTAATAAATATCAATGCATAAGTGGTACATAACATTACACATTACTGAACAACAGCAGAACATTAATATGTTAAAATATAGGTACACCATTCTGGTGCCGCATAAAGTGCACAGGTCCAGCACATGGGAGAGAGGGGAGGCAATGAGGTTCTCCGCCACCTCCTTACAATACCAAACTTGCGTGGTTTTATTTAAGTGGTGAAAGAAAATATAGTTTGTTAAAAGGAACTTTTTTTTTGTCTGCCATTTTCCAAGACTTGTAGCGCTTTTACTTTTTCATCAATGGAGTTGTGTGAGGGCTTGCTTTTTGCCATAAGATGATTTATTCAATTTATTTTAGGTAGGTGTGGGGACCGAAAAAACACACTTCTGGCATTTTGATTTTTTTTCTTATTGCAGCGTTTACAGAAGGGGTTAATTAACTTTATATTTTGATAGATTGGACTTCGAAGGACATGCCAATATCCAATATGTTTATTTTTTATTTTTTTAATTTCTCTATTTTTAATAGGGAAAAGGGGGATGATTCAAATTTCTATATATGTTTTCTATATTTAAAAAAACATTTCATTTTTTTAGTCCATCTAGGACCTGCAAATGTCTGATCACTTATACTATATACTGCAGAATTGCAGTACATAGTGTAAATGGCAATATACTTTGAAGCTCCGCATGTAGCTAAGCATTAGAGGAAGACCGAAGTTACAGCAACAGGGGCCTTCATAGTAACCCAGTGGCACACTAGTATTACATCACGGTGGAACGATGGGAGCCGGTGTGTATGCATGCCAACAGTGACATCAATTAATACACCAAAGACGCGGTTGGTAGAGACAAAGGCCGGATATTTAATATGGCCATCACACACACGGTCACCCCAGCGCAGAGCGTACAGTTACATCCATATGTTTGAAGCGGTGAAGGCTGCATTCACTTTTGTGTTACTTGTCCATGCTATTATAAGTTGGAAAAAACCTGAGGAAGTCCATGAGAAACCTGCGTTAGGGCTGGTTACCTGCTTGCCCATGTGGGGAATATGTGTAAGAGCCAATAACGATCCTTTTTGCTTCAGGCATCTTTGAGTTTACGTAGTAGCCTATTCGGGATTGGTACGGGTTTTTTTCCACTGAGATACTTCAGCTCATAGTAGTAGCTCTATTTGAGAGACATGATGCATCTAACAAAGATATGATACTATGTTCAGGCACTGGCACTTTACTATTTATGATTTTCCTTGGACAAAATCCATTACCCCTTACACTAAATAGTGGGTGAGCAGGTTTTGTATCATCTGAGCTTTTTCTACTTGACCTTGTCTATTTATAATAATAATAATCTTTATTTTTATATAGCGCTAACATATTTCACAGCGCTTTACAGTTTGCACACATTATCATCACTGTCCCCGATGGGGCTCACAATCTACATTCCCTATCAGCATGTCTTTGGAATTTGTCTATTTGTATTTATACATTTGTCTGTGTACCTCTCCTTTGATATCTTGAATAAAATGTATGACTTTTTTAGTGGACTTACTGACTCCATGCTGTTTTTGTAATTGAGTGTGTCCATAAGATGTGTGGCCCATGAACTTTATCGCATATGGCCTCAAAAATAATTAATTCTATACTATGAATTCTGTTTGATTTATATTGTTTCTAGACAGAGTGAGACAGTAGGGAGTCAATAAGGGGCTAGGATATGCAAGGAAAGCAAGGAGTAATGTACCAATAGCATTAAATGTCTGCTGGCAAATGTGAGAAGTCTTGCAAATAAATGAATTGGAGACTCTTAAGGCCCCTTTACATTTAGCGATGCACCAGCGATCCCGACAACGATACGACCCGGTCAGGATCGCTGGTGCATCGCTAAATGGTCGCTAGTGAGCTGCCACACAGGCAGATCTCACAGCGATGTAGCGACGCAGCAGCGGTCGTTACTTACCTTTCAGACTCGGCGATCCTTACGTCCTCCCACCCGCGTCCACACGTCGCTTGTCATCGCCAGCAAGAAGCCCAGCAGGAAACGCCCGACGAGAAATGGAGCTGCACGATCTCGCGCGATCAGCGATAGCCAGCGGGGAAGCCGGTCGGAGGTAAGTATCACACATAGCGATATCGCTAGCGATATCGCTGCTGCGTCACAAAATCAGTGACGCTTTTGCGATATTGCTAGCGATATCACTATGTGTAAAGGCCCCTTTATGGCGGCCACCGAATACGATGTGGTGGGCTTTACGGAAACCTGCCTTGATGAAAGCCATGACTAGGTGACCAACATAGAGGGTTACACTACATTTAGAAAGGAGAGGAAAAAATATATATTTTCATTAAATCCAACTTAAAACCTGTGCTAAATGATTACATTGGTGGGAACTGTGAGACTGTAGAGTCAGTATGGATAAATATACATGAGGATGGGAATAATGGAAAGCTGCTAATTAGAGTTTGGTACAAGCCTCCTAATATAGCTGAAGGATGAAATGCTGCAACAAATTAAAAAGGCAGCAAACAATAATAGAGTCCTTATTATAGGGGATTTTGACTATCCAGACATTCATGTGACATATAACATATCCTTAAATGGTATGGTACCATAAAAGAAGGAAGTGAGAAGAAGATTTAAATTTAAAACATATATATTTTTATTTATAAATAAGTAAAATACGTGATGTAAAAGACAAAAGACAAAGGGGGAACCTCCAAATGCAGGGGGAGACTGTGCCCAGCACTAGTTTATCAACTTCTTGACATATCAGCACATTGTTGTAGGTATGTCTAAATTAATCCTAAGTTGATAAAAAGGAATATAAATAAACAAGCAAAATAGCTAAAGTGCACAGTGCAAGTATATAGCAGCAAGTACAGAGAATAAATGAAGTACAAAAAATTTATCTAGGTGCCCTTAAAGAATAAGCGAGGTGGTTATATTATGTCACCAGTAGTGCAAGACAATGTTTGCTATTCAATACTGGGGAGTGAGCTGAGCACTAAACAATTGATATACCACCATGATAATGTGGGAGAAGGGAAAAGGCACAGTATGATAGAAGATTACCTGGCTGCTGCTGATGAAAGTAGCGCACAACTGTGCACAGAGGATGGTGTGCAGGGCCAGCTCCCCCACGCCCGACGAGCGCCGTTTCGCAGATGCTTCTTCACAAAAAGGGGGCCAAGCATCTGAATAGCAAACATGGTCTTGCACTACTGGTGACATAATATAACCGCCTCATTTATTTCTTTAAGGGCACCTAGATATATTTTTTGTACTTCATTTATTCTCTGTACTTGCTGCTATATACTTGCACTGTGCACTTTAGCTATTTTTCTTGTTTATTTATATTCCTTTTAATCAACTTAGGATTAATTTAGACATACCTACAACATTGTGCTGATATGTCAACAAGTTGATAAACTAGTGCTGGGCACAGTCTCCCCCTGCATTTGGAGGTTCCCCCTTTGTCTTTTGATACAATTTCAAATCTACAGGTCAAGCAGCATTAGGGATGCAGTGACCATAATATGGTAAGCTTCAATGTAATATTCAATAAAACATTTCAGTGGGGAAATGCAAAAACCTGTAACTTTAGGAAAACGGATTTCAACAAATTAAGGGAAGAGCTTAATCATGTAGCCTGGGACCATATTATGGTAACTAGGGACACCGAACATAAATGTCCAGGAATAAAAAGAAACCATTATGCATAAATAATACAGTACAGAGTTTAACAAGACAAAAAAGCATTCAAAATGTTGAATGCCGAGAATACAGAAATAGCATTTCAGGAGTATAAAAATCTCAATAAGAAATGTAAAAAAAGAAATCAAGCTACCAAAATTAGCAGCTGAAAAACAAATAGCCAGCAGCATTAAAATAAATGACAAAAATGGAATGCCTAAAAGAAAAAAGTTGATGTTTTGGTGGCTTAAAAGATAATAATAACAACAAGTTAATTACAGAGGACCAAGAAAAGGTAGAGATATTTAACAGGCACTTTTCATCTGGGTTCAGCAATGTGCTGACTGTTCCAGGGATCATTCAACAAGGCAAAATTCAAGTTCACCACCTGATATAACTAGTTTGACACAAGAAGTACTCCTGTGCCTCAGCAAATTAAGCACTGACAAATTCCCCGGTCCAGATGTCATTCATCCATGGGTATTGAGGGAATTAAGCTCAGTAATTGACAGCCCACTGTATCTAATCTTCTTAGACTCTCTTGTAACAGGGTTGATGCCACAGGATTGGAGAATGACTGATGTGGTACCGATATTTAAGAAAGGTAAGAAGGTGGATCCTGGCAACTACCGTCCGGTAAGTGCGATATCAGTAGTGTGCACTCAGCACAGTGACTCCGAGGAGCTAGGAAGTAAAACTTTCACTGGCAGGAGAGAAAAGTCTGGCAAGATTTTATAGCAACAGGAAATGACCAGGTCAGGAACAGCTGTGAAATGGAGCTGCAAGTTTCTAACCAGCATAGAAAGGGTCGTTAACCTCTTCAGCACCAAAGGAAGTGAAATTTAAAATGAAACACAAGCACACAGGCTAAATGAAAAATCTGCGATTCACAATGTGTAGTGATCTTCTAACTCCAGATCTCCCAGGAGAACGTGACACACTCGTGACATTAACATCTAATGGATAATTTTCATAGGTTGTAAAATCCATGTCTAATGAAAGTGTATCAATTTTCATGCAAATTTTTTTTGTGTGAAAATTTGCATGGTGTTTGCTAAGAGTTTTTTAAATGAGTTTAGAAAAAAAAGCCTGAAAAATTGCTCAAAAAAGGCTTGAAAGACTCTTCCTTTTTATTTATATTGGAAAAATACTTTGGTGTTCATACGTTCAGAGTTTTTTTCCCCACTTCAGATTTTGAAAAATGACTGTTCACCAAAAAGAAAGTCCATGTCATTTCTTTGATGTGGCTCCTTGGAGAATTTGCTCCAAGCTAGGCAGTGTCCAATGAAAAGGCTTAAAAAAAACTCTTCAGGAAGAAACTCCCAAAATGTCATAATGGTTTGTGCATCTGGTGAGTGTTTCCTGTCAAGAACACGGTAGGAAGGCACTGGTAGTGTTTCTCCTAAAGTGTCTTTTTTACATCTTTCCTGACATTTTTAGAAGCAGATCTGCTACTTGCTTAAGCCACTTTGCAGCTTTTGAAGTTTGTAGTGAATAAAAGAAGTTACCAAAGATTGAACATTTGCACTGTAAGTCAATTTTAACATTGTTATGCATATGATCATTATTTACTGCTTTTTAAAATAGGTTCCAGACTGTATCTGCTTAAAGAAAGCCTAAAAAAACTCAGTGTGCATATGTCAGCATAGTTAATGACTGTAAATGGCCATATCTTGGCAGCCAGGTCTTAAAACCCTTGGGACTATAGGATTATTTTTTAATCTTTGATTTAAAATGCGACAGACAGGAAAGTTCCAAAAAGACCCTTGCACTGCTTTCAGACATTGTGGATAAGGAATTGGGCATTGTTAGATCACATAACCTATGTAAGACTAAGTAAACAGACTCTACATATTTTATGTGAACATATTATAAACCTTTCAAAGACTTAAATTACTTAAGGGGCAAAACAGTGAAAAGAAAAATTGCATTTCACATGGAAAAAATTGCTTCAAAAACTTGCCAACAAAACACTTTATTTTATAAAGATGCATTTACGCTCAGTGGCAATATGCTGCACAGTCTTCTTCATTTTGATGTGTTTTTTTCCATGTTAGAGCAGTAATGTGTGAAAACCACATGGCCAAAACCACAGTAAAACAAACACAAAATTTGCTGTAAAATCATAAAGTCCTTCTTTGTGTTGATACACAATACCATATCTGTTTTTGTAACATTTTTGTCCTTTTTTGTAAAATTGAAAGAAATGTATTTCCCTTTTATTTTTTCCAAAACAAAAAATAAAATATAGCTTTAAAGGGTTGTCTAAGTGAGCTTCTTATATGTCTAACTACTGCACCTTGTCACAAATCTTTTGTGGCGTAAAGAATGCCTCCGCTCATCATAAATTTGACAAGCAAAGGTTGCGATGCTCCCATTCTGGGTCCCTTACTCCTACTTTGTTGCAGCTGGGCAAAAATGGCATGAGAATACCAAGAGTCGCAAAATTTTAGCGCATCCATGAGATGTGCCAAAAGTTTGTGACTTTTCAAAGCTTTTTATGATAGACATCCCCATTTTATATGCTGTTAGTGAACTTATACTGAGCGTTTGGGAAGACAATCATAGATTATTATTTCCCCCAAGCCTGGCTGACAGCACTAGTGGAACCCATTTAGCCTTTTACACATATACAAGTTATTTTTTTTTTTTATAATTCTTTATTTAAAGACTCACAACGAAATCCAGGTTAACAAAATAATTGAAACCAGACAAGTAGACGAATACAAGTAATACAACTTAACTCGCAACCACGACAATCGTCCACGAGTTCTTAACATCCGGGGACCCGGTAGTCGAGGTCAATGACCCAATTTGGAGGGTCTTAAATTTTTTAACTTTTAACAAACAGTATAGGAAAGAAAAGACAGAACAGAGGAAGAAGAAGGAGAGCAGTTGAAGCTAAAAAAGAGAGTAGGGGGAAAGAAGTAACGGAGCCAAGAGATGCAAAAAATAAAAAGGGGGAGGGAAGGAAAAAACGAAGGGGTAAGAGAAGGAGTACCCACCCGACCAAGTCCACCACTCAGCCTGATGTTTTCAGTTAATCTCAGGGGTGTTTGCCTCCAGCATTAGATCACAATACTCACTAGAGCTTCGAAAATCCATCCATCCAAGCCAAGTAGCCCAAAATTTTGGGTATGATTCATGTATGGATGAGGTAAGGTCCTCCATATACATAATTTCATTGACTTTTGCGATCCACTGAGTTATGGTTGGAGGAGCGGGACTCTTCCATCTCTCCGGGATGTAAGCCCTCGCAACCATGATCAAAAATTTCAACAAAGAGGATTTATAGATCCGGAGAGGGATTTCATTATGATGGAGTAGTATCAGAGCCGGAGTCAGCTTTTCGGAACAGCCCGTAACCTGACAAATAATTTCCCACACCCCCGTCCATAATGATTGCAATATATCACATTGCCAGAAAATATGAAAAATCGTGCCCTCTGCCCTTCCACACCTCCAGCAGTTGGGGTCAAATTATGGTGTGCAACCTCGAGGGCACTCTGTACCATCTGGACAAAATCTTATAGTCAGCCTCCTGGATCCTAGAGCTAATCGAGGCACAGTGTATAAGGGTAAAAATTTGAGTTCTCTGATCTTCCGTAAAATAAATATTTAAATCTCTCTCCCACTGCGCAAGGAAAGAAGGGGGCGACCGACTTCGGGGGTCCATCAACATAGAGTAGGTTTTAGCTAAGGTGTGTCTGATTGGGTCCTGGCTATTACATAAAAGCTCAAATTGGGTTTTGGGTCGTCTAAATGAACTTTTAGGGGGAAGGCTGCTGAAAAAGTGGGTAAGTTGCATACACCTCCAACTGCCCAGGGGTATTGGATCTGTTTTGGCGGTAAGGTCCCTCAGAGAAGGCCAGGAGGCTCCCTCTCCCCAGTTTTCTACTCTATCCATCCCTGAATCTATCCACAGACGAAAAATGGAGTCCGAGCAGCTAGGCACAAATTTAGGATGGCTCAACACCGGAGTGAGAGGAGAAGTCTCTGGGAGTAAATGTAAACGGACTAGTGCTGTATTGCAGTATTTTAAAGTGGATCCAATAGTTGGATGGGATTTGATTTGCTCTGGGGCTGAAAGTAAAACCCATGGGAGGGTCTTCAATGGGGTCGGGCAAAAACTTTGCTCTATTTGAACCCATGCCTTATGGTGACCATTTCTGCACCAGTCTATCTTTCTAGCTAGGTGGCCTGCCAAGTGATACATTTTAGGTCCGGAAGCCCCACTCCCCCCAACCTCTTGCGTCTGCAGAGAACCTCTCTCTTTAGTCTAGCAGATTTTTTTCCCCATACAAACGAGACTTGAATGGACCCTAATTTTCTAAAAAAGTTAGCAGGGATATTGATGGGGAGAGCCTGTAGAATATAAAGGACCCTCGGTAATATGTTCATCTTAAAAATTTGGCATCTGTCAAACCAGGTGAAGGATATCTTGGACCACCTATCACAGTCTGCTTGAATAGATGTTAAAAGGCTAGGGAAGTTCCATCGATAGAGAATTGATGTCTGCAGATAGTCTTACTCCTAAATATTTCAGGTGTTGGGTAGCCCATTTGAAACTGAAGGACTTCTGTAAAGATCTTACAGGTTCCGGGGAAAAATTAATGTTAAGCGCCTCGGATTAAGAAAAATTAATCTTGAAATTAGACAATTGGGCATATGTTCTGAATTCATTCATTAGGTTAGGCAGGGAGATCTTAGGTGAGGTAACGAAGAAAAGAAGATCATTAGCATATGCTGCTACTTTATAAGTGTTTTGAAGTACATGAATACCCGAGATATTGGGGTTGGCTTTAACATGTCTAAGAAAGGGTTCAAGGGTGAGGATGAAAATGAGGGGGGACAGAGGGCATCCCTGTCGTGTGTCATTATAAATAGAAAACGGATCTGAAAGTGCATCGTTCACCTGGACCCTGGCGGAAGGGACTGAATATAGAGACAGGATCCGCTGTTCCCAGATCCTTGTTCCCAGACCCAGGTGAATGAGGGTCTCTTCCATGAAAACCCATTTAACTCTATCAAATGCCTTCTTGGCATGAGTGAATAAGAGGATTGATGGGACATTCTGGGATTTAGCATGATGAATTAAGTTAATAGACTTAATAGTTTTATCTCTGGCCTCTCGGCCTGGCATAAATCCAGCTTGGTCCGGGTGAATGATTCCCAAGAAAAGGGGAGCAAGTCTAGATGCAAGGATCTTGGCAAAGAGTTTTACATCAACATTTAACAGGGAAATGGGGTGGAAGCTAGCACACTGGGTCGGGTCTTTCCCTTCTTTATGTATCATCGCAATATGGGCTCTCAGAGAATCTGGATGTGGGGGGTTATTTTTAGACAATGAATTGAAGGAGGCTAACATTCCCGGGATTAGTAAATCTCTGAATTTTCTTTAGTAAAAGGGCCGGGAAGCCGTCGGGACCTGGTGCCTTACCCATTTTAGAGGCAGAAATAGACGAGCACTCTTCTTGTTCAGTTATGGGTTCCTCCAGCATCAAGATGTCACTGGAGATCAGCCTTGATAAACCTGCCGTCGTAATATATTCATTTACCCAGGAATGAAAACCGAGCGAGGCGTTGGCAGGATTTTTATTACCTGAGTTGTAAAGGTACAGTTTTTAAGACTGTTCACAGCTCAAGAGATGTGAACAGCTATCCAAGCCAAGTTAAAGCAATGGCTGTCTCCCCTGAATCTGGAGCCAGGAAATGCCGTGTGAATAACTGTGCAAACCTGGTGGCGGCCCTATGCCCAGTCAACCTTACACATGTGCCTTGCATTGCTCATGTCCTCAACTTGGTGCTACAGCAATTTCTCCGCCACTATCCTGGCCTGAATGCGCTGCTGCAGAACGCACAGTTGCTGTGTGCTCACTTCTGCCGATCGCACCCCACAGGTCATTGACTTGCATTGTTACAGAGGTCTTTCGGCCTACTGGTTAACCATTTGATCAACGATGTTCTGACATGATGGAATTCCACTCTGCACATGTTGCAGTGACTGGGGCAGCAGCGACAAGCCCTGGTGCAGTATATCACTTTGCATAGTCTAGGCCAACATAGTACAGTTGTGGTGCAAATCAGCGCTTGCGGAGTGGGCACAGATGAAGAACCTACTGCACAGTTTTGAAATGGCTACTAAGATGGCTAGCACTAATGATGCCATCATCAGCATCACTATTCCGGTCATTTACATGGTGGAGCACACTTTGAATTGTCTGCGTTAGGAGGTGGTGGTCCCAGAGGAAGAGGTGAGAGCAGAGGAGGATGCGGAAGGGATAACAGTATCTCAAATTTACAAACTATTGTCGCACAGGTGGGTGCCATGGGAGGCTGGCTTACAGCAATCGAGGGGGACTCATGGTACCAGACAGACTGTTAGTGAAGGTGCCGGAACCGAGGAACAAATTGAGGTGGACTAGGTGATGGACACACAACAGTCAGGAAATTAAAAGGATAATGATCCCCCTCTGTTGTTCATGGTTGGTGAGATGGGATGGAGGAAGCAACCTTGAGTGTTACCCAGCCACCAACACACCATGGACTTGGACCTTATGGAAGCACCCAACACATGAGCGCCTTCTTGCTTCATCTTCAACATGATGCCCATATTCTTAGTGTTATAATTAGTGCTGACAACTGGGTTGCTTCTCTATTAGATTCACAGTACAAAAGTAAACTTAGCCAATTATTTCCCCCTGGAAAGGAACGTGCACATGCTGGAATATCGAAACACGCTTGTAGACAATCTTAAGAGTGGTTTTCCCTAAGACAGCAGTGAGGCACAAAGTGTGAATCCCAAGTTCTAGACATCCCACCCCAGGAACGTCAAGACATCTTCGTAAAAACATTAGCAGCAGCGGCAGTGTCAGTGGCATAAGCAATTTCTGTGAGTCGTTTCACACATTTTTTAGACCAGCCCGTGCACCAGCACAACAAAGTACAAGTCTGACACGTTGTGAACGACTGGTGAGGATGGTGTTTGGTGGGTTTGGACCCTTTTTCATTTTGGTCTTCAAAAATTGAAGAGTGGCCTAAGCTCGCCTGTCACGCGTTGGAGGTTAAGTTATGCCAGGCAGCCAGCATTCTCTCAGAATGTGTCGTTAGCGCTGCTGGTGGTGTCCTGACAGATAAGCACATCCGGCTGTCCCCTGAATGTGTAGCCTGCCTAGCTTTCATCAAAATGAACAAGTCATGGATCCCCAATGACTTTTTCATCCCAGTCGCAGACTGGGTGGACTAGGCAATGGTGTGGTTTTCAGTGTTATGCATTTATCTTGCATTATTGCTGTCTGTGCCACTTTTGTGGTGGCTTCCGTGCCTGCTGTTGCTACTGCTGCTGATGTACCAAACAATTTTTTGAAATGTGGAGACTCCATGCTGTGTCTCCATCTGATGGGTTGCCTGTAATAGAGGGTGTGTCAGAGGCCTATTATACTGTTTATACTTTGTGAAAATTAATGCTACTTTAGTGGTGTGTGACAATAATTTTTATTAAATGTGGGGACTCCAAGTTGGGTCTCCATATGGTGGGTTGCCTGTAGTGAAAGATGTGTAAAAGGCCTATTATACTGTCTATACTGTGTGGAAATTAATGCCACTTTAGTGGTGTGTGACAATAAATTTTTGAAATGTGGAAAATCCATGTTGAGTCTCCTTCATGTGTGTTGCCTGTAGAAGTAGGAATCACAGACTTTCAGTCAACTACCTGTGTTGCTTTCCTTACATTTTTCTACCAATAGTACTGTATGAAAATAATGTTTGCGCCATTTGAATGTGGCTGGAAAAAAAACTGAAGGTGTTGCATGAGGTATCAGGGCTCCCATCTAAGAAGGCTTACATGGCTCCCTTAACTACCAGGTCCTCATTGAAACTTCAATTCCAAGCTGAAAATGCTGGGCCAGACCCTGATACCTCACGCATGGCCCATGGATGACTGCTGCCATGCCATTTGCAAAGTTCTACTGTGGGTCAAGTGATGCCACCTTTAATGCTGTCTTTTCCTTATTTTAGTTGTTTGGGAAGCTTTTTGTCACAACTTAAGGTGTATACATATGGGTTGGCCTCCCATTGAATCTAATGGGGTTCTACTGTGGATCAATTGATCAGTCAACAACATGTGTTACTTTCTTTACATTTTTATGCCAATAGTACTGTATGAAACTGATTTCTGTGCCATCTGAATGTAGATGGGAAAAAAAATTGGAGGTGTGGCATAAGGTATTAGGGCTCCCAGCTAACAAGGCTTACACCGCTCCCTTAACCACAAGGTCCTCATTGAAACATCAATTCCAAGCTGTAAATGCTGGCCCAGACCCTGATACCTCATGCATGGCCCATGGCTGACTGCTGCCGTGTCATTAGCAAATTTCTACTGTGGGTCAATAGATGCCACCTTTAATGCTGTCTTTTCCTAATTTTAGCTGTTTGGGAAGCTTTTTGTCACCTCTTACGGTGTATGCGTATGGTTTGGCCTCACATTGAATCTATTGGGGTTCAGGTACATTCTTCAAACTATTTATCTAACATTGTGGAGGAAAAGGAAGTGTGTCTGCACATCCATTCAGGATATAAGTAAAATCTTTCTTTATTGAAAAATAGATTAAAACATGGTAAAATAAACCTCAGGAAACCTGACACGTTTCTGGTGTTTATAAAACACTTATTAATAGTTTTCCTATGAGTAATATTGATGGCTCATACCTCCTTTTGCTGGTAGGACAGCACCCCTGACCGATTTCCTAAAGGGAAAGAAGTCCGTCTTGGTACGGTGGAAACCACTGGCAGAGGAAGCTTGCCAATGAAGTTGGCGTTGTATGGGCAGCCCGTCCTCACCAGCCCCAACTTCAAGAAAGACTTCATCGTACAAACGGATGCCTCTGAGGTAGGTCTAGGAGCGGTCCTGTCACAGGAGGTGAACGGAGGAGAACATCTGGTCACCTACTTGAGTAGGAAACTTACCAGGGCCGAGAAAAATTATAACGTAGTGGACAAGGAGTGATTAGCCTTTAAGTGGGCCTTGGAGTCCCTATGTTATTATTTACTCGGGCAACAGTTTCTCTTGGTGACAGACCATTCACCCTTGGTCTGGATGAGAAATGCCAAGGAGAGGAATGTTCAGGTCACCAAATGGTTCCTGTCACTGCAAAACTTTAGCCTCACAGTGGAACGTCAAGCGGGGAAGGCGCAAAGAAATGCGGATGCCCTGTCACGGGCACCCTGTATGGTGACAAGTGTTCCACCCTACAAGTTTGAACAGGGGGGATATGTGAGGCAGTGAGGGGGATCATATACAAGGGCCAGTATGTGTACCCCAGGATGCCTATAGAAACATATTAAACCCACTGAAGCCCATTGTGTTTACAGCAAAACATCTGTGAATTACAGTACAAGGCAAAGTTAGTTTGGATTTGGTCAAAGTAGTTGACCAAGTCAGATTTTAGGAAAACCCGACATGGGCTTTTATTTTTGGAGGGATTTGCAGGTTTCGCATTGGGGCGAATCCTTCCCTCTAGTCCGGGTTTTGGGAGTGGCTCTATGTCCACGATTCCCATTTAAACTCTCAGCTTTGTCTTGTGTCAGTTTTGTTTTGCAAGCTGCAGAGCAGGAGGCTCTACACAACTTAGGCCTGTGTGAATCTAACACAAAGCCTGGGACATCAAAGCTGCTGATGCACCCACGTGATACGGCGGTGCAATTGGGCTTGAATACGGAGTATTTGAAGAACCCGTCTGTGAACCGGAGGATATTATTTTCTTGATTATGTGAGTTTCCTGGAATAAAAGACATTTTATGTTGAACTGTCTGTGGTCCCTACCTATCTGTGTGAACACTGCTGCACTACAATGGTCATCACAATATTTGTGGTTAGGACGTGATGTAGTGTCACTTCATATGACCATTCCTCATCAAGAGGCTAAAAGTGAACTTGATTTCCATTTAAAAAAATATTGTGGTTACTCTACAGAATTTCAAAGTTTTATTAAGGATGTCACTTCTTTCCTTATCACCAATGATGATTTTAGCTTCAATAGCAAATTTTTCACCCAGAAATTTGAAGTAGGGACCAAGTATTTACCATCTTTTACTAATCTAGTAATAAGCTGGTGGGAGGAGCAATACATATTTAATTATAACAATCCATTTGTTGAGGTCAATTTTTGATACTGCAGGTACCTGCTAACTATTTAGAGGTCTGATGTGCCTACTGTGAAATCTTTTATTAGCTATATAAATTGGAATCCCTTCAATCTTAAGTTTACGTTTGTACATCACAACAATATTATCCATTTTCTTGCTCTTACAAGAGGTATTCTTGACTCCCCAATTTGTTAGGTAATATAATCCTGCATGCCAGGAGCCATCATCTCAGACATACCATACAAGCAATACTAGTAGGTGAGCTCACACTAGCAAAATGTAATTGCACTACTAATGATAATTTCACACATGAAGCAGAACAAATGCAAAAAAGATTAAATATCAGAGAATGCAAAAAATGGATGTTTGACAGGGAACAACACATAGTACAAAATAAGTCACAATCACAAATGGTCAAATATTCACAGGCAAAGGATAAAATCAACCAGCTCCAGTTGTGTCTCTTGTATAACAGTACAGTAATTATTTTCTTACGAAACTTACCCTTTCGGGAAGAGGATGAAACTGTGGTTAGGCTGTTGGATAAAGGGTGTAGGGTAGTTGCAAGATTTGCAAAGTTCTCAGATGGTACATTGTCCTCAAGTTAGCTTACAATAAATCTAAGTGGTGTGAGGGGTTGCCACGCTTAACTGCTTCCTCAGGCACACACAGGAACAATTTGGTAGTGAAACACCTGCTGGTTTCTTAAAGTCAGCATAGACCAAGGCAGGGTTCAGAAAACAAAAGCAGACCACAGCCTTCCTGGCTAAATGGAAAACAAAACAAATAAAGTCCTTTGTCTGCAGGTTTCAACCTCCAGACACCTGGCAATGTCCTCCGCTCCTTCTTGGAGCTCCGTGGGAGTACCTCCTCTACCAAGACACACACCCCACTGACTCTCCAGACAGGCTTTTTAACCCAGACCATGTGATGATCATCTGACTGTGACCTCATCACAGGTCCTGTTAACACACATGCTGCTGTCGGCTCTGCAGGAGGAGATATGGTGACAACGCCCTCCCACTCTATGAGTGCTCACATAAAACCAGCCCATGTATGCAGCTTTCTTTAACCCTCCCAACACTTAGTGTGCTGGAGGAAAAATAATAAATAAATAATAATAATCTTTATTTTTATATAGCGCTAACATATTCCGCAGCGCTTTACAGTTTGCACACATTATCATCACTGTCCCCGATGGGGCTCACAATCTAAATTCCCTAACAGTATGTCTTTGGAATGTGGGAGGAAACCGGAGTACCTGGAGGAAACCCACGCAAACACGGGGAGAACATACAAACTCCTTGCAGATGTTGTCCTTGGTGGGATTCGCAAGGCTGCAGCGCTAACCACTGAGCCACCGTGCTGCCCAAAAAATATTGTGGTTTCATACCACTGATGCCAACATGCGCAGTGACACAAATCTCCCCTCGTACACTGTGCCAGTGACCCTGTGACAGTGGTTATGAACTAAAGGTTTGTACAAATGTGGCATGAATCTTCTAAAGTATGCTCCAATGTACAACTATAGAAAGTATTCAGTGATTCGTCTGAAAATTAAAAATTCCATATCAGAATATTTATTAACTATATAGTTTTGTTTTATACAACTGTATGTAATAGAATGTGTAATATAATTTAATATACTGTATGTATCAGGGAACCCCTGTATGGTATTGAGAACTACTAAATCAGCAGAAATATATCTCAAGTTTATTTCTTGCCATGAAGGAAATGTTGCATCACTAAAAGAGTATGCTATAGATCAAATTTACAATCGTAAGAGAGGCAGGAACAGGGAATTTCATCTCAGGAACAAAGAGGGGTGGTGTAAACCTGTTACTACTACAGGATATAATGTTACATTACTAATTTATGTGCTATTTTTCAGCCATTTCTCTCTGTCCTCTTGTATGTACTGTGTCATTCTCAGGTGCTGCTATCTAACCATAAACTACTCACATCATACAACTGCTGTAAGTAGGTGGGATGAATGGCATGAGATAATACAATACCTTTTCTACTTCTAATCCCATTTTAATAATGAGACATATAATAAGTACCCGACACATTGCTTAGTGGATAAATATTGGCCACGGCCTTTATTAAACTTAAACTTGTATTTATACCAACAGTATAAATTATTCTTCATTGTATCAAATAACCATAAATGTAATCACAAATATAACTATAAATACAATTATACAACTTTTAAAAGCTGCTTAACCTCATAGGCTCAGGCCCGTTTACCATCAGAACCTCTGTCCATCCATTACCTAGACCACTAACCCCTGGCCGTAACTAAATTTAACTTTAAGGTAGGGCGGGCAAGACAGCTCTAGGTATAAAACGCTGGTGGTCCCTGAGACAGATGCAGACCCTCAGTGCAGCACCCTCTTATCCCTGCACAGCCCATATTTACAAAACACATTCATCTCTTTTACCAGCCATCACCAGCGGAGACGAATCTTTCTCCCCCATTGATGGATTCGGACTGGATCATCCTTTTATCCAAATCACCATGCCCTGGGCCAATTAGCCCAAAGCATGGAAATGCAAAAGTTTTGGCGAGAAAGCATTTCCCGTTAATTAATCCTTTCATGCGAGCAAGACATGGCATACAGTAATGCCATGCATTCCCCTCGTAAGGGTTCCGGGGAACATCATTCTCTCTTTATATAGCAGAGTTTATCTCCCTGCAATTCACTTTTAAAAATAAGGCTACATTGTTCATTCTATTCTTCCCTTATCTCTTATGTTTTTCCCTCTTCACCTTGAACCCATTATGCTGCTTTTCTAGCTTTCGCCACTTATATGAATTGTTTTTAATATGCAATGTCAGTTTGTTTCTAATGTATTATATGACATCAACCCAATTAATCATTCCACTGGTGTATTAACCAGAAGGAAGTAGCTATTTATACTGACTCCTGACACCGTTTGAAATACCATACGCAGATGGGCAACTGATACTAAATGGAATAACCCGGCTATCAGAAGCCAATTTCTTCAGGGCCTTACTGAAAGGTTGAAGGATGCTTTGGCAGTGTGTGAAACCCGAGTCCTTGGAGGCTGCTATGTTGTTGGCTATTCACGTTGATAGACACCTTCGGGATCAGTGGGTAAGACCACCATCTCTGAAGCCTCTTTTTCAGGGTATTTCCCCTTTGCCAGGGTAGTAGTCCAGTGGTCAACCAGTTCTTGGAAGGGTGGAGGAACCCATGCATTTAGAGGGTGCCTCTGCATTGTACATTTCACCGGAGATTCGAAAAAAGAAGGGAGTGTGGTTTTTTTGTGGAAAAAACAGACATTTTTTTGGGGCCTAAGCAAAAGGAGACTTGTTTAAACCCTTGGTAGTCTGGAGTTGAATAAGCAAGGGGTGCATTTATCGTCAACCTGCAGTTCCCGGTTTGTCTTGGCAGGAGAGGTGGTGCTAGAGAGCAAAACTGAGATTTCTGTGTTGATAGTAGAGCTGGAGTCAGCATGATTGATGTGGAGTTTGCAAGAACTCATGGGCTGGCTTGCTGTACTTTAGTTAAGCCTATTCCCATCTTCACCATCGATTCAGCACCACTTGCACAGAAAGCTCTAGCTCAGATTGTACATAATGTAAGACTGAGGGTGAGGTTGATTCATTGTGAGATAATTAGTGGCTAAGTCCTGGACAGTCTTCCCACCCCAATTGTATTGGGTTTTCCAGGTTGGTGAAACAATCTGTTGGTTGATTGGCAAGCAAGGGAGATCGTTGAGTGCGGGGATTACTGCCATGAGAATTGTTTAAATATTTCTCTTTCTACAATCTCTACAGTAACTGTACATGCTTTTTGTCGGGTTTTGAGGACGTTTTTTCTGAGAGGGGTTGTCAGGATTTGCCACCCCACTGTACATATGACTGTCCTATTAATCTGACCCCTGGATGCCTTTCGGTCTGACCTAATTCACCTGCGGTATTCCAACTTTTCATTCATGACAGTTTCCATAATTTGTTGGGCAGGTTTGTGGTGGTCTATCTGGATGATATTTTGGTTTACTTACCTGATTTTGAAACACATCGGGGGCATATTAAACAGGTGCTGCAAAAGAAATAACAAACTATATGCCAAACTAGAAAAATGTGTTTTCGCCGTCCAAGATGTGCAGTTTTTGGGGTATCTGTTGTCATCTTTGGGTTTTCGGATGGATCCTGAGAAGGTCTGTGTTGTCCATGATTGGGACCGTCCTGGGAAACTGAAGGCTCTACAACGTTTTCTGGGCTTTACTCATTTTTACCGGATATTTATCCAAAATGATTTAGTAATTGTGATATCCCTTACTGACATGACAAGGAAGGGGTCTCATTTTTCCAAATGGGCAGATGCCGCCCTGCAGGCTTTTTCCTCCCTAAAGAGCTGTTTTGCCACGGCCCCTATGCTCAGTCAACCTGATGTTTCCCAACCCTTTATTGTGGAGGTTGATGCATTGGAGGTGGGGGTTGGGGCTGTGTTGTCTCAGGGTCCATCCCCTGGTAAATGGTGTCCATGCACTTTCTTTTCTAAAGAATTGTCTTCAGCTGAGATAAACTATGACATGGGTAATATGGAGCGTTTGGCGATTAAATTGGCATTTGAAGAATGGTGACATTGGTTGGAGGGGGCTGTCGATCCTATTACTGTTATCACTGACCATAAGAACCTCTTAATCTCTTCATTTGGCTAAACGTCTCAACCCTAGGCAAGCTAGATGGTCCCTTTTTTTACTAGATTCAATTTTGTTGTCACTTTCCATCTAGGGGTCAAAAATTTCAAGGCTGATGCTTTGTCCCGGTGCTTCCCTGGTGGTGGTGACCATGAGAACCCTGCCACGATTTTGCAGAAGGGGGTAGTCATTTTGGCATTGTACCCTGAGCAGGCGGATGAGGTGTTGGAGGCCCAGGGGGACACCCCTGCCTCCTGCCCTTCAGGCAATATTTGTACCATCTAATCTGTGCCACAAAGTAATTATGGAACATCACTGTGCTTGCTGGTCATCCAGGTGGTAAGGCAACTGCGGACCTCATTTATCGTAGGTTTTGGTGGCCGGGGTTGCATTGGGATGTGGTTGAACATGTATCTGCTTGTAGTATCTGTGTGCATTCTAAATTATCGCATACCCTTCGATCTGGTACTCTTCTTCCGCTACCTATTCCTAGCAGGTCATGGACACACTTGTCCATGAATTTTATTACTGACCTATCTGCAGGCAAGACTGTGGTTTTGGTATTTGTAAATAGGTTCAGTAAAATGGTTCACTTCTTCGCATTACTGACACTTCTGAATGCCAAGACTCTTGCTCAGGTATTTATAAATGAGATCGTGAAGCTTCACGGGGTTCCCTCCGATGTGTCAGATTGGGGAATCCAGTTTTGTTTCCAAGCTCTGGAGGGCGTTCTGTTTGCGACTGGGGGGTGCAGCTGTCCTTTTCCTCTGCCTTCCATCCCCAGTCGAATGGACAGACAAAGCGCACTAATCAAAATTTGGAGATTTACCTCAGGTGTTTTGTCTCCGAAAAAATCAGGAGAATTGGGCATCCTACTTACCGCTGGCAGAATTTGCTAGAAACAATCATCGTCAAAAGTCTACCGGCAGGTCACCGTTTTTTGTTGCATACAGTTACAATCCACAGCTTGGTACTTTTAGTGGGGGAAGGGCTTTGGGAGTTCATGAAGAGGAACGCTTTGCTTCGTCGGCCTTCTCATTGTGGTGGGGGGCTCTGAGTAAATTGAAGATCATGGGAGACAGGTACAAATGTGTGTCTGACAGAAAGTGCTTGCCCGGTCCGGCCCTGAATATGAATGACTGCTGGCCGAATCTAACAAGCCACCATAGCTGGCAGACCTGGAGGTCATCATGTGACTTTCGGCTGCCAGGATCCCCCGTGATGTGATCGGATCTCATCATAGGGGGTGTAGGAGAGGTGAGTATAGCAGTGGTCTCCCTTTGCTTTCTTCTAAATGCCATGATTGCGGAATCTAGAAGATAGCAAAGGGTTAACATAATTGGGAACTGATTCAATCCGGACCCGATGATGTCACCTGTCAGAGCTACCACTCTGCACAGGAATCGCAGCACTTGCAGGACCCAGGGGGTCCTGAGCTCTGTGAGACCACCGACAGCTCATAAACGTGAGCACTGCACAAAGCCCAGCAAGCGCTGACGTTTATATACAGTGGGCGGGCTAGAAGCGGTTAAACAATGTTTTTTGCTGAAACGCTGCAGCATTTTTTAGAGATAAACATATATGGCTGATATTATAAAGTGTATCAGCTGTCAAGCTCACTTTAAACAGTAGGTCACTTTCTGATTATATAGTTTCTTTAAAGCTTAAGAGCCACTTGTCATGTCGGACGCTGTTCACACCACAGCATCCGGCGGGCAGAGGTAGTTCCACCTCCAGCCACTATAGCCTCAGTGGCGCCGGTTTGATCTTCAGGCTCTCGGGGGTTAATCCTGCTGAAGACCAGGTTGGAAGGTTAGTCACGCCCACGGTCTTTAAATAGTCATACTGGCATATGGGCGTCGCCGATTATAGCTTGTGTTTCATACCAAGTGGTTCCGGTCTGGAGTGGAGGTGTTCAAGAGAGAGAGATTCATATCTGGTGTCGTATGATCCGTCGTTATCCTTTCTCCTTCCCATATTTGTGTTTAGTTGTGCCCTGTTCACATTACTGTTTATTCCTGTGTGTGTGCGGCGCAGTGCAGTTTAAGTTCTCCCTGTCTGTCATTATTTGTGTGGGAGCTTTGGTGGTGTGACTCCTCACTGGGTGGAGGGTGGAGGGTTAAGTGCAGGGCTGAGCAGGAGATAAGGAAAGGTCGGAGGTTCAGGCATTTGCACCTTCAGCAAAAACCCTGGGTTGAGGGTCAGACAGGGTTTCCCCTAGTAAAAGGGACACCACAGGGGCCCCGGGTATTTCAGCCTTAGTTGAACTAAGCCCCCGTGACATTATAATCGGCCCACATTTTTTCAGGAGTCCATGGATCCATTAGATTCCATAACCCGCCAGTTGGCGGCGCTGTCCATACAGGTCTCCGAGTTGAAAGGGGCAGTTCACAAGCAGGGCCTGGTAGTAGCAAAGGTGCAAACGGCATCTGCAGGTATCGGTGCAGAGCCGAAGTTTCCGCTGCCAGAACGATTTTCAGGCGATCGCAGCAAATTTGTCGTATTTCGGGAGGCCTGCAAATTATACTTCCGCATGCGGCCAATATCCTCAGGTAATGAGGCCCAGCGAGTAGGGCTGGTGTTGTCATTACTGAGTGGTGACCCCCAAGCATGGGCATTTTCCTTACCAGCTGACTCTGCTACATTTCATTCGGTCGATAATGTTTTTTCTGCCCTCGGGCTCATTTACGATGACCCTGACCGACTGGCTCTAGCGGAATCTAAAATCCGCGCCCTCCGCCAGGGGGAGCGCTTGGCAGAAGACTATTGTTCGGAATTTCGCCGCTGGGCTGTAGACACACAGTGGAATGACCCAGCACTGCGGAGCCAGTTTATTCATCGGGTATCAGGGAGGGTGAAACAAGCCCTCCTGATGTATGAGACTCCGGCATCATTGGAGTCTGCCATGAGTTTGGTGATACGTATTGATCGCCGTTTTCGTCAGGGGGCACAGGAGACGCTACCTCTGGGGGAAAACAGAGGTGCAGGTGTGGTTGAAGTAGATGAGTCCCCTGAACCTATGCAGATTGCTGGCGTGGCACAGGTTCAGCCTCGCGCTCCGGGATTCCGGAAACCCGGAGCATGTTTCTACTGTGGTAAAGGAGGTCATTATGTTAACGTTTGCCCGGTACTACCTAAGAGGGTCACACCGGCGGAAAACTGTTAAGCTCAGAGGGTATGGAGGAGACCCAACTGAGCGTATGCATATCCTCCATGATGGTATCTCAATGTATGCTCCCTGCCAAGGTTATTATCGCCGGCAGAGAGCTACCTATATCAGTGTTTGTGGATAGCGGTTCCGCCACCAATCTCATAGATGAGGAGTTTGCACACACCGCCGGGTTTAAGATCAAAAAACTTCCTCACCCCATACAGGTGGTGACCATTAATGCTGTTCCCCTCCCTCAAGGGGAGATTACTGAGTTTGTGGCAGAGGTGAAACTCCACATTGGGGTCCTACATTCTGAGTCGGTTACATGTAGGGTCCTCCGTAATCTCCCAGCTCAAATGGTCCTGGGTTTTCCATGGCTGTCCAGGCACAACCCGGTAATTGATTGGAAAACTCAGGACATAGTACAATGGAGTGGTTTCTGCCAAGACAATTGCTTGGCCACATGTGTGTCCGCCGTGACGCCCAGCCTGCCGGAGGCTTTGCAGGATTTCGCGGATGTTTTCTCTGAGAAGGGTTGCTCAGAACTGCCTCCACATAGAGCCTATGACTGTGCTATTAGGTTAAAACCCGGGGCCAAATTACCTAAGGCCAGGATGTTTAATATTTCTGGTCCTGAGAGACAAGCTCTGAAAGACTACATCACGGAGAGTCTGAGCAAAGGTCACATCCGGCCTTCGTCCTCGCCTGTAGCCGCGGGGTTTTTCTTCATTAAGAAGAAAGATGGGGGGTTACGCCCGTGTCTGGATTTCCGAGAGTTAAACCAGATTACGATCCGTGATCCCTACCCAATGCCGTTGATCCCGGATTTGTTCAACCAGGTAGCGGGGGCGAAATGGTTTTCCAAGCTGGACCTCAGGGGGGCATATAACCTCATAAGGGTCCGTCAGGGGGATGAGTGGAAGACGGCGTTTAACACTCCTGAGGGTCATTTTGAGAGTCTGGTTATGCCGTTTGGGTTGACCACCGCGCCTGCCGTTTTCCAACATTTTATTAATGATGTATTTGCTCATGTCCTGGGGAGATTTGTGATTGTATACCTGGATGATATCCTCATTTATTCTAGCGATCGGGACACTCATTTGGAGCATGTTAGGCAGGTGTTACAGTTGCTCCGGGAGAACCAGCTCTATGCTAAGCTGGAAAAATGTTTATTTTTTGTCCAGGAGTTGCCCTTTTTGGGATATATTGTGTCCGCAGCCGGTTTTAAAATGGACACCGCTAAGGTGCAAGCGGTGTTGCAATGGGAGAGGCCGGAGAGTCTGAAAGCACTCCAGCGGTTCCTTGGGTTTGCGAATTAGTATAGGAAATTTATAAAACACTTTTCGACTGTCGCCAAACCGCTCACGGACATGACAAAAAAGGGTGCCGATCTGGCGAACTGGCCTGAGGTGGCTATACGTGCATTTGAGCGTCTGAAGAATAGTTTTGCTTCAGCCCCCATTCTGGTGCAACCAGACGTGTCTAAACCTTTTGTGGTAGAGGTTGATGCGTCGGAGGTGGGAGTGGGGGCAGTACTGTCTCAAGGCTCGTCCTTGAGCGAGATGCATCCATGCGCCTACTTCTCCAAGAAGCTGTCGCCGGCCGAACGGAATTATGATATCGGCAACAGGGAGTTGTTGGCCATCAAACTGGCTTTTGAGGAATGGCGACACTTCTTGGAGGGGGCGGCTCACCAGGTCACAGTTATCACCGACCATAAGAATCTGCTCTATCTGGAGTCGGCCAAGCGTCTGTCTCCTAGGCAGGCTCGCTGGGCATTGTTTTTTACTCGTTTCAATTTTCTTGTGACGTACCGTCCCGGGGCTAAAAACACCAAGGCGGATGCTTTGTCTAGGTGTTTTCCGGGGGGAGAACCGCGGGAAGAGCCGGTACCCATCCTCCAGAAAGGGGTAGTGGTCTCGGCTCTCACGACTGAGGTAGAGGCGGAGATTGCCGAGGCCCAAGAGGAGGTACCACCAGGACTTCCCGCCAACAAATCATTTGTACCCCTTCATCTTCGGCCTAAGGTGTTGAAGGAACACCACGATTCGGTACTGGCTGGTCACCCAGGGGTGAAGGGCACCTTAGAGCTGGTATCGCGTCGTTTCTGGTGGCCCAAGATCCGGCAGGACGTGGTCTCGTACGTGGCAGCTTGCATCACGTGCGCTAGGGCTAAGTCACCCCGAACCCGTCCTGCTGGCACACTACAGCCTCTGGGGGTACCCAATAGGCCATGGACAGAAATCTCCATGGATTTTATCACTGACTTGCCAGCCTCGGCAGGGAACACGGTCATCCTGGTGGTGGTTGACCGTTTTTCAAAGATGGCGCATTTTGTGGCGTTGTCCTCTTTGCCCAATGCTAAGACGTTGGCTCAGGTATTTGTGAAGGAGGTGGTCAGACTCCACGGAGTACCGTCTGACATAGTATCTGATAGGGGTACGCAATTTGTGGCGAGGTTTTGGAAAGCTTTTTGCTCAAGGTTGGGGATCAAGTTGTCACATTCATCGGCGTTTCATCCACAGTCTAATGGACAAACTGAGCGCATGAACCAAAATCTAGAACAGTATTTACGATGCTTTGTGTCCGACAACCAGGAGGAGTGGTCTACTTTCCTTCCTCTGGCCGAATTCGCATTAAATAATCACCGCCAAGAGTCATCAGGAGAGTCTCCATTCTTTTGTGTGTACGGTCAACATCCTCAGTTTTGTACCTTACGTCAGGGTGACTCCGGGGGTGTCCCGGAGGAGGATCAGCTAGGAGCCCAATTGTCATCAGTCTGGAGGCGGGTGAAACAGCGTTTGTTGAGCATGAGTGCCAGGTACAAACGGGTGGCTGACAGTAGACGCGTGCCAGGTCCGGACCTGTGTGTGGGTGAATGGGTGTGGTTAGCTACGAAGAACATAAAACTCAAAATCCCATCTTTAAAACTGGGTCCAAGGTTTATTGGGCCTTTTAGGATTTCTGCCATCATTAACCCAGTGGCTTATCGGTTGGAACTTCCTGCGGTGTACAGAATACATAACGTTTTTCACAGGGCTTTATTGAAAAAGGTGGTAGGCTTGGTGGACACGACGCCGATGCCACCTCCAGTCATGGTGGATGGCAAGTTAGAGTTCGAGGTCGCCAAGGTAGTGGACTCTCGAGTAGTGCGCCGTACTCTTCAGTATTTGGTGCACTGGCGGGGGTATGGTCCAGAGGAGAGGTCTTGGGTTCCAGCCTCAGACATACATGCGGATCGGCTGGTCAGTTCTTTTCACCGTCGTCATCCGGACAAGCCGGGTCCTATGAGTCTTGAGGGCCCTGGGGTCCCTCGTAGAAGACGGGGTACTGTCATGTCGGACGCTGTTCACACCACAGCATCCGGCAGGCAGAGGTAGTTCCACCTCCAGCCACTATAGCCTCAGTGGCGCCGGTTTGATCTTCAGGCTCTCGGGGGTTAATCCTGCTGGAGACCAGGTTGGAAGGTTAGTCACGCCCACGGTCTTTAAATAGTCATACTGGCATATGGGCGTCGCCGATTATAGCTTGTGTTTCATACCAAGTGGTTCCGGTCTGGAGTGGAGGTGTTCAAGAGAGAGAGATTCATATCTGGTGTCGTATGATCCGTCGTTATCCTTTCTCCTTCCCATATTTGTGTTTAGTTGTGCCCTGTTCACATTACTGTTTATTCCTGTGTGTGTGCGGCGCAGTGCAGTTTAAGTTCTCCCTGTCTGTCATTATTTGTGTGGGAGCTTTGGTGGTGTGACTCCTCACTGGGTGGAGGGTGGAGGGTTAAGTGCAGGGCTGAGCAGGAGATAAGGAAAGGTCGGAGGCTCAGGCATTTGCACCTTCAGCAAAAACCCTGGGTTGAGGGTCAGACAGGGTTTCCCCTAGTAAAAGGGACACCACAGGGGCCCCGGGTATTTCAGCCTTAGTTGAACTAAGCCCCCGTGACACCACTAATGTAGATGAACTAAGGCTAAGTTCACATTTGCGTTACTGTGCGCAGCGTAGGCCTGCGTACTGTCCGCATGTGTAAGAGGAGGAACCAGTTCATCTGAGGCAGTGAGTAACCGGAGACAGAGAAGGGTTAACAGTTTTTACTAATCATTCGTTCATAGCAATACTCTTCTCAGGGAGGCAATGAAAAAGGATAACAAGAACATGCCAAACAAACAGTGAACTTATCGGTTGACGTTCTGGCAGGAGGAAGGCTAGAATATCTCCCAGCGACGTCTCAAATGGCACACAAAGTCTCTGGCTCTATTCCGCAGGAAGGAATAGCACTGTCGCCCGACAGTGCCGAAGGATTCAGTCCTCTTTGTCTTTACTGTGCCGTAACGTGGAAACAATCCTATGGATGACTGTCCCAGGAATGGCGCCAGGCACGGTTCGCAAGCACGTGCACTGTCCACAACAGTTCGCAGTCTCCCGGAGTAGTCCCTCAGCAGCGCCAACAGTTTCTTGGCCGAAACAACAATATCCACTGGTATGCTCACAGACGGGTAACTCAATAGCGTCCGGGGTAATCGCTAAGTCAGCACACGGAGGTCTGGAAGCAGGGGAGTCATCCGCAGGAGCTGCGGAGAGGGAGTCAACTGTCTCCTGTTGCCTTCCTGCCAAGTCTGCCCTTTTCCCACACTCAGTCCCCCTTAAGTACCCCGCGCCCCCTGCTGTCTGACCAGATGGTTTCTCCCTCCCAGGGGAGATCTCCCCCGCTAGCAGTGGTGACAGCCCCGATAGTTCCAGCCTTAAAGGGCACCGCACACCGCTGATTCTGTCTTGTCTCATCTTCTTACACATGCATCTTGCGTAACTATATTTAACATTGTGTATGCAGGGAAAGGCATTATAAGATTACACTTCTCTAGACCTGGACACAGCTTGGCAGATCTAAAAGTCCTAATATTGAAAGGTCACTTAAATAGTGACAGAGAAAGGAAAAATTGGGAGTTAAAATTTATAAATATGTTTCACTCTCTAACAATAGGACTGAATTTGACACCTGGATTCATGACTCATTACTAGAGTTGAGCGACTTTTGGTTTTTTAGGGTCGCGTTTCGTTTCGTGAAACCCGACTTTTCCAAAAGTCGGGTCGAGCAAGATCGTCCGATTATAGGGAAAAGTCGGGGTCGTCCCGAAACACGAAACCCAATGTAAGTCAATGGGGAATAAAAGTCGGCAGTGAGAGGAGGACAGGAAACACACCTACAGTGCCCATTTGAATGCCAAAAGCATCAATTCTTCTTACTTAAGCTTGTCAACCTTAATTAACTTCATAATACAAGTTACGCACTGAAAAATGGGGGTTATTTGGCTAAAGTTGTGGGGGGGGAGGGCTGGCTGCAGGTTTTCATGTGCCCTGGGCGAAAGAGCGCCCCTTTAACACATACCACAACTCATCATGCTCCGATACGGCAGAGAAATAGCGGTATAGTACAATGAAAAATACCTCACTTTTTACATCTCATGACGAGGCCCATCTATTTCTCCATACAGAATCATTGGTCCCATATAATGTTTGAAACAGTATATGATGAGCTCCACATAATGCTACAGTATATGTTGGTCCCCATGGATGAAGCTCCACTGTCTTATGGGCCCAAATAATGCTCCAAACATAATGGGCCCCATTTCTAATGCTCTAGTGTATAATGGGCCCTGTAAATGCTGCTCCAGTGTCTGATGTCCACCTTTGGAATGTTCCAGTGTATGGTGGGCCCCATCTATCATTCTCCAGAGTATAGTGCTCCTCAAAAATTGCTGTCCCAACATTGAAAACAAATAAGTCTCCTCGCTAGGGAATCCCTGTACTTGTCTGGACTCCTCGTCGTCCCCATCTTCCATCTCACTGCACAGTATTTCAACTTTGCAAGTGCTGTGATCCTGGGCAAGCAGGGGGGGCCCACTCGTTGGTGACGGCACTGGCACAGGGCCCCTGATAGTACGGTGGTGTGTCTGATGGCGGGTGGGCCGAACCTGCACTTTCATCTGCAGCTTCCTCTTTGTCACCGTGTAAGATGGAACTGTATATGGGAAGGGTAACCTGAGTTTCATCAGGGTCAGATTCAGGTCGTGTAGCGTGCGAGGGGAATGTAGTGGTCTGGGTCAATGTACCAGCAGATTCATCGAGCAGTGGCTGGGCATCAGTGCACTTGTGTCGCCCCCAGGAGTACGGTCGCCACAGTGGCATTACCTTCTTCCTAGGGAGTGTGATGTCATGCTTGGGAGCAACGAAGGATCTCTCTAGCAGGTTAACTGATTGGGCGGCGTTATTCCCACGAGTCATGACCCTCCAAACAGCGTTCATGAAGGCAAAGTGTTTGTTTTACGTGGGCAGTATGGTTGCAAAGCTGAACCTTAAAGGAATGTCCAGAAGGGCACCACCAGGAGTGGAGCCTACGGTTAAATTCGACTCCACCTGGGAAACCTCAACCATGCCAGCTACAGAACAGATGCACACATTGCAAGCTTAATTCCGTTAACGAACGAGACTCCGTCATGCCCCGCGGTCCGAGTCCGGCTTACTAGAGGGACACGTGAGGCTCTGGCACATGAGATTGGCCAATAACTGGTGTGTCATGCCCTTACATGTCCGTGGCTGCATGTGCGCTACACTGAAAAGGCCAGCGTTTGTCGCTTACAGGTGCAGATAACCCGCTGAACAACGTTAGTGATGGGGATCACTGATTACAATTATTACCCGTGAACAATGATTTCCCAGTAAGTGCAGGTCAACCGCAGTTCGGGAATTAGGCCTAACCGTCATTCCTGAAAAAATGAAAAACTTACGTGTGCAAACCACAGGTGCTGTAGCTTGCATAACAGCTCGCCAGCCGTTCTCACGCCCAGTATGGATTACACGTGATTGCACAAAGGTGAGAAAGGGTACCGTATCCCCAGATAACATGTATGGATAGCGTACACATTCAAAATATATGTCTATACATCAGGAGGCAGGCTCAGACGGTGTTAGGCCCAGTATGGATTGCACGTGATTGCACAAAGGTTAGAAAGGGTACCGTATCCCCGGATAACATGTATGGATAGCGTACACATTCAAAATATATGTCTCAGGAGGCAGGCTCAGACGGTGTTAGGCCCAGTATGGATTGCACGTGATTGCACAAAGGTTAGAAAGGGTACCGTTTCCCCGGATAACATGTATGGATAGCGTACACATTCAAAATATATGTCTCAGGAGGCAGGCTCAGACGGTGTTAGGCCCAGTATGGATTGCACGTGATTGCACAAAGGTTAGAAAGGGTACCGTTTCCCCGGATAACATGTATGGATAGCGTACACATTCAAAATATATGTCTCAGGAGGCAGGCTCAGACGGTGTCAGGCCCAGTATGGATTGCACGTGATTGCACAAAGGTAAGAAAGGGTACCGTATCCCCGGATAACGTATGGATAGCGTACACATTCAAAATATATGTCTCAGGAGGCATGGTCAGACGGTGTTAGGCCCAGTATGGATTGCACGTGATTGCACAAAGGTTAGAAAGGGTACCGTTTCCCCGGATAACATGTATGGATAGCATACACATTCAAAATATAAGTCTCAGGAGGCAGGCTCAGACGGTGTTAGGCCCAGTATGGATTGCACGTGATTGCACAAAGGTTAGAAAGGGTACCGTTTCCCCGGATAACATGTATGGATAACGTACACATTCAAAATATATGTCTCAGGAGGCAGGCTCAGATGGTGTTAGGCCCAGTATGGATTGCACGTGATTGCACAAAGGTTAGAAAGGGTACCGTATCCCCGGATAACATGTATGGATAGCGTACACATTCAAAATATATGTCTCAGGAGGCAGGCTCAGACGGTGTTAGGCCCAGTATGGATTGCACGTGATTGCACAAAGGTTAGAAAGGGTACCGTTTCCCCGGATAACATGTATGGATAGCGTACACATTCAAAATATATGTCTCAGGAGGCAGGCTCAGATGGTGTTAGGCCCAGTATGGATTTCACGTGATTGCACAAAGGTTAGAAAGGGTACCGTTTCCCCGGATAATATGTATGGATAGCGTACACATTCAAAATATATGTCTCAGGAGGCAGGCTCAGATGGTGTTAGGCCCAGTATGGATTGCACGTGATTGCACAAAGGTTAGAAAGGGTACCGTTTCCCCGGATAACATGTATGGATAGCGTACACATTCAAAATATATGTCTCAGGAGGCAGGCTCAGACGGTGTTAGGCCCAGTATGGATTGCACGTGATTGCACAAAGGTTAGAAAGGGTACCGTATCCCCGGATAACATGTATGGATAGCGTACACATTCAAAATATATGTCTCAGGAGGCAGGCTCAGACGGTGTTAGGCCCAGTATGGATTGCACGTGATTGCACAAAGGTTAGAAAGGGTACCGTTTCCCCAGATAACATGTATGGATAGCGTACACATTCAAAATATATGTCTCAGGAGGCAGGCTCAGACGGTGTTAGGCCCAGTATGGATTGCACGTGATTGCACAAAGGTTAGAAAGGGTACCGTTTCCCCAGATAACATGTATGGATAGCGTACACATTCAAAATATATGTCTCAGGAGGCAGGCTCAGACGGTGTTAGGCCCAGTATGGATTGCACGTGATTGCACAAAGGTTAGAAAGGGTACCGTTTCCCCGGATAACATGTATGGATAGCGTACACATTCAAAATATATGTCTCAGGAGGCAGGCTCAGACGGTGTTAGGCCCAGTATGGATTGCACGTGATTGCACAAAGGTTAGAAAGGGTACCGTATCCCCGGATAACATGTATGGATAGCGTACACATTCAAAATATATGTCTCAGGAGGCAGGCTCAGACGGTGTTAGGCCCAGTATGGATTGCACGTGATTGCACAAAGGTTAGAAAGGGTACCGTTTCCCCGGATAACATGTATGGATAGCGTACACATTCAAAATATATGTCTATACCACAGGAGGCAGGCTCAGACGGTGTCAGGCACAGTATGGATTTGACGGCCCAGACGACACAGCGGAGGAGCAGGGAGAGGTAAAGATTGCAAATGCTGGGGCCCTGCCCAAGCAAGGGGGGCCCACTCGTGGGCGTCGGTACTGGCACTGGGCCCCTCATAGTACGGCGGTGTGTCTGACGGCGGGTGTGCACCACCACCGTCAGAGACACTTGATTGCACTATGAAGGACCCTGTACCAGTGCCCGCGCCCAAGAGTCGGCCTACCCACCTGTCCAGGGCAACGGCACTCGCACGGTGTCGTGCGCTAGGTGGTGACCCCGGCCATGGGGGGGGGAGGCAGCACAGTTAGGGAGTTTTAGAAAGTGGCATATGTTGATGTTGGACAGCCATTTTTCTGTCACCCTATGTGTCATCAGAGGAAGGTGGGACAAAATCCTTGGAAACCCATGCGTGGTTCATTTTAATGAAGGTTAGATCATCCACATTTTGGGTTGACAGACGGGTCCTTTTTTCTGTCAGGATTGATCCAGCTGCACTGAAGACTCTTTCCGATAGCACACTTGCAGCTGGGCAAGCGAGCTCCTGTAAGGCATATTGTGCCAATTCAGGCCAGGTGTCCAGTTTAGCAGCCCAATAGTCAAAGGGGAATGACCTGTGTGGGAGAACATCGATATGGGAGGAAAAGTAGTTTGTAACCATAGTTGACAACTGCTGTCTCCTGTCACTTTCCATCGATGCAGTATTACCAGTTGTGTGAGCGGTACTTGAAAAATCAGTCCACAACATTGTCATGAAACCCCTGTCTCCAACGCCACTTCTGCTGTGTGCACCACGAACACCTCTGCCAAGCTGCCCCCGGCCCGTACGGCTCGTGTGAGAACCATCACCACTGCTGTGTGCTGGGAATGCCTCAAGCAACCGATTTACCAGAGTTGCTTGTTTATTAGCCAATATTAGGTCAAGGTTCTCCTGTGGCATGATGTTTTGTAATTTGCCTTTATAGCGTGGATCCAGGATGCTGGCCAACCAGTAGTCATCATCGTTCATCATTTTGGCAATGCGTGGGTCCCTTTTTAGGATCTGCAAGGCATAATCTGACATGTGGGCCAATGTTCCCGGTGTCAATGATGCACTGCGAGTGCTGGGTGGAGGAGCACTTTCTGGCAAATCCACATCCCTCCAGTCACGCACAAACCCTGTACCAGACCTTGCCACGCCAACATTTTCACTTGCCCCACGAGATGCATCCTCCTCCCTTAAGTAATCATCCCCATCATCCTCCTCCTCCTCCTCTTCTTCCTCCACCTCGTCCAGGAGAGGTCCCTGAGCAGACAATGGCTGAATGTCATCAAGGATTCCCTCCTCCTCTTCCTCCTCATCAACATTGGCTGCAGACGCCTGCTCCTTAAGGTGCGTCAAAGTTTGCATGAGCAGACGCATAAGTGGGATGCCTCATGCTTAGGATGGCGTCGTCTGCGCTTACCAGCCGTGTGCATTCCTCAAAACACTGAAGGACTTTACAGAGGTCTTTCAGCTTCGACCACTGCACACCTGTCAACTCCATGTCTGCTCTCAAAGTGCCTGGCCGTGTATCCTCCCACAAATGCATTATGGCCTGCCTCTGCTCGCACAGCCGCTCCACCATGTGCAGGGTGGAGTTCCACCTTGTTGCAATGTCGATAATGAGGCGGTGGTTGGGAAGGTGGAGCAATCGCTGCAGCTTCTGCATACGAACGGAGTGTACAGGCGACCGGCGGATGTGCGCGCACAGTCTTCGCACCTTTTGGAGCAGGGCTGTTAACTCCGGATAATTTTTGAGGAAGCACTGCACCACCAGGTTCAAGGTGTGAGCCAAGCAAGGTATATGGCTGAGTTTTGAAAGGGCTATGGCTGCCACAAAATTACGGCCGTTATCACTAACTACCTTGCCTGCCTCAAGATGTACACTGCCCAGCCATGACTCAGTTTGTCGCTTCATGTACTCGGCCAGCACCTCGGCGGTGTGTCTGTTGCCCAAACACATCATCTGCAACACAGCCTGCTGACGCTTTCCACTAACTGCTTGATAGGGGGACACATCGTGTGCAACAGTGGCAGCTGCAGATGGAGTGCTCGTACGACTGCGCTCTGTGGACGAGCTTTCGCTTCTGGAGGAGGAGGAGGGTCGAACGCCTACAGCCAACTGTTTCCTATACCGTGGGCTAGGCAGCACTGTCCCACCACCGCTGTCCCCTGTGGACCCTGCATCCACCACATTAACCCAGTGCGCAGTGATGGACACGTAACGGCCTTGGCCATGCCGACTGGACCATGCATCAGTTGTGAGGTGCACCTTTCCGCTCACTGACTGCTTGAGTGCATGGACAATGCGGTCTTTCACATGATGGTGGAGGGCTGGGATGGCTTTGCGAGAGAAGAAGTGGCGACTGGGTAGGTCATAGCATGGTACTGCATAGGCCATGAGTTTGCGGAAAGCTGCGCTTTCCACCAACCGAAAGGGCATCATCTCAAACGAGATTAGTTTGGCAATGTGGGCGTTCAAACCCAGTGTACGCGGATGAGAGACTGAGTACTTTCTTGACCTACTCATAGTGTCTGGGAGGGTGAGCTGGACTTGAGAGCTGCATATGGTGGAAGTAGCGGTGGACAGGGCGGACTGAGAGAGGGTTGATGATGGTGATGGAGTTGGTGTTCTTTCTGATGGCCTAGAATCAGTCTTTCGTTGATATAACAGTGGGATTCCCTGACTGCTGTGGCCTTGCAACGACACCTCAACATTTGCTGCTGTGCTAACCGGTGGGCTTACAGTGGGGGAAACAATGTAGCGTTGCTGACTACCTTCGTTGTGATCAGTTGCACATGTGGCACTTGAGGTTTGGTGTTGTGTCCACGCTTGCAAGTGCATGCTGGTTAAATGTCTAAGCATGCAACTGGTATTCAAATTTTTCAGATTTTTCCCTCGGCTAAAGGTCTTTGCGCACTTCTTACAGATAACCTTGGCCTGATCATGAGGATTTTGTTCAAAAAAGTGCCACACTGCACTCTTCCTACATTGGCAGACATTTTGCGGCCTAGCACGCTGTGATCTTTTGACCCTCTGGACAAGCTGTCCAGCAACTCTTTTGATGTTTGGAACCTGTCTTTGGAGTGCTCCGGGCCTGCCAGATAACAGCTGTTGCAATGTCGATGTCTGCTGTGGATGCTCCTCATCTGAGCTATTGGAAGCAGCACCCTCTTCCCCCAATGGATGCCAATCTGGGTCAACAACTGGGTCATCCATCACCTCCTCTTCTATGTCATGTGCACCTTCCTCTGTGTCACCGTCTATGGTGGTATAGTGTGCGGGAAGGGGCACCTGAGTCTCATCAGGGTCAGAATCTGGCTCTGTACACTGCGAGGACAATGTAGTGCTCTGAGTGAATGTACCAGCAGAATCATCCATCAGCGGCTGTGCATCAGTGCACTCCATGTCAGATTCATCTTGGCCTGGGTAATTCACCATTTCACTTGATAATCCAGGCATGGTATGTGAAAACAGCTCCATGGAGTAATCAGTAGTATGGCCTGCGTCATCCTTCAATCTTGGTTGGGGTGAAGGACACAAGGAAAGGTGTGGTTCATGAACATGAGCCTCCAATGACGACTCAGTGCTCTTACTTTTTACAACTGAAGAAGAGGAGGCGATAGAGCTGGAGGCTGAGTCAGCAATGTAAGACAAAACTTTTTCCTGATGCTCTGGCTTTAAAAGCGGTTTGCCAACTCCTAGAAAACTAAGCGTTCGAGGCCTTATGTAGCCAGACGATGACGCAGGGTCAGCACCTCCTGCATTCGGTCCTATTTTGCTCTTGCCACTACCATCAGATCCACCACCAACACCATCATTACCAGCTGCCAACCCCCGCCCAATTCCACGGCCTCTTCCACCAGCCTTCCTCATTTTTGGAAGAAATGTAGACAAAATCCAACAAACTATATAGTAATGTAAAACAAGGTACAAGGTGTCTATAGGACAGGGGAGATTTAGAATTTCTGCAGACACTTGTGGACAGTGGACACTTTTGGATTGTGTGAGGCCCACTGATATCTGAGCGCTATGTCACAGGCTCGATGGCACAGCTGTGACCAAAGTGACTAGAGGATAAGGGAGATTTTGAATCTCTGCACACACTTTTGGACACTGGACACTTTTGGATTGTGTGAGGCCCAATGAATATCTGAGCGCTATGTGACAGGCTCGATGGCACAGCTGTGACCAAAGTGACTAGAGGATAAGGGAGATTTTGAATCTCTGCACACACTTTTGGACACTGGACACTTTTGGATTGTGTGAGGCCCAATGAATATCTGAGCGCTATGTGACAGGCTCGATGGCACAGCTGTGACCAAAGTGACTAGAGGATAAGGGAGATTTTGAATTTCTGCAGACACTTGTGGACACTGGACACTTTTGGATTGTGTGAGGCCCACTGATATCTGAGCGCTATGTGACAGGCTCGATGGCACAGCTGTGACCAAAGTGACTAGAGGATAAGGGAGATTTTGAATCTCTGCACACACTTTTTTCGACACTGGACACTTTTGGATTGTGTGAGGCCCAATGAATATCTGAGCGCTATGTGACAGGCTCGATGGCACAGCTGTGACCAAAGTGACTAGAGGATAAGGGAGATTTTGAATCTCTGCACACACTTTTGGACACTGGACACTTTTGGATTGTGTGAGGCCCAATGAATATCTGAGCGCTATGTGACAGGCTTGATGGCACAGCTGTGACCAAAGTGACTAGAGGATAAGGGAGATTTTGAATCTCTGCACACACTTTTGGACACTGGACACTTTTGGATTGTGTGAGGCCCAATGAATATCTCAGCGCTATGTGACAGGCTCGATGGCACAGCTGTGACCAAAGTGACTAGAGGATAAGGGAGATTTTGAATCTCTGCACACACTTTTGGACACTGGACACTTTTGGATTGTGTGAGGCCCAATGAATATCTGAGCGCTATGTGACAGGCTCGATGGCACAGCTGTGACCAAAGTGACTATAGGATAAGGGAGATTTTGAATCTCTGCACACACTTTTGGACACTGGACACTTTTGGATTGTGTGAGGCCCAATGAATATCTGAGCGTTATGTGACAGGCTTGATGGCACAGCTGTGACCAAAGTGACTAGAGGATAAGGGAGCTTTTGAATCTCTGCACACACTTTTGGACACTGGACACTTTTGGATTGTGTGAGGCCCAATGAATATCTGAGCGCTATGTGACAGGCTCGATGGCACAGCTGTGACCAAAGTGACTAGAGGATAAGGGAGATTTTGAATCTCTGCACACACTTTTGGACACTGGACACTTTTGGATTGTGTGAGGCCCAATGAATATCTGAGCGCTATGTGACAGGCTCGATGGCACAGCTGTGACCAAAGTGACTAGAGTATAAGGGAGATTTTGAATCTCTGCACACACTTTTGGACACTGGACACTTTTGGATTGTGTGAGGCCCAATGAATATCTGAGCGCTATGTGACAGGCTCGATGGCACAGCTGTGACCAAAGTGACTAGAGGATAAGGGAGATTTTGAATCTCTGCACACACTTTTGGACACTGGACACTTTTGGATTGTGTGAGGCCCAATGAATATCTGAGCGCTATGTGACAGGCTCGATGGCACAGCTGTGACCAAAGTGACTAGAGGATAAGGGAGATTTTGAATTTCTGTACACACTTTTGGACACTGGACACTTTTGGATTGTGTGAGGCCCAATGAATATCTGAGCGCTATGTGACAGGCTCGATGGCACAGCTGTGACCAAAGTGACTAGAGGATAAGGAAGATTTTGAATTTCTGCACACACTTTTTGACACTGGATACTTTTGGATTGTGTGAGGCCCAATGAATATCTGAGCGCTATGTGACAGGCTCGATGGCACAGCTGTGACCAAAGTGACTAGAGGATAAGGGAGATTTTGAATCTCTGCACACACTTTTGGACACTGGACACTTTTGGATTGTGTGAGGCCCAATGAATATCTGAGCGCTGTGTGACAGGCTCGATGGCACAGCTGTGACCAAAGTGACTAGAGGATAAGGGAGATTTTGAATCTCTGCACACACTTTTGGACACTGGACACTTTTGGATTGTGTGAGGCCCAATGAATATCTGAGCGCTATGTGACAGGCTCGATGGCACAGCTGTGACCAAAGTGACTAGAGGATAAGGGAGATTTTGAATCTCTGCACACACTTTTGGACACTGGACACTTTTGGATTGTGTGAGGCCCAATGAATATCTGAGCGCTATGTGACAGGCTCGATGGCACAGCTGTGACCAAAGTGACTAGAGGATAAGGGAGATTTTGAATCTCTGCACACACTTTTGGACACTGGACACTTTTGGATTGTGTGAGGCCCAATGAATATCTGAGCGCTATGTGACAGGCTCGATGGCACAGCTGTGACCAAAGTGACTAGAGGATAAGGGAGATTTTGAATTTCTGCAGACACTTGTGGACACTGGACACTTTTGGATTGTGTGAGGCCCAATGAATATCTGAGCGCTATGTGACAGGCTCGATGGCACAGCTGTGACCAAAGTGACTAGAGGATAAGGGAGATTTTGAATTTCTGCAGACACTTGTGGACACTGGACACTTTTGGATTGTGTGAGGCCCACTAATATCTGAGCGCTATGTGACAGGCTCGATGGCACAGCTGTGACAAAAGTGACTAGAGGATAAGGGAGATTGGATTGCTTTTAAAAAAGCAGTTTGCAGAGCAGTGGGTAAACAGCAATGCCAGCCTGTCAGGAAGCCTTAAAAGGCAGCCCAACAACCAACACCACTGATACACCACAATATTGCCTCCCCTTGCACTGCACACACAGTTACTGGTGTGTTGTGCAGGCCAAATTGCTAGCAGCAGAAGCAGTTTTTTTTTCTTCTCAGCAGGACAAAAAAAAAAATTGGGATTGCTTTTAAAAAAGCAGTTTGCAGAGCAGTGGGTAAACAGCAATGCAGGAATGTCAGGAAGCCTTAGAAGGCAGCCCAACAACCAACACCACTGATACACCACTATATAGCCTCCCCTTGCACTGCACACACAGTGACTGGAGTGTTGTGCAGGCCAAATCGCTAGCAGCAGAAGCAGTTTTTTTGTCTTCTTCCCTGCCTAACGCTCTCCCTACAGAATCAGCAGCAACCTCTCCCTATACTGAGATCGGCAGAAGTAAGATGGCGGTCGGCGTGCACGCCCTTTTATACCCCCTGTGACGCCCACCAAAGCAAGCCAATCACTTGCATGCCCTTCTGAAAGATGGTGGTGACCCCTGCCTATGTCATCACGTTGCCCACAGTGTCCGTGGATCCTGATTGGCTGAAAAAAAGCGCAAAACAAACTTTTGAAACGCGACTTTGGCGCGTAAGTCGCCGACCTCGTGGCCAACCTCATCCTAGGGTCTGGTTTCGTTTCATGAAACCCGACTTTGCCAAAAGTCGGCGACTTTTGAAATTTTTCGACCCGTTTCGCTCAACTCTACTCATTACATGGACACAGTTCACACCTCCACAAGAAGATCTTCATATCTCTAATAGAACACTTGGTCCTTTTCTGCATGTGTAACCAAAAACCTTAATTTGATTTCCTTGGTCTGTCTCTAATTAGCATCACCTCATGTCCTGTTATAATTCCTAGTTAAATGTTGCTGTCTCTTCTCAGTAATTCACTTGTAATTTAGCATGATGTAGGGGCCTTCTGAGCCCTGAAAGCTTGCTTGCAAATATAATTTCTCTGGTTAGCCAATAAAGGTATCACACCTTGAATACTTTTCTCAATTTTTTTGGGGGGACATAAGTATTTACATCTATTTTTCTGGCTAACACGGTACCACAATATTATTTTGTATTGTACATCATTATCAAAGTTGTAATTGAATTTGGATTAAGTGTTGTATTTTTAAAACTATATGACTTATAATTTATGTTTTGTTTTTTTTTGTTTCTTTGATGTATAGGTTCCACAACGTGAGGAAGAAAAACTCTTTATTGACAATGACAAATTGATTCCTTTAGTGCAAGAGCGAGTAGCGTTGTGGGACACCAGTGATCATCAGCATTCCGGCTCACGATTGATTTGACGACTTTGGGAAGAAGTGGCCATATCGCTGTTGGATGATTGGGCCCATGCCACCCCACAAGACAGAAACGATTTTTGTAAGTATTGCAATGTGGTCTGACGCGTCAGTGAACCTGTAAATGTAGGTGCCTTATTTTACAATTTATTTAATTTTTTTCTTCCCCCTTCACAGTGAAGAAAGTAAAATTCTGTTGGCATTCGATCAAAGATCGCTTCAATAAGGATATGAGAGAGGAGATTCGAGTTCGAGTGGTGCTGCTCCAAAGATTTCAAAATACAAATATCGCATGCTGACTTTCCTGAGGCCTGCGGTTGCTCGGCGAACGTGAGTATCTTTTATGTTGTATTACTGTAAACTTTAAGCATGGCCATGTGTAAATTTTTTACTATATAAACTTATTTTTTATTTTGTTAGTAATGTTTTTAATTTATTTTGCACCCAAAACCTGGAACAGCACCACAGAACCTGGATCGTCCTCAGTTGTAGCGGCCCCTCATCGACCAGCAACCGAACAGTACAAACCATCCACCAGCAATGTAGCAACCAGGCAGGCTTCACAGGCAGGGGAACAGGCAGTCGGTCCCTCAGGTTTTCCCCTCTCCCAGTCCTCTGCCAATGGTTTTGTTGGATCTGCTCGCTAGAGGCAGAGGGCCTGAGAGAGGTCAATCATGCTCGAGTTTGTTCACTTAAGCTCGATCTTCCAGGATGGGATGAAGTCTGTTGTACAAAGACTGGAAAGTGGGTTCACCCAGGTGAACACACTTTTCCAGGAAGTCCACAGACGCATTGACCGCCTGGAAGGTGACCTTCAGAGACTGGCACAACATTTTTTTCTGCAATAGAGCGGGGCGTGGCGGAGAACCTGACGTCTGAACTCCAGCTGTATGTAATGAATGCCTGTCACGATGCTTACAGACAAGACATGCAGCAGTCCCAAACCTACCACCCGCAGTCAGGATGTCACCAGCAGGCACACCTTTCTTTGCTTACACGGCAACAAGGGTTAACACAGCATCAGTGGCAGAAGACAGCACCACTGCACAGATCTCAAGTCATCTATTCTCCACCACCACCGATGGACATTAAGGCAGTTCCTCCAGTTCTCAGGTACACCACGCTGCAGAGTGCAGCACCCCTGCAGCATGAAGCTTCCACCACACAGCCGAGTGAAGCACCCCGGCTGCATGCAGCTTCTACCACACCGCCGAGTGCTGCACCCGTGCAGCATACAGCTTTCACCACACCGCCGAGTGCAGCAACCCTGAAACATGCAAGCAAGAAACACCAAGGGAACACCAAAAACAGGCGCCCAGTACTGACTCTGCTCAGCGCACAAAAGTAAAGTCCGGGAAAAGAAAAAAACGCCAAAAACAGTACCCACCACCTCCACTCTCACTTCCCAATGTGTCTCTGTTTTCCAATCTTTCTACACCTTCCCTTGTGTCTCTCTCTTCCAATGTTTCTATCCTTTCCAATTTATATTCAACTCCTAATGATCCATCTGCTCCCGTTGTGTCATCTGCCCCATTATTTAGCCCCATACATGACATCGTTGACTGTTATGAATGGGTCACCGAGGAGGAAAAAACCTAAACATGCTAAGCCCAGAAAAACCAGAGAGGTTGGTAACTATGCAGATTGCAGATCCCTGATCCTAACCACACAACTAGCAGCAGCTGTGGAGCGTGCCTACGATGAACCTAGATTGTTATGATGAGTCACCGAAGGAGGAAAAAACAAAATACCAGCTAAGTCCAGAAAAACCAGAGAGGTTGGCAGCTATCGGATTGCAGACCCCTGGACCTATCCACAACAACTAGCAGTAGCCGTGGGGGGTTCCTACGGTGCCCTAGACCCCTCGATCACAGCCGGAGAACTAAATAGCCTAAAGACAGAAAGGGGAATAACTAAACTGCCCCAGAGCAGACCCCAAAGCAATAGGCAGCCCCCAACATATAATGACGGTGAAGCAAGATGAAAACACTAACGCAGATAGAAAGATAGGTTGAGCAAATGATGGGGCCCAAGCTAACTACATAGGACAGGATAGGAAAGCTGCTGTCTGCCATCCGCAAAAACCCTATCAAAATGAGCCAACCGACTGATAGGAAAAACAAGCCCTGAAGTCGCTAGGCTTCAAAAGACTATATCAGCACTCAGGTATATTCTGAAGACAGAGCAAAAGATCAACAGATCAGAGACAAAAATGGAATTCAGCTCACCCCCGGCCGGGGATGGCAGAACTCCCAAAAAACAAGGCAAAACAAAACAAAACTGAAGAGTACAAAGCAGAGCAGAAAAACTTAGCTTTGAGATGTAGGAATCAGACTGGTCTCCAAGAATCCAGCAGGAAAATCACCAGCCAGGAAGAAGGGTGTCGGCAGCCTTATATCCAGTCCTCAATTCCAGCCACCCAGTCATCATCTAGCTGCCCAGGTGTTTGATAATCAGCCTCACTACCTTCCTTCACAAGAGGAGGGAGTTCATCAGACCTCAATGGTGAATGGAAAAATGAACTCACAACAGTACCTCCCCCTTGAGGAGGGGTCACCGAACCCTCATCCATGCCACCAGGGCGATCCGGGTGAGCCCGATGAAAGGCACGCACCAATCTTTTGGCATGAATATCAGAGGCAGAGACCCAGGAATTATCCTCCTGACCATAACCCTTCCACTTAACCAAATACTGGAGTCTCCGTCTAGCTAGACGGGAATCCAGTATCTTCTCTACCTCATATTCCATGTTACCTTCAACCAATATAGGGTCAGGAGGTGCCACCACAGGAACTACTGGTTCAACAAACCTCTTCAACAAGGACTTATGAAACACATTATGAATTTTAAATGTGACAGGAAGAGCCAACCGAAAAGAGACCGGATTAATAATCTCCAAAATCTTGTAAGGTGCAATAAATCTAGGCTTAAACTTAGGAGAAGCCATCTTCATAGCGATCTTTTTTGATGACAACCAAACCATATCACCCACCTTAAACTGGGGACCAACGGTCCTACGCCGATTGGAAAACCGCTGGGCCTTTTCCTGGGAGAGAGACAACTTATTTACTACTTGGTCCCAGATCTGGTGCATTCTCTCCACCACAGTGTCAACACCTGCGCATGCAGAAGGCTCCACCTGCCCTGAAGAAAATCGAGGGTGAAAACCAAAGTTACAAAAAAAAGGTGACATCAAAGTGGCAGAACTAGCTCTATTATTTAAAGCAAATTCGGCCAAGGGCAAAAATGAAACCCAATCATCCTGATCGGCAGAAATAAAACATCTCAAATACGACTCCAAAGTCTGGTTTGTTCTCTCCGTCTGCCCATTGGTCTGAGGGTGAAACGCAGAGGAGAAGGACAATTGAATTCCCAGCTTGGAACAGAAAGTCCTCCAAAATCTAGACACAAACTGAACTCCTCTGTCAGATACAATGTTCTCAGGAATCCCGTGCAAGCGAACCACCTGTTGCAAAAACAAGGGCACCAACTTAGAGGAAGATGGCAACTTAGGGAGTGGTACAAGATGGACCATCTTAGAGAATCTATCACAAAACACCCAAATAACAGTCATTCTCTGAGAGACAGGCATATCAGAGATAAAATCCATTGAAATATGGGTCCATGGCCTCCTGGGCACCGGCAAAGGCATCAACAAGCCACTACAGCGAGAACAAGGTTTAGACCGGGAGCAAGTCCCACAGGACTGCACAAAATTCCTGACATCATGAGACAAGGCGGGCCACCAAAAAGTCCGACTCACCAGATCTCTAGTACCAAAAATACCTGGACGACCAGCCAATGCAGAGCAATGAACTTCAGACATCACTCTCTTCCTCCACTGGTCAGGAACATGCAACTTTCCACTGGGACAACGCCCAGGTTTGTCCTCCTGAAACTCTTCCAGAGCACGTCTCAAATCGGGCGAGATGGCAGAAAGAACTACCCCCTCGCCTAAGATGGTAGCAGGCTTAGTCACAACAGGAGAATCAGCAAAGAAACTCCTAGAGAGGGCGTCTGCCTTGACATTCTTAGTGCCGGGAAGAAAAGAGACCACAAAATCAAAACGTGTCAAAAACAAGGCCCACCTAGCCTGTCTAGGATTCAAGCGCTTGGCCGACTCCAGGTAAATCAAATTCTTGTGGTCAGTAAGGACCACGACTTGGTGTTTGGCTCCCTCCAACCAATGTCTCCACTCCTCAAATGCCCATTTCATGGCCAACAGTTCCCGGTTCCCCACATCATAGTTACGTTCGGATGGGGAGAACTTTCGGGAAAAGAAAGCACAAGGATTCATTTTAGATGTCACAGGATCCTTTTGGGACAACACCGCTCCTGCACCAATCTCAGAAGCGTCCACCTCCACCTGAAACGGGAGTGAGACATCAGGTTGCCGCAAAACCGGGGCAGAAGTGAATCTTCGCTTCAGCTCCTGAAAGGAAGAAACAGCCTCCGGAGACCAATTCAGCACATCAGCACCCTTCCTAGTCAAATCCGTCAATGGCAGGTGTTTGATAATCAGCCTCACTACCTTCCTTCACAAGAGGAGGGAGTTCATCAGACCTCAATGGTGAATGGAAAAATGAACTCACAACAGTACCTCCCCCTTGAGGAGGGGTCACCGAACCCTCATCCATGCCACCAGGGCGATCCGGGTGAGCCCGATGAAAGGCACGCACCAATCTTTCGGCATGAATATCAGAGGCAGAGACCCAGGAATTATCCTCCTGACCATAACCCTTCCACTTAACCAAATACTGGAGTCTCCGTCTAGCTAGACGGGAATCCAGTATCTTCTCTACCTCATATTCCATGTTACCTTCAACCAATATAGGGTCAGGAGGTGCCACCACAGGAACTACTTGTTCAACAAACCTCTTCAACAAGGACTTATGAAACACATTATGAATTTTAAATGTGACAGGAAGAGCCAACCGAAAAGAGACCGGATTAATAATCTCCAAAATCTTGTAAGGTGCAATAAATCTAGGCTTAAACTTAGGAGAAGCCACCTTCATAACGATCTTTTTTGATGACAACCAAACCATATCACCCACCTTAAACTGGGGACCAACGGTCCTACGCCGATTGGAAAACCGCTGGGCCTTTTCCTGGGAGAGAGACAACTTATTTACTACTTGGTCCCAGATCTGGTGCATTCTCTCCACCACAGTGTCAACACCTGGGCAGGCAGAAGGCTCCACCTGCCCTGAAGAAAATCGAGGGTGAAAACCAAAGTTACAAAAAAAAGGTGACATCAAAGTGGCAGAACTAGCTCTATTATTTAAAGCAAATTCGGCCAAGGGCAAAAATGAAACCCAATCATCCTGATCGGCAGAAATAAAACATCTCAAATACGACTCCAAAGTCTGGTTTGTTCTCTCCGTCTGCCCATTGGTCTGAGGGTGAAACGCAGAGGAGAAGGACAATTGAATTCCCAGCTTGGAACAGAAAGTCCTCCAAAATCTAGACACAAACTGAACTCCTCTGTCAGATACAATGTTCTCAGGAATCCCGTGCAAGCGAACCACCTGTTGCAAAAACAAGGGCACCAACTCAGAGGAAGATGGCAACTTAGGGAGTGGTACAAGATGGACCATCTTAGAGAATCTATCACAAATCACCCAAATAACAGTCATTCTCTGAGAGACAGGCATATCAGAGATAAAATCCATTGAAATATGGGTCCATGGCCTCCTGGGCACCGGCAAAGGCATCAACAAGCCACTACAGCGAGAACAAGGTTTAGACCGGGAGCAAGTCCCACAGGACTGCACAAAATTCCTGACATCATGAGACAAGGCGGGCCACCAAAAAGTCCGACTCACCAGATCTCTAGTACCAAAAATACCTGGACGACCAGCCAATGCAGAGCAATGAACTTCAGACATCACTCTCTTCCTCCACTGGTCAGGAACATGCAACTTTCCACTGGGACAACGCTCAGGTTTGTCCTCCTGAAACTCTTCCAGAGCACGTCTCAAATCGGGCGAGATGGCAGAAAGAACTACCCCCTCGCCTAAGATGGTAGCAGGCTTAGTCACAACAGGAGAATCAGCAAAGAAACTCCTAGAGAGGGCGTCTGCCTTGACATTCTTAGTGCCGGGAAGAAAAGAGACCACAAAATCAAAACGTGTCAAAAACAAGGCCCACCTAGCCTGTCTAGGATTCAAGCGCTTGGCCGACTCCAGGTAAATCAAATTCTTGTGGTCAGTAAGGACCACGACTTGGTGTTTGGCTCCCTCCAACCAATGTCTCCACTCCTCAAATGCCCATTTCATGGCCAACAGTTCCCGATTCCCCACATCATAGTTACGTTCGGATGGGGAGAACTTTCGGGAAAAGAAAGCACAAGGATTCATTTTAGATGTCACAGGATCCTTTTGGGACAACACTGCTCCTGCACCAATCTCAGAAGCGTTCTCCTCCACCTGAAACGGGAGTGAGACATCAGGTTGCCGCAAAACCGGGGCAGAAGTGAATCTTCGCTTCAGCTCCTGAAAGGAAGAAACAGCCTCCGGAGACCAATTCAGCACATCAGCACCCTTCCTAGTCAAATCCGTCAATGGCTTGGCAATACCAGAAAAATTAGCTATAAATTTCCGATAAAAATTAGCAAAACCCAAAAACTTCTGGAGGGCCTTCAAAGAAGTGGGCTGAACTCAATCATTAATGCCCTGTATCTTGGCCGGGTCCATTTCAATAGTTGACGGAGACAAAATAAATCCCAAAAATGAAATCCTCTGTACCCCAAAAAGGCATTTCGATCCCTTGGCATACAGGGAATTCTCCCTCAAAATCCGGAACACAGTCCGAACATGTTCCACATGAGAGTCCCAATTCTTGGAGAAGATCAAAATATCATCTAGATAGATAATCAAAAAATTATCCACAAAGTCTCGGAATATATCGTTCATGAAGCACTGGAAGACAGAAGGGGCATTAGTGAGCCCAAAAGGCATCACCAGGTACTCAAAATGTCCCTCCGGAGTATTAAACGCCGTCTTCCATTCATCCCCATGCTTAATGCGAATAAGATTATACGCCCCCCTGAGGTCAAGCTTGGTAAACCAGCAAGCACCTTTAACGCTGGAGAATAGATCAGAAATCAGGGGTAACGGATACTGATATTTAGCAGTAATTTTGTTGAGGGCATGATAGTCAATAGAAGGCCTTAATGAACCATCCTTTTTAGCCACGAAAAAAAACCCAGCACCTAAGGGTGAAGAGGATGGTCTAATATGACCCTTCTCCAATGCCTCCTTAATATAGGATCGCATAGCCTCGTGCTCGGGTACAGATAAATTGAAAAGCCGACCCTTGGGGAATTTACACCCCAGGTTCAGCTCAATTGCACAGTCATAACTCCTATGAGGAAGCAAAGACGCAGACTCATTCTCACTAAATACATCATAAAACTCAGCCAAATAGTCAGGAACATCATGCGACTGGGGAGAGGTGGAGAAACAGGAGCATCACTAAGGGCACACCGACAACCCCAACTCACCACAGACAAAGATTTCCAATCCAGAACTGGATTATGGATTTGCAACCAGGGGAACCCCAGAACAATGGTATCATGCAAATTATGAAACACCAAAAATCTGCATTTTTCTTGATGGTCTGGGGCGACCCGCATTACCACCTGGGTCCAAAACTGAGGTTTATTCTTTGCCAAAGGAGTAGCATCAATACCCCTCAAAGAGATAGGCGTCTGCAGAGGTGTCATAGGAAATCCACAGCGTTTAGCAAAATCCAAGTCCATCAGGTTAAGAGCTGCTCCTGAATCCACAAAAGCCTTGGCGGAAAATGTGGACAGGGAGCAGATCAGAGTAATTGCCAGAAGAAACTTAGGTTGAACACCACCCACAGAAAACGTGTGTGCACAACGTTTCTCTCGTTTAGGGCAGACAGAAATAATATGCGAGGCATCTCCACAAAAAAAACACAGCTTATTACGCCTTCTGAACTCCTGACGTTGTGCCCTAGACAAAACTCTATCACATTGCATAGGTTCAGACATTTGTTTAACAGGTGGCAACATCTCTCGTGTAGTTTTGCGTTCACGTAAACGCCGATCAATCTGAATGGCTAATGACATAGAATCGTCAAGACCAGAGGGAACAGGAAATCCCACCATAGTATCTTTTACAGTTTCTGACAAACCCTTCCGAAAGAGGGCTGCCAAGGCACCATCATTCCAGGTAGTAAGGACCGTCCACTTTCGGAATTTTTGACAGTACAACTCTGCCGAATCCCGACCCTGGCTTAATGCCAACAGGGTCTTTTCAGCCTGATCAATAGCATTAGGTTCATCATACAACAACCCCAAGGCTTGAAAAAATGCGTTCACATTATTCAGAATAGGATCATCAGGTTTCAAAGAAAACGCCCAATCCTGGGGATCGCCGCGCAGCAAAGAGATGACAAGTTAGGCTTCAAGGCAAAAAATAATTTACAATTATTCTTGAAATTCAAGAATTTAGACCGATCCCCAAAAAACACATCAGGAATTGGGAATCTTTGGTTCAGCAGCATGTGAATGAGCAAGATAGGCGGAAATTCCCCGCATTTCAGAAGCGAGCTGCTCCACACGATCAGACAATTGCTTCATCTCCATTGAGAGAAAAATTCCCCCTACGGCCTCAGAGATATAGAGGAAAAAATATGCACACAAAAAAAAATTTTGACACTTTTTTTTTTCTTTTTTTTTTTTTTTTACAATTCTCTCCTGCTATTGAGTACCCTAGGATCTGCGGTATGGCTGGTGATTCTGCTATGATGAGTCACCGAAGGAGGAAAAAACAAAATACCAGCTAAGTCCAGAAAAAACAGAGAGGTAGGCAGCTATCGGATTGCAGACCCCTGGACCTATCCACAACAACTAGCAGTAGCCGTGGGGGGTTCCTACGGTGCCCTAGACCCCTCGATCACAGCAGGAGAACTAAATAGCCTAAAGACAGAAAGGGGAAAAACTAAACTGCCCCAGAGCAGACCCCAAAGCAATAGACAGCCCCCAACATATAATGACGGTGAAGCCAGATGAAAACACTAACACAGATAGAAAGATAGGTTGAGCAAATGATGGGGCCCAAGCTAACTACATAGGACAGGATAGGAAAGCTGCTGTCTGCCATCTGCAAAAACCCTATCAAAATGAGCCAACCGACTGATAGGAAAAACAAGCCCTGAAGTCGCTAGGCTTCAAAAGACTATATCAGCACTCAGGTATATTCTGAAGACAGAGCAAAAGATCAACAGATCAGAGACAAAAATGGAATTCAGCTCACCCCCGGCCGGGGATGGCAGAACCCCCAAAAAACAAGGCAAAACAAAACAAAACTGAAGAGTACAAAGCAGAGCAGAAAAACTTAGCTTTGAGATGTAGGAATCAGACTGGTCTCCAAGAATCCAGCAGGAAAATCACCAGCCAGGAAGAAGGGCGTCGGCAGCCTTATATCCAATCCTCAATTCCAGCCACCCAGTCATCATCTAGCTGCCCAGGTGTTTGATAATCAGCCTTACTACCTTCCTTCACAAGAGGAGGGAGTTCATCAGACCTCAATGTTGAAGGGAAAAATGAACTCACAACACTAGATGCCTCGCCACGGCCGGAGGACTAAATAAGCCTAAAGCAAGAAAAGGGAAAACTAACTGCCCCAGAGCAGACCCCAAAGGAATAGACAGCTCCCACACATGTATTGACGGAGAAACAAGATGAAAACACAAACACAGGTAGGAAAATAGGCTGAGCAAACGATGGGGCCCAAACTAACTAGAAAGGAGATGAAAGGAAAGACACTGTCTGCAATCTGCCCAAAACCCTACAAAATAATATCCAACACTTCTGATATCAAAATTAACCCTGAAGTCACTAGACTTTTCCCACTATATCAGCACTCTGAAATATTCTGAGACAGAGCAAAAAGAGGCCAATCTAATAAGGGACAAAAAGCAAATTGGCAAATACAGATAAATAAGAGTGGAAATTCAACACAGCCCAAGCCGGGGCTGGCTGACCACACAAAAAACTGAATAGAACAGCAAAATCAAGTGTGAACATTAGCAGAGCAACTTAGCTTGAGCTGACTGGAACAGAGCTGAGAACCAAGACCTGACAAGCAGAAGGAAACACCAGCACCAGAGTAGGGCGTCGGCTGTCCAATCTGAGATTCCTGAGGTCCAATCGTCATCCTCATTATCAGGTGGCAGATCTCTACTAATTAAATCAGCCTCACTACCTCCTATTACCATCAGAGGGAGCCTGACTGGTAGACCAGAAAATGAACTCACAACAGTTGACCACACCATCCATGACCCAATCCTACATTTTATTTCCCTTTCCCCTGTAACCTCTCCATCACCAACTCATACCCAATCATCCCAGCCTGACACCCCACAGGTCCACAATATCACACCATCGAACAGACCACAAAGCTAAAAAAAAATTGCAATTTATTTGTTCAAATTTTTTTTATTTAAAAGAAACCATGTTTTTTATTTTTATTAATAAAAATTGAATTTTTTTTCACAATCCTTGTGTTTTTTTGTCTCTTTATTTGAAAACGTACATATGTATGTATTGTATTGTTGAGTGAAGTAGTAATGGGTGTAGTCAGCAATCATTACAGGTACATAAAAGCAGGTTAAACAATTTCTTGTTGCCACGCCACACGTCCAATATCCGAAACAAAGTAAGCAGCAAAGTTATCCCTCATTTGGAGAATTTCCACTGTTGTCCTCAGAGGGCGATCTTGGTAATCCTGCAGTGTGCTAGCAACTGGTTCCTCAAGTTCTAAGGGGTGTCGCTTTTTCGCCAGGATGTAATTGTGCAGAACAACACACGCTTTGACAACCTCATCAGTTGTCCCAGTTTATAGATTGATTGCTGTTCCCAAAATGCGCCATTTAGATGCCAGCAAACCAAATGCACACTCCACAGTTCTTCGTGCCCTTGTCAGTCGGTAGTTGTAAATCCTTTTAGTGTGATTCAAGTCCTTACTAGAGTACAGTTTTATGATGTTGGCACACATTTGAAATGCCTCATCCCCAACCACAACAAATGGCATTGGCGGGCCTTCAGTGTTCGGAAGAGGTCATGGTGTTGGAAAATTTAAATTATTCCCATACAAACGTTGGCCAATGTCAGAGTCTTTGAAAGTCTTAGAGTCATTTCCCCGTCAGCCAATGTCCATGGCAACAAATCGACAGTCAGCATCTGAAATCGCTATGAGAACAATCGAAAAGTATTGTTTGTAATTGAAATACTCGGATACACTTCCAGCAGGTTTCATAATCCAAATGTGTTTGCCGTCCACAGGTCCACAGCCTCCAAACAGTTTGGAAAATTACAAATGTCCTAGAGGAGCATTGCACGGCGAATAAGTCTTCTTACCTTGACAAGCCAGAGCTGGTATGTCACTCTCCACAAGGAGAAACCTTACCCCTTAGACCTCAGTCCAGAGCCTCTCACCTAGCCAAATGAGATCTCATACTTTGCACTGACGAGAGCCAATAGCTCGAAACACCGTGTCTGCAAATTGAGATTCTGATTTGGCTGTTATCCTAAGTCATATTACAAGACTCGTTAAAGGGTCGATTGTGACTTGTAGGATCGCTACTACCAATAGGTGGCTGTTAAGAATGAGTCACCGAAGGAGGAAAAAACAAAAATACAAGCTAAGTCCAGAAAACCGGAGAGGTTGGTAGCTATCGGATTGCAGACCCCTGATCCTATTCACCACAACTAACAGTAGCCGTGGGGGGTTCCTACGGTGCCCTAGACCCCTCGTTCACAGCCAGAGAACTAAATAAGCCTAAAGAAAGAAAGGGGAAATCTAAACTGCCCCAGAGCAGACCCCAAAGCAATAGACAGCCCCCAACATGTATTGTCGGTGAAAAGCAGATGAAAACACAAACACAGACAGAAAGACAGGTTGAGCAAACGATGGGGCCCAACTAACTAAATAGGATAGGACAGAAAAGATGCTGGCTGCAATCCGCAAAAAACCCTACCAAAAATGTCCCAACCGTCTGATAGGGAAAAAGGCCCTGAAGTCGCTAGACTTCAAAATCACTATATCAGCACTCAGGTATATTCTGAAAACAGAGCAAACAGATAATCTGATCAGAGACAAAAATGGAGCTCAGCCCGTCCCAACAAAGGCAGGCTGAACACAAAACACGAAGCAAACAGACAAAATCTCATGGAAAAATAAGAAAGCAAAAACTTAGCTTTCAGTAGACAGGACTAACTGGTTGCAAGAGCTCAGAGCAGAAAGGATCACCAGCACCCCTGTAGGGCGTCGGCTGCCTTATATCCACTCAGTGATTCCGGGTGTCCAATCAAGCTCCACCTGTTCAGATGACAGGTTCTTCTCAACCCAATCAATTTCAATACCTCTCTTCACCAGCAGGGGGAGTTCATCAGACATCAATGGTGAAGGGGAAAATGAACTCACAACAGTACCTCCCCCTTGAGGAGGGGTCACCGAACCCTCATCCACGCCACCAGGACGATCAGGATGGGTCTGATGAAATGCACGAACCAATCTTTCGGCATGAATATCAGATGCAGGGTCCCAAGAATTATCTTCCTGGCCATAACCCTTCCATTTAACCAAATACTGGAGTCTCCGTCTAGCCAGGCGAGAATCCAGTATCTTCCCAACCTCATATTCCACATTACCTTCCACCAATACAAGGTCAGGAGGTGCCACCACAGGAACTACTGGCTCAACAAACCTCTTTAACAGAGACTTATGAAACACGTTATGGATCTTAAATGTAACAGGAAGAGCCAATCGAAAAGAGACAGGATTAAGAATCTCCAAAATCTTGTAAGGTCCAATAAATCTAGGTTTAAACTTTGGAGAAGCCACCTTCATAGAGATATTCTTGGATGACAACCAAACCATATCACCCACCTTAAACTGGGGACCAATGGTCCTATGATGGTTGGAAAACCGCTGGGCCTTTTCCTGGGAGAGAGACAACCTATCCACCACTTGGTCCCAGATCTGGTGCATTCTCTCCACCACAGTGTCAACACCTGGGCAGGCAGAAGATTCCACCTGCCCTGAAGAGAATCGAGGATGAAACCCAAAGTTACAAAAAAAAGGTGACATCAAAGTGGCAGAACTAGCTCTATTATTTAAAGCAAATTCGGCCAAGGGCAAAAATGAAACCCAATCATCCTGATCAGCATAAATAAAATATCTCAAATACGACTCCAAAGTCTGGTTTGTTCTCTCCGTCTGCCCATTGGTCTGAGGGTGAAACGCAGAGGAGAAGGACAACTGAATTCCCAGCTTGGAACAGAAAGTCCTCCAAAATCTAGAAATAAATTGAACTCCTCTGTCAGATACAATGTTCTCAGGAATCCCGTGCAAGCGAACCACCTGTTGCAAAAACAAGGGCACCATCTCTGAGGAAGGAGTGGTACAAGATGGACCATCTTAGAGAATCTATCACAAATCACCCAAATAACAGTCATTCTCTGACAGACAGGCATATCAGAGATAAAAATCCATTGAAATATGGGTCCATGGCCTCCTGGGCACCGGCAAAGGCATCAGCAGCCCACTTGAGCGAGAACAAGGTTTAGACCGGGAGCAAGTCCCACAGGACTGCACAAAACTCCTGACATCACGAGACAAGGAGGGCCACCAAAAAGACCGACTCACCAAATCTCTAGTACCAAAAATACCTGGATGACCAGCCAATGCAGAGCAATGAACTTCAGACATCACTCTCTTCCTCCACTGGTCAGGAACATACAATTTTCCAATGGGACAACGCTCAGGTTTGTCCTCCTGAAACTCTTCCAGAGCAGGTCTCAAATCGGGCGAGATGGCAGAAAGAACTACCCCCTCACCTAAGATGGTAGCAGGCTTGGTCACAACAGGAGAATCAGCAAAGAAACTCCTAGAGAGGGCGTCTGCCTTGATATTCTTAGTGCCGGGAAGAAAAGAGACCACAAAATCAAAACATGTGAAAAACAAGGCCCACCTAGCCTGTCTAGGATTCAAGCGTTTGGCCGACTCCAGGTAAATCAAATTCTTGTGGTCAGTAAGGACCACGACTTGATGTCTTGCTCCCTCCAACCAATGTCTCCACTCCTCAAATGCCCATTTCATGGCTAACAGTTCCCGATTCCCCACATCATAGTTACGTTCAGATGGGAAGAACTTTCGGGAAAAGAAAGCACAGGGATTCATTTTAGATGTTACCGGATCTTTTTGGGACAAAACAGCTCCTGCACCAATCTCAGAACCGTACACCTCTACCTGAAACCGGAGTGAGACATCAGGTTGCCGCAAAACCGGAGCAGAAGTGAACCTTCGCTTCAACTCCTGAAAGGAAGAAACAGCCTCCGGAGACCAACTCAGCACATCAGCACCTTTCTTAGTCAAATCAGTCAATGGTTTGGCAATACCAGAAAAATTAGCTATAAATTTCCGATAAAAATTAGCAAAACCCAAAAACTTCTGGAGGGCCTTCAAAGAAGTGGGCTGAGCCCAATCATAAATGCCCTGTACCTTGGCCGGGTCCATTTCAATAGTTGACAGAGACAAAATAAATCCCAAAAAAGAAATCCTCTGTACCCCAAAAAGGCATTTTGATCCCTTGACATACAGGGAATTCTCCCTCAAAATCCGGAACACAGTCCGAACATGTTCCGTCTTCCATTCATCCCCATGCTTAATGCGAATAAGATTATACGCCCCCCTGAGGTCAAGCTTGGAAAACCAGCAAGCACCTTTAACTCTAGAGAATAGATCAGAAATCAGGGGTAACGGATACTGATATTTAACAGTAATTTTGTTGAGGGAACGGTAGTCAATACAAGGCCTTAATGAACCATCCTTCTTGGCCACGAAAAAAAAACCCAGCACCTAAGGGTGAAGAGGATGTCTCATATGACCCTTCTCCAATGACTCCTTAATATAGGATCGCATAGCCTCGTGCTCGGGTACAGATAAATTGAAAAGTCGACCCTTGAGAAATTTACACCCAGGGCTCAGCTCAATTGCACAGTCATAACTCCTATGAGGAGGCAAAGATGCAGACTCATTCTCACTAAATACATCATAAAAATCAGCCAAATAGTCAGGAACATCATGCGACTGGGGAGAGGTGGAGAAAACAGGAGCGTCACTAAGGGCACACCGACAACCCCAACTCACCACAGACACAGATTTCCAATCCAGAACTGGATTATGGATTTGCAACCAGGGAAACCTTAGAACAATGGTATCATGCAGATTATGCAACACCAAAAATCTGCAATTCTCTTGATGATCTGGGGCAACCCGCATTACCACCTGGGTCCAAAACTGAGGTTTATTCTTCGCCAAAGGAGTAGCATCAATACCCCTCAAAGGGATAGGCGTCCACAGAGGTGTCATAGGAAATCCACAACGTTTAGCAAAATCCAAGTCCATCAGGTTCAGAGCTGCTCCCGAATCCACAAAAGCCTTAGCGGAAAATGTGGACAGGGAGCAGATCAGAGTAATTGCCAGAAGAAACTTAGGTTGAACACCACCCACAGCAAATGTGTGTGCAAAACGTTTCTCTCGTTTAGGGCAGACAGAAATAATATGCGAGGCATCTCCACAGAAAAAACACAGCTTATTACGCCTTCTGAACTCCTGACGTTGTGCCCTAGACAAAACTCTATCACATTGCATAGGTTCAGACATTTATTCAACAGGTGGCAACACCTCTCGTGCAGTTTTGCGTTTATGCAAATGCCGATCAACCTGAATGGCTAATGACATAGAATCGTCAAGACCAGAGGGAACAGGAAATCCCACCATAGTATCTTTTACGGTTTCTGACAAACCCTTCCGAAAGAGAGCTGCCAAGGCACCATCATTCCAGGTAGTAAGGACCGCCCACTTTTGGAATTTTTGACAGTACAACTCTGCAGAATCCTGACCCTGGCTCAATGCCAACAGGGCCTTTTCAGCCTGATCAATAGCATTAGGTTCATCGTACAACAGCTCCAAGGCTTGAAAAAATGCTTTCACATTAGTTAGAATAGGATCATCAGGTTTCAAAGAAAACGCCCAATCCTGAGGATCGCCGCGCAGCAAGGAGATGACAATTTTAACCTGCTGTGCGGAGTTCCCTGATGAGTTAGGCTTCAAGGCAAAAAATAATTTACAATTATTCTTAAAGTTCAAAAATTTAGACCGATCCCCAAAAAACACATCAGGAGTAGGGATCTTTGGCTCAGCAACATGTGAATGAGCAAGATAGGCGGAAATTCCCCGCACTTCAGCAGCGAGCTGCTCCACACGATCAGACAATTGCTTCATCTCCATTGTGAAGAAAAAATTCCCCCTATGGCCTCAAAGACATAGAGGAAAAAATATACACACACAAAAAAAAAAATTCTGACACTTTTTTCTTTTTTTTTTTTTTAACAATTCTTTCCTACTATTGTGTACCCTAGAATCTGCGGTATGGCTGGTGATTCTGTTATGAATGAGTCACCGAAGGAGGAAAAAACAAAAATCCAAGCTAAGTCCAGAAAACCGGAGAGGTTGGTAGCTATCGGATTGCAGACCCCTGATCCTATTCACCACAACTAACAGTAGCCGTGGGGGGTTCCTACGGTGCCCTAGACCCCTCGTTCACAGCCGGAGAACTAAATAAGCCTAAAGAAAGAAAGGGGAAATCTAAACTGCCCCAGAGCTGACCCCAAAGCAATAGACAGCCCCCAACATGTATTGTCGGTGAAAAGCAGATGAAAACACAAAGGCAGGCTGAACACAAAACACGAAGCAAACAGACAAAATCTCATGGAAAAATAAGAAAGCAAAAACTTAGCTTTCAGTAGACAGGACTAACTGGTTGCAAGAGCTCAGAGCAGAAAGGATCACCAGCACCACTGTAGGGCGTCGGCTGCCTTATATCCACTCAGTGATTCCGGGTGTCCAATCAGGCTCCACCTGTTCAGATGACAGGTTCTTCTCAACCCAATCAATTTCACTACCTCTCTTCACCAGCAGGGGGAGTTCATCAGACATCAACGGTGAAGGGGAAAATGAACTCACAACAGGTGGCGCTGTAGAGTAAAAGTCCTCTTTCTCTCTGAAGAGGCAATTTGCACATCTGAAATTTTGAAGCATTTTCCAGCCAGTGTTCAGTTGGGGGAGGAACTCGTCATGCAGAATGTCACATAAAGCAAGGCAGGTGTCTCCAACAATCCCAGAAAGGGTGGACACTCCAATCCGGAACTGAAAATGTAGAGATCTTAAGGTCTCTCCGGTAGTCAGGAATCTGCCCAACAGAAAATGTAAAAAAAAATCAGTACATGGCTTTTATAACAATAATAGTAATGACGTGTTTTTTTTCAAATTTGCATACCTCAGGGTCACCAACAGACGTTCCTCAGCAGGAATTGCTTGACGTAGTTGTGTGTCCTGCCTGGTGATGGATCCTTGGACATGTAGCAGCAAGTCATTGAAGCTCTGTTCCGACATCCTTATTTAGTAGAAAAACTTTTGATGGTTTTCACGCAGCTCTGTGTGCAGTGAGTGGTAGGCTCCACGGCTCTCTCGGACTTCAACGATGGGGTGTTGCCAATGCGACGACAATGTCTTCTCCGTCTTTCTCTTCTTCTTTCTTCTTCACAAGCCACAGCAAATGCAAAGGCCAATTTCAGTGACAAATCAAGATTAAAATTGAATCTCTCCATACTAAAATCCATCTTGCAGTGGGATACAGCAGAAAAAGACGAGGATTTCATCTCTGCAGAGTCTATATATAGAATTCCCATGTGACACACCCATTTTGAGTCACTTGTGTCAAAGAACTTCTACTGGAAAAGCATTGTCCGCATACCCAAATGCTCCTGGAAATATAGAATGCATGTGCATAAACAATGAAAACGCATGCAAAAACTCATACAAACGCAGTGGTTTTTTTTTACGTCATATGTAAGCTGATGCTGATAAAAAATGCAGCCATGGAATGCGTTTAAATGCGTTTTGGTATGCGTTTGCGCATGCAGATGATACGCTGTGCACAGTAACGCAAATGTAAACTTAGCCTAATTGATGAGTTTTCTGTAATCTTAATTTTTACAAGTTTGAATTTATGACAGAGGTATTGTCACGCATGGACATGGGTAAGTCCAGTGAATGACTTAGCATATAAATATGATGGGATGGAAAAGGAAGAGGATGGCCCTAACGGTAGGGAGCAGAGTATGGGACACCTCCTGACACCAACCTGTGCCTGTCCCTAAGCTTCCCTAATGCTCTAAGCAGGTACTTCCCCCACATCTGCTGTCACGTGCCTAGTCCCTGACTGTCACCTTAATGTACTCTGCCTAGTGCACTGGCTGGCAAAGACGCTAGCCTCACCACTGTAGATGGTAATACACAGACAAAAGGGTAAGCACTCAGCTTTGGCCCTGCTGCTAAGCTCCAAAGCAGCAAAGAAGGTGGCACCAAGGATAGCAGAACTCCCACAGTAGCAACACCATCGTCACACACAAGCTCCACACACCTAACTGGTCTGCATAGAAGAAGAACGCCATAATGAATGATCAGCTGATGGGTCCTGTGACTATTTAAAAGGGGGTGGGAGTGGTTACCAACCAACGTGAGCTGACCATGCTAAAAGAACTGCCAGCAAGAGACTGACATTAACTCTTGCTGGACCAAACAGAAAAAGCAACATTTAAATTTCAGGAGACCCTGAGCTACCATGAATCCATTAATGATTCCTGACAGGTATCTTGTCCCTCTCTTACAATAAAAACAAAAAAATGCCTTATTTTTTGGTCCACTCTTAATTACCTGACCAAGAGGAGCACAGACCACTCCTCTCAGTTTCACACCTGAATGCACTTTGTAGCACATATATTGCATAGCACAAGTCTGCCAAGACTTTAGTCTGCAGTGTGTATCCTAGAAGTGTGTATCTTAAAAGCGTGAGATGATATCAAAATATGAATTAATCCAGAATTGAACCAGAAGGGAACAGAAGGTAACTGGAAAGAGTCACTGTAAACAATGTTTCTGTTTGTTTCCACTCTAACCCCTATAATCCTTCACTTTCTGATAACTTCACTAATCCCTACACCTAGTAAGGAACTGTTCATCTCTTCTTCAATCCTTCCAATCCATCTCACCTCTTCCTCAGATCTGTTCCTCAACATACAATCCTCTGTCTCCAAACACAGACAGCCCCCTCATGCCCTCTCCTGCTCCTACCTGCAAACACTCTCTCTGCTCCTCCTCACTGCCGGCGATATCTCTCCAAAACCTGGTCCTCCTCATCACATTCCCACAGTCATTTCTACTTCCCATCCATACCCAATCACAACTTTCCGTAACCACTCCAACCTTATACACATTCGCCCAGCCCCAGCTTCCCCAGTCCCACTAACAGGAGCTCTGTAGAACGCTCGCTCTGTCTGCAACCAACTTTCTTTCATCCATGATCTTTTTATTACTAACAAATTTTCCTTCCTCGCCATCACCTAATCCTGGCTCACCTCCTCTGACACAGCCTCTCCTGCTGCACTCTCATATGGTGGATTCCACCTTTCCAACACCCCCCACCCCAGCTGCAAGCATGGTGGAGGAGTTGGTTTTCTCCTGTCAGATAACTGCTCCTTCACCCCAATCCCACTGCCGCCCTCTGTTACCCTACCTTCCTTCGAGGTGCACTCTGTGCGCATCTACTCCCCTTCCAACCTCCAACTAGCTGTCATATACCACCCTCCAGGGTCAGCCACTACCTTCTTTGACCACTTCACCACCTGGCTACTTCATTTCCTTTCCACTGATATCCCCACTATCATCTTGGGCGACTTCAACATCCCCATTGACACTTCCCTCTCAGCTGCCAATAAAATTCTATCTCTCACTTCCTCCTTCGGCCTCACTCAATGGTCTTCTGCAGCCACTCACAAAGATGGTCACACTCTAGACCTCATCTTCACCCACCTCTGCTCCCTATCTAGCCTCTCTAACTCACCTCTTCCTCTCTCTGACCACAACCTACTTACATTCTCTTCCCTCTCCTCCTCAGGTCCACAATCCCCACCTCAAAAACTTGCACACCCTCGCAGAAATATTCAACACCTCGATCTACACTCACTGTCTGAATCCCTCCTCCCTCTTACAGACATAAGTTCCCTACACAATGCGGATGCCGCTGCTGCTCTATATAAAACCACAATAGCTGTAGCTTTGGAATCAGTTGCCCCTCTCAAACATACCAAAACTCGCAAAATCAACAGACAGCCCTCGCACACCAGTCTGACCAAAGAACTGAGGCGGGCTTCCAGGGCTGCTGAGCGGAGATGGAAAAAATCCCACTCCAATGAGGATTTCATCACATTCAAACAGTCCCTCACTACTTTCAAGGCCACACTCGCTGCAGCAAAACAAACCTACTTCTCATCTCTCATATCCTCCCTGTCTCACAACCCTAAACTGTTATTCAGCACCTTCAATTCTCTCCTCCACCCCCTAGCACCTCCTGCCTCTCCACTCATCTCAGCTGAAGACTTTGCCTCATTTTTCAAGGAGAAGATTGATAACATCAGAGACAGTTTTGGTCAACAACCCCCATTGCCCTTCCTCCTACCTGCCCTGCCCTCCTCCCCCAAAACCAACTTCTCCACCATTAGATCAACTCTCCACTCTACTCTCAAGATCACATCTCACTACCTGTGCACTTGACCCGATCCCATCCCACTTCATCCCAAACCTCACAACAGTCTTCATCCCAACTCTAACCCATCTCTTCAACGTATCACTAACAACTGGTGTTTTCCCCTCAAGCTTTAAACATGCCTCAATCACACCTATCCTCAAAAAGCTCTCTCTTGATCCATCCTCTGTTTCTAGCTATCGCCCTATATCACTTCTCCCCTATGCCTCAAAACTACTGGAACAACACGTCCATCTTGAACTATCCTCCCACCTCTCTTCTTGCTCCCTCCTTGACCACTTGCAATCCGGCTTCTGGCCACTCTACTCCACTGAAACTGCCCTAACTAAGGTCACCAATGACCTACTAGCCGCCAAGGCCAAGCGACACTACTCTGTCCTCCTCCTCCTGGACCTGTCCTCTGCCTTTGACACAGTGGACCATTCCCTATTACTACAGAGCCTCTCATCTCTTGGTGTCACAGACTTGGCCCTATCTTGGATTGCATCATACCTAGCAGACCGGACATTCAGCGTCTCCCATTCGCACACCACCTCCTCACCGTGCCCCCTATCCGTCGGAGTCCCGCAAGGTTCAGTCCCAAGGCCCCTGCTCTTCTCCGTTTACACCTTCGGCCTCGGACAGCTCATAGAATCTCATGGCTTTCAGTATCATCTCTATGCTGATGACACACAGATCTACATCTCTGATCCAGATATCACCTCCCTACTAAACAGAATCCCTCAATGTCTGTCTGCTATTTCATCCTTCTTCTCGGCTAGATTTCTAAAACTTAATATGGACAAAACAAAATTAATCATCTTTCGCCCATCTCACGTGACCCCCCCACGGACCTATCCATTAAAGTAAATGGCTGCCCACTCTCTCCAGTCCCACAAGCTCGCTGCCTTTGGGTTAAACTTGACACTGATCTCTCTTTCAAACCACATATCCAAGCCCTTTCCACTTCCTGCCGACTTCAACTCAAAAATATTTAACGGATCTGTTCATTCCTCAACCAAGAATCTGCAAAAACCCTAGTCCATGCCCTCATCATCTCCCGCCTTGACTACTGCAACCTCCTGCTCTGTGGCCTCCCCTCTAACACTCTCGCACCCCACCAATCTATTCTTAACTCTGCTGCCCAACTAATCCACCTGTCCCCCCGCTATTCCCTGGCCTCACCCCTCTGTCAATCCCTGCACTGGCTCCCCATTACCCAAAGACTCCAGTTCAAAACCCTAATCATGACATACGAAGCCATCCACAACCTGAGTCCTCCGTACATCTGTGACCTAGTCTCCCGGTACTTACCTGCACGAAATCGCCGATCCTCACAAGATCTCCTTCTGTACTCCCCTCTTTTCTCCTCTTCCCACAATCGCATACAAGATTTCTCCCACGCATCCCCCCTACTCTGGAACTCCCTACCACAACATATCAGACTCTCGCCTACCATGGAAACCTTCAAAAAGAACTTGAAGACCTACCTCTGCTGACAAGCCTACAACTTGCAGTAGCCACCGATCCACCAAACCGCTGCACGACCAGCTCTACCCTCACCTACTGTATCTTCACCCATCCCGTTGTAGATTGTGAGCCCTCGCGGGCAGGGTCCTCTCTCATCCTGTACCAGTCGTGACTTGTATTGTTTAAGATTACTGTACTTGTATGTATTATGTATACCCCTCCTCACATGTAAAGCGCCATGGAATAAATGGCGCTATAATAATAAATGATAATAATAATAATACTGTGAGGGTAATGTCAATCCACTTAATCAACATCCAGCTTCTTATTTGTACAGTATCCTAGGAGTAACTAATAAAAGGCCTGGCATGCGATTTCTCTTGCAGTCAAGATTGATACCCCATTTCCTTTAGTGAGACAGGTGACAATTTGAAGGAATGTGTTGGCTATGAGTAAAGTGTATAATGTAATCTGCTTAACCCAGTTAAATTCTGGATCCGTCTGCGCATCAATGAAAGTATCGATCTGTTTTCATGGATGGATTACATAAAGAGTGAAACAATTATGTTATTGCTTTGGTACCATGGGGCACGGTACTTGTAATAATACAGATAAGTGATTTCTGCACTCAAAGTGAATGTTATATAATTATCAATAAAAGTTACTTTGTATGCCTCTTCCATGAGAGGAATATTAACAATGATATCATCTCTCGTCTTCGCAAAGGAAAAAAATAAAAAAGACAAAGGTTAATGGATTATAATGGATGAGCCTGTCAACAGGCAGTGATAACACTGGGAATCAAGAAAGGAAATACAATATCTTCTCATATGGATGTCACACCTACATAACAAAAAAACATGTAGCTTAGCCAAAGACCAAACCTGTGTGCATCGTGTCAAGTTGTGAAAGGACTTGGTAGATATGGGGGCTCATTTTAACCTTAGAAGAATAAATATTTGTTTTTCCTGTTGTCTTCTAAACCACATCCTCCATATGGATTTGAAAATATTGTTAAAAGAGGTGAGATTGCTTAAAATTAATTTATAAAATGATTTTTGATAATAGAAAATTAGCTCCTGTACTATAATTATTTTTTTTGCGTATACTAAAGATACACTTTAAATACATGGCATCGGGTAGCAACTGTCATTGACCCTAGAAGGTATTTAAAGGCAGTCAGTCACTAGATTTTTGCTAGTTTTTCTGAAAGCAGCCTGATGTAGGAAAATAGACCCTGAATCCAATGATATGCCACTTCTTTTACTGGGTGCAGTAGTTATCACACAATCAAGAGTTTTTAGATTTAGCAAAGCAGCAGCACTGAGAAATCTAACCCCACAGTTAACTGCTAATCACAGGAGGGGGGAGTTGGATAACTGCCCGCATACCAGCTAGTCACAGCAATGATAATGTCCTGGTAATAAAACTTCTACTGTAAGTAAACATCAGCACACAGCTTGATAACTGACACATCACTAAATTCTGTGTTTAACCCCTAACTCATGCTGTCCTCAAATTACGTAGCAAAAACTTGCTGACAGATTCCCTTTAAAAGTGATGTTCATATTTATTCCATCTACCCTCTGTTAAACCATTTTACAGTGATATACTATAGTATCATAGCAAGATAACAATGAAGCCAAAATGATCCTTTCGGTCTGCTTTGTGGCCAAAGTTTCAAGAGTGAAAGAAAATGCTATTTTTAAAACCAAATACCTGACTAAACACACTCAATACTTTTTATGTGTTTCACATGAAATTATAGTGCTTTTTTTTGTAAATTTTTAAAATGTAAAATATGACTATTTGTTTTGCCTAAAATACAATAGAAATGTGTCATCTTTAACTGTAGCCCTTTTAGAGATCAATTAATCTTGAATTTACTTAACTGCACACAATAACTGTAATTTCAGGTGCTTCTCACAAAATTAGAATATCATCAAAAAGTTAACTTATTTCAGTTCTTCAATACAAAGAAGTGAAGCTCATATATTATATAGTCAGTACAGAGTGATCTGTTGCAAGTGTCGCCTGAACTTAACCCCATAGAGAATCTATGGGGTATTATCAAGAGGAAGATGAGAGACACCAGACCCAACAATGCAGACGAGCTGAAGGCTGCTATCAAAGCAACCTGGGCTTCCATAACACCTCAGCAGTGCCACAGGATGATCGACTCCATGCCACGCTGCATTGATGCAGTAATTGATGCAAAAAGAGCCCCAACCAAGTATTGAGTGGATTTACTGAATATACATTTCAGTAGGTCAACATTTCAGATTTTAAAATCATTTTTCAAGCGGGTGTTCTAAAGTATTCAAATTTACTGAAATAGTGACTTTTGGGTTTTCATTGGCTATAAGCCATAATCATCAACATTCACAGAAATAAACACTTGAAATAGATCACTCTGTTTGTAATGACTCTATATAATATATGAGTTTCACTTTTTGTATTGAAGAACTGAAATAAATTAACTTTTTCATGATATTCTAATTTTGTGAGAAGCACCTGTAGATTTATGTATAGTCTGAGTTTTTCAAGAAATGCTAATACATTCAGGTGTGTGTGATGTCCCCCAGAGGTATTCCTTGTTCTATGTGATTTTATGATAAAATACATATTTTTTTCAATAATCTTGTAAAGAATTTATTATATCATAGGTCTCGTCTTATTTATCTGTGACATGGGTTATCGCAGATTGAATAGGTTGATACATTTTTTCTGAAGTGCTATGGCTAACTATAGGAAAAAGTTTGATTATTCATGTTCAAAAATGTACAGTATATATTTACAGGGTTGTCCAGTCAATGAAAATCATTTTTGAAAAGTATTATGCTCCTACCTTTCACACACGTGGTCCGTGGGGACCCACTGTGTGATGGGTCGGGCCTACCTAAGAGGGGCATGGCTAAGCAGTTACATGGTGTTCACTAGAGCTCCTGATGGCGTAGTTAGACTTAAGCTGCAGCTAGCCACCTAGTACCACTCCTAGGCAGTCCCCAGTACTGCCACTGCTGATCACAGACACGGACATGGACTTATTTAATCATTTTGACATCTTCATATGTTTATTTTGCAGCTTGTGCAGTTTGTCTATTATTTTCTCATTTTCACTCCACATTACCCTCTCCATGTCATTTTGGCTTACATGCATTTACATCATTAGTGATCACATTTGTCCCCACATATTTCCATTCCAACTCCACTCCACACGGTCAGTGTTTGTGTCACATTAATTATTAGTTTTCTGTCCATCACCCATCGATCAGTTTCTTTCATTATTTTATACCTTTCTACTTTCTTTTTCTTTTTTTAAACCATACGTTTTTATTGAATTATAACAATAAAAATTGAACATACAAATTATGGGTAGTAGTATTCATTTTCATTTTTGTCCAGTCGGTTATCCTTAATAGTAAATAATTGTCTATATTCTGACTTCCAGTTTCCAAATATTAACAATCAATATGTAACATCGAAACCCCAATGATTGTACCTCTACTTTGACACCAGATTTACGCGAGCACCAGCATTCCCCATTTCCTAATCTCGCCTGGAATCGGAGTAATCCAACCACTTCCCCATGTGACTTCAAACTTGTACCCTCTATTTTTACTGATTGCTATCATCCTCTCCATACTGCAATTATGTCGCATCTTGGCCTTTAGTTCTTGAGCAGTCGGTACCTGCGATGTTTTCCATTTGCTCGCGATGCACACTCTTACCACTGTCAAGAATTGTATGGTTATTATTACATCGTTGTGGTCCATGTCTTCCAGACCTATGGACAGCAAGGCAGTTTTGGGCTCCAGCTCCACACTGTAACCCAGTATCGAGCTTAAGCACTGTTGTGTCTCTGTCCAAACTGGTTGAATCAGCTCACACTCCCACCAGATGTGAAGCAATGAGCCCGGCTATTTGTTACACCTCCAACACGTGTCTAAGATTTGAGGATATATTTTCTGTAAGCGTGCTGGTGTATAATACCATCTGTACAGAATTTTCCTTGATGTTTCCAAGTGATTAATACAGTGAGACATTTTTTTGTGTATTTGAAAAGAGTAATCCCATTGTTCTTCCCGGAATTGTGTTTTCAAATCAATTTCCCATTTCCCCACAAAAGGTAGGGAGTGCGGGCTGCGTGTGTCATTCAGGACCTCATACGCCCTTGATATTCCCCCTTTTGTGTCTTTGTTAACCTCAAAAAAATTTTCATATGGTGAGACCAACTCCTGTTGTTCTGTTTTAACACTTGATAATAAGTGTCTGATTTGGAGGTATTTGTAAAAGTCCCTCTTGTTTACCCCAAAAACACTAACGAGATCACCAAACGGTCTAAGTTCCAAGGTGTTCATAATGTCTCCTACTTTAATTATTCCTTTTGAGATCCAGTCTCCCAAATCTATATTTTGGATCAAGTTACCCACAATATTCATTGGAAGCTTATGTATTCTCGTGGGGAGTAATTTCTGCCCTATCGTCTGCATTAACCAAGTGTTCGCGACTGCTCGTATTGTGGGGTGTCCTGGCAATTGCTCTTTTTTGGCCAAACGGAGGTGCCACATATATGAGGCCATAGAGGGGTGCCCCACTATTTGCGCTTCCAATTTTACCCAGGCCTTTGGAGAGTTCTCATCCCACCAGTATCTTAGTTGATCTAGCATCGTGGCTCAGTAGTATGCGCGTACACATGGGCATCCTAGCCCCCCAATTTTTATTGGCATTAACAAGAATTTCGCTGATACTCTCGCTCTTTGTTGGTTCCATATGTAATTCATTAAAGCTGATTGGAGCCTGTGGAGGGTATGCAGTGGAACTTGAATAGGCAGGTTGCGAAAATAATATAAAATTTGGGGTAATACCATCATTTTTACAACTGATATCCAGCCTAACCAGGATATCATTGCCTTGGGAAATGATTGTATTTCCTTATGGATATTTTGCAATAAATGCGCATAATTTATTTTCCCCAGGTTTTTGATCGGGTAAGTTAATTGAATCCCTAGGTATGAAATTGTGTCAGCATTCCAAGTCAGTGGATATTGTTCCATTAGTTTCTGTTTTGTGGCCTGTGGGATGCCCATATCAAGAATTAAACATTTACTTAAATTAATTTTATAATAGCTAGCTTGCCCGAATTGGGTAATTAGTCTGAATATATGGGGCAGGGAGACCTCAGGATTCGTGATGCATAGTATGACGTTGTCAGCAAATAGACCTATCTTACTCTCCACAGCGCCCACGCTGATCCCGGAGATTTCTTTCTCCATTCTTATAGCTTGGGCAAACGGTTCCATCAATAGGACGAATATCAATGGGGAGAGAGGGCACCCCATTTGTGATATTAAAACCCGGAGACAGGTACCCGTTTGCATATACCTGGGCCGAGGGCCTAGAATATAGTGCCATAATGGAAGATAGAATGGGTCCCCCAAAACCAAAGTATCTAAGCGTCCTCTCCATAAATCCCCAGTGGATTCTGTCAAACGCCTTCTCCGCGTCCAGTGACAGGAGCAGCGAAGGCATTCGACCCCCCTCCACCTCAGCAATTAAATCGATAAGGCGTCTGGTTCCGTCACTGGTTTGTCTATTTTTGACAAATCCAACTTGATCCCAGTGGACCAGCTTGGGAAGGATGTGCAGGAGCCTTAGAGACAGTGCTTTAGCAAATAATTTGACGTCCTTATTCAAGAGCGAAATTGGCCGAAAGTTCGCTGGGGTGTCTGGGTCCTTTCCTGGCTTGGGCAAGGTAATAATATGAGCGTTCAGCATTTCTACTGGGAAGGCACTGTTCTTGGTAGCCTCGTTGAACACTCTCACCAAGTAAGGGGAAATTGAGTTTTTATACTTTTTATAGTAGTCGTTTGGAATGCCATCTGGTCCTGGGGCCTTATGTAATTTCAAGGTATCAATAGCTCTATGAATTTCCAATATTGTGAGTGCCTGAGATAGGGTTTCTTTCTGTGTGGGTGATAATGTTGGTAAGCTTTCTGAGTCTAAGAATGTCCCTATTTCTGCATCTCTTGGTTGGTGGGTTCGGTCATCTCCTTTTAAGTTGTATAGGGTTTCATAATAATTAGCAAGTTCGTTTGCGCTTCGCTGAGAGTCTATTATTTTTCCCTTATTGGGGCCATTTAAATATGGGATACGGGATTTTGCCATGCGTATTTTCACCTGTTTGGCCAATAATTCCCCTGATTTATTTCCATGCCAATAATATTTCATTTTGAGTTTTTTGAGGGCCTGCTCGTATGTGTGTAAACTAAGCTCATGTAGCTGTTTGTGTAGATCTGAAATCTCTGCCGCTCTTGTGGGTGAGTAGGATTGCTTATGCATTCTATGTAAACTTCCCAACTTGGTTTGGATATCATTTACTGCAGTTTGCGTAGTTTTTTTGTAGTGAGAAGCCTGTTTTATAAAATGCCCCCTCATGACCGCCTTATGTGCACACCATAGAGTTGTGTCCGATACTTCTCCGTTGTCATTTTGTATAAAATAATCGTGGATGGATTGTTGCGTTTGTGATGCATAAGTGAGGTGGTTCAGGATATAGGTGTTAAGCCTCCAGATTGGAGATCTATCTGTTTCGTGCTTCTCCTCTATTTCTAATGTGATAGGAGCATGGTCGCTCCAAGTTATATTTCCTATTTTGGCAGTTAACACTCGTGGGATTACTGTTTTATCAATTAGAAAAAAATAAATTCTCGTGTAGGTATTATGCGGGTGGGAAAGAAACGTGTAATCTCGTGTGGATGGGTTTTTTAGTTTCCAAATGTCGTATAATTCTTGCATGTGAAACAGTTTTGTAAGTGGGCTAGGGTTGAGTTTATTCGATCTAGATGTGGAATCCATGTTGGGCCACAACGCTACATTGAAATCCCCTATTAGTATTAGAGAGCCTTTCTTGACTTTGATGGCTTTTACTATTGTCTTCTTGATGTGAGTATATTGTCCTTTGTAGGGGGCATATATGGTTACCAATGTGTATGGGATATTGTTGATTAAACATTGCAATATAATGTATCTTCCATGAGGATCTATAATGGTTGGTTTGGGAAAAGGCCACCGAGTCCCTTATTGCGATCGACACCCCACCTTTTTTTCTATCCGCCGGCGCCAGAATCACATGTGGGAATCTTTTATGTTTTAATCTACTTGTGTCTTCACTGTTTAAATGAGTCTCCTGTACACACAATATGTCTGCATTGTTCCTCAGTGCTTCTTGCCATAAGATTGACCTTTTGTATGGGGAATTTAGGCCTTTGGCATTCACAGATAAGAATTTAATCACCATCTATGAATGTGGTCAAGATTGCTGAGTGTCTCTGCTGTGTATATTTTATCCCCCTTGTCTTGTGTGTACTGGTGGGGTAGACTAATTTAGTGTCATACTCATTTACCGCGTTTCTTCTCCTATGGTAGTTTTTTGGAACCTGCTGTACGTGTTTTGTCCCTCTTCCCATGTGTGGGCCTACAGAACATGGTGTCAAACATACAATCTCATACTCATCCGGGACACTGGTGCCTACGGCCATTGCTTGTTCAAATTGCTTCTTGCCCCCCTTTTCCACCCCTGTAGATCCGACTGGAAAATGCTGCCACTGTGGATAAAGAAAAAAATAAGCACAAACACAAATAACATTCAAACTAATAACTATGCTCTCAAAGGCACAAATACAGGGAGCCCGTGCAGGCTGCCTGTCACGGGTATCATGAGCCCAGCAGAAGTCTAACGGACCAGATGCGGCCTGGGCTCTGACATATGTCCCAAAAAAGAACCGAGAAGAGAAAAAGTACCGGGTCCGGAGAAAAACATAAAATAAAACCATAAAAAATAAGAAAAAATGAAAAATCAAAAAGGTTGCATGTAAGATCTCAGTGTGAAGAAAAAAACAAAACAAAAACAGGAGGTCAGAAAATCCTGGTAAATAATCCATGTCCAAGTCCCGATAGCCGTATCCGATGGGGTCCTGCCATAAGTGACCCCCGGCTTCTCAGACCCGGGCTGTCTTTCCCCAAAGGGGCTTGCTGCTCTCAACTTGTATAACCAAAAAGCGAAACCATAAGGGCTCCCCCGAAAAGTGTTAACTAACAGAGGACCCCTCCAGGCCTCCATATCCTGTTCCATGAGACTAAACCAGTTCCTTGTTGCATGCTGATCACGCTTGGGACCATTCCTCCAGAATTGGTCGTGGTAGTGGGTTTCTTTCATGGCCTTCCCTAGCGTTGAAAGGAAGATTCCATTCCTTGCAAAGGTGTAAAGCTTGCTCCTGGTTGTTCACCACATGCTTGCGCCCATCTTTTGTTATTACCAGCTTCACTGGGAACCCCCATTTGTACGGGATATTGTGTTCCCTCAGGATCCCCGTGCATGATGAAAATGCTCTCCTGCGTGCTAGGGTGAAAGCTGATAAATCCGCATATATAGATATATCTTTAAAGCGGTCGGGCAGAGACGGCGGGTTTCGAGCAGCCTCCATCACCTTCTCTTTTATGTGAAAGAAATGGATTCTAACTATAACATCTCTCGGTATCGCGGTCGGGAGACGGTTTGGCTTGGGAAGCCTGTGGGCCCTGTCCATGATCAAATCAAGCTGTGTGGTGTCCGGCAACAGGCATGAGAAATAATCAGTAAGGAATTCTTTGAGGTCTTCAGTTTTCACCGTTTCTGCAATGCCTCTCAGACGGACGTTGTTGCGGCGAGATCTATCTTCCATATCCGCTACTTTAAGTTTAAGTGCATCTACCTCTTCATCCATGAACACCAGTGAGTCCACCACCTCGTTATGCGCAGTGGTCAACTCCGCCATCTTATCTTCTATGTGGGACGTGTGTTCTTCTATAACATTAATGTCCCTTTGCATAGATCTAAGCATGTTTTGCATGTCTTTTTTAAAGGTAGACATTATTTCAGACATAAGTTGTCTCATAGTGTGCTCTGTTAATGGTTCTCCAGCAGTAGCTAGTGCAATGCTCTGACTGTATTCTGTGGGGCTGCTTGTGGCCTTCAGGCCTCTTCTAGGAGGGGAGGCCAGGGGCTGGATTTCTGGGTCCTCCCCCTGGTCCCTGTCTTCCTGAGCCGTGGGGACCCCGGAGTTAGCTCCTTCATGATCCTCCCTGCCAAAGTCAGATAGGCTGCTCCCCTTGCGTTTCCCCTCCGCAGTCCCCCGTGGAGTCTCTCCTACTTCTCCCCGTATGCGTGGGGCGGCTGGACGCTGTACCTCCATGCCGCGCCTGTGCTTCCCAGCGCGATTATGCTCGCTCTCCGCTGCCAGGTAGAACTGGGTGAGTTTAAGGGGGCTTTTCCTCCCCCTGCCTCTGCTGCTGCGTAAATCTTTCATGGCCCCACACTCCTGCTGCCTTCCGCTGTCCGTCGAGTCTGGAGCCGCTGCTTTAAGTAGCTGTGTGCCGCTTTATGGGGTCAGTATGCACCGGAGAAGCTCTACTGTGCTTCTTTCTCCATGTGCTGCTGGCCACGCCCCCCCCTACTTTCTTTTTCTTAATGATTGGTGATATCATTGCATTTCCTTGTCTAGACTTAGACGTCTTTATTCCACACTTATTTGCCTCCCCATTTCTCCCAGCCTGGACTCCATGCCACCACCTAGCAGTCTCCTCCGTTCATGGTATTTGTCCTGAGATGCACACATGCATGGCCAGTGTCCTGCATTGATCTCCGCCTTCAGCGTCTTCATGTGTCCGGCACGGCACGCCTAGTCACAACCACACGACTCGCTGTCATCAGTCATGTGACGCGAGTGCCAAAGACTTCCGGGACCTCATGGCAGCGCATGCACCAACTCCTCTCTTGTCTCTTCCTATCAGCGCCGTGCATCCACCTTTATAATCTTCTGGTTCATTGTGGCATGTCACACCCTGACGAAGGACACATTCCAAAATGCGTGTCGGGGTGTGCGCCGCACTTGGACCCTTGGACCGCCAAGGTATTGCCACTCTGCCTGTTTATCTTTTCCACCCTCACTATACACCATGGTTATTCTTTCCCAGCTATTATCTTGGTGCATGAAACATATTCATCCAGTATACATAGACCTCTGCATTCACGTCTTACGCCTGTGTACATTACATGAACTATTTCATACCTATATTTGCTTCTGGATAATTCAAGATGGGGAAAGCTAACCCAGCCTCCAGGAAAACTGATAATTGAATAGTATGAAACCTGAGGCAAAAATAACATTTCTTTGCAAGAAAATATTTATTTGTTGGAACATGGAACATAAGGCAATACAGAATCCCCAACGTTTCGGCTCTTTCAAGCCTTTATCAATGGTTTTAATCTATAAAAAATAAAGTAACCATAACATAATTAACAAAGTATGTTGGGAGAAAATTTTACCATTTTAATACATGGTTTATATATCATAAAGAAAATAAATCAAAATAGTAAACAAATTGAATACACATCATAAACATAATGATTCCATCCGGTGAGTAAATCCTAGTACTCAGTTAAAAAAAGGAGAACACATTATATATGTAAATATATGCGCATATAGAAATATGAAAGTGGTCATAAGGTATCATACAGAAGGTGGACAAATCAATCAAAGTAAATAACTATGTGATCATATGTTCCACTCTTATATGTTCTAAGAAATAAAGAAGGAAACAAAGTCTGAATACCAAGTAAAGATATAGCCCAGAAAAACAGGAAGGAAAAAATGACATGTGAGCAGACCTGCATAATAATGACTCAGAGCACCGGGGACCACGCCGCCGTCTGGTAAGGAAGAGTGTGTGAGAGACGGAGGAGAGGTAAGTTTATTTATGCACCCAATAACTAATAAAATGCAATACAGCTGTGGATTCAATGAACGCGCGTCATAGTGCTAATCGCGCAGGCGCACTGCGCACTAAATGACGGAAGTGGGGAAGAGAGACAGGAAGTGTGGCAAGAAACAACGTTGGTGCAGGCGCACTGGAACTATCTTAACTAAAGCTGTGAATTCAATGAACGCGTGTCATAGCGCTTATCGCACATGCGCACTGCGTGCTAGATAACGGAAATGGGGAAGAGAAACAGGAAGTGTGGCAAGAAACACAAAAAAAACACAAAAACAACACTGGCGCAGGTGCACTGGAACTATCTTAGCGATAGTGAGGAATACAGGAAGTGTGTCACACAATCAAATGGGGAATACAGGAAATGTGGCATATCCCTCACCAAATAATGGTGGTAGTGTAATATATAGTACAATGAAAATGTGGAGATGGCAAAATGAACCAGATCTGTCAAATATAAAAATCTGATATTTTGATATGAGTTGTACCGCTTAGTATGAATGAGAATGTATGATTTAGAAAAAATATATGAAACAACCTAAGAAGGTCGTTTTGTGCAATTGAAAAAGAATACAAACCACCAAAACAAAAGGAAGAAGAAGGGGGAAAAAATTATGAATACCTTATTTCCGCATACTATTAAGTCTGGAAAAGAAAAATTAAAATAATAAATACATACGCATATATGCACACATATACCCACCTGTATACACATACATATATGCATACACATATGTAAACTCCTGCATATATATACAAACACAAAAAGATAATTTTATATATATATTTATATAAATACGCATACATAACCATACATATATATACACATACACATATATATACGTTAAACAAACTAGTTTATAATATTATGCTCACTGGTCTTAGAAGAGAAAAGCAAAACAACATCACTATGAAAATGATGAGAGTTATTTTGATAGAGAATCTTTCAATAGAAAACCTCATATTCTCTATTAAGGCCAAAGGGTTCCAACTTTTGGAGAACAAAAATCCAATAGGCCTCTCTCTCCTTCAACTTTTGTATCCTATTACCACCTCGTCTTGCCTGTGGTACATTCTCTATAATCTGATAACGGAGTTGTGAGATATTATGATAATGAGAAATAAAATGTGCTGGAATAGGTAAAAGTTCTCTTGCATCGAATCGTTGATTTATGTTGTGAAATGCGGTTACGGATATGTTGCGTGGTCTCACCAACATACCCTAGACCGCATGGACACTTGATCAAGTAAATGACATATGATGAATCACAGCTAAAGTAGTCCTTAATTGGAAAAATCTTTCTTGATCTGGGATGACTAAAAGTATCCCCTTTCATAATATTAGAACACTGTAAACAGTGTAAACATGGGAATGTCCCTTTATGTTGAGATCTAATAAATCTTTGTTTGCCGATCTCCCGTGTACTACCAATATCAGCTCTCACCAAAAGGTTACGTAAATTTGGAGGTTTCTTGTGACAAATCAGGGGTAAGCTTTGGAACTCTGGAATATGGGGGTAGGAATTAGAAAGAACTGGCCAATGTTGGTGAATGATTTTATGAAAAAGGTACATGAAAGGGTGATACATGTTCACAAAAGCCACCCTCTTTGTCTTAATAGTTGATTTAGATGTCGACACTGGGGAATGTGTCAAAAAAGAATTAGGATATCTTCGCGATACGAATTTCAATTTCATCTCGCTAAGACGAAGAGTACGTTTAGAATCATCGGAAACGATCCGATCAACTCTAAAAAACTGTGACCTTGGAAGAGATCTCTTAATATGCTTCGGGAGGCAGCTGGTGAAATGTAGGAGACTATTTTTGTCAGTTGGCTTCACAAAAAGATCTGTGGAAAGGAAACCATCAATCTCCTTGATCACCTTAGTATCAAGAAAGGAAATAGAATCAGGATCATATTGCATCGTAAAAGACAAGCCATCTACCTTAGTATTAATGTCCTGATAAAAGGTTTCCAAAGAGGACAAATCACCTGATCAAATGAAAAAATTATCATCTATATACCTATTCCAAAGTACCACATACTGTTGGAAGAGGGAATGAGAATAAACAAACTCAGATTCGAATTCCGCCATAAAAATGTTGGCATAAGGAGATGCCACATTGGACCCCATGGCTGTACCACTTACTTGAATGAAAAATTGATCCTCAAAAAGGAAGAAATTTTTGGTGAGAACAATCGTAAGTATAGAAATACAAAAAGTTTTAACATCCTCAGAAAAACCAGTATTGCTATCCAAGAAATTTTTTACAGCTCGGATGCCCCTCATGTGATCAATGCTGGTGTATAAACTTGTCACATCTAAGGTAACTAAATAACAATCATTTAGGGCCAAATTTAAAGCTCTAATACTGGATAAAAAATGTGACATGTCCCTAAGCCGATGTAAAAGAGGAGAGAGAGTCTTCTCAAGAACTATTGATAAAGGTGATAACAATGAGTTCGTGGAGGCTACAATAGGCCTTCCTGGAGGTCGTGTCAAGTTTTTATGTATTTTTGATAGTGTATAAAACACTGGTATAATAGAATGAGAATTGATTAGATATTCACTCAATTTGGTGTCAATGACACCCAAAGATAGAAAATGTTGCACAGCATCCCTTATTTCGGACACAATAGAAGAGGAGGGATCAGTCGAAATAGATTGATAAGTATCCTGATTACTCAATTGAGAATAAATTTCATCAATGTAATATTGTCTATCCATTATCACAATTGCACCGCCCTTATCGGCCGGTTTCACAATCAATTGTTTATTACGGAATAAGCCATCTATAGCCAAGCGCTCAGACCTAGACATATTATTCAAAATGTGGTAATGACCATTGTGAATTTCATGTATTTTACTTTCCATGTCCTTTTTCACCAAGCTGATATAGGTTTCAACCGGATGATAGGATCTTGGTGGAGTAAAACTACTAGATTTATACAGGTTCAGCTGTTTTAAGGTCAATACATTCACATTAGAATTCAAATCAAGTGAAGAATCCTCTCCAGAAGGTCGTGTGTCAGATGTATCCTTCGAAAAATGCACCTTCAACCATAAGGACCTAAAAAAAGTTCAACCTCTTGATCTAGGGTAAATTCATTAAAACTTAGTGTCGGTGTCGGACAAAAGGATAAGCTTATTTGAAGCGCTGATATCTCCGAAAGGGATAAAATATGTGACGAAATGTTATAGACCAATTGGTCAGGAATTACCTGAGGACGAGTCTGTATCCGAGATGAAGTCGAATCAGACCCTCCTTGGGTTCCCCTATTGCTCCGATTTCTCTGTCCTCTTCCACGTCCCTGAAAGAATGTACGAGAAGTACTTCTAGAAGTGTCGCTGTCTGAGCTGTTAGAAAAAGTAGAGTCCCACCGTCTCGTTGTTCTCCTTTCTCTTGATATATTTTGATTTCTCCAAAAATAAACATTGTTATGCGCCAACGTTGTTTCTTGCCACACTTCCTGTCTCTCTTCACCACTTCCGTCATTTAGTGCACAGTGCGCCTGCGCGATTAGCACTATGACGCGCGTTCATTGAATCCACAGCTGTATTGCATTTTATTAGTTATTGGGTGCATAAATAAACTTACCTCTCCTCCGTCTCTCACACACTCTTCCTTACCAGACGGCGGCGTGGTCCCCGGTGCTCTGAGTCATTATTATGCAGGTCTGATCACATGTCATTTTTTCCTTCCTGTTTTTCTGGGCTATATCTTTACTTGGTATTCAGACTTTGTTTCCTTCTTTATTTCTTAGAACATATAAGAGTGGAACATATGATCACACTGTTATTTACTTTGATTGATTTGTCCACCTTCTGTATGATACCTTATGACCACTTTCATATTTCTATATGCGCATATATTTACATATATAATGTGTTTGTCATGGTCACGTGTGTCAGGACGCAGATGTTTCCGCAAGGCGGACCCATAACACACGTGACCCTGGATACACCGCCTCCAGTGGGGCGCATTTAAATAATAAAACGTGCAGGTGGATACGCCGCCTCCACCTGGCGAATTTAGGTATTACACGTTATACATACAATAATCAAATAATAAAGGGGGAACCTGGGAAACTTTAACAATGGTGGGCCCTGCGATAGGGAATGGGGACATGGAGACCTCCTAAGCTCCCCTGAGCCAGTGTCCCTACACTCCTTACATTCCCTAAACAGGCTCCGCACCTGTCGCCGCACGCGTACCTTAACGCCCTTGCTCACCCTGACCCTAAACCCTCACTAGGGAATGGGTCGGTGCGGAGACTAATCCCACCACTGCACTAATAACACACATGAGGAAAGAGACAATACAGGGGAAACACCACTTAGCTTTGCTCTGCTGCGTGCGCTCCTAGCAACAGAGCCCTCCACCTGAGTGCATCTTCTCCTCCACCTGGATCCATCACCATAACAGGATCCTCCACCTTAGTGCAGCCTTGGAGCAGAGTCCAACACCAGTTGCAGCTGCTTAGTACCAGAGTCCCAAGGAAGTGTTCAGCTTCTGCCATGAAGTCAAGCATGCTTGAGTCCAGCTCAGCGGCCAAGTCCCACATGGTGAGTGCCACTCTCCATAGTAGCCACTCCACCAGACCATGCAGACACTTCCTGCTGACTCCATCACTGCGACCCCACCACGCCATGCGAGCCCTTCGTCCAGACACCATAGCTGCAACACGTCCCCCCTGGCTAAGCTGCGCAGGACTCCTCACCAGCTCCATCCTTCCTCCAGGCTCTCCAAACCAGAGTGAAACACAAACTCACAATATCACAGGCAGTGAGTGAACACCCTGAGCACACCTTTATAGGGTGTAACACCTGATACATGATTAAGTGCACAAAACCTAAAGTGCAATATCAAAACCACCACCGGGGACAGTCAAGACACCTTGGAACTTTCCAAAGTAAAAAAAGTTCACCCAGTGATTTAAAACTGTCAGATCACTTCAGATCATGACAGTACCCCCTCCTTAATGAGGGGCCTCTGGACCCTCAAGACCACCCCTCATTAGGGAAACACCCACAGCGGGGACGCCCAGACCCTGAGTTCACCCTACCACTACCTGACACTTCAGGTTTATGACAAACGCACCGCTGGTATTGGCAATAAAGTTCATTTTGGAGGCACCACTCATCTCCACAGCGCCGACCTGGGGAACAAGTTTATGTATGTGTACGTTTGTTTGTTATGAGCTGATCAGGCTCCACAACACACTTCCACAAGATGTTTTTTGGTGGCACACATACACGCTCGTTCACACACAGGTCCGGACCTGAACGTTTATTGCACACATACATTTGTCATAACTTGGTGAACTCACTCTGGACTTTACAACAGAGGCGTCCCCCTGTGTCACCACACTCACACCCCCACTATTCACCAAGGGACACCACCCTCCAACCCTTTCACCATGAGGACTGCGCCTCCTAGGGTTGGTTAATGGCGAGCGTTGAGATTTGTCCCTACTCCCCCGCAGCACACCTGCTGCACACACCAGGAGGAGAAGGGGACGGGGAAATGGAGGAAATATACTCTCGCTGGTCGCCTCCACACGACCAGGAGGGCGGCTTCTTCGATGGTATGAAGATTTGGCGTAAAAACCCCGCGGACTCTCACACCAGTCAGTTCACCACAGGGGCGTACCCCTTCACCTCGGGGAATACCAGGCAGCTCCGTGGGGCACCATTCCTCCCACCTGCCTGGGTGCGCCCACCTGCATGAACCAGTCCTGCTCCCCAAGCAGCGACTCTAGGGGGCTTTAGTACCATAGCCGCAGGAATATGGAGGAAAATATATATACTCGCTGGTCGCCTCCACACGACCAGGAGGGGCGGCATCGAAGATTTGGCATGAGCCCCACGGACTATTCACCAATCTGCTCACTACAGCGACGTACCCCTTCACCTCGGGGAATACCAGGCAGCTCCGTGGGGCACCATTCCTCCCACCTGCCTGGGTGTGTCCCCTGTAAGAGCAAGTCCCGCTCCCCAGCAGCAACTACACACCTAGTCTGCTCACCACAGGGATGTACCCCTTCACCTCGGGGAATACCAGGCAGCTCCGTGGGGCACCATTCCTCCCACCTGCCTGGGTACCTCCCCATGCGAGAGCAAGTCCCGCTCCCCAGCAGCGACTCTAGGGGCTTTTGCCAGACTGCAGCCGCCATTTTTTTTCCTCTGGTTATCTGAGCAGAGGCCCCAGACCGTGATAACTGCTGCTGCAGCGGCTCCAAACACCTTGCCGCTCCCCACTCACATCAGTGAGGCCCGGCAGCAATTACTCAGCAGTCTCCACATGGCCAAAGCTCACCAGTAAAAAAAACTGTAGGGCCTGTGATAATGTCATGGTCACGTGTGTCAGGACGCAGATGTTTCCGCAAGGCGGACCCATAACACACGTGACCCTGGATACACCGCCTCCAGTGGGGCGCATTTAAATAATAAAACGTGCAGGTGGATACGCCGCCTCCACCTGGCGAATTTAGGTATTACACGTTATACGTACAATAATCAAATAATAAAGGGGGAACCTGGGAAACTTTAACAATGGTGGGCCCTGCGATAGGGAATGGGGACATGGAGACCTCCTAAGCTCCCCTGATCCAGTGTCCCTACACTCCTTACATTCCCTAAACAGGCTCCGCACCTGTCGCCGCACGCGTACCTTAACGCCCTTGCTCACCCTGACCCTAAACCCTCACTAGGGAATGGGTCGGTGCGGAGACTAATCCCACCACTGCACTAATAACACACATGAGGAAAGAGACAATACAGGGGAAACACCACTTAGCTTTGCTCTGCTGCGTGCGCTCCTAGCAACAGAGCCCTCCACCTGAGTGCATCTTCTCCTCCACCTGGATCCATCACCATAACAGGATCCTCCACCTTAGTGCAGCCTTGGAGCAGAGTCCAACACCAGTTGCAGCTGCTTAGTACCAGAGTCCCAAGGAAGTGTTCAGCTTCTGCCACGAAGTCAAGCATGCTTGAGTCCAGCTCAGCGGCCAAGTCCCACATGGTGAGTGCCACTCTCCATAGTAGCCACTCCACCAGACCATGCAGACACTTCCTGCTGACTCCATCACTGCGACCCCACCACGCCATGCGAGCCCTTCGTCCAGACACCATAGCTGCAACACGTCCCCCCTGGCTAAGCTGCGCAGGACTCCTCACCAGCTCCATCCTTCCTCCAGGCTCTCCAAACCAGAGTGAAACACAAACTCACAATATCACAGGCAGTGAGTGAACACCCTGAGCACACCTTTATAGGGTGTAACACCTGATACATGATTAAGTGCACAAAACCTAAAGTGCAATATCAAATCCACCACCGGGGACAGTCAAGACACCTTGGAACTTTCCAAAGTAAAAAAAGTTCACCCAGTGATTTAAAACTGTCAGATCACTTCAGATCATGACAGTGTTCTCCTTTTTTTAACTGAGTACTAGGATTTACTCACCGGATGGAATCATTATGTTTATGATGTGTATTCAATTTGTTTACTATTTTGATTTATTTTCTTTATGATATATAAACCATGTATTAAAATGGTAAAATTTACTTCCAACATACTTTGTTAATTATATGTTATGGTTACATTATTTTTTATAGATAAAACCCTTGATAAAGGCTTGAAAGAGCCGAAACATTGGGGATTCTGTATTGTCTTATGTTCCATGTTCCAACAAATAAATATTTTCTTGCAAAGAAACGTTATTTTTGCCTCAGGTTTCATATTATATATTTGCTTCTGGGGCATTTTCTCCATCCAGGTGTCTCCTCATTGTTGAGAGGACACACAGATTAGATATTACAAAAACTTTTTGACAGTTAGGGTGATCAATGAATGGAACAGGCTGCCACGAGAGGTGGTGAGTTCTCCTTCAATGGAAGTCTTCAAACAGAGGCTGGACAGACATCTGACTGGGATGATTTAATGAATCCTGCTTTGAGCAGGGGGTTGGACCAGATGACCCAGGAGGTCCCTTCCAACTTTACCATTCTATGATTCTATGACTGCCTACATCGCTCATGATTTTATATTTTTGTCCTTCAGGACAATATTCTGACACCTGTCTCTTTAGTCACTGCAGTAGGTCCCCCTCCTCCATTTCATTGTGTCCACTGCAGCTTCACTCCTTTACTCTTTTGGCCTCCTTTGTTGCTTTTTATCATTTTCCATCCACTCATTCGATTGACACTAATCCTGTCTCACAAGTGTGATGCAGTGACCCCTGTGACAGCTAGGGGGTGCTGTATGGGCTTCCCAGGACATGCATGCAGGCGTTTCCTTTATTGTGATGGGGAAATGGTGAGCGGCAGGGTTGTGAATGGCAGATATGTATCACAAGGGTGGGTGCCTTGTGATGGAAGCTGGAACATGTGTTGATCAGCAGAGGTACTGCTGAGGGTTTGCTGCAGTGTAATAAGGAGAGCTTCCAGGTGGCTGGTGAGATGGGTGGAACCAGTGACCTACAAACCCACCCAGGGGCATGTGTCTGAATGCCCAAAAATGTATATGTGTGTGTATGGTTGGGTGTCTGAAAGGACCTGCAATGAGGTCATAGCCATGTGATCACCTGTGGGTGTGGATATGTACCATATAATGTGCCTGAGGTCTAGTCACAGGGTAGAGAGTGTGTACCTGGATGGTTCAGGGTGGAAGGTCCTGGAAGGTCTAGGTGTTGGAAGGTGTGCTGCCTTCCTGAATAGCACCTGCTGTGACCTTGGACCTGGTGAGGCTGGTGTGTTGGGAGACCTAAGGAGTAGGGTCGGATCCCCGAACAGCACCCGGACCAGCCACAGGTGTGAGCAGAGTCTGTGACAGCCTGCGTTTGGGGAAGCCACTGCCCGGCTGTGGTTCTGGAACTGTGGGGTGGCTTAGTGAATAAGGCACTGTTCAGATCGTTGAGCCTAGTGTGGCCGCTTCCCCGGGAGCCTGTTACTGGACATGGCACAGCCTGTGTGGCCTCAGAACTGAGAGAGAGGAGCTCTAATGTAAACACTGATCTATCTGATACAAGACTGTTTTCTTTGTGTTGCCTTATATGGTTTATGCCGTTCAATAAACCACATAGACTGTTTAAAGGAAAGTGTTCCTGTGTTACGTGAATGCGCTGCCAAGTGAGTGTCCCCCAACATTAGCAATAAGCGCTACCTTACATATAGTGGAGAATGCGGGCACTGCTGTAGCCTTGTTGCTAGGGGCAGTGGACGAGGACTACAATATCGGTTGCTAGGGGCAACAGTTTCAAGAAGCACATGTTGCAGTGCTGGCGACGCTGAGCCAGGTAACGGACAGGAGTCCGTGTTGTACTGACCGGGGTCAGTGAGAGACTGTGTATGTGTTTTTTTTCCCTCTCTCGCTATAAGAGCTGAAAGTGTTTGCTGTGACTCAGTGGGGTCACGAAGGTTGCTGTGGATTGGTGGGTCCACGAAGACGGCGCAGCGGAAGTGTGCACAGACTTGTGGCAGCGGGATCTGCAATTGCAAGTTGTATCATGAGGCTCAGCAGCATCAGGAGCTTCAGTGACACCATCAGCTGCTTGTGAGTGGCAGCCGGAGGTGCCGGTGGCTGTAGGTACAGCTGGAGCTGTGGCAGTGCCAGCAGGAGCTGGTGGGGTGTCATAAAAAGACGTCAGAGATACAGAATGTACAACCTCTTAAATGGCCAGTACCAGCCCCAGAAAGACATTGGGTCTGTGTGAACTTGGACCTGAGCCTGCTGTGGGGGTGTCCACGGAGTGTACTCCGGAGACGGGTGGTGTCCCTAAACGGGGGTGGTATCCCAAAAAAAAGGGGTTGGTAACCCTAACAGGGATGATTGCCCAAAAGGGGGTGGTAACCCATACAGGGATGATTGCCAAAAAGGGGGGGTAGCCCACAATGGAGTAGTTGCCCAAAAGGGGTGGAGTCCCAAAAGGGTGCAGTAACCCAAATTGGGGTGATGGCAAAAAAAGCAGCGGAGGCGAAGGCATCATTGGACTGTAGCTGGGAGCAGCGAAGTTCCTGCTATACTGTGGATAGCTCGGTCAGTGAAATGAAACTACAGTGCCCCTTCTGGCTGGATGGAGAATGGGTGATGGGATTGTTAGACCCGGGGAGTTGGGTGTCTAATCTGAGGACCCCTCCTGGACATTCTGTGTCGCCTGGGACAGGGATGAGAGTGAATGGCTTTGGTGGGGACGTTAAAGAGCCTTTGACAGCATACCTCTACATTGACACGACTGAGGGTTCCACGTACCATGAAGTGACGGTAGTCCCAGACTTAAGGTGTACTATGGTAATAGGGCGTGACTTAGAAGCCCTGTGGGACTGGTGGACAAAAGGAGAAGTGTCTGTAGAAATAATGTGTGTGGGAGGTAATAGTGTGGAAAGTGCACCCCCTAAAGTTGACAGTCCTAAGTTAGGCATGACCAAAGGAAATGGTGGACGGGCCCAACTTAGTGACATGACGGTAGCAGCCATGTCCGAAAGTATGACCAGAGAGAAGTGTGCATTGGCCCAACTTACGGACATGATGTCACCTGACATGTACCACAGGGTGACTGATAGTGGTGTGGTAATTAAAAAGAGTGGAGCTGACACCCGAACAGAGAGCAACATGAGCATTTACCATACTGAGGGGTGTGACACAGGCACCGGGCGTGACTGTAATATGTTATTGCCATTAAAAAGCTCACAGTTTCTTTTGTAGATCAGCTAAAAATTCAAATTTTATTCCAAAGATACAACCACCCAATAAATAAAAAATATCATTACGTCATACCAAACAGAAATGAACACCACTGGGAGGTGCCTTCCCCTGCACTGGCTATTCTCTCCCTACATATCAGCGGAGGTTGGAGCCCTATGACTTGCGCAATTGGCCCCCCACTCAACGACGGCTCACCCTGCTACCCCTATAGGGCCCTTATGCAAGCAAAAAAATGTGGAAACCACAAAATACGACCAATCGATCCTTAATTTGCAAAAATAGTATCAATCTTTATTGAAATGACACAAACAGGGTAACAATGAGAGAACTTGTGCAAAAATCAGCAAAAAGTGCAATAGTGCTAAACGGACGTGCAGACACAACCACGGCCAAGGAATACTTAATAGGATAATATATATCACAATTTCAAGTATAAACAATTAATACTGCCATATTATATTAAGGGAGCACATAAAATCAAAATATTAGTATATTACTACTTGTATAATTCCCTTCAAACATAAACAAAGCCCCCTGACGAAGGAGTGTTCCTCCGAAACGCGCGTCGGGGTGACGTGCTGACCGCCTGGCCTTTTGGAACCTACTGTCTGAGGTACTATCTTCCCACGACTGACCATTGGTGTATGGGGGGTGGGACCTTGCATCTCCCCTCGGGGCGGTTTAGTGCTTTACCGCCATTAATACCTCTACTGCTGTGGGTCCTCTATTGATTTGGTTATGTTTGCCTCCTTATGGGCGCTTATTCTGAAGCTGCCGTTACTATTTAAGGATTAATGGGCAATATTTAGGTTGTGCCACTTTGTATTATATAAGGGCACATGGGGGGTATTTTCTACTATATTTACCCCGTTACACATTGCAGCCTTAGAGTATGGTCGCTTTGTTTATGTTTGAAGGGAATATACTAATTGTTACAGAACCACTCAGCACCCAGAATATGTTGTGCAGTTATATGTATATATAATAGGTTCCATGTGAGATGCATGTCCCTAATGTATCAGCAGTGTCCGCCCTCCCCCCACCTTTGTAATTCCCACAGTAAACATCCGCAGGCTCCGGCCACCTGCGGCTTTTGTAATGCATGTCTGGCCTGACGCTTGTCTATTGGCCGGCCCTCTGTATCTGTGTGATATATTCTGTGTCCTGTGAGTAAAGTGTTGTCAGACTGGAAATACGTGGAGAAGCAGTGATCTTTTATATGCACCCATGCACTCAGAGGAATTCCAGCCAGCGTCATTCATTCAGACTCCAGCCAACGCAGAGCGGACCTCCGAAAACACGGGGTGGTACTGAAAGAGGTACCCCAGCTTGGAAGACCCCGTTACACTGGTGGCAGACAGCGGGATTTGATACCCCTTCTACAGGAGGAAAGGAATGAATGGAAAATAACTACCAGAAGTTAAAGAGGACTACATTAAAAGATCTGGTGGAGGCCCGAGGGTTGATCGTCAGCAACAAAACAAAAGCGGATTTGATAGCAGCCATCATGGAACACGACAGTGCAGCGCCCCCCAATGTGAACGTGGAGGAGACCGAATTCCAGAGGCAGGTAAAGAACAGACTGGCGTTCTATGGCCCAAACCCTGCAGTAGAGATCATACGAGAGGTGATGGCTGATGTGCGTACTGATCTGAAGGAAAAGATGGCCAAGCGGACCAGGAAAGAGCTAGCCAAGATGGAAATGGCAGAGCGGACCAAAGTGGAGCTGGCCAAGATGGAGATGGCAGAGCTGAGAGAGGAGAGTCAGCGAGCAGGGGGAGCTCTGGCCTTCGACCAGGTACATTCAACAGTAAGCCACAAAAAGATCCAGTACAATGCCTTCCGACAGTTGGGGGTGGCAGAGGAAGACATTGATGGCTTTCTGCAGGACTTTGAGCGGCAGTGTGCCCTTCATCAAGTAAAGCCGGAGGAACGGGTTCAGATTCTGGCCAGCAAGCTGACAGGCCGGGCAGTGGATGCCTAACGCACGGTACCTGATGAGGACTGTATGGACTATGAGCGGATCAAAGAAGTGATCTTGGCCCGGTATGCGCTGACACCAGAGGCCTACCGCCAAAAGTTCCGCAGACTTATAAAACGCGTAACCGATACCCACACTGAATGGGCCTGTAAATTACGGCGGTCACTGCTACAGTGGGTACAAGGGAGCCAAGCAACCACTAAGGAGGACGTCCTCCAGCTCTTCCTGTTAGAACGATTCTTTAATGGACTAAACCCCGAGACACAGGAATGGCTTCGGGACAGGCGGCCAACGACTCTTGAGGTAGCCGCTCGTCTGGCTGATGAACATCATGATGCCAGGACGCCGCAGTTCTCTGGATCAAAGGTGGTCACTAGGGGCCCGCCCATGGACCTGGAGGGCCCCAAACCACCGAAGATTGTAGGGGGATCAGCTAGAAACCCGACCTACCACAGTCCCCCTGGGGCGCGATGCCACACCTGCCGTCAGCTGGGCCACCTGCAAAGACAATGCCCCAACCGGACTCAGCATACCCAGTGGCCAAAGGCGGGAACAGCTACCTTCAGCCGGGCTGCTGTACACTGCTACCAAGGCGAAGCTGACCCGGCATTGGGGGCTACGACTAACCAAGGGGTGGAAGAGATGGAGGAAGTGCTGCATGAAGTAGACCCCATGCAGGCAGCCCAGACAGATAATCTACAACAGCATCGACAGGTCGTGTGGGTTAATGGGAAACGTATGCAGGGACTAAGAGATTCCGGAGCAACTTTGACCCTTGTGAAGCCTCATCTCGTCCGGGACCAAGAGAAGACGGACCGGACAGTGGCAGTCCGTGTAGCAGGGGGAGCCATACATCGACTACCCACTGCCAGGATTCACCTGAACTGGGGAGTCGGGGATGGCTTGATGGAGGATTTGCCTGCAGATGTCTTGCTGGGAAATGACTTGGGGCCCATGTTGTCTGCATTCTCGGTGGCCCCTCTGGCTGAGACCTATCCTGTGACCACCCGGAGACAAGCTCGAGCTGCGGAGGCGGAATCACACTCAGAGGAGGCCCAGGTAAGACATCCCAGCCCTGCACGTATTCCCATAGCCGGACACATTTCTTGGGCCACCCCAGATGAATTTAAGAGGGAGTTACTTGAGGATCCTTCATTGGAGGGATATCGTGGGAAGGCACAGGAGGGGAGAGGAGTACTAGAAGGGGAACAGTTTGTATGGAAGCAGGAACTCCTCTACCGGATCACAGAGCAGCACCACACAGGGACGAGCCCCACTATAAAACAATAGCTGGTAGCTCCCAAGAAGTATAGGCAGGAGCTACTGCGAATCTCTCATGATATACCCTTGGCCGGGCACTTCGGCGTCAGTCGCACCAGGCATCGTCTGACACAAAACTTCTTTTGGCCGGGGGTAACCTATGATGTTCATCAGTACTGCCAGACCTGTGACAGTTGTCAGCGCATTGGCAAGAGGGGGGATCGATGCAAGGCCAAATTACGCCCTCTCCCCAATGTGGAGGAACCATTTACCCGAGTAGCGGTCGATTTGATAGGGCCGTTAGCCAAACCCAGTCCGTCCGGGAAAAAGTATATATTGACAGTGGTAGATTATGCCACACGGTATCCAGAGGCGGTTGCGTTACCTAATATACTGGCAGAGACGGTGGCGGCCGCCCTCCTCCAGGTTTTCTCACGGGTTGGATTTCCCCGAGAGATTATTTCGGACCAGGGTACCCAGTTTACAGCAGAGGTGACCAACCAACTGTGGAAGCTGTGCGGCGTAAAGTCCATTAGAAGCGCCCCGTACAACCCGCAAACCAATGGGTTGTGTGAACGCTTTAACGGGACATTAAAACAGCTCATTGGGACTTTTAACAGGACCTACAGGGACTGGGAGAAATTCTTGCCACACCTCCTGTTTGCCTATCCGGAGGTGCCCCAAGAATCCACGGGGTTCTCCCCGTTCGAGCTGGTGTACGGGAGACGGGTAAGGGGACCCCTAGACTTAGTGCTGGAACACTGGGAAGGGGAGGGCCTCATAGAAGGGGTACCTATTGTACCCTATGTGCTGGAATTCCGGGACCGCCTACAGGAGCTGACTCAGGCTGTACGTGAGAACATGCAGGCGACCCAGCGGCGCCAGCGCATATGGTACGATCGGAGGGCCAGAGAGCGCACCTTGGAAATAGGATAGAAGGTCCTGGTGTTAGAGCCCACTAAGCAGAATAAGTTTCAAGTTGCATGGCAGGGACCCTACCAGGTAGTGGGGAAAATAGCCAACACAACCTATAATGTCGCCGATTGTGACGACCTCAGGGTTATCCGCATGTTCCACGTGAATATGCTGAAGCCCTACCGGGAGCGCCCTGAAGAGGTAGTGGCCATCTGTGCACCTGAAGCAGAGGATTTAGCCAGACTTCCCTTGCCGGATGTCTTAGGGGAAAGGACTCAGTCTAAAAACATGGGACCAGGTACACTTGGGAGAAGACCTAGGCCCCCGGGAGAGACAGCAGGTGGAGGCGTTGTTGAGGCTGCGACAGAGGATGTTTTCAGAGAGACTGGGGTACACTCGCCTGGCACAACACAAGGTTGAGACCCAGGATCAGACCCCCCTGCGACAAAACCCCTTCCGCATCCCTGAGTCTGTACGAGAGGGGATGCGACAAGACATACAAGAGATGTTGCGTTTAGGGGTCATTGAAGAGTCAGATAGTCCCTGGGCATCCCCCGTAGTGTTAGTGCCCAAGAAGGATGGGACTACGCGGTTTTGTGTAGACTATCGTAAGCTTAATGAGAAAACAGTGAAGGATGCATACCCCATGCCGCGTGTGGATGAGTTGTTAGACCGGCTGGCGGGGGCAAAGTATTTGACCACCATCGATCTATGCAAAGGCTACTGGCAGATTCCCCTTAGTCCTGACGCTATTCCCAAGTCGGCATTTGTCACCCCGTTCGGCTTATTCCAGTTTCGAGTTATGCCATTCGGGATGAAGAATGCCTCGGCGACCTTCCAAAGGTTGGCTGACCGGCTTCTGGATGGTCTCCAGGACTATGCTTGTGCCTACCTGGACGGCATCGCCATCTACAGTGCGACATGGGAAGAGCATCTAAATCACCTAGAAACAGTATTGGACAGGATCCACCAGGCCAGAATCACCCTGAACCCAAACAAGTGTCACGTGGGCAAAGCAGAGGTACAGTTTTTAGGGCATTGGGTGGGAAGTGGGAAACAGCGACCAGAACTGGCCAAGATTGAGGCCATAGCCAAATGGCCCATGCCACGCACTAAAACCAAGGTCATGGCGTTTCTAGGGACAGCGGGGTATTACAGGAAATTCGTTCCCAATTACAGCAGCGTAGCCAAGCCCCTCACTGATTTGACCCGTAAGAACCAACCCCGCCAGGTAACCTGGACCTCAGAGTATGAGGAAGCCTTCCGCCGACTAAAGGACGCCCTCACCAATACCCCTGTATTGGCCGCACCCGATCCAGCTACACGTTTCCTTGTTCATACAGACGCTTCTATGTTTGGATTGGGGGTAGTACTGAGCCAAGTCGGGCCGGACGGCCAAGAACACCTGGTAGCTTACCTGAGTTGGAAACTACTGCCCCGTGAAGTAAGCTATGCGGCCATCGAGAAGGAGTGCCTGGCGGTAGTATGGGCACTCAAGAAGTTGCAACCATATTTGTATGGACGACAGTTTTCCCTCCTAACGGACCATAATCCCCTAGTCTGGCTTAATCGGGTCTCTGGAGACAACGCCAGATTGCTGCGGTGGAGTTTAGCCCTACAACCTCTGGACTTCACCATCCACTACAGACCCGGCAAACAAAATGGTAACGCCGATGGACTAAGTCGACAAACGGAACTTGTACCAACCCCATAAACTTCGGTCATCCCCAAACTGATCCGTTGAGGATCAGACTATGTATGCCGATCGCGTCGCTGAAAAGGGGAGCCGTGTTACAGAACCACTCAGCACCCAGAATATGTTGTGCAGTTATATGTATATATAATAGGTTCCATGTGAGATGCATGTCCCTAATGTATCAGCTGTGTCTGCCCTCCCCCCACCTTTGTAATTCCCACAGTAAACATCCGCAGGCTCCTGTGTTATGAATGAGTCACCGTAGGAGGCAAAAGCAGAAATACAAGCTAAGTCCAGAAAACCAGAGAAGTTGGCAACTATCAGATTGCAGACCCCTGAACCTATCAACACAACTAGCAGTAGCCGTGGGGGGTTCCTACGATGCCCTAGACCCCTCGATCACAGCCGGAGAATTACATAGGCCTAAAGAAAGAAAGGGGAAATCTAAACTGCCCCAGAGCAGACCCCAAAGCAATAGGCAGCCCCCAACATATAATGACGGTGAAGCAAGATGAAAATACTAACACAGACAGAAAGATAGACTGAGCAAAGACGGGGCCCAAAACTACCTAGATAGGATAGGACAGGAAGGCTGCTGTCTGCAATCTGCCAAAACCCTATCAAAGACATAAGCCAACAAGCTGATATGAAAAAGGCCCTGAAGCAGCTAGGCTTCAAAAACTAAATCAGCACTCAGGTATTTTCAGAAGACAGAGCTAAATGAATTCAGCACACCCCAGCAGGGAATGGCAGAAATCCAGAAAAACAAAGCAAAACAAAGTCAAAGCACCAAAGCAAAAGGCCAAGCAGCAAACTTAGCTTTAGAAGAGCAGGAATTCAGACTGGTCTCCAAGGATCCCACAGAGAAATCACCCGCAGGGCAGAAGGGCGTCGGCAGCCTTATATCCAGTCAGTAACTCCACTCAGCCAGTCATCATCATCAGCCTCAGGTGTTTGATAATCAGGCTCACTACCTTTCTTTACCAGAAGAGGGAGTTCCTCTGGCCTCAGTAATGAAGGGGAGAATGAACTCACAACACTCCTGCCACCTGGGGCTTTTGTAATGCATGTCTGGCCTGACGCTTGTCTATTGGCCGGCCCTCTGTATCTGTGTGATATATTCTGTGTCCTGTGAGTAAAGTGTTGTCAGACTGGAAATACATGGAGAAGCAGTGATCTTTTATATGCGCCCATGCACTCAGAGGAATTCCAGCCAGCGTCATTCATTCAGACTCCAGCCAACGCAGAGCGGACCTCCGAAAAAACACAGGGTGGTACTGAAAGAGGTACCCCAGCTTGGAAGACCCCATTACACTAATATTTTGATTTTATGTACTCCCTTAATATAATATGGCAGTATTAATTGTTTATCCTTAAATAGTAACGGCAGCTTCAGAATAAGCGCCCATAAGGAGGCAAACATAACCAAATCAATAGAGGACCCACAGCAGTAGAGGTATTAATGGCGGTAAAGCACTAAACCGCCCCGAGGGGAGATGCAAGGTCCCACCCCCCATACACCAATGGTCAGTCGTGGGAAGATAGTACCTCAGACAGTAGGTTCCAAAAGGCCAGGCGGTCAGCACGTCACCCCGACGCGCGTTTCGGAGGAACACTCCTTCGTCAGGGGGCTTTGTTTATGTTTGAAGGGAATTATACAAGTAGTAATATACTAATATTTTGATTTTATGTGCTCCCTTAATATAATATGGCAGTATTAATTGTTTATACTTGAAATTGTGATATATATTATCCTATTAAGTATTCCTTGGCCGTGGTTGTGTCTGCACGTCCGTTTAGCACTATTGCACTTTTTTGCTGATTTTTGCACATGTTCTCTCATTGTTAACCCGTTTGTGTCATTTCAATAAAGATTGATACTATTTTGGCAAATTAAGGATCGTTTGGTCGTATTTTGTGGTTTCCACATTTTTTTGCTTGCATATGTGTTGTTTAGCGACTGATCCTATAATGGTCCTGCTACAGCAGCTGAGCTAATTTTTGGGGGGCATATATAGGATGCTGCTATATACCTTTGTCATCATATTACCCTATAGGGCCCTATAGTGGCAGGGATGTGATAAAGAAATTAAGTAGGTAGGTGAGAACGAAAGAATTGTGTATTCTGATTCTTTTGGCATAAATTGCAGATGGTCAATGCTTTACTTTCTTCTTCAGATGGTATGGATGCTAGCTACATAGCCCTATTCTTTCAAAGGAGATGTACTAATTTATATATCCCTTATTCATCTATCTTCACATGTAAAGAGTTCCCTTTGTTATATAGAGTAATAAAAGGAAAAGAGCAAACACATGATATGCCAGATCATCAATTAATCAATCTTTAACCCCTTACCTACAAAGGACGTAATATTCCGTCCATGTGACCCTGGACCTAACTACCATGGACGGAATATTACGTCCCAGCGATCAGCGGCGCCCACGTGGTGAGCGCCGCTGATCGCGGCCGGGTGTCAGCTAATTATCATAGCTGACACCCGGCACAATGTGTCAGGGGCGGTCACGGACCGCCCCCGACACGTTAACCCCTTGTACACCGCGATCAAACGCGATCGCGGTGTACCGGGGGTTAAAGGGAAGCATCGGCAGGGAGGGGGCTCCCTCTGTGCTTCCCTGAGCCCCCCACGGCAGCGCAATGTGCAGCGCTGCTGCAGGAGGCTCTTTCCCTACAGGCCCCCGGATCCAAGATGGCGATGGGGGCCTGCAGGGAGCTGACTTCCTCACTGCCTGCAAAGCGCAGGCATGAGGAAGTCTGCAGCAGTGACTGTGACAGATCGCTGATCTGTCACAGTGATCTGTGATATGACAGATCAGCGATCTGTCACAGGACAGTGATGTCCCACCTGGGACAAGGTAATAAAGTAAAAAAAAAAAAAAAAAAAAGTGTTAAAAATAATTTTAAAAAAATCGCTAAATAAATTAGTAAAAAAAAAAAAAAATATTCCCCAATAAATCCATTTTTTCAAAATAAAAAAAAAACAAAAACAATAAAAGTACACATATTTGGTATCGCCGCGTCCGTAATGACCTGCCCTATAAAATTGTCCCATTAGTTAACCCCTTTAGCGAACCCCTTATAAAATAAAAATAAAAAACGAAGCAAAAAATAATGATTTATTATCATACCGCCGAACAAAAAGTGCAATAACGCGCGATCAAAAAGACGCATATAAATATCCATGGTACCGCTGAAAACGTCATCTTGTCCCGCAAATACGAGCCGCCATACAGCATCATCCGCAAAAAAATAAAAAAGTTATAGCTCGCAAAATAAAGCGATACAAAAAGAATTATTTTTTATATAAAATTGTTTTCATTGCAAAAAACCGACAAAACATAAAAAAATGACCTAATTGAGGTATCGCTGTAACCATACTGACCTGAAGAATAAAACCGCTTTATCAATTTTACCGCACGCGGAACGGTGTAAACGCACCCCCCAAAAGAAATTCATGAAACGCTGGTTTTTGTTCATTCTGCGTCCCAAAAATCGGAATAAAAAGCGATCAAAAAATGTCACGTGCCCGAAAATGGTACCAATAAAAACGTCAACTCGTCCCGCAAAAAATAAGACCTCACATGACTCGGTGGGTCAAAATACGGAAAAATTATAGCTCACAATATGTGGTGATGCAAAAACTATTTTTACAATAAAAAGCGTCTTTTAGCGCGTGACAGCTGCCAAACATAAAAACCGCGATAAATAGTAAATCAAACCCCCCGTTATCACCCCCTTAGTTAGGGAAAAATAATAAAACTAAAAGAAAATGTATTTATTTCCATTTTCCCGCTAGGGTTAGGGTTAGGGCTAGGGTTAGGGTTAGGGCTAGGGTTAGGGCTAGGGTTAGGGCTAGAGCTCAGATTAGGGTTAGGGGTGTGTTGAGGTTAGGGTTGGAGTTATAATTGGGGGGTTTCCACTGTTTGGGCATATCAGGTGCTCTCCAAAGGCAACATGGCGTCTGATCTCAATTCCAGCCAATTCTGCGTTGAAAAAGTCAAATGGTGCTCCTTCCCTTCCAAGCTCTGCCATGCGCCCAAACAGTGTTTTACCCCCACATGTAGGGTATCAGCCTACTCAGGACAAATTACAAAACAACTTTTGGGGTCCAATTTCTCCTGTTACCCTTAGGAAAATAAAAAATTGGGGGCAAAAATATAATTTTGCAGAAAAAAATGTTTTTTTTATTTTCACGCCCAGGCGTTATAAACTTCTGTGAAGCACTTGGGGGTTCAAAGTGCTCTCCACACATCTAGATAAGCTCCGTGGGGGGTCTAGTTTCCAAAATGGGGTCACTTGTGGGGAGTTTCAATAGTTTAGGTACATCAGGGGCTCTCCAAACGCACATGACACCCGCAGACCAATCCATCAAAGTCTGCATTCCAAAACGTCACTACTTCCCTTCCGAGCCCCGACGTGTGCCCATACAGTAGTTTTCTCCCACATATGAGGTATCAGCGTACTCAGGACAAATTGGACAACAACTTTTGGGGTCCAATTTCTCCTGTTACCCTTGGGAAAATAAAAAAAATGGGGACTAAAAGATGATGTTTGTTGAAAAAATACGATATTTTTATTTTCACGCCCGGTCGTTATAAACTTCTGTGAAGCACTGGGGGGTTCAAAGTGCTCACCACACATCTAGATAAGTTCATTAGGGGGTCTAGTTTCCAAAATGGGGTCACTTGTGGGGGGTTTCCACTGTTTAGGTACATCAGGGGCTCTCCAAAAGCAACATGACACCCGCAGACCATGCCATCAAAGTCTGTATTCCAAAACGTCACTACTTCCCTTCCGAGCTCCGACGTGTCCCCATACAGTAGTTTTCTCCCACATATGGGGTGTCAGCGTACTCAGGACAAATTGGACAACAACTTTTGGGGTCCAATTTCTCCTGTTACCCTTGGGAAAATAAAAAAATGGGGACTAAAAGATGATGTTTGTGGAAAAAATACGATTTTATTTTCACGCCCGGACGTTATAAACTTCAGTGAAGCACTGGGGGGTTCAAAGTGGTCACCACACATCTAGATAAGTTCCTTGGGGGGGTCTAGTTTCCAAAATGGTGTCATTTGTGGGGGTTTTCTACTGTTTTGGTACATCAGGGACTTTCCTAACGCGACATGGTGTCCGATCTCAATTCCAGCCAAAAACGTCAAATGGCGCTGCTTCCCTTCCGAGCTCTGCCATGCGCCCAAATAGTGGTTTACACCCACATGTGGGGTATCAGCATACTCAGGACAAATTGCACAATATCTTTTAGGGTCCTGTTACTTTTGGAAAAATAAGAATTGAGGGTGAAAAGATCATTTTTGTGGAAAAAATATGATTTTTTAATTGTACTGCTGTACGTTATAAACTTCTGTGAAGCCCTTGGGGGTTCAAAGTTCTCACCACACATCTAGATAAGTTCCTTGGGGGGGTCTAGATTCCAAAATGGTGTCATTTGTGGGGGGTTTCCACTGTTTTGGTACATAAGGGGTTTTCCAATCGCGACATGGTGTCCGATCTCAATTCTAGCCAAAAACGTCAAATGGCGCTGCTTCCCTTCCGAGCTCTGCCATGCGCCCAAATAGTGGTTTACCCCCACATGTGGGGTATCAGCGTACTCAGGACAAATTTCACTATATCTTTTAGGGTCCTGTTACCCTTGGAAAAATAAAAATTGGGGGTGAAAAGATCATTTTTGTGGAAAAAATATGATTTTTTAATTGTACCGCTGTACGTTATAAACTTCTGTGAAGCCCTTGTGGGTTCAAAGTTCTCACCACATATCTAGATAAGTTCCTTGGGGGGTCTAGTTTCCAAAATGGGGTCACTTGGGGGGGTTTCCACTGTTTAGGTACATCAGGGGCTCTCCAAACGCGACATGGCGTCCGATCTGAATTCCAGCCAATTTTGCATTGAAAAAGTCAAACGGCGCTCCTTCCCTACTGAGGTCTGCCATGCGCCGAAACAGTGGTTCCCCCCCACATATCAGGTATCAGCGTACTCAGGACAAATTGCACAATAACTTTTGCAGTCCAATTTCTCCTGTTACCCTTGGTAAAATAAAGAAAATTGAACCTGAAGTATTTTTTTTGTGAAAAAAAGTTAAATGTTCATTTTTTTTTTATATTCAAAAAATTCCTGTGACGCACCTAAAGGGTTAATAAACTTCTTGAATGTGGTTTTGAGCACCTTGAGGGGTGCAGTTTTTAGAATGGTGTCTCTTTTGGGTATTTTCTATCATAAGTGGCTTCAAATGTGATGTGGTCCCTAAAAATAAAATGGTGTTGCAAAAATGAGAAATCGCTGGTCAATTTTTAACCCTTATAACTTCCTAACAAAAAAAAACTTTGGTTCCAAAATTGTACTGATGTAAAGTAAACATGTTGGAAATGTTATGTATTAAGTTTTTTGTGTGCTGTATCGCTGTGATTTAAGGGCATAAAAATTCAAATTTGGAAAATTGCGAAATTTTCAAAATTTTCGCCAAATTTCCGTTTTTTTCACAAATAAACGCAAGTTATTTGAATGCAATTTTACCACTAACATGAAGTACAATATGTCACGAGAAAACAATGTCAGAATCACCGGGATCCATGGAAGCGTTCCAGAGTTATGACCTCATAAAGGTACAGTGGTCAGAATTGTAAAAATTGGCCCGGGAGTTAACGTGCAAACCACCCTTGGTAGTGAAGGGGTTAATATATCCAAAAGATTGATCCCACCAGAATAAACAATTAGGCAAAACACAAATTATCAAAAACCCAAAAGTCCATCTATAATTGTGGATCAAAACCAAAAGCCAGTGCTTGAGCTCCATAGAACACCATAAGCCACACACAATATGTATAAATCACTGCAGCCAATCATGCAGCTTCCAATATAGACAATTACTCATTTTGCGGTATATAGATTGCAATAAACAATATATCGATATGCCTTCCTATCCAATCAGAATGGCACCAATTCAAATAGTTTATATGGCAAATGGGCAAAATACCCCTATATTAGATGATTGAAATCAGCTCAAATCTGGCCAATATAACTCCAGTTAAGAAACAAGCTCGACGCGTTTCCCCTCCTAAGAGGTTCATCAGGAGCAAGATGCAACGGAGTACTTAGCTTATATAATGTGTAGGATGTCTATTTGGTAGTCAGGTACAATGCCCTATTGGTATGATGCATGGAGTCAGTGACACTAAGACTGCCCTTTATAGAAAATAGAGGATCCACAGCTGACACAGCGTGCGTGTCAGCTGATTGCGTGCCAAGGCAGGAAACATACAGATTCCCCCTGGATGCCGTCATGCACAGAGAGCGCAGGTCCGGATGTAGATCGCTATATGGCCGCGCCCGCTCTTCAAACTGCGCATGCCCACTGTTCTAATACATTCCACATGAGAAAGATAAGGGGCCGGACATACCAATCATGTCCATTGCGCATTCCCAGCCCACTCAGCAGAGAGAGCATGCCCGGTGTCGGCGCACACTCCATATCAAAAGAAGCGAGAGACCGGATATGACCTTGCACATGCCCAGCTCTCCTGCACACTACAGGACCTACTAGTGATAGAATTAAACATTCCACATAGCGTCGCTCAAAGTACTCTGCACTGCGCAGGTCAGAATGTAGCAGACCGCGCATGCTCAATGCCCTTATTTATATAATAACAGCACAACAAATAGGACAATGATGCAAAATAGCGCCTGTTTGATATATATATATGGTGGGGTGCATTTAAAAAAAAATAAAAAAACACAGTTATATCAGTCCTGGCATCCCAGTATCCTAATATGATTTTCCATATGCGCATATTCATATAACGCCTGTAACAAGCAACATAAATTCCTGTGCTCAAAATTATATTCTCCTATACTAGTATATGTACTTCACAATTAGTTCGTATAGATAGATACTTTGAAATTTATTCATATAAATAAATCACATTTATATGACAATCCATGTTTATGTTACACACTTAGGAAACCAGATCAGACCTATTGGGCAGTAAGTCACTAAATGTACTCCATAATAAGATATCTTCACCCAATATGTCGGGGAGAAAAAAGATATTATGTTCTAAATAGAAACAGGTAAAACCATGCAGAGCCCATTAGGGCCGATAGACATGGGGAAGCAAAAGATGACCTCAGGTCCACCAAAAAAGGGAGATTCATAAAGCACCAAATAAACAAAGGGAGAAAAAGGGGAGGGGGGGGAGGGTCAATATAAGACAAGAATGTCACAAAAAACAATTAAATTGCATTTGTTCATTCAAACCCTTTGGAGATACCGTATCCAATCTATATATCCAATTCAGTTATTTTTGTAGGATCCTTTTATTCCAGTCACCTCGACACACTGATGGTACAATAACCTCAATAACACAAAAAGAGAAAGAGTTCAAATCTCCCTGATGTACCTCCCTGATGTATCTGGAGATTGGAGTATCTCTGGCATGATGAATGTCACCCGGATGATCACCAACCCGTCTTCTCAATTCTCTTTTGGTTTTTCCAACATAATTTAGTGGGCAGGAACATTCAAAAAGATAAACAACCCCACTCGTTTTACAGTTGCCGAAGTGCCGACTCATAAGATTTCCCCGTCGAAGCGCTGGAAAAATCTTTCCCAACCTTAATAAATCCACAAAAAGAGCAACCTCCACATATAAAAGTTCCTGTTGCTCTTCTATCTAGCCAAGTGTTCTTTTTGGGTGGTGGAGTATAGAAGATATGTACCAACTGATCACCAACGGATCTACCCCTCCTATAGGTGATAGCAGGAGATTCTGGTAGAAGATCACAAATTTCTCTGTCAGCGTTCAAAATGCCCCAGTGTTTTTTGATTATATTTCGTACTTCATATGAACACCCATCATAATTTCCAATGATATGCATGTTTTTGTCAATCAATTTTTCTTTAGGCCGCAAAAGACTACTTCTGGTACATACTTCAGCCTCCTGAAATGCATTGACAAGAACTTCATTTGGGTAGCCCCTGTCAAGAAACCTATTTTTGAGCTCCTTCGCTTGTTTATAGAAGCCAGATGGCTTGGAGCAATTCCTCCTGACCCTAAAGTATTGCCCCTTGGGGATACCTTTACGTAGGCTCAGGGGGTAGTTGCTCCTCCAATCAAGTAAGTTATTGGGCAAAGATGGCTTCCTGAATATTTTAGTTTCCAACGAGCCATCCACTCATTTCTGAATATTAATATCCAGGAAGTTTATAGATTTCAAATTTACCTCAGAGGTGAACTTGAGGCCAATGTCATTAATGTTAAGTTCTTGAACAAACTTGTTAAATAAAGATGTATCCCCCATCCAGAAAATCAAAATATCATCAATGTAGCGCCCCCAGAAAATAATCTGGGGGCACCACCATGCCGTCTTGTCATCACCAAGGACGACAGTGTCCTCCCACCAGCCCAGGAGCAGATTAACATACGTAGGTGCACAGGGGCTGCCCATCGCATTGCCCCTGAGCTGGTGGTAGTACACGCCATCAAAAAGAAAATAGTTGTGTGTCAACAAGAATTGTAATAGAGTACAGATGAATTCACTATGTGCTTTACAATGCACTCCTCTTGATTTCAAGAAAAACTCCACTGTTCCTATTCCCATATCATGAGGAATGCTACTATATAGAGCCTCAACATCAATTGAGGCCAATAATACAATAACTGTAACGTCCGTCTTCGGTTCTGGGCTGCAGCCAGGCAACACCCCGAGAAACACTGATACCCTTTACCCCTATACAGGGATCTGGATTTACAACAGAGCCCAGGAGGTAGCTGTCTGAATATGAGCAGCGGGCCAGAGCAGGACGGTCGTCAAAGTGAAGTACAAAAATGGCAGGCAATAGCAGAGTCAATTTCAGGCCAAGGTCAGAGTCAAAAACCAGGAGGGCGGGAGAGGAACAGAATCGTTAGGAAGTAGCAGAGTCAGAATATCCAGGCCAAGGTCACAAACCAGGAGAGTAGCAGAAGTACAGAATCGTCAGGCAAAAGAGGGGTCAGAAATCCAGGCTGAGGTCAGAGTCAAACAGAAATCAATCACTAAGTAACACACAGGGGAACCAAGAATATATCCGGCGGCTTGAAAGACCAGTCCCAAGGTATTTGAGGGATCAGGTCATCCCTCACAGGTTCCTGGACTGGTGATGTCATTAGGGCCGCCCCCAGGACCAGGCCAGACGGTGATGCAGTAACTCCCTGATGACTGACAGAGGGGCGGAGCCTACGCCCACCAGATGCCTGAGCAGGAGCCACTTCTCTGTCACCACCATAACTCACGGGTGGACCACGGCGCCTCCCAGTGGCCGGGGCAGGAACAGCCGTCCCCGAGTCTGACGGTGAAGTGGCGGTCCGGCACCTCCTAGTGACCGTGATCGGAACAGCAGGCCTCGAATCCAACGGTGACGTGACAGACCGGAGCCTCCTAGTGGCTAAAGCTGGGACCATAGGCCCTGAGTCTGACGGTGACATAATAGAACCACGGCGCCTCCCAGTGGCCGAGGCAGGAACAGCCGTCCCCGAGTCTGACGGCGAAGTGGCGGTCCGGCGCCTCCTAGTGGCTGCGACCGGAACAGCAGGCCCCAAATCTGATGGAGACTTGACAGTACCCCCCCTTCCAAGAGGGGCCTCCGGACCCTCAAAACCTGGTTTGTCAGGGTGAAGGAGGTGAAACCTTCTAATTAGTGCTTTTGCATGGATATCCCTCGCAGGGACCCAGGACCTCTCCTCCGGGCCGTAGCCCTTCCAGTGTACCAGATACTGTACGGACCCTCTTACAAGGCGGGAGTCAAGGACACCCTGGACTTCATACTCCAAGGATCCTCCAACCGAAACGGGAGGAGGAGGGGACGGGACAGGGTGAATTGGGGAGCGATACAACTTGAGGAGAGACTTGTGGAAGACATTGGGTAATTTGAAAGACTGAGGGAGTTTTAAACGGAAGGCCACCGGGTTAATCACCTCTATAATCTCGTATGGACCAATAAATCTGGGACCCAGTTTGGCAGATGATACTTTAAGCTTGATGTTTTTGGTGGAGAGCCAAACCTTGTCTCCAACTCCCAGGTGTGGTCCTTTGGATCGCCGTTTGTTCGCTGCCGAGGTCTGTCTAACCTGGGTCCCTTTCAAGTTCGAGTTTACCTCAGACCAAATGGTTTTTAAACGATGTATATTTTTCTCTACCCCAGGAAGCTCCGACATTCTGGCCGAGAATGAGCCAAAGCGCGGATGCAGCCCGTGGTTGCAGAAAAAGGGGGTAGACTTAATGGAGTCCTGATACTGATTATTTAGGGCAAACTCGGCTAGTGGCAGATGTTCTGCCCAATCGGACTGGTGTTCTGAGACGTAGCAACGAAGGTATTGCTCCAGAGCCTGGTTGACACGTTCGGTTTGACCATTGGTTTCAGGGTGGTAAGCCGAGGAAAAAGATAGCTGTCATGATCTGAAGTGATCTGACAGTTTTAAATCACTGGGTGAACTTTTTTTACTTTGGAAAGTTCCAAGGTGTCTTGACTGTCCCCGGTGGTGGTTTTGATATTGCACTTTAGGTTTTGTGCACTTAATCATGTATCAGGTGTTACACCCTATAAAGGTGTGCTAGAGGTGTGCAATCACTGCCTGTGATATTGTGAGTTTGTGTTCACTCTGTTTTTGGAGAGCCTGGATGAAGGATGGTGCTGGTGAGGAGTCCTGCGCAGCTTAGCCAGGGGGGATGTGTTTCAGCTATGGTGTCTGGACGAAGGGCTGGCATGGCGTGGTGGAGTCGCAGTGATGGTGTCAGCGGGAAGTGTCTGCATGGGCTGGTGGAGTGGCGACTATGGAGAGTGGCACTCACCATGTGGGACTTGGCCGCTGAGCTGGACTCAAGCATGCTCGGCTTCGTGTCAGCAGCTGAACGCTTCCTTGGGACTCTGGTTCTGGGCAGCTGCAGCTGGTGTTGGACTCTGCTCCAGGGTTGCACTGAGGTGAAGGATCCTGTTGTGGTGATGGATCCGGGTGGAGGAGAAGACGCACGCAGGTGGTGGGCTCTGTTGCTAGGAGCGCACGCAACAGAGCAAGGCTAAGTGGTGTTTCCCCTGTATTGTCTCTTTCCTCATGTGTGTTATTAGTGCAGTGGTGGGATTAGTTTCCGCACCGACCTATTCCCTAGTGAGGGTTTAGGGTCAGGGCGAGCTAGGGCGTTGAGGTACGCGTGCGGCGCCCGGTGCGAAACCGGCATAGGGAACGTTAGGAGTGCAGGGACACTGGCTCAGGGGAGCTCAGGAGGTCTCCATTTCCCTTTTCCCTATTGCAGGGCCCACCATTGTTAAAGTTACCCAGGTTCCCCCCTTTATTATTTAAATTCGCCTTACTGGAGGCGGTGTTTCCAGATATTGTATGTATAGCGTGTGATGCCTAGATTCGCCAGGTGGAGGCGGCGTATCCACCTGCACGTTTTATTATTTAAATGCGCCCCACTGGAGGCGGTGTATCCAGGGTCACGTGTGTTATGGGTTCGCCTTGCGGCATCATCTGCGTCCTGACACACGTGACCATGACAATAGCTCAATACCAATGCGTTTACAGAACGCCCTCCAGAACTTTGACACGAATAGGGTACCCCTGTCAGACACAATATTGACCGGGGCACCGTGTAAACGTACCACATGTACAATAAACAGTTTACTCAACGTTTCCGAGTTAGGTAACCCCGACAGGGGGACAAAATGACATTGTTTACTGAACCTGTCCACCACCACCCAGATACACGTCTTTCCATCTGAGGACGGTAGGTCCGTAATGAAGTCCATGGAGATGTGGGTCCATGGACTCTCGGGGGTGGGCAAGGACTGGAGCCAGCCGGCAGGGCGATTATGGGAGGACTTGGCGCGGGCACAGACCTCACATGCTAAGACATATTCTTTGCAGTCCTTAACCACCGTCGGCCACCAAAAATTCCTAGTTATCAATCTGGCGGTATTATTGAGACCAGGATGGCCTGCCAAGACAGAGTCATGTGATTCTCTAAGCACTTGTAGGCGAAACGCAGGCGGAATGAACAATTTGTTGGGTGGCGTAGTGTCAGGGGCTTGTTCTGGGGATTTACGGATCTCCTCCAGAAGGTCCAATGACACTGCGGACACAACGATCCCAGTGGCCAATATCGGAACTGGTTCACAGTCCTCAGCTTGTGAGGGGCAGAAACTGCGAAAGAGGGCATCGGCCCTCACATTTTTTGTACCAGGGCGGAAGGTGATTATAAAATTAAACCTAGAGAAAAACAATGCCCACCTTGCTTGTCTAGGATTTAACCTTTTTGCTGATTCTAGGTATGTCAGGTTCTTATGATCGGTAATTACCGTGATCTTGTGTTTGGCGCCCTCGAGAAAGTGACGCCATTCCTCGAAGGCCCATTTAATTGCCAAATAAGAACAATAGGTAGCAAGATGCGCTGGAAGAATTAGTCAACCACATGTTCATAATGAATGTACTGGGGACCACAAACAAGATTCCAGCACATCATGGGACAGTGCAGGACACACTGTATATGTAACTATACAAACACCAAGAAAAACCAGTGTAAAAAGTTCAGTATAAACGTAAAAATCACAGTCTTTATTATAAACAAATGAGGCACAATACAGCTAAAAAGTGACACTATAAAAAGGCAATGTATAGTGGGCCACAAGTATAGGGATGGTATAACAGTGCAACAATACATAGATATTGTGAACACCAATAGTGAAAAGGCAAAAGTACGATATAGGAGGCCATCAAAATCAAGGGAAAAATCCCTGGCTAACCATTCAAGGATAAAATTGTTGCCTAGACATAAGTGGAAGGTCACATACCTATAGAAGAGTGTGGCACAATAAACACAGCCGTGCCCCAACGCGCGTTTCGGAAAGGTTCCTTCCTCAGGGGGCGTGTGTAATGGCCGTTTTAAGTTCAATATATAGTGTGTAGGTAAAAACCATTAGTGGTGCCCGGTGTGTATACACCCATCCCCCCCATCCCGACATGGCGACCGCCGCTGACGCTGGCACACAACGGGGCCCCGTGGTGTCAGACGTCAGACAGTGGGCGGAAGGGAGGAGGAGACCGATGACAACATCCGGGAATAGGACCCGCGCATGCGCAAACGGACTAAGAAGAGGCCGCGGCCATCTTAGAAAGGGGCATACCGGTACAGTAATGCTGAATGATAGCGATGTATGGAAACATCGCTAAACGGGAAGGAATAATTAGAGGGCGGGTGTCTAGGATGCGATTGCCATACTATGTAAAATATAATTAAAGATAGTGCATAGATGGAAACATGCAACCATATTTTGTATAACAAAAAACCGCGCATATGTAAAAACGCGATATAATCAGATAAATAATCTGCAGAGGGGCTATTCTAAAAAGAACAACATAACGATAACAAATATATAGAGGAACAAAGTCAAGGGGAATAATCCTGCAGACTATAATAATGATAGTGATAGATGATACTGGCATAACAGTGGAACAATAATAGGGGCACAATATATTCATAATCCATATTTAATAAGTATTAGATGAGTACAAACAACAGTACAAGTATATTGTATCCATAGAAAAAGACAAGAATAGTGTGGTATAATAAAAAAATGTCAAGAGTAAAATATACATATGATCACTATCAGATATATTTGTTAATACAAGTAATGAAGCAGACATGAAAGCAGTGTTCACAAAAATATACGAGTATGCCACTTGAAGACGACACACTGGGCCAGATTTTCCAAACTTCAAAGAGTAAACTTGGGGAGCAACAAAAATGTAGAGATGGGTCCATCACCAAATTGAACGAAAGTCGGCCAAAATAGAAGCAAAAAGTCACTAGAATGAAAACAACACATAGTTAAAAACACACTAAAAAGTGTCACATAAATACACAGATGTACAAAGGATTATAAGAAAGGAGCAAAGGAAAGGCATTCATTAAGTCCATATGGATGGACTGTCTTAAGTTGCCATATCCATTTAGATTCAAGTTGGCCAAGTCGCTTGGAAAGATTGCCACCCCTAATGTCGATGTTTAGGGCATCGATGCCCCTAACCATAAACTGGGTAGCATCACAAGCGTGATGGTCTTTAAAATGGCGTGGAATGGTCTTTAACGTAGTAGAGTCCTCATGTGTGGACGCTGACAAAATCCCCAACACGTGTTCCCTAACCCTCACCTTAAATTGCAGGTCTATTAAGAAGGCCTATAATAGGGCGAAATACACCTCTCGTCAGGAATTACTATATCGTTCCCATCCGACCAGTTCTGTTAATACAAGTCAGACGGTCAGATTCGTGACGACATTCAGTTCTAGATCTGATGCTGTACGTCAGGCACTTAAGAAAGCATGGCCTATTTTACAGATTGATCCTATTATTAAGAATTTTTTGACTGATCAGCCTGCCATGTCTTTTCGACGTGCCAAAAATCTTAAGGATCATCTGGTTAATAGCCATTACTCTGTAGATAAGCCGATTACATTTTTGAATATGTTTACCCCTAGGGTTGGGTGTGTCCCATGTGGGAGTTGCGTGGCATGTCCAAATATACTACGTAGCAGTTCCTTTTCTAATTCTAGTGGTTCCCAAACCTACTCTATCCGCCAACGTATTACGTGTACCACAAGGTATATCATCTATTACGCTACTTGCCCTTGTGATTTGATATACGTTGGTCTTACTACGCGTCAATTTAAGGTGAGGGTTAGGGAACACGTGTTGGGGATTTTGTCAGCGTCCACACATGAGGACTCTACTACGTTAAAGACCATTCCACGCCATTTTAAAGACCATCACGCTTGTGATGCTACCCAGTTTATGGTTAGGGGCATCGATGCCCTAAACATCGACATTAGGGGTGGCAATCTTTCCAAGCGACTTGGCCAACTTGAATCTAAATGGATATGGCAACTTAAGACAGTCCATCCATATGGACTTAATGAATGCCTTTCCTTTGCTCCTTTCTTATAATCCTTTGTCCATCTGTGTATTTATGTGACACTTTTTAGTGTGTTTTTAACTATGTGTTGTTTTCATTCTAGTGACTTTTTGCTTCTATTTTGGCCGACTTTCGTTCAATTTGGTGATGGACCCATCTCTACATTTTTGTTGCTCCCCAAGTTTACTCTTTGAAGTTTGGAAAATCTGGCCCAGTGTGTCGTCTTCAAGTGGCATACTCGTATATTTTTGTGAACACTGCTTTCATGTCTGCTTCATTACTTGTATTAACAAATATATCTGATAGTGATCATATGTATATTTTACTCTTGACATTTTTTTATTATACCACACTATTCTTGTCTTTTTCTATGGATACAATATACTTGTACTGTTGTTTGTACTCATCTAATACTTATTAAATATGGATTATGAATATATTGTGCCCCTATTATTGTTCCACTGTTATGCCAGTATCATCTATCACTATCATTATTATAGTCTGCAGGATTATTCCCCTTGACTTTGTTCCTCTATATATTTGTTATCATTATGTTGTTCTTTTTAGAATAGCCCCTCTGCAGATTATTTATCTGATTATATCGCGTTTTTACATATGCGCGGTTTTTTGATATACAAAATATGGTTGCATGTTTCCATCTATGCACTATCTTTAATTATATTTTACATAGTATTGCAATCGCATCCTAGACACCCGCCCTCTAATTATTCCTTCCCGTTTAGCGATGTTTCCATACATCGCTATCATTCAGCATTACTGTACCGGTATGCCCCTTTCTAAGATGGCCGTGGCCTCTTCTTAGTCTGTTTGCGCATGCGCGGGTCCTATTCCCGGATGTTGTCATCGGTCTCCTCCTCCCTTCCGCCCACTGTCTGACGTCTGACACCACGGGGCCCCGTTGTGTGCCAGCGTCAGCGGCGGTCGCCATGTCGGGATGGGGGGGATGGGTGTATACACACCGGGCACCACTAATGGTTTTTACCTACACACTATATATTGAACTTAAAACGGCCATTACACACGCCCCCTGAGGAAGGAACCTTTCCGAAACGCGCGTTGGGGCACGGCTGTGTTTATTGTGCCACACTCTTCTATAGGTATGTGACCTTCCACTTATGTCTAGGCAACAATTGTATCCTTGAATGGTTAGCCAGGGATTTTTCCCTTGATTTTGATGGCCTCCTATATCGTACTTTTGCCTTTTCACTATTGGTGTTCACAATATCTATGTATTGTTGCACTGTTATACCATCCCTATACTTGTGGCCCACTATACATTGCCTTTTTATAGTGTCACTTTTTAGCTGTATTGTGCCTCATTTGTTTATAATAAAGACTGTGATTTTTAAGTTTATACTGGACTTTTTACACTGGTTTTTCTTGGTGTTTGTATACCATTTAATTGCCAATAGTTCCCGATTCCCTATATCATAGTTTTTCTCCGTGGAAGAGAATTTGCGGGAAAAAAACGCACATGGACGAAGCTGAGTGAGGGATGTAGTACCTTGTGATAGCACTGCTCCCACTCCGACTTCAGAGGCATCCACCTCCACAATAAACGGACGGTCCAGATCCGGCTGAACCAAAACTGGGTTGGCCACAAAGCACTCTTTTAACGTAAGAAACGCCTGAATTGCCTCAGGATTCCAGTTGGCCACGTCCGCCCCTTTCCAGGTCAGATCCGTGAGTGGCTTGGCAATCTCTGAGAAACCTCTAATAAACTTGCGGTAATAATTAGCGAACCCCAAAAATCGCTGCAGCGCTTTCAGCGATTTGGGTTGCACCCAAGCCTTAATAGGCTGGACCTTGGCAGGATCCATGCGGAAGCCTTTACCTGAAACCATGTATCCTAAAAACTGTACCTCCTCAGCAAAAAAGACACATTTCTCCAGTTTAGCAAACAAGGAGTGTTCACGTAGTCTTTGTAGCACAGAACAGACGTGTTGAGAGTGTGTCACAAAGTCAGCAGAGTAAATCAGAATGTCATCTAAATACACGACGACATACACCCCACAAATGTCTCTAAAAATATCATTAACAAAGTGCTGAAATACGGCAGGTGCGTTGCTGAGTCCGAACGGCATTACCAGGTACTCAAAATGGCCAAGGGGTGTATTGAAGGCCGTTTTCCACTCATCTCCTTTTCTTATGCGGACCAGATTATATGCCCCCCGGAGGTCAAGTTTAGTAAACCAACGGGCTCCTGTTAGCTGATTAAAAAGATCAGGGATGAGTGGAAGCGGATACTGTTTTTTTATAGTGATTGCATTCAGCTCCCGATAATCAATGCAGGGTCTGAGACCACCATCTTTCTTCTCCACAAAGAAGAACCTGGCCCCAACTGGAGAAATGGACGGTCTGATAAACCCTTTTCTTAGGCTATCTGCAATATAGTCATTCATGGCCTGACGCTCTGGGCCAGAGAGATTAAATATTCTTCCCTTAGGGAGACGGGCATCCGGAATTAGATCAATAGGGCAATCATACTCTCTGTGAGGGGGTAGCTTTTCAGATTCTACAATAGAAAAGACATCCTCAAAATCTCTGAAAGCAAACGGTATGTGGGTGGTTTTAACCTTAACTTGGTTTACTGCCAAGGATATGCAATTTTTCTGACACTGTGGGCTCCAGCGTACAACGTCACCCAAGTGCCAGTCGATGACAGGATTGTGCTGGCGTAACCACGGCATACCCAGAATAACTGCAGAGGTTAAATTGTCCATCACAAAAAATGACACAAGCTCAGTGTGTAAGGCTCCCACAGACATAGCAACCTTGGCAGTAACGAACTTAACCCCCTCCTGAATAATGGATGTGCCATTAATAGCCGTGTTTTTAATAGGGGCATTAAGTTTTAGTAGTGTTACACCCAGACTCCTAGCAGTCAAGGAATCCATAAAATTTCCTTCAGAGCCACTATCCACATATGCGTTTAAACACAGCATTTTCTGACCACATGAAACTGAGATAGGTAATAAAACTTTAGCCGCATCTCCCGACAATACCTGAGCCTCTGGGCAACCATAGCCAGAGTAGTTGCCCAGAGGTCAACGTGCCAGGAGCATGGATCTCTGAGGTGCAGCTCTCTCCCTGAAGACTCCAGACTGCCGCAGAGTTGTCCAGGAAAATGAGAGTGATCTTCCAGGCTGAGCAATGCAACAGGTGTTCAGGCTAAAAATCAGCTCAGTCAGAAGAAGGAAAAAAAAAAGTTCAGGGAGACTGCTTTTGTATATGTTGGGTACATACACAAGAAGCAGTTAATTTTATGGCCGGATATAATGTAACGTCCGTCTGCGGTTCTGGGCTGCAGCCAGGCAACACCCCGAGAAACACTGATACCCTTTACCCCTATACAGGGATCTGGATTTACAACAGAGCCCAGGAGGTAGCTGTCTGAATATGAGCAGCGGGCCAGAGCAGGACGGTCGTCAGAGTGAAGTACAAAAATGGCAGGCAATAGCAGAGTCAATTTCAGGCCAAGGTCAGAGTAAAAAACCAGGAGGGCGGCAGAGGAACAGAATCGTTAGGAAGTAGCAGAGTCAGAATATCCAGGCCAAGGTCACAAACCAGGAGAGTAGAAGAAGTACAGAATCGTCAGGCAAAAGAGGGGTCAGAAATCCAGGCTGAGGTCAGAGTCAAACAGAAATCAATCACTAAGTAACACACAGGGGAACCAAGAATATATCCGGCGGCTTGAAAGACCAGTCCCAAGGTATTTGAGGGATCAGGTCATCCCTCACAGGTTCCTGGACTGGTGATGTCATTAGGGCCGCCCCCAGGACCAGGCCAGACGGTGATGCAGTAACCCCCTAATGACTGACAGAGGGGCGGAGCCTGCGCCCACCAGATGCCTGAGCAGGAGCCACTTCTCTGTCACCACCATAACTCACGGGTGGACCACGACGCCTCCCAGTGGCCGGGGCAGGAACAGCCGTCCCCGAGTCTGACGGTGAAGTGGCGGTCCGGCACCTCCTAGTGACCGTGACCGGAACAGCAGGCCTCGAATCCAACGGTGACGTGACAGACCGGCGCCTCCTAGTGGCTAAAGCTGGGACCATAGGCCCTGAGTCTGACGGTGATGTAATAGAACCACGGCGCCTCCCAGTGGCCGAGGCAGGAACAGCCGTCCCCTAGTCTGACGGCGAAGTGGCGGTCCGGCGCCTCCTAGTGACTGCGACCGGAACAGCAGGCCCCAAATCTGACGGAGACGTGACAATAACCTCCAGTGACATATCCTCTATCTTCATCAAGAGATCTGAAGTATCTCTAATATACGATGGTAAAGCTGTCACAAATTGTCGTAGCACCCTGTCTATATAGATTCCACAATTCTGAGATATAAAATCATTGCCCGAAACAATTGGGCGTCCCTGCAAAGGGGACAGCCCCTTATGCACTTTTGGTAGAGCATAAAAAATTGGAACAGTGGGTGTTTTCTGAAACATGAATGTTTTTTCATTCTTCGAAATAATGCCCGATTCCAGGTGCTACGACAATTTGTGACAGCTTTACCATTAGAAAGGAGTGGATGGCTCGTTGGAAACTAAAATATTCAGGAAGCCATCTTCGACCAATAACTTACTTGATTGGAGGAGCAACCACCCCCTGAGCCTACATAAAGGTATACCCAAGGGGCAATACTTTAGGGTCAGGAGGAATTGCTCCAAGCCATCTGGCTTCTATAAACAAGCGAAGGAGCTCAAAAATATTTTTCTTGATAGGGGCTACCCAAATGAAATTCTTGTCAATGCATTTCAGGAGGCTGAAGTATGTACCAGAAGTAGTCTTTTGCGGCCTAAAGAAAAATTGATTGACAAAAACATGCGTATCATTGGAAATTATGGTAGGTGTTCATATGAAGTACGAAATATAATCAAAAAACACTGGGGCATTTTGAAGGCTGACAGTGAAATTTGTGATCTTCTACCAGAAACTTCTGCTATCACCTATAGGAGGGGTAGATCCGTTGGTGATCAGTTGGTACATAGCTTCTATACTCCACCACCCAATAAGAACACTTGGCTAGATAGAAGAGCAACAGGAACTTTTAAATGTGGAGGTTGCTCTTTTTGTGGATTTATGAAGGTTGGGAAAGATTTTTCCAGCGCTTCGACGGGGAAATCTTATAAGAGTCGGCACTTCGGCAACTGTAAAACGAGTGGGGTTGTTTATCTTTTTGAATGTTCCTGCCCACTAAATTATGTTGGAAAAACCAAAAGAGAATTGAGAAGACGGGTTGGTGATCATCTGGGTGACATTTGTCATGCCAGAGATACTCCAATCTCCAGACACATCAGGGAGGTACATCAGGGAGATTTGAACTCTTTCTCTTTTTGTGTTATTGAGGTTATTGTACCATCAGTGCGTCGAGGTGACTGGAATAAAAGGATCCTACAAAAAGAACTGAAATGGATATATAGATTGGATACGGTATCTCCATAGGGTTTGAATGAACAAATGCAATTGAATTGTTTTTTGTGACATTCTTGTCTTAAGCCTCCGTTACACACTGCGATATCGCTAGCAATATCGCTGTAAAGTCACCAATTTTGTGACGTAGCAGCGATATTGCTAGCGATATTGCTACATGTGATACTTACCTCCAACCGGCTCCCCCGCTGATTATCGCTGGTCGCGCGAGAAGGTCCTGGATCATTTCTCGTGGGGCGCTTCCTGCTGTGCTTCCTGTGGCGCCGACGAGCGATGCATGGACGCGGGCGGGAGGACGTCATGATCACCGCGTCTGACAGGTAAGTAGCGACCCCCGACCCCAGCGATGTCGCTGGTGAGATCTGCCTGTGTGGCAGCTCACTAGCGATCACTTAGCGATGCACCAGCGATCCATATCATTGTCGGGATCGCTGGTGCATCGCTAAGTGTAACGGAACCCTTATATTGACCCTTTCCCCCCACCCTTTTTCTCCCCTCCCCCCCTTCTTCTCCCTTTGTTTATTTGGTGCTTTATGAATCTCCCTTTTTTTGGTGGACCTGAGGTCATCTTTTGCTGCCCCATGTCTATCGGCCCTAATGGGCTCTACATGGTTTTTCCTGTTTCTATTTAGAACATAATAACTTTCTTCTCCCCGAGATATTGGGAGGAGATATCTTATTAAGGAGTACATTTAGTGACTTACTGCCCAATAGGTCTGATCTGGTTTCCTAAGTGTGTAACATAAACATGGATTGTCATCTAAATGTGATTTATTTATGTGAATAAATTTCAAAGTATCTATCAATATGAACTAACTGTGAAGTATATATACTAGTATATGAGACTATCATTTTGAGCACAGGAATTTATGTTGCTTGTTACATGCGTTATATGAATATGCACATATGGAAAATCATATTACGATACCGGGACGCCAGGACTGATATAACTGTGTTTTTTTTTTTTTTTAAATGCACCCCACCATATATATATATATATATATATATATATATATATATATATATATCAAACGGGTGCTATTTTGCATCATTGTCCTATTTGTTGTGCTGTTATTACAGTGGGGAAAAAAAGTATTTAGTCAGTCAGCAATAGTGCAAGTTCCACCACTTAAAAAGATGAGAGGCGTCTGTAATTTACATCATAGGTAGACCTCAACTATGGGAGACAAACTGAGAAAAAAAAATCCAGAAAATCACATTGTCTGTTTTTTTTTCATTTTATTTGCATATTATGGTGGAAAATAAGTATTTGGTCAGAAACAAGCAATCAAGATTTCTGGCTCTCACAGACCTGTAACTTCTTCTTTAAGAGTCTCCTCTTTCCTCCACTCATTACCTGTAGTAATGGCACCTGTTTAAACTTGTTATCAGTATAAAAAGACACCTGTGCACACCCTCAAACAGTCTAACTCCAAACTCCACTATGGTGAAGACCAAAGAGCTGTCAAAGGACACCAGAAACAAGATTGTAGCCCTGCACCAGGCTGGGAAGACTGAATCTGCAATAGCCAACCAGCTTGGAGTGAAGAAATCAACTGTGGAGCAATAATTAGAAAATGGAAGACATACAAGACCACTGATAATCTCCCTCGATCTGGTGCTCCACGCAAAATCCCACCCTGTGGGGTCAGAATGATCACAAGGACGGTGAGCAAAAATCCCAGAACCACGCGGGGGGACCTAGTGAATGAACTGCAGAGAGCTGGGACCAATGTAACAAGGCCTACCATAAGTAACACACTACGCCACCATGGACTCAGATCCTGCAGTGCCAGACGTGTCCCACTGCTTAAGCCTGTACATGTCCGGGCCCGTCTGAAGTTTGCTAGAGAGCATTTGGATGATCCAGAGGAGTTTTGGGAGAATGTCCTATGGTCTGATGAAACCAAACTGGAACTGTTTGGTAGAAACACAACTTGTCGTGTTTGGAGGAAAAAGAATACTGAGTTGCATCCATCAAACACCATACCTACTGTAAAGCATGGTAGTGGAAACATCATGCTTTGGGGCTGTTTCTCTGCAAAGGGGCCAGGACGACTGATCCGGGTACATGAAAGAATGAATGGGGCCATGTATCGTGAGATTTTGAGTGCAAACCTCCTTCCATCAGCAAGGGCATTGAAGATGAAACGTGGCTGGGTCTTTTAACATGACAATGATCCAAAGCACACCGCCAGGGCAACGAAGGAGTGGCTTCGTAAGAAGCATTTCAAGGTCCTGGAGTGGCCTAGCCAGTCTCCAGATCTCAACCCTATAGAAAACCTTTGGAGGGAGTTGAAAGTCCGTGTTGCCAAGCGAAAAGCCAAAAACATCACTGCTCTAGAGGAGATCTGCATGGAGGAATGGGCCAACATACCAACAACAGTGTGTGGCAACCTTGTGAAGACTTACAGAAAACGTTTGACCTCTGTCATTGCCAACAAAGGATATATCACAAAGTATTGAGATTAAATTTTGTTTCTGACCAAATACTTATTTTCCACCATAATATGCAAATAAAATGAAAAAAAAAACAGACAATGTGATTTTCTGGATTTTTTTTTCTCAGTTTGTCTCCCATAGTTGAGGTCTACCTATTGTGTAAATTACAGACGCCTCTCATCTTTTTAAGTGGTGGAACTTGCACTATTGCTGACTGACTAAATACTTTTTTTCCCCACTGTAGGGGTAGCAGGGTGAGCCGTCGTTGAGTGGGGGGGCCAATTGTGCAGGTCCTAGGGCTCCAACCTCCGCTAATAGGTAGGGAGAGATTAGCCTGTGCAGGGGAAGGCACCTCCCAGTGGTGTTCATTTCTGTTTGGCATGATGTAATGATATTTTTGATTTATTGGGTGGTTGTATCTTTGGAATAAAATTTGAATTTTTAGCTGAGCTACAAAAGAAACTGTGAGCTTTTATGGAATTAGTCTTTTGTTATATACATTTTTTGAAACTGTATGTTATTGCCATTAGCAACCACTAGGGATGAAGACAATGTTTGTCACACAGAAGCACGAACTCAGTGTAATGGCAGTGCTCCACAAGGTGAAGGCAGCAGGACACTGGTAGTCAAACCAGAATGTGTGACCATTGAACAGGAGAAGCTTGCCAATTTGACCGCTATCACCCGACAGCTAGAGGGTCAAGTTGACAAACGACCAAGGAAGTGTGCTCGTGGAAAAAGCGAGTTGACATTTTTCACCAAGTAGAAGCACACATACAAAACTCAAAGAGAGTGCGCGAAGAGATCTGTCAACAGCTGGCGAAGGAGTGTTTAAAGGTGGCGAGTATGGAAGTCACCAACTCCACACAGTTGGAGCGGCTACGCCACCTAGAGTCCGAGCTCTTGGCAGTCAAGGCCCTGAGGCAAACAGCCGAGCACAGAGTGGATGAGCTGGAGAAGGAAGTCTTGGAGCTCAGAGATCACCTGACAATGTGGCAAGGTGCGAATAAGGCTCTAAGAGAAGAGGTGGAAGTGCTCAGAGAAGCAGTGAGAGGTCTTCTGCAAGAGGAGAAGGTGGTGGTCAAAAACTTACAGCGGCTGTGCCTGACTGAAAGCAAGGCAGAACTGCCAATGCCCATCTTGGAAAAGGGTCCTGAAGAGTGTAAATCTCAGGAAGATTGTGAGCCAAGAGCTGAACAAGACAGTCACCCGGTCGTGGCAGATGTCTTGAGGGAAGTGTCCGTGGTAAACCAGGAGCCATCTGTCCATGAAGAGAGTGAGGCTTCGCTCTTCAAGTACATGATGGAGGTACCCGAAGACATGCAGGAAGAGTGTGCCAGTGAGGGTGCGCATGAGACCTTTAAAACGGCAATAAAAGCCTATAGTGTGAACTGGGCCCCAGAGACGAACCAGTTGGTGATAATGGCAGATAGGGAAGTCACAGAGAAGCGGGTGACTGTCCTGAAGGAGATGCACCTACAATGTCTCCGCACGAAACAGATGGTCGTGTTGGGTAATAAGAAAGTCGCTTGACGCCTGCAGCTTGTGAGGAAGGCTCAAAGTCAGCTGGGATATGTGGAAGACATAATTCCGGTACCCAGAAATCTGGTGGGGAAAGTAGTTGGAAGATTTGGAAAGGTGATGCAGGAGATGGTGAATCGATCCGGTGTAAAGAGAGTGAGGATCGCACCTGCTGGTGAAATCCAAGTAGCTGTTGAAGATGACATGGTGTTAGGTGTCGGATTCCTGCAGCGGCACAGCGGGAATCCAGAGCCATATATCCAGCGGTCTCCCATTCCTTTCTGACCCCTCAGGGACCTGCACAGCAATCTCGGCGATCCAGGCACCCTGCTCAGACCAGCTCTCTGGGTCTGCATGTTGCTGCCACCTCTGGACCAGCAATGGTAGTGCAAACTTCTTTGCAGGAAACCACTCCAGAGGCTAAGTCCTCTCGCCGCGCTACTAGGCATGCCCACAAGATGATCTCCCAGTGGAGATCGGGGGTCACGTGCTCAGGTCCTTGTACTGATCTGATTGGCTCATCTCAGAGGTCTGGAAGGTCCCGGAAGCGCATGGCTATGAAAGGCCCAAATGGCCGCTCGCCCATGCGCTATTATAGACTATACTTGCTATGTGTGAATGGTGATGGATGTATGATTATGGTGACTGACTCATTATGAAACCCCTGCCCTCTGATATTACACATGTGGATAGGGAATTAGAGTTATAGTCAGCGCCAGTCAGTGGCAAGCCATACGCCACAGTGCATACCGCACCGCTGTACTAGCGTCCGATAATGTTTTGACTCACGGCACTGTCGTACAGCGGCAGTAGTTACCGCCGTGCTGCAGTTAGCAGCACTTACTGGCGTCCGCGGTAGCGACGCCGCACGCACAGTAGGTCAAGTCGGACACCGACCTCTGCCTTGGGCCGTGTCCTGTGACCATATACCGTGTGTGCATGCCAGCTGAGATCTGTGAAGCTAACAGGCTCGGCATTTATGCTTTATTTGTACTAAAGCACCTCTGTGAGGTTTACAGAGTCCGCTCTGCGCACCTCGGGTGACGTTTAACCCGAGCGCAGTATACCGCCATATAGCGAGTCTGCCATTACTCAGCAGCAGCTATTACACCCACTGCATGGTGGATCCCGGGCGGCGAACGCACTTCCTATTTATATTTAGTGCGTTCCGCCGTCTCTAACACATGGTTCCAGTCATTGTTGTTGGCTCGGTTGGCTTCCCAGGACATGCATGCAGGCATTTCCTTTATTGTGATGGGGAAATGGTGAGCGGCAGGGTTGTGGATGGCCGATATGTATCACAAGGGTGGGTGCCTTGTGATGGAAGCTGGAACAGGTGTTGATCAGCAGAGGTACTGCTGAGGGTTTGCTGCAGTGTAATAGGGAGAGCTTCCAGGTGGCTGGTGAGATGGGTGGGACCAGTCACCTACAAACCCACCCAGGGGCATGTGTTTTGAATGCCCAAAGTATATGTGTGTGTATGGTTGGGTGTCTGAAAGGACCTGCAATGAGGTCAAAGCCATGTGATCACCTGTGGGTGTGGATATGTACCATATAATGTGCCTGAGGTCTGGTCACAGGGGAGAGAGTGTGGACCTGGATAGTTCAGGGTGGAAGGTCCTGGAGGGTCTAGGTGTTGGAAGGTGTGCTGCCTTCCTGAATAGCACCTGCTGCGACCTTGGACCTGGTGAGGCCGGTGTGTTGGGAGACCCAAGGAGTAGGGTCGGATCCCTTGACAGCACCCGGACCGGCCACACGTGTGAGCAGAGTCTGTGAAGGCCTGCGTTTGGGGAAGCCACTGACCGGCGGTGGTTCTGGAACCGTGGGGCAGCCAAGTGAATAAGCCACTGTCCGGATCGGTGAGCCCAGTGTGGCCGCTTCCCTGGGAGAAAGGACTAACCAAGAGTAGGCATCTGGAGCAGGAGCTCCTCAGAGGTAACCCCCAAAAGGGGAAATAACTGTGTTGAGGCTATAGAGCCTGTTACTGGACATGGCACAGCCTGTGTGGCCTCAGAACTGAGAGAGAGGAGTTATAATGTGAACACTGATCTATCTGATACAAGACTGTTTTCTTTGTGTTGCCTTATATGGTTTATGCCATTCAATAAACCACATAGACTGTTTAACAGAAAGTGTTCCTGTGTTACGTGAATGCACTGCCAAGCGCGTGCCCCCAACACTAACAATAAGCGCTACCTTACACAAGGCACACCTCTACTGCACACATTTGTGCTTTCCCTTTCGATTACAGGCAAACTGTGATATTTATCTAACTTACATAATTCATTAACTGTTTGGCATACCCCATCTTCATTCAGTGGTCCAAGGTTTTTTGTTTTTTTGACTAGCTAATTAAGGTATATATTAACATTTATCTATTTATTTTTTTATCTTGTATTGTCATTGTTGTTCATTTCATGTGCGGGCACTTCTTTGCCCCTAATGCTACCATTTACCATGCTTGTTTAATAAAGGTACTCTTATAGCATTCATCCCACATTTCTTTTTTGGAGCTCAGACTCCAATGTAGAGAATGTAGCTTAAACAAAAAAAATGTTTAAAGGGAGATTTATCAAGAATAAAAGTGGAATCAATAGAGTGTGCAACAACTTAATGCCTTGGCATTAAAGGGGTATTCCTATGTTCAAGATTCTATTCCAATATGTATTGCGTATAATATTAATAATATTGCAAATACATCCAATTAGAAATTTTATATAGTTCTTCAGATTTGGTATGCCACTACCTTATGTAGGGCATTGCAGTAGCTTAGGTATTTGCTAATATTATTATCACGTGGACCCGTTGAAGCGCTTGCTGTGTGAAACGTCCGTCGTCGGTCTCCCTTTCCCCGCATAACGGTACACACCTGCTGTTCCTATGGACCTTGTTTTAACCTCACAATGGTATAATAAAGGACTTCGGTTTTTACTGCATCTGGGTGAGTGCCGCATCTCTCTTTATGTATTATTATTATTACACCTACTACATATTGGAATAGGATCTTTGGGATGGGAACACCCCTTTAATAGTTGTATGCTATTTTTCTCTTCATACAAAATAGTATTTAAACTTTTTCTTCTGATCCAAGAATTGAAAATAGCTGCTGTAGATTAGGTAGAAAATAGGTTAACATTTAACAAAAGTATTATTGCAGTCCATTGTTCTACTTTCCATAGTTCACAAGCCTCTAGAATCCATTTATAGCATGTGCAGATAAGGTGCAATATACTGATATTTGTGCAATCTGAGAAAATGAGTTCTGAAGTAAGATTGGTCCTAAATTGCTCCCTAGGAAGGCCATCTTCATTTATGAATATTGTGACAATGTATGTGGCTATTTCAGGAAGAACTAATGCAAGAACATCTAACAGGTCTTCAGATTCCCATTCATTCTTCGCTGGATAAATATAGCTCCCTTAGGTGTTGAGAAAAGAACTAGTTCACGATGCTGGAAAATGTTAACCATAGATAGTATGTCTCATATGAAAATATGTGATCATAAGACCAGGTTCACATCAAGTTTTAGCAGCCCGTAAAACGCATAGCGTTGACCGGCTGCTAACGGTACAGCATAACGCGATCGCGTTATGCTATGCCCGCTAGCGCAGATGAATCATCTGTGCTAGCACAGATGATTCATCTGCGCTAGAGGTGACGGAGCCTCAGACACCACAGGCTGCGTCCGAGGCTCCGTCAGCGAATGACGGCACATCGCGAACGCGTGCCGCTTTACAGCATGCGTCGCGATGCGCCCGACAATGGGGCTCAATGGCGGCGTTAACGGACTGTGTTACACCGCGTTATACCACGGTGTAATGCAGTCTGTCAACGGACTGCCTATAACGCAGTGTGACCCCGGCCTAAGAAGCTAATTTCCATATGTTCATATGAATTGATGAATTACTTCTTTTGATGCACTACCTTGACAACTTAGCCACAGTTAAGGCAATTTTCTTATAGAGCTTTAATAAGGCTACGTTCCCATGATGAGTTTTTGGTCAGTTTTTTACACTGCGTATTTTAGAAAAAGTGCAAGTAACCTATTTTACTTAATGGATGCAGAAATAGTGCAGAAGGTCTTCAACATCAAAAACTCACCAAAAGCTTAACATGTGAACCTAGCTTTAGAAGACACACAAAAACAGATTGAATATTCTATATCAGCTCACTGCCCACTTATAGGCCTGCACCTGTCATAGTTCTACCACACTTATGTAATAGGGTGCAGGAGATGAGTATGTGACCACGGAACAGACGGACCAACAGTTAAAGGGAGGTTTATTTACAGGGGATAACACTGACAGAATTAACAGTGTAAATATGAATATAATGAAAACGAGTTAAGCAAGCATACAAAAGACATGAACAGTATAGAACAGTAATAAGGGTAGTTTGCCTATGGGGAACTTATCAGTCTGAAGGGGTCTTGATTGAAGGGTCACTCTTCTCCAACATTGGCGCCGAATCACCAGCAGCGCTTGTAGTCTGAAGTACTCTGTATCCTGTGCCTTTAACAGTGTCCAGCCGAGATATGCGGGGTTACTGCGGGAGCCAGAGGGGCATGAGACAAACGATATCCCCTATGCTTCAGGTCCTTCCTTCCAACTCCGCAGCGGTGCTTTACCAACAGTATCAGGGGCTCTGCATTAACACAGGGGTCCCGGAACTTCGTACGTGGTACAGTCACTCTAAGCGGGTCACAGCCCTGTCACTGGGTGCTGTCTCTTTGCAGGGAAAAGTCTCAGCACAGAACGCAGTCTCTTTGCAGGAATAAGTCTTAGCACAGAGCGCAGTCTCTTTGCAGAGAAACGTCTTATCACAGAACACAGTCTCTTTGCAGGGAAACGTCTTATCACAGGGGGGAGTGAGCAACCTTCCTGACACTGCAGTAACCGGCTTCACATACTCATGGTCTGCAGTCTTTTACACGGTCTCTCTGACTCTGGCGGTTGTACCGGAGATCTCTCTCCCGATCTGTGTCAGCATCCTCCCTTCTGATGTCTGTGCTGCTCTGAGGAAAACCTGCACACTTTTCCCGCTCTCAGCTCTCCTCCCTTCCTGTTCCTGGCTGCTGAACAGGCTGCTTTTTTGTCCCCCGGGGAACCTGCTGCCCAACTCAATGGTTCTGGGCACGGAGCAGAGGAAGCAACTCTCTCTCTCTTGGCTCTTCCTGTACTTTCACCTCCTTACACTTACAATGAGTGTTTTACTGATCAGTTTAAAATAAGAAGACCTCAAACTTTTCGGCAGATTTACTGTCTAATTTTTACACACTGTAAACACTAAAGATAATTAATTGTGCCAGATTTGGCCCATGCTGTTTGATAAATTTGGTGTATAGACATTTTATATGTCTTTATACTGTCTGTTAGTTGACTGTTTTCCATCACAGGCCATGCTCGTTTGCCACCAATGCACACTTTTTCTTCTATATTATCTTGCACCTTTGCTCCTATATTATCTGCCAGCCTTTGACTTATCACACATCTTCTACGATTCTGTATCTGCAGTGACCTCAGCATCGTGGGAAAAAGTCACTGAGTTCACTGCAGATCACCGTGATCTGCAGTGAAGTCATTGACCTTGAACTGCGGTGAACTCAGTGACTTTTTCCAACAGCACTGAGGTCACTGCAGTTCAGCCCAGCTGGGAACGCAGCCTCAGTGACCTGGATTTATCTCCGCCTTCCTCGATGACATCACCATTAGTCACTGATGCTGCGCTTGCCGCAGTTCATTCACTAGTGGTTCTCAGCCTGGATGGTCAGATCTTGGCATCGTCCAGGTTGAAAAGTATTAATCACCCAGACATAGATTACGGAGTGGGGCAGAACTACGTACAGGTGAGGGATATTGTTGTTTGTTTATTTTTGCTTTTAATACAGGTGACTAGGAATCTAGTGGAATTAGGCGTTAGGTGAGTTTAACTGTGTTTGTTATTTTTAAATAAAAATGGAAAACTGAGTTTTGTTTTATTTCTAATAAAATACTTTATTCTGGCTGTGTCTTTATTTACCATATAACTATAGGATTAGTAATGGATGGGTGTCTTACAGAAGCCTCTTCAGTACTAAGCCGTGGCCTTGATGCCACCTGACAATACAAAGGTGACATCAACCCAACAAATATGAACCCCACTTGCCACCGCTAATTGGCAAATGGGAAGAGCGGGCAAAAAGAGCCAGAATTGGTGCATCTAATCGATGTGCCCTTTCTGGGCATCTGCAGGCTGCTATTTTTAGGGTGGGGGGGGTCAATATCTGTGGCCCCCTACCAGCCTGCGAATATCAGCCACCAGCTGTCAACTTTAGCAAGGCTAGTTGTGAAAAATGGGGGGGGGGGGGGACCCTATGCCCTTTTTTAAACTATTTATTGAAATGATTAAAAAAAAAACATGGGGACCCCTCTATTCTTCATAACCAGCCTTTCTAACCCTTACAGCTGAGGGTTGCAGCCCTCAGCTGTGAGTTTCGCCTGGCTGTTTAAAAAAATATAAGTGAACCCATGACATTTTTTTCATTTATTTATAGCGCAGGCGGAGGGTGAGGAATACTCCCATCAGCTGCCGCCTACTGTCACTGTTATTAGCAGCAGCAGGTGTCGGCTGATGGGAGTAATAATCCCATCAATCGCCGCCTGCTGTCATTGTTCTCACTTGAATATAACTCACATCATTCTCCTCTGCTGATCACCGGCAGAGCAGAGGAGAATGATGAGAGCTATCTTCAGCACCCGGCGCCGGGGAACAGCGCTTCCTGTACTGCTTCTTCCCTGACACCTATGCGTGTCGCACGGATGATATCCATGTGTTTCATTCATGTGCACGTGTGCGGGATGTGCGGACATGTCAGCATGTTTTGCCCACGGACACACGGCCTGTGAAAACACACTGACATGTGCACAGACTCATTCACTTGAATGGGTCTATGTGTGTAAGTGTCTCCTGTACATTTGAAAACTGTCACCACATGTACTGGACACACTGACGTGCGAAAGAGGCCTAAGAGGAGGTTGTGATACCCCTAAAGAGCACTTACGGGATGTGACGATAGTGAGGAAAGACTGCTGTAGGCTGGCTGGGCGAAATCAGGAGGAACCAATTTGTACTGGAAGAATTGCAGGGGGAGCAGCTATGTGTGCTGGACCTGGTCAGGTGACTCGCAGGACAGACGGACACTGCAGCAAACAGCATTTTACACTTGTAAGTGCACTATTCAATTTCAGCCGTCTTCTGCTTATTTGGGAAAAGTGACCCAGTTATACTCTTTTACTTTAGGTCTTATACTCTGTTCCTAATTAACTATCAAGACTTTTACTCATAATCGCTGATTGTATATTCATGTGTATCCCTGCATTAGTGCTCAGTAGTTCTGTTTTTTTGCTCAAAATTTGTATTTTTGTTTTAACTGTTTAAAATAAAAACTAGTTTTAGGGTAAGTTCACACTAGGCATTTTTTCAGCATTTTTTCAGCATTTTTTCAGCATTTTTTTTTCTGCAGCAAAATCTGATCTCTTGGCAGGATAGAAGCTGAGGAAAAAAGCTGGTTTTCCTGCTTTTTTTTCTGCATTTTTTGCAGTGGTTTTGGCATGTTAGATTTGTCTCTTGTGCATGTTGATAAAGTTTTGTGTTGAAAAAAATTCCTATTCCTTAGAATCAGGTTTTGGCACAGAAATTGCAACAAAACATGATACCTGCATTTTGGGTGCCTTTTTTCAGTGTTTTTTCACCACACATTCAAGTCAATAGGTGAAAAACACTGAAAATGCTGTTTTTACCATCTTACTTTCATTGTCTGCACCAGAAAGTCATCAAATAAGCGCGGGGGGGGGGGGGGGGATTGTTATTGTGTAGTTTGGGGTGGACATCTGCAGAAACCAAAAAATACAGCATTTATGCAACTTGTGAACACGGCCTTACAGACACAAAAAAGCCAGATGTCATAAAGTGAAACTACATAAAGATGAGAAAATTCTGGCTGCTCCGATTGTGAATGAAGCAACAAAAAATAAATAAATACAGATCCCAAATAGAGATGAGCAGAACACACAGGTGACACCCCGCCAGCCCTGATTAATCAAAAGCTGCACCGGTGATGCCAAGATGTTAAGAGATTTGCGGCCTCCCGTCAAGCTGCCATGTAGCACTGACATGCATCCTGGAACGGAGTCCTGTGAATCGATCCGCTCAACTGTAAACCCAACTGTCCTGGATACAGCAGACAGTCCTGGATTTGGGTCTACGCTCTGCAGTCTTGGCGTCTGCTGAATTTCTCTCATTACCACTGCCCCTCTGACATTTCCTCCGGCCAGGGTAGAAAGAAATGGTAAATGGGTATAGATATATAGATAGGGGTGTGTGTTATGATTGGGTCACCGAGGAGGAGAGCAAGCCCAAGCTAACCCACAGAAAATCAGAGAGGTTGGTAACCAAGCGGATTGCAGACCCCTGATCCTATCCACACAACTAGCAGTAGCTGTGGAGCATGCCTACGATGATTCTAGATGCCTCGGCACAGCCGGAGAGCTAACTAAGGCTATGTGCACACGCTGCGGTTTTTGCTGCGGTTCCGCTGTGGTTTTGGCCGCAGCAGAACTGCAGCAGTTCTGCAGACAGTGTACAGTAGCATGTTATCCTATGGGATTTACATTCTGCTGTGCACATGCTGCGGATTTTTAACTGCGGAAAAGCTGCGGTTTTGAATCCGCAGAAAGAATTGACATGTCAATTCTTTTCTGCGGATTCTGCTGTGGTTTACCATCTCCTCCATTGTAGAGATGATAAACCGCAGGGAAAACCGCAGGCCAATCTTCAGGTAAAACCGCAGGTCATTTTACCTGCGGTTAAAAAATCCGCAGACCAATCTGCAGCGTGCACATAGCCTAAGCCTAAAACAAGAAAGGGGAAATCTAAATTGCCCCAGATCAGACCCCAAAGGAATAGATAGCCCCCAAACATATATTGCCGGTGAGACAAGACGAAAACACAAACGCAGGTAGGAAAATAGACTGAGCAAATGATGGGGCCCACACTGACTAGACAGGACAGGAAAGGAAAGACACTGTCTGCAATCACACAAAAAACCCTGCAAAAAAGTCCAACACGTCTGATGCAAAAAATACTGAAGTCGCATGACTTTGCCCACTATATCAGCACTCTGGTATATTCTGAAAGCAGAGCAAAAAGAGGCCAATCTAATAAGGGACAAAAACAAACTGGCACAAGCAGCAACGTATGGATGGTGACTCAGCACAGCCCCAGCCAGAGCTGGCTGACTCACACAAAACTGAAATAGACAAAGCCAGATCAAATGTAAACAGAATAGCAAATGAACAATTAGCTGAACATGCAGGGACTGAGCTGGAAACTAAGACCTCAGGAGGCAGGAAGAAAATCACCAGCAGGGATAGAGGGCGTCGGCTGTCTTAAATCCCAGTCTGAAACCCCAGAACTCCAATCGTCATCCTCGTTATCAGGTGGCTAGTCTCTGTTAATCAGATCAGCTCCATTACCTCCAGTAACCACCAGAGGGAGCCCAAAAAGAGAACTCGCATCCCCTCTGTCAATTTGACCAGCTCCACTACCTTCGGTAGTAACCAGAGGTAGGCCAGAAAGCGAATTCACAACAGGTGTCGCCAAAATTTGCCACTGCATGGTGCACGCACTGCATGGTGTGTCTGTTGGAATGTTTGGAGCAACAACTCCATTCCTGTCTATGAGTGTTTAGTTGCTAGGTTTATATGATGTTTATAAACTTAAAAAAAAAGATCCCAGAGGCTCACACAGGGAGAGCATGTGACTGTATTTCCTGTTTTCCTGTGTATGTGTATGAGAGAAGCAGCCTGCTGCAGATGATGCACAAATAGAGACACAAATGATTTATTCCTGATCTATTAAGCTTATCAAATATTGTTCCTGAATAAAGAAGCTCTGTTGTCATACGCTTGGAGAGTATCCTGAATAATCCACTGCCAACAGGTTATGGGCCCAGAGTGACACAGAACCCCAGAGTAACACAGCAACAGAAGCCCAGAGCAAAAGCAGCACAGTAGAGAAGATGTCCACTACCAGCAATCCTGTCAAGTTTTCAGTGCCAAGCCTCACTAACCAGAACTACCAGTCCTGGAAATTCAAGGTGAAGACAATGCTCATAAGGGCCCCATTACATTTAGCGATGCACCAGCAATCCCTACCATGATACAACCCGGTCAGGATCGCTGGTGCATCGCTAAATGGTCACTAGTGAGCTGCCAAACAGGCAGATCTCACTAGCGATGCAACTGTGGTCGGCGGTCGATACTTACCCTCAGACGCAGCGATGATGTCTTCTTCTGCCCGCGTCCATGGCTCACTCGTCGGCGCAACCGGGCGCCGACGACAAGAAATGGACCAGGCTGATCTTGCGCGATCAGCGATAGCCAGCGGGGGAGCCGGTTGGAGGTATCACATGTAGCGATATCGCTAGTGATATCGCTGCTGCGTCACAAAATCGGTGACGCTTTAGCGATATTGCTAGCGATAGCGCTATGTGTAAAGGGCCCTTAAGAGAAGGTACGTGGAAATATACTCAGGAACAAGTGCCTCATCCATTACCAGATGATTGACTAGAGAAGGATCAGAAAGCCCAAAGCATGATGTCCCTTAATGTAGCTGATAATCAGATTGTGCATATATGCAAGTGTTCAACTGCAAAGGAGATGTGGGATGAGTTGCAGAAAGTGCATGAAAGATCAAATCTCATCAATAAGCTTTATCTCATGAGAAAGCTGTATCAGTCTAGGCTAAGTGATGGACAGAATGTGCAGGACTATATAAGAAACACCCTAGAAATTGTGGAGCGTTTCAGGGGTATCGGAGAAGAAATTAAAGATTTTCATGTTGCTGGACTTCTATTAATTGGTCTTCCGGAAAGTTTTGACACACTTGTGACTGCACGAGATCAGGGCCGCCATCAGGGCATGACAGCCCTTACAAGTGTATGGGGCCCCGGTGATTGGGGGGCCCGCCCGGCACCGGAGCACACTGGCAGCCCGAGCTCTGTCTGCTGTGTGCAGGACCTGTGATGAGGTCACAGGAGGGGAGGAGTCAGGGGTCACATGATCGGGGCCTGGACGTATACAGGACACTGCTGTGCTGGTTGTCCTGTACTGCTGGATCAGGTAAAGTTTCTGTGCGGGAACCCCGGTGATTAGGGGGGCCTGGCGCCCGAGCACACTGGCAGCCCTGTCCGCGCTCGGCCCCTGGCCCCCCTACATTTTGTTCAGGCTTCTCCAGCTCCGTCTGCTGTGTGCGCATAGGACCTGTGATGAGGTCACAGGAGGGGAGGAGTCAGGGGGTCACATGATCAGGGATCTCATGTATGCAGGACTCTGCTGTGCTGGTTGTCATGGTGTACTGCTGGATGAGGTAAAGTTTCTATGTGGGGTCAGGAGGGGTTTACAGGGTGGATGTAGTAGAGCCGTGTGTGTACTTTGTGTACGGAGCAGAGCCTCATGTGTACTTTGTGTATGGAGCGGAGCCGTGTGTGTACTCTGTGTACGGAGCGGAGCCGCGTGTGTACGAGGTGCACGGAGAGGAGCTGTGCGTGTACAAAGAGTATGGAGCGGAGCCGCGTGTGTACGAGGTGTATGGAGTGGAGCCGTGCGTGTACGAGGTGTACGGAGAGGAGCTGTGCGTGTACGAAGAGTATGGAGCGGAGGCGCGTGTGTATGAGGTGTATGGAGCGGAGCCGTGCGTGTATGAGGAGTACGGAGAGGAGCCGTGTGTACAAGGTGTACGGAGAGGAGCCATGCATGTACGAGGTGTGCGGAGAGGAGCCGTGCGTGTACGAGGAGTACGGAGAGGAGCCATGTGTACAAGGCGTACGGAGAGTAGCCGTGCGTGTACGAGGTGTACGGAGAGGAGCCGTGCATGTACGAGGTGTACGGAGAGGAGCCGTGCGTGTACGAGGTGTACGGAGAGGAGCCGGGCGTGTGTACAAGGTGTACGGAGAGGAGCCGTGCGTGTACGAGGTGTACGGAGAGGAGCCGTGCGTGTACGAGGTGTACGGAGAGGAGCCGTGCGTGTACGAGGAGTACGGAGAGGAGCCGTGCGTGTATGAGGTGTACGGAGAGGAGCAGTTCGTGTGTACAAGGAGTACGGAGAGGAGCCGTGCGTGTATGAGGTGTACGGAGAGGAGCCGTGCGTGTATGAGGAGTATGGAGAGGAGCCGTGCGTGTGTACAAGGAGTATGGAGAGGAGCTGTGCGTGTACGAGGTGTACGGAGAGGAGCCGTGTGTGTGTACGAGGTGTACGGAGCAGAGCCGTGCGTGTACTAGGAGTACGGAGAAGAGCCGTGCGTGTACGAGGTGTACGGAGAGGAGCCATGCGTGTACAAGGTGTACGGTGCAGAGCCGTGTGTACGGTGCAGAGCCGTGTGTACGGAGCGGAGCCGTGTGTACGGAGCGGAGCCGTGTGTGTACGAGGAGTACGGAGAGGAGCCGTATGTGTACGAGGTGTACGGAGAGGAGCCGTGTGTGTACGAGGTGTACGGAGAGGAGCCGTGCGTGTACGAGGTGTACGGAGTGGAGCCTCGTGTGTACGAGGTGTACAGAGCCGCTCGTGTATTTTAGCATTGGGGGGCCCCATTAGAAAGTTATTAAGTAATGTGGGTGGTGGGCGCTTATGGCCGTGTGAAGGGGATAAGGGAAACAACGCTTCAGATAGGAGTTCTGCAGCAGCTGTGATATGACTGCGGCTCTCATGCTGGGAGTGCACGGCTCTGTGGGGCAGCGGCTCCATCCAGCTCAATAAACCTGTCTCCCCCTGAGGGGCTGCAGTGCCATTGTGGGGCGGGGAGCCTTAGGGTAAATCCCCGTGTTGTACCCCACAGGTGCAGACTTCCACCCACCTGCCCTATATTCTGTGCTGCAGAGCCGGCTCTTGCCCACTTACGCCACTGTTACAGATTGCCCTATGTGCATGAGATGTCATCTTCTAGGGGGTCTTTCACTTGTCCCCAGATGACTCCCAATGCAGTAAACAAAGCCCCCCAGTCCTCTCCCTCCCCTGCTCTAGCTGCAGGGTTCAGACATAGGGGAGGGGGTAATATTATCTAGTCTTTTCTTACCTCAGGGATTTTTTGGGGTCACCTTTTGACAACTCTTATGAAGTCACCTGCTCTATTCTCAATGTGCAAGGCAGTGGACAAGTCTGCTTTGGTTTGACCTCATGCGAACTTGTTCCTCCCCCCATAAAAGCTTCACACTTCTCATATGTTGGTGTTTTTGCAGTGTAAAATTGACTGGGGGCTTTATAGCTCCACTGGTTCTCAGTCCGTTCTGGCTGTGCCATTTTTAGGGTAAGGGCTCTTTTGTGGGGTTTTGACAGAACAGATTTGTGATGGTAATGTAACATAAAGTTAAGTCCTGGGACCATTAGATACTTATACTGTAGATATGCATTGATATTTCTCCAGGAAATGTGTGAGTAAATACAAACAAGTGGTAGATTCCCACTCAAATGCGCATTTTAAAATCCACAGTGTGTCACTTGTATGTGACAAGATCCACACGTGTGACATGATTTTGTTGAGGAAAGTCCACATTGACTGTGCTGCTTGTGCGCATACTCTTAGGGCTGACCCTCACTACAGGTCGAGTGCTGAACATTGGGGATTTTCTAGTTTCTGATTAGAGCACAAAGAAATCCCCTAAGTCAATGTCATGCAGGTAAATTGATATGATTGGCAGTTCACTATCAGATCTGTAGCAGTGGGGGGGACATATTAGTCAGGGACATGGCAGCCCCTCCATTCTCAGCTTGTAATCTTTGACCGCTGGGACCTCGGATACAAGTGTCAGCGCTGATCATTGGCGATTTGCTAGCACAGTCCGTGTCTACAGAAGCATGTCTGGTCTGAAGGGCTGATGTCTGCGATCTCTCATGTTTTGGGGTGCACATACACCTTACATAGATGGCAGCCAAAAGCCCTTTTCTGAGAAGTTGGTGTCCTAAAGCGATGTTTGAATGGAGCATGAGGGATTTTGTGTGACCATCGCCCATAGGCTGTGCCAGCGCGCCACATGGTGGGACCGGGCTGAGAGCAGAAAATGGTGACCGTGGACGGCAGCGGGACTGCGAGGTGCAGATGGCAGGCACTGGGAGACCAGCCATGAGGCGGTGGCAGTGAGCGAGCAGGGTGATTAGACTGTCTGTCTGTCTCTGACTCTCTCCGACATCTCTGTGGCTCTGTCTCCGATGGCATGGCGGCGGTGCCCAAAGAGCCATGACGGGGGAACAGAATCTGGGGGTCTCATGGGGGTACAATAACATTGACTTAATATGTGACCAACCTAATATAAGGGACTGCTTTTGCCACCTTGCTGGAGTAGGTTAGAGTTAGACGGGCACTGACGGTATCATCTGGTCATTGTCTGAAGATGGATGCACAATAATGGTTAAAAAAGTTACCAAATGTTTAATAGGTTAGAGTAGGGCCCTGTCAATAGAGTCTACCTTGTCATGGTGGCAGGCTTAAAAAATCTTTTGGGCAAAACTAAAGCTGATGGCTATGTATGTGATATGGTGTTAATGTGAGATTGGTGAGGGCGTGATGTAGAAGTGAAGTTTTTCCAAGAAAGGGCGGAGGGATTTTGGAAGGTTCACGGTGGTGGAGGAGGAGCTAGGGTGGAGGCGGAACTGGGGGTGGAGTCTGGGCGGAGTCTCAAGGGGGGCCCCATCAATTTTGCCAGTATGGGGCCCCAAAATTCCTAGTGGTAGCCCTGCACGAGATGCACGACCAGATGATGAGCTGACACTAGAGTATGTTAAAAGCAAACTTGTGGATGAATTTAAGCAAAAAAAAGCAGCATGTAAGCTGCAGTAATGAATCCAGAGCAGAAACAGCATTAAAGACAGAGGATTTCCCTAAATATAAGAGCGATCTAAGAGAAACTCCTGAATGTCTTGTCTGTAAAAAGTCTGGCCACCTTAAAGCAGACTGCAGAATTTGGAAAGCAAGAATGAGTCAGCTTAAAATGCAGAACAGTCATCAAAGGGTTAAAACAGCTGTAAAGGAAGATTCTGCATGTGTTGGACCTGCATTTAATGCCTGTACAGGCCCATGTTATGATTGAGTCACCGAGGAGGAAAAGAACAAAACACAAGCTCAGGCCAGAAAATCAGAGAGGTTGGAAACTAGCGGATTGCAGACCCCTGATCCTATCACACAACTAGCAGTAGCCGTGGAGTGTTCCTACGGTGATCCTAGACACCTCGTCAACGCCGGAGATCTACATAAGCCTAAAGAGAGAAAAGAGAAAAACTGACTGCCCCAGAGCAGACCCCAAAGCAATAGGCAGCCCCCAACATATAATGACGGTGAAGCAAGATGAAAACACTAACACAGAAAGAAAGATAGGTTGAGCAAACGATGGGGCCCAAGCTAACTAAAAAGGACAGGACAGAAAAGCTGCTGTCTGCAATCCGAGAAAACCCTGCCAAAAAATACTACCAACACAACTGATAAGCAAAAAGGACCCTGAAGTCACTAGACTTCAAACCCTATATCAGCACTCAGAATATTCTGAAAGCAGAGCAAAAGAGAACACTGATCAAGGAAAAAGAATCCAGCACACCCCCGGCCGGGGATGGCTGAACTCAAAAAACAAGGTAAACAAAACCAAAACTAATACGTTCAATAGCAGAGCAAAAACTTATCTTTGGGAAGCAGGAATCAGACTGGTCTCCAAGAATCCAGCAGTTAAATCACCAGCGACTCAGAAGGGCGTCGGCTGCCTTATATCCAGTCTGTAGTTCCCGTTACCCAGTCACGATCCACCTGATCAGGTGTTTGGTTTCTTTCATCCAAATCATCCTCACTACCTTCCTTCATCAGAAGAGGGAGATCCTCGGACACAAAAGATGAATGAACAGATGAGCTCACAACAGGCCCATCTGCAAAGCATATATGGTGTATAGATTCTGGTGCAAGCAGTCATATCACAAATAACAAGGATTTATTCAATGACCTTAACGAAAGCAAGTAAGAAAAGGTCATCTTAGCTAATGGTCACTATATGACTTGAGAAGGAGTAGGAGACAGCTATCTCCACTCTCCAGTTTTCTCAGCACAAAACAGAAAGATCGCAATAAAGGATGTTCTCTATGTCCCAACCTTGAAAGCAATCTTCTGTCAGTAAAGAAGCTCACGCAAAAGGGGAATGTAGTTTTAAAGATGGCAGCAGCATCATGTCAAAGAAGGGTCACACTCTTGCAGAAGGAAAAATCCAAGATGAACTTTATCAGCTAAAATGCAAAGAAAGAGTGTACAGTGCTAGACAAGACATAAGAACTGTATCCATGTATGGTACTGACGTCTTGGGCACAGAGACCCAGAAGCAGTAAGGCAGCTAGCTCAACTTGCAAATGGTGTTGAAATTAACCAGTGTAGTCAAATGATGAAGCACACTAGCGATCTTAAAGGGAAAATGTCCAGAAAATCCTTTCCTAAAATAAGCACTACTAGATCTGCACAGTCACTGGATCTGATACATACAGACGTATGTGGTCAAATGAGTGTTCAAACTCCTAGCAAGAAGAGATATTTTCTCACGTTTATTGATAACTACTACCTGCTTCCCAGTATGGATGAAGTTCCACAGAAACTTAAAGAATATCTAGCTGTAGTGTTTAACAAATTTGGAAGAATGCCAAAAGCCCTGAGTACAGATAATGGAACCGAATATACAAGTGGTAAGGTGCAAACCATTAAGAAAAAGGATGAAATCGTGTTCCAAACTACCGTTCCATACAACCCAGAACAAAATGGCATTTCAGAGAGAAAGAATCGTACTATCTGTGAAAGTGGAAGAAGTATGTTGTTTGATGTTAATCTACCTACAACGTATTGGGGAGAAGCCATCATGACAGCTTGTATCTTCAAAACAGAGTGCCAGGTAAAGCCACAAATAAAACTCCATATGAACTATGGAACTGTGAGAAGCCTAACCTAAAGCATCACAGGATATTTGGAAGCAAAATGTTTGTGTATGTACCCAAAGAAAAACGTTCCAAGTGGGAATCACACGCAAAGCAAGGATTCCTGGTGGGATATAGTGAAACTCTAATGGGATACAGAATCCTGTACCCAGAGACCAACACAGTAACAATCAGCAGAGATGTAGTGTTTGATGAAAACTCGGTATTGCTCAAATTCCATGAAGTCACACCAGTTATTCAACCTATGAAGCAAGAACAAGAATTTCCATCACCAAACCCAGACACCGAAAAGGAAAACATTGAAGTGTGGATAAGCTCTGAAGCTACCAAGGGGAACACGGAAGAACCAAGTCAACCTCCAGTCAGTAGATCAGAAAGGTCAAACAAAGGTATCCCAGCTAGATGCCTTTCTTATATGGCAGAATACTTCCTGAACCTGAGCCACATTCATGAGAAGAGATGCAAAAACTGCCTGTAAATGAGAAACAGAAGACGATAAATACCACTAATGAAGAGATGGAGTCCCTTCACCAACTCCAGACACGGGAGCTAACTGAGCTACCACAATGAAAAGAGAAATTGCAAAGCTAGGTAAAATTCTCAACCAGCACTTTATGATTAAGGACCTTGGAAATGTGACATATTATTTGGGAATCCCAATCCAGAGAGAATAAGTTTTCTTCTCAACCAAAGTTCTAAAATTTCTGCAATCCTAAATCAGTTTGGAATGTCAGAAGCCAAAGGTGTGTCAACACCAATGGATCTGTCCTACTTAAAGTTGTAAGAAGAAGATGATCTGCTACCCAGCAATTAGAGTTACAGACAAGCAGTGGGGGCATTTCTGTACATGGCAACCACAACTCATCTGCGTATCATAGCCACAGTCGGAATTCTCTGCCTATGTGTAAGCAAGCCACACCAAAGAGACTGGAATGCAATTAAGAGAATTCTTCAATATCTTAAAAAAACTCAAAGGCTAAATCTTAAGATATCTGCATCAAGAGATCTCACTCTCAGAGGTTATGTGGATGCAGATTGGGCTGGAGATCCAAGTGATCAGAAATCAACAAGTGGTTACTTGTTCAAGTTAGGAGAAAATTCAATTTCTTGTTCCAGAAGAAAACAAGTGTCAGTCACATTATCTACTACAGAAGCAGAATATAGGTCTGCTGCTTATGGAAGTCAAGAAGTAATTTGGTTGAAACAACTTTTGGAAGATTTTGTCAAGCCACTAGCTTAACCAACAGTTATCAATGAGGACAAGCAAGGATGCATTAAACTTGCCAGCCGTGAGAAGATTGGTGCAAGTACAAAGCACAGTATGTCTTTGGCGTGTGCGAGGAAACTGGAGTTCCAGTAGGAAACCAACCCTTACATGCACAGAGGGAACATACAAACTCCTTGCAGATGTTCTCCTTGGTGGGCTTTGAACCCAGGACTCCAGCACTGCAGAGCAATAGTGCTAACCACTGAGCCACTGTGCTCAGACTCAATCTGAGCAATGTAAACATTAAAACATACCTATCATTTTAGGTAAGTATTCATAATAAGCTCTATTCTGTTTATATAAGGAACAATGCTATTATTGCCATTATATATCTAAAATCCTGCATTTTTCATCAGATTTCTCATCAGAATTATTATTTTTAAAGTGTCATTAATTCCATGGTACTTTACTTGTGGAGAAGGTTTACCTACATTTAATAGATACAGTATAAAAATAGTGTAAACAAACTATTAGAGACAAACTGGTACAAAGGAAGAGAGAACTATGCCATTACTGGCTCAGAATCTACAGGGAGGCTCTATGTCTGTACTCTCTATCTCTAGTTTTCAGTTCTCTCTTTGCCAGTGGGTGGACATTCGCTTATACTATTAATTCCATGGTACTTTGCATGTGAAAAGTGTTTAGGTACATTCAATACAGATATAAAATACAGTAAACAAACTAATAGTGGCATGACAGACTGGAACAAAGGGACTGAAAACTCTGCCCTTACTGGCTCAGAATCTACAGGGAGGCTCTATGTCTGTATGCTTTATCTCTAGTTTTCAGTTCTCTCTGTGCTAGTGGGTGGATATTCGCTTGTACTATCAATTCCATGGTACTTTACATGTTAAGAGGGTTTACATACATTTAATACATATACTGTATAAAATACAGTGAACAAACTAATGGTGACAGACTGGTACAAAGGGAGTGAGTACTCTGCCCTTACTGGCTCAGAATCTACAGAGAGGCTCTATGTCTCTACACCCTATATCTAGCTTTCAATTCTCTCTATTCTATCAATATTCACTTGTACTATTGATTTATGTAAAGTTTGTAGAAACTACAGTGGCTTTTTAAAAAATATGACCAAAGAAAAACTGTCAGGACATTGTCTATGGCATCCTCAGATTGTTCTCATCTCAAATGAGCAGAAAATCCAGAAGAATGAAGCTAAGGCACCCTGGTGGCAGCAGTACATCCCTGTGGATTCCCTTGAGGTAATTGTACCTTATGTATTTGGACATGGATCCTGTTCATATAACACTTTATGGGCACAGGGGTTAATTGTATTGTGGGGAGGTGGTGTCCTTATAGAATCATAGAATCGTAGAGTTGGAAGGGACCTCCTGGGCCATCTGGTCCAACCCCCTGCTCAAAGCAGGATTCGCTAAATCATCCCAGTCAGATGTCTGTCCAGCCTCTGTTTGAAGACTTCCATTGAAGGAGAACTCACCACTTCTCGTGGCAGCCTGTTCCACTCATTGATCACTCTAACTGTCAAAAAGTTTTTTCTAATATCTAATCTGTGTCTCCTCCCATTCAGTTTCATCCCATTGCTTCTAGTCTTTCCTTGTGCAAATGAGAATAAAGTTGATCCTTCTACAATGTGACAGCCCTTTAGATATTTGTAGACAGCTATTAAGTCTCCTCTCAGTCTTCTCTTTTGCAAACTAAACATTCCCAAATCCTGCAACCTTTCCTCATAAGACAGGGTTTGCAGACCGGTCACCATTCTGGTCGCTCTTTTCTGAACTTGCTCCAGTTTGTTGATGTCTTTTTTAAAATGTGGTGCCCAAAACTGGACACAATATTCCAGATGAGGTCTGACCAAAGAGGAGTAGAGGGAAATAATGTCTTCACGTGATCTAGACTGTATGCTTCTGTTAATACATCCTAGAATTGCATTTGCCTTTTTTGCTGCTGCATCACACTGTTGACTCATATTCAGTCTGTGATCTATTAGTATACCCAAGTCTTTTTCACATGTGCTGTCACTTAGCCCTATTCCTCCCACTCTATATATGCTTTTTTCATTTTTATTGCCCAGATGTAGTACTTTGCATTTCTCCCTGTTAAAAACCATTCTGTTAGTTGCTGCCCACTTCTCCAGTTTATTTAAATCTTTTTGAATCCTCTCTCTCTCTTCTCTAGTATTAGCTATCCCTCCTAGCTTTGTGTCATCAGCAAATTTAATCAGTTTACCCTCAATTCCTTCATCTAAATCGTTGATAAAGATGTTGAACAATACAGGGCCCAGGACAGAGCCCTGTGGTACCCCACTTGAGACATTCTTCCAACTGGATGTGCAGCCATTTACGACCACTCTTTGGGTCCGATCACTAAGCCAGTTATGAATCCACCTAACAGTTGCCTTGTCCATTCCATACTTAGTCATTTTTTCAATAAGGATTGTATGAGAGACTTTGTCAAATGCTTTGCTGAAGTCAAGATATACTATATCTACAGCATTTCCTTGATCCACCCAATCAGTGATACCGTCATAGAAGGAAATTAAGTTAGTCTGACATGACTTATTAGTTACAAACCCATGCTGACTCTGTTTAATCACTTCATTCTTATCCAGGTATTGACATACATGTTGTTTAATAATTTGTTCAAAGATCTTTCCTGGTATAGAAGTCAGACTCACCGGCCTATAGTTGCCTGGGTCCACCTTCTTCCCCTTTTTGAAGATAGGAACAACATTTGCTCTTCTCCAGTCTTCTGGCACTTCTCCTGTTCTCCAAGAATTTTCAAAGATTATGGAGAGGGGTTCAAAAATTTCTTCTGCTATCTCCTTCAGTACTCTGGGGTGTAATTCATCTGGACCTGGAGACTTGAATTCATTTAGGTTAGCTAAGTGTTTCCTCACTATCTTTCTGTTTATAGATATCCTGGATTCTTCTATTCCCTTAATAGGACAGTGGATAACAGTTGATGTTGCATTTCCTTTCTGAGAGAAAACAGATGCAAAATAGGAATTTAAAAGTTCAGCCTTCTCAATATCCTGTCTTACCATTTCATCATTTTCATCCTGTAAAAATCCTATAGCATCTTTGACTTTTCTTTTACTTTTGACATATCCCCAAAATCCTTTATTATTGCTTTTGACATCTCTTGCAAGCCTCAGTTCATTTTCAGCTTTAGATAATCTGATTTGTGCCCTGCAGGTTCTGCAGACAGCATTATATTCTTCTTTAGATATGCCTCCCTCTTTCCATTTTATAAACATTTTTTTCTTCCTTTTTAGCATGTGCTTAAGTTCTGTGTTCATCCATCCTGGTTTCCTTAAATGCTTCCTATTCTTCCCTCTTTTCGGAATTGTTAACAACTGTGCTTTGAAAATTTCATTTTTCAAGATTTCCCATCCTTCCTGGACATTTTTGTCTTTAAGGATATCCAGCCATTGGATCCCTCCAATTCTCTTTCTGAATCCCTTAAAATCTGCCTTTCTGAAATCTAACCTTGACGTCTGAGTCTTCACAGGTCTTCCGCCTCTAGTTATCCAAAATTCTAAAATAGCATGGTCGCTACCTCCTAGGGTCCCAGCCACTTTTACCTCCTCAACCATTTCCTCCCTGTTTATAAGGATTAGATCCAAGGTAGCAGTTCCCCTTGTTTTCTCCCTTACCTTTTGGAAGATAAAGTTGTCAGCAAGAGAGGATAAGAATTTCCTTGACCTGTTAGTTTTGCCTGAGAGAGATTCCCAACAAATGTCTGGATAGTTGAAATCTCCCATGACAACTATGTCATATTTTTTGGAGAACTTGGCCATCTGATGCATAAAGAGTTCATCCATATCTTCAGCTTGCACAGGCGGTCTGTAGTAAATGCCTACAATGGTGTCCTTTCCATTGTTCTGTCCTTGTATTCTTACCCAAACAGTTTCCACAGAACTCCCAGTCTCTGAAGCTTCAATCTCTGTGCAGATATACGCGTTTCGAACATACAATGCGACACCCCCTCCTCGTTTATCAAGTCTGTTTCTTGCAAATAAGTTGTATCCTTCTAGTCTTGTATTCCAATCATGTGTATTGTCCCACCAAGTTTCAGTGATTCCAATGACATCATATTTCTTTTCCTGTGTTAGTAGTTCCAATTCTCCTTGTTTGTTGCCCATGCTTTGTGCATTAGTATAGAAACATTTTAGTTTGTGATTGGTTTCTCTTTCTCCAATATTTTTATTAATTAGATTCTTTCGTCTTTGTTCTTCCTTTCCACTTCTAATAGCAGAGTTCTCAATAGCATTTGTCAGGTGTATGGCTTTTTCTGGTCTTTTGCTTCCCTTCCCATGTTGTTCTAGTTTAAAGCTCTCCTTACAAGTGTAGCAAGGCGACTTCCAAATACATGCTTTCCAGTCTTCGTAAGGTGCACCCCATCTCTAGCAAGTAGTCCATCGTATAAGTAGTTCACTCCGTGATCCAGATATCCAAATCGTTGCTGACGATATATATAATGGATTAAGGCTACTAGTATATTATGAGAGTGTCTATCCTTTGTTGGGTAGATAGGAGCACCTTGTTTGCAGCAGGCACTGTTTATATCAGATATATCTTTCATGCTGCTTCGGTTGCTATATATATTTCTCTATGGATAACCCCCCCCCCCCATGATACATGGTACTTTTTGTCATCTGGCTATGCATGTCTATGAGTGATTATAGAAGGTGGGCATTTTGCCCACTCCCTTTTTCCCTTTATCTTGGCATTATGGTTTTAATGGATTTCTCTAATAAAATTTATATTTTTGAGGTTAAAATTGTGCCTTGCAATCATCTCTTTTTTTTTGTATATGTCTATGTGGTAATTGATGATAGGTGTTAGTAATCCATATACACACATGAATATAATTTTGTGATATCATGTGTGTTGGTCTGATTCGTTGTCACTTGGTTATTTTTACTGTACAATAAATGTCACACAAACAAACAAAACTCAAACATCAATGGTGGAGTTGCTCTTATTTTTCATAGTTTCACTGTACTTGGAAATGTGTTTCCATTTTCAGTACGTAAATTACCCATACAAAAAGTATGGTCAAAAGCTCCACCCGAAGAATGAAACGTTCAATCTCCAGAGGAGACAAGGCTCCATTACCATAAAAAATATTAATCTGTGGAATGGTTTACATCAATAGTTGGTCACAATGGGAACCGTTGAAGGTTTACAAAAAAGCTTGGTTGCTTTTTTAGAAGAAAATAACATAATTGAATATGTAGATGATTAAAGTTCTTTTCTGAATGTTAGGTCCAATAGATCAGCAATTAGGATCAGTAAGGAAAATTTAGTTATTGTTAGGTGGACTGGATTATGCATTGTGGTTCTGCATGTGGTCCTTTCTAAAGTGGTCCTTTCCCTGCCATCAGTTGAGCTTCATGGACATTTGTCATTTTTAACAGCAATAACTACATAAGTATGTAATGTGTGTTAAAATGAGTGGTGTTATTCAAATCTACATTTTATCCCATAGAAAACAAGTCCTCATATGACTTTGTCGACAAAAAATAAATAAAAAAAAGTTATGGCTGTGGAAGGAAGGGAGGAAAAAAAAATGAAAAGTAGCCTCGAAGAGAAGTGGTTAACAGCACTGTGCTATTAGTTAGATTTACAATACTTTGCAATATTGGACACAGTTTTTGAAGGAACTCCGCAGGAAGGTTGTCCCAAACACATTGAAGAACTAACCAAAGATGAACTGTGGCTGTTGACTTGAGCAAATCCTTCTGTCATGTTCACGCCCTAACTGGTGGACGTGAGCCAGGGGGTTGTGGCCCCACTGTGCCACAAACCAGACTACTCTGGAAGGGGCGTGAAAAGGACAGCTGTATTGACCTTCACTGGAGCCTCTGATGGTGAGGTCAGGCTTGTGCAGCAGGCAGCTGCCAGGTGCCACTCCAGGGTGGTGTCTGGCTGTGGCTGCTGATCCCACTTGGGGAGATGGTGGCACGGGTGAGACACTGGCAGGCAGGCACAGCAGAGACACGAGCAGTCAAGTAAGGCTGAGATACTGGCAGGTGGGCATGGCTGAGACTCAGGGCAGGCTGGCACGGCTGAAACACAGGGCAAGCAGGTATGGCTGAGTCACAGGGCAAGCAGGTGTGGTGTATGAAGGAACAGGCAGAGACCCATTCACACAGCAGGTGCTAGCACCTGCACAGACAGGAAAGAGCAGAGCATGATGGAACAGATTTGGACCCGTTCACACAGGAGGAGCAGGCACGGGTACTGACAGGAAAGAGTGGAGTATGATGGAACAGGTTTGGACCTGTTCACACAGGAGGAGCAGGCACGGGTACTGACAGGAAAGAGTGGAGTATGACAGAACAGGTTTGGACCTGTTCACACAGGAGGAGAACCGCAAGGTTGTGGAGAAGAGTTGTAGAGCAGCGAGAGGTTCTGCAGCAGCAGAACCAGAACCAAGCAGAACCGCAAGAGTACGGAGCACAAGCAAAGCCTAAAGAGTACAGAGCACGCAGAGTCGCAAGAGAGCGGAGCACAAGCAGAGCCGCAAGACTGCGAAGAAGAGTAGCAGAGCCGCAAGAGTTTCTGCAGCAACAGAACCAGAGCTAAGCAGAACCGCAAGCGTATGGAGCAAAGGCAGAGCTTAAAGAGTACAGAGCAGGCACAGTTGCAAGAGAGCGGAGCATGAGCAGAGACACAAGACTGCGGAGACGAGTAGCAGAGTTGCAAGAGGTTCTGCAGCAGCAGAACCAGAACCGAGCAGAACCGCAAGAGTACGGAGCAAAGGCAGAGCCTAAAGAGTACAGAGCAGGCGGAGTTGCAAGAGAGCGGAGCAAAAACAGAGCCGCAAGAGTGCGGAACACAAGCAGACAAGGAGGACACAAGGAAAGACACAGCAGGGCAAGAAGCCAAACACAAGGAGACAGACGGACAAAGGTAGGACAGAATTCAGACAGGGCAACAGTACGAGAGAGGGTAAAGGACACAGGGATCAGAGTTTACACAGGTACAAAGCAAGGCAAGAACAAAGACACAGAGACCAGGATATTTTGCCTCATGGAGGGCAGACAGAGAAGTACCAAGTAAAGCTAGGAGTAAAGCCTCCAGAGAAGTAGGAACACAGAGCAAGACGCGGCAGCTCAGTAGCAAGACACTAACTGAATTAACACATTGCACAGGCAAGGTTCCATTGGGTGGAGCTGCCCTAAATACTAGAGGGCTTTTGGTAATTGGTCAGGGACACATTAAACAGGTGCACCCTGACTCCATAAGAACCAGAGAGTTCTGGCGCCACCCCCCTATGCACACAGCCAGGAAACATGCACAGAGCAGATAGGAGACAAGCAGCACAGAGCATGGAGCTGGCAACAGACAGAAATCACAGCAAGACCTGGAGCAGTGAGTAAGTTGGTGTGTGGGGGATGGGAGGCCATGAAGTGATGCCAGCAGGGTTGTTACACCTTCTATCTCTTCATGCAATCTCAGACAAACTCAATGATATTGAGATCAATATGTGAGGGACATATCAGTACTTCTTACAGTAATTACAAAGATGAAACCAAAGAACTGTTTCACCCCTTCCTGACATGCGCCATATATATACTGTTCTCGCAAACAGCAGTATATGTACGTCGCCGCAATCGCGCGGCCTCACGCTGAGTGCCACGGCAATCTGGTGCGGGTGTCAGCTCTATGTGAGAGCTGACACTCCGCAGCAACACCCATGATTGGTCCTAGCACCTATCGTGGGCATTTAAACCCTCTGATCCTGCTGTCAGTAGTGACTGCGACAAAAAGGAGCATCGCGCAGAGATTGGGCTCCAGGCTCGCTTCCATCAGGACAACGCGATGCAATCACATTGTCCTGATGGTCTCCATGGAGACCCCCAGCTGCAAGATGGGTGCAGGGTCCTTCAGGGAAGGTGGCGTGTCAGTGCCTGCTCAGAGCAGGACCTGAGACACCTCCTTCCCTGGCTGTCAGAAGCTGATCTGATGCTATACATGGAATAAATGGTGCTATAAAAATGAATAATAATAATAATAATAATAATAATAATACAGTAATGTCCCATCCTGAGACAATGCAAAATAGTAAAAAAATTATTGAAAACTAAAAATATTTTTTTAAAAATCCCCCAAAAAAGAAATAAATAATTTCCCAATAAATACATTTATTTATGTACATAAAAAAATAAACAATAAAAGTCTACATATTTGGTATCACCATGTCCGTAACTATCCTCTCTTTAAAACAGTCTCACTAGTTAACCCCTTCAGTGAACATAGTAAAAAAATAAAAAAGGGCTAAAAACAATGCTTTATCATACTGCCGAAAAAAAGTGCAATAAAGCGCGAAAAAAAGATGAATGTAAATAAACATGGTACTGCTAAAAATGTCATCTTTACCTACAAAAAACAAGCCATCATACAGCTCCATCAGCAGAAAAATAAAAAAGTTATAGCTCTCAGAATAAAGTGATGCATAAATAATTATTTTTTCTAGAAAATAGTTTTTACTGTGTAAAAGTGCCAAAACATAAAAAAATATAAATTGGGTATCGCTGTAATCGTATTAACTCTAATAATAAAGTTGCCTAACCCATTTTACCACACAAGCAATGGTATTAAAAAAAAACAAAAAACAATTTCTGAATTGCTGGTTTTTGTTCATTCTGTCTCCCTCAAATCGGAATAGAAAGCGATCAAAAAATGTCATGTGCTGAAAATGGTACCAATAAAAACGTCAGCTTGTTCCTCAGAAAACAAGTCCTCACATGATTCTGTCTGCCGAAATATGGAAAAATTATAGCTCTCTAAATATTGTGATTAACTAGTTTTTGCAATAAAAAGAGTCTTTTAGTGTGCAACAGCAGCCAAACATAAAAAAAAAAATATAAATCTGGTATCGCTGTAATCGCACCGACCTGATGAATAAAGTTGCCTAATCACTTATACCACAAGAGCTATGGTGTAAAAAATAAATAAAACCAATTCTTCACCTGTTGTTGATTTTTTTCATTCTGCCTCCCAAAGATCGCAGTAAGGCTGGGTGCACATTTGCTCTGTGCTCTGCGCTGAGGTATTACATTGGGGTCTCTGAAATATGTGATTCAGACAGAACCCCTGGCGGAAGATTCCCTATAATGAGGCAAATGGAGGCACTGTGGACGCCATAGGACCTGTGATCAAATGGTGTCTGTCTTTTTAGGATTCCATAAAAGTACCGTTGGCCACAGTTTTGTGCACTTCTGAAAAGGACAACGCTGAACAGAATCCAGATGGAGACCACAGTAACTCTGCTACCTCATTATAGTGAATTGATCCATTGGGGGTTTCATCTGTCACGTCATCCAGCTAGTTAGATGGAAATCCCCAAGTAACTGATTAGCATAGAGCGCAGGATAAATGTGATCCCAAACGTTATGTAAAATATTCCTAATAAAAGCTTCAATTGAATCCACAAAAAATGCAAGCCCTGACTTGGGTCCGTCATCTGTTAACTGAAATATAGGGGGCTTCTACATTACTGGTAGCACAAAGGCTCTGAAAAAGCAACAGTTTTCCTTGCAAACAATCACTAAACATCTCTAATTTCACCAGAGCTGGTTAAAAGTAGCTGAGCTGTGATTGATTGCTATGACCAACAGTTTTCCCACTTGACAACACCTCAGCAGACACTGACATGGTGGGAGAAATATAGCATCCCTAGGAACATAAGCTCCCAGCCATTGTCTGCCCCCCTGAAAGGAGCTGAGATCACATGACAGAAATGAATCCCCCCCTCCCGTGCCTATATCCCCATCACACATCCTCCATCTCGTAGGCACATCTTGCCTCTTAAAGGCACCACTGGTATGGAAGTCAGAGCAAATCCATCCAGCGCTTTGGTACTGACCCCAGAGTCTCTTAAAGGGATCATTGATATGGAATTTAGGGCAAATCCACTCTGCACTTTGGTACTGACCCCAGGCCTTTCTTAAAGGGATCTCCAGTATGGAAGTCAGGGCAAATCCATCCAGCGCTTTAATTCTGACCCCAGGCCTCTCTTAAAGGGATCCCCAGTATGGAAGTCAGGGCAATTGCCTTCAAATGCTCTGGTACTGACCCCAGGCTCTCTTAAAGGGATCCCCGGTATGGAAGTTAGGACAAATTCAGCGCTCTGGTTCTGACCCAAGTCTCCTCTTAAAGGGATCCTCGGTATGGAAGTGAGGAAAAATCCACTCTTCGCTTTGGTACTGACCCCAGGCCTTTCTTAAAGGGATCTCCGGTATGGAAGTCAGGGCAAATCCACTCAGCTCTCTGGTTCTGATGCCAGGCCTCTCTTAAAGGGATCCCCAGTATAGAAGTTAGAACCGTTCCACTCAGCCCTCTGGTTCTGACTCCAGGCTGACGGGATGATGTGGGATATTAGTGGTAGATGTCCGGTGGCTCTGGCTGATGGGATGATGTGGGATATTAGTGGTAGTAGTCCGGTGGCTCTGGCTGATGGGATGATGTGGGATATTAGGAGTAGTAGTCCAGTGGCTCTGGCTGACAGGATGATGTGGGATATTAGGGGTAGTTGTCCGCTGGCTCTGGCTGATGGGATGATGTGGGATATTAGTGGTAGTAGTCCGGTGGCTCTGGCTGATGGGATGATGTGGGATATTAGGGGTAGTAGTCCGGTTGCTCTGGCTGACGGGATGATGGGATATTATAGTGAATGTGGCTATGCGGAGTGGGCGGGGCTCTGCACTCAGCTTTATATATATATAGATATAATCATTATAATTTGTTATAACTAACCGTAGTTAGTTACATTGCCTGGGCAGCGCCGGGCTCTTCAGCTAGTAGTACATATAATAGAAACTAAATTATCTTCATTCTATTCCCAACTATGACAGTTAGTTTTATAATAGTATTGTGTGGTATGGTTGTGGCACGGTAACTTTGAGGACTTTCTCATGGGAGGTCATCTATGTCACATAGTAACCTTTGCAAGTGTTATTTTTAAAAATACTTTTAATTTCCACTTTGTAATTTACTATAATGATCACTATATTCATTTTCTGGATCTAACATTGGCCAATAGAGATAATAAGATTGTAATTGTAATCAGTACATATTGTTTTGGCTCTCCTGCTCCGGAATGGAGGTTTGGGATGATAGTCTGTCACTAGCATTAGAGAGCCCCATATTACTATGTGATCTTTGCTCTTTTCATGTCCCTAATATAAAATGAAACAATAAGATCATTGTTTATTTTAGATTATAAATAAGTACAATATGATTTTAAAATGGTTTTTGACAGCTATGAAATGCTTAGATAATAATAGAAATAGAAGTATTGTTATAATGAGGCTTTAAATGAAGCTTTCAACACAGGTATCCAATTGGGTATATAGCAGCAACAATTTCACAATGTCTTCAAAGGATTAACACTTTTTGGCCATTTATTTCTACTTGATTAATTCAAGAGTAATTAATCGAGATCCAGGCCGTTCTATTATTGACTGAATTTAGAATTAACAATTAAATAGTGAATGAGAGAATATTTAGGAATACATTATCACATACTTAACAGATTATATGAGAATGACGTCAAATATCTTTTATGTTCATAAGCAGAAAACTAATTATAATTGCATGCTTACCATCAGGGATTGTTTATTTTTGTATGTGGTGAAGTCATTTGATTTTATACAGCTCAAAGCAATTAGTTGTTTTTCTAATTTTCTAATTCTATGGAGGTCGAGATTATAAAACCTCTTGTATATATTGGCCACCACGAATTTTGGCCCTACAGTAACTACTTAGCCGTAATTACTCTGTGCTGTCGTATAGTGCCTCTGGTTGACATCATGTTACTAGAGGTCATTTTTCTAGGAGAGGATACCTCAGTAATATGGTACCTGATAGAATACGAGAATACAGCATGTATTCAAGAGAACAGAAAGCTTCATATGCCTCGGCATAAAATTGGAGGATTACAGTCATCAACAGGTTTATCCTGTTGACTTCTATTGGTGCTATATTATTGCTCCGCATGAATCAGAGCTTTACAAATCCAGCATATGCGTCTTATGAATTTCATACACTCTTTCCAATTTCTGTCTTGTTTCTCCTGCATTTCTATGATGTTTGCCAAGCTAATCTCTTCTTAGGGTATGTGCACACATTGCGGATTTGGCTGCGGATCCGGGGCATATTTGGCCCTGCGGATCCGCAGCAGTTTTCCATGCGATGTACAGTACCATGTAAACCTATGGAAAACCAAATCCGCTGTGCACATGCTGCGGTAAATTCCACACAGATTTGCTGCGGTTTATTTTCTGCAGCATGTCAATTTTTTGTGCAGAATACACCTCTTATATTATAGGAATCCGCAGATATAAAAACGCAGGCGAAATCCGCACTAAAGCTGCAGAAAATCCGCACTAAATCCGCAGGTAAAACGCAGGTCATTTTAACTGCGGATTCAGCCAAATCCGCGTGGAAAAATCTGCAATGGAAACCGCAATGTGTGCACATACCCTTATGGTTACAACAAGCCTGTGTAGCATATAGAAGCAGCTCTTTCTATAGCAGTCTTGTATAAGTATTTGAAACAAAACTGTCTTCCTAGTGCCACCTAAAGTTAGCCACTAGAGGTGAGCAAATCGATTTGTAGCAAATTAAATTCATTATTAATTTTTCCCAAAAATGTTGGATTCTGGCAAACTTGAAACTTTTCAGATTTGATTCGGAAAAATCCAGCAAAATGTCCCTCCTTAATTTTGCTAGATTATATTTGTTTAATTGTCCAGTAAGGGTAAAAATTATAAACAAAAAACACATTAAACTCACCTGTCACAGGCGCACACCTGACTTCTTGTGCATATGCATCTCATGGTCCTTTTGTATGTTTTTTTTTGGCTCTTTCGTTGCTGACACCTAAGAGATAATTTGGGGGACAATGCACATCACTGACATCAATGGCATCCCATATAACTCATATAGGTCTCACCACCAAAAGAACCAAAGATTTCTCTGGAGGACAAGGCAACTGCAGCAGCACATGTGGTATAAGGAATCAGGTGATGGTGTAGGACAGGAAAAAATAATGTGTATTCCTTAACCCCTCTTCTCCATTCATCATGCTTTGTGGTTTGGAGAGACCTCAGAGCTAATTTGACGTCTCTTCATGGCAAAGCAGGCACTTTTGTAAATTAATAGTTGGTCCAGTTGTCCACCAATTAAAGAGCCTTAAAAGATGCCCATAAGTATTGATGAAAACCGTGACATTAATCTGTAGAGTGCTGCTTGAAAGTTTGTGAACATTCCAAAATTTTCCATAACTCTGCAGAAGTTTTTTCCATCTGAACTTCATCAGATGTTCACAGTAGTACTAAAAGTAAAAGTGAAAAATATGCTTATTTTTTATTTTAGGAAAATGATCCAATATCTCATACCTGTAAATGGCAAATAAATGGCAAAAGTATGTGAATCGCTTCTTTCAGTTTCTGATGTGATACCCGTGTACAGCAATATTTGCATCTAAACATTGTTAATTAATTCTGCACATTGGCTTGGATGAATTTTAGACCATTCCTCCTGTGAGGCAGTTACCCCTGTTACAGCTAGGGGGCACTGTGTGTTCTCCCCAGGATATGCACGGAGGTGTATTGAGGCTATGAGGATGCATTGCGGTCACAGGCGTAGCTGGTATTGCAATGGGGAAGGAACGACCAATGCCACAGGTAGGGATCGCTGTGTAGTCTCCCCAGGATATTCACGGAGGTGTATGAAGACCATAGGTGTGTATGGCAGTCACGGGCGTAGCTGTGACTGCAATGCAGATTGATAATAAAAGTGTGGAAAACCTGCTCTGGATGTTGTGTTTGAAACAGATTGCAGGATGATAGTGTTGCAGTCTGTTCCATTCTAGATCCAGGTTTCTGTGAAAAAAGCCCTGCAGGAAAGGGTTTGTTAGAGACTGAGTGAGTCTCAGGTGTGTCAGGGCCAGAGAGAGGCCTGGCAACTCACAGTGTACATAGAGATGCATGTCGTCCACGATGACTGGTCTCAGATGTGGACAGTCCTGTGCCCGGAGGTGAACCAGAGGTGGATGTCCTGGGCCCAAAAGAAGACTGGTGTTGGTAACGATTACAGAACAGGTGGATATGGTGCCCGGCTGCGATCCGAAGGATATCCTGGACTATGTGCGGCTATGTGAGTAAAGTGACTGTGAAGCAGTGGTGCAAGACACCCATGGGAACTAGTCAGAAGACTAGCGTGTGTAGTACCTGCAACATGTAATGCTGTGTGAATAGAGTCTTGGATACGGTGCATAGACACCCACGGGAACTAGTCAGAGGAAGACTGGCGTGTTTAGTGTCTGTAAAATGAAGGATGCCATATAATATATATTCTGCAAATGGTGAAATGGATACTAATTATATGCACTGAAGTTATATCCACTTGTGTGGATTGGACTTTTCTGTGTGAAGATAACACATTAAAGAGACTTTTGTGTTTGAATTTTCACTGCGTACGGTGCTACCGCTGCCTTAGACTCCCTACTAAACAGCTTTAACTTTGTAACGTTGGTGGGTTTTCTCCAAAGAAGTTCTCGCTTCAGGTTCTTCCACAACATTTCTATAGGATTAAGATCAGGACTTTGATTTGACCATTCTTAACTTTATTCTTCTGTAACTATTCTTTTGTAGAATGACTTTGTGTGTGTTTTGGGTCATTGTCTTGCAGCATGAAACATTTTCTCGACATTCAGCTCATAGACAATTATCATGACATTTTCTTTTAGAATTAATTGTTCCATCATGGATGGCAAGCTTTCCTGGCTGAGGAAAATAGACCTAAACAATGATGCTATCACCAACGTGTTTCAAAGATTGTATGGGATTTTTATGCTGTACTGTAGCACTGCACCTTTAAGGTCAGAGACCCACTAAGAGGTTCACCTTGATGTGAAATTCTGAGGCATCTAGATGGTTATCATCCTCAATAATCGGAACCTCCCACTCCCGTCTCCAAGACTATACACGTGCTGCGCCAATTCTTTGGAATGCACTTCCCAGGTCAATAGGATTAGTCCTCAATCCCTATAATTTTAAGCGTGCCCTGAAAACGCATTTATTCAGACTGGCCTACCACCTCAACTCATTAACCTAATCTATCCCTGTGTGGCACAGTCAAAAGTTTTACCATAACCAGGTTCCCCACATCATGTTCCCACATGCTTTATGCATCTATTAGCCCTCTGTGTTTGTACTGTTACACACTTAACATTTTAACATTATGGCTGGTCCATACAATCAGGGCAATTGTTACCACCCACGTTTCGTGTCTACCTTTTTCCTCATAGATTGTAAGCTTGCGAGCAGGGCCCTCATTCCTCTTGGTGTCTGTTATGATCTATGTGATTATTGTTATGCTGTAATGTCTATCATCTGTACAAGTCCCCTCTGAAATGTAAAGTGCTGCGGAATATGCTGGCGCTATAGAAATCAAATTTATTATTATTATTATTATTATTATGGTTAACATCTAGATGGCCAAATAACGACCTTAGAGTCTGCCAGATATAGTTACCTATTCATAAGTTAGCTGTGGTGCTAGTCACTACACGTGGACAAGCCGTGAGGCTGGGTAATCAAAAGGTCAGAGGTCAGAAGCCTGGAAGGTACGTCAAAGACAGAGGGGTGAGACAAAAGGATAGTCAGGTCACAGTCCATGGGTCAAAATACCAGGAAGACAGTGGATCAAGCAAAGGGTCACTGCAAATGGATGGTCAGAGCAAAGTCCAGGGTCAGACAGCAGTAGATCAAAGCACAGTGAAACAAGGCAAATATACACCAGTGAGTAAGAAGCTACAAATGACACTAGTCTGGGGAAGAGAGATAACTAAATAGCCAGATAATTATCTGAACAGTAGATACATTGATGAAGCCCAGGCAACACCTTAACTGCGATTGGAAGGCTAAACTGTCATTTAAACCACTGGCAGTTTAGCACGCCCCAGGATCTGATTGAGCAGCTGAGCTCAACAACAAATACTGACAGCAATTCACTGCAACCAGACACACTGAAAGACATCTCATTTGGGTGGTAAAAATATCATTTTTCTCTTGTCATACCTCTTTGCATTAATTCCTGAAATGCACCTGAAGGGTTAATAAACTACAGCAGTTTTGAATACATTGAGGAGTTCTGTTTTTTTTCTTTTTTTTTTTTTAATGGTATCACTTTTGGGCTTTTTCCAATACATACTGTAGGTCCCCCAAAATCACTTCAAAACTGAAAAATTCCCTAAAATCAATTTAATACATTTCCTTGAAAAAAAAAATTACTACTACAATTTTAAAGCTTCTAATATACTAACAAAACAAAAGAAAATTTTACAGATGGTGCTGATCTAAAACAAACATGAGGTAATTGTTATTTAATTCCTATTTTGTGTGGTATGACTATTTGGATTAACCCCTTCACCCCGAAGCCTGTTTTCAACTTCCTGATCAGGCCATTTTTTTCAATTCTGACTATTGAAGCCATAACTCTGGAACACTTCAAAGGATCCCGGTGATTCTGAGACTGTTTTCTCGTGACATATTGTACTTTATCTGTTATTTGACCTTTCATTATTGATTTATTTCAGATAAATTCTTGATAAAGGCTTAACAGCCGAAATGTTGATTATTTGTTTATCTGTGGATTCTCAATTACCTGTATTTATTTGTTGGTCCGACTTCATCAATTATGGATGTATAAATAAACAATAAATCGTTGACATTTTGTGTGCCGAGGTTTTTCTATATCATATTGTACTTTATGATACTGGTAAAATTTCTTCCATATGACTTACGTTTATTTGTGCAAAAAACGGAAATTTGGCGAAAATGTTGAAAATTTAGCAATTTTTGAAGTTTGAATTTTTATGCCCTTAAATCAGAGAGATGTGTCACAAAAATTTGTTCATAAATAATATTTCCCATCTCTATATAATAATAATCGTCTAAGTCTGTCTGTCTGTCTGTAACGGAAACCCGCGTCGCTGATTGGTCGCGGCCTAATGTGCGGATGGTAGCCAGGGTTGGGAGGAGAGGAGGCTCTTCCGAACCCTGGGTACCATAAAACTGTAAAAAATAGAATTAAAATTAAAAAATAGTGATATACTCGCCTTCGGACAGCCCCCAGACTCTTTCCATCCTCTCACCACGCGCCTGGCATCTTCCGGTCCCAGTAAGGCTTTGCGCCAAAGACCGTTAATGACATCGCGCTCTCTCGAGAGTGACGTCATCTTCGGTCCTTCGCGCTAAGCCTTACTGGGACCGGAAGATGCCGGGGCAGGAGTGCGTGTGAGAACCGCGCATGCGCATAGGGCTATCCGGCGCCATTTTCTTGAAGACACATTTGCAGTGTGTCTTTAGGAAAATCGCGCTGGATAGCACGGTATGGGCATGTGCGTACTCCGGCGCCAGTGCCACACTCCTCCCCCAGCATCCGGCAGAACGGGACAGCGCTGGGCCACAGGAAAGATGGGTGAGTATAAATGTTTTTTTTTTATATGTGTACAGTTTCCTAGGGGTGAGAGGGACCATGCATACCAGGAAAGGGGGGTGAGGGTAACCATGCATACCAGGAAAGGGGGGCGAGGGGGACCATGCATACCAGGAAAGGGGGGTGAGAGGGACCATACATACCAGGAAAGGGGGGTGAGGGTAACAATGCATACCAGGAAAGGGGGGTGAGGGGGACCATGCATACCAGGAATGTGGGTGAGGAGGACCGTACATACCAGCAAAGGGGGTGAGGGGATCATGCATACCAGGAAAGGGGGGTGAGGGTGACCATACATACCAGCAAAGGGGGGTGACGGGACCATGCATACCAGGAAAGGGGGGTGAGGGGGACCATGCATACCAGGATTGGGGGGTGAGAGGACCATGCATTCCAAGATTGGAGGGTGAGGGGGACCATACATATCAGGATAGGGGGGTGAGGGGACCATGCATACCAGGATTGGGGGGTGAGGGGTATCATGCATATCAAGATTGGGGGGTGAGAGGACCATGCATATCAGGATTGGGGGGTGCATTATTGCATTATTATTAAATCTTCATAAATAAACTACATTCATATTCTAGAATACCCGATGCATTAGAATCGGGCCCCCATCTAGTGTCTAATATACATCAGCACAATTTTGGAACCAAAATTATTTTTTTGTTAGGAAGTTATAAAGTTGACCACCGATTTTTCATTTTTTCAATAAAATTTACAAAACCATTTTTTTAGGGACCACCTCACATTTGAAGTCACTTTGAGGGGTCTATATGACAGAAAATACCCAAAAGTGATACCATTCTAAAAACTGCACCCCTCAAGGTACTCAAAACCAAATTCAAGCCATTTATTAACCCTTCAGGTGCTTCACAGGAGCTGAAGCAACGTAGAAGGAAAAAATGAACATTTAACTTTTTTGTCACAAAAATGATCTTTCAGCAATGATTTGATTATTTTCATAAGGCCGGGGTCACACTAACCGACGCAAAATACGGTCCTTAGTTTACATGCGTAATACGGATGAATGACCCCTAAATAGTGCTCCGTATGTCATCCGTAAGCAAGGTGTTGTTGCGTATTTTAGGCATGTCTGCATCCGTATGTAATCCGTATGGCATCCGTATGCAATCCATATGGCGAGATTTTCTCGCAGCCTTGCAAAATGGACATTTAATGGTTTTGAGGCCTGCTAACTATTTAAATCATTAGCCTGCACCCTATTTATTGCCTCAGGAACAGGTGGCTGACTCCATTCTGTCCATTTGTGACCTTGCATTCACTAGGTGTGTTGGTGTTGTATGTGCAACATAGCAAACAGTCTGAGTTTCAACACAACTGAGCAGGTTCTCTTCAACTGGCTTTTGTCATGCAGCTTTGGCCAACCATACCCAGTGATAGTGGATCCGCGGAGGAGTAGACGCATGTGGGTCCATCCACTTTTGAGGCAACGACTCACAAGAGGTCATTTTCACCGCCTCTATTCTTCTATGCGGGAGCATCCTGTAAAATTCTACCAATACTGTCGCATGAGCCTTGCAACATTTGATCTACTTTTGGAGACAGTGTGCCCTGGGATAACCTTTCAGGACACAAGGATGCGCAAAGCTATATCTGCAGAGGAGCGACTTCTACTCACAATACGGTATGTACTATACAACCACATTCTCTATGTTCATAATGTGTTGGCCAAAGTATGTATTTTTGGCTTATTGGACTAAGTTTAATGCCCTCATCTTTCTCCACATATGTTTCAACTTACAGACCAGAATGTTATGTGTAATATGTACTGAATATCACTTAGTAATTGTGCAACCAAATATGTGTGTGTTAGTCGCTCTGAATTCCTAATAAGTTTGGTATGTATGTACCTGCTTTTTTTTAATTTGTGCATTCTAAAATCTTCCTTTTCTGTTGTTCTTCAGCTTCCTGTCCACTGGCCTGTCTTATGCCGCCCTCCACCATGAGTTTCTCATTGGAAGATCTACCATTTCTGGCATAGTCAGGTCAACATGTATTGAAATCTGGACAAGACAACATCAAGTCGTCATGCCCGAGCCCAGGATGGAAGACTGTTTGAGGATATCAAGGGACTTTAAGGAGGAATGCCAGTTTCCAAATTGTATTGGGGCCCTTGATGGCAAACATATCCGGGTGCGTAAGCCGCCGAACTCTGGCTCACAATACTTCAATTATAAACAATACTTTTCTGTTGTATTGTTGGCTCTGGCCGACCCTCAATACAAGTTTATAATTGTTGACATTGGGGCCTATGGAAGGACGGGAGACTCTTGAGTCTTCAATACTTCCATTATGGCTCGGCGGCTACGCACCAACCAGTTGGATCTACCCCCACCACGCCAGCTACCAGGCTCCACTCAAGAATCTGTCCCTTATGTCCTTGTGGTAGATGAGGCGATTCAGTTAACATGCAATGTCATGAGGCCATATCCCCGGCGCAACCTTGACCACAGGCGCAGAATTTTTAACTTGCGCCTATCACGTGCTCGGCGACTGGTGGAGTGTTCCTTTGGCATTCTTTGTGCCAAATGGCGGGTACTCCAGTCTGCCATTCAGCTGAGTGAGAAAAATGTTAATGAAGTAGTTAAAGCCTGTGTGATTCTTCATAACCTCACCAGGATACATGATTGTTCCTCCTCTGCTGGTGTTGTGCGTAGGCCGGACAATGTGCATAGGGTGAGACCACCTATCAACCCTCAACGTAGACCGCTCTCTGGGCTCAAAGTGCGTGATATTTTCACTAATTACTTTGTCACCTGAGGGGGAAACTTCTGGGCAAGAGCATGCTGTATCTATGTTATAATTTTTGGTTTTATGTGTGTCTAAATATATATATTTCTCCCCCTTCTGATTCTATGACTGTTTCATTGCATTGGTAAGCGTATGTTAGTATGCTGACACGGTTTTTGAGAATTGAGACAGAGACGTAAATTGTAGTAGACAAATTTTTACTTTTGCCTTTTTTTTTGTTTTGTTTTATATATGATAACTGGGGCAATGGGCCAAATTGGCCTTTTTGCAGATGTGAACATTTTGGAAAAATACAATTTTCACACATATCCAAACAAAACAGAATGTAAGAACAAAATTGCTACATTACACATTTTGAATCTAAAGGAAAAAAGAGGTGGTCTCCATCAACAAAATTATATAAAAAAGATAAAACTCGCATTTATTAGGAAGGTTTTCAAATCATATTAATAAGCCACCATGACAGGCAAGGCTACCTTACGCGTTTCTGACACATATTACATGTCTGTGAAAAAGACAATATTTCACCAAGCTATACTGGGAAAGTCAAAAGATCAAAATAGACTACTCACTTGATAATACATAGAGAGAGCGAGATGTTCTTGAGGCTGTTCGCCTTGATTTGGGAATACATTTAGCTGCCAAAAAAGTGACTAATTGAATAAGGGCAGCACGCCTTTTCTAGGCATTATCAAGTGAGTAGTCTATTTTGATCCTTTGACTTTCCCAGTATACCTTGGTGAAATATTGTCTTTTTTACAGACATGTAATATGTGTCAGAAACGCATAAGGTAGCCTTGCCTGTTATGGTGGCTTATTAATATGATTTGCAAACCTTCCTAATAAAAGTGTGTTTATCTTTTTTATATAATTTTGATGATGGAGACCACCTCTTTTTTCCTTTGGATTGGGATTTAGAGCACCAGTTGAACCACACTGGACATCTCCTGGCATCAGACCGCTTATGGACACTGATATACGGTATGCGTAAAGAATTTGCATGTTTTTATGCTCTTATAAATTGTGGAAAGTTGGGGAAGGAGAAGGCGGAAGAGCAGCCTGTGGTTGCTGCTGGCTACTTTGCCCAACATCGCCCTGTGTGGGGGCATACTGTTGCCCATGATGTGGGTAGTGTCCTTCCTCCTGGGATTGTTGGGGGTACTGGCCAGAGTAATAATGATCAGAGGCGTATCTAGGCTTTCTGGCACCCGGGGCAAGAATTTGGTTCGGCCCCCCCCCCCCAAGTACATATGCGACTTGCACACTTAGCCATGTACCCACGAGCTGCTCTCCCTAATGCTCTCAATGTTCAGTAAAAAACTGAAAGCAGGAAGAGAAGCTCGTTGTCACAGGACCATAACTATGAAAATCGCATATGAGTGAAGTGTCCGTGTGATGACTACTGGAACCTGCAGAGCTGAATCCTGACATTGCAGCTTCTGAATTCTCACAACGAATGCACTGCACACTTTTAGGATTCTCCCTTGCCGATTTACAATCATGTCAGCACAAGTATGTGATTTATATACTTCTGGCCACATTCCGACTAGACGTGCCCGGACTCGCTCCGTTCATTTTCATTGAGTGAGGCCACACACGTCTAGTCAGCATGTGACCGCATGTATGTAAATTACCGGCACAAGAGAATCCTGACAGCGTTCAGTGAGCACTGTGAGAATTCAGAAGTCTGCAGTCACATAGAATGTCTGCAGACTCAGCGCAAACCTGGAGAACCCCTGTAATGCTCCTAACAAATAAAAACATGAGACTTAGTCAGTGTCACAAATAACATTTACATCCAGGTACCTTATAGATGACGTCGTCTCTGCAGTCGTTCTCCTTTTCTTCATCTTGTCCAGACCCCATGATGAGTTTTCTCATCCACAGCCGTCTCTGTAGACTTCCATCTTCTCCGGTCTTCTGCAGCAAATCTCCACACGATGCCCTTAAAGATAGAAGTGTCAGTATAATGCTCCTGAATACAAATATCTGCAATATACTGTCTCCTCACACTATTCCCCTCCCTCCTCATACTGTCTCCACATATATTTACCCCCTCACTCTCTATACTGTCTGCTCACACATATCCCCGACTCCCCATACTGTGTCCACATACATTCACCCGTTCGCACCCCTTACTGTCTGCACCCAACCCCCATACTGTTTCCTCATACTCTTCATTTTGTGTCCTCAAATCTCCCCACACACATTAAATACCATCCCCACTCCAAATCCCCCATCACTAATCCCCCACACACATTAAATAACCCCTCATCCCTACTCCCAAATCCCCCCACACATTATGTACCCCCACTCCAAATCTCCTCACACATTATGTACCCCCACTCCAAATCCCCCCACACATTAACCCCCATCTCCACTCATTAACCCCCACAGTCATTAACCCCATCTCCACTCATTAACCCCCCAATCATTAACCCCCATCCCCACATTAACCCCCATCTCCACTCATTAACCATCCACATTAACCCCCATCACCACATTAATCCCATCTCCACTCATTAACCCCCATCTCCACTCATTAACCCCCACACATTAACCCCCATCTCCACTCATTATCCCCCCACTCATTAACCCCCATCCCCACATTAACCCCCATCTCCACCCATTAACCCCCCACTCATTAACCCCATCTCCACTCATTAACCCCCATCCCCACATTAACCCCCTTCCCCACATTAACCCCCATCTCCACTCATTAACCCCATCCCCACATTAAGCCCCATATCCACTCATTAACCCCCATCTCCACTCATGAACACCCCCATCTCCATCCATTAACCCCCATCCCCACATTAAGCCCCATATCCACTCATTAACCCCCATCTCCACTCATGAACACCCCCATCTCCACTCATTAACCCCCATCCCCACATTAACTCCCTTCCCCACATTAACCCCCATCTCCACTCATTAACCCCATCCCCACATTAAGCCCCATATCCACTCATTAACCCCCACCTCCACTCATGAACACCCCCATCTCCACCCATTAACCCCCCACTCCTTAACCCCCATCTCCCATCTTCGGTGGTTCTTCAGCTCCACAGTGGAGCACACTTACCACCAGCGTTTGCTCTGGGCGCCGGGGAGTGACGTCAGCAGCGTGATCACATGACCTGATCACGCTGCTGACGTCGCTCTGGCCCGGCGGTCAGAGCTTCAATTGTACTGGCGTCTGTATAGACGCCAGTACAATTGCTGCCTGGGAGTCGGCGCGGCCTCCTTCTCTGCGTCGGCTGTCAGCTTGACAGCTGACACAGAGAACCGCTGACACACAGGACGGGGGGCGGCAGAACACAGCCGCCGGGGGAGAGACACTGCCGACCGCTGCATTAGGCGGCCGGGCGGCCCGACTGCGCCCCCCTGCTGCCTGCGCCCGGGGCAACTGCCCCGGCTGCCCCCCTGGATACGCCACTGATAATGATGAGGGGTATCTTGTTGGCTCGGGTAGGCCCGTGTCTCATACCCACCAATATAGCTATGTCGTCCTCAACCAGGTTGGGACCAGCCTCCAACACTGGGTGGGAAAAAGTGGCCATATTGGTGGGGTTGGCTTGAGGCAGACATATGTTGCTGCTGTTGTAAAGGTTGGGTAGGGGGAGGAAGGGGGTGAGGTGTAGGCCCACGTATTTGAGGATCCTCAGAGCCTGCTTGAGCAAGCATCTGTGTGGGTGGTCTCATGCGCATTAGATTTCAGGGGGAAAGCTGCCACCTCTCCAGATATTGAAACAGCTCATATGGGGTATTGGGGGGTGTGCTTGCATCAAGCAGGATCTGAAAACATCCTCGAGTACAGAGCCTCACCTCATGGGAAAGGGCACATAGATAAAGGGCCAGGCTACATGAGTATGCCTCCTCCTCATCATCTGTATTCACTCTAGCCAGATAGTTGAGGACCCCTGTGTCCACATTGGTCCGGGTATCTTGGGCAGGGATCTGGCGCCTTCTTTGTCCTCGCCGGGATGTTACAGCAGGCTGTGGGGAGCCCCAGATCTGGGCAGTTGGGCTGCTGCTCATGTTGCCCTGCTCCTCCAGTATGGCTGATGGGGCAGCAGCAGACGGTCCTGGTGGTGGGGTTTGTGGCGCAGTCAATGGGTTCTCCTGAGAGGATTCTTCACCCATGCTTCTTGTAGGGGGAGAAGATGGGCCAGCCACCTCATCCCCTTACAGGATCAATGATGGGCTCTGTATCTGAGCCTGTTCCTGTATCCGTAAGGTTGGACTGAGTTCTGTTATGAAATAGAACAGAGCCAAAAATACATTAATAATTTTGGCCCTGTAAAGTACCGGTGTAATGTGGTGTGAGGTATCTACTTACGGTCTCAGATCCAGAATAGGGGCGAGGAAGGAGAGGCAGTCATAATAGATGTATTTTCGTTTGACGTAACCCGCATCACCACTCTTGGACCACTGCTGACGTTCCCGCCTGTACTGATCACGGATGCTGCGCCAGCGTTTCATCACATCTTCCACTGCAATGTGGCAGGAAATATTCTCAATTTAACTTATTTGATCTGTCATATTTGCTACCAGTTGTCTAGGCATGTGGCCTTCTGGGGTGTGCTTTCTACCCAAGGTGGCATATCTAATTGGGGCATCCAGGCCAGATACACAGGGTCAGAATAGTTCATGTATCAAGTAACTACACTTAATAACTTGGTTGGCTAAGAGGATGAGGAGCTTGTGGCCTAGGCCAAATTATGGCAGTGTCAAACCATGTGTCACATCAAAATCTACCCGCCTCATGAGGAAAAAAGTACAAGCACAGGAAGGGGGGGCTGATTCTGTATGCATTTTTTTGATGTGAGGTAATTTTAATCATTTTTTGGCTTGTACTTACTCAGTTTCTGCTGCTCCTCACGTGACCGATCACCAAAATCATGGAACATCTGGCAACATATGCGCCTCCATGACGCCTCCTTTCTTGCCCGGTCCGCATAATGGGTATCACGTTGGTCCCAGAGTTCTGGCCGCTCCTGCACCAGTACAATGAGCATCTCCACATTTAGGAAATATGGCGCCATGACGCTGCTGTACTCCGTGGAGGCGTACTTCCTGGATGTCTGGAGCGCTTTTTGAGCTCATTTGCATGTCTAGGCTTCCTGATGATGGATTGGCCCATTTCCTGTCACCAGCCAAAAGACCTGCGTATTTCTCGCAAGTCACACGTGTGGTCCGTGTGTAATCTGTATTTTTTGCGCACCCATAGACTTGCATTGGCGTATTACGGGCGTAGTACGCTGACAATCGCAGCATGCTGCGATTGGCACGGACCGTAGAATACGGACGAGAAATATACGGCTGTTGGGAGCAAACCCATAGAGAATCATTGGTCCGTGTGTAATGCGTGCTTTTAACGCCTCTCACTCATCCATATTCCTCTCTAGTGTGACTCCGGCCTATGGGTAAAAGGAGAAAGTGGTCCACTAAAGTTGTGCAATTTCTCCTGAGTATGCTGACACCCCATATGTGGGGGAAAACCACTGTTTGGGCGCATGGCAGGGCTCGGAAGGGAAAGAGCGCATTTTGACTTTTTGAACGCAAAATTGGCTGGAATTGAGAGTGGGCGCCATGCCGCGTTTAAAGAGCCCTTGATGTGCCTAAACATTGGAAAACCCCCACAGTGACCCAATTTTGGAAACTAAACCCTTTAAGGCACTTGTGTAGCTGTGTGGTGAGCACTTTAACCCCCAAGGTGTTTCACAGAAGTTTATAACGTGGAGCCGTGAAAATAAAAAAATCACATTTTTTCCACAAAAATGATCTTTTAGCAACAATTTTTTTAATTTTCACAAGTGTAAAAGAAGAAAATAGTCCACTAAAATTGTTGAGCAATTTCTCCTGAGTACGCCGATACCCCATATGTGGGGAAAAAACATTATTTGGGTGCACGGCAGAGCTCGGAAGGGAAGGAGTGACGTTTTGGATTGCAGACATGGATGGAATGGTCAGCGGGCGTCATGTTGCATTTGAAGAGCCGCTGATGTGCCTAAAGAGTGGAAACACCCCACAAGTGACCCCAATTTGGAAACTACACCCCTGAAGGAATTTATATAGAGGCTTAGTTTTATAGTAATTATTATAATGCTTTTGGTTTTACTGATGTATGAATTTATAATGTGGTGTTATGTGTAAGATGTGCGGGGTACATCAGATTATAAAACTGTGTTGTGTCAACAGGGTGTAATCTAATTTTAGTAATATGTGGACGTGTGGTATACTTTGAAACAATCCTTAATGCAAAGACCAGGTTTCTCAGGGCAGGTTTCTCAATGGTAAGTTGTGTCCTTTCGGATTCCCCTCTTGGTGCATACTCTGCACCGTTTTTGTGATCGGCCTGTCGTCGCTGTTTGGGGAACCTGTCCTGGGAAATGTTGACCTTGGACAATATGGGCACTATCAGATTCAGAAGTACTGAGGCCCTCACCTCCCTGAGTGCCAAAAATTAGGGCCTTGATGACTTCCTCCTGAAACTGAAGGAAGGTCCCCGTATTGCCTGCAGATCGGAACAGAACAAAAGCATTGTACAGTGCCATCTGTACAATGTGCACGGCCAATTTTTTGTACCATACTTTGGCTTTTTGCATGGTACTGTATGGTTGGAGGACCTGATCTGAGAGATCACACTCCTCATGTGCCGATTGTAATCCAAGATACAATATGGCTTTGGGACTTGTGTTGTGGTCCCATGAGCAGTGACAAGGGTGCTGTTGTCACAGTGTCTGTTGGTCTGGATAAGTATAAGGATCCTTTTGTCCTTATACTTAATCAGCAGCATGTTGTCACTGCAATGGGCTCTGCTTTCACCTTTTCTCAGCGTTTGCCTAATTAACGGCTTAGAGAGGCCTTGCTGATTTTTTTCACACAGTGCCACATGCAGCTGTACCTCTGGCAGAGAGGGCCTTGAAGAGCGGCATGCTGGCGTAAAAGTTATCAATGTAGAGGTGATAACCCTTATCTAGCAGTGGGTGCAGCAATTTCCACACAATTTTCCCACACCCCCTGGACAGTGGGCATTCAGGGTGGTTAATCTGGGTCCTTCCCCTCGTAGACCCTAAATCTGTGGGTGTGCCCTTAGGTACTCTCATACAGTTTGTACAGCTTTATTCCGTACCTGGACCTCTTACTGGACAGGTATTGTCGGAATTTTAGCCTCCCTTTGAAGTGAACAAGAGATTCATTAATAGCGAGGTCCCACTGGGGTGTCTACGCCTCAGCAAATTTTCTGTTGAAGTTTTCAACCACTGGCCGAATTTTATATAGACGATCAAAGTTTGGATTGTCTTGGGAAGGACACTGAGCATTATTACTACAACCCCTGGCAAAAATTATGGAATCACTGGCCTTGGAGGATGTTCATTCAGTTGTCTAATTTTGTGGAAAAAAAGCAGATCACAGACATGGCACAAATCTAAAGTAAATTCAAATGGCAACATTCTGGCTTTAATAAACACTAAAAGAAATCAAGAACAAAAAATGTGGTAGTCAGTAATGGTTACTTTTTTAAACCAAGCATAGTGGAAAAATTATGGAATCACTCAATTCTGAGGGAAAAAATTATGGAATCATGAAAAACAAACCAACAAAAATACACTCCAATACATCACTAGTGTTTTGTTGCACCACCTCTGGCTTTTATAACAGCTTGCAGTCTCTGAGGCATGGACTTAATGAGTGTCAAACAGTACTCTTCATCAATCTGGCTCCAACTTTCACTGATTGCTGTTGCCAGATCAGCTTTGCAGGTTCGAGCCTTGTCAGGGACCATTTTCAACTTCCACCAAAGATTTTCAATTGGATTGAGATCCGGACTATTTGCAGGCTATGACATTGACCTTATGTGTCTTTTTTCAAGGAATGTTTTCACAGTTTTTTCTCTATGGCAGGATGCATTATCTTCTTGAAAAATGATTTCATCATCCCCAAACATCCTTTCAATTGATGATAAGAAAAGTGTCCAAAATATCAACATAAACTTGTGCATTTATTGAAGATGTAATGACAGCCATCTCCCCAGTGCCTTTACCTGACATGCAGCCCCATATCATCAATGACTGTGTAAATTTGCATGTTCTCTTCAGGCAGTCATTTTTATAAATCTCATTGGAACGGCACCAAACAAAAGTTCCAGTATCATCACCTTGCCCAATGCAGATTCGCGATTCATCACTGAATATGATTTTCATCCAGTCATCCACAGTCCACAATTGCTTTTCCTTAGCCCATTGTAACCTTGATTTTTTTCTGTGTAGGTGTTAATGATGGCTTTCATTCAGCTTTTCTGTATGTAAATCCCATTTCCTTTAGGCGGTTTCTTACAGTTCGGTCACAGACATTGATTCCAGTTTCCTCCCATTCGTTCCTCATTTGTTTTGTTGTACATTTCCTGTTTTGGAGACATATTGCTTTGTTTCCGGTCTTGACGCTTTGCTGTTTTCCTTGGTCTATCAGTATGTTTGCCTTTTACAACCTGTATTTGGTCCAGATTTTAGACACAGGTGACTGTGAATAACCAATATCTTTTGCAACATTGCGTGATGATTTACCCACTGATTTTTAAGAGTTTGATAATCCTCTACTTTGTTTCAATTGACATCTCTCGTGTTGGAGCCATGATTCATGTCAGTCTACTTGGTGCAACAGCTCTCTAAGTTGTGATCACTCCTTTTTAGATGCAGACTAATGAGCAAGATCTAATTTGATGCAGGTGTTAGTTTTGATAATGAAAATTTACAGGGTGATTCCATAATTTTTTCCTCAGAATTGAGTGAATCCATAATTTTCCCCTATGCTTGGTTTAAAAAAGTAACTATTACTGACTACCACATTTTTTGTTCTTGGTTTCTTTTAGTGTTTCTTAAAGCCAGAAAGTTGCCATTTGAATTGACTTTAGTTTTGTGCCATGTCTGTGATCTGCTTTTTTTTACAAAATTAAACAACTGAAAGAACATCCTCCAAGGCCAGTGATTCCATAATTTTTGCCCAGGGGTTGTATAATCTCGGTTTATGTGGTGGAAAGTTACCTAAATGAAGGCCATACGAGACAAAGTGCTGGCTGCGTCCCACACCCAGATGCACGTTTTTTAATTTTAATTTTATTATTAACTTGCTGAAGAGCCCGTCGCTGCCCGGGCATAGTAACTAACTACGGTTAGTTATAACAAATTATAATGATCATATATATATATATATATATATATATATATATATAAATAAAAAAAGCTGAGTGTATAGCCCCGCCCACTCTGCATAGCCACATTCACTATAATATCCCACATGATCCCGTCAGCCAGAGCTACCGGACTGCTACCCCTAATATCCCACATCGTCCCGTCAAAGCCAGTAAAAGTAGAATAGTGAAATTGCACAGAAACATGGTTCACTAAGATCCTAGGTTATTCTACTGATCAGGCTGATATTCTCACTTATCTGCCACCACAAATATCACAGTCATGCTTTTCACCAATGGACAGTGGGGCGTATATGATACTGCCCCTATCGTTATAACTCATCAACAGGTGTCTTTCATTAAAGGAGATTATCCATGATCATTATATAACTTGCGGGTATTGGATTTGCACATTAGCACTTCAGTCCTTTGTATGTGTTGTTTGTTTTGAGCACCTTGCACTTTGAATCCTAATTGTAAATAAAAGTTACATTTTAATCTTATCCAGTTGCTACAATACATCTATATAGGAGTGGATATACCAGTGCTGTATTTTGATTTGTATGATATACTATGGCAGGGCTCCTTTCAACAGGAATTGATACTAACAGTTGGATATCTGAAGCCAGGGAGGTTTTTTCAGATTGCACGTTTGTACAGAAGAGATACACCCCCTCATACAACGCTGCTTTCAAAGAATTAACAAAGACATATAAAGACCAGATTTCATTGTGGTGGGAGGTGCAGAGTTTGGACAATTACATCAGGGCTGGAATAGTCCCAAGACATTTACGAATAACTCTTGCACCAGGATATAGATATAAGAGCCCAGGACTAATAGCTAAATGGGAAAAAGAAGCCACTGAGAGTTCCATCAGGTTAATGAGACTATTGTTAGAGGAAGAAAAAGTCATCCTAAATAAGTTAAACGACACCCTAAAAGAACAGATCGAGATCACAAAAAAGTTTGCAAGTGAACCCGATTTTGCAGCAAAGGAGTTGAGTTTACAGAATAGTCTTTAAAGATTCCAATATCACTTAAAGGAACGGAAGCACAAATTCTATAATAGAGATTTGCTAGAATTCAGAGAGAACAAAGCCTACTCAGTATCCCTGGGTCGTAATTTTAAGGTCCCGGAGACAGACATCTCCTCCTCAGAGGCAGAGGTCTCTGATACGGAGACAAGACCTAGACATCAGAGGGGTAGAGGCAGAGGGAGGAGTGGTCGTGGTGGCAATAGAGGAGGGAATAAAAGGTCACCTCAAAGGGATTTTTTAGACCTAAGTTACCCTTTAAGGAATCGACAAAACACCCACAACGCCCCATAGAACCACAAGTCCTCAATCTCTCAAAAAGGTCTTTAACGGATATGGAAATGTGTGTCCTAAGTAAAGGACTATCTTTTGTCCCTACTACTGACTATGATTGCTTTGAGACAATTAAGGACCTTCATCTGTTTGCCCGTAAACTTAAATGGCGTAAGCATTTTGTAAAAGAGGACAAAAGAAAGTCGAACGAACTAGGTATTGATGACAGTTTGTTTGCAGATGTGCGTTTTTTATTTCATCTAGGAGACCTGAATCCCAAAGTAAAAGGAGATGGCCCCTTTACTAACTTAAAAAATAAAAGCACTAAGATGCCACCCCTAATGGGAGACTTAAATTCTATTGACGTATTTGTCAACCTGGTATCCAAAGAGCTAATAGAGTTGACAGGTTCCACCAAAGTAAAATATCATAATCTTTCGAGGGAAGAGATGAACAGTTTAAGGGATTTGGAGAAGGACAGCAGTATCATAATTAAGCCCTCTGATAAAGGGGGAAACGTGGTAGTAATGGATATTTCACTATATAAATCCATGTTTATTGCCATTTTGGAAGACAAGGACAACTATGAAATATTAGCAAGTAATCGAACTAGTAAGATCACTAATAATCTTTCTAGTCTGATCAATGAGGGTTTTGATGCAGGGGTGATTGATAAAAATGAAAGAGATTTTCTCATCCCCACATACCCTGTAATGGCTACATTTTACTGTCTTCCAAAGGTCCACAAAGGATTAAACCCCCTGAAGGGGAGACCAACCGTGGCAGGTATTGGTAGCATAACACAGAATCTAGGTTTATACCTAGATCAGGTACTAAGACCTTTCGTTCTTTCTTTGAACTCGTATGTACGAGATACCACGACTTCCTTGGAAAATTGGATGGGATTTGGTTAGAAACTGACATGATATTGGGGAGTATAGATGTGGAATCACTATACTCCTCAATCCCCCATGAAATAGGCCTGAGAGCGGTCGAAAGCTACTTACAAACAAGAAGTCTACAATATAAAAGGCATAATGAATTTGTGATGAAGGCCCTTGATTTTTGCCTTACCAACAATGTTTTCTTATTTGATAACAGGTTCTTCCACCAGCTCAGGGGCACAGCGATGGGGAGCCCATGTGCCCCCACATATGCTAATCTGATTCCTGGGCTGGTGGGAAGAGAATATTGTTTTTTATGATATCTCGGGTGATTTGGGTAACAAAATTGTGCTATGGTTACGCTATATAGACGACGTGTTCGTCATATGGAGAAGCACCAAAGTAGATTTTGAGGACTTTGTAAGAGGCTTGAATGACAATCAGATAGGACTCCACTTCACTCATGAAACCAGTGAATGTAAATTAGCATTCCTTGACATCCTAGTCCAGAAAAGCGAGAATGGGGAATTAATAACCAAAACATATCGGAAGCCCACTGCCACAAATTCTCTTCTAAGATGGGAGAGTAGCTATCCAAAAGCTTTAAAGAGAGGCATACCGAAAGGACAATATTTAAGGGTCCGCTGGAATTGTTCTGATCTAGGCAACTTCAAGGAACAGGCGGACGACCTAAAAATGAGATTCCTTGAAAGAGGGTACCTGTTATGAGTTCATTCTCTGGTTCACCAGTTGTGAGTTCCCTTTCCAGACTCCCTCTGGTGGTAACAGGAGGTAGTGAGGCTGATTTGATCGGTGGGAATCTGCCACCTGAGAATGAGGATGACAATTGGACCTCAGGATTCTCAGATTGGATTTAAGACAGCCGATGCCCTATTCAGTTGCTGGTGATTCCATCTGGCTTGTCAGCTCTTGGTTTTCAGCTCTGTTCCAGTCATCTAAATCTAAGTTTTTCTGCTAATGTTCACACTTGATTTTGTTGGTCTTTTCAGTTTTTTGTGTGGTCAGCCATGCCCGGCTGGGGGCTGTGCTGACTTTCCACTCTTATTTATCAGTATTTTGCCAATTGGCTTTTTGTCCCTTACTAGTTCGGTCTCTTTTTGCTCTGTCTCAGAATATTTCAGAGTGCTGATATATAATTTTGCTATCAGAAGTGTTGGACATGATTTTTGTTGGATTTTTTGCAGGTTGCAGACAGTGTCTTTCCTTTCCTTTCCTGTCTAGTTAGTTTGGGCCCCATCATTTGCTCAGCCTATTTTCCTGCCTGTGTTTGTGCCTTCATCTTGTTTCACCGTCAATACATGTGTGGGGGTTATCTATTCCTTTGGGGTCTGCTCTGGGGCAGTTAGTTTTCCCTTTTCTTGCTTTAGGCTTATTTAGTCCTCCGGCCGTGATGAGGCGTCTAGGAACATCGTAGGCACACTCCATGGCTATTGCTAGTTGTGTGGTAAGATCAGGGAACTGCAATCTGCATAGTTACCAACCTCCCTGGTTTTCTGTGACTTAGCTTGTTTTGCTTTTTTCTCCTCGGTGACCCATTCATAACAGGTACCCAAATAATGCCCTGACAGAGGCATATAAAACCTCTCTGGTGAGAAATAGTAAAGATCTCCTGAATCCCACAGTATCTAAGAAAGAAGAAAATTTGTCACGTTTTATCACAAAGTTCTCTAATGGAGCAAGAGAAATTAGAGAAATCTTTGAACGTCATTGGCCCATTTTGCGCATGGACATGGATGTCAGGGATGCAGTGGGGCCTACCCCTCAGATCACCTTTCGTAGAGGCAGATCATTGAGGGACAGGCTGGTCCACAGTCACTTCCAGCCCTCAAAGAATCAGACATGGCTGAGTTCACCGCCAGCAGGATGTTTTAGATGTGGCAAATGTAAATTTTGTACGCATGTCTCACCTGGGAAAACCTTTATAAGTAACAATACTGGAAAGGTGTACTCTATCAGACAGTTTATTAACTGTCAGAGTGTGGGCATTGTGTACAAGGCAACCTGTGAATGTGGGATGGAGTACATAGGAAAAGCAAAAAGAGAGTTTCGCAGAAGGATAGGAGAACATATAGGAGATATTGTGAATAGAAGAGACACATCAATAGGCAACCATATCAACAAGTACCATCAGGGTGACCCGAAGAAAATCACTTTTAGAGGGATTGATAAGATTAATTCACCTGTGAGAGGCGGAAACTGGGACCAGAGGATCCTACAAAAAGAGACTAAATGGATCCTTTGGTTACAAACCGTACATCCAAAGGGCCTCAACGACCAACTTTCCTTTGTTTCTTATGTGTAGTATAGGGACTACAGGGTGTACAGAGAGGGACAGCCATCGCCGAGTGGGGACGCCATCTGCGCAGGTTTTAGGGTGCCAGTCTCCGCGTGAGGTAGGGCGCAGGTAAACTAGGGCCTGTAGGGAGATGATAGTATACTTTCCCTTTTCATCCCTCGGTGTTTTATTCTTAAGGAAGTCAGTGGTGTAAGTACATATTGAATTAAATTCTTTGATTTAATTCTATGTATCCTGTCCAATTCCTAATGTTCATCTGTTCATTATCTGGTTACTTGTGTATATAATCAAGAATTTCTTTTGGGATGTGCCTTTTGAGTGGGGTGTGCTTTCTTGTGTTGACGTTCATATCTGTGATCCTCCATGATGTCCAAAGATGTCTGCTAAAAGGTTTTATTTTTGATTTGGAACCTGCATATAGTAAAGTGGTAATGATCCATGAAATCTACTGCAAGGATCATTTTTTTGGCCTACAATCAGAAGGCTATAGAGAGGTTTCATGGGGGATGTATTTACTGCTGTTTGTTATAGAATATTCCCCATTACAAGTGCCTAAGTGTGGCGCATGCGCTGTGACTGGCTGTGGCGGAGCAAATACCTCATTTATGATGCTTGCTTGTCAGTCCTCGTCTCCTCTCCAATAGGAGCAGCGCAAACTAGCGCATGCTCAATGGCTGATAACCGCGCTCTCAACGCGCCAAGCATTCCACAGAATGGACGCGCTGATGACGCTAGCGGTCCAGCCACAGGAAGTGAAGAAAGCCGGAAACCGGAAGTCTTTCCTCCGGTAAGCAAGGCGCGAATATATAAACGAACGACGCGCCAATATGATGCACACACTATGGCGGTCTGGGCACGGAACGTCCACCCATGACGCTCTGCTTCTGTGGCCCCATCTGACTCCCCTGATGAGCAAAACAAAACACGTCGGGAGAAGGGGTAGCGCATTCACTACGGGGATGTAGTCATTTTTCTGACCAGAGCCTGAAAACCGGTGAGACCGTTCCTGTTATTATATGCTATTGGGTCTTTCTTTATGTCATGTTAGTGAATCCTCATCACAGAATGAGGTCCAAATAGGGGTATACATGACAATAATACGTCTTATTGAGAACGTTGTTAATATGACCCGCATATATATGTGTTATTAATAAACCCCTAGGAACTATGAGCTAATGAGTGTGGCTCAATTAGGGGTGATACTGATTGTGCTAAAGGTAAAAGTGCACTTTATTTTCTTGAATGCTAAGACCCAGGGTATGGCTTTTGTATATTCTAGTAGAAGCATTTAGACATGATATGCAGTACTGAGAATTTTTCATAAAAGACTGGGTAAAGCGCTGTGTCACTATATACCTGATAATTGGAATGGATTAGTTATGTGCACTATCCTTGCTTTACTGCAATTTAAGAATATAGGCCTATATGGGAAAATGCAATAAAACCCTGATTATGAGCTGGTTACTTTCCATAGGCCTTGTGGATAGTTGCAATAAGTTTTGATCTGTAGGCACCTTTGTTATATAGAGGAGCACCAAAAAAGAATGGTAAGATGCTGTGAATGAAGGGCATCTTTTGGTGTATTATGAATTTTGTCTGAGAAGACGCATATCGGCTATAGGGCGTTTATGATATTGCACCTACTTTTTATACCTCAATTTCTGGTGCATTAGGGTACCTGTAAGCCTGGCTGAGAGGATATAATTTTTGATGTTGGGGCGTATATGATACTGCGCCTATCGTTATATCTCATCAACAGGTGTTAAAGGAGATTATCCATGATCATTATATACCTTGCGGGTATTGGATTTGCATATTAGCACATCAGTCCTTTGTATGTGTTGTTTGTTTTGAGCACCTTGCACTTTGAATCCTAATTGTAAATAAAAGTTACATTTTAATCTTATCCAGTTGCTACAATACATCTATATAGGAGTGGATATACCAGTGCTGTATTTTGATTCACCAATGGACAGGCACAAACCTTATACATTAGTACAGTAGAGAAACCTTCACACACATTTTCATGCACCGTCAACTTGTAGTTTGGCCGGCTGAGTTGCTCATGAATGTACAGCATCTGTATGCAGTATAGTATTATATTTAATGGGTTGTTATGGGAAAAGCATTACGTGTTATATGGGTATATTCAGGTGAATTATGGGGAAAGTAGCACTTTAAAAAAACTCACAGCATCCAAGCACAGTAACACATCAATAATGCATAAAGGTGTCTGTGAGAAAATATTAAATCCACATGACATTTAATATGTGCACTTTCCTACATTCATGTGTGTCCCCTAATGATACCACACAGGAGGAGGGGATTCATTTCTGCCATGTACTCACTGCTCCTTTCTGGGGGACAGACGATGGCTGGGAGCTTATGTTCCCGGGGATGCTAGATTTCTCCCACCATGTCAGTGTCTGCTGAGGTGTTGTCAAGTGGGAAAACTTGCTCATAGCAACCAATCACAGCTCAGCTTCTTTTACCCAGCTCTGGTGAAATGAGAGATGCTTAGTGATTGGTTTCAAGGAAAACTGTTGGTCATAGCAACCAATCACAGCTTAGCTTCTTTTGAACAGCTCTGGTGAAATGAAAGATGCTTTGTGATTGGTTGGTGATACACACATACATACATTCATTTTTATATATAGAGATAATAACTAATTAGGAATTGTTCTTTTCATGATTCTTGTTTACACTTCTTTACTCTGGATCCCAATCCAGAGTCTGTATTTGTTTATGTTATATGAAATGTGACCTTTATATGTAATGTCTAATATGCTTGCTAATGATCTTATACAGTTAGCTCATGCGTGGTGCTTCAGTGGGAACTAATTAAATGAGTAAATCATTTTTTGTTATTGAGATACACAGAGACACTGGGAAAATTATTGTGACTTTCTAGTCATTTATGGTGCGGTTAACAGTAACAGATGAATATGCAAAAACGGCTAGTGATTGCAGTGATGACGGGGTTATAACAAATGAACAAATATTTCTTCTTTCAACAGTTGAAACAGATAATTAATTCTAGTCATCACACAATAAGAGCTGTATTTGCTGCTTTTACATGACCTCCCTTACATTGATCATGACATTGGGAATATTGGTAAATTTGATCTCCAGTACTTGCAGGATCCTGCCTAAAGCATTGTCTTGGTACCAGATTCTTTCATCCTTTTTTTCCAGAGCGGAAAATCTACCTCTGAGATTTAGACATTCATTTTGTTGACAATGTCAAAAAGAAGTACAAAAATAGCTGTGTGATCAAGATAAATCTTTGTGCCAGCAGGGATTTGATTTCTTAGTCTACTGCTTAGACAAGTGCCTCAACAAGCAAGGCGATTATGTTGAAAAATAGAAAATGTATGTGTTTACATCTGTTGAGTAGTCAGTTCAATGCAACTTGATTACATTAAAAACTAAATGCAGGAAACTTTTTTTTTTTTACTTCCCCTCATAATTGACTTCTACCAAACAGAAAATTGCCAAATTAGGAGATTAAGTATTGTGCATGTGTGGCGCCCCTGAGGGTTCAGTCGCCACAGAGGTACTACACCTCCTCCTGAGGTGTGGTACCCCACCATCCAGGTAAGGTGGAGACACCGGACCATGCTCCAACACCTGCACCCCACACCACAAAGTAGAGTAGCAAAGCACCTTCGGGGGCTCCCTGCTTGGAATGTAGCATAGCACCCTGTTATGAATGGGTCACCGAGGAGGAAAAAACCTAAACATGCTAAGCCCAGAAAAACCAGAGCGGTTGGTAACTATGCAGATTGCAGATCCCTGATTCTACTGCACAACTAGCAGTAGCCGTGGAGCGTGCCTACGATGAAACTAGATGCCTCGTCACGGCCCGAGGACTAAATAAGCCTAAAGCAAGAAAATGGAAAACTCACTGCCCCAGAGCAGACCCCAAAGGAATAGACAGCCCCCACACATGTATTGACAGTGAAACAAGATGAAAACACAAACACAGGTAGGAAAATAGGCTTAGCAAACGATGGGGCCCAAACTAACTAGAGAGGATAGGAAAGGAAAGACACTGTCTGCTATCTGCCCAAAACCCTACAAAATAATGTCCAACACTTCTGATAGCAAAATTAACCCTGAAGTCACTAGACTTCTCTCACTATATCAGCACTCTGAAATATTCTGAGACAGAGCAAAAAGAGGCCAATCTAATAAGGGACAAAAAGCAAATTGGCAAATACAGATAAATAAGAGTGGAAATTCAGCACAGCCCAAGCCGGGGCTGGCTGACCACACAAAAAACTGAATAGAACAACAAAATCAAGTGTGAACATTAGCAGAGAACTTAGCTTGAGCTGACTGGAACAGAGCTGAGAACCAAGACCTGACAAGCAGAAGGAATCACCAGCAACTGAATAGGGCGTCGGCTGTCTTAAATCCAATCTGAGCCTCCTGAGGTCCAATCGTCATCCTCATTCTCAGGTGTCTGATCTCCACCGATCAAATCAGCCTCACTACCTTCTGTTACCACCAGAGGGCGTCTGGAAGGAGAACTCACAACTGGTGAACCAGAGAATGAACTCACAACAGCACCCCTTGGTGGCTCCCTGCTTGGAACACGAAACGTGCTGGGAGGTGGGTGGAGTTTAGTTTACATAAAAGATCGAGAAGAGTTGAGTGAGTCATTCAGTCAGTCAGTCATTCAGTCAGTGAGTGAAGATGTAGAAGGACAGAGTGTGAGACAGAGAAGATCCCCGGGAGAGGGATGGAAGAAGGAAGTGCTGCAGCAGGCCACAGTGATCTGGGTCTGCTGGCACAGGAAAGGGACAGAGAAAGGAAGCTTGATTCTCCATTGGGAAGAAGGATTAGCACGGAACATGAGGAGAATAAGAGAACAAGGACTAGGGTTAGAAGAGAACCCTTTTCAAGTTCTAAGTGCAAGGCCGGGTCCGGTCCCCGAGGTTGTATGGATACTAATGGTCCTGCAGCAGACACCAGAGGAATAGAAGTAGTGACCACTTTATTCCTACACAAGACTTGGGGGCACAACAGCTACATACCAGAGAGCTGGGACTTAGTAGCAAGGAGTCCCCGAAGCAGGCTACAGCTGTCTGCCGTACAAGTAGAGTTCATAGGAACATCTGACAGGAGGAACTCCAGTGTAACTCAGTACTAGGAGTACTTCATTCAAAGGCGCTATAAGAGGAGACGTTCAGAAAAGGCACATATGTTGGCGGAGTGTTGGAAAGGAGTACTTCATCTTGCCTGGAAGTTGGCTGAGCTCCTGACCCAGAGGACACGGCATGGATGCGGGCACCTGTACCTGCAACAGACTGTGAGTAAAGCTTGGAACTACATGCCCTGGTGTCCTCCACTTATTCCTGCGCCAACCCGCCCTTGCACCTGACACTACACCATCTAAGTGTCACTTCACCTACACTGACCTGGGACTACAGCCCTGCCTGTGGAGGGCTATAACATCATTGCTGCACCACACTATCTGTCCCAGAGGATCTGTCTGCAGCGTCGGCTTACATCTTCATTGCCGAACACCACAGGTGGCGTCACGAATCACTTATAAACTTTCATCACCCTAAGCACACTGCAACAACCCCTGTTACAATGGGTGCCCAGGGCCACGGGCCAGGTCCCAGCTGCCGTGACATCTCCCATTGAAGCTAATCGGGCCCGGTACCGAGTACCCCACAGCCCTGGGAGGGCGACCCAACTTGGCGTCTGGAACAGGATGACGAAGCTCGGTGCTACCGGGTTCTGTGTGCGTACGATTTATTGGACTTAAACGTTTGTGGAAATGTGCAAAATACCCAATTTGATAGACTGTAAAATGAATGCTAAAAATGGCCGCCAGCTCGGAGAAGAAGGGCGTGACAATATGGGTGGTCCTAAGAAAAGACCGCGAACTGTCCTGGGCCTCCCCTGTCTGAACTTCTATGTGACAGCAACATGGCCTACCCCCGAGGGGTTCGTATACTGGCCTGGTATGGAGGAGTAGGAAAATGATGCCGCCCCCAGAAGGAGGAGCGGGAGCTGTGGCGGGAAAAGAGGCCAGACAGGAAGAGAAAGGAGAGAACACCATGATGGAAGGAGCACGGAGGCCAGGAGAAAACTGCGGGGAGAAGCCATCCTCCCCAAGCAACCCCCGCGGAGTATACGGCTGCTGCGACACCCTTTACAGCGCCACCACCACCTCCAGGCCAGTGCTGTCACTGGATGCGGCCTGCCAGGAGAAGGTACATGAGGGTTCCGGAGGTGGTGGGACAGGAGCTGAGTCCCAGCCCGGCTCTAGTGCGGCCGCGCAGACTTTTACCGGCATGCCCCCATCCTGTGCCTACACGGGCGCCACTACTGGCCGTTCATGAGTCCACTCCAGGGGTTGCGGCTGCCATCATTCATCCCCCGGTACCTCAGCAGGAGTCAGAACATCACCGGGAAGCACCAGGTATGGTCGCCACTCCTGCCATGATCCTGGTACTAGGAGCCGTGCCTGTGGACAGAAATGGTCCGGTGATTACCCAGACCTTGAGTGGTGGCACTCTAATGGCATCCAGCCCGCAACAACAGGCTGTAGTACCGCCAACTGTGGTACCACTTGGAATCACAGAGCAGCATCTATCGATACCAGCCACAGCCCTTGCTGACTTATTGGCAGCAGAAATACCCTCTGCAACAGCTAATGTGCAATCTGTATCGGTAGCAACGACAATCGCTGCCATTCCCCCTATACCAGTAGATGCCAATCTCACGCCAGGAGAAAAGGAATACCTGCAATTTGTAGACCGCCAGTATCCAAAAAGATACTGAAAGTAGGGGTGTAAATTGGTATTCTGATAACATCAGATACTTACAGTTAATGTATAATAAGAGCTAAGAATAATTATAGCTGGCATCAGCAAGAATATTGATTTTATATCTGATTCTATTATCAGAGCACCGTGAAAGAGAATAGATTCTGTCACCGTCAGTTTGGAAGCTCTCATTGCACAATTGTAGTACAGCGCATACTGGAGATATGATAATTATATTAACAGTAGCATCCTACAATGGGAAAGTCCATGTAGTTCAACTTATTATCATGGAATATTGAATTTAGAATGGAAATTAAATATGGAATTTAGAATGGAAAAGTTCTTTCCCTAATTAAAGCATGGCAGTGAGAATGAATCTCAGAATTTTAGTCTCCTGTAATCTAATGACTATGATTTGAATATTATATGGAGACCACTTTTAGATTTGCAACCCTTTCCTGACATGTGCCTAAAATGTACAGTATCTCACATGTCAGGTGCAGTTGTACAAAGTGAGTTTGGAAGCTAACACTCCATACACGGCAGGTGCCAGCAGTCTTATACAGCTGACACCAGGTCACAACTGCTGTAATTAGAACTATGGCTGATTATGACATTTATACATTTTTGTCAATATTGTCAATAGCCACCATGGCAACAAATTGGTTAGGCCAATAGAGGGTGCCTGTGTCACGTTACTGGAGATCGCAGTGTTGATGGATTCTCATCATGCCAGGAGGCCTAATGAAGACATTCCTACCAAGTCTTGCCATTGGGCTTAAAGCACCACTACATTTATTTTGTATTTGACTGCTGGAGTGATAGAATTAATCTAACTTCCCTGCACTTAGTCTCATAATTACTAGCCGCTGTCTTCATCTGTTCCCCGATCTGCTCCTGTCACTTCCTAGCAGTTTGTGGCTTATTGGATCACACCAGTGTTTGATGGCCGATCCGGAAGGCACAACTCAATCTAAGGTTCCCTTTTCACTTAGCAACGCACCAGCGATCCCGACAACGATACGACCTGGTAAGGATCGCTGGTGCAACCATCCAGCGATCCTCGGCGGTTGTTGGTACCTTGTCACACAGCAGCTTTTCTAAACGATTCCAGCCTGCACCCCAAAAAAATAATACTAAACTAAAAATGCCCATAGCTCTGGAAGAGTATGGTGTATTAAAATAAGTAAGTTATTCAGGTGAGCAGTGGAAATAAAATAGGAGAAAAAACTGACCACTTTTGTCTCGATGATAGGTTCCCTTTAAGTAACTTTATTTCCAATTTGTTAATCCCATGTAGTTACTTCATTAATTTATAGGCCACACATATGAATGAATCTTTTTCACATACTTAAATTAATTTTCAGTTTAGTGCTTTAAGTGTATTACTATTCTCCTGTTCATGTACTTTTCAATATTGTACTATCAAAATGAAAGGATTTTATTCCATAGCCCAAATACCTCATTTAACAAAATAAAACTTGACAAATAAAAGAAATGCAGTGATACTTTAATAAATCAGTCCATGAGTGTGCTCCAGGGCGCTATAAATACAATGTTCCTGCCAAGCTACTGTTCAAGTATCATGGTTATTATTCAGTTTAAAACAATTGACCTATTGTGCAGATTCACACTATATGCCTATTGGTTTGACATCAAGAATGAAGATAACTTTTCCCATCTCAGTAAGTTATTGCTAAGGTATATATGCACAGCAATGGCTGAAAGTTTTGGCGCCCTTGAAATTGTTACAGAAAATGAAGTATTTCTCCCAGAAAATGACACATTCTTCGCTATACATATGTTTATTTCTTTTGAGTGTATTGGAACACAAAAAAGAGAAAAAAAGCAAAATGGACATCATTTCGCACAAAGCCCCAAAAATAGGCCATACAAAAATGTTGGCACCTTTCCAAAATCATGTGTAAACAACTTTGTTTCAAGCATGTGAAGTTCGTTCATGAATAAGGTGACAGAACGTATCAGTATTTCAATGAGGGCATTGAATATGAAAAGGGGACAGAACTTTTCACTACTTAAATGATCATATCTAATATGAATATGTTGCCATAGTAATGTTATTACACTGTGCCGATGTTGCAGACTGATGAGAATATTATCATTATTTGGTGTTCACTGCTTTATGTATAAGTTATATATACTCTGCATTGTCAAACTGCCTACTGCTTAATTGGTAGATTGATTAAATTTATCACATATAAGATGCATTAAGCATATCCCCTCTCTTATTGATGTATCTGTCTGGCAAATTGGTCAGTAGTCTTTCATTGAGGCTGCGTTCACACGTTGCGTTTTTTTCGCGGCGGTTTTTAACGTGCGATTTTGCCGCGAAAATGCAAAAAAACCCAGCATCCCATGCAATCCTATGGGATTCCGCAATGCTGTGCTAATGCTACGGATTTTCAGTGGCAGAATCGCATCGCGGAAAAAAAAAGTAGCATGCTCATTAATTTTGCGGAATCGCGGCGATTCTGCCCACATAGGAATGCATTGTTCTGCTTACTTTCCGCATGTGGCTGTGCCCACCATGAGAAAAGTAAGCAGAACATTTGCGGATGGTACCCAGGGGATGGAGGAGAGGAGACTCTCCTCCAGGCTGTGGGTACCATATCCCTGTAAAAAATAGAATTAAAATAAAAAAATCGGGTTATATTCACCTTCCGGCGTCCCATGCAGCCTTACTGATGCTCCCGCCAACTCCCGTTCCCAGTAATGCCTTGAGGTAAGGACCTGTGATGACATAGCGGTCTCACGAGACTGCTACAGTATTGCGAGACTGCTACTTCATCAAACGGGAACGGGAGCATCGTGATGATCGGGAACGCTGCGCGGGATGTCGGAAGGTGAGAAAAACATGATTTTTATTTTTTTATTATTTTTACCATTAGATCTTTTTACTAGTGATGCTGCATAGGCAGCCTCAATAGTAAAAAGTTGGTCACACGTGTCAAACACTGTGTTTGACAAGTGTGATCAACCTGTCAATCAGTTCTCCAAGTGATGCTATAGATCGCCTGGAAAATGCTAGCATTCTGCAAGCTAATTACGCTTGCAAATTGCTAGTTTTTCCGTGGGAAAATCACGGGAATTTAAAATGCAGTTTTCCTGCGGAATGGAATTCCGGAATTTTCTCATGAGACCACTCTTATATAGCAGTTCCTTAATTACATATTATGATGCACCTGGCACTTTATCTATTTTAAGGCCCTCATTGTATGCAAATCTATCTTATGGCCATTATGGTGTATGGTTTTTCTGACCTCTTAAAATACCTCCTTTTCTATTGTAGTATGGTTTACACATATTTGACTGGTCAATACCAATGTGTCCAGCCTTTTGGTCCTGAACCTCTTTTTCTTGGCTCCATCGCAAGGGCTATATAGGATTAGAAGAGTTAGCCGTCAAGGAGCAGGGGCACCATTGGTACATATTTTAGGGTGCCAACCTCCGCTGCAAGGCAGGAAGAGTATAGTAAGCTGAGAAGGATAAGGCACTACCCACAGACTCATCTCTGTGTGCTGTTTATTTTGGTGATCGTGGTTCTATTCTCGTTTATTGACATATTGTCTGGTTGAATATTTTAAGAAAATCATTAAAATGTAGATTTTATTATATCTTTAAAGTGCAGAGGTTTTTTTATGGTGAAATAATCTGTGTCTAAATACTTGTAATAAGGTATCCTTGTGACTGCTGTGAATGGCGAGTATATACACCAGAGGCAAGTGGCCAATACCGCACAGCTGACACAATTTAGGATGGAGAGCTCCAGTAAATCAACTGAACTGATTAACCCTTGCAAGGAAAACCTGCACTGTTTAATATGATGGTGAAGTAGTTCTAATCAATGCAGGAGTTCGTGTAACCAGACGCTGCCATCCTCTGCTCCTCTCTGTCTTGGTATCCTTGTGACAGCTAGACTGCAGAGTTATGACTGAACAAGCACATGAGTAGCGAACAAACAAGGGGAACAAAAACTTGAACTTGACAGATTCCTGTTCAGACTGGTAAAAGTCCTACTCTGTCCCACGTCTGTCCCTACCTGACAGTGGAGTTTTGCACCCTAAGCTAATACAATGACACCCCCTCTTGACAGCAGCTCATCCTGAATGCCCCTCCTAGAATATCTATGCCTATGTAAAAACTCACTAGGGAAAATAGGTTATACACTAAAAATTGAAACTGACCCTGTTCCTGTACAGAATAGATATCCTGACTCCTCAATTCCTAGGGTGCAGAGATAAACCTATCCACAGACTAGGAGGTAGCAACCCTCACCAGAACTACATTAAAGGCCCAAGAGTTGCTTCACATTCCTCCTAAAGAAGCTGAGGGCAGAGCAGAGTGTGAATTACCTACAAAATGAGAAGAGTGCTAAACAAAGGAAATCTCTCAGAGTGAATAAAGTAAATAACAAAATACCAAGGAATAAAGCAAATACTGTTAACAAAAATACTGCCTACTTTCTAGTGATAAACAGTATTTTAGTGCAAAGTATAAAATAAAACATTTCAAAGGGGTAATGCAAAAACCTGAGATTTTAAGAAAGTGGATTTCCACAAATTAAGGGAAGTGCTTAATTGTGTAGACTCAATCTTTTATGGAATAAAAATCTTGGACTTATGTGCGCTGCTGGACAAAGTATAAAATCCAGGTTATGTAGAAAGATTAACCATTTATTTCCCAACGCGTTTCAAAGTATATAACACTTCTTCCTCAGGGGATGACATGTACGAACAAATAGAGCTGTCTCCAGTTATATACATCCACTGTTTGAAAATTGGCGCCAATAGTAACATGTGATACAGCGGTGATGTCAAAGTTCACACAAGAAAAATAGCGTAAAAATATCATAATGCTTAATCCTAAGTTGATAAAATCGATTTTTCTTTTAATTATTTTACAGAAAAAAAGGGTTTTAAATTAAAAAAGAAAAAAGTAAAAGAAATGGAAAGAAATAAAGAGCGAACGCTTGTTAAGGAAAAAGAAGGACCAGCAGTCCAACACTTATACCACCACACCAGATGATAACATATTCCGGAGGGGAAAAAGGAGAATATATATAAAATGAAAAAAAATATATATATAAAAAAGTGTATATTAATAAAAAAGATTATATAAAAATTCCTTTGAAAAAAATAAATATATATATATATATATATACAGTGGGGAAAAAAAGTATTTAGTCAGTCAGCAATAGTGCAAGTTCCACCACTTAAAAAGATGAGAGGCGTCTGTAATTTACATCATGGGTAGACCTCAACTATGGGAGACAAACTGAGAAAAAAAAATCCAGAAAATCACATTGTCTGTTTTTTTTTTCATTTTATTTGCATATTATGGTGGAAAATAAGTATTTGGTCAGAAACAAAATTTAATCTCAATACTTTGTGATATATCCTTTGTTGGCAATGACAGAGGTCAAACGTTTTCTGTAAGTCTTCACAAGGTTGCCACACACTGTTGTTGGTATGTTGGCCCATTCCTCCATGCAGATCTCCTCTAGAGCAGTGATGTTTTTGGCTTTTTGCTTGGCAACACGGACTTTCAACTCCCTACAAAGGTTTTCTATAGGGTTGAGATCTGGAGACTGGCTAGGCCACTCCAGGACCTTGAAATGCTTCTTACGAAGCCACTCCTTCGTTGCCCTGGCGGTGTGCTTTGGATCATTGTCATGTTGAAAGACCCAGCCACGTTTCATCTTCAATGCCCTTGCTGATGGAAGGAGGTTTGCACTCAAAATCTCACGATACATGGCCCCATTCATTCTTTCATGTACCCGGATCAGTCGTCCTGGCCCCTTTGCAGAGAAACAGCCCCAAAGCATGATGTTTCCACCACCATGCTTTACAGTAGGTATGGTGTTTGATGGATGCAACTCAGTATTGTTTTTCCTCCAAACACGACAAGTTGTGTTTCTACCAAACAGTTCCAGTTTGGTTTCATCAGACCTTAGGACATTCTCCCAAAACTCCTCTGGATCATCCAAATGCTCTCTAGCAAACTTCAGATGGGCCCGGACATGTACAGGCTTAAGCAGTGGGACACGTCTGGCACTGCAGGATCTGAGTCAATGGTGGCGTAGTGTGTTATTTATGGTAGGCCTTGTTACATTGGTCCCAGCTCTCTGCAGTTCATTCACTAGGTCCCCCCGTGTGGTTCTGGGATTTTTGCTCACCGTTCTTGTGATCATTCTGACCCCACGGGGTGGGATTTTGCGTGGAGCACCAGATCGAGGGAGATTATCAGTGGTCTTGTATGTCTTCCATTTTCTAATTATTGCTCCCACAGTTGATTTCTTCACTCCAAGGTGGTTGGCTATTGCAGATTCAGTCTTCCCAGCCTGGTGCAGGGCTACAATTTTGTTTCTGTGTCCTTTGACAGCTCTTTGGTCTTCACCATAGTGGAGTTTGGAGTCAGACTGTTTGAGGGTGTGCACAGGTGTCTTTTTATACTGATAACAAGTTTAAACAGGTGCCATTACTACAGGTAATGAGTGGAGGAAAGAGGAGACTCTTAAAGAAGAAGTTACAGGTCTGTGAGAGCCAAAAATCTTGATTGCTTGTTTCTGACCAAATACTTATTTTCCACCATAATATGCAAATAAAATGAAAAAAAAAACAGACAATGTGATTTTCTGGATTTTTTTTTCTCAGTTTGTCTCCCATAGTTGAGGTCTACCTATGATGTAAATTACAGACGCCTCTCATCTTTTTAAGTGGTGGAACTTGCACTATTGCTGACTGACTAAATACTTTTTTTCCCCACTGTATATACAGTGGGGCAAAAAAGTATTTAGTCAGTCAGCAATAGTGCAAGTTCCACCACTTAAAAAGATGAGAGGCGTCTGTAATTTACATCATAGGTAGACCTCAACTATGGGAGACAAACTGAGAAAAAAAAATCCAGAAAATCACATTGTCTGTTTTTTTTCATTTTATTTGCATATTATGGTGGAAAATAAGTATTTGGTCAGAAACAAGCAATCAAGATTTCTGGCTCTCACAGACCTGTAACTTCTTCTTTAAGAGTCTCCTCTTTCCTCCACTCATTACCTGTAGTAATGGCACCTGTTTAAACTTGTTATCAGTATAAAAAGACACCTGTGCACACCCTCAAACAGTCTGACTCCAAACTCCACTATGGTGAAGACCAAAGAGCTGTCAAAGGACACCAGAAACAAAATTGTAGCCCTACACCAGGCTGGGAAGACTGAATCTGCAATAGCCAACCAGCTTGGAGTGAAGAAATCAACTGTGGGAGCAATAATTAGAAAATGGAAGACATACAAGACCACTGATAATCTCCCTCGATCTGGTGCTCCACGCAAAATCCCACCCTGTGGGGTCAGAATGATCACAAGAACGGTGAGCAAAAATCCCAGAACCACGCGGGGGGACCTAGTGAATGAACTGCAGAGAGCTGGGACCAATGTAACAAGGCCTACCATAAGTAACACACTACGCCACCATGGACTCAGATCCTGCAGTGCCAGACGTGTCCCACTGCTTAAGCCTGTACATGTCCGGGCCCGTCTGAAGTTTGCTAGAGAGCATTTGGATGATCCAGAGGAGTTTTGGGAGAATGTCCTATGGTCTGATGAAACCAAACTGGAACTGTTTGGTAGAAACACAACTTGTCGTGTTTGGAGGAAAAACAATACTGAGTTGCATCCATCAAACACCATACCTACTGTAAAGCATGGTGGTGGAAACATCATGCTTTGGGGCTGTTTCTCTGCAAAGGGGCCAGGACGACTGATCCGGGTACATGAAAGAATGAATGGGGCCATGTATCGTGAGATTTTGAGTGCAAACCTCCTTCCATCAGCAAGGGCATTGAAGATGAAACGTGGCTGGGTCTTTCAACATGACAATGATCCAAAGCACACTGCCAGGGCAACGAAGGAGTGGCTTCGTAAGAAGCATTTCAAGGTCCTGGAGTGGCCTAGCCAGTCTCCAGATCTCAACCCTATAGAAAACCTTTGGAGGGAGTTGAAAGTCCGTGTTGCCAAGCAAAAAGCCAAAAACATCACTGCTCTAGGGGAGATCTGCATGGAGGAATGGGCCAACATACCAACAACAGTGTGTGGCAACCTTGTGAAGACTTACAGAAAACGTTTGACCTCTGTCATTGCCAACAAAGGATATATCACAAAGTATTGAGATGAAATTTTGTTTCTGACCAAATACTTATTTTCCACCATAATATGCAAATAAAATGAAAAAAAACAGACAATGTGATTTTCTGGATTTTTTTTTCTCAGTTTGTCTCCCATAGTTGAGGTCTACCTATGATGTAAATTACAGACGCCTCTCATTTTTTTAAGTGGTGGAACTTGCACTATTGCTGACTGACTAAATACTTTTTTGCCCCACTGTATATAGAATAATAAAAAATGTTTTAAAAATACATATGTGTGTCTATCATTTGCCAACGATCATTTGTTTGTTCAAATGTCAGGAACAATCTTAGGTACCAGGTTAGAGGAACAGACCTACAAAGAAACAAATCAGCAATTCCAGAGGAGAACAAGATTGCTTCCCGCATTCAGAAGAGAAGAACGAAACAACCGTCACTTCTAGATCAATACCAATACTTTTAAGAAGAACTAATTAGGATAAAAAAGATATGAAATTAATTACAATACACATTGAACCCACATACTAGAAGATATAAACATTCAATATACATAAAATTCACTATCGAAATTGATATATATGGTATATAAAATCGCATATGACAAAATACAATAAAAATTAAAATATATTAAAAATAAAAATATGATTAATATGGATATATAATAAAAAAAATTTTTATGAACGAAATATGTTGAAGTTTTTCTGTAAAATGATATAAAATCATCATATTTCGTTCATAACAATTTTTCAATATATATCCATATTGATCATTTCCTCTGTAGGTCTGTTCCTCTAGCCTGGTACCTATAATTGTTCCTGACATTTGAACAAACCAATGATCGTTGGCAAATGATAGACACACATATGTATTTTTAAAACATTTTTTATTATTCAATATATATATATATATATATATATATATATATATATATTATATATATTTTTTTCAAAGGAATTTTTATACAATCTTTTTTATTAATATACACTTTTTTATATATATATATATATATATATATATATATATTTTTTTTTTTTTCATTTTATATACTGTATATTCTCCTTTTTCCCCTCCAGAATATGTTATCATCTGGTGTGGTGGTATAAGTGTTGGACTGCAAGGTCCTTCTTTTTCCTTAACAAGAGTTCGCGCTTTATTTCTTTCCATTTCTTTTTACTTTTTTCTTTTTTCATTTAAAACCCTTTTTTTCTGCAAAATAATTAAAAGAAAAATCGATTTTATCAACTTAGGATTAAGCATTATGATATTTTTACGCTATTTTTCTTGTGTGAACTTTGACATCACCGCTGTATCACATGTTACTTTTCAAACAGTGGATGTATATAACTGGAGACAGCTCTATTTGTTCGTACATGTCATCCCCTGAGGAAGTAGTGTTATATACTTTGAAACGCGTTGGGAAATAAATGGTTAATCTTTCTACATACCCTGGATTTGATACTTTGTCCAGCAGCACACATAAGTCCAATAATTTTATTCCATAAAAGATTGAGTTTTGGCGGTCATGGAGTGGACCTTTGGACGTGCAGCAAGCTGACAACTGATCTGATATACCCTAATCTCTCCTGGAAAGGGTGAGTAAATTCCTTTATTTCTTCCAATATATACCCGGATAAGACCCTATTGCGCTCTTTTTTTCCTATAGTTTAAACATAATTGTGTAGACTGGAACAATCTCATGGCATCTGGGGATACTGAACATAAATGGAGCATGCTTAAGGATATACTACTAGAATACTGTAGAAAACATATACCCACTGGTAATAAAATGTCCAGGAATAAAAAGAAACCATTATGGATAAATAAGACAGTACAATCTTTAATAAGACAAAAAACAAGGGACATTCAAAATCTGGAAGGCCCAAAATACAGAAACAGCATTTCAGGAGAATAGAGATCTCAGTAAGAAATGAAAAATGAAAAATTAAATCAAGCTTGCAAAGATGTCTACTGAAACACAAATTGTCAGCGACATTAAAATAAATTCTCAAATTTTTTATAAATACGTTGTATGAAAAAGAACAAAAGGGATGGCACTCACCATTCTGAAGAAGTGAATTTATTGTCAGATAAAAAGCATAGGCTCGGAAGAGATGTGTGAACTGTGGACAACGGCCGTTTCATGCCAGCTGCGCTTCAATGGGTCCTGGAGTCAGGTAACAGGAAGGTCGAACTAAATACACTCACAGGTGTGAACTAGTTACCGACACCTACTCCCACTTAATAGAGTGAACAAAAATGTGAATATACATATAATACAGTTAAAACACAATAACTAAATACAGAAAAACACCTCAACACTGTTGATATCATTATAATTTTTACAAGAAAACAGACATATCAATTTTTTCATTTAGTCTTAGTGGTCCTGTGGCATTAGACCGCAGAATCTATCTGGCTTCTCTCTGTAAGAGAAGTCTGCGATGATTCCCTCCTTGCTGCGGTAAAAAAACTCTCTCTATTCCTGCAAACCGCATAGATTCTGGGTTGCCCTCATGCAGTTCTTTTATGTGATCAATCAAGCGAGGAACCCCTTTTCCAGAGGATATGGAGTAAAAATGCTCCCTAAATCGAACATGTAATGGGCGAATAGTTTTTCCTATATATTCTGTATTTAGTTATTGTGTTTTAGCTGTATTATATGTATATTCACATTTTTGTTCACTCTATTAAGTGGGAGTAGGTGTCGGTAACTAAGAGGTGTGTTCACACCTGTGAGTGTATTTAGTTCGACCTTCCTGTTACCTGACTCCAGGACCCATTGAAGCGCAGTTGGCGTGAAACGGCCGTTGTCCACAGTTCACACATCTCTCTCTAGCCTATGCTTTTTATCTGAAAATAAATTCACTTCTTCAGAACGGTGAGTGCCATCCCTTTTGTTCTTTTTCATAAAACGCAGCCATGCATGTTTTTCTTTGGATTGAGCACCCATTCTGTGGGTAGCTGGCGTGCAGCCCAGGTGTGTGAGTTTGTACCGCACTATAGTGCACATCAAGGTGTCGGCAGTGGTGCCGAATTTTCTTCTTTGTTCTTGATGAATCCAAAGGGAGTTTGTAGCTATATTCCGCGCTGCCGCTTTAGACAAATTCCAGGAGAATACTGTATGATTGCAGTGGTTTTATTCTACGCGTTTCAGGGGTCTCATGCCCCCTTCATCAGGAAATGTGGTATTTCCTGATGAAGGGGGCATGAGACCCCTGAAACGCGTAGAATAAAACCACTGCAATCATACAGTATTCTCCTGGAATTTGTCTAAAGCGGCAGCGCGGAATATAGCTACAAACTCCCTTTGGATTCATCATTTCTTTGGTCACTGAAGACCTGTGGATCTGCAGCAGCCGCTACCTACACGCTCTTATCTCATCCTAACCAGGTGAGCATATTTCATGATATACTGTCTTTTGTAACGTGGATAAGACCCTATTGCGCTTTTTTGTCTCCCCCTTTTTTTGCAATACTTCTTTGTTCTTGGACATTTGACTTTTTTATAAATACATCAATATCAAAAATAAAAATCGGATTGTCACGGGTTTACCAAGACAGAGAGGAGCCAATTTATTTTTTACTTTTTTTATTTTAGGATATTTGTTTTTTGTTTTTGGTTTTCTCTGTGTAAAGGTCATGTGTTTATATGCATCTACATCTTGCATTCACATTAGTTTACTTTTTCAGCTTAGACCTAGTTTCTCATTTAGTTCAATGTACATTCTGTGCATATAAGGGTGTGACCTCCCTGTTTCTGAGTTGGGAAATCCATCCTGTCTGGCCTATGCTATTACTGGTGATTCAGTCCCTCGGTCCTTGTTCACATTTACATCACTTGACAAGTGGAAAGGTTTTAAATAACAGAGTTAGGACTGTCCCACAAGGGTTGCCTTGACGTGGCGGGGTGGCTTGTACATTCTTTTGATCAAATTTATGTTTACTAAATACCCTTATTATTATTACCTTCATGCAATTTAATTTTTACTTTTTTATTTTAGGATATTTGTTTTTGGTTTTGGTTTTATCCATTACACTAGCATGGAGGGCTAGAACATCAGAACTGTTAAAAAAGCGGGAAAAGAAACTTACTGAAAGTTCTTTACAGTTTATGGGCATCCTGTCGGAAGAAGAAAAAGTAACACTGGAAACAACTTCCAAGAAGTTATCTGACCTCACAGAGGAGGTACTTAAATATAAAACAAACACTGATTTTTCCAGAAGAGAAGCTACCCTGCAAACAACTATCGAGCAATTCCAAGGGGAGATTAGGAGTAGGAAACATAAACAGTTTACAAGTGATTTGCAGGAATTTAAGGAGAAAACAATCTATTCCTTCCTCGAGGAAGAAAGAAGAGTGGAGGGTATGACTGATATCTCATCCTTGGATCTTGAATTATTGGATAATGATCGAGGAAAGAATATATTCCCAGGAGGTAGAGGTACAGAGGAAAAATTTCAGGGCAAAATGGGAGAAGGAAAGGAGGAATTATATACCCACCAGAAACAGCTATCGAAGGGACCTGTCCTCATTAAGATCCTCTGCACCATCATCCTCGGGTTCGCTCTAGTTTTTAGAGAAGGGGAGAGGAATGCGAATGGACCCCTCGGGGGAAAAAATCGGGGAAGGGTAAAACTGCCAAAAAGTAGATGAGAATAAAATTATAAATGTTTCCTCCTACCCATTATACCCACTGGAAAGGTCTGTTCTATCTAAGGGACTGTCCTTTGTACCAACAAATCACTTTGATGAATTTGGCTGGGTGACAGATATTAGTTTGCCTGTAAGCTAAAATGGAAGATATTCTTCAAACCCCATAACCGTGCCAAGTGCAAATCTCTGGGAATTACTGAAGAAGATCTTCCTAATGTTAGAATTTTGACAGACTTGATGAAAGAAAGTGATGGATAACCAGGACTAGGTCCATTCAAGGACCTAAGGGTTAAAAGTACCAGGATGCCCCCATATCTGGATCACAATAGTATTGATATATTTACTAAACTAGTGACGAATGAACGAAAGCTTATTAGTGATACCCCGATGAGGAACTATTCTAAAATGTCGAGAATAGAGTGGGAGGCTCTCGACCGACTAGCAGATAATAAAGAACTCATCTTTATAACCTCAGCTAAGGAGGGCAACCTTGTTGTGTTGAATCATGAGAAATATCTACAAATGTGCAATAGGATCCTGAGAGATGAGGGTACCTATAAAATCTTGAAGGAAGATCGGGCCTCTCTGACCTTTCCCAGCGCCTACGCACTGCAGCACTTTGCTCTGCCCTCAACAGGGCAGATAGGTACGCCTGCACAGGAGCACGATGCTGGAGAGTCATGAAGCAAGCAGGAAGGCTGCATCGCAAGAAGATGGGAGGCGCCGGACCAAGACCTTCGACACCCATCGGACTGGACCACCTTGCAGGTGCGTATAATAAAAGTTATTTTTCTTCTCCTTCAGGTAGGCTCGGGGGTTATCTACAGCATTATAGAATGCTGTAGATAAGCCCTGAAAGGCGGTGGACGTAACTCATATCGGCCAAACCTGGTGACAGGTTTGCTTTAAGCAAAAAGTAGTAAACACTAAATTTAAAAATACCTCCGTTCTTGAGAACAAAGAGGATTTTAAATGACAAGTAAAATGGAAAGTTGTTTCTTTTTAACAAGCATTTTGCAATTTTATCCATATAATGTGAGAATAAACCTTATAAAATGACTAGATCAGTCCTAGCAACAGCAGCAGCCATGCTAAACCAAATGATCAAACATAAGATACACTAATTTACAATGTGGTATGGTAATTCTACAAATGACTTCTGTGACAGTTATTCAACTAAATCTTACTTTCATCACACTATAGAAATACTGCCAATTCTTTGCAGATTTTACTTTTAGGAATTTTTTGGGGGAAAATTTGACCAGATATATAAATTGCTGCATCAGAAAGTCCAGATATTACTTTTTGTTTAGGTTTTCACAATAACTGTTTAATTGGCTATGTCTAGCAATAGCAAAGGATTATATACTCACTTTTTAAAACCTTCAAAACATTGCTTAGCTAACTATGCCATTTCCAACCAATAGGTCTTGTTAAACTACAGGCATGAGGACATCACTATGGGCTTGAAATTACCACTAAGGCCAATGATTGGCTGCTGCAGTCACTGAGCCACAAAGTTAAAGGGAATCTGTCACCCATTTTTAGTGATATCATGTAAAGATATCACCCAATTGTGCATCCCATAAGGATTCTATTAGGACTTTTGAATCCGTTATTTTTCAGTGCGGTCTATGCCCCGGAAGTTTTCACATGCAGGACACGCTTCCAGGGCATAGACCACGTTGAAAAATACTGGCGCATGCGTAGTACCGATTATATGCTTTGCCCACAGTTGGGCAAAGCATACTGTGCAAGAGCCGTAGGCCTTTTCAATGCGCAGGCGCGGAACACTACGGCATCTGTGATATTTACAGATAAAGATTACGCTCAGCAAGCAGAGGAGGGAGGGGGAAGAAGGTGAATAAGCCCCGCCCATCGGACCGGACCGCAGCGATTTCCATACATCTCCACCAAGATAAAAAAGGTATTTATGCATCAAAGGTACGGGGTTGGGGGGAATCAAAAGTCCTAATAGAATCCTTATGGGATGCACAATTGGGTGATATCTTTACATGATATCACTAAAAATGGGTGACAGATTCCCTTTAGGAGACACCAATTATATTTGTATTTTTCTGAACTTTTGCAAGTTCATGAAAAAGGACAACACATACTCAGGCTAACCTTAAGGGTACTGTCACACTTAGCGATGCACCAGCGATCCCGACCAGCGATATGACGCGGTCAGGATTGCTGGTGCATCGCTAAGTGGTCACTAGTGAGCTGCCACACAGGCAGGTCTCACCAGCGACATTGCAGGGGTTGGGGGTCGCTACTTACCTGTCAGACGAGGCGATCCTGACGTCCTCCCGCCCGTGTCCACGTGTCGCTCGTCTCCACAGCAAGAAGCCCCAGCAGGAAGCTGACGACGAGAAACGGTCCAGGGCGTTCTCGCGCGATCAGCGATAACCAGCGAGGGAGCTGTCGGTGGTAAGTATCAGACATAGCGATATCACTAGCAATATCGCTATAACGTCACAAAAACCAGTGACGTTATAGCGATATTGCTAGCGACATCGCTTAGTGTGACAAGCCCTTAAGCCAAGAACAGGGACTAAAAATCCCTTATCCTCATATCCTCAGCAATGGTGGTGGTCTTATAGGACGATCCCCATCTTTATCTTACTTTTCTGAACTGTCTTAGAGATTATAGAAGAAAGGGAAAAACAGTTGTTGTGAGACAACCTTTAAAAGGCATTTCTTCAGATTTTAAATGGACACTGACTGTAATTTTGCTTTAGCTGGCAGTTTTTGCTATTTTTTCTTTTCTACGATGTCCTAATTTATAGTTTTTCTTTTGAAGACTGCCAGATAGCAATGAAAGGGAATGACATAATATAAAAAGCGATATACTTCTGTGGAAAGGATGATAAGTCATTAGAAAACATTTCTGAAAGAGTATCGTTATTAGGCTATTTCTGTACAGAACAAAGACAAAAACATATATCACAATACACTATCATGTCACAGTAGAGCAAAAATCCATTTTTTTTTTACCAAGGTCATTGATAGCTATAATATATTTTTCAACATCTAGCCTAAAATATTTTACTTTTTTTTACGATGCCTACCCCACTAAAAGTTACAATTTTTGTGTAATCCCTTTTATATTTATATAGATTATGTAATGGGATATGTAACAGTTTTTGACTTCTATTTTTCTTTGGCCATCATTCCTATTTTTCTTAGGCCACGTGCAGACGTTGAGTATTTTGTTAGTTTTTTACATCAGTATTTGTAAGGTGAAACCAGGAGTGGGTGATAAATATAGAAGTGGTGCACATTTCTATTAAACTTTTCCTCTGATTGTTCCACTCCTGATTTTGACTTACTGATGTAAAAAAACCTCACAAAATACTCAACATGTGCACGTGGCCAAAAGCCTAAAGATTTCATTGTAAAGTGCTGTAGAATATGTTGGCACTATATAAATAACATTTTTATTATAAGACTAAAATGTCTATGGACTACAGGTCACTCACTATAGCCAGAAGTTTGTGTTTTTCTGGGGTGCTGTAAGGATATGGACATGCTGTCAACATTTCCCTCTTGAAAAAATAAGAGAGAAGACTGAAGAGAATGGATAGCAAGATCCGGATCACAATTGACTAAGAGACAGAGTGGTTGTTCCGGAAAGGCATCTTAGGAGAGGACGCCTAGCCACGAGACCTCGAGCTTATATTACTGAAAGGTAGCAGGCCTAAACATGACTAAGTACGTGGGACGAGTAGAGAGTCCCGGGTGGGAGTTCCAGAGCATCAGCAGTACCTGCTATTCTGCCACCTTAAAGAGAAAAATGGATGGAGAATCGCAGAATCATGTAAAGGACACTTGTTAATCAGGACTATAGTGTTAAGGCTGGGTTGTGGTATGGTAGGGAGAAACAGTGGACAGAGAGAACCCTGGAGTAAACCACTGAGAAAAGAAACTTTGTGGAAAAATCTTTCAGTTGTAAAGGAAACGTTCATAAGACTTTATAGCCGTTGTGTTTTGTACATAACCCTTATCAAGTTGGCATTTAGTAAAAAGGGTATTATTGAATGGTGATCTCCCTCACTGAACTGTGAAACATCTGGTCCTGGCAAACCAGCAACATCTTTGCTCTGGGACTATTGCTCTAGAGCTATTTTCACCTCAGCTGCGCCACATCAACAGTCTCAGGGGAACAACACCGCAGCGCTGGTCACCTCTGACCAGAATACCACAGGTGGCGTCACGTATTTAATCATCTACAACATTATTGCCACACTTCAACAACAACAAACAACTTTTCTCCATCCCCTTTCATCATTTTTATTTAATGGACGCCCCAGGGCCACGGACTGGGTCGCCGCCGCCATGACACCGTCCCCCGTTGAAGTCGACGGGCCCGGTACCGAGTACCCCAAGGCCCTGCACAGCGAGCGCGCGTGCCCTCTCTCGCCCTCATGCCATGCGCGCCCGGGAGCTCCACTATCCTTTCCTCTTATTGGATTCTTTCTATTGTATGCTCAGCTCTGAGCTGCTTGGGCATTCAGGAGATGTTCCTTTATAATAGGCATTATGGCTGTAATCCGGTCCTGCTTACTTGTCACATGCTCTAGAATGCTTTTATGAAGTTTGGGCTCTTGTTCCCAGATTTCTTTGGCTATGTCTAGCAGGCCTCTCTGATGGCTACCATATAATACACTGCTCAAGAAAGTAAAGGGAACACTAAAATACCACATCCTAGATATCTCTGAATGAAATATTCCAGTTGCAAATTTGTATTCATTGCATAGTGGAATGTGTTCAGAACAATAAAATATAACAATTATCAGTGTAAATCAAAATGAATATCCCATGGATGTCTGGATTTGGAATGATACTCAAAATCAAAGTGGAAAATCAAATTACAGGCTGATCCAACTTCAGTGGAAATGCCTCATGACAAGGAAAAGATGCTCAGTATTGTGTGTAGCCTACACGTGCCTGTATGACCTCTCTACTGTACAATGCCTGGGCATGCTCCTGATGAGGCAGCGGAGGTCTTCTGAGGGATCTCCTCCCAGACCTGGACTAAAGCATCCGTCAACTCCTGGATAGTCTGTGGTGCAACGTTACGTTGATGGATGGAGCGAGACATGATGTCCCAGATATGTTCAATTGGATTCAGGTCTGGGGAATGGGCGGGCCAGTCCATAGCTTCAATGCCTTCATCTTTCAGGAACTGCTGATACACTCCAGCCACATGAGGTCTGGCATTGTCCTGCATTAGGAGAAACCCAGAGCCAACCGCACCAGCATATGGTCTCACAAGGGGTCTGAGGATCTCATCTCGGTACCTAATGGCAGTCAGGCCACCTCTGGCGAGCACATGGAGGGCTGTGCGGCCCTCCAAAGTAATGCCACCTCACACTGTTACTGACCCACTGCCAAATTGGTCATGCTGAAGGATGTTGCAGGCAGCAGATCACTCTCCATGGCTTCTACAAACTCTGCCATGTCTGTCACATGTGCTCAGTGTGAACCTGCTATCATCGGTAAAAAGCACAGGGCGCCAGTGGCAAATTTGCCAATCCTGGTTTTCTGTGACAAATACCAAGCGTCCTGCATGGTGTTGGGCTGTGAGCACAACCCCCATCTGTGGACATTGGGCCCTCAGACCATCCTCATTGAGTCGGTTTCTAACTGTTTGTGCAGACACATGCACATTTGTGGCCTGCTGGAGGTAATTTTGCAGGGCTCTGGCATTGCTCCTCCTGTTCCGCCTTGTACAAAGGTGGAGGTAGCGGTCCTGCTACTGGGTTGATGCCCTCCTACGGTCCCCTCCACATCTCCTGGTGTACTGGCCTGTCTTCTGGTAGTGCCTCCATCCTCTGGACACAATGCTGACAGACACAGCAAACCTTCTTGCCACATTTCGCATTGATGTGCCATCCTGGATGAGCTGCACTACCTGAGCCACTTGTGTGGGTTGTAGAGTCTGTCTCATGCTAGCAGGAGTGTGAAAGCCCATCAACATTCAAAAGTGACCAAAGCATCAGCCAGAAAGCATTGGTACTGAGATGTGGTCTGTGGTCCCCATCTGCAGAACCACTCCTTTATTGAGGGTGTTTTGATAATTGCCAATAATTTCCATCTGTTGTCTATTCCATTTGCACAACAGCATGTGAAATTGATAGTGGACAGTTTGATTTCACAGAAGTTTGATTCACTTGGAGTTATATTCTGTTGTTTAAGTGTTCTCTTTATTTTTTGATCAGTGTAGTTCAAATGGAAAGAAGCCCATTGAGGACTACGGTATCTCCCAGATGGCAATCATTAAATACGGCAACAACATATCCCAGTTCTTCTGTCTTTAGCTACCACCTTTTTTATATAGATTACTAGCTGAAGAGCCCGGCGCTGCCCGGGCATAGTAACTAACAGTGGTTAGTTATAACAAATTATAATTATCCTCCATCCCATAGTCCCGTGCCCATATACCCATCATACATATCCACGATCCCATAGGCCCGTGCCCATATACCCATCATACATATCCTCCATCCCATAGTCGAGTGCCCATATACCCATCACACATCCTCCATCCCATAGTCCCATGCCCATATACCCATCATACAAATTCTCCATCCCATAGTCCCATGCCCATATACCCATCATACATATTCGCCATCCCATAGTCGAGTGCTCATATACCCATCACACATCCTTCATCTCATAGTCCAATGCCCGTATACCCATCATACATATCCTCCATCCCATAGTCCCGTTGTCATGGTCACGTGTGTCAGGACGCAGATGATGCCGCAAGGCGAACCCATAACACACGTGACCCTGGATACACCGCCTCCAGTGGGGCGCATTTAAATAATAAAAACGTGCAGGTGGATACGCCGCCTCCACCTGGCGAATTTAGGTATTACACGTTATACATACAATATCTGGAAACACCGCCTCCAGTAAGGCGCATTTAAATAATAAAGGGGGGAACCTGGGTAACTTTAACAATGGTGGGCCCTGCAATAGGGAAAAGGGAATTGGAGACCTCCTGAGCTCCCCTGAGCCAGTGTCCCTGCACTCCTAACGTTCCCTATGCCGGTTTCGCACCGGGCGCCGCACGCGTACCTCAACGCCCTAGCTCGCCCTGACCCTAAACCCTCACTAGGGAATAGGTCAGTGCGGAAACTAATCCCACCACTGCACTAATAACACACATGAGGAAAGAGACAATACAGGGGAAACACCACTTAGCTTTGCTCTGTTGCGTGCGCTCCTAGCAACAGAGCCCTCCACCTGAGTGCATCTTCTCCTCAACCTGGATCCATCACCATAACAGGATCCTTCACCTTAGTGCAGCCTTGGAGCAGAGTCCAACACCAGTTGCAGCTGCTTAGTACCAGAGTCCCAAGGAAGTGTTCAGCTTCTGCCACGAAGTCAAGCATGCTTGAGTCCAGCTCAGCGGCCAAGTCCCACATGGTGAGTGCCACTCTCCATAGTAGCCACTCCACCAGACCATGCAGACACTTCCCGCTGACTCCATCACTGCGACCCCACCACGCCATGCCAGCCCTTCGTCCAGACACCATAGCTGCAACACGTCCCCCCTGGCTAAGCTGCGCAGGACTCCTCACCAGCTCCATCCTTCCTCCAGGCTCTCCAAAAACAGAGTGAACACAAACTCACAATATCACAGGCAGTGATTGCACACCTCTAGCACACCTTTATAGGGTGTAACACCTGATACATGATTAAGTGCACAAAACCTAAAGTGCAATATCAAAACCACCACCGGGGACAGTCAACACACCTTGGAACTTTCCAAAGTAAAAAAAAAGTTCACCCAGTGATTTAAAACTGTCAGATCACTTCAGATCATGACACCCGTGCCCATATACCCATCATACATATCCTCCATCCTATAGTCCCATGCCCATTTACCCGTCATACATATCCTCCATCCCATAGTCCCGTGCCCATATACCCATCACACATCCTTCATCTCATAGTCCCGTGCCCATATACCAATCATACATAGCCTCCATCCCATAGTCCAGTGCCTATATACCCATCATACATATCCTCCATCCCATAGTCACGTGCCCATATACCCATCACACGTATCCTCCATCCCATAGTCCCGTGCCCATATACCCATCATACATATCCACCATCCCATAGTCCAGTGTCCATATACCCATCACACATCCTCCATCCCATAGTCCAGTGCCCATATACCCATCATACATATCCTCCATCCCATAGTTCAGTGCCCATATACCCATCACACATCCTCCATCCCATAGTCCAGTGCCCATATACCCATCATACATATCCTCCATCCCATAGTCCCGTGCCCATATACCCTACATACATATCCACCATCCCATAGGCCCGTGCCCATATACCCATCATACATATCCTCCATCCCATAGTCCCATACCCATATGCCCATCACACATCCTCCATCCCATAGTCCAGTGCCCATATACCCGTCGTACATATCCTCCATCCCATAGTCCAGTGCCCATATACCATCACACATCCTCCATCTCATAGTCAACCATTATGACATCATAATGAGCGGCGGGGCTTGCAACCTATGATGACATCAGCGTTGCCATGGCAACCATTGTGACATCATAATGAGGGCCGGGGCTTGATACGCACACACTGTTTCCACATTATGTAGATAGGGGCATTATGACATCATAATGAGGGGCGGGACTTGACACGCACACACTTTTTCCCCAGTATGTAGATAGGGGCAAAATTGTTTGGAGAATTGGAACGCGCGGGGTTAAAATTTTGCCTCACTACATAGCTTAGGACGCTCTCGGGGTCCAGACGTGTGACTGTGCCAAATTTTTTGGCTGTAGCTGCGACGGTGCGGATGCCTATCCCGGACATACACACACACACACACACACACACACACATACACACTTTGAGCTTTATATATTAGATAGGTTCTTATTAAATGGAACCTGTCAGCTGCAGATAAGCCCCCAATCTGACCTGCAAGATAAGAAAAATAAGTTTTATTATACTCACCCGGGGGGGGCGGTCTGGTGCGGTCCGGTCCGATTGTTATTGCAGGTCTGTCACCTCCCATCTTCTTGCAACACCATCCTCCTGCTTGCTTCATGGCTCCCCAGCATCCCGCTCCTGCGCAGGTGTACTTCTCTGCCCTGTTGAGGGCAGAGCAGATTCCTGCAGTGTGCAGGTACTGGATCTCTCTGACCTTTCCCGGCACCTGCGCACTGCAGTGCTTTGCTCTGCCCTCAACAAGGCAGAGAAGTACGCCTGCGCAGGAGCACGATGCCGGGGAGCTATGAATCAAGCAGGAGGGCGTCGTCACAATAAGATGGGAGGCGCCGGACCAAGACCTGTGACACCCATCGGACCGGACCGCCCCCTCGGGTGAGTACTGGCTGTGACATGCCCACAAGGTCTGTGGGGTACCCAGTGATCCATTTCCGTGGCCCTGGCTGTGTCATAAAATAGAGGACACTACCCGTGGTGTTCGGCAAGGGTAGCCGACGCTGCAATGCATATCCTCTGGAATGGTGTTAGGGCAGGAAAGATGGTTAAGCTCTCCATGGGTAGAGCTATGTCCCAGGGAAGTTAGGATGATAAAAGCGATGATAGTGGCAATTGTGGTGAGTGTGGTGCAGGGCAGGTGAGATGTGAATGACTCAGATGACACAGCAGGGTGCAGTTTCCAATGCTTTACTCACAGTTCACTTGTGCACAGATGCCCGCTTAGTGCCATGTCCTCCAGGTAAGGGGTCCAGCAAACTCCCAGATAGATTGGGATACACCTTTCCAGGACTCCCTTCTGTCTGTTTCCCTCTTGGCCGTCTCACTGTGCTGGTTTTCGCCCTCCTGCCCAGCACCTTCACAGTGTCCCAAGCCAGCAGCCACGAACCTTGTCAGGAGACATCCTCTGAGTCCCCTTGCTCCTATATGGCTGCCTTTTTGGTGAATGAATGTGGTTGTGGCTGAGGTACGTACAGCTACCCCAGCCTCCAGCATACTAGCTAAGTTTTGTAGTCCTCCACTAGTCTCAGGGTCAGCTCCTCCACTGCAAGCTGGTCCCTCCATTTCTGGATACGGGCCCCATGGGTGGTCTCCGCACTTCCCGTGCCCTAAGGACCACTTCTCTCCTCCTGGGAGTTTCTTTCAGGCTCCCCTCACAACTCTTTCTCCAGCTCTTCCTACTGCACTCCTTCTCCTTCTCTGTCTCCTCACGTTCTCACTAATTATCCTCAGACTCTGTCAGCCCTCACTCCTTCTCTACCTACCCTCTGACTGACTGACTGACTCTTTCTAGACCAATCTTCTTACATCAGCACTAACTCCTTCCACCAACTGTCACTCCCTTAAGCTCCTCCCCTTTTTCCTACCTTCCCCACTCATTCCCCAACACTCTTTCCTAGCCAGCCTGGGATGAGGCCATCCTCCCTAAGGGTACACCCAGATGCCCTGACTGAACTTGTGTGTGCTGGGTGTGAGTGTTAGAGTCCTGGGTAGTGCTCCCTCCTTACCTGAGAGTGGGATCCCACACCTCTGGATGAGGTGTAGTACCTCTGTGACGACTGGACCCTCAGGGGCACCACAGCTGCATAACCAATTCTTTATGCAAGGATGCCACTAGCAGGATGTGCACCCTGTACAGCTTGAACCAGGTAGGGGCACAGATCAGCAGCGCCAGTACTTGCTTAGTTCTATAACAGTATATGATAGATACCCTTAGTTATAGGTGTCTCTTATAGTAAAAGATTTCCATTCATGTAACCAACATTAGGCGCTTTCTTCTTTTCTCTGAATTCATCACGCAGAGCAGGCAATTTTGTCTTTTCTGTGACTATACACAAGTATTATTATTATTTATTTATATAGTGCCATTAATTCCATGGTGCTGTACATGAGAAGGGGGGTTACATACAAAGTTATAAATATCGTTAACAGTAAACAAATTTACAATGACAGACTGGTACAGAGGGGAGAGGACCCTGTCCTTGCAGACTTACATTCTACGGAATAGTGGGAAGAGACAGAAGGTCGGAGGTGCAGCAGCTCTGTTGGTGATGAGGCGGCAGCTCAGGCGGTGGTGAGACGGCAGAATGGTTATTGCAGGCTGTAAGCTATCCTGAAAAGATGGGTTTTCAGGTTCCGTTCGAAAGATCCGAGGGTGGTGGATAATCGGACGTGTTGAGGCATGGAATTCCAGAGGATAAGGGATATTTGGGAGAAATCTTGGAGGCGGTTGTGTAAGGAACGAATAAGTGTGGAGGAGAGTAGGAGGTCTTGGGAGGATCGAAGATTAAGTGAGGGAAGATATTGGGAGACTAGTTCAGAGATATAGGGAGGGGAAAGGTTGTGGATGGCTTTGTAGGTCAGTGTTAGTAGTTTGAACTGGATTTGTTGGGGAATTGGGAGCCAATGGAGGGATTTGCAGAGGGGAGAGACAGGGGAGTAGTGAAGAGAGAGGTGTATTAGTCGGGCAGCAGAATTGAGGACAGACTGGAGTGGTGCAAGAGAGTTAGCAGGGAGGCCACAGAGGAGAGTGTTGCAGTAGTCAAGGCGGGAGATGATAAGGGCATGTACAAGAGTTTTAGTGGATAGAGGGCTGAGGAAGGGAAGGATTCTGGAAATATTTTTGCGCTGGAGGCGACAGGAGGAGGCAAGACTTTGGACGTCTGGTTTGAAGGACAGGGCAAGTCGAGAGTTACTCCGAGACAGCGGATTTCAGGTGCGGGAGAGAGCGTGATGCCGTTTACCATAATAGATAGATCGGGAAGGGAAGATATGTAAGATGGAGGAAAGATAATGAGTTCAGTTTTGTCTACATTGAGTTTTAGGAAGCGAGAGGTGAAAAAGGAGGATATGACTGATAGACACTCCAGGATTCTGGACAGCAGAGAGGTGACATCTGGGCCAGAGAGTCAGATCTGAGTGTCATCTGCATACAGGTGGTACTGGAAGCCATGGGACTTTGAGTTGTTCTAGGCCAAGAGTATAAATGGAAAAAAGTAGGGGCCCCAGGACAGAGCCTTGGGGGACTCAACGAGAGAGAGGGCGGGATGAGGAGGTAGTGTGGGAGTGGGAAATGCTGAATGTGCGGTCAGGAAGGTATGAGAAAATCCAGGACAGGCAAGGTCTTTGATGCCAAGGGAAGAAAGGATCTGTAGCAGTAGGCAGTGGTCAACTGTGTCAAAGGCAGAGGACAGGTCAAGAAGGAGGAGGATGGAGAACTGTCTGTTAGCTTTGGCTGTGAGTAAGTCATTAGTAATTTTGGTCAGGGCAGTTTCAGTGGAGTGGTGGGGGCGGAAGCCAGATTGCAGGATGTCAAAGAGGGAGTTAGATGAGAGGTGGGAGGAAAGTTGAGCATGGACATGCTGTTCAAGGAGTTGGAAGCAAACGGGAGCAGTGATATGCAGCGATAGCTGGGCATAGCAGTTGGGTCAAGGTTTGATTTTTTTGAGGATGGGTGTTATGGTGGCATGTTTGAAGGCAGAGAGGAAGGTACCAGAAGTTAGGGATAGGTTGAAGAGATGGGTTAGGGCTGGAATGATCATGTTAGTGAGGTTGGGGAGCAGGTGGGAAGGGATGGGGTCAAGTGCACAGGTGGCGAGGTGTGATTTGGAAAGGAGATGAGTAAGCTCTCCTTCAGTGATGTTGGAGAGGGAGGTGTTTTGCTACTTCTGTAACACAGAATACAATGGATTTGCGTGAAATAATTGTTTTTTCTATTGTGACAGTTTGATCTGTCACGAAGGGTTCACATTGATGCTACAGAAGTAGATACAGTTTAATATGTGAGGTATTTCTTTAGAGATGTTAAAATGACTAATACAGTTTGTCTTACATATGCTATGCTAAACAATGATATTTTAAAAAAGATAATAATTAATGACTTTTCATAAAATCAAAATGACTTTGACTTACGGGATTAATGTTCATGAAATTTCTGGCAAAAGTTACCTAATACAATATAATATATACAGTATATATTCCAAATAGAAAAAGGTCGCACTCTGCGGGATAGTTGTGAATGTTTATTGACACATAATTACATGTCACGTCGGGGATGTGATGATGAGAGTGTCAAAGGGCTGACAACGGCCGTTTCGCGCTACTCGAGCGCTTCCACGGACTTTGACCCGTGGAAGCGCTCGAGTAGCGCGAAACGGCCGTTGTCAGCCCTTTGACACTCTCCTCATCACATCCCCGGCGTGACATGTAATTATGTGTCAATAAACATTCACAACTATCCCGCAGAGTGCGACCTTTTTCTATTTGGAATATACTAGTCGATTGCTACGAGGTCAAGCACCCGGGAACCCTGGATGTGAGCTCACTGCCTGCTGCAAGCCACGGATCCAAGCACGGTAACCGCTTCTTTTGTATTATAATATATATATATTTTGTAGGCATCTGTACTCACTCGGCTGCAGTTGAGGCAGGCACAGGAGACGGTGTTACTGGAATGTCCAAGCAAGTTTATTACACTGCATAAACTGCTCTGCATAGAAACAAATTAACAGTCTTTTCCAGCACAATGTGAAAACAAACAGAAAATAATTAGCTCACATTGCTGGAGCTAATAGCCGCGATGATACATATCTCCCCTCAAGGACCATCTTACTATATATTATATATATATATACTGTGTATATATATATATATATTCTGCTTGGCTACTTGCCCCCTAATACTTTTTATGTGTTTGTGCTTAAACTGTATTGTGTTATGAGCTCATTTTCTCCTTCACCTTTGATGTCCGATGAACTCACTCTGCTGGTGAAAGGAGGTAGTGAGTGGATATAAGGCTGCCGACGCCATGCTGGGTTGCTGGTGATCCTCTCTGCTCTGAGCTCTGGCCTCCAGTTTAGTCCTGTCTACTAAAGCTAAGTTTTTGCTCTGCTATTGTTCCATGAGATTTTGTCTAGTTTACTTAGTGTTTGTGTTCAGCCAGCCCTGGTTGGGACTGGCTGAACTCCATTTTTGTCTCTGATCAGTTGATCTCTTTGCTCTGTTTTCAGAATATACCTGAGTTCTGATATAGTGATTTTGAAGTTTAGTGACTTCAGGGCCTTTTCTATCAGACGTGTTGGACATTATTTTTGGCAGGGTTTTTGCATGATTGCAGACAGTTGCTTTTCTTTCCTGTCCTATCTAGTTAGTGAGGGCCCCATCGTTTGCTCAGCCTGTCTTTCTGCCTGTGTTTGTGTTTTCATCTGTTTTCACCGTCAATACATGTTGGGGGCTGTCTATTGCTTTGGAGTCTGCTCTGGGGCAGTTTAGATTTCCCCTTTCTTTCTTTAGGTTTATTTAGTTCTCCGGCTGTGAACGAGGTGTCTAGGACCACCGTAGGAACACCCCACGGCTACTGTTGGTTGTTGTGAATGGGATCAGTGGTCTGCAATCCGCTGGCTACCAACCTCTCTGGTTTTCTGGACTTAGCTTGCATTTTTGTTTTTTCCTCCTCCGGTGACTCATTCATAACAGTATTGTATTGTCTTGTATATGTACATGCGTTTCAGATCATGACCCAGCGCTCACGTTTCCAGAATTTATAATATTAATGCTCAGTATGGCACATACGGGGACGATATACATAATGAAGCTCGTCTGAATCTGGAATGACACAAATGTGGTCATAGTGGGGTGTCTGAAGGCAAGGCAGAGCAGCACGATTTCCTCTGTTGTTGTATGCTAGGTCTTATATGATACTACCATTAGAGACAAGAAAGTATATGGGATATTGATTTTTACTTTTAATTTCAATTTAAAAATTAATTAATTTAATTTTATGAAAATCTTCATTTGCCAAAAAGCAGGTTTAGTCATTTGCTTCCACGCAGATTCAGCAAAATGGCGCCCCCTTCACTCCTCACTTTTTCTCCATCTGGTCCTCGTCACAGCTTCTATTTGTCACTGCAGAGCTGAAATCCCAGGCCTCTTCATCCTAGGCTGAGAATTTTAGCTCTGTTGAGACCCAGGACAGTTCTGAGCAGTCACTCGCTAACGTATCGATGTATGCCATGACCTTACACATGCATGCGCAGAACAATCAAGAGCATCTTCAGAGCCAAAGCCCTGGCCCAGCAGGGAGAGGTCTGGGATTTCTCCGCTCACAGTGGTGATAAGAAGATGCAACAATGAATGAACAGTGGATGGTGAGGAGCTATTTTAAAAAAAATATTATGCTTTCTATGCTTTGGGGTCAGGAGAGAACATAGAGCATAATAAGGGACATTCAATTCATGGAATATAGCTTCACTGCAAAGCAAATTTCTCTGGGAAATTAGAATGTTTCCAAATACTATCTCAAATTGCCAGTACAACTGAAATTAAACTACCAAAGCCAGAGGACCAGAGTAAAATGGCAACAATAAAATGTAACAAATTCAGTAATTGTGGAACCATACAGTCTCATATCATTGCTCTCATACTTTACTGACCTGGTCTATACATGTGAAGCAATAGTTCCAGGTTTACTTAAGCAAACAAGTGTTGATAATGCAAAACATATTCTGTATTGGCAATACTACCGAGGATTGATGATCAAGCTATAAGTATAACATACCCAATAGTTGTGCTCACCAGATGTGTAATAGATGGAAATTCTATCATAAACCTGATATTTCCATTTTATGGTACAGTGTGTGGCTGTACCACAACTCATAGCTAAGCAGCTCACTCACTGTCTCAGGGCTTGACTCAGATCTTTTCTTCACTCCCTATATCCACTCTCTCACTCACTTATGTCACCTGCTCATCCAAAACATCTCTAGAATCTGAACTTTTCTTACCCTTGAAACCGCAAAAACTCTTATTGTTGCTTTTATTCGTTCTTATCTGGATGACTGCAGCTCATTATTCCCGCGGTCTCCCTCTTTCTTAATTCTCCCCCTTTTTAATCTATCCTGAATGGTCATATTTCTGGACAGCTGCTACACCGATGCCTCCAACCTGTGCCAGAGTTTACAATGTTTGCCCATCCACTATAGAATACAACATAAACTTATCACACTCACCAACAAAGCTTTCCATCATTCTGCAACACCCAACATCTTCTTTCTCATGTCTACCATCATACCCATGTTCTCCAGTCTGTTACAGATCAAAGATTAAGATCCTCTATAATCTGAACCTCCCACTCCCATCTCTAAGACTTTTCTACTGCCACATCAGTTCTCTGGATTTCATTAACCTAGACAATCCGGTTAATTCAGACTTTGCCCAGTTTGAAGTGTGCCATAAAACTAATCCTTTTAGATCTCACCTCACTAATATAACTGTTCACTGTTCTAGCTTCCTAAATTTTCCTCAGAATCTGGTTCTTTCTATCAGCTGTCCCTACACTCTTCATACAGACATTAACACTTTGTATATATACAGATACTGGCTTATGATTGGTTCATGCAGTTCTACTTGAATTCCCATATTTATAATAGTGATAGTTGGACCATACAATACTATCAGTTTTTACCTTTTGTGTCTCCCTATTTCCTCATTAGTCATAAGCTTGCAAGCAGGGCCCTCATTCCTCTTGTTTAAATTGTAGAATAATGTGTTATTCTGTAAAGTCTAATACTGTCTGTACATGTCCTCTAGGAACTGTAAAGTGCTGTGGAATATGTTGGAGCTATATCAATAAAATTATAATTTTTAATATTATAATAAAATATCTTAAGTGGCATGGCAAAGCCTTACTACACTGAGCAAATACCTCAATTTTCAGATGTAGATCTAAGATGAGGAGCTGAAAGCAGATTTCATTTCTGGACTCTTCAGTTTTCAGTACTCGATTTAACACTGGCATCAAATTTAAGGGGTAGCCAGAAATCCAAATTAATTTAAATCTTAAATCCCTATCTATTTGATGCCATAATTGAAACTATTTTCTAAAATATTTGAATTAAAAATTCCCTATCATTCCTTATATATACTTTCTAGCTGCTTTTCTTTCTTTTTTCTACTTCCTTTTTCATGATGATTCAATTGAGAATCCCAGTGCTTGCTGGGATACTCAAATGAAACGTCATCAGGGGTAGAGACCGCAGTCACTGCCGAGCCTCTTCACCCTACTTGAAACAAAGCATCATCAGTGATACTTGTTTCAGGCGCTGGGCTAGTTTCTGCACAATGTGCATTGTGTGATGTGCACAATGACAGCGCGCGCTCTGTTGTCAGCTAGGATCAGGTTCAAGAAGTTGTAAATGCAGGAAGAATGTGATCATCTTACCCACAAGTTATAAACCACTCTGGAGATCCAAACAAGCCTTCATAATGGTTGCTCTATTGCTCCAGTCTGGCTGCTTCATAGGAACAGATTTGAAGAAACTAGGTGAGTATATTTTTTGGGTAGAGTGAGCCTTTAATCTAGCAAAAGGGGCATTTTTTAAACTTTTTCCTGGAAGATACTTTTTTTTAGTAATTAGAGAGAAAGTTTTCTGCCTGATAATCATTGCCTTATTGCTTTTGTAGCAGGGCTCTTTGTACACACCAGGGTATACACAGAAAATTGCTTTAATGAAACTCCTTAATATATTCTGATTTAAATTCAGCAAATTAAATTAATGTATGATTTTGAAAGAAGTTAATTATGCCAGAGTTAATTCACAAATGGTATTAAAACAAGCTGGGAAAATTCCTAGTTTTGGAACCTTTCTATTTTAGAAAAGTAGATTTATTAAACGTTGTGAAAATGTAAGAAGAATAACAACCAATTTGATTTATTTTAATTCAGTGTTATTAGCACCAGAAGTGTATGATGGGAATATAAATCTTAAATATTATAGGAATGATTTCTTTAATAAGAAACATATTTGTATTATATTCCGAAAGGTATTTTTGTGTTGTGATTTATTATTATTATTTGTTATGTTGCACAGTCATTCAGTATATATTCAGTATGTGACCTCAGGCTATTCATTAATCAAATATACTTGCCTTACAATGTCTTCTGTTTGCTAAACATTGCAGCAAGATAATGCACCAAGTTTCTATATTGGTTGTTTATAGCTATCAATTCTGCTGTAGTGTAGGGGGATTTATATACTGTGACAACAAACACTTCAGTTGTCGGGTTTATTAAATCATTTATTTTGCAATGTAAATATATCAGAATGAAAAATTATTAAATCAGTTATTGAGACTTGGCTAAACTCTACCTCTGTTTTTTTTATCAACCTACAAAATCAATCAAATGTTTTGACACATCTGTTCATGCAAAGATTTTTCTTGTTAATGGAATGTGCACATTGAAGATTCAGAAAGAAGGCAGCAAAACCATGAAAGATCAAATATGGAAACAGAGAGTAAAGAAACACACCTGAAACAAACCAGAATATGTGTTAAAATTTAGATTTCTCTAATCCCATTGCTTTTACTCTAAAGACAACTTTACACCCTCTTGGCATTTTCCCAAGCAGTTTCATTAGGGGGTCACCTGTAATGGCTTCCAAAGGACAGTTAATTTGTGGAATTACTGACTTTCTGAAAGGTGTGCTTTGCAAATGCAGTGTTGATACATAGCTCTATACAATGCTGAGCACTGTTTCACAATTAATCGTAGCCAGGGTATGGCAAAAAAAACTAAAATAAGTCAAGTGAAATGACAGTCCATCATTACTTTAAGACATGAAGTTCAGTCAGTCCAGAAAATTGCTAGAACCTTGAAGGTAATATTTTCAAGTGCAATCATGGAAACCATAAATCACTATGAAGAAACTGTTTCTAATAAGGACCACTCCGGGAAAGGAAACCAAGAATTACCCTCTGATTCAGATGATAAATTCATCATAGTTATTAACCTCAGACACCACAAATTGACAGTGCCTCAGATAACAGCCTTCATAAATTATGCATAGATACCAAGTCTCAACCTCTGCTGTCCTGAGTAGACTTCAAGAAGAAGGCCTTTATGGGTAAATTTCTGCAAAGAAGATACTCTTGAGGACCACGTACAAGAACAATGTAAGTGCCGACTGATTTTTTTTTTTAGAAAAAAAAATAGTTAGTACAGTGTAGTTTCATAGCGAGGTAGCATATTAAAGTAGCGGATGTCACACTGCTAGGGAAGTCCAATTTTCTTTCAGAAAAAAATTGTACTTAGTACAGAGTAGCTTTATATTTAGGGAAAAAGCTTTTTTCTTTTGCAAATAAAAAGAAATTGTTTGTGAAGAATAAATTCTTAGGTAGTACATTAGGGGAGCGTACATCATTTTTTTTTCTTCTAAGTGTTTCTTCTAAATTTTTCCTTTTTACTATTTTTCTCTACTTGTATAATAAACACAACTATTTGAACAAGCCCACACAGTGGGTTATGTAAAACCACAAGTGTAAACAAGTGTAAAACCACCACTTACACACACACATGCCCAGTGTTTTGAAGAATAAAATAAAAATTGCCCATTCATCAAGAAGTCACTATTCACCAGAGGAGGACTCTGACATGGATTCAGCCAGTGAGGAAGATCCCACATTCCCCTATTCCTCTTCCTCCTCCTTATCTTGTGAGGAGGAACCCCCAGCAAAGCGCCCTAGGAACTAGGCAACCACTACAGCAATTGATCCAAAATGGACCCAACCCCCAAAAAATTATCAGCCTGTTATTCTGGATTTCATGAGCAGCTCAGGAATCCAATTTGATGTTACAGGCCTCACTGAAATTTATTTTTTCAAATTCTTTTTAAGCGAGGAAATAATAAATCTTATTGTGGCCCAGACAAATTTATATTCCCATCAATTTTTCACCCAAAATCCTGTGTTATCATGTGCCAAATGGACCCCTGTCAATGCAGCAGAAAATATGACATGTTGGGGCATTGTGAGCCACAGCTTTGGAAATATTGGAGTGCTGATATACTCTACAGTACACCGGTATTCCGTATGCCCATGAAAAGGACACAATTTGAAGTGATCCAAACAGTTTTGCATTATAATGATGTGTAGTGTCCTTCACAAGATATCTAGAGATGCCTCTAGATAAATTCTTTGTAGGGTCTTGTTTCCAAAATAGGATTACTTTTGGGGGGTTTCCACTGTTTATGCACATCAGGGGCTCTCCAAGCGCAACATTGTGCACGCAGACCTTTCATCAAAGTCTGCGCTCCAAATTGTCCCTTCTTTCTTTCCGAGTCCTGCTGTGTGAACAAACAGTAATTTTTCCACACATATGGGATGTCATCATACTCAAGAGAAATAGCACAACTAAGTTTGGAGTCCATTTCCACTTGTTTCCCTTGTGAAAATAAAAAAATTGGGGTTAAAACATCATTTTTTGTGGAAAAAATGATTTTTTATTTTCACGGCTCAACGTTATAAATTTCTGTGAAGCATCTGAAGGTTCAAGATGCTTACCATAGACCTAGGTAATTTCCTTGAGTGGGCTAGTTTCCAAAATGGGGTCACTTGTGGGGGGTTTCCACTTTTTAGGCACATCAGGGGCTCTCCAAACGCGACATGGCGTCTGCCCTCGATTCCTGTCAAACAGTGCTTCTTCCCTTCCAAGCTATGTTGGGCTCCCAGTGGTTTTGCCCCATATGTGGAGCATCGGCATACTCAGAAGAAGTTACATAACAAATTTTGGGGGCCATTTTTTCTGTTACCCTTGTGAAAAATAAAAAAATTGGGTCTAAATTAAAATTTTGGTGAAAAAAGTTAAATGTTCAAATTTCCGTTTTTTTCACAAATAAATGCAATTTTTTCAAAGAAATGTTACCACTATTATGAAGTACAGTACAATATGTCAAGATAAAACTATCTCAGAATCAGTGGGATCCGTTGAAGCTTTTCCAAGTTATTACCTCATAAAGTGACACTAGTCAGAATTGAAAAAATTGGCCTGGTCAGGAAGGTGTAAACAGGCTTCTGGGTGAAAGGGTTAATGTTTAAGACGTTGTGGATTGCTTAACATTTCTTTGCTCCTTGTTTCCATGTGTCTTTGTGGTTTTGTTGCCTTCAGTCTGAATCTACAATACGTTCATGCCATTTAGAGAAAGGAAACCATATCATGAATAGGTGTAAACTTTTGAATGGTTCTCTATGTAACTATGAGATGAACAGAAAGAGTTTGTAAGTTGGCTAAATCTTATGTCAATGAGACTTGTAGCCCCTCTACAGAGGAGGAACAGGTTGAGGACAGAATGCATTTTTCTTGTCCAATCGTAATGCTTAACTCCTTACCACCAAAGCCAATTTTGACATTCCTGACTGAGTCTCATTTTTTAAATCTGGCATATGTCACTTTATGCGGTAATAACTTTGAAATTATATTTTTAATCTAAATGACTCTGAGAATATTTTTTATGACATTTTGTACTTCATGAAAATAGTAACCTTATGTTAATAAGATTTGCATTAATTTATGAAAATATCAGAAATTTGGAAAAATTTGGAAAACATTTGAAATTTATAACACATAGTCATACCATAAAAAATATCTATGTAATACATAAGGCAAACTTAAAAAGGATAAGTTGGTAACCTACTTCCCTACTTGATCACCTTGTGCATTATTTTCATAAATATTATCAAATCTACTAACACTTAGGATTTGGAAACCACTGACTAATTATTGGAGTAGTGGGTTAGGGCAAAGCCAATTACGGTAACTAAGCAATTTCTGTGGAAGATTATATGTTTTTTTCATTCTGGAGACATTCTGATATCCATTCATTAAACAAATAGTCACTGATTTGTACAAGAACCGAACGAGGGGCTATATTCACCCTGTAACAATGTTGCTGGGAAAATGAACACATGCCAGTTTTTTTTGACAGATTGCAACTGATCACTGGTGGTCTCAGCTACAGAATTTTATGTGAGTAGGGGACTTTTCCAAAGAAAGTAATTGTCAAACGAGTACAACATGGACACAATATTATATAACATACAAAGGGATTGTAAGTTGTCACATTTTTAATTACTACAGTTACCAAAATAATTTTTCTCTTACACATAAAGAGGTTGTCTCAAAAAGACATCGCCTATACATGACGTAATATATTAGAACATATAGACATTATAGGGGTCCCCCTCTATGAGTTAGAATGGAAGGCTGCCATATACGAGCTCCTGTTCAGGCTGACTTAAAAGGAATCTGTCACCCCATTTTCAGCCTATAAACTGCGGCCACTGCCATCAGGGGCTTATCTTCATCATTCTGTAATGCTGTAGATAAGACCCCGATGTAACCTGAAAGATTTAGATTATACTCACCCGGGCGTCCGGTCCGGTCCAATTAGTATCGCGGTCCGGTCTGGCGCCTCCCATCTTCATATGATGATGTCCTCCTTCTTACTTCTCCCTCGGCTCCTGTGCAGGTGTACTTTATCTGCTCTGTTGAGGGAAGAGTAAAGTACTGCAGTGCGCAGGCACCGGACCTCTCTAACCTTTCCCGATGCCTGCACACTGCAGTACTTTACTCTGCCCTCAACAGGGCAGATAAAGTACGCCTGCGCAGGAGCCAAGGGAGAAGTAAGAAGGAGGACGTCATCGTATGAAGATGGGAGGTGCTGGACCGGACCGCGACACCCACTGCAACCAACCGTGCCCCTGGGTGGGTATAATCTATGTTGTTTTTTTATCTTTCAGGTTACATCGGGGGCTTATCTACAGCATTACCGAATGCTGTAGATAAGCCCCTGATGTCGGTGGCCGCAGCTTATAGAGCTAATATGGGGTGACAGATTCCCTTTAACCTAACTTTGCATTACAAGGCCTATCATTAATTTGGATGGCAGCCACAAAAACGTAATGCTACAATCTTACAATTTCCTGGCAGGTTGTGGTTTTGTCTGACAGCTGTTTTGGGTATTTCAGTATTGGGTCCAGGGGCAGTCAGCTGATCAACCCATGAGCTGCCTTTTAAAAGATGCTTTCCATAACCTCTTTAATTTCTGGTCTAATGCCTACCATTGTCCCCAACAGGCATAAGTAAAGGACATGAAGAAGAGGACAATTTTTGCTAGCATTGTTAAAAAGGTTGCATTATATTTTAAAGAATTACTATCACTTTAAAGCAAATTTCAATTTGATCCATTTCCAAAATCCAGTATTAGCATCAGAGAGTCCATCTGGTATTTTATTGTAAGATACATGCTGTGTTTCGAACAGTTCCTGCAGCCGGTATGCACTTTTTTTTCCTGGTTAATAGTCATGAGCTTATCTTGGCAACTACGAGGTCCTTCTGGTGGACTTCTGCCTTGTTCTGTGAATATTATATTGTACAACATGTACAGCTGACATCATTTCTAGCTATTAAACTCCATGAATGAATATATTCTAGCCATACCAGAAAACAACTAAAGTAATATCTGAATTAATGACCAGTTTCATTATTGAAATTATAAACATTTCACCTAATTAAATTCCGAATACATCAAACAAAATATGCTAAAATATAATTTAAATTCCAAACCTTCCAATGCATTCATGTACTAAGTTATTTAGCTCACTTGTAATTGATGTGATACTCCACCTTGGAGCTACTCTAAATAATATATTAGTGAATTGGTTTAAATAGAAATTCTGTTACATAGCATTATCAGAATTTATTCCTTTAGGAGTGTTCCAGTAATAACTTTCAATGCCTCTGAGCCTGTCGTTAACCATGACTTGCATACACCATGTTAGCAGACACCAGATGTTTTCAGCGGACAGAAAAATACAGTATAAGGTAGGATTTCTTTATAAAGAAGATATGGGTAACACTATGAAACCATTCAAAAATAAACAACTGTGCAAAACGCAAGCAGGAAGAATTTCTTCTTCTATATACTGTATATGGGAGCATTGTGGGCGTACTGTATATACTCGTGTATAAGCTGAGTTTTTCAGCACTTTTTTTGTGCTGAAAATGCCCCCCCTCAGCTCATACACGTGTCAATTGTCCCAGAAAGCCGGCAGGGGAGGGGGAGTGGCAGGACACAGAAGAAGGAGTCGGCGGCTGTGGCTAAAGCCTGTGCCGCTGCTGTAATAGCCCACAATGATTCTTAATAAATATAATTCTGGATTAATTATTTAACGGCTCATATACAAAAAAATCAATCCTTAAAAGATACTTTATTGACCAATCATTAAAAAGTTTTCAAAACTTCAAAAAACAGGCAAACAAAAATAGGCTTATTGATGATTTTCAAAATCCAGCCACAAACACTAGAGAGTCGTTGCAATGTCAGGTAGAGGGTCACAAACCTATTTGTCCCTGTAGGGCCCTATATCTCTCTCCTACCTGACAGCGGAGGTTGGCACCCTCTTGATACGCAAATGGCGCCCCCGCTCCTCGGCGGCTCTCCCTAATCACCCTGTTGACTCCTATCTAAATAACATCAGCTTGGAGTACAACAGATGGCAGGCGACAAAAATATAATAGATAATAACCCCATGCCACAAACCACCAAGACAAAAATGTAAGGAATAGTAGCTGGAAAAAACTCTAATTTTTGGCAGATTTGTAAACATTTGCTTTGGGAGGAAAAGGGGTCTAAATAACCCTATTTAGGTGTCTCCCTGCCTGACAGCAGAGCTTTTACATCCTATGTTACTCTGGTGCCCCCGCTCCACGTGGGCTGACCCTTACTGACCCCTACACTTCTCACCCAGAAAGAGGAAAGAGGGTGTCAGAACATATGGCCAAGGGAGACAGGGGTAATAACTTAGAATTATCCCTGAAAAAATACCCCCCAAAGACAAAAAATGTTTTAATAATAATAAAAAAATATATCTGCAAACCGATGTATACAGTGTACGAGATAATAGTGCATTAGCAAAGGCAGTTGCAAGTAAAGGGGGTAAGATATCAATCAGAACAGATACACAATCATTTAAATGCTGCTTAAGACTGCATCAACCCGTGTTGACCTCCTGCCATCGTCTGAGACCTGTGATGTTCAACCTTCCTTGATGTGCGGAATCAGGAGCCTAACATTGTAATGTCTTGTGTTCTGTATCATGACTTTGTGTAGTAAACTTTATGTTTCTTCATACCTGAAGTTGTGCCGTGTCATCTACTCCTGCATGTCAGCACCTTGCCCACATGTTCAGTTGCCACAGATCCCGGTCGCTGCCGTTCTCTAATCCGGGTACCCCTCTGTGGTCCAGTGGGTCCACATTATATTACCATTACGTGGTCGTGGCCTGGCAACGTGGGTGCGCAAGCTAAGTAAGCTAAGCCGCATCCATTCGTGACAATATTATTATAGCTCCATTTATTCCAAAGCACTTTACATGTGAAAAGAGGCATACATAATAAAAAAACAAGTACAATAATCTTGAACAATCACGAATCACCGACAGGTACAGGAAGAGAGAGGAACCTGATACAGTGGATGAAGGTAGCGCTGGTGGTGCAGCAATATGGTGGAACTAGGCTTACTGCAGGTTGTACACTTGTCAGAAGAGGTAGGTCTTCAGGTTTCTTTTAGGGTTATATTCATTGTGATGTCATGCAGTGATGCTAGAATGGCCTTTTGTACTAAACCCTTCATCAGGAACAACTGATCCTACGGGCGCACCTCTTTTAGTTTCATTTCTCCCTCCTCACCAGATTGTCAGGAAATCCCCCACCTCCAATACTTCCTGACTCTTGATGCTTTGTGAAACCTGATATCCCAGTTGTACTGCAGAGACCCATGAGAGCAGATATAACTGTGCTGGCTCCTCAGACACATTGATTGTTCCCAAACACATCACACTATATAAGGTTGGTATTTTATGTTTTTAGTCATCACAATTCTTAATTTAGCTTGTTTTATGAATGGATAGTGCAAAGCTTGTGGATATTTCATAGAAATAAGTAAGGTTTTCTTACAAATGAAAGTGTGCTTCTTAGGCACATTGTTCTCTAACACATATTCTTTCTCTTGCTTCAGATTATCTGCTGAAGTCATAGAATCATAGAATCGTAGAGTTGGAAGGGACTTCCTGGGCCACCTGGTCCAACCCCCTGCTCAAAGCAGGATTCGCTAAATCATCCCAGTCAGATGTCTGTCCAGCCTCTGTTTAAAGACTTCCATTGAAGGAGAACTCACCACTTCTCGTGACAGCCTGTTCCACTCATTGATCACTCTAACTGTCAAAAAGTTTTTTCTAATATCTATTATGTGTCTCCTCCCATTCAGTTTCGTCCCATTGCTTCTAGTCTTTCCTTGTGCAAATGAGAATAAAGATGATCCTTCTACAATGTGACAGCCCTTTAGATATTTGTAGACAGCTATTAAGTCTCCTCTCAGTCTTCTCTTTTGCAAACTAAACATTCCCAAATCCTGCAACCTTTCCTCATAAGACAGGGTTTGCAGACCGGTCACCATTCTGGTAGCTCTTTTCTGAACTTGCTCCAGTTTGTTGATGTCTTTTTTAAAATGTGGTGCCCAAAACTGGACACAATATTCCAGATGAGGTCTGACCAAAGAGGAGTAGAGGGCAATAATGACTTCACGTGATCTAGACTGTATGCTTCTGTTAATACATCCTAGAATTGCATTTGCCTTTTTTGCTGCTGCATCACACTGTTGACTCATATTCAGTCTGTGATCTATTAGTATACCCAAGTCTTTTTCACATGTGCTGTTGCTTAGCTCTATTCCTCCCATTCTGTATATGCTTTTTTCATTTTTATTGCCCAGATGTAGTACTTTGCATTTTTCCCTGTTAAAAACCATTCTGTTAGTTGCTGCCCACTGCTCCAGTTTATTTATATCTTTTTGAATCCTCTCTCTCTCTTCTCTAGTATTAGCTATCCCTCCTAGCTTTGTGTCATCAGCAAGTTTAATCAGTTTACCCTCAATTCTTTCATCTAAATCGTTGATAAAGATGTTGAACAATACAGGGCCCAGGATAGAGCCCTGTGGTACCCCACTTGAGACATTCTTCCAACTGGATGTGCAGCCATTTATGACCACTCTTTGGGTCTGATCACTAAGTCAATTATGAATCCACATAACAGTTGCCTTGTCCATTCCATACCTAGTCATTTTTTCAATAAGGATTGTATGAGATACTTTGTCAAATGCTTTGCTGAAGTCAAGATATACTATATCTACAGCATTTCCTTGATCCACCCAATCAGTGATTCCGTCATAGAAGGAAATTAAGTTAGTCTGACATGACTTATTAGTTACAAACCCATGCTGACTCTATTTAATCACTTCATTCTTATCCAGGTACTGACATACATGTTGTTTAATAATTTGTTCAAAGATCTTTCCTGGTCTAGAAGTCAGACTCACTGGCCTATAGTTGCCTGGGTCCACCTTCTTCCCCTTTTTGAAGATAGGAACAACATTTGCTCTTCTCCAGTCTTCTGGGACTTCTCCTGTTCTCCAAGAATTTTCAAAGATTATGGAGAGGGGTTCAAAAATTTCTTCTGCTATCTCCTTCAGTACTCTGGGGTGTAATTCATCTGGACCTGGAGACTTGAATTCATTTAGGTTAGCTAAGTGTTTCCTCACTATCTTTCTGTTTATAGATATCCTGGATTCTTCTATTCCTTTAATAGGACAGTGAAGAACAGTTGATGTTACATTTCCTTTCTGAGAGAAAACAGATGCAAAATAGGAATTTAAAAGTTTGGCCTTCTCAACATCCTGTCTTACCATTTCATCATGGAGTGGAAAATGTATGATTTGTCAAAACCCCTTCATGTTGATGACATGAAGATGCTGTTAGATGATGATGATGCAGACCCCACACTGCATGAGGATTTAGGAGAAGAAAGTGAGATCAATTCTCATGCTGAGGTGGAGGTGTGGCGCCCCTGAGGGTTCAGTTATCACAGAGGTACTGCACCTCCTCCTGAGGTGTGGTACCCCACCATCCAGGTGAGTTGGAGGCTCCTAACCATGCTCCAACACTCGCATCCCACACAACATGGTAGTTCAGCAAAGCCACATTGCGGCTCCCTGCTTGGAACACGAAACGTACTGGGAGGCGGGTGGAGTTTAGAATACATAAAAGAGCGGGAAGGTGTAAGATTTCAGGTCAGTCGGTCAGTTAGTCGGAGAGTCACTCAGAGAGGAGTGAGGAATTAAGATCCCGGAGAGAGGGATGGAGGAAGGAGTGCTGCAGCTGCCTCAGTGATCTGAGCCAGCTGGCACAGGAAAGGAAAGAAGGAGAAAGACGTTGAGCAGAAACCTGATCTTCCATAAAAAGGAAAGACTAGTACGTTACGTAGGAGTAAAAGGGAACAGAGGACGTGGGTTAGAGGAAGAACCCTGCCTAGAAGTTCTAAGCACAAGGCCGAGGTTGTATGGACACTAATGGTTCTGCAGCTGACACCGGTGGAGTAGTGGGCTGTAAGTGCACTACTCCCATCTAAGACTTGGGGGCACAACAGCAACATTGATAGTGAGCCGGGATTCAGGAGTAAGGAGTCCCCTCAGCAGGCTACAGCTGTCTACCGTACAAGTAGAGCTCTTGGGAACATCTGTCAGGAGGAACTCCAGTGTAACTCAGTACTAGGAGATCTTCACACTTAAAGGCGCTATAAGAGGAGACATTCAGAAAGGTACATGTTGGCGGAGCGTTGGAAGGGAGCATTCCATCTGGCCTGGAGGTTGATTGAGCCTCTGACCCGGAGGACACAGTACGGAGGCAGTAACCGGTGTGTACAGCAGACTGTGAGTAAAGCTTTGGAACTACAAGCCCCGGTGTCCTCCATTCATTCCTGCGCCAACACACCTGGTACCGCTACATCTGGGTACCAGCTTCTACACTGCCCACGCCTCTCAGCTACCCCTACATCCACACTGCCCTGGGACTACGGCTTCACCTGTGGGGAGCTTCACCATCTTGGCTGCAGCATACCACCAGTCCCAGAGGATCTGAATGCAGCATCGGCTTAACATCTCCCTTGCTGAGCACCACAGGTGGCGTCACAAACTATTCATCAATTCTACTTCATTGTTCTTGCACCCCCTTTTGCCATGGAGCCCCAGGGCCACGGACCGGGTCACAGCTTCCGTGACAACTCCCATTGAGATCAACGGGCCCGGTGCCGAGTACCCCGATAGCCCTGGCCGGGGTGCTCCAGAAGTATGTGAAATTAATTCTGAAACAGAGCAAGATGGTGAGAGTGATGAGGATGAAGAAGACATAGAAGCATATTATATGGGAAGAGATAAAAAAAACAAATGGAGCAATAAGCCACCCATGCAAACTAAATGTAGGGAAGCTCAAAACATTCTCACTCACCTTCCTGCAGTTAAAGGAACAGGAAGGAATGCTAAAACTGCCGCTGAATGCTGGAATAGTTTATTCACAGATGACATTCTGGACTCTATTGTCGCATATACACAAATCAATATATAGACATTATAACGGACAAGTTTATCTGCAACAGAATCATCAAGCCTACAGATGAAATAGAACTGAAAGCTTTTTTTGGATTGTTATACTTTCAGGAACATATAGGGAAAATCGCCAGAGTTTGGAGGAATTTTGGGGTATAGATGGTCATGGAATAGAAAAATCTGGCCCTGATATGTGTTTTAAAAGATTCAAGATTCTAATTTGTTGCCTTCGATTTGACGAAAGAACTAACCGAACCCAGCGTAAAACATATGACTGGCTTGCTTTGATTCTCAATTTATTAAAAAAAATTTGTTGAAAAGCTATTGCCCTAGGGAGAACGTCACTATTGACAAAATGCTCCTAGGTTTTTGTGGCAGATGTGCATTTTGTCAGTGCATTCCATCAAAGCCTAGCAAATATGAAATTAACCTCTTTCTGACCTTGGACGCAATAGAACGTCCAAGGTCAGATTCCCCGCTTTGATGAGTTCTCCGGCGGTGAACCTGCATCTAAGCCATGAACATGAAGTTTTGAACAGCTGACATGTGCCCACAATAGGCACAGGTGGAATCGCGATCCACCCGCGCCTATTAACTAGTTAAATACCGCTTTCAATCGCTGACAGCAGCATTTAACAAGCGCTTTCTGCCGCCGGGTCAGAAATATGCGCATCGCTGACCCCCGTCACATGATTGGGGGTCAGCGATGCATTGTTATAACAACCAGAGGTCTCCTGGAGACTGCTATGGTTGTTGATGCCATATTGCTATGAGCGCCACCCTGTGGTCGGTGCTCATAGCAATGCTGTAATTCTGCTACATATAGGCGATCTAATCATCGCCTATATGTATCAGAGGCGATTGAGTTGTGGCAGCTTCTAGCCTCCCATGGAGGCTACTGAAGCATGCCAAAATTAAAAAAAGGTTTTTAAAAATATAATAAAAATAAAAAAATGTAAAAGTTTAAATGACCCCCCTTTCGCCCCATTCAAAATAAAACAATAACAAAAAAAATCACACATACACATATTAGGTATCGCTGCGTTCAGAATTGCCCGATCTATCAATAAAAAAAGGATTAATCCGATCGCTAAACAGCGTAGTGGGAAAAAAATCAAAACCCCAGAATTATGTTTTTTTGGTCCCGGTGACATTGCATTAAAATTCAATAACTGGCGATCAAAAGTTCGTATCTGCACATAAATGGTGTCCTTAAAAACATCAACTTGGCACACAAAAAATAAGCCCTCACCCAACCCCAGGTCCCAAAAAATCGAGACACTACAGGTATTGGAAAATGGCGCAATTTTTTTTTTTTATCAAACTTTGGAATTTTTTTTCACCACTTAGATAAAAAAGAACCTAGACATGTTTGGTGTCTATGAACTCATAATGACCTGGAGAATCATAATGGCAGGTCAGTTTTAGCATTTAGTGAACCTAGCAAAAAAGTCAAAAAACCTGTGTGAGAATGCACTTTTTTTGAAATTTCACAGTACTTGGATTTTATTTCCTGTTTTCGAGTGCATGACATGCTAAAACCAATGATGTCTTTCAAAAGTACAACTTTTCTAAAAATTATTGGCAGACAATACCAAAGTAGCATAAATTTCACCACAGTAGAAGTAGTATAATAGGGACCCACAGGTCTTCCACTAAACCCAATCAGTGACATTAACCCCTTCGCGCCGGAGCCCATTTTCATTTTTGCGTGTTTGTTTTTCGCTCCCCTTCTTCCCAGAGCCATAACTTTTTTATTTTTCCGTCAATATGGCCACGTGAGGGTTTATTTTTTGCAGGACAAGTTGTACTTTTGAACAACACCATTGGTTTTACCATATTGTGTACTCAAAAACGGGAAAAAAATTCCAAGTGCCGTGAAAATGCAAAAAAAATGTGTAATCCCACACTTGTATTTTGTTTTTTTTCCACCATGTTCACTAAATGCTAAAACTGACCTGCCATTTTGATTGTACAGCTAAATAAGATTTCATAGACCACAAACATGTCTAGGTTCACTTTTATCTAAGTGGTGAAAAAAATTCTAAACTTTGTTAAAAAAAAATATATCACAGAGTGCAGTTATGTGACATTAATGCATCACACTAAAAAATTCAATATCACCTAGTCTGTTCAGTCTGCGATTGGGGTGCAAAAGTCCTTAGAGATCCATGATTTCTTCATCTTGATGAAAGTTAGGCGGTCTACACTTTCATGGGACAGCTGCACCACCAGCAGCACTGCAGACACGTTTTGAGATAACGCTGGCTTCCCTGCACAATAAAACCTCCAAGGTGTGTGAGGCGAGCTCAGGCGACTCATCCATTTTGGAAGACCAAAATGTGAAAGGGTCTAAACCCTCCATGATGGTATTGATTGTCAGTTGTAGATACTCCTGAACCTTCCTCTCCATTCGTTCAGCACGTGAAAGAGTGGGATCCTGTTGTGCTGGTGCACGAGTTGGTGTAAAAAAAAGTGTTAAAAGACTCACAGAAATTGATTGTTCCAATTCCACCACTGCTGTTGCTGCTAATGTTTTGGCGCTGAAGAATTGATGTGCCGGAGGTTGGACGTCTAGAGCTGCGATGCGAACAGTGTGCTTCACTGCTGTCTTGGGGAAAAGCTCTCTTAAGGTTGTGTAAAAACGTGTTTCAATACTCGAACATTTGCAGTTCCCTTTCCATGGCAAGAAGCATCTGACAAAATTTGGTTTTATAATGTGGATCTAACAGAGTGGCAACCCAGTAGTCAGCAGTATTGCTAATCATAACTATGTATAAGGGGATCATGTTGCATATAGTGCAGCAAGAAGGCACTCATATGTTGGGCTCTACCATGTGGTAGAAGCCTATGATGTGTTGGTGGCTGCGTAACAACGAGGCTCGTTTCTTCCATCCCCTCCCGACAACCACAAACAATGGAGAGAGGAGTATTATCCTCTTCACCTGACAGTTGCTTGCCTATCACCACTTCCTCATCCATTTGTTCCTCGGAACATGCACCTTCGATATCAGTTTTTCTGTATCACCAGCCCCCCTCGATCGCAGTAATCCCCCCTCCCTTGGCATCAGCCTGTGTGGCGAAAGTCTGGAACTTATAGAAAATGATATCCCTTCCGCATGCTCCTCTGCTTTCACCTCTTCTTCTGGGACCCCGATCTCCTCTTGCAGGGTAATCAAAGTCTGCTTCAGCATATAGATAACCGGAATAGTGATGCTGATAACAGCGCTGTCAGCACAAACCATCTTTTTAGTCATTTCGAAACTGTGCAGAAGGGTGCAGAGGTCCTTAATCTGTGCCCACTGTGCAAATATGATATGCGCCACATCAGTACTGTGTTGACCCAGGCAATACAACATGACATAATGCGTCAGGGCTTGTTGCTGCTGCCAAAGTCGCTGCAACATGTGCAGAGTGGAATTCCATCATGTCGACACGTTGCATATCAACCTGTTAACTGTGTGAGGCAGCGACTGGTGTTATGCACGAGGGTCGCTATGTGTCCTCCAGGATGCACACAGAAGCATATTGAGGCTGCAGGAGTGCAATGCAGTCACAGGTATAGCTGTGATTGCAATGCAAAATAAAAGTAAGTGTTGGTCTTGGGCAAGCTATATGTCCAAGGCAGATTTAAGAAAACCTGCCATGAGCTTTTATTTCTAAACAGACTACAGGATGGTAGTTAGGCAGTCCGTTTCCTTCCCGGCCGGGTTTTCCATGTGGCCGACGGACACAGAAACCTTGTAAAAACCCCATGCAGCAAAGGGTTGGGTGTGTCAGTTTGGTTTTGCAAGCGTGCAGAGCAGAAGCCTGTGTAGAGTTCTACCTGTGTGAGGCAACATAGGGCCAAGCAGAGCCAAAAGGCCTGGCACTCCTCAGTGTACACAGCGGTGCAGTCGCCCACGGCAACTGGTCTCGGTCACGGACTGTCTTTGTTTCCCGGCTGCGATCCAGAGGATCCTATTTAATTTCTGTTTGTGAGTACACTGATCATTAAAAGAAACTTTGTTTTTTCGTGGGTCACTGCCTGATGTTGTGAACTCTCTCGAATTTACTTCTGAGTTGGGGCTCCCTCTGGTGGTTACTGTGGGTAGTGGAGCTGGCCGAAGTCTGCCACCTGACGACGATGATTGGAAATCAGGGTTTAATGACTGAGTATTTAAGTGAGCAGGCTTCCTTCAGTGGTTGCTGGTGATTAGTTTCTTCTTGTGCATTCTGAGGTCTGCCATCTCCTGCCTGACCCTGCATTTTTCAGTTAAGTTGTTCATTTACTAATCCTTTGCATCTGATCTGGTTTTTGCCTCTTTCTGCTTTGCTGTGAGGGTTCAGCGTGCTCCCTGCTGGGGCAGTGCTGGACCCCACTCCCTATTTTACAGCTTGTCAGTTTATTCAGTCCCCTGTTATATTAGTCTCTTTTGCTTTGCTGCCAGTTCATACCAGAATGCTGATATAGTGAGGGAGAGGCCGTGAGACCTCAGTGTTTTTTTTGTACATCAGACGTGTTGGATTTTTTAGGGTTTTTGCGTGATTGCAGACAGTGTCTTTCCTTTCCTGTCCTATCTAGTCAGTTTGGGCCCCATCATTTGCTTAGTCTATTTTCTGCCTGTGTTTGTGTCTCATCTTGTCTCACCGACAATATATGTTTGGGGGCTATCTATCCCTTTGAGGTTCTACTTCGGGGCAGTTTAGATTTCACCTTTCTTGCTTTAGGCTTAGTTAGCTCTACAGCTGTGCTGAGGTGTCTAGGGCATTGTAGGTACGCTCCACGGCTACTGCTAGTTGTATTGTTAGGATTAGGGGTCTGCAATCCACTAAGTTACCAACCTTTCTGATTTCCTGGTGGCCTAGCCTATTCCTGCCATCCTCCTCAGTGACCAGTTCATAACAGCCTGATCTATCACAGTGCACCAACCCCGCTGCACTACATATGGTTAGAGTGTAAGGAGGAACACTGCGGGTACCTGCGCTGAGCTGGGTCGGAAACTGTCGGGGCTGCGTCCCATGTTGCCTGGGAGAATGAATAGTGGACCAGACAAACCCCATAACTCAGAAAGAGGGGGTGTGTTAGGAGACAGGACAGAGCTGAAAGCACACGAAGTAATCAGCGGTTTCTCCCTGTCTGGGAGAATGCAGGGCAGGGAGAAGCGAGTAGATGCAGCAGATCGTGGTTATGTGAGAGGCACTCTCACCAGCTATCCTGATCCATTCTGAGGCCCTGTAGAAAGTCTAGACAGCACTGAGGAAGATGAATCCTGATTACGATATGGAAGCCTGCATCACCAGCGGTAGAGCTTGCCGATGTCACAGTGGCCTGAAATGGTGGCACCCTTCCTGACCGGAGGTGCCCAGAAGGCCTACCTGGATCTCATTCGGGAGGATGCCCTGGAATATGAGAAGCTGAGAGGTGAGATCCTTGCCCGGCTGGGAGTTAACACATATGTACGTGCACAACAGGTGCTCCTGTTGTCTTTTGTGGAATCTCATCCAGCCAGGTCTCAGGCACATGACTTGCTGTAGCTGGTAAAAAAATGGCTCCAGCCTGAGACTTAACTCCTTTCCAGATGGTAGAGAGGGTGGTGGTCGACCGGCTGGTGAGGTCTCTGCCAGCAGCCATACAGCGTTGGATGGGGCAAAGGTACCCGGGCACTCAGGAGTCACGACATTCTTGACTTTATATGGGACACTGCTCCACTTCGGCTGTCACATAAGACCCTGCCAGCCCAGGAGCCTGGGAAAAGTCCATGACCCTCCAATGGGCCCAATCCGGACCAAGCCCATACTGAGTGGGGTATCCTGAAGGGAGAATGACAACAGATCTGTGTCCCTTAAGTCAGCCCCAAGGTCCACTCATGCCACAGCTATTAAGTGTTGGCAGTGCCAAGGTCCCGGACATGTGGCTGCCAACTGCCCCCTAACAACTGAACCCATGGACTGCAGGTACACTCGCCGAGTGTCTATGTATGCCCAGCCCGTCTGCACCACAATTAAAGGCACTGCCGGCAGCGAGCCTAAACTGCCAGGTACTCATCAATGGGTACTTGATGGAGGCTCTCTTGAACTCAGTGAACTAATTGACTCTGGTCCATGGGTCCCTTGTTACCGGGGACAACCTTCATGGATGGAAAGTTGGGGCCATGTGTATCCATGGGGAACTCCGAGAGCACTCGACCGCAGAGGTTAATTTTTCCACACCGTGTGGAGAAATCAAACATGTGGTGGGAGTAGTGAAGACTCTTCCATATGGGACTTTGTTGGGAAGAGACTTGCCCCTATTCTGGTCCCTGTGGGAGACCAGGGTTAACCCTCCCAAGGTAAATGTTAAGCCGGGCATGGAACCCGAAGATCTCGAGTCAGGGATACCAGCCGTAGGGGTCACCAACCAAGGGACAGAGTGTAACCCCGATAGGTTTACCCTAGAGGTATTGGCAGGAGAGGTTGAGGAGACCCCACCAATTCCTGAGCTGGAAGTGTCCCAAGGTAAGTTTGGGACAGCACAGCTCCAGGATACCACCCTGGCATGGGTATGTGAAAGGGTGGTGGAAATAAATGGGGTGGCTCAGCACCCAGGGGCAGAAACAGTTTTTCCTCAGCTGTCAACCAAGACTTATTATATAGGGTTGACCAAATCTGAGGTGAAGTGGTAGAACAGTTGGTGGTGCCACAGTCATACTATCGGGCGGTGCTAGAGATGGCACACACACATGCTGGGAGGACACTTAGGGGTAAAGAAAACCCAAGAATGCATACGGCAGTGGTTCTTTTGGCCCAGAGTGTATGCAGAGGTACAACGGTATTGTGAGTTGTGTCCCAAGTGCCAACTAACCACACCCATTCAAAGTTCCAGAGTCCATTGGTGCCTCTACCCATCATAGAGGTACTCTCTGAGCAGATAGAAATGAATTTGGTGGGCCCTATAGTGAAATCCGCCTGGGGCCAACAACATATTCTGGTCATAGTGGATTACACCACACAGTACCTAGAGGCGATACCACTTCACCACACCTCGGCAAAATTGATCGCCGGCAAGCTGTTTGCAATGTTTTATCATCTTGGGCTGCCAAAGGAGATCCTTACCAATCAGGGGACTCCTTTTACATCCAAGGTGACCAGGGAGTTATGCAAGCTGCTCCAGATCAATCAACTTTGCTGATTTAATAAGACCCTTAAATACATGCTTAAAAAGGTGGACTCCAAGGATGGGAGGGATTGGGACTAATGTTTGCTATCCATTAGGTACCACAAGCGTTCACTGTTTTTTTTTTTCCACGTTTGAGCTATTGTATGGCAGGCATCCGAGGGGGTTGCTGGATGTAGGCAAGGAGACATGGGAACAGGAGACAACTCCGCGTCGGAGTGTGATCAAGCACGTGGCAAGCATGCAGGACTGGATTGCGGCCGTCAGGCCCATAGTCAAGGAGCATCTGTTGGATGCCCAGGCCGCGCAGAGCCACATGTATAATAAGAGAGCCATAGTTAATAAAGGGGACTGGATGTTGGTACTGGTGCCCACCATAGAGAGTAAGCTCATGGCCAAGTGACAAGGGCCATATGAGATAAGCGGCAAGGTGTGAGAAGTGGATTATTGGGTGTACCAACCCGGAAAAAGGAAACCCGAGCAACTGTACCATGTCAACCAGCTGGAAGGACCGGGAATGTTTGGTCATGGTGGCTACTACGGTCGTACCCACAGGGAACCGTCTGGCACTGGCCAAGGATACAGCCGGAGGTCAGGCTAAAATAAATGGCGCTCTGGTGCAACAGAATATGGATGTATTCTCAGAGCTTCCGGGGCGGACCTCAGTGATACAGCATGACATTTTCATCAAGCCCCGGGTAAGGGTACTTAGGTTACGTGATCGACAGCGGGGTTAACAAACCCCAAGTAAACAAGATCGAGGCCATTCAAAACTGGCCTAAGCCATTAAGTACAAAAATAGACAATGCCATTCCTTGGCATAATTGGGTCCTACCGCCGGTTTATACCCAATTTTGCTGGGAAATTGGCACCCCTAACTGACTTGTTAAAAGGTAAGAAGTCGGTGATGGTCCAGTGGAATCCTGAAGTGGAGGAAGCATTCCAGTCCCTGAAGTTGGTGTTGTGTGGACATCCAGTCCATATCAGCCCCAACTTCAAGAAAACCTTCATCGCAAAACAGATGTCTCAGAGGTAGGTCTAGGAGTGGTGTTGTTGCAAGAGGTGAACATGGATGAACACCCAATCACTTACTTGAGCAGGAAACTGACCCTGGCAGAGAAAAATTATAGCATAGTGGAGAAGGAGTGCTTGGCGATTAAATGGGTCTTGGCGTCCTTACACTACTATTTGCTCGGGTGCAGTTTAGTTTAGTATTCACCCCTCGTCTGGATGAGAAGCACAAAAGAGAGGAATGCTCAAGTCACCAGATGGCTCCTGTCATAGGGCATGGAAGTCACAGGAAATGCAGATGCCCTGTCACGGGACCCCTATGTGGTGACAAATGTTCAACCCTACAAGTTTGAACAGAGTGGGGGTTTCTGAGGCAGTGACTGGTGTTATATGCGAGGGTCGCTATGTGTCCCCCAGGATGCGTAAAGAAGCATATTGAGGTCGCGGGAGTGCATTGCAGTCACAGGCATAGCTGTGATTGCAATGCAAAATAAAAGTGTTGGTTTTGGGCAAGCTATTTGTCCAAGGCAGATTTATGAAAATCTTTCATGGGTTTTTATTTTTTAAACGGACTGCAGGATGGTAGTGGGGCAGTCCATTTCCTTCCCGGCCGGGTTTTCCATGTGGCCGATGGCCACAGGTACCTTGTAAAAACCCCTGCAGCAAAGGGTTGAGTATTTCAGTTTGGTTTTGCAAGCGTGCAGAGTAGAAAGCTGTGCAGAGCTCTACCTGTGTGAAGCATCACAGGGCCAAGAGGAGCCAAAAGGCCTGGTACCCCTCAACGTACATAGCAGTGCAGTCACCCACAGCAACAGTTCTTGGTCACGGACTGTCTTTGTTTCCCAGTTGCAATCCAGAGGATCTTATTTACTTTCTGTTTGTGAGTACGCTGAATATTAAAAGAGACTTTGATTTTTCCTCGGTCACTGCCTGATCTGTCACACTGCACCAATCCCCCCGCTGCACTACAAGTGACATGGACAAAGATTTCTGTATCTATTAAAGTCGATGACCTGAGGGGTGCGAATGGCGAAAATGCAAGGTACGTGTGTGATCTTGCCTTGTCATAGGGCCGCCACCAGCTTTGCACTGTTATCGGACACTGCCTTCCCTGGATGCAGGTTCAGTGGAGACAGCCATTGATCATACTCAGCCTGGAGAGCTGTCCACAACTCTTCAGCTGTATTACTGTGATCTCCAAGGCATATCAATTTTAATACTGCCTGATTGCAGTGAACCCTGGCTGCGCAGTACGGAGGTGTTGGGGATTTGCTCTGCATAGTTGGAATGCGTGTCTCATTAAGGCAGAGATTGAGGGTGCAGGTGGAGGCCATAGAGGAGAAAGAGGAAAGAGGAAGAAGCAGAAGCAATGGAATAAGTGTTAAATGTAGAGGTTTGTCCTGCAGGCCTTGGGGTTTCCAAGACTTGTGGACCAGCGCCAGCCCTCACAGCCACCAGAGTCACCCAGTGCCCAGTCAGCAAGATGTAACGCCCTTGGCCATGCTTACTCGTTCAAGTGTCTGTGGTGAAATGCACCCTGGCAGACAAAAAATTAGTCAAGGAAAGGGTGATGTTGTCTGTGACATGCTGGTGTAGAGCAGGCACAGCTTTCTTAGAAAAGTAATGGCAACTGAACAATTGGTACTTAGGGACTGCGGCAGCCATCAGCTTTCAGAAACCATCTGTATCTACCAGGTGGAAAGGCAGCATTTCTTTGGCCAACAGATTGAAGATGGTGGAGTTCAATCTCATAGCTTTATCAAGAGTAGGAGGAAGCAATCTTTTGTGTGACCACAACTGCAGAACCAGGCTGCAGGGCTGAGATAGGGCAGAGTACGGTGAACCGAACAAACTGCTTGACCGTGAGAGAGGTGCTAGCGAAGATGTTACGATGGATTGATAAAGTTGTGGTGTGCTCGTTCTCTGAGATCGGTCAGAAATAGCAAGCATGTCTGCTTCTGTTACAGCTGACGGCGTGCTCTCAGTCAGCATGACATGAGTGGGTAAAGAACCCGAGGTTCTGCGGTCGAAGATGTGCATCTCAGTAGTTGGCATGGTACCAAAGGAGGAGGAAGAAGCAACACATGTGATTAATAGGGCGGCTGATGGGTGTTGAGGTCCACTGGTCCGTAATTTTGTGCAGTGGGATTCCCACAGTAACACATCTAGATTGCACATGTGAAAGTTCATACATGTAGTTGTCAAATTATTATTACTTTTTACCTCGACTTTTACCTACTTTTACCTTTTTTTGCAAAGTTGGCAGATTACGTGAGTTGGCTCATCCTTTGAAAACAAGGCCCAGGCTAGGCTACCCTTGCCATTTCTGTGAGCTGCAGACCCATGGACGCTGCTGGTCACAGCCACAGCAGTGGCTGAGGATGCATTGCTCGTTATTAGAGTTGAGCGACTTTTGGTTTTTTAGGGTCGCGTTTCGTTTCGTGAAACCCGACTTTTCCAAAAGTCGGGTCGAGCAAGATCGTCCGATTATAGGGAAAAGTCGGGGTCGTCCCGAAACACGAAACCCAATGTAAGGCTGGTTTCACATTTGCGTTTTTTAGCGCTGGAAAAAAACGCATATGTGCGCATGCGTTTTTTCCCCTATATTTAACATGGGTGCGCATACCTGCGCCCTTGTAAGCGCATGTATGCGATTTTCATGCACTGCGTTTTTTTGGGGTGTGCGTTTGTATTTTCCAGACGCAGCATGTTGCATTTTTTGGCCCTGCAAAAAAGCGCATGCGCACATATGCGCACGTTTTGCGCTAAAAATGGCCATTATAGCCTATGGATGCGCATATGTGCGCACTGGCATGCTCATGTATGCGTTTTTTTGCATATGCGTTTTTTTTTTTTAACCATGGAATTTAGGGGTTTGGGTTAGAGTTAGGGTTAGTTAAGGGGGTTTAGGGTTAGGGTTAGGGTCAGGGTCAGGGTTAGGGTTGGGGTTTGGGTCAGGGTTAGGGTTAAGTATGGTTTGGTTAAGGGTTAGGGTCAGGGTTAGGGTCAGGATTAGGGTTAAGTATGGTTTGATTAAGGGTTAGGGTCAGGGTTAGGGTTAGGGTTAGGGTTAGGGTCAGGGTTAGGGTTAGGGTTAGGGTCAGGGTTAGGGTTAGGGTTAGGGTTAGTTAGGGTTTAGGGTTTGGGTTAGGGTTAAGTATGATTTGGTTAAGGGTTAGGGTCAGGGTTAGGGTTAGGGTTAGGGTCAGGGTTAGGGTTAGGGTCAGGGTTAGGGTTAGTAAAGTCATGGTTTGGGTTAGTGTGAGGGGCCACCTAATGTTGGAAAAAACCGCAAACGCGGTAAAAACGCACTGAAAACGCATACAAACGCATAAAAACGCTGCGTTTTTTTCATGCATGCTCATAAAAATGCTTGAAAAAAACGCAGCAGTTGTATGCTTTTGTATGCGTTTTTTCAATGCGTTTTTTTGCGGGAAAAACGCGCTGCAAAAAAAAGCAAGTGTGAAACTAGCCTTAGTCAATGGGGAATAAAAGTCGGCAGTGAGAGGAGGACAGGAAACACACCAACAGTGCCCATTTGAATGCCAAAAGCATCAATTCTTCTTACTTAAGCTTGTCAACCTTAATTAACTTCATAATACAAGTTACGCACTGAAAAATGGGGGTTATTTGGCTACAGACTGTGGGGGGGAGGGCTGGCTCCAGGTTTTCATGTGCCCTGGGCGAAAGAGCGCCCCTTTAACACATATCACAACTCATCATGCTCCGATACGGCAGAGAAATAGCGGTATATTACAATGAAAAATACCTCACTTTTTACATCTCATGACGAGGCCCATCTATTTCTCCATACAGAATCATTGGTCCCATATAATGTTTGAAACAGTATATGATGAGCTCCACATAATGCTACAGTATATGTTGGTCCCCATGGATGAAGCTCTACTGTCTTATGGGCCCAAATAATGCTCCAAACATAATGGGCCCCATTTCTAATGCTCTAGTGTATAATGGGCCCTGTAATTGCTGCTCCAGTGTCTGATGTCCACCTTTGGAATGTTCCAGTGTATGGTGGGCCCCATCTATCATTCTCAGACGGTGTTAGGCCCAGTATGGATTGCACGTGATTGCACAAAGGTGAGAAAGGGTACCGTATCCCCAGATAACATGTATGGATAGTGTACACATTCAAAATATATGTCTATACATCAGGAGGCAGGCTCAGACGGTGTTAGGCCCAGTATGGATTGCACGTGATTGCACAAAGGTTAGAAAGGGTACCGTATCCCCAGATAACATGTATGGATAGCGTACACATTCAAAATATATGTCTCAGGAGGCAGGCTCAGACGGTGTTAGGCCCAGTATGGATTGCACGTGATTGCACAAAGGTTAGAAAGGGTACCGTATCCCCAGATAACATGTATGGATAGCGTACACATTCAAAATATATGTCTCAGGAGGCAGGCTCAGACGGTGTTAGGCCCAGTATGGATTGCACGTGATTGCACAAAGGTTAGAAAGGGTACCGTATCCCCAGATAACATGTATGGATAGCATACACATTCAAAATATATGTCTCAGGAGGCAGGCTCATACGGTGTTAGGCCCAGTATGGATTGCACGTGATTGCACAAAGGTTAGAAAGGGTACCGTATCCCCAGATAACATGTATGGATAGCGTACACATTCAAAATATATGTCTCAGGAGGCAGGCTCAGACGGTGTTAGGCCCAGTATGGATTGCACGTGATTGCACAAAGGTTAGAAAGGGTACCGTATCCCCGGATAACATGTGTGGATAGCGTACACATTCAAAATATATGTCTCAGGAGGCAGGCTCAGACGGTGTTAGGCCCAGTATGGATTGCACGTGATTGCACAAAGGTTAGAAAGGGTACCGTATCCCCGGATAACATGTATGGATAGCGTACACATTCAAAATATATGTCTCAGGAGGCAGGCTCAGACGGTGTTAGGCCCAGTATGGATTGCACGTGATTGCACAAAGGTTAGAAAGGGTACCGTATCCCCAGATAACATGTATGGATAGCGTACACATTCAAAATATATGTCTCAGGAGGCAGGCTCAGACGGTATTAGGCCCAGTATGGATTGCACGTGATTGCACAAAGGTTAGAAAGGGTACCGTATCCCCGGATAACATGTATGGATAGCGTACACATTCAAAATATATGTCTCAGGAGGCAGGCTCAGACGGTGTTAGGCCCAGTATGGATTGCACGTGATTGCACAAAGGTTAGAAAGGGTACCGTATCCCCAGATAACATGTATGGATAGCGTACACATTCAAAATATATGTCTCAGGAGGCAGGCTCAGACGGTGTTAGGCCCAGTATGGATTGCACGTGATTGCACAAAGGTTAGAAAGGGTACCGTATCCCCGGATAACATGTATGGATAGCGTACACATTCAAAATATATGTCTATACATCAGGAGGCAGGCTCAGACGGTGTCAGGCACAGTATGGATTTGACGGCCCAGATTACACAGCGGAGGAGCAGGGAGAGGTAAAGATTGCAAATGCTGGGGCCCTGCCCAAGCAAGGGGGGCCCACTCGTGGGCGTCGGTACTGGCACTGGGCCCCTCATAGTACAGCGGTGTGTCTGATGGCGGGTGTGCACCACCACCGTCAGAGACACTTGATTGCACTATGAGGGACCCTGTGCCAGTGCCCGCGCCCAAGAGTCAGCCTACCCACCTGTCCAGGGCAACGGCACTCGCACGGTGTCGTGCGCTAGGTGGTGACCCCGGCCATGTGGGGGGAGGCAGCACAGTTAGGGAGTTTTAGAAAGTGGCATATGTTGATGTTGGACATTCAGCTGATGCAAAAGGCGAAATAGGTGAAGTACCAGGAAGAGGTGGACCAAAGCAAGCCATTTTTCTGTCACCCTATGTGTCATCAGGGGAAGGTGGGACAAAATCCTTGGAAACCCATGCGTGGTTCATTTTAATGAAGGTTAGATCATCCACATTTTGGGTTGACAGACGGGTCCTTTTTTCTGTCAGGATTGATCCAGCTGCACTGAAGACTCTTTCCGATAGCACACTTGCAGCTGGGCAAGCGGGCTCCTGTAAGGCATATTGGGCCAATTCAGGCCAGGTGTCCAGATTAGCGGCCCAATAGTCAAAGGGGAATGACCTGTGTGGGAGAACATCGATATGGGAGGAAAAGTAGTTTGTAACCATAGTTGACAACTGCTGTCTCCTGTCACTTTCCATCGATGCAGTATTACCAGTTGTGTGAGCGGTATTTGAAAAATCAGTCCACAACATTGTCATGAAACCCCTGTCTCCAACGCCACTTCTGCTGTGTGCACCAAGAACACCTCTGCCAAGCTGCCCCCGGCCCGTACGGCTCGTGTGAGAACCATCACCGCTGCTGTGTGCTGGGAATGCCTCAAGCAACCGATTTACCAGAGTTGCTTGTTTATTAGCCAATATTAGGTCAAGGTTCTCCTGTGGCATGATGTTTTGTAATTTGCCTTTATAGCGTGGATCCTGGATGCTGGCCAACCAGTAGTCGTCATCGTTCATCATTTTGGCAATGCGGGGGTCCCTTTTTAGGATCCGCAAGGCATAATCTGACATGTGGGCCAATGTTCCCGGTGTCAATGATGCACTGCGAGTGCTGGGTGGAGGAGCACTTTCTGGCAAATCCACATCCCTCCAGTCACGCACAAACCCTGTACCAGACCTTGCCATGCCAACATTTTCACTTGCCCCACGAGATGCATCCTCCTCCCCTATGTAATCATCCCCATCATCATCCTCCTCCTCCTCTTCTTCCTCCACCTCGTCCAGGAGAGGTCCCTGAGCAGACAATGGCTGAATGTCATCAAGGATTCACTCCTCCTCTTCCTCCTCATCAACATTGGCTGCAGACGCCTGCTCCTTAAGGTGCGTCAAAGTTTGCATGAGCAGACGCATAAGTGGGATGCTCATGCTTAGGATGGCGTCGTCTGCGCTTACCAGCCGTGTGCATTCCTCAAAACACTGAAGGACTTTACAAAGGTCTTTCAGCTTCGACCACTGCACACCTGTCAACTCCATGTCTGCTCTCAAAGTGCCTGGCCGTGTATCCTCCCACAAATGCATTATGGCCTGCCTCTGCTCGCACAGCCGCTCCACCATGTGCAGGGTGGAGTTCCACCTTGTTGCAATGTCGATAATGAGGCGGTGGTTGGGAAGGTGGAGCAATCGCTGCAGCTTCTGCATACGAACGGAGTGTACAGGCGACCGGCGGATGTGCGCGCACAGTCTTCGCACCTTCTGGAGCAGGGCTGTTAACTCCGGATAATTTTTGAGGAAGCACTGCACCACCAGGTTCAAGGTGTGAGCCAAGCAAGGTATGTGGCTGAGTTTTGAAAGGGCTATGGCTGCCACAAAATTACGGCCGTTATCACTAACTACCTTGCCTGCCTCAAGATGTACACTGCCCAGCCATGACTCGGTTTGTCGCTTCAAGTACTCGGCCAGCACCTCGGCGGTGTGTCTGTCACCCAAACACATCATCTGCAACACAGCCTGCTAACGCTTTCCACTAGCTGCTCGATAGGGGGACACATCGTGTGCAACAGTGGCAGCTGCAGATGGAGTGCTCGTACGACTGCGCTCTGTGGACGAGCTTTCGCTTCTGGAGGAGGAGGAGGAGGAGGGTCGAACGCCTACAGCCAACTGTTTCCTATACCGTGGGCTAGGCAGCACTGTCCCACCACCGCTGTCCCCTGTGGACCCTGCATCCACCACATTAACCCAGTGCGCAGTGATGGACACGTAACGGCCCTGGCCATGCCGACTGGACCATGCATCAGTTGTGAGGTGCACCTTTCCGCTCACTGACTGCTTGAGTGCATGGACAATGCGGTCTTTCACATGATGGTGGAGGGCTGGGATGGCTTTGCGAGAGAAGAAGTGGCGACTGGGTAGGTCATAGCGTGGTACTGCATAGGCCATGAGTTCGCGGAAAGCTGTGCTTTCCACCAACCGAAAGGGCATCATCTCAAACGAGATTAGTTTGGCAATGTGGGCGTTCAAACCCAGTGTACGCGGATGATAGACTGAGTACTTTCTTGACCTACTCATAGTGTCTGGGAGGGTGAGCTGGACTTGAGAGCTGCATATGGTGGAAGTAGCGGTGGACAGGGCGGACTGAGAGAGGGTTGATGATGGTGATGGAGTTGGTGTTCTTTCTGATGGCCTAGAATCAGTCTTTCGTTGATATAACAGTGGGATTCCCTGACTGCTGTGGTCTTGCAACGACACCTCAACATTTGCTGCTGTGCTAACCGGTGGGCTTGCAGTGGGGGAAACAATGTAGCGTTGCTGACTACCTTCGTTGTGATCAGTTGCACATGTGGCACTTGAGGTTTGGTGTTGTGTCCACGCTTGCAAGTGCATGCTGGTTAAATGTCTAAGCATGCAACTGGTATTCAAATTTTTCAGATTTTTCCCTCGGCTAAAGGTCTTTGCGCACTTCTTACAGATAACCTTGGCCTGATCATGAGGATTTTGGTCAAAAAAGTGCCACACTGCACTCTTCCTACTTTGGCAGACATTTTGCGTCCTAGCACGCTGTGATCTTTTGACCCTCTGGACAAGCTGTCCAGCAACTCTTTTGATGTTTGGAACCTGTCTTTGGAGTGCTCCGGGCCTGCCAGATAACAGCTGTTGCGATGTCGATGTCTGCTGTGGATGCTCCTCATCTGAGCTATTGGAAGCAGCACCCTCTTCCCCCAATGGATGCCAATCTGGGTCAACAACTGGGTCATCCATCACCTCCTCTTCTATGTCATGTGCACCTTCCTCTGTGTCACCGTGTATGGTGGTATAGTGTGCGGGAAGGGGCACCTGAGTCTCATCAGGGTCAGAATCTGGCTCTGTACACTGCGAGGACAATGTAGTGCTCTGAGTGAATGTACCAGCAGAATCATCCATCAGCGGCTGTGCATCAGTGCACTCCATGTCAGATTCATCTTGGCCTGGGTAATTCACCATTTCACTTGATAATCCAGGCATGGTATGTGAAAACAGCTCCATGGAGTAATCAGTAGTATGGCCTGCGTCATCCTTCAATCTTGGTTGGGGTGAAGGACACAAGGAAAGGTGTGGTTCATGATCATGAGCCTCCAATGACGACTCAGTGCTTTTACTTTTTACAACTGAAGAAGAGGAGGCGATAGAGCTGGAGGCTGAGTCAGCAATGTAAGACAAAACTTTTTCCTGATGCTCTGGCTTTAAAAGCGGTTTGCCAACTCCTAGAAAACTAAGCGTTCGAGGCCTTATGTAGCCAGACGATGACGCAGGGTCAGCACCTCCTGCATTCGGTCCTATTTTGCTCTTGCCACTACCATCAGATCCACCACCAACACCATCATTACCAGCTGCCAACCCCCGCCCAATTCCACGGCCTCTTCCACCAGCCTTCCTCATTTTTGGTAGAAATGTAGACAAAATCCAACAAACTATATAGTAATGTAAAACAAGGTACAAGGTGTCTATAGGACAGGGGAGATTTTGAATTTCTGCAGACACTTGTGGACACTGGACACTTTTGGATTGTGTGAGGCCCACTGATATCTGAGCGCTATGTGACAGGCTCGATGGCACAGCTGTGACCAAAGTGACTAGAGGATAAGGGAGATTTTGAATCTCTGCACACACTTTTGGACACTGGACACTTTTGGATTGTGTGAGGCCCACTGATATCTGAGCGCTATGTGACAGACTCGATGGCACAGCTGTGACCAAAGTGACTAGAGGATAAGGGAGATTTTGAATCTCTGCACACACTTTTGGACACTGGACACTTTTGGATTGTGTGAGGCCCACTGATATCTGAGCGCTATGTGACAGGCTCGATGGCACAGCTGTGACCAAAGTGACTAGAGGATAAGGGAGATTTTGAATCTCTGCACACACTTTTGGACACTGGACACTTTTGGATTGTGTGAGGCCCACTGATATCTGAGCGCTATGTGACAGGCTCGATGGCACAGCTGTGACCAAAGTGACTAGAGGATAAGGGAGATTTTGAATCTCTGCACACACTTTTGGACACTGGATGGACACTTTTGGATTGTGTGAGGCCCACTGATATCTGAGCGCTTTGTGACAGGCTCGAAGGCACAGCTGTGACCAAAGTGACTAGAGGATAAGGGAGATTTTGAATCTCTGCACACACTTTTGGACACTGGACACTTTTGGATTGTGTGAGGCCCACTGATATCTGAGCGCTATGTGACCGGCTCGATGGCACAGCTGTGACCAAAGTGACTAGAGGATAAGGGAGATTTTGAATCTCTGCACACACTTTTGGACACTGGACACTTTTGTATTGTGTGAGGCCCACTGATATCTGAGCGCTATGTGACAGGCTCGATGGCACAGCTGTGACCAAAGTGACTAGAGGATAAGGGAGATTTTGAATCTCTGCACACACTTTTGGACACTGGACACTTTTGGATTGTGTGAGGCCCACTGATATCTGAGCGCTATGTGACAGGCTCGATGGCACAGCTGTGACCAAAGTGACTAGAGGATAAGGGAGATTTTGAATCTCTGCACACACTTTTGGACACTGGATGGACACTTTTGGATTGTGTGAGGCCCACTGATATCTGAGCGCTATGTGACAGGCTCGATGGCACAGCTGTGACCAAAGTGACTAGAGGATAAGGGAGATTTTGAATCTCTGCACACACTTTTGGACACTGGATGGACACTTTTGGATTGTGTGAGGCCCACTGATATCTGAGCGCTATGTGACAGGCTCGATGGCACAGCTGTGACCAAAGTGACTAGAGGATAAGGGAGATTTTGAATCTCTGCACACACTTTTGGACCCTCGACACTTCTTGATTGTGTGAGGCCCACTGATATCTGAGCGCTATGTGACAGGCTCGATGGCACAGCTGTGACCAAAGTGACTAGAGGATAAGGGAGATTTTGAATCTCTGCACACACTTTTGGACACTGGACACTTTTGGATTGTGTGAGGCCCACTGATATCTGAGCGCTATGTGACAGGCTCGATGGCACAGCTGTGACCAAAGTGACTAGATGATAAGGGAGTTTTTGAATCTCTGCACACACTTTTGGACACTGGATGGACACTTTTGGATTGTGTGAGGCCCACTGATATCTGAGCGCTATGTGACAGGCTCGATGGCACAGCTGTGACCAAAGTAACTAGAGGATAAGGGAGATTTTGAATCTCTGCACACACTTTTGGACACTGGACACTTTTGGATTGTGTGAGGCCCACTGATATCTGAGCGCTATGTGACCGGCTCGATGGCACAACTGTGACCAAAGTGACTAGAGGATAAGGGAGATTTTGAATCTCTGCACACACTTTTGGACACTGGACACTTTTGGATTGTGTGAGGCCCACTGATATCTGAGCGCTATGTGACAGGCTCGATGGCACAGCTGTGACCAAAGTGACTAGAGGATAAGGGAGATTTTGAATCTCTGCACACACTTTTGGACACTGGATGGACACTTTTGGATTGTGTGAGGCCCACTGATATCTGAGCGCTATGTGACAGGCTCGATGGCACAGCTGTGACCAAAGTGACTAGAGGATAAGGGAGATTTTGAATCTCTGCACACACTTTTGGACACTGGACACTTTTGGATTGTGTGAGGCCCACTGATATCTGAGCGCTATGTGACCGGCTCGATGGCACAGCTGTGACCAAAGTGACTAGAGGATAAGGGAGATTTTGAATCTCTGCACACACTTTTGGACACTGGACACTTTTGGATTGTGTGAGGCCCACTGATATCTGAGCGCTATGTGACAGGCTCGATGGCACAGCTGTGACCAAAGTGACTAAAGGATAAGGGAGATTTTGAATCTCTGCACACACTTTTGGACACTGGACACTTTTGGATTGTGTGAGGCCCACTGATATCTGAGCGCTATGTGACAGGCTCGATGGCACAGCTGTGACCAAAGTGACTAGAGGATAAGGGAGATTTTGAATCTCTGCACACACTTTTGGACACTGGATGGACACTTTTGGATTGTGTGAGGCCCACTGATATCTGAGCGCTATGTGACAGGCTCGATGGCACAGCTGTGACCAAAGTGACTAGAGGATAAGGGAGATTTTGAATCTCTGCACACACTTTTGGACACTGGACACTTTTGGATTGTGTGAGGCCCACTGATATCTGAGCGCTATGTGACAGGCTCGATGGCACAGCTGTGACCAAAGTGACTAGAGGATAAGGGAGATTTTGAATCTCTGCACACACTTTTGGACACTGGACACTTTTGGATTGTGTGAGGCCCACTGATATCTGAGCGCTATGTGACAGGCTCGATGGCACAGCTGTGACCAAAGTGACTAGAGGATAAGGGAGTTTTTGAATCTCTGCACACACTTTTGGACACTGGATGGACACTTTTGGATTGTGTGAGGCCCACTGATATCTGAGCGTTATGTGACAGGCTCGATGGCACAGCTGTGACCAAAGTGACTAGAGGATAAGGGAGATTTTGAATCTCTGCACACACTTTTGGACACTGGACACTTTTGGATTGTGTGAGGCCCACTGATATCTGAGCGCTATGTGACCGGCTCGATGGCACAACTGTGACCAAAGTGACTAGAGGATAAGGGAGATTTTGAATCTCTGCACACACTTTTGGACACTGGACACTTTTGGATTGTGTGAGGCCCACTGATATCTGAGCGCTATGTGACAGGCTCGATGGCACAGCTGTGACCAAAGTGACTAGAGGATAAGGGAGATTTTGAATCTCTGCACACACTTTTGGACACTGGATGGACACTTTTGGATTGTGTGAGGCCCACTGATATCTGAGCGCTATGTGACAGGCTCGATGGCACAGCTGTGACCAAAGTGACTAGAGGATAAGGGAGATTTTGAATCTCTGCACACACTTTTGGACACTGGATGGACACTTTTGGATTGTGTGAGGCCCACTGATATCTGAGCGCTATGTGACAGGCTCGATGGCACAGCTGTGACCAAAGTGACTAGAGGATAAGGGAGATTTTGAATCTCTGCACACACTTTTGGACACTGGACACTTTTGGATTGTGTGAGGCCCACTGATATCTGAGCGCTATGTGACAGGCTCGATGGCACAGCTGTGACCAAAGTGACTAGAGGATAAGGGAGTTTTTGAATCTCTGCACACACTTTTGGACACTGGATGGACACTTTTGGATTGTGTGAGGCCCACTGATATCTGAGCGTTATGTGACAGGCTCGATGGCACAGCTGTGACCAAAGTGACTAGAGGATAAGGGAGATTTTGAATCTCTGCACACACTTTTGGACACTGGACACTTTTGGATTGTGTGAGGCCCACTGATATCTGAGCGCTATGTGACCGGCTCGATGGCACAACTGTGACCAAAGTGACTAGAGGATAAGGGAGATTTTGAATCTCTGCACACACTTTTGGACACTGGACACTTTTGGATTGTGTGAGGCCCACTGATATCTGAGCGCAATGTGACAGGCTCGATGGCACAGCTGTGACCAAAGTGACTAGAGGATAAGGGAGATTTTGAATCTCTGCACACACTTTTGGACACTGGATGGACACTTTTGGATTGTGTGAGGCCCACTGATATCTGAGCGCTATGTGACAGGCTCGATGGCACAGCTGTGACCAAAGTGACTAGAGGATAAGGGAGATTTTGAATCTCTGCACACACTTTTGGACACTGGACACTTTTGGATTGTGTGAGGCCCACTGATATCTGAGCGCTATGTGACAGGCTCGATGGCACAGCTGTGACCAAAGTGACTAGAGGATAAGGGAGATTTTGAATCTCTGCACACACTTTTGGACACTGGACACTTTTGGATTGTGTGAGGCCCAATGAATATCTGAGCGCTATGTGACAGGCTCGATGGCACAGCTGTGACAAAAGTGACTAGAGGATAAGGGAGATTGGATTGCTTTTATAAAAGCAGTTTGCGGAGCAGTGGGTAAACAGCAATGCAGGAATGTCAGGAAGCCTTAGAAGGCAGCCCAACAACCAACACCACTGATACACCACTATATAGCCTCCCCTTGCACTGCACACACGGTGACTGGTGTGTTGTGCAGGCCAAATTGCTAGCAGCAAAAGCAGTTTTTTTTTCTTCTCAGCAGGACAAAAAAAAAAATTGGGATTGCTTTTAAAAAAGCAGTTTGCGGAGCAGTGGGTAAACAGCAATGCAGGAATGTCAGGAAGCCTTAGAAGGCAGCCCAACAACCAACACCACTGATACACCACTATATAGCCTCCCCTTGCACTGCACACACAGTGACTGGTGTGTTGTGCAGACCAAATCGCTAGCAGCAGAAGCAGTTTTTTTGTCTTCTTCCCTGCCTAACGCTCTCCCTACAGAATCAGCAGCAACCTCTCCCTATACTAAGATCGGCAGAAGTAAGATGGCGGTCGGCGTGCACGCCCTTTTATACCCCCTGTGAGGCCCACCAAAGCAAGCCAATCACTTGCATGCCCTTCTGAAAGATGGTGGTGACCCGTGCCTATGTCATCACGTTGCCCACAGTGTCCGTGGATCCTGATTGGCTGAAAAAGAGCGCAAAACAAACTTTTGAAACGCGACTTTGGCGCGTAAGTCGCCGACCTCGTGGCCGACCTCATCCTAGGGTCGGGTTTCGTTTCATGAAACCCGACTTTGCCAAAAGTCGGTGACTTTTGAATTTTTTCGACCCGTTTCGCTCAACTCTACTCGTTATGTCTGCGACTTACGGTGCAACGTAACCTCCTCGTCTTTCTTCCTCATTGTACCTACTCAGCTGTGTGCCTCTATGTTCATGCCAACTGGGATCTAATACCTCATCATCATCCTCTGTGTTATCACATTTCTCACCCTTGGAGTCACCCTCCTCCTCTTCCTGCCCTGACGGCACAGAACAGTCCGTAAGAGCCTCAGATATCTTTGTCTCATCAGTATCACCTCCCTCAGTGGTTATCGTCTGATGATGCGGGTCAGGATGCTGTTCGGACCCTACTTTTTCCTGCCCTGGATCCAAGCTAAAAAAAAACTTGGGGTATCGGTGCAGATTTCCTCCTCTTGACTCTGTGAAGCTTTTGAATACACTTCTGATGCCCATGGCATAGAATGTGTGTACAGATCTTCAGACTCAACTATGTGGTTTTGCACAGTCCGTTGTACGGTTGGAGAGTTGGGATGCGGGGGAAAGCAAGGGCATTGTAGTGGGTGTGATGTTGAGGTGAAGGAAGAGAGGAGAAGCTGCGCTTGCCATCCACTCAAGCACATGCTCTTTCTGGGCCTCATCAACAAGGCATACCGCTGTGTGTCTGCCAAAGAAAGGTAGTGGAGTAACCCGTCCAGTAACAGAAGTTGTCAGTTGTCTTTGCATAGGACGTGACGTTGGTTCACTAGTGCTTTCACAAACATTATCACCTACCCCACATACACCTTGAACACCAAGCCTAATTCCCCTTCCACCACGGCCTCATTTTCTCCCAGTCATGTTGCTCATATAGTGTGGTAGGAATACAGTATTAACAAGAAAAAATTAGATTTTAAACTCTGCAACACCTCTGAAAACAGCTGAATTTCACTGACAGTAAATTCCGAGGTGAAATATGGCGTGCAGTATCGTGTTAGTCACAGAAGAAAGAATTGTTTGACAGAGAAGATATGCTACAAACAATTTGAAATTCAGATGTCCACTACTGTATTACACCAGGAACAGAATAATTTTTTGTTGGCCTCTCTATAAGGCTTCTATAACACGCTAGATGCTGCAAGCTATTTTAAAATCAGGTCCCCTACTGTATGACACTAAGAACAGAAGAATTTTTTGTCACCCCTAGATCAGGCATCTATAACATACTATTTGCTACAAACTATTTTAAAGTCAGGTCCCCTACCGTATAACACTAGGAAAAGAAGAATTTTTTGTGGCCTCTGGATCAGGCCTCTATAACACACTAGGTGCTACTAACTATTTTAAAGTCAGGTCCCCTGCTGTATGACATTAGGAACATAAGAATTTTTGGTTGGCCTCTGGATCAGGCCTTAGTCTCTATAGCTTAATTTCAACTCAACAAAATGACAAATTGTGATACAGCGGGCTGTCTAACATTTTGTAACTGAAAAAAATTATAATTTTTTCTACATGCCTTAGGCTACTTTCACATTAGCGTTTTTTAGCGCTGCACTTCGTGCGCAATAGAAATGCATGCAAAAAATGCATCATGCGTTTTGCATGCATTTGCTTTTTTTAGGCAAATGCGTTTCTAGCCATGTTAACTCTTAAAACGCATGCGATTTTAAATGCAGGCGTGCGCATGTCTATACGCACGCCTGCGTTTCCATAATCTGTGAAGTGTTATTTTGGCGAATTTCGTGCGCATGCGTTTTTTTGACACAGGTTGGACGGACCAAAAATGCAACAGGTTGCGTCCGGCGCGCCTAGGCGCACAGTACAAAAAACGCATGTGCACGAAAACGCATACAAATGCGTGCAAATGCTAGACCATGTGCCCCCATGTTAAACATAGGGGCGTATGGTGCATGCGCATGACGCGCACGATGCGCTGCGCTAAAAACCGCTAATGTGAAACCAGCCTTAGGTCTGCAGACAGTTTCAAATCACCACAGCATTAAATGACAAGGTGGGATACAGCAGGCTTTTTCACATTTAACTAGTGAAAAAATATTATTTAAAATGCTATACTCATGCAGGGAGCACAATAGAAGCAGTGCACAACACACTTGTAGAACATGTGCCCTGCTGGGGCATTGTCTGTGGACCTCAGTAATGGCAAAAAAAATGCTGGAAGGTAAATTTAACAGCAACACTGGACACTAGCTAGCAACACTATCTGACTGATATAGAACTCAATAGCTAACTAGCTAAAATATTGCTGCTAACAGTGGCAGCATCAGGAGCAGTCTCTCTGCGCTATTACAGTGTCAAAATGGCACTAAAACAAGATGTCCGCTCTTTATATGGAGAGGGATATGTGATTTCAGTAGCCAGTTATACAATTCGTTGTGTCAGGACATTGTGGGTGTTTCCTGCGCCCTGATTGGCTAGCACACATAAAGTTAGGGGAAAAAATTACTGTTTACAAGAACGCTGTCTGAGCTCTGAAAACCCCCTCCCCTCATCAAGCACATGCCAAACACTTATAATACACCACCTTTATCATTTCTAAAGTGTTAAAAATACTTTTGTGGCAGCGCAAATATTTTCCCGCACTAGTTACCGAATGTTACAAATATATTCAGATTTTATAAAATTTTGCTTGTGTTTCTGATCACTAATCTGAATGTGCCATATTCGTGCTGAATTTATGTTTGGCTATTGTTTTCCAAACAAATTCGCTCATCACAAGTCTCATCATCATCATCATGATGATGATAACATCGATCCTGGGTCTGAAGCACAAAAAAATCCAGAAATAATTACATTTTGTAATGCAACCATAGGTGGTGTTGATACAGCTGATCAGATGTGCTCAACTTTCAGTGTCAGCAGAAACTCCTGGCACTGGCCAATGGTCATATTTTTCACTATGTTGAATTTGGGTGGAATAAAATTGGCCCATGAACTAGTGCTTGGAGAGCTACGCAGGAGAAGTGCGAAAATTATCGGTATCCCTTCTAGCCTTCAAGTTTGGCTCAAAAGATTCCGGCCAGAAGATGATAGTGAAAATCCACAATCTCTACCGCCTCCCAAAAGAAGGAGATACACCACCTGCACCATGGAAAGCCGACACAGAAGGCTTTCTATTTATGAATATCACAAATGTCATAATGCAATCTGCCTGACGCATGCAAAAATGATGTGCAATTCTTGCTTTTTGCTCTGCAAATGTGTTTTTTCTGGTGAAACTTTAACATCTAATTCTGAATGATTTGAAGTGTTTAATACCATTTTAGGTACCTTAAAATTACTTTTAAAGTTAATTATTTTTATTGGAAGCAAATGTTTTATTTTGCACCTGACTATGTGTACTCCCTTTTATTACATCCCTATGAAGGTCGCTGATCACTGTTAGAGCACTGAAATTGAGAAAATTAGATATTTTAGGCATTTTTCTAGCCTGCGCCTGACAGACGCATTGAACCTGAACTCGTTAATGAAGGCATTGTTCCTGACGGAGGGTTATGCAGGTCACGTTGGCTATGTGTTTCACTTCTGACATCGTCTGAGCAATTCTGTAAAAGAAAAAAAAATCCTAGACAATATATTTCAATAGTAAAATGTTTTTTGTAAAAGAAACGAACATTTCGGCTACAGTATATTAATTTGTCTATATAAGTCTACTGAGAAAAAATTCAGTATGATACATTAAAAAATATTGTCATAAATATATTTAGACCTTCTCGTAGTTTCTTACAGACTCCTAGTAAACATACTGTATATCACCATTGCCATGTCGGATTGCTGTTTTCAATGCCGTTGTTTTTATTTGCACTAGTAAATTCTCAAACTCCAAACCCAAACACAAATCCTGATATATTAGTGACAATTTTTCTTTCTTTTACCAGTTAATATCTTCTCATAATCTATATATTCCTTCCATGCCAAAAGTTTTTTTTGTTGCAATATATACATATTGTTTTTAATATTTGCATGTTTCAAACGTTATTGTGTTTTATTCTTTCCTTAACAAGCATAGCGTAATACAATTATTGCTGTAAAATGTTGCATTTTCTGTATCTGGGCACAACTCCTACCAGGGCTAATACATATTGATGACTTAAGTTGCCAGTTGTTTCCTAAAAGTATATTGTTTCCCTAGCCAGTGGCTGCACTCATCCATAGTATTTATGCAGCCGGATAGCAATCTGTTGCTTTTGCCTCATTAAGAATTGGGTTTAGAGTATGAGCAGCCAGCCATGCATATCTTTTTGTGTCACACTGGATACTGATTTCCTTTGACATTGAGAATGGAATGTGAAACATCTCTGGAAATGTGGATCCTAAGCTTCACTAAACTGGATGCTGAAGGGAATGATAAATAGAAACAAATGGATGGCCTTTTATCTTTTCTGTTGGTTAACCTGACTTCTGTATGTCGCTCTCCTTTAAATGATGAAAATCATAAAATCCTTTGATTATTTCTGACTTCTAATTATCCTTAGATTTAATTGTGGTATTGAACTTAACAAAAAAAATGCTTTTAGCAAGCTCCTTTCAACATGCAATGACCCTATTTTTTGTACGATTAGTACTCAACCTTCTTCTAAGGCCCCTTCACACATACGTGTTTCCAGTACATGTGGAGAAATAACTATGGACCTTCCCAGCCAGATAATATTAGCTCTCAGCGGTCTGCTTTACCTTTGCTGGTTACAAACAATAGGGGGAACCCCACATCATTTTTTTAATTTTCATATTAGGTTAATAGAAAGCTGTACAATAAGCTCCACACACAAGGCATAAAAGGATGCAATTAAATAATGTGCCGTGGGGTTGTGAAATTATATATTTGCTGGATATCTATCTATCTATCTATCTATCTATCTATCTATCTATCTATCTATCTATCTATCACATCTGCACATCTTTAACACATAAAAATCAGTAATTTCTTGAATGCATTCTACACTATGATGTCATCTGTGTGCTGTACATATTTACACCGACCCATTGACTTCTATTGGCTCTTGTTATCCTTGCTGCCGGAAAAAAACGTACCGGAAACACATACATGTGAAAGTGCATAAGACAGAGTACTTCCCAGTGCTTTAACTCAAGACTATCATGGCACTTGAAATGACCTAGACTGCCCTTTGGAACAACACAGCGCTACTATAAATGGCATAGGATAGGCTTCATTTTCTTGGGTTGGGGTACTTTGAGCCCATTCTCTATCTATACAGATCATATCCACTTTAATTGCATAGTAAACTTTGCTGATTGAATACAAAGGACATACCATCATATGATTGGTTATTTATCATCAATTAACAATGCATTTTCAATATTATTTGCTATTAACTATAGATGAGCGGATCACTTTGTGCAACCCCAATCATCTGTCCAGGTCAGTGTGCTCTGGATGTGGATTTCTTGAGCTTCTGAGTTTCCTGGTATGGAGTTTGATTTGCCGGTCTGGAGTGATATCATTTGAGCAGCGTGTGGTCCACAGGTGACGTCTCACCAGCCTGACTAATTGTAAGCTGAGCCTTGGAAGGTAAGGAAATTCGCACAACAAATATTCACAGCCAGAGAGCACTGACTTGGATCATTGCCTGGAGTTGCGTAAAGTTCTATCTTCCTGCTGGTGTGTAGGTCCACTGTGTTTTATCAAGACCAAAGTCAGCGCAGCCGTCTGTCAGGAAATTTTTGAGCACCTCATGCTTCCCTCTGCCGACAAGCTTCTTGGAGATGGAAATTTCAATCTCCAGCAGGACTTGGCACCAGTCCACACTGCCAAAAAGTACCAAAACCTGGTTTAAAAACAACAGTATCACTGTGCTTGATTGGCCAGCAAACTCGCCTGACCTTAACCCCATAGATAATCTATGGAATATTGTCAAGGGGAAGATAAGAGACACCAGATCCAACAATGCAGATGAGCTGAAGGCTGCTATCAAAGCAACCTGGGTTTCCATAACACCTCAGCAGTGCCACAGGCTGATCGCCTCCATGCCACGCCGCATTGATGCAGTAATTGATGCAAAAGGAACCCAGACCAAGCATTGAGTGCATTTACTGAACATACATTTCAGTAAGCCAACATTTCGTATTTTAAAATCATTTTTCAAGCTGGTGTTATGAAGTTTTCTAATTTAGCCATAATCATCAACATTAACATAAATAAACACTTGAAATAGATCACTCTGTTTGTAATGACTCTATATAATATATGAGTTTCACTTTTTTGTATTGAACAATTGAACTAAATTAACTTTTTGATGATATTCTAACTTAGTGAGAAGCACTTGTACGTACAGTATATGTGAACTAATAACCTGCAGATTTTAGTTGTAAGCAATAGGCTCCAAATTGGATTGTCTTCTGCTGAACCTATGAGGCTTCAGTGATGAAACAGCAGTTTATCTTAATTAACCAGATGTCTATTTTCAGTAAGCCAGGAGGAATAGACTTATCTACATGTTGACTTTCGAATGCATGAGTTTCTTTCTTCGGTTGGTCAAGAGTCTGAAATGATGACTCTTCTTGTAGGTTAAACTGATATTTTTAAATTGATGAATGGTTGTTATTTGCCTTTTATATCGGCTCCTACAGTTTATTGTACTGCTATCTTTGCAAAACAGGGATGCAGGGTCACTGAACAATGATATTTGCTGATCTGTTGATTACACATTATACCAGGCCATGAAGTTTGGTGACTTGCAAACATTAAAGGATAAACTAAATAATCAAACAATGTGAGTTAATCACGGCTTCCCTTTGACCTGTGAATAATGGCTTGAAGAACAATTGTGAACTATAATAATGATATGCCTCTGTGTTAGGTGTCGGGTTCCTATTGCTGCACAGCGGGAATCCCGAGTCCTGCTCCCAGCGGTCTCCCATTCCTCCCCAGCCGCAGAGGAGGTTGCTCAGCAAACTCATCGGTCCCGGCACTCTGCCCAGACCACCTCTGTGGTTTTGCTTGCTGCTGCCACCTCTGGCACTGCTATGGCAGTGCAGGCTGCTCAGCAGCGAGATTCTCCAGGGACTAAGTCCTCATGTCGGGCCACTGAGCATGCCCGTAGAGTGATCTCACATTGGAGATCAAAGGTCACATGCTCAGGTCCTGCTCCTGTTCGGATTGGCCCATCTGAGATGACAGGAAGGTCCCGGACCCTCGCGGCTATAAAAGGTTCGCATGGCCGCTCGGCCATGCACTAGGATATACTGTATTTTCAGACTATGAGGAGTGAGTGATGTATGCACGTATGAATGTCTCTGGTGACTGACTCATTATGAAACTCCTACCCTTGGTACGCATGTGTTGTGCAGTCTAGCCTGCTAGCGCCCAGGCTTAGGTGTAGGTAGGGCAGAGTCGGAGTCAGGCATTAGTCCCCATCAGTGACTCGGCACGCCACAGTGCACATGCTCCACACTCCGTAGCGAGCGTCTATAGTGGCATTCGCGGCAGCGATGCCATGCGCTCAGAGGGCCTAGATGAACTCTAACCCGGTGTCCTTGGGGTAGAGTTCTGTGGCCGCTTTCTGTGCGCTTTTTGGCCAGGCTCTGTGAGCTAAACAGGCTCCAGTATTTGCGTTCAGCGGCTGTGCGGCTCTGTGAGTCAACAGAGTTCGCTGGTGTTGACACTGGGTGACGTAACCCACGTGTGACTGTTTTCACGCCGCTCTATTCTTCCGCCATTGCCTAGCAGCAGTGTACCACCTCTGCACGGTGGACCCCGGGCTGCGAATGCACCTACTATTATTTATAATTTGGTGCGTTCCGCCAGCCCTAACATTATCCTAGCGCCAGGGTCTGGCTAGTAATGGCAGATGAACAACGACTGCACAGGTACATCCAGCAGTTGGAGGGTAGTTTGACAGCGCTAGAGCGTTCCACCTCAGCTACGGATGTTACTTCGGTCGCTGTTCAAGCAGCTACAGAGGCTGTCGCCCGTGTCTGCACGGCCAGCCCTGCCCCGACCTTGTCTCGCCTACGGCTGCCCGAGAAGTTTACCCGGCCGGGAAGGAAATGGACTGCCCCACTACCATCCTGTAGTCCGTTTAAAAAATAAAAACCCATGGAAGATTTTCTTAAATCTGCCTTGGACAAATAGCTTGCCCAAAACCAACACTTTTATTTTGCATTGCAATCACAGCTGAGCCTTGGAAGGTAAGAAAATTCGCACAGCTCCTATTCACAGCCAGAGCGCACTGACCTGGATCATTGCCGTAAAGCAATCCGCTCATCTCTAACTTAACCATTAAAGTCTGAATAATCTCTCACCTCTGCAAGCTTATAATTAATGGTACATATACATGTTATTGGTTCTATCTTCCAAATTGCTGCACTGTTATCTCTTTCACCTTATGAGTTTTATGATCCTTCTGGCCTTGAACTTTGTTTCTCTTTGCATATTATTGCCTTCTCCAGTAAGTTGATTAATTGGTTAACAAGTTATATTAGACCCAGTACTTAGCACATATATCTCGTATTTAGACCTGCATCTAGAGAAGGTATGTGGGCAGGGAGGCATTCATGCAGAATTTATCAAAGTGCCATCATTTTCAAAGTACCACACAGTTAAACATGGCAGACTGGGCTGGAGACATGCATGCAATTCAATGTTTACTTGAGCTGCAAAATGTTGTTCTTATATTTATTAGCTTTATCTATGTTCCATCTGCTACTTTCCCTGAGTTAAACCGCCCTTCCACACAAACGGTGCACTGTATCCACATCAGTTCCTCTCTCCTGCTTTTTCCCATATACAGTAGAACACACAAGCTCATATGTTTAAAGAAAAAAGTCCTCTTCCACCAGACAGCGCAGGACATTGTCTCACAAATTACTAAACCATATGCTCACTCTCTTGATTCTCCTTCTTTTAGTTGAAGCATACAGTATGATCCTGGCCCTCGTTGTACTAGTTATGTTAACTTCTATCCTGCTACACATAGAAACCCTGCTAATCTCATTAACATTTGTTGTATGTTTTCTTCGCTCAGTGATTAGCACTGCAGCCTTGCAGCGCTGGGGTCCTGGGTTCAAATCCCACCAAGGACAACATCTGCAAGGAGTTTGTATGTTCCCCCTGTGTTTGTGTGGGTTTCCTCCGGGTACTCCGGTTTCATCCCACATTCTAAAGACATACTGATAGGGAATTTAGATTGTGAGCCCTTCGGGGACAGTGATGCTAATGTGTGCAAACTGTAAACCGCTGTGGAATTTGCTAGCGCTATATAAAAATAAAGATTATTATTACCCTCTAGAACTCATAGTCTGCATATAAAAATGTACCTACATTCATAATTTCTTCCATTATAATTGCCTTCTGACTCTCACTGAAACCTGGATTCAATAATCCGATACCAGTTCCACTGATGATCTCTCATATAGTGGGCTATGTTTTTCTCATAACTCCAGAATGGAGAATAGACATTTGGGGTGGTTTTGGTTTGCTACTTTCATCAAAATCTGATTTTCTGGTGATCCCCTCAGTATCTTCACTTATAAAAATACTCTTCCTCCCCTTTCTGCGAGTGGCGGTTATATACCACCCTCTGGGCTGACCCACTACTTTCTCTATCATTTTGAAATGGGCTTCCACACTTTCTGTCCTTTGATATTCCCACTCTCATCATGGGGGACTTTAACATACCCATTGATAATACTCTGTCCCCATCTGCCACTCATCTTCTGCCTTTAACCTTCTCTCAAGACCTTTCACAGCTTACTATCTCTTCTACACATGAAGATGAAAACACATTGGACCTGGTCTTCTCCTGGATCTACTCAGTGTATGATTTTACAAACTCCCTTCTCCCACTCTCTGACCACAACCTTCTTTTCTTCTTGGCCAAGATTTTTCATTCCACTCAGGACATTCCAAGACACTACACATACATTTAAATACTCAGAAAAAGTATGAACAATTTACAGTCATCTTCTCCCTCTCATGTCCTGACTTAGATTTAGCATATTATAGTATGACACTAAAAAGTGCCTTCGATGAAGCAGCACCCCATACACACAGAACAACCCAGTTTGTGACTAATAATGACAAACATTGAAAAATAAGAAGTAAAACATAATTGAAAAACAGACAAAACCACCAAAAACTAAACAAAAAAAGGCACAAATGTAATAATGAATGGGTCCAAATTCCTTATGTGGTCTGTTTAGTGTTTTATAAGTGGTTTAATTATTTTTTCATAATGTGCATCTATGGCTCTATGGTCCTATTTATCTTGGTATCAGGTTTGGTAAAATGTAAAAATAAAAAAGTTATATGTTGCAACAATATAAACCATATATATATACCCACATCAAGAACAAGGCATGCAGTGTCATGAACAGAGAATAATAATAATCTTTATTTATATAGCTCCAACATATTCCGCAGCGCTTTACAGTTTAACAGTTTCAAAACACAAGTCATGAGTAACAACATTAACAATACAATGATTAACCCCTTAGCGACAGAGCCAGTTTGCAGCTTAATGACCAGGCCAATTTTTACAATTCTGACCACTGTCCCTTTATGAGGTTATAACTCTGGAACGCTTTAATGGATCCCGCTGATTGTAAGAATGTTTTTTCGAGACATATTGTACTTCATATTAGTGGTAAAATTTCTTCGATAAGTCTTGTGTTTATTTATGAAAAAAATGGAAATATGGCGAAAATTTTGAAAATTTTGCAATTTTAAAACTTTAAATTTTTATGCCCTCAAATCAGAGAGATGTGTCACACAAATTTCTTAATAAATAACATTTCCCACATGTCTACTTTACATCAGCACAATTTTGGAAGCAAAATTTTTTTTTGTTAGGAAGTTATAAGGGTTAAAAGTTGACCAGCGATTTCTCATTTTTACAACAAAATTTACAAAACCATTTTTTTTAGGGACCACATCATATTTAAAGTCATTTTGAGGGGTGTACATGACAGAAAATACCCAAAAGTGGCACCATTCTAAACACTAGACCCCTCAAGGTGCTCAAAACCACATTCAAGAAGTTTATTAACCCTTTAAGTGCTTCACAGGAACTAAAGCAATGTGGAAGGAAAAAATTAATATTTAACTTTTTTTTGCAAAAAATTTACTTCAGAACCAATTTTTTTTATTTTCACAAGTGTTAAAAGAGAAAATCAACCACAAAATTTGTTTTACAATTTCTCCTGAATACGCCGATACCCTATATGTGGGGGTAAACCACTATTTCAGCACACGGCAGAGCTCACAAGGGATGGAGCGCCATTTGATTTTTTCAACGCAGAATTGGCTGGAATTGAGATCGGATGCCATGTTGCGTTCGGAGAGCCCTTAATGTGCCTAAACAGTGGAAACCTCCAACAAGTGACCCCATTTTGGAAACTAGACCCATTAAGGAACTTATCTAGATGTGTGGTGAGCACTTTGAACCCCCAAGGGCTTCACAGAAGTTTATAACGTAGAGCCGTGAAAATAAGAAATCTATTTTTTTCCACAAAGATGATCTTTTCGCCCCCAAATTTTTATTTTTTACAAGGGTAACAGGAGAAATCATACCCGCACAGTTGTTATGCGATTTGTCCTGAGTACGCCGATACCCCATATGTGGGGGGGAACCACTGTTTGGGCGCATGGGAGAGCTCGGAAGGGAAGGAGTGCCATTTTGGAATGCAGACTTTGATGGAATGGTCTGCGGACATCATGTTGCGCTTGCAGAGCCCCTGATGGGCCTAAACAGTGGAAACCCCCCACAAGTGACCCCATTTTGGAAACTAGACCCATTAAGGAACTTATCTAGATGTGTGGTGAGCACTTTGAACCTTCAAGTGCTTCACAGAAGTTTATAACGTAGAGCTGTGAAAATAAAAAATTCATTTTTTTTCCACAAAAATGATCTTTTCGCCCCCAAATTTTTATTTTGAAAAGGGTAACAGGAGAAATCATACCCGCACAGTTGTTATGCGATTTGTCCTGAGTACGCCGATACCCCATATGTGGGGGGGAACCACTGTTTGGGCGCATGGGAGAGCTCGGAAGGGAAGGAGTGCCATTTTGGAATGCAGACTTTGATGGAATGGTCTGCGGGCATCATGTTGCGCTTGCAGAGCCCCTGATGGGCCTAAACAGTGGAAACCCCCCACAAGTGACCCCATTTTGGAAATTAGACCCCCTAATGAACTTATCTAGATGTGTGGTGAGCACTTTGAACCCCCAAGCGCTTCACAAAAGTTTATAAACGCAGAGCCGTGAAAATAAAAAGTCTTTTTACTTCCACAAAAGTGATTTTTTAGACCCCAATTTTTAGACCCCCAAAGTTGGCAAATAGTGGAAACCCCTCAATTCTTGCTCCAACCCTAACCCCAACACACCCCTAACCCTAATCCCAACCCTAACCCTAATCCCAACCCTAATCCCTAATCCTAATTCTAACCCTAATTCTAGTTCGCCCTAACCCTAATTCTAACCCTAGTCGTGACCCGAGCCCTAACCCTAGCCCTAGCACAACCCTAACCCTAACCCTAGCCTAACCCTAGCCCTAACCCTAGCCCAACCCTAACCCTAGCCCAACCCTAACCCTAACTCTAGCCCAACCCTAACCATAACCCTACCCTAACCCTAACCCTAGCCCTAACCCTAACCCTTATGGAACACTGAAAAAAAAAATATTTTCTTTATTTCATTATATTGGCCTATATAAGGGAGTGATAAACGGGGGGGGTTATGTACTATTTTTTTTTATTTTGATCACTATGATCGTTTATCATAGTGATCAAAATAATGAATGGAATCTGCCAGCCGGAGCCGGCAGATTCCCGGCGGGCGCACTGCGCATGCGCCCGCCATTTTCAAGATGGCGGCGCCCATCGGAGGATGCCGGCGGGACGTGGGACCACCGGGAGGGGACGGAGGGCCACGGAGAGGTACCGGGGGGGATCGGGGACCCTATTTCTCTCTCCTCTGATGTGCGATCACATCAGAGGAGAGAGAAATTAAATGTAAAATCGCGGCTTTTTTTTTTGCGGTCGCCGTTAAAGAGTTAATAACGGCGATCGCAAAAGCAGGGGTCGGTAAAAACCGACCGATTCATGTTCTCTGGGGTCTCGGCTACCCCTGGCAGCCGAGACCCCGGAGGAAATCCGACACTGGGGGGCGCTATTCACTTAAATCACAGCGCCGTGAATTAACGGCGCTGTGGTTTTAGTACCCTTAATTACCGCCGTTAAAAGGCGTATCGGCAGTCGTTAAGGGGTTAAAGCAAAATAAGACAACCCTGCTTGTGAGAGCTTGCAATCTACAATGAGGTGGGGGAGTTACAAAGTACAGGTGTGTATTTACAATGATGGTCCAACGATCTTGAGGGAGTGAGGGATGGATGGAGATAGTGAATGGGCTACACATGCACACTTACACATAAAATGACTTTGATTAGTGAACATGATAGGCCGCTCTGAGCAATGTACTTTGAGGGAGCGCCTGAAACTATTCAAATTGTGGATAGTCCTAATTTCTTGGGGTAGAGCATTCCAGAGAAGTGAACATGGCTATCTCCATTCATTTCCATGGCAGTACTCAAAACTGCAGAGCATGCATTAAGTTTACTGTGAACTATTCCTTTCAGTTTTACCTTATGCTCCCATTTAGTGAGTTCTCCTTGTAGGTATTTTTCTTTTCTTATAGAGGACCAGTCACCAGGTCAAAACTGGTCAGGTTTTACTCTTATTTTATTTCCAATGCTTACCTGAGTATTTTTTTTTCTTTTTGTATTTGTTTAATCTGCCGTATGGTTCCATTGATATGGGCTTTTCTATTTAGTGCTAATTCCTATGATCTTTACTAAAGGGGTGGTGGTCTCAGGATTTTCTGTGAGTGATGACATGTCTTTAGACTGTTCTGCATTATTACCCTGTAATCCACATATCCTTTGTTAAGACCATAAAAATTAGCACAAAATAAAAAAGCCCATATCTCCTGATACATATTGTGGATTTAAAACAAAAAATGAAAAACCTGAATACCTAAGAGAGCAGCAGGAATAACATAAGGCTGATCACTTCCTCTTTTAGTGCAAAGTTCCATTAAATACAAATGCTTCTCACTAAATTAGAATATCATCAAAATGTTAATTTATTTCAGTTCTTCAATACAAAAAGTTAAACTCATTTATTATATAGAGCCACTACAAGCAGAGTGATCTATTTCAAGTGTTTATTTCTGTTAATGTTGATGATTACAGCCAATGAAAACCCAAAAGTCATTATCTCTGTAAATTAGAATAATTAACAAAAAAAAAACCAGCAAAGGCTTCCCAAGCATTTAAAAAGGTCTCTTAGTCTGTTTCAGTGGGGAAAATTGCTGACTTGACAGATGTCCAGAAGGCAGTCATTGACACACTCCACAAGGAGGGTACGACACAAAAGGTCATTGCTAAAGAAGCTGGCTGTTTACATAGTGCTGTATCCAAGCATATTAATGGAAAGTTGAGTGGTGGAAAAAGGTGCACAAGCAACCAGAAGAACCACAGCCTTGAAAGGATTGTTAAGAAAAGGCTATTCAGAAATTTGGAGGAAAGTCACAAGGAGTGGACTGTTACTGGAGTCACTGCTTGCATTCCTTGTGTCAAGCCACTCATGAACAATAGACAATGCCAGAAGTGTCTTACCTGGGACAAGGAGAAATAAACTGGACTGTTGCTCAGTGGTCTAAGGTGTTTTTTGCAGTTGAAAGTAAATTTTGCATTTAATTTGTAAATCAAAGTCCCAGAGTCTGGAGGAAGAGTAGAGAGGCACACAATCCAAGTTGCTTGAGGTCTAGTGTGAAGTTTCCACAATCAGTGATGGTTTGGGGAGCCATGTCACCTGCTGGTGTGTAGGTCCACTGTGTTTTATCAAGATCAAAGTCAGCGCAGCCGTCTGTCAGGAAATTTTTGAGCACCTCATGCTTCCCTCTGCCGACAAGCTTCTTGGAGATGGAAATTTCAATCTCCAGCAGGACTTGGCACCAGTCCACACTGCCAAAAAGTACCAAAACCTGGTTTAAAAACGACAGTATCACTGTGCTTGATTGGCCAGCAAACTCGCCTGACCTTAACCCCATAGAGAATCTATGGGATACTGTCAAGGGGAAGATGAGAGACACCAGATCCAACAATGCAGACAAGCTGAAGGCTGCTATCAAAGCGACCTGGGTTTCCATAACACCTCAGCAGTGCCACAGGCTGATCGCCTCCATGCCACGCCGCATTGATGCAGTAATTGAAGCAAAAGGAACCCAGACCAAGCATTGAATGCATTTACTGAACATACATTTCAGTAAGCCAACATTTCGTATTTTAAAATCATTTTTCAAGCTGGTGTTAAAAAGTTTTCTAATTTAGCCATAATCATCAACATTAACATAAATAAACAATTGAAATACATCACTCTGTTTGTAATGACTCTATGTAATATATGAGTTTCACTTTTTTGTATTGAACAATTGAACTAAATTAACTTTTTGATGATATTCTAATTTAGTGAGAAGCACCTGTATGTACAGTATATGTGAACTAATAACCTGCAGATTTTAGTTGCAAGCAATCGGCTCCAAATTGGATTGTCTTCTGCTGAACCTTTGAGGCCTCAGTGATGAAACAGCAGTTTATCTTAATTAACCAGATGTCTATTTTCAGTAAGCCAGGAGGAATAGACTTATCTACATGTTGACTTTCGAATGTATGAGTTTCTTTCTACGGTTGGTCAAGAGTCTGAAATGATGACTCTTCTTGTAGGTTAAACTGATATTTTTAAATTGATGAATGGTTGTTATTTGCCTTTTATATCGGCTCCTACAGTTTATTGTACTGTTATCTTTGCAAAATAGGGATGCAGGGTCACTGAACAATGATATTTGCTGATCTGTTGATTACACATTATACCAGGCCATGAAGTTTGTTGACTTGCAAACATTAAAGGATAAACTAAATAATCAAACAATGCGAGTTAATCACCGCTTCCCTTTGACCTGTGAATAATGGCTTGAAGAACAATAAAAATGATATGCCTCTGTGTTAGGTTCCTGTTGCTGCACAGCGGGAATCCCGAGCCCTGCTCCTGGAGGTCTCCCATTCCTCCCCAGCCACAGAGGAGGTTGCTCAGCAATCTCGTCGGTCCCGGCACTCTGCCCAGACCACCTCTGTGGGTTTGCTTGCTGCTGCCACCTCTGGCACTGCTATGGCAGTGCAGGCTGCTCAGCAGCGAGATTCTCCAGGGACTAAGTCCTCATGTCGGGCCACTGAGCATGCCCGTGGAGTGATCTCACATTGGAGATCAAAGGTCACATGCTCAGGTCCTGCTCCTGTTCGGATTGGCCCATCTGAGAAGACAGGAAGGTCCCGGATGCTCGCGGCTATAAAAGGTTCACATGGCCGCTCGGCCATGCGCTAGGATGCACTGTATTTTCAGACTATGAGGAGTGAGTGATGTATGCACGTATGAATGTCTCTGGTGACTGACTCATTATGAAACCCCTACCCTTGGTACGCATGTGTTGTGCAGCCTAGCCTGCTAGTGCCCAGGCTTAGGTGTAGGTAGGGCAGAGTCGGAGTCAGGCATTAGTCCCCATCAGTGACTCGGCACGCCACATTGCACATGCTCCACACTCCGTAGCCAGTGTCTATAGCGGCGTTCGCAGCAGCGACGCCGTGCACTCAAAGGGCCTAGAGGAACTCTAACCCCTTGTCCTTGGGGTAGAGTTCTGTGGCCGCTTTCTGTGCACTTTTTGGCCTGGCTCTGTGAGCTTAAACAGGCTCCGGTATTTGCGTTCAGCAGCTGTGCGGCTCTGTGAGTCAACAGAATTCACTCGTGTTCACACTGGGTGTCGTAACCCACGTGTGACTGTTTTCACGCTGCTCTATTCTTCCGCCATTACCTAGCAGCAGTGTACCACCTCTGCACGGTGGACCCCGGGCTGCGAACGCACCTACCATTATTTATAATTTGGTGTGTTCCGCCAGCCCTAACATTATCCTAGTGCCAGGGTCTGGCTAGTAATGGCGGACGAACAACGACTGCACAGGTACATCCAGCAGCTGGAGGGTAGGTTGGCAGCTCTAGAGCATTCCACCTCAGCTGCGGATGTTACTTCGTTCGCTGTTCAAGCAGCTACAGAGGCTATCACCCGTGTCTCCACGGCCAGCCCTGCCCTGACCTTGTCTCGCCTCCCACTGGCCGAGAAGTTCTCGGGCGATAGTGCATCATGCAGGGGATTCGTGAGTCAGTGCTCCATTCACCTGAAGTTGCTGGCCACATGATTTCCCTCTGAGCGGGCCAAGGTGGGATTTATCATCTCCCTCCTGTCGGGCAGGGCCTTGTAGTGGGCCACCCCGCTGTGGGAGCGTGGGGACCCCCTGCTCACTCTGAAGCAGGTGTTCCTGGGACCTCGGGTCACGCACGACACCGCACTTCAGTTGCTGGCCCTAACCCAGGGTCCGTCTCTGGTCAGCCAGTATGCCATCCTCTTCAGAACTCTGGCCTCCGAGCTGGAGTGGCCAGATAAGGTTCTCATACCTATATTCTGGAGAGGCCTGGCTGATCATATCAAAGATGCTCTGGCTACCAGGGAGGTGCCCACCACTTTGGAGGAGCTCATTATTGTCTCCATCCGAATTAACGTTCGCTTCACTGAGCGAGGGCTGGAGCGTTCCAAGTCCAGCCAATGATATAGGTTGGCGCCAAATTTTGCTAGACCACTGGAATCTCCCGGTCAGCTGCCGAGCCTCCAGAGGCCATGGAGGTGTCCCGCACGGGGTCCAAGTCCCGGCCTGCACGGGTATCTCCAGTCTGTATCCATTGTCTGCAGACTGAGCACGTTGCTAACCAGTGCCCGCAGCGGTCGGGAAACGCTCACGTCTAGTGGTTATCGGAGGGGGCCTAGACACAGCGACTTTCTCCTCCGAGCTCCTGTTTAAAGGGGCATTAGAGTTCAATTCTTCCACTCTGATTGTGGAGGTTTGTGTGGACTCTGGGGCGGAGGGCAATTTCATGTCGTCTGCCTTCGCCCAACAACACGCAATCCCCCTGGTCCTGCTACCTCAACCAGTCACTATCAGAGTGGTGAATGGTGCGACACTCCCATCCCAAATCACCCACCAGACGGCTCCACTGAGACTCTCACTGTCTCCTTCTCATCAGGAGATGCTGTCTCTTCTTGTTATGCCCGAAGGTATCGACCAGGTCCTCCTAGGAGTTCTCTGGTTACGAGCTCACTCTCCTCACATAGAGTGGTCCTCGGGAAAAATCCTCGGTTGGAGCAAGTCCTGCGAGGGTAGGTGTCTGAGGGACTGCGTACAGGTCGCTACCTCTGTGGTTCCCGCAGATTTCTCCTCGCTTCCCAAGCCGTACCAGCAGTATGCAGACGTTTTCTCCAAGAAGGCGGCGGAGACCCTTCTGCCGCACCGCCCTTACGACTGTCCTATTGACCACTTGCCCGGTGCTGAGCCTCCCCGGGGTCGAGTCTACCCCCTATATCTCCCAGAGAAAGAAGCCATGTCTCAGTATATCAGGGATAATCTGGCAAGAGGATTCATTAGGAAATCAGAGTCTCCGGCGGGAGCGGGATTCTTCTTTGTCCAAAAGAAGAATGGAGAATTACATCCGTGCATCGATTACAGGGGTCTTAACGCCATAACCGTTAAGAACAAGTATCCTCTACCCCTGATATCGGAACTGTTCGATAGGCTACGGGGAGCAAAAGTGTTTACTAAGCTTGATCTGAGAGGAGCCTATAACCTGATTCGCATCCGTGAGGGGGACGAATGGAAGGCGGCATTTAACACCAGAGATGGGCACTATGAATACCCGGTGATGCCCTTCGGGCTATGTAATGTGCCAGCCATCTTCCAAGACTTTGTGAACGATATCTTCCGGGATATGCTTGCCACCTCGGTAGTAGTCTATCTGGACGATATTCCCATTTACTCTCCAGATATTGACTCCCACCGGAGAGATGTTCGCAAAGTTTTCGATCTCCTGCGGGCAAACTCCCTTTACGCCAAGTTGGAGAAATGTGTGTTTGAGCAGGAGTCCTTGCCTTTCCTGGGCTACATCATCTCTGCGCAGGGTTTGGCCATGGATCCTGCCAAACTACAGGTGGTGATGGATTGGCAAGCACCCCATTCTCTCAAAGAGGTGCAGCGCTTTATGGGGTTCATAAATTACTACCGCCAATTCATTCCCCATTTCTCAACTTTGGTAGTGCCCTTGGTAGCCCTCACCAAGAAGGGTGCAAACCCCAAACTGTGGTCGGAAACTGTCTCCAAGGCTTTCGCTTCTATTAAATCCCACTTCGCTAGCGCTCCCATTCTACATCACCCTGATGTAGATAAGCCCTTCATTATGGAGGTGGATGCCTCTTCTGTCGGTGCTGGAGCGGTCCTGTTCCTGAAGGACTCGCAAGGTCGGAAGCACCCATGCTTCTTCTTCTCTAAGACCTTCACACCAGCGGAGAGGAATTATTCCATCGGGGACAGGGAGTTGCTAGCAATGAAGCTGGCCTTCTCAGAGTGGAGACACCTGGAGGGGGCTCGCCACCCTTTTCAGGTGTTCACCGACCACAAAAATTTGGTCTATCTACAGACAGCCCAGCGGCTGAATTCTCACCAGGCCAGATGGTCCTTGTTCTTTTCCCGATTCCATTTCACCCTGCATTTTCTCTCCGGGGAGATGAACATCCGGGCCAACGCTCTTTCTCGCTCCGTGGTGTCATCGGAGGAGGAGCCTCGGCTGATAGTCCCATCGGAGGGCCTGAGGACCGTGGCTCCGGTTGCTCTCGAGTCAGTACCTCCAGGCAAGACTTTTGTCCCTGCCCATCTGCGACTGGAGGTCCTCTCTTGGGCTCATTTGTCCAGGGTGGGGGGACATTTTGGGACCAAACGGACCTCTGATCTCCTGGCAAGGACGTACTGGTGGCCGCATATGGCCCGTGACGTCAGGGACTATATTCAGGCGTGCGTCTCTTGCGCCCAGAATCGGTCCTCTCAGCAGCGGCCCGCTGGGTTACTCTATCCCCTGCTGGTAGCGGACACGCCCTAGGAGATGGTCGGTATTGACTTTGTGGTGGGTCTGCCCAAATCCAGCGGCAGCACCGTCATATGGGTGGTCACCGATCATTTCTCCAAGATGGTGCATCTGGTGCCATTCTCGCGGCTGCCTTCTGCACGGGCCTGGCAGCGTTGTTTATTAAACATGTCTTCTGCCTACATGGCATACCGGATAAGATTGTCAGCGACCGGGGTCCTCAGTTTGCGTCTTGGTTCTGGAGAGAGCTCTCTTCTCTGCCCAGCATCGAGCTAAATCTCTCCTCGGCCTATCATCCCGAGACGAACGGGTTGGTTGAAAGAGCCAACCAGACCCTGGTGACATATCTGCGACATTTTTTCTCGGCCAGGCAGGATGACTGGGCATCCTTGCTGCCATGGGCGGAGTTCGCTTTGAACAACGCTGTGGTCGCCTCCACCGGTAAGACTCCATTCCTCTTAAATTACGGCCAGCATCCGCGCGTCCCCGTGCCCATGCCCGTGTCATCCACCGACTCTAGGGTGGCAGACTGGGCGGTGGAGGCACGTGACATTTTGGATCGCACGCAGGATGCTCTCCGGGCCTCCAAGGAGAGAATGAGGGCCTCCGCTGATGCACACAGGCGTCCTGCTGTGACCTTCACCCCTGGTTACTTAGTGTGGCTTTCTGCCCGAAACATCAGGCTACGGGCTGAATCCGCTAAGTTGGCACCGCGCTAAATTGGCCCTTTCAAGGTCCTCGAGCAGATCAATCTGGTGGTCTACCGCCTGACCCTTCCACCACATTTGGCTATTTCTGACACGTTTCATGGTCCCTGCTTAAGCCTGTACACAGGTCCCGGTTTTCTGAGCCATCTGCAGGGACATCAGACTTGTCGTCTGATGAGTATGAGGTCAATGCCATTGTGGGATGCAAGATGATGCGGGGCAAAAAGTTTTATTTGGTGGATTGGAAGGGTCATGGTCCAGTGGCTCAGTCCTGGAAGCCAGTGGAGAACATCCACGCTCCACTTCTCATTGCAGAATTCGAGCGGAGCGAGGCTCAGAGAGGGGGGGTAATGTTAGGCATCGGGTTCCTGTTGCTGCACAGCGGGAATCCCGAGCCCTGCTCCTGGCGGTCTCCCATTCCTCCCCAGCTGCAGAGGAGGTTGCTCAGCAAACTCGTCGGTCCCAGCACTCTGCCCAGACCACCTCTGTGGGTTTGCCTGCTGCTGCCACCTCTGGTACAGCTATGGCAGTGCAGGCTGCTCAGCAGCAAGATTCTCCAGGGACTAAGTCCTCATGTCGGGCCACTGAGCATGCCCGTGCAGTGATCTCACATTGGAGATCGAAGGTCATGTGCTCAGGTTCTGCTCCTCTTCAGATTGGCCCATCTGAGAAGACAGGAAGGTCCTGGACGCTCACAGCTATAAAAGGTTTGCATGGCCGCTCGGCCATGCGCTAGGATGCACTGTATTTTCAGACTATGAGGAGTGAGTGATGTATGCACGTATGAATGTCTCTAGTGACTGACTCATTATGAAACCCCTACCCTTGGTACACATGTGTTGTGCAGCCTAGCCTGCTAGCGCCCAGGCTTAGGTGTAGGTAGGGCAGAGTCGGAGTCAGGCATTAGTCCCCATCAGTGACTCGGCACACCACAGTGCACGTGCTCCACACTCTGTAGCCAGCGTCTATAGCAGCGTTCGCGGCAGCTCAGAGGGCCTAGAGGAACTCTAACCCCGTGTCCTTGGGGTAGAGTTCTGTGGCCGCTTTCTGTGCGCTTTTTGGCTGGGCTCTGTGAGCTAAACAGGCTCCGGTATTTGCGTTCAGCGGCTGTGCGGCTCTGTGAGTCAACAGAGTTCACCCCTGTTCACACTGGGTGACGTAACCCACGTGTGACTGTTTTCACACCGCTCTATTCTTCCGCCATTACCTAGCAGCAGTATACCACCTCTGCACGGTGGACCTCGGGCTGCGAACGCACCTACTATTATTTATAATTTGGTGCGTTCCGCCAGCCCTAACACTCTGTAACAATATACATCCAGACATTCAAGGCATCTGAAAGATCCAAAGATCCAGCGAACCAGAGACTCTTTAAAAAAACCACAGCCAGGAACATTTTACAGGTTGTTAGCCTAGGTTACCATGTACCCAGCTGAAAGAATACAGATCTGCTCTATTGATCATCACTGAACTCATGGATATGTTTGGGGTTGTCAGAATTTGCACCCACCAGTCATCTGTATACATTTGGGAAAGCCAGTCATGAGACCCACTGGTCACATGGCTCCATAGAGATGTTTGGATAAGCCAGCTTGTGACCCTCTGGTCACCTGGACTTTTACCTCAATGGACTGTCAGCTTCCTAAGCTTGTCATTACGTCCTCTCTCTGCGTGCCACAGGTTGAAGTAGTCGGCCCTGGTAGCTCTGAAGTCACAGCTGATCTTATCCCGGCGAGTCATTAATTAACCTAATGTTTATTTTCAGTAAGCCAGGAGGAATAGACTGTTTTCTATATGTTGATTTTCAAATGTGTGTGTTTCTTTCTTTGGTTGGTCAAGAATCTGCAATATTGACTCTTCTTGTAGCTAAAGCTGGAGTCACACATAGCGACTTACCAGCGATCCCGACAACGATATCAACGCGTCAGGATCGCTGGTAAGTCGCTATGTGATCGCTGGTGAGCTGTCACACAGACAGCTTCACCAGCGATCAGCACGCCGACGCCGAGGTGAGGAGCGAGCCCGGGAGCAGCGGACAAGTGTGCCTGCTGCTCCAGTCCTCCACCAGCAGAGGGCGCGCCTGCATCCCCGGCCTCTCCTGGTGGCGTCCTGCTGCCTCCTGGTCCCCAGCGTGCAGCGGCGGCAGGTACACACTCCGCGGGCTCCTGGTCCCCAGCGTGAGGCGGCGGCACCTGTAACTCGCTGGTAACTAATGTACACATCGGGTACCCGATGTGTACGTTAGTTACCAGCTGATCGCTGGTCTCCCGCCTGTCACACGCAGCGATGCGTGCTGGCCAGCGGGAGATCAGCGACAAAAAAATTGTCCAGAGGTTTCTTGCAGCGATCAGCGATACCGGCAGGGGGGCGGTCGCTGATCGCTGTCACACACAGCGATCTCGCCGGACCTGACACCCATAATGTGGCGATGCACCATCTTGCTGGAAAAACTCAGAGAACGTGCCATCTTCAGTGCATAAAGAGGGCAACACATCATCATTTAGCAATTTCAAATATCCAGTGGCATTGAGGTTTACATTGCTGAAAAATGGCCCCACTATCTTTGCACCCCATATACTACACCATGCCATCAATTATGGGTGTCAGCTCCAAGCATTCCTACATGAACAGTTTCCTGGAAAGTGGATTGGTCGTGGGCCAGTTGAATAGACACCAAGGTTTTTCTTCTGCGGTGTTGCAAAAAGTGTGTCAAGAGTGGGAGAAGAGGGTTGCATTGACAATCCAACACAATTGGCAGCACTTTGAACACATTTTATAAGTGGTCATAAACTTGTAAATAACTCATGAAAGAATAAAGTTATATTAAGCACATTATTGTTTTTCTTGTGAAATTCTCAATAAGTTTGATGTGTCACATGACTCTCTTCCCATTGAAAAAAATAAAGTTGGATCCAAAATGGCCTACTTCAAAATGGCCGTTATGGTCACCACCCATCTTGAAAAGTTTCCTCCCTCCCATATACTAATGTGCCACAAACAGGAAGTTAAAGTTGATATCACCAACCATTTCCATTTTATTTAGGTGTATCCATATAAATGTCCCACCATGTGTATCACCAAACCACGAGCAATGCAGAAATTCATAATCAAAACCACCAGCAGTACAGAAATTCATCAGAACCACCAGCAGTACAGAAAATATCCATATAACCCCCAGACACACATACATTTGTATCACCTGAACCTACAACTTCCAGTAAGTCCTTATCAGTGGAAAGGAGACACTGGGAGTTGTTCCTATCAGACATCATTAGACTGTGAACCTTACAGGAACTTCGGTACTGATGAGAAGTAACTAGTTTCAAAGCCAAAAATTTACATCCAGGTACCTTGTAGATGATGTTGTCTGATTCGAGTCATTCTCTTTCTTTTCTTCATTTTGTTGAGATGCCATGATGACTTTTCACAGCCACAACTCATCTCTGCAGACTTCTGTCTTCTCCGATCTTGTGCAGCACATCCCCAGATTCTCCTCAAAATTCTCCCCCTCGTTCCCCATATTGTGTCTGCTCGCATACATCCCCTTGCTCTCCATACTGTATTTGTATCCATCCCCCCTCGCTCCTGATATTGTGTCCTCAAATTCTCACCTCTCGCTCCCCATACTGTCTGCACCCATCCCGCCTCCTTGCCCATACTGTGTCTGCACCCATCCCCCTTGCTGTCCATAATGTGTCCTCAAACTTTTTCCCCTGTTTGCTCCCCATACTGTGTCCAAAACACTACCCCCCTCATTCCCCATACTGTGTCTGCACCCATTCTCCCTCGCTTCCCATACTGTGTGTGCATACATTCCCCCACCTTCTCTCCCTAAACTATTTACTCAAATTACTTCCCCTCGTCTCCTAGTTACAATAAATCTTCAATGTCTTCAGCTCCATTGGAACACTTACCACACGAAACATCTGCACCCATTCTCCCTCGCTCCCCATACTGTGTGTGCATACATTCCTCCACCCTCTCTATCCAAACTGTGTACTCAAATTACGTCCCCTCTTCCCCTAGTTATAAAATCTTCGATGTCTTCAGCTCCATTGGAACACCACATGAAACATCTGCTGCCTATGCAACGTCAGCAGTGTGATCACATGATTTGATCACGCTGTTGATGACGTCCTGATCCGGAAGTGCCAGTTTTAGTCAATATGGTAAAATCGATGTTTTAGTTTATGGAATCTCTCCTTGCTAATTGGTCAAAAATTATTCTCAGAGTATTAACTAGTATGTTATACTGACCGCACTATTGCTGATTCTAAAATTTAAAAATGATTTTTTAAAATAATAATTTAAGTAAACTAAACTTGAATTTTTTTTTATAAAAAATTGAATTTTTAGTGTAATTTATGAAGGAAGCAAGAAGTGCCAAAAATTAAAGACTCAGATACACCCTGTATACACATTCTTTTCAAATTATCATGCAGTGGGATTCCTAGACTCATAAAGGCATACACCCTTGAAGGCACCAACTGTAGTGCCTCACAAAAAATTAGGAAAGTGCACTTGTGGTACTTCTACACTCAATTTTTTATTTATTTATTTATCTAGTTACAAGTGCAGCAAAATACACACCCAAGGTAACCTTAGTTCACAGCCTCCAGGTGTTCCAGCAGCTGAAAAATCCAGTACCCTTAAAATATCCTTCAAAGTTTCCCTTGAGGTTTCCGGACCTCTCACCTTCCGGGAGACCTAGTGGCTGAGTTAAAGCCACCTTGTATCATGGTAGTTCCAGTGCCGGAGTGCCGAGTGCCGGACACAAGGGTGTTCATTGGCCCACCACTGGCACTTGTAAAACAAGAGAAACAGCGGCTATCAACTCAGGTGACCTTACTGTTACTGTTAGTAAACAAAAATTTTTTTTAAAAAACGCATGTGGGTCTCCCGTAATTTTCATGATCAACAGAGAGAAAGCCGACGGCTGGGTACTGATGTTAATTTTCTGGGAAGGAGACAACATCCATAAATGTTACCAGGCTATTAATATCAGCTCACAGCTGTTTTCTCATCCTTTACTTATTATTATAGGGGACACCACCCAAAAAAATTACGTGGATTCCCCCTATACCCAATAACCAGCAAATTATTCAATTAAAATATTGGCGTATATAGGTAGCTGTTATGATTGGGTCACCGAGGAGGAAAGAAAGACCAAGCTAAGCCACAGAAAACCAGAGAGGTGGTAACTATGCGGATTGCAGACCCCTGATCCTATCCACACAACTAGCAGTAGCCGTGGAGCGTACCTACGATGATTCTAGATGCCTTGACACAGCCAGAGAACTAAATAAGCCTAAAGCAAGAAAGGGGAAATCTAAACTGCCCCAGAGCAGACCCCAAAGGAATAGATAGCTCCCAAACATATATTGTCAGTGAGACAAGATGAAAACACAAACGCAGGTACGAAAATAGGCTGAGCAAACGAGGGGGCCCAAACTAACTAGACAGGACAGGAAAGGAAAGACACTGTCTGCAATCATGCAAAAAACCCTGCAAAAAATGCCCAACACGTCTGACAGAAAAAACACTGAAGTCACTAGACTTCGCCCACTATATCAGCACTCTGGTATATTCTGAAAACAGAGCAAAGAGAGGCCAATCTAGTAAGAGACAAAAACAAACTGGCACAAACAGTAACATAACGATGGAAATTCAGCACAGCCCCAGCAGGGGCTGGCTGACCACACAAAACTGAAATAGACAAAACCAAATCAAATGTGAACAATAGCACTTAGCTTGAGCATGCAGGGACTGAGCTGGAAACTAAGACCTCAGGAGACAGGAAAAAATCACCAGCAGGGATAGAGGGAGTCGGCTGTCTTAAATCCAATCAGAAACTACAGATGTTCATTCGTACTCCTCATTATCAGGTGGCAGACCTCTGTTAATTAGATCAGCTCCATTACCTCCTGTAACCACCAGAGGGAGCCCAGAAAGAGAACTCGCGACCCCTCTGTCAATATAACCAGCTCCACTACCTTCACTAGTAACCAGAGGTAGGCCAGAAAGTGAATTCACAACAGGTAGCACTTCCAACAATATGAGAAACCAAGAAAAAATGGGGAAGCAAAGGCAGCTATCAGTATAAAAATTGATGCAACTTTATTAAATATATCCAACCATTTTAAAATTAACAAAAACACAAAGGGGAAGTGTCAAATAGATCCAACACATCCATGTTGGCAGAGGAAGTCGTAGTACAGTATATATGCAAAAGAAGTTTTTATGCATGAATAGTTGGTCATACATAATTGTTCTGCCTTCATACCCGTTGACACGGTTTGCAATCTAGCATACAGCATAAACCACTTTCTGTCTTCCAAATAAGCAGACTGTTCTCTATAGTCTAACTTGTTTTTTGGTGAACAGGTATAGAACATGCTGTAAAACTACAAGAATACAAACAACATAGGTAAGTATTGGGCAAATAATCACACAGCTAACACTTACAATTAACAGGAAAGTATACAGTGTGATGCAAGCTTTAACATGGAAATGCACAAATTTCTAATCACATCTCCTATGCACTGGCTGCTATACAGTTAATCACATCTCTGTACAATACTGCATTGCAAAAAAAGAGATATTAATCTTACTAGATATGCTTTACCGGGATAGCAAACTCAAGTTGGGCAGTTACAGGAGGACAAATAAACACGTGTGTCCTATGAAGTAAAAAGAAGAAAATTGAATCTTCTTCTTCCCAGTATACCTTGCTTCAATCCCACAATGCAACACTCTGTCTGCTGTTATAGACACAGGCTATAAATTCAGCCACCACTAGATGGTGCTATAACAACCAACCAGCACATAAATACAAACATATTGCCCTATATTCAGAGGGCAGAACACTCCCCGCTTGGCATCAACTGATGCCACTTACAGGCTCTTTTGGCAAAAACAATAAAACTAGTTCCGCAACTGGTCTGAGGAATAGTTTACTCTCCCAGCCTTCCACACTTTGACCTCAACCTTGCTCACCTTCTTGTCCTTGATTGGGAATACCTTGGTGATGAGGCCTAGTGGCCACTCATTTCGGTGTGACTGGCTGTCTTTCATGAGCACAATATCACCGGGTTTGATGTTCGGCTTGTCGATCTGCCACTTCTTCCTAGGCTGTAAGGTGGAGAGATATTGCTTTCTCCATCTGTCCCAGAAGGTATTGGAGAGACTTTCAACTTGTCTCCATTGACGTCTGAAGAGGTCCTTGTTGCTGAATTCTCCCAGTGGAGCACTGGGAGTGTTGGTTTTCTGAGTGAGTAACATGGCGGGAGTGAGAATGGTTGGATCTCCAGCGTCACTGGAAAGTGTAGTCAATGGTCTTGCATTTTCCAGGTATGAAGCGGTAAAGGCGTGCTTGCAGTGGTGCCAACCTTTACAAGGATTCTGACTGGCAGGTGATGTTGACTTGTAAGACTGAGCCACATGAATTAAACAAGCAATGGCACGAACAAGCGAGTCCCAGGTTGAGAACCTGCTGAAATGGTGGGATGTGAGGTGATTGTCTGAAGTCACCGTACATAGAACGGATACCTGAGGGCAGATTTCTTCATCTGCATCTGGATCTACCAGTTCAAAGGTGTCTGATTTGTCACTGTAAGGCATTAAATGGTATAAGGATGCAGGGCCCATAAACCAGGTTGTGTCTTTAAGGTGTCTTGATTCAACAGATCTAGTTGTGTGGTCCGCAGGAATGTGGTGTGTGGACACATAGCGCCACTGTTTAAGGCAGGTGGACCTCCTGATCCTTAGCACCCGATTGCTGACGTAAACATAAAACCTTCGAGTTTCCCTGCAAATATAACCAAGCACTACCTTGCTGTCTGAGTAGAACTCAACGTCCTTGATTTCCAGGTCAATTTCTGTCGAGATAAGTTCAGCTAACTTTACTGCTAGCACAACCGCAGAGTTCCAGTATGGGTATTGTGTGCTCATGGACTGGTGCTAGTTTTGTCCGGCTCATAACTTGCCTTAGGCTACTTTCACACTTGCTCTTTTTGCAGCACATTTTTCCCGCAAAAAAACGCATGGAAAAAACGCATACAAACACATACAAATGCTGCGTTTTTTTCAAGCATTTTTATGCGCATGCATGAAAAAAACACAGCGTTTTTATGCGTTTGTATGCGTTTTTAGTGCGTTTTTACCACGTTTGCGGTTTTTTGCAACATTAGTTGGCCTCACCAAAAAAATCAAGATAGGGTTAGGATTAACAATAACCCAAACCATGACTTTACTAACCCTAACCCTATCCCTAACCCTTAACCAAACCATACTAACCCTAACCCTAACCCTTAACCAAACCATACTAACCCTAACCCTAACCCTTAACCAAACCATACTAACCCTAACCCAAACCCTTAACCAAACCTTACTAACCCTAACCCAAACCCTAACCCTAACCCTAAACCCTAACTAACCCTAAACCCTAACCCTTAACCAAACCATGCTAACCCTAACCCAAACCCTAACCCTAAACCCCCTTAACTAACCCTAACTCTAACCCAAACCCCTAATTTCCATTGTCTAACCAATGGTCAACAAAAAAACGCATGCGCAAAAAAACGCATACATTAGCATGCCAATGCGCACATATGCGCACCCACAGACTTACAATGGGTGTCTTGCTGTAAAAAAAAGCGCATTGCGCGCGCATGCGTTTTTTTGAGGCAAGTCGGACTCCCAAAAAATGCAACAGGATGCATTTTGTGCACCCGAGCACACACCACAAAAAAACACATGCGCGTAAAAACACATACAAACGCATGTGTATGCGCACATAAGCGCATCCCATGCAAAATATAGGGAAAAAAAGCGCATGCGTTTTTTAGCGCTTAAATACAGCTCAAAAAAACGCAAGTGTGAAACCAGTCTTACATGGCATTGTTCTTTAATGTAAGTAGTTTTCAGATATGCTACTGCTGCAATCGCTTTGGTTGAGGCATCGCAGAAGATACAGAGCCTTTGCGTCTAGATTTCTGTTGATTGTACGGAAGCGTATGGTTGTGCCGCGTAAAAATTTGACAAGGCTTCTAAAGATTTCTTCCATCTTACCCAGAAATCTCTCTTCTCCATGGGAAGTGGATCATCCCATTCAGACATCTCTTGGGTGAAGTCTCTCAACATCATTTTACCTTGGATAGTTACAGGGGTTACAAATCCTAGAGGATCATTCAAGCTGTTAATCACGGACAGGACGCCTCTATGCGTGAAAGGTTTCTCTCCTTTGTTGATCCGAAAGGTAAATGCATCTCTCTTCAAATCCCAAAGCAAACCAAGGCTCCGTTGCATGGGAAGGGAGTCTGTGTTTAAATCCAAGTCTTTTGGATCGGTTGAGTAATCTTGAGAGGGAAAAGCTGTCATCATTTTTTGGCTGTTGGAAGCAATTTTGTGCAGCCTCAAATTGGACAAAGCGAGCATTTCTTGTGTCCTTTTTAGGAGACTAACTGCCGATTCATCGGTGGGTGTGGATTTCAAGCAGTTGTCCACGTAGAAATCCTTCTCCACAAACGATCTAACATCCGACCTGTTCTTTGCTTCGCGCTCTCTGGATGAATGTCTAAGACAATAGATGGCGACAGCAGGGGAAGGGCCGTTCCCGAAGATGTGTACTTTCATCCGATATGCCATGATGTCTTTGTAGGGGTCATTATCGCAGTACCAGAAAAACCTCAAATAGTTTCTATGTTCTTTTTTGACAAGGAAGCAATGAAACATCTGTTGTATGTCAGCGATGAATGCCACTGCATCTCTACGGAAGCGAAAAAGTACTCCTAGAAGTCTGTTATTGAGATCTGGGCAAGACAGAAAGACATTGTTTAGCGAGACACCTTCATATCTGGAGCTTGAGTCAAATACTACTCTTATCTGACCAGGTTTCTTAGGATGATACACGCCAAAAATGGGTAAATACCAACATTCCTCGGAATCTTGAAGTATAGGTGCAATTTCTGCATGGCCATTCTGAAATGTTCTTTCCATGAAGGCAAAGAAGTGCTCTCTGATTTCAGGTGCCTTCTGCAGTTTGCGTTTGAGGGAGACAAATTGACCATAGACAAGTTCTCAAGTGTTGCCGCTGGGGTTTAAATGATAGAGGGGCCATTTAACTCTTTGATTCATCTCTTTCCATCTCTCGATCCATGATGTCCTAAAAACAGTCTGTCTTCTATGGACATTGCTACCTTGTTGTCTTCTCTTGTTCTGTGGAAAACTGTGCACCCTATGTGACTTTGGTCGCAGTCACATGTGTGGTCTTCACAGGAAGGATCAGCTAATGAACAAGGTAGAGGAGCATTGCATGGCAACTCTTTTTCAGGAAGCTACTCTTACATTGCTGGAAGAGAGACGGACGTCCATTTAAAGAGTATTGGTGAGCATACTGCTGACTGAGGTCGGTTTGTGTGCTCCATCTAAACAGAGGTCTCCTACAATGACCCATCCCAGGTCAAGTCTCGGAGCATATGGGCGTTCTGTAGGCCGTTAATCTGTGCTCTAGCTTTATGGACTCGTAGTATGTGTCTTCCAAGGAGTAAGACAATCGGAGCTTCTTGATCCAGTTCAGGTATCAGATGGGCTATACGCTTCAGATGAGAATGGTGAGTTGCTACCTCTGGCGTAGGTATATCAGACCTATTGTCAGGAATCTGGTTGCACTCCAGTATTGATGGCAAGGCTATGCAGGTTAGACCATCTATAGATTCTACCTTTAATCCAGTTGCTTTTCTCCCCGCAGTCTCGACAGTACTCACACATGTTTTCAAGGAGTAAGGAGAACCAGGGCCAGCAATGTTGATTGTGTCAAAGAGAAAGGACTTGGCTAGAGACCTGTTGCAATGATCATCCAAGATTGCATACACCTTGATTACCTTATACCGGTGGCTCACTGGGTAGACTCTGACAAGGCAGATCTTCGAGCAGGATCTTCCTGTTACAAGTTCCTTACAGATCTCTGTACACTGAGAAGTGACTACTTGGGTGTCTATGTCGGTGACCATCAGCCTTTTGCCACACTCTTCTACTTGTGATGATACCCCTGAGGGAGGACCAGGGTGTAAGGCTGTGTTGTGCTCCATGCAACCACATTCCTCGCATTTCACACTGGTTTCACAGTTCTTGGCGAAGTGCGAGGTCATCGCACAGCATCTGAAGCATATCTTGTTTTCTTTGAGGAAACCTTTGCGATCTTCTAGAGACTTCTTCCTGACGGCTCTGCATTTTAGCCGAGGATGTGGTTTCTTGTGTAGGGGCAGTGTTTGCTGAGATCCTGAGGTTTGTCTTTCTGAGGAGAGGACTTGCTTGCACTGTAAGGAAACCCTGTGGGAGTAACATTAATTTTGTGAACTGTCACTGGTGTTTTACAGGGATTGACACCAGGGGTAGTGCTACACGACATAGTGAAATCAAAACTGGGGTCATTTCTAACTCTTGCTTGCTGAGTAGCAAAGTCTACGTACACCTTGAAAGGGGGAAATAAGGCCTTATGTATCTGTTTGTAATGGGCCCCATGACTGACCCACTTCTCTTGTAGGTTGTAAGGGAGTTTTTGAACAATTGGGTTGACATCTCTGGCAGTGTCCAGGAATGCCAACCCTGGCAGGTCTCCTTCTGTCTGAGCAACATGTACCTCCATTAACAAGTCACTCAGTTCCCTGAGATTTTGATAACCTTTATTCACTAGTCTGGGAAAATCATCAATTCTTTTATACAAAGCATTTTCAATAGCTTCTACTGACCCATAACATTCATCAAGTCTCCCCCACACCATACGGAGGCCTATGTGTGGGTACTTTATGTTAATGTTTCTGATTCCTTTGGCGTGTTCAGCAGACTTGTTCCCAAGCCACTTTACCAGAAGATCTGACTATTCACTACTAGAAAGATCCAAGTCTCTAATGGCATTCCGGAAGGAGGCTCGCCATGCTCTATGGCTCTCAGCTCGGTGAATTTTACAAGTCCCTTGGTCACAATGAGCAAAGAACTTTGCAAAGTTCATAGTGGCTGGATCAGCACCAACATGAGCTGGTGTGCTGTTGTCATGCTGTGTGTGTGGTGCATCCTCATACCTGTAAGGAGCTTCTGGCTTAGGATAGTCTGTAAAATACTGTTCTGATGCAATTTGTCCCTTTCAGTCTGGGTGGAGGCTGTACCTTCTGTTTTGTAGGGCGGTAATTGTGGTCAATGTTATTCTGTAGCATATTTTCTTACTTTGAGTACTGTGGTTCAAAGGAGGATCTCTGATAATCTGCATAGGCTGGTTGGTGTAATGGATCAAGGTTGCCGTCTATTCTGGGATGTTGGTAAACATATTCTGAGTTACGTTGTGCTGGATCCTGTTGATCTAAGTCTGGTCCAAGTACGTCGCTGCCTCTCTCAGATTACGGAAACTCCACGGCTTCTAAGAACTCAGCCTTGGCTATAGTGGCTGCTGACTCTTTTTCTGTGGTAAGTCTTTCCAAAGACGCTTGTAGGCGTGCTTTATCTGCTTCTTGATCTGCTTGTCTTAGCTTTAATTGCATCTCTTGTGCAGAGAAGGAGGATCTTACTTTTGCTGCCTCAGCTTCTGCACGGGCGAGAGCCGCAGAATTCTTTGATGAAGACTTGCTAGAGCAGCTTGCATGGGACCTCGTCCTGAGTGAAGATGTCTGGCTTGTGGACATCATGTGTCTGTTTGTAGACTGCAGGGAGTCTCATAGTGGGTAAAAGCAAACTTCAGCGTGTTCTTAGCTGTGTCGTACTTGTAGGACGGCTGCACTCTCGGTACTTGTGACTGTATGGCGGCCGCTGCAGTATCCGCAGGTAGTGCGGTGTGGGTACAAGCGGCTCCTTAAGTCGTATTCCCTATCGCAGGCATCTAGCATCTGTTTTACTGTTCTGCCTTCATACATGTTGGCATGGTGTGCAATCTAGCATACAGCATAAACCACTTTCTGTCTTCCAAATAAGCAGACTGTTCTCTGTAGTCTAACTTGTTTTTTGGTGAACAGGTATAGAACATGCATGGTAAAACTATAAGGAATACAAATGACATGGGTAAGTATTGGGCAAATAATCACACAGCTAACACTTACAATTAACAGGAAAGTATACAGTGTGATGAAAACTTTAACATGGAAATACACAAATTTCTAATCACATCTCCTATGCACTGGCTGCTATACAGTTAATCACATCTCTGTACAATACTGCATTGCAAGAAAAGAGATATTAATCTTACTAGATATGCTTTACCGGGATAGCAAACTCAAGTTGGGCAGTTACAGGAGGACAAATAAACACGTGTGTCCTATGAAGTACACAGAAGAAAATGGAATCTTCTTCCCAGTATACCTTTCTTCAATGCAACAATGCAACACTTTGTCTGCTGTTAGAGACGCAGGCTTTAAATTCAGCCACCACTAGATGGTGCTATAACAACTAACCAGCACATTAATACAAACATATTGCCCTATATTCAGAGGACAGAGCAATAATTCATAACTTGTTTACAATTTATAAATAGTTGCATTTCCATGTAGGATATTCATGAAATATTAATAGAGAATTCCAAACAATCATACATCATATTAGGCACAAATAATAGTACTTTCTCACTCAGTGAGCAGTGCTGTGAGTGAGGTGATTGCGATTCATCAGCTATGAACTCTGGTGACTTTTCGAACGGGAGCTCAACACTACAAATTGCAGGAGCGTTCTCATGCACCTGTCTCAGTGTGTTCCAACTGACATGTATAGTGATCACATCACTAATGCAGGGCCGACATTAGGGGAAGGCAAACTAGGCATTTCCCTAGGGTCCCCACTCCCTCAGGGGCCACCAGTCAGTGGCATGCCACTAATAGCAGCACACCACACTTCTGCTATGGGGCCTATGAGTCAGGAAGGTCCGGTGCCAGCGACAGTTCTAGTCCCCCCCGCATTGCACATGGATGCCGATACAGTTGAACGTAATGATGGAGGAGAGAGCATCAGCTGATGTCCCCTCTCCCATCATTCCCCCTCTGCATCTGATGCAGCTGGCGCGATGACGTCACTTAATTGCTCGCCACACTGCTGAAGAAATGCGCTGCAGAGACTGGAGCATTGGGGTAATGGGGAGAGGTGAGTATAGTATTTATTTATTTTTAAAAATTGCTGAGGGCTGCATTATACTATATTCAGGCTGCATTATACTCCATGGGACTGCATTGTACTCCATGGGACTGCATTATACTCTTTAACAGCTGCATTATACTCTATATGAGGCTGTGTTATACTCTATGAGGCTGCATTATACTTTAATGAGCTGCATTATACTCTATGGGGCTATATTATACTCTATGAGGCTGTATTATACTCTATGGGGCTGCATTATATTTTATGGTCCTGAATTATACTCTATGAGGATTGCATTATACTTTATGAGAGCAGCATTAAACGTTATGGGGCTGCATTATACTATTTGGGACTGCATTATACTACATCACACTCATTATACTCCATGGCACTGCATTATCCTCAATGGGGCTGCATTATACTCTATGACAGCTGCATTATACTCTATATGAAGTGCATTATACTATATGGGGCTGCATTATACTCTATGAGACTGCATTGTACTCTATGGGGCTACATTATGCTGTTTGAGTGCTGCATTAAACTCTGTGGGAGCTGAATTATACTTACGAGGCTGCATTATACTATATAAGGCTACATTATGCTATATGAGGCTGCATTATACTCTGTGGCTGCTTTTTACTCTATGGGGCTGCACACCTCTTTGAGGTTGCATTATATTCTATGGGGCTGCATTATATTATATGAGGCTGTATTATACTATATGGGGCTACATTCTACTCTATGGGACTGCACCATACTCTATGAAAGCTGCATTATACTCTATTAGGGCTGCATTATACTATATGAGGCAGCATTATACTACATGAGGCTGTATTATACTACATGAGGCTGCATTATCCTATATGGGGATGCATTATACTATATAAGGCTGCATTATACTGTATAGGGCTGCATTATACTCCATGGGGGCAACGTTATACTCAATGGGTGCTGCATTATACTCTATCATGGAGTAAAGGCTGTGTATTATACTATATGTAGTATATGGGGGTTGCAATATTCTGTATTGAGTACTATGGAGGGTGCATTATGCTTTGTGGAGGACTATGGACAATGCATTATGCTGTATGGATGACTATGAGGAATGCATTATACTATATGAAGGACTATGGGGTGCATTATACTATGGGTAGTGCATTGCACTATATGAAGGACTATGGGGGAGCATTATGCAATATAGAAGACAATGGCAGCATTATACTATATTGAGGACTATGGGCTGTGCTTTATACTGTATGGAGGACTATGGCTAGTGTATTATACTATATAGATGATTATGGGGAGTGCATTATACTGTATAGAGTACTATGGGGTGTGCATTATACTATATTGAGCACTATGGGGAGTGTATTATATTATATGGAGGAATGTGGGGAGTGTATTATACTATGTGGAGGTGTAAGGATTCCAGATGTTACTTGGAGCCTGTTCTGTCCTTGTCCAAGATGGAGTCAGGTACTTCGCCCTGTCCTGGAACTTCCTGTCTGTCCTGCTATTTAAGTCTGGGTTGGGAAATCCTCCTTGCCTGAGTATTTTGTTGCTGTTTGCTTCCGAGCTCCCTCCTGGCTTGCCTCTGGAGTCCCTGCTGCTCCTTGTTACTCAGTGCTCTGCCTCTCCACTACCAGTTGCCTTCAGTCCTCTGTGCTGCTTCCGGATCTTGCTGGGGTTACCTACTGTCCTGGCTTCTAATACTGTGTCTGTGCGGGCTGCTGTGCTGGACTTGAGCAGGACTTTTTAGCCTAAAAAGATACTCTTAAGGATCTTCTTGTTATGCTCCACCCGTGTTTTTCTGGACTTCCCTGAAAGGTGTCGTCTCCTCTGTCTGCATAGTTCTAAACTTCCATGTATAAAGTGCCAGTCGCACTCTTGCCTCTTATTACTGCTGGACTTCCGTCACACTGTGGCTTCTTATTATTCCTTGACTTCCACATATAATTGCTGTTCGCACTATTGCTTGACTTCCATGTATCAGTGCAATTTACACTCTCACATTATATTTCTGTTGGACTTGTTTGCTTTAGCGGATGCGAACCACTATCGCGTTTGCTGGACATTTCTGTTTTGTGCTGTGCATTTCGCCGTAATTGCAGGAAAGCTTCTGTTAGTTTTTGTTGTATTCCTTACTTTGTTAAAATACAGTTTGTTTGTCTCAACTTTGGTCTCAGATCCATTTATCTCATGCAATCAGATTCTGTAATACCTACATAATTGCTACAGGAGGACTATGAGATGCATGATACTAAACAAGCAAAATGCTGCTGATTCATCAAGTGATTGGATTGTTTCTGCCGGAATAAAAACCTTTGTTATCAGCAGCACATCACTTGGTGTAAACTGCAGCTGTGTTGCTGATATGGAGACAGGTTGATCTACTAGAGATTGTTATGTGCCCATCATTCTTCCTCAGCTGGTGTAAAGACGCTGGGAAAGAAGTTTCAAACTACTTCAATATTGTCGATCACGCTCATTTAACGGCCTCAACTCATCACATTTAAATACAACCAAAATGTTTATATGTGATGGTGCGATTAGTATTTGGGGCCTCACTTAAATTTTTTCCCAAGGCCCCACTCTGTCTAAAACCGGCCCTGCACAAATCTGGCTGTTATCCAAATCATTCGAATCGTCGTGGGACATGGCCATCAATAGATTGTCATTGATTAGGTGAGGAATGTGGTTGGTTATATTTTTTTTAATTTTACAGAGGACATTGGCATCAGAGGAATATCTTCGCATAGGACAGGTGAGGATTATGGTGGTTTATTATTTTTTGTCTTTTACAGGGGATTGGTGCTTCAGTAGATTATGGGTAAAGAGGAGTATAACTTTGCTTTTTTATTTTAAATGAAAGTGTCAGTGTCTTTATTTCAATTAACCCCTTAACAGCGGCAGTTAAGGAAACTTATGCCTCAGCGCCACTTTTTAAAGGCCCCCCAGAGTCGGAACAAAGAATAAGAGAGACCAAAAACAATAAAAAAGGATTTTGGGGGTATGTCAAAAGGAAATGAAAAGGCAAAGATGCTATAGGATTTTTGCAGGATGAAAAGGTTGAAGTGGTCAGTAATGAAATTGAGAAGGCCGAAGTTTTACATTCCTATTTTGCATTTGTGTTCTTTAAGAAAACAATTGTAACTACAGATGAGCAAACCTTTCAAGGTTCGGTTGGGTTTAGTGAACGTCCCGATGTTCAACGAACAATTCGTCAAAAATATCCGAACCCTACTGAATTCAATGGGGGGCAAACCAAGTGCATAGACAACACCTTAAGGGGGGCAAACAGCTGCCAAAACAGCACAAATTAGGGACAGACACCAGGAAAAGTGGAATCAATTGACCCAGAGTACAAATAGTATAATTGCACAGCGTGAATACATGGAACGGGCTTGGGACAGGGCTTGGACCAGCATTTCTAGCTTAACCCTACTGTTCTGTTTGGTCAAAAATGACCGAAATTTAAAGGCTGTAGTTAAGGGAGCTTATGCCTCAGCGCCGCTTTTATACAGCACTGAGAAATAAGAGTATAGCGCCCCCCAGAATAAGAATTTCTCCCCATAGAACATGATTTGGGTCGGTTTTTACTGACCCCAGTGTTGCGATCGACATTATTAACAGAATAAAGGTGACCGCAAAAAAAATAAAAATGCCAATTTTCCCTTTAATTTATCTCCTCTGTTGTGATCGTACATCAGAGAAGAGAGAAATGGGGTCCCCCGATTCCACCGGTACCTCTGGTGTCCCTGGACCCTCCTGCATCCCCCGGTCCTGTCCCTCGACCGCTGGCGTCTTCGTCCGGGAAGAAAATGGTGGGTGCATGCGCAATGTGTACGCCGAGATCTGCCGGCTGGCACCTGGCAACAATAGGACATTTTTCCTATTGGTTCATTTTGATTGCTGTGATAGACCCTATCACAGTGATCAAAATAAAAAAAATAGTAAATCAAACCCCCTTTTATCACCCCCTTAGGTAAAAATAAAATAAAAAAAGTATTTATTTCCATTCTTCCATTAAGGTTAGGGTTTGGCTAAAGCTAGGGTTGGGCTAGTGTTAGGGTTGTGGCTATGGTTGGAATTACTGTTAGGGTTGGGATTAGGGTTAGGGTTAGGTTTTTGGTTAGGATTATGGCTAGGGTTGGGGCTAGGGTTGTGGTTAGGGTTATAGTTAGAGCTGGGATTAGGGGGGTTCTACTGCTTAGGTACATCAGGGGGTCTCCAAACACGACATAGCGCCAACATTGATTCCAGCCAATTTTGCGTTCTAAAACTCAAACGATGCTCTCTTCCTTCTGAGCCCTGCCATGTGCCCAAACAGTGGTTTTCCCCCAGATACAAATTTTGTGGTCCATTTTCTCCTGATACCCTTGTGAAAATAAAAATATTGGTTCCAAAGTAAACTTTTTGTGAAAAATGTGAAATGTTCATTTTTTCCTTACACATTGCTTTAGCTCTCGAGAAGCACCTGAAGGGTTAATAAACTTCTTGAATGTGGTTTTGTGCACATTGAGGTGATCAGTTTTTAAAATAGTGTCCCTTTTGGGTATTTTCTATTTTATTAACCCCCCAAACTCACTTCAAATGTGAGGTGGTCCCTAAAAAAATGGTTTTGTAAATTTTGTTGGAAAAATAAGGAATTGCTGGTCAAATTTTAACCCTTGTAACGTTCTAACAAAAAAATTATGTTTCCAAAATTGTGCTGATGTAAAGTTGACACGTGGGAAATGTTATTTATTAACTATTTTGTGTGACACCACTCTCTGATTTAAGGATACAAAAATTAAAAGTTTGAAAATTGCAAAATTTTCAACATTTTTGCTAAATTTCCATTTTTTCATAAATAAATGCAAGTTATATCAAATAAATTTTACCACTAACATGAAGTACAATATGTCATCACGAAAAAGCAATCTCAGAATCAGTGGGATACGTTGAAGCATTCCAGAACTATAACCTAATAATTGACTGTGGTCAGAATTGTAAAAATTGGTTTGGTCATTAAGTACCAAATTGGCTCTGTCAATAAGGCGTTAATCGACTTTATTCTGGCTTTTTTTTACAATCTGACTATGGGGTTAGTAATGGGGGATCTTATAGATGCCTCTCTATTACAAACCCTGGGCTTGCTGTCAGCGTATGTAAAACTGCTGACATTAGCCCCAAACCTTTTACCCCATTTGCCACTGCAAGTGGGATGAGCCAGGCAAAGCAACAAAATTGGCACATCTGTTACATGCGTCTTTTCTGGGGCATCTGAGGGCTGCTTTTTTTAGGCTGAGGAGGGCCAATATCCATGTCATCTGTGTGACATAATGGGAACTGCTGCTGTCTGACTGGCGGTAACAATCTAGTCGCCGATCAAAGCCCGTGTATGCCGCACTGTCACGCAGATGACAGCGTGGCAAACAATGGGTGTTCGGGCCCCCCATTCGTTGGAATGGGGTCCAGGTTCTGGTTTGGGTACTGTTCTGGAACCAAATGTTTTTTAAGTGATCGGCCGAACCCACCGGACCTAAACATCCACTGGTTAGCCCAACACTATTGTTATATGGAAGTGTTGTATATCACAGATATGTAGCTTATAGCACATAATACTCTATTGATGACAATATAGTCAATTTTTGCACCAAAAAATAAAATCTGGTCATATGTAGCACCTATATATTTAACAATGGACTTTGAAGCACTCAGCCCTGCCTTGACCCTTTATTCTACCACACTCCCTGCTCCTGCAACTGTCCCTAGGCTAAATGCACAATGAATTTGATACAAACAGCAAAGCACAATATTAGCCCTTAGAAGGACTGTTAGTGTGATGGTTCATCATCAACACCAGTATCAATGCTAGAGCACTCAGACTAGTTAAACTGTGCACACACAGGCCAGAAAAATTGCTCTCTCCCTCCAATACAAACTGTCTCTAATCTGTGCAATTGCGTCAGTGAGCCGAGCAGGATGGCATTTGTCCTTTTATACCCTTAATAATGTAATATGGCCAGGCAATCACAGTAATGCCACTACTAAGATGCCTATGGCATTACAGTGGCACGCGCAGATCATCCCCGCATGCTAAGTGTCTGTGTAACAGACACCAAACATGCGGTGCGGGGTTTTCAAACTTTAAATTGAGCACCGACCAATGCTCGCCGAGTAACGAGCACATCCGAGCATCCAGATGCTCGAGTGATATCCGAGTATAACCGAGCATGTTCGCTCATCCCTAATCAAGACATATTGCATAACCTTATAAAGTCAAGGAAATTTAAGAGTGAACACATCTTTAGGCAACTAGTCACTTGATAGCTTCTGAGGATATCACTGCGATATATCCAAAATCATTTTCTACATTAATCTTGAACGATACACATGTGGATTTTGCTGTGTTACTTTAACTTGACAAGCTACAAACAAATAATAAGAAGAAATAAACAGTGGCCCAAAGTGGTCAATTATCTTCTTAGAATGTTGCCTGCCAGGAGGAGTGTATAGCTCATCAGCTAAAGTTATCACTCACAGAAGTGAATGCAATTACACCACAGCAGTTTGGAGAAATAGGCTTATGATACAGTGAATATAAATCAGATCTGTAAAAATCCAGCCTCTATCGTCAGGTTCATCAGATGACTAACACAGTCTTTTCATCAATGTCTGTCTGCTTTTCCAGCTGATACCTGTCTGGATGCCAACAAGTGTAACAAAGTGAATGGCATGATGTGAACTGACAGTGACACGAACAATCTGTGTGAGTGATTTATTTTTACCGACTATGACTTATTTTTAAAAAAATATACAAAAATTTCCTGCTCCTGGTTAAATTTCTTGTAACTTTAATTTATCAAAAAATTATAACCTGTGTTCAAGAAATATATGTGCAAAGCAACACATTTTAAATGGATGCAAACGTTCTTTGTCAAAGCTTCTTACCTTTCTAAAGAGAATCTGTCACCCCTGGGACGTATATGACCTATTAATATGGGCATACAGGTAATAGAAATGTTACACTAGTCCTACCTGTATGCCTCATATTAATGGTCTTGTTGTGTAAAAATGTTATTTTATTTCTGCATGCTAATGATTTCTTTAAGGCTCCAGGGTGTCTGGTGCGTGGAAGAAATCCCTGCCCCTGTCCTCATTACAATACTATCCCCTTCTCATGCGCGTCAGTTATAGCACCGTAATCCTGCACCCTGCACACCCTCATAAATATATACTTTATCCTCCCTTCTATGGTGCTGCACTCAGGGATCTTCTGCGCAGGCGCCGGTGAGTCACTGTAACCTCTGGTGTGCGCACTGATAAGATGTTCTCCGCATTTCCTCCTTGCATAGTCATCGCTAGGAACCATGTCTATATAGCACAGGTCTTAAGTTGGATTTAACAAAAATGCACACTCCTATACCTTTTTTGTCTTTCCTGTCCTTTCAGAATGTAGTGTAACCCTCTACATTTGTCACGCAGTCATGGCTTTTGTCAAGTCAGGTTTCCATAATTCCCACTACATCGTATTCTGTGACCGACATAAGAGTCTCCAATTCATTCATTTTGTTTGCAAGACTTATGGTATTGACCAGCATACATTTAATACTGTTAGCAAATGTATTACTCCAACTCACCTCCCTAATTTTCTTGCATATCTCAGCCCCCCCCTAAATCCGGGGGTGAAGAAGCCCACGCTAAACACGCATTGGGGCTGCTGCTGTCTGCACATTAAACACACAGGTAAATATGAGATATTTCCTCTTTGATCATCTGTGCCATGTTTTCCTAGGATAATGCTTCCACAGACTTTATTATTTTTACTTATGTCTGTACTTTATGGTTGTTGTCGCTATCTTTTTGTAAATATCATGGCATACTTGTAGGGAGGAGGACCCCCCGTAGAGTGTCTGGGCCGGAACCAAGGGGGCCGCCATCTTGGTTCCTAGAGAAACAGTACCTGGGGGACAATGGAGGAGAGCGGGCTACTGAAAGTGACAGGTCAGCAAGGGGTGGGGCGAGTATAAAGAGGGCAAGGAGCGCGCAGGGAAGTCAGTTGGTAGTTCGCCAGACACAGAGAAAGAGACTGTGGGGGTGTGTGAGAGCCAGAGTGACTGACGGTGACCTGAGGAGAGATCAGCAGGAGACAGGAGATCTACGGCGGCCTTCAGAGAGGAGGTACCGAGCTTACCGGCAAGAGATTGTCGCCCCTCTCCAAATTGGGCCCGCGACCTGCCCACGGTTTTCCTCAACTGCTACCGCTGCACTTCAGCCTGTTGCGGCCTGCCCGGTCCCTCCCGCGGCCGCTGACGCGCCACTTCAGCCTGTGGTTGCGGCCTGCCCACTGCTGCCCCACCTCCATCCATGGTTGTGGCCTGTTCATCACCGCCCATAGCTGCCATTACCCCGCTGCAGTTGGCAGTTGGGGCCTGCTCCTCGCCTACGGAGAGACTCTTTGCACAGGCCCAGTCCGTGCGCGTGGCCTACCAACCACCACTCTTCCAGACTACGTCAATACCCTGCTTGAGGGGACTGGAGTCCCCGTGGACTCGCTAACGAACGGGACCCTGCTGTGGCTACAGGGTGTTACCGCAATGAAAGACTTCCTTAGGGCCTGTTGTGCCCCAACTTCTCCTGGGTGCTGAGATGCCTGAAGACTACTACAATTCCTCAACAGCTGGGCCCAGCGGCTGCGACACTAAAGGAGCCACATCAGCGACACCAAAGCAGCCACATCAGCGACACCAAAGCAGCCACATCAGTACACCAAAGCAGCCACACCAGCGACACCAAGGGACGTCAGGAAAGAGAAGTTGACTTAGGAAATAAGGACCCGTAGTTGGCTGTTTCGTGGCCCCATAATATCCGGCCCTGCCGGGTCAGTCGCATTCTCGTTAAAGAAAAGTGTTGTTATTGTTGTTGAGTCCCTGCGAGGACAATTAGTGTTACCCCTTTATGGTTGCTCAGTATAGCGCTAGCGGCTCCAGTTCATAAACGTTACTTTCCAAAGCAACACTCAGTCTCGTGTCTCATCACTGCATCCTGTGAACCTGCTGTTACCTACATACTTATGCAATAGATCATATTGGTGTTCTCATTATTTATTTCTGGTGTTTCCCCTTATGTGTACTTTTTCCCCTACATTAGTTTTTTATAGAGAAACACCATTTTTGTGAACATCTATGGGTCTTATGGATTTATCTTAATTCCCATGCCTGTCAATATTATGTGTATGGATGTGAGGCTGTTAGGGCTGGCGGAACACACCAAATTATAAAATAATAGTAGGTGCGTTCGCAGCCCGGGGTCCACCGTGCAGAGGTGGTATACTGCTGCTAGGTAATGGTGGAAGTATAAAGCGGTGTGGAAAGGTCACACGTGGGTTACGTCACCCCGTGTGAACAGGAGTGAACTCTGTTAACTCACAGAGCCGCACTACCACTGAACATAAATGCCGGGGCCTGTTTAGCTCACAGAGCCCAGCTAAAGCGCGCACAGAAAGTGGCCACAGAACCCTAGAAGGACCTGGTCGATACCCTTGGGCATGAAGAGGAGGGATATCGTCTCCTGATGAGATGGAGACACCGAGAGTGACAGTGGAGCGGTTTGGTGGGTAATCTGTGAGGGCAGAGTCGCGCCATTCACTACTCTGATGGTGACTGGCTTGGACATCATAAGCAGTGGTATCGCATGCCGTTGAGCGAAGGTAGATGACTTAAAATTGCCCTCCGCTCCGGAATCCACGCAAACCTCCACCGCCATAGTGGAAGAACCAAACCCAAGTGTCCTCCTAAAGGACAACTTGGAGGAAAACGCCGCGGATTCTAGTGAGCCGCCTCCTACGGCCACTAGAGGCGACTGTCTTCCCAGTCGCTGTGGGCACTGGTTGGCAAAGTGACCGGACTGCCGGCAACCACGACAGATCACAGGGGCTCGAGCGGGCCGGGGCCTGGATCCCTCGCAAGAAACCCCCTGATGCTCAGATGCCCGATTGGGAGATTCCAGAGGTTTAGCAAAACTGGGTGCCAACTTAAACCTCTGCCTACACTGGGACCGCTCCAACCTTCGCTCGGCAAAGCGAAGGTCTATACGGGTGGAGATGGTGATAAGCTCCTCCAGTGTAGCAGGAATCTCCCTGGTGGCCAGAGCGTCCTTCACATGGCCAGCCTAACCTCTTCAGAATGCCGGAATGAGGACCTTATCTGGCCACTCTAACTCCGAGGCAAGCTTCCGGAACTGGATGGCAAAGTGGCTGACCATGGACGAGCCCTGTGACAATGCCAGCAGCCAGAGCGCGGTGTCATGGGTGACTCGCGGTCACAGGAAGACATGCTTCAGAGTGTTTAATTGCAAACTTCCAGTAGATTATATATTCAGGATTATGTACTCTAAACAGAACCAGAAAAAGAATAATCCCTAAAAATTAACTTTTAATTCAATCACTAAAAAGCATAATACAGTAAAATTACCTCAATACATAGGGAGGTAGATAAATAGATAGAGGGTCAGGTAACCAAATGGTTCAATAATTCACAGACAATAAGGGCCAAAAACTACTTCGCCCTAGTATGCCCTACCAAGACCCTTCCTGGTTGGCACCCTAATTGTTGACGATGAACAATCAACTTTAAACCTCATGAAGTACCGCCTTATATCAATACTGTTGCTCATATTGACATTGTGTGCATCTTTTGAGGTTGACTGAGCCTCAGGACATATTGGGCTGATTAAATTTATGCACATGTGCAACAGCTGTCTAACAGATACTATTTTTCCATTATTTAAGTGTGCAGTGTTTACAGTGTTTTTTGCTGGTTTTCAATTTTGAACAAATATGTGTACTTTTATTGTAGACTAGCGACATTGATCTCTCTGTATACGTTTTTTCTAAGATTTTCTATTATGGGTTTGATTTACTTCAGCAGGGTAGTATAATTTTTTTGACTACGAGATAAGTTCTATTTTTTCTGCTGATACCCATTCTGTGAATTATTAAGAATTTTTAGACTACGAGATAAGTTTACAGTCCTATACTACGAGATAAGTTTACAGCACCTAGCACTTTTTTTAGCACGAGACAATTATTGTCTCTCCACTATTCTCAGTATTGTGGGTGTGAGTGTGGGTATTTTTTGTGTCCCCTATTTTTGTATACTGTATGTAGGGAGGTCTAGGGCGTTACTAGGGACGTCGACGTTGAGCGGATGCTGCAGAGTGTCCTAGAACTGTGAGGCACTCTGCACCACATGATTACCACGCTCCCACAGCTGTGTAGCCCACTCCAAAGCCCTGCCCGACAAGAGGGAAATAATAAATCCCACTTTGGCCCGCTCGGAGGGGAATTGTGCTGCCAGCAGCTCCAGCTGTATCGAGCACTGGCTCACAAAACCACTACAAGAGGCGCTATCACCCGAGAACTTCTCGGGTAGTGGAAGATGGGACAAAGTCGGGGCAGGAATGGCAGTGGTCACACGGGAGACAGCCTCTGTGGCTGCTTGAACAGCGACCGCAGTAACATCCGCAGCTGAGGCTGAACACTCGAGAGCCGCCAACCTGCCCTGCAGCTGCCGGAAGTACTGCAGCAGTCGCTGTTCGTCCGCCATTACTAGCCAGACCCTGGCGCTAGGATAATGTTAGGGCTGGTGGAACGCACCAAATTATAAAATAATAGTAGCGTTCGCAGCCCGGGGTCCACCGTGCAGAGGTGGTATACTGCTGCTAGGTAATGGCGGAAGTATAAAGTGGTGTGGAAAGGTCACACGTGGGTTACGTCACCCCGTGTGAACAGGAGCGAACTCTGTTAACTCACATAGCCGCACTACCGCTGAACATAAATGCCGGGGCCTGTTTAGCTCACAGAGCCCAGCTAAAGCACGCAGAGAAAGCGGCCGCAGAACTCTACCTCAAGGACACGGGGTTAGAGTCCCTCTAGGCCCTCTGAGCGCGCGGCGTCGCTGCTACGAACGCCGCTATAGACGCTGGCAATGGAGTGTGGAGCACGTGCACTGAGGCATGCCAAGTCACTGACGATGCCTAAAGCCTGACTCAGACTCTGACCTACCTACACCTAAGCCTGGCCGCTAGCAGGCTAGGCTGCACAACACATGCGTACCAAGGGTAGGGGCTTCATAATGAATCAGTCACCAGAGACATTCATACGTGCATACACCACTCACTCCTCATAGTCTGAAATCACAGTCTATCCTAGCGCATGGCCGAGCGGCCATGCGAACCCGCGTCCGGGACCCTCCTGGCTTCTCGGATGAGCCAATCCGAACACGGGCAGGACCTGAGCACGTGACCTTCGATCTCCAATGGGAGATCACTCCACGGGGATGCTCAGTGGCCCGAAATGGGGACTTAGTCCCTGGAGAAATTCGCTGCTGAGCAGTATGCATTGCCATAGCTGTGCCAGAGGTGGCAGCAGCAAGCAAACACACAGAGCTGGTCTGGGCAGAGTGCCGGGACTGACGAGTTTGCTGAGCAATCTCCTCTGCGGCTGGGGAGGAATGGGAGACCGCCGGGAGCAGGACTCAGGATTCCCGCTCTGCAGCAACAGGAACCCGACGCCTAACAGACACCATGTGCCTTTGCCGTAAACCTTATACTTTGCATGTGGTAGCTTTTTTATTTTGCCTATAATAATCTTTTGTATTTTTTAGTAAATTCTGGTTTGATACTCCGAGTCTCTTTCGGGGTACTCACTCTATATGATTGCAGACTTGTGAAACCTCACACCATGCACATTGCACCCTTTCAGAATTTTCCAGTTCCAGCAGCGAGACCAAATAGATGTCCTTGCTCTATTCACTTTTATTGAGTGAGATTGTGAACGTCTAGTCGGAATGTGGCTGGAAGTTTACATATCGCATAATGGTGGTCACATGACTGCTCGGTCTCGCCACTAGCACCATATAATCCTCACAGCAAGCCCTTCTCACGATCTGTGGATTCACAAGTCTGCAGTCACATAGATTGAGTGCAGATGTTCATGATAAGCCCAGACAACCCCTTTTAACCTTATTATTTGTTTTTTAACAAGCTTTTCTAGTGATTTTAGGTCTCTGTGTTACAGTTGTCTACTTTATTGATGAGTTCAAGAAGAACATCTAGAAAGTAAATTCTATAGAAACCTCTGACATGCAGAAAATAATGTTCATTGTAAGACCTCATGGTATGCAGACTGATCTACTGTACGTTAATGGTTTTTCTCTTGCGGGAAGAAATCCAGGGACCATAATATCAGTAAGCGCTTTGTCGCTTGAAGCACCTAAATATTTGCAATGATAGTAATCATGTGCAATCTGAAATAAAGAAAACAAGGTTTAATGGTGAACCGAGTCCTGGATTATCATATACTCGGGATGTTTTTTACTGGGAAGCTGACCCTGCTTAATCCTGTGCACATGATCATATGAGTGGAACATTTGAAGATTAGAGGCTGTGGGGTGGTGAGCGGATCTAAAAACTCTATTATTTTCTCTTCATGTGCTTTTCCTCCTTGCTTATAGACTGTTTTCTCTGTTCTCCATAAAACTTTAGATAGTTTTCTTCTCTCTCCACAGTAGATCTGTCTGCAATCCCATGCCTCTCTCTTCTGCTACGTTTAAGGTTACATTCACATGAGCAATAAAAATTCATCTGATTTTCATTACGCAGGTAAAAAAATTAAAAGATCGAATAGCTGTGTTGGTTTGGCGCCAGACATAGCATTTAACTTCGTGGCTAAAAAGTTTAATTTTGGTCTCATCTGACCACAGCACCTTCCTCCATACATTTGCGAAGTCTCCCACATATCATCTGTCAAGCTTAAAATGAGACTTACAATTTTTGTGTGTAAGTAAAGGCTTTTTTCTGACCACTCTTCCATAAAGGCGAGATTTTGCTAAATGAAATACCGTTACTTATTGCACAATCAGTAACAATCTCAAAAAGAAGGAAGAATTGGAAGCATTTAAAGAGACCAAGATGGGTGAACACAGACTCTTAAACACTTTTTAAAAAGTAAAAAAGACATGTATATTAAATGAAAAGAGTGGGGCATATCTAAAGTAGAATATAATGCTGTGTGCAGGGAATCCAGGTCAATTGTTACAAGAGCAAAAGCCAGTAATGAAGTGAGGCTTGCAAGAGAGACCCAAAGCAATAAAAAATGATTTTGGGGGGTATGTCAAAAGCAAATGAAAAGTCAAAGATGCTATAGGATTTTTGCAGGATGAAAAGGGTAAAGTGGTCAGTAATGATATTGAGAAGGCCAAAGTTTTAAATTCCTATTTTGCATTCGTGTTCTTTAAGAAAGCAATTGCGACTAGAGATAAGCAATACTTTCAAAGCTCAGTTGGGATCGGTGAATGCCCCGATGTTCACCAAACAATTCGTCAAACATATCCGAACCCTACTGAATTCAATAGGAGGCAAAACCAAGGGCATAGACAACACCTTTGGGGGGGGGGCAAAAAGCTGCCAAAACAGCACAAATTAGAGACAGACACCAGGAAAAGTGCAATCAATTGACCCAGAGTACAAATAGTATAATTGCGCAGTGTACATGCATGGGACAGGGCCTGGGACAATGCTTGGACCAGCATTTCTAGCTTAACCTTGCTGTTTAGTTTGTTCAAAAATGACCAAAATTAAAATTTGATATCCTGCAGATTTTTTATCATGCAAATCTGAAACTTATGGTTTATTCTATTTTCCTCATTTGAGGAGTTCTTGCTAGTAGTGTTTTTTGTTTACTTTTTGCTACACGCTCACTATTACACTTGTACTGTTCGGTCAAAAATGACAGATAGCCTTTTATACTGATCTCCTGCCATATTTTCAGTAAAATGAAGGCGTTATAATTTATCTTGGAACTATTTGTTGCATCTACTATTGTTTATCAAGTTATCCAGTTGCTGTAGGTGCATGCAGATTTACACATGCTTTCAGTACAAGCCATACACATTAGCGTTCAGTACAGTTCTGTGCAAATTTTTTTTTTTGCTGTATCTTAATTACCCTGCTGTTCCTCTAAAAATAAATCAATTCAGTTTTCAAGAGTGCATATTGTAAAAGAAAAGAGGTTTTTTTTTATTTTCCTTGTGTTACTTGGTTTTATTACTGTGTAAAGCTGACCTGAAAAGAGTTCTATGTTTTATTTTACTGGAGATACAACAGTGGTTTCTTATCTTTCCAAAAAAAATAAACAGATTATTCTGATGAGCACGATGCACCTTGACAATGCAATAAGCAATCAAGAACACAGAAAGCCAGACATGAAATCACATTGCAATGCCACAAAAGGGGCCGTGATACACTTGATCAACTGATAACTAATTATACATGCAAATGCAAAACCAATCGGTGGCCAATGATTGTTTTTTTTTAGTATTCTTGATGTGTTCGCATACAATGCATTTGTCTTATGTTGTGAAATAGACCCCAATTGGAACAGAAATAAGCTACATAAAAGAAGACTGTTTCTGGAAGAATTAGGAAAATCCCTTATTAGGCCATATATTGAAAGGAGAAAATTGAATCCCAGAAGTGAAGGAGCAGCAGCCATTGTTCAAAGTATCCTGCAGCGTGCTCCAAATGAAACCACAGCCTCCACCAGCAATGCTACAGAATCAGCGTCCTCCACAAGCCCTGCTGTCAGCCTGAAAAGGAAAAGAAGCTGCTTTTCCTCCATCAAGTGACCATAAATCAAATGACTTGTATTAGTTGTGTGAAATATGTATGTAAAATACATGTGCATTATTATTGTGCTGAATGCATAAATAGAATAGTGTGAACCTTTTCAGAAAAAAAATGAAGTTTTTATTTTTCCTTTTTTTCCAAAATGTTTACATAAAGTTGAATTTCATGTTATAATTATAATTAGTTGAATTTCATGTTATAAGTATAGTTAGTTGTATTTGTTATAGTTGTTGTAGTTATAGTTGTTATAGTTATCAAAGCATAAGTTTGTAATTTCTGTGCAGAATGCAATAAGGCCGTGTAACCTTAGTCAAAACAAAATAAAGAAAAAAATTAGTTTTTTTTTATTTGATAATGACCAATCATGTTCACATTACAGTTTAATAATGCAACAGGTATTCAAATAATACACTTAAAGCAGCTAAAAAAACACTTTAATAGGTCCGGTCAAAAATGACCGGAACAGTACAAGTGTATAGTTAACCCGAACAGAACAGAACAGCAGGGTTAAACATTGATGAGTAACAGGTGGATGAGTGACAAGTGTAGACCTGGTGCTCTGAGAGCCCTGCCAAATTCAGGCAACACACATTAAGGAGACCCAACTTGGAGTCCAAACGTGTCCAAAAATTAGGGGCAGACACCTGGAATAGTGACGTCAATGGACCCACAGTAGAAATTTGATAATGGCGCAGCAGCAGTCAGTTATGGGCTACGCATGAGGTATCAAGGTCTGGTCCAGCATTTACAGCTTTGAGCTTAAGTTTAAATTAAGACAAGGTGGGTGAGGAAATGGTGGAGGCCTGCTGTACTGGGAGCCCTGATACCTCATGCAGCAGCTCAATCTGTTTTTCTGCTCAGCCACACTCAGGTGCAACAAACATCAGTTTCGTAGACTACTATTGGTAGAAAAAATTAAGCATAGTAACACAGGTAGTTGACTGATCAATTGACCCACAGTAGAAATTTGATAATGGCAGAGCAGCAAACAGCCATGGGCCATGTAAGCGGTATCAGGGTCTGCGTTAGCATTTAGAGGTTTGAATTTAAGTTTAAATGAAACCCTTCACCTCCGAACCTATTTTCATCTTCATGACTGGGCCAAATATTACAATTCTGACCAGTTTCATTTTATGTGGTAGTAACTCTGGAATAATTCAATGGATCCAACTGATAATATTTCCTCGTGACACATTGTACTTTATGATGGTGGTAAAATGTATTCGATATGACATGCATTTATTTGTGAAAAAAATAGAAATTTGGCAAAAATTTTTAAAATTTCGCAGTTTTCAAAACTTTGATTTTTATGCCCATAAATCAGAGAGTTATATCACACAAAATACTTAATAAATAACATTTCCCACATGTCAACTTTACATAGGCACAATCTTTGAAACATGATTTTTTTGTTAGGAAGTTATTAGGGTTAAAAGTTGACTAGCGATTTCTCATTTCTCAAAAAAAATTTACAAAACCATTTTTTAATGGGCCATATCACATTTGAGGTGATTTTTAGGGGCCTATATGACAACAAATACTCAAAACTGACTAGGGCCACCACCAGGTTTGCACCGTTGTTGCATATGGCCTTCACTGGCTCCAAGTTCAGTGGAGACAGCCATTGCTCAAACTTGGTTATGGATAGATGTCCACAACTCTTGAGCTGTGTGACTGCAATCTAAAGGCATATAAAATTAAACACTGCCTGATTGTGGTGTGCCCTGGCTTTGCAGTTTGGAGGTGGGGGGTATTCTCTCTTGGAACGTGTGCCTCATTAAGGTAGGGGTTGAGGGCACAGGTGGAGGCCCTAGAGGAGGTGGAGGAGCCTGAAGCAGTGGATGAAGTGTTAGATACAGAGGATTGTCCCGCGAGCCTTGGGCATTCCAAGACTTGTGGAGCAGTCCCTTGTCTGTCTTCCACTACAGCCACCAAAGCCATTCAGTGCCCTGTCAGTGAAATGTAACCCCCCTGGCCATGTTTGCTCATGCAGGTGTCAGTGGTAAAATGCACCCTGGCAGACATAGATTTTTTCAAGGAACGGGTAATGTTGTCTGAAACATGATGGTATAGCACAGGCACAACTTTCTTAGAGAAGTCATAGTGACTGGGCAACAGGTACTGGGGAATTGCGACGGCCATCAGCTTTCGGAAATCGTCTTTATCCACCAGGCAAAAAGGCAGCATTTCCGTGGTCAACAGATTAGAGATGGTGGAGTTCAAGCTCTTAGCATTGGCATGTGTAGGAGGAAACATTCTTTTTGTGACCACAACTGCGGGACCAAGGGTTGGATGTTGTGTTGAGAGAGGGTGAAGTAGTGTGAACATGACATATTGCTGAAGTGTGAGTGTCAGGACTTGAATACAGCAACAGCACAAGGCAGCATCTCTTACCTCTGAGCTATTCAGTTAGCTGGACAGTTCCTTTCTAACCCAGATACTTGCCTGTGTTGCTTATGATTGTCTCCACCCTGAGTTCCTGATTGTCTGCACCCTGAGTTTCTGATTGGCTCCACCCTGATTGAACACCCTACTTAAACCTGGCATTGTCATTCCTTCCTTGTGAAATTATTGAGCTCTTAGCGTTTAGTCAATCTTCCTTTCAACTGCTCCTTTATTTCAAGATTATACTGCTGCTACCATTTACTGACGTCTGGCTATTCCTGACTACACTACCTGCTGATCTTTTAACTAGATTACTTCTCCTGTGTTATAACCCCAGGCTTTTCATGACTACGCTACCTGTTGATCCTTTAACTTCATTGCTTCACCTGTGTACCAACCACTGGCTATTCCTGACTATGCTAGCTTCTGGTGCTCCCCCTAGTGGCTGCAATACCACTACTCCAAACTAGGGCAGTCTATATCAGTGAGTGAGTTGCAGACGGAGATGTTATGGTGGATTTATAAAGATGTGGTGTGCTTGGTGAAACAAAAACAGCACATAACAGCTGACGGGCTCTCACCCACCCCGAATGCAGGGGGTAAAGAAGTGGAGGCTCTGCAACCTGAAACCTGTGTGATAACACTTGTCAGAATGATGGAGAAGGAATAAGTAGCAGATGCAGTTGATGGGATGGCCAGTGGTTGGCGAAGCCGGCAAGTCCGCATTTTAGCGCAGTGAGATTCCCAGACTAACACATGTTGATCACACATGTGCCATTTCATGCATGCAGTAGTCAAATTATTGCAATTTTTGCCTCTACTGAGTTGTTTTTTTGCATAGTTGGCAGATAACCTGAGTTGGGTCATCTTTTGCGGTCTCATAAAAGGCCCAGGCTAAGCAATCCGTGTCACCCCTGCAAACTACTGCTTCTGACCACAGCCAGAGTTGTGGCTAAGGATGCAGTGCTCATCATGGTTGCATCACATGGTTGTGTCTCTGCGGCAAGTCAACACGTAACCTCTACTTCCTCCTCCTTCGCTGAGCTACTCAGCTGCGTGTCTTTGGGTTCACAATAAGTGGTATCTACAACCTCATCATCATCCGCTCTGTTCTCCCACTCCTCACCCTGAGAATCATCTTCCTACTCTTCCTGCCCTGACAGCACAGTACAGTCCGCATGCACCTCAGGTATCTGAGTCTCGTCAGGATTACTTACAACCCCAGGGGTTAACGTCTGGAGATTAGGTTTTTGGATTCTGCTCGGACCGTACTTTGCTCTGCCCAGATCTAACTGACAACATTTTTGGGCATCGGAGCAGCTGCTTTCTTCTTCTTGATTCTGTGAATCTTTGGAGCAGACCTCTGATGCCAATGGAATAGACTGTGAGAACCCCTCTGCAGACTCACCCATCTGTGGTTCCCCACAGTCAGTTGGGCAGTTAGAAAGTTTTGATGTGAGGGTAATCAAGGGCAATTGGAGTGCCACCTCTGAGGATGGTACTGTGTGTAATGTTAAGGTGGAGGAAGAGGAGAAGAGGCCACTTGATGTGGCGCTTGCCATCCACTGGAGCACATGCTCTTTCTGGCCCTCATTTACAAGATGCATTGCTGAGCACTGCCAAAGAAAGGAAGTCGAGTAGCCCATCCAGTAACAGATGTTGTCAGTTGTCTTTGGATAGGATGAGGCCATGTTTGTTCAGTAGAGTTTTCAGTAACATTACCACCTAACTCACATACACCTTGAACATCATGCCTATTCCCCATTACAGCAAGACACACTTATGCTGGATGTACCCTTCCCCTCTTTTAAGCAGCTGTTTCACAACCCCTGTCACAGATCAGTTAGTCACCTGTCACTAAATTAACAATCAGAATTTATTTGCTGAAACAGTGTGCCTGGACTACACTATTAGCCGAAAAGATTTAGATTTAGAAATGTGGGCTGGTGTCTGGACCCACACTTTTAGCAGAACAGATTTAGATTCTGAAATGTGGACTCCTGGCTGGACCACACTATTAGCACACACGATTTAGATTCTGAAATGTGGCTTGGTGTTTTGCCCACACTATTAGCACAAATGATTTAGATTCTGAAATGTAGCCTGGTCTCTGGCCCACACTATTAACATAAGAAATTTAGATTCTGAAATGTGCCTAGTGTATGGCCCATACTATTAGTAGAAAGGATTTAAATTCTGAAATGTGGACTCCTGGCTGGACCACACTATTAGAACAAACTATTTTGATTCTTATATCTGGCCCGCGGAATGGCCCACACTATTAACAGAAAGGATTTAAGTTTGTAAATGTGGCATGGTGTCTGGCCCACACTATTAGAACAAACTATTTAGATTCTGAAATATGGCCTTGTCTCAGACTGGCGCTATTAGGAAAAACAATTTAGATTCTGAAATGTGGCCTGGTCTCTGGCCCACACTATTAGCATAAACAATTTACATTCTAAAATGAGGCCTGGTGTATGGCCCACACTATTAGCAGAAATGTTTTAGATTTGAGAATGTGGAATCCTGGCTGGCCCACACTATTAGCACAAACAATTTAGATTCAGAAATGTGGCCTGGTGTATGGCCCACACTATTAGAACAAACAATTTTGATTCTGAAATGTGGCCTGGTTTATGGACACACTATTAGCAGAAAGGATTTAAATTTTGCATTGTGGACTCCTGGTTGGACCACACTATTAGCTCAAACATTTTAGATTCTGAAAAGGTGCCTGGTGTATGACCCATACTATTAGCATAAAGGACTTAGATTCTGAAATGTGGCTTGGTCTCTGATCAACACTAATAGCACGAATTATTTATATGCTGGAAGGTCGATTTCACACAGGATCCTATCTACTGTATCTGAACTATCTGACTACTTGCAGCAGCAGGAACAACCTCTATGCGCTGTTACACTGACAAAATGATGCAAAAACAACATGTCCACTTTTTATATGGAGAAGGACATGTGACTTCGGCAGCTAATGTCAGAATCCCTTATGTCTGGACATTGTTTCTGCGTCCTAATTGGCAGCTAGAATCTCTACACATTAAGTTAATTTAAAAAAAAAAAACAGTCCCTCACTCCTCTGACATCTCTGCACCCCCTCCCCTCTGCAAACATTTCCAATTTGCTCATCATCCAGCACCACTATCCTAGCCAAAGTGCAAACAAAGGCACTAGTGGAAACTTGATAATTTACCGAACTTTGACCGAATTTTGCCGATTTTATGGAAAATCCTCGGGTCTTCCGAACACGATTCCGAATGTGCAATGTTCGTGCCAAATTTGAGATTGGCAAACATTTTCTGAAAAGTTCGTTCATTTCGAGTCATGGAGAACCTCTAATAGGGACTGAGTTCCCATGACTCCAGACCGCTCCGCCCCACAAGCACATAATGTATGTAAATGTAATAAATGGTTGATTTGACTAAAGTTTAACAGTTCTATATATAACTTTTAGAAAAAAAAGGATGAATCATGCAATATGCTGAAAAAAGGTCATAAATCATATATTGATTTAATGCCGCATAGAGTGTGCACTGAACCTCATCTTGGGTTATATACAGTGGGTACGGAAAGTATTCAGACACCTCTTAAAAAAATTTTTCACTCTTTGTTTCATTGCAGCCATTTGGTAAATTAAAAAAAGTTCCCAAACATCTTCCATTTAAAGATTATGGAGGCCACTGTGCTATTAGGAACCTTGAGTACTGCAGAAATACTTTTGTAACCTTGGCCAGATGTGAGCCTTGCCACAGTTCTGTCTCTGAGCTCCTTGGCCAGTTCCTTTGACCTCATGATTCTCATTTGGTCTAACATGCACTGTGAGCTGTGAGGTCTTATATAGACAGGGGTGTGCCTTTCCAAATCAAGTCCTATCGGTTTAATTTAATACAGCTGGACTCTAATGAAGGAGTGGAACCATCTCAAGGAGGATCACAAGGAAATGGACATCACGTGACTTAAATATGAATGTCTGCGCAAAGCGTCTGAATACTTATGACCATGTGATATTTCAGGGTTTTTTTTTAATACATTTGCAAAAATTTCTACATTTCTGTTTTTTTTTCAGTCAAGATGGGGTGCAGAGTGTACATTAATGAGAAAAAAAAGAACTTTTTTTTAACCAAATGGCTGCAATGAAAAAAAGAGCGAAAAATTTAAAGGGGTCTGGATACTTTACGTACCCACAGTATATTATTGCCTAGCGGTATTAGATCAATGTGTGTTTTAATTTTTCTGGACTTGCCCTGCTCCCATTTGGCACAGGTGATTTTAATTAGCATGAGACTGAAAAGGGAGTCAAGCCTATATTTGCTCTCATTTGAGATCTTGAAGAAGGTAAGTTTCAATGCTACTTTCATTTGGTGTTGGTGCTGTGTGGCGGCCATTGTTCCTGTGGTTTTGTGCTTGTCTGGAGTCATGGGAACTCAGTCTTGCAGCATGGATGGTGTGAGGCACCAGGCCCCCGCCCTGCTGGTACATTAAAACCTCAAAAGAGGAAAAAAATCCTCCAAAAAACTCAGTTACAAACCAGACAGGCCCAAATGCATCTGCACTAATACAGGGTGCAGCAGACCAAAGTAAAATGGCAGCTGCACAGGTGCATAAATACCAAATGAAACAGCCAGCCTACAATCAGGGATTGGCCGTGTGGTACACCAGTGCAGAAAAAATAACCCGCATGTGGCAGTGTTCACACAGGGAATGCAGGGCTTCTGGCTCACAACCTCTTCAGTAACACCATATAGGGAGGCTGCCCAGTGCCAACTAGAATGCATCCCGTGTGAACAGAGGCCACAAGTTTGCAGAATCATTTGGGCCCAACTGCACCCTGGAAAAAATATAAAAAGTGCACAAAAAACATAGCAATATATGTAAGGTATTGGTTGATATTAAGGCCTTAATACGGAAGCTGACAAACTGCGTCAAAGTTCCTTACACTTGTCAGTCCCTACTCTAACATGAAAACCTCAAAAAGAGGAAAAAAATCCTCCAAAAAACTCAGTTACAAACCAGACAGGCCCAAATGCATCTGCACTAATCCAGGGTGCAGCGGACCCAAGTAAAATGGCAGCTGCACAGGTGCATAAATGTAGAGGGTCGGTGGGCCGAGCTGGGGGGGGTGGTCCCTCTTCCTTACCGCGCAGAGATAAAAACAGAGACATGATGGAGGCAGATTCTGGGTGCAACAGGTCCAAGTGTATTTCTCACCTGCCGTCCGCCTGACGGCCTCAGAAGCACACCGCACTTCCTTCACCTCACGGCCCTCTGTTTCCAGGGCCGCTTTCCACACACGGTACGTTACACTGGGGACGTGTATGCACACACCGTCCTCTCCTCATTCGTCGACGCTCCTAACAGGTCCATCACTGTGGCCGCCTTAGGCCCGTAAACCAACAGCGCTTCCACTGATCAGTCGTTGTGTCAAATACGATGTCTCACACCCAGTGCCTCGTCCCTTCTGCGGTTCTTCCTGTCAGGACCACCCCCCTGATGTTCTCTCTCCTCAGTCCCCCTAGTTTAGATTCTCCTCACAGCGCACAGACTGTCGCAGTCCTCCTGTCACTGGAGCTCCCTCTGGGGACTGGAACCTTCTGGAACCCTCCCTCAGTATTTACAGCTCTCCCGGTCCCCTGTCACTGTAACCACGCCCCCCATGACCAACGGTTTCTAAAGCTGTTGTCAAGTCCTTTGCTCACACTCCTCCCTGCCATCTAATGGTCAACCCAAGGTACTGCACGTCCACTACACTTTCCTAGCTGTTTCCCCACTGTAATAACTAACACCTACCTACACTGTGCAAACCTTTCCTTCCTTCACTCTGACTAGTCCATCCGTCCGTCAGGTCACCTTCCCTACACTCCTCCTTCCTTTGTCCATTGTCGTCCTCGACAATCGTCATCCCTGCCTTCGTCGTTCTGAAGCTACACCTACATTCTGTTGTCGGACCAGCTGTTGAGCCAAACCCACTATCTGCGGGGGCCGAACCATACTGGGAGCACTATGCTCTGAGCAGCCTACTGCTACTCACCAGCGCGCACGCCACATGACAACGTCTTTCAAATTGGGCTAGGTACACCCATATTCTCTCTATGGCGTGTACCTTCCCCTACTCTCCCCTACTGTCACCTTCCACTATTCGGTACGCCATGATCGAGGTCTCTTACTTTCCAGATCATTACCAGCTCCCGCCTTCCTCCTTCAGGGGTGTCCGTGGTGTTGGGGACCTGACCTAGGACGGCTGTCTTCCTCACGTCTTCCAACTCATTTTCCTTTCTTTCAATAACATGTCATGGTCGGCGTCCCGGTCTCCTAGACCTCCTCAACTCTTAGATCCCTACCGGATCTCACACTTTCCTTTGGTCCCGCAGACCTTCCCTTACCCGGACCTGTTGCATTTTACCTTGGCATATTATGCATTAAACAACTTTATAACAGAACAAGTACCCATTTTTATTTTTTTTTTTTCATTTTCTTTTGCTTCTAAAACCAACATATAACAAAAAACATTGCATGTCTTCTTTCTCCCCCCTTCCATGGACCTGAACACTCCTCCACTTCTCCGTATCCCCGTTCTGTCAAGTTTCAAATCAGCAAATAACATCCTGTAAGAGGAACATACTAAAAATAAACTCAGCACATCAAACCTTTTTTTTTAAACTAGAACTGTTCTTCAGAACCTGCACTACAGTGCACCGAACTCTCGACAGTCTACTTCACTACGCAGTGGCTAGTAGTGAGGGACCCCACAGCCGTGGAGCCCCCGGGGATACTGAGGGTGTCCATTCAAGTCCTCTTCTTTTCCATGCCGGCCTCTCCTTGAGTGTGGAGCAGGTTCCACACTTCCTGCTCCCGGGCCTTCTTCTTCCTGATCACCTCCGCTACCCACACGGAGGGAACAGCACGGGCCCTGGAATCCGGTGGGCGGGACTCTGCTGAAAAAGACCGCAAGACAGAAATGGCCGAAGATTTCTGTGGCCCAGCAGCCGCTGGGGTCAGGTGGCAAATGGGGACAACCGGGTCCTCGGGGGCTGGAATCACAGGGCCCGCTAAGTCGGTCGCAGCCGACTCCAGCAGCGGCATAACCGCGGCCTCAGGACAGGCCGCATCCACTACTTCCAACAGAGCCGGAGTAACGGCCGATTTCAACGATGCAGCTGCTATTAGCAGGGGAAGCGCAGCAGCGTCTTCTTTGGGTGAGTTCTGCACTGGTGACTCCGGGCAGGGTAGTTCGGGGACATGAGCGGGGTCCTCGGTCAGCTCCGCATACACCACGGGGCCTGTGGTAACTAGGCCTTCCGGTGCGCAGGGGGCCACGTGCTGCAGCAGAATGGTGGGGGCCGCTTGCGGAGGCACTGGTGGTGCCAGGGGTACTCTCACCTTCCCCGGTGCTGCGGCCTCCATCACATCAATACGCGGCTTCACCCACAGCCTCCATCCCTCGCTCCACTGTCCCGCGGGTCTTTCCCCCAAACTCGGGGGCTCCGCTGAGAAGTCCTCTGCTGGTATTGGTGGCGGCCGTTCTCGCTGACTCCGTTCAGGCTCCGCTCCCCGGCTCAGCATCCCGCTGCCTGCCCGTGGTTCTGAAGATGACTTCTGGTGCAGCTCCATCTCTCGCCGCCATTGCCACTCTAGGCGGCCGATGCCCCGACATCTGCAGCATCTCATACCGTCCGTTGGGCAGCACTCGAATGTCGTCAGACAGCCGCAGCCAAGTTTTTCTTTTGTGCCACTCCTCCTGCTGGGTGGGGCGTTGGCAAACGTTGGAGGGGGTCCCAGTCTATTCAACACGACTGCAAACACCCGGACCTCTCCCCTGCTCTGTGGCAATGCCGCCATCTTGCACAGCTCCTGAAACCTCCCCGGATCTTCTGTCAGCACCACAGAGTCACCACAGCACTCCCAATTTGTAATACACAGGTAAGCCAATTGTAATCCACAGGTATTTATTATCCAAGCAGCATAGTCCAAGTCCTTTTCCATTCTTTAAGGCAGGCCTGCCGCAGAAGATGATGTATTAGCGGCGCGATCCTGCCGACTACGCCAAATGTAGAGGGTCAGTGGACCGAGCTGGGGGGGTGGTCCCTCTTCCTTACCGCGCAGAGATAAAAACAGAGACACGATGGAGGCAGATTCTGGGTGCAACAGGTCCAAGTTTATTTCTCACCTGCCGTCCGCCTGACGGCCTCAAAAGCACACCGCACTTCCTTCACCTCACGGCCCTCTGTTTCCAGGGCCGCTTTCCACACACGGTACGTTACACTGGGGACGTGTATGCACACACCGTCCTCTCCTCATTCGTCGACGCTCCTGACAGGTCCGTCACTGTGGCCGCCTTAGGCCCGTAAACCAACAGCGCTTCCACTGATCAGTCGTTGTGTCAAATACGATGTCTCACACCCAGTGCCTCGTCCCTTCTGCGGTTCTTCCTGTCAGGACCACCCCCCTGACGTTCTCTCTCCTCAGTCCCCCTAGTTTAGATTCTCCTCACAGCGCACAGACTGTCGCAGTCCTCCTGTCACTGGAGCTCCCTCTGGGGACTGGAACCTTCTGGAACCCTCCCTCAGTATTTATAGCTCTCCCGGTCCCCTGTCACTGTAACCACGCCCCCCATGACCAACGGTTTCTAAAGCCCTAAGCTGTTGTCAAGTCCTTTGCTCACACTCCTCCCTGCCATCTAATGGTCAACCCAAGGTACTGCACGTCCACTACACTTTCCTAGCTGTTTCCCCACTGTAATAACTAACACCTACCTACACTGTGCAAACCTTTCCTTCTTCACTCTGACTAGTCCGTCCGTCCGTCAGGTCACCTTCCCTACATAAATACCAAATGAAACAGCCAGCCTACAATCAGGGATTGGCCATGTGATACACCAGTGCAGAAAAAATAATCCGCATGTGGCAGTGTTCACACAGGGAATGCAGGGCTTCTGGCTCACAACCTCTTAGGCCATGTGCACATGCTGCGGTTTTTGCTGCTGTTCTGCTGCGGTTTTGGCTGCGGTTTTGGCCCTGCAGAACTGCAGCAGTTCCGCAGACATGGTACTTTACCATGTTAGCCTATGGGTTTTCAAAACCGCAGTGCTCACGCTGCAGTTTTTTACTTGCGGAAAAGCTGCGGGTTTTTTCCGCAGCATGTCAATTGTTTCTGTGGATTCTGCTGCGGTTTCACACCTTTAACATAGTAGAGGTGTGAAACTGCAGGGCAAAACCGCAGGCCAAACCACAGCAAAACCGCAGGTCACTTTACCTGCAGTTTTACCTGCGGTTCCGCTGGAAAAAACCCGCAGGTAAATCTGCAGTGTGTGCACATAGCCTAAGTAACACCATATAGGGGGGCTGCCCAGTGCCAATTAGAATGCATCCCGTGTGAACAGAGGCCACAAGTTTGCAGAACCATTTGGGCCCAACTGCACCCTGGAAAAAATATAAAAAGTGCACAAAAACATAGCAATATATGTAAGGTACATTGTTGCTGCGGCGGTGGTTAGCGCACAACGCCGCTCTTTTAAGGCAGAAAATGTTAGGATCCACTGAGAGGTTCACCATGACGTGGCAATGGGCTTCATACAGTCTGATCAGAATTTTAAAATAAGAATCTCATGTTCAGTTACAAATATTTTTGCTTGGTGGCGTTTATCAATGCATCATTTTTTGGAGGTGCTGTCCATTCTCTTTTTTCAGCATACTGTTATATTTTACTTTTTTATTGAACAATATTTTTCCTGTCATGAACTCATTTTCTGCTCCACCAGTTGAGAGTTCCCCTTCCGTTCTCCCTCTGGTGGTGACTGGAGGTACTGCGGTTTGTTTAAGTGGTAGTGATCTGCCACCTGATGAGGAAGATAACGATTGGATCTCTGGAGTATCAGACTGGATATAAGACAGCCGACGCCCTATCCGGGTGCTGGTGATTCAGTCTGCTTCTCAGGTCCTGGACTTCAGCTCTCTTCCAGTCTTCTCAAGTTAAGTTTGTTTTTTGCTAATGTTCACACTTGCGCTTGTTGGTCAATTCAGTTTTTTGTGTAATCAGCCTGCCCCTGCTGGGGCTATGCTGAAATTCCACTCCTATTAATCAGTATTTGCCAATCTGCTTTTTGTCCCTTATTAGATTGGCCTCTTTTTTGCTTTGCCTCAGAATATTTCAGAGTGCTGATATAGGTTTAGAAGTCTAGTGACTTCAGGGTTAATTTTGCTATCAGAAGTGTTTTGTATAATATTTTTGTAGGTTTTTTTTGGCAGATTGCAGACAGTGTCTTTCCTTTTCTGTCCTTTTTAGTTAGCCGGGCCCCATCGTTTGCTCAGCCTATTTTCCTGCCTTTGTACTTTCATCTTGTTTCACCGTCAATACATGTGGGGGGCTGTCTTTCCTTTGGGGTCTGCTCTGGGACAGTTAGTTTTCCTCGTTTCCTGCTTTAGGCTTATGTAGTTCTCTGGTTGTGACGAGGCATCTAGGACCAACGTAGGAACGCTCCACGACTGCTGCTAGATGTGCGGTTAAGATCAGGGATCTGCAATCTGCATAGTTACCAACTCCTCTGGTTTTCTGAGACTTAGCTTGTTGTCTTTTTTTCCTCCTCGGTTACCCATTCATAACAGTTTCCCTTTAGTCAATTCAACCATTTATTATGCTTATATACGCTATGTGTTTTTATAATCTGAGAAATGTTAAAACTTTAAAAAAAAGTAAAATTTAAAAACATTATACACACAGTTTATTTTTTGCATACCTGTTTGACTATTCCACTTCGTAATTGTACAGCCTGCAATTATACTGAGGTTACTGTATACTCCTGGCTATACTTAATTATACTCCTGGCATCTGTTGTTGCTATGCATTTTATTTTGGACAAAAGGAATTTATCTGATTTAACCAAAAATTTGAATCGAAATTATAAGAGAAATTAAGACATTTAACTGTGCAAGTCTGTTTAGGCACGCCTGTTTTATTTGTCAAATAACTAATCTCACTGACAGCAGGATGATGTTGTCTCTGGCAGAGACACCATCAGCATGAGTCCGTGTTGTGCTCAGTTCACCTCCTGCACCACGTTACACTTTATATTGTACATAGTGACAGTGACACCTGTTTCTGTTCTGCCTCATAGTTCTGTAGCCCACAGTGCCCCCTGGGCTAAGGAACATACATCACCAGAACAACTTTTTCCAGGTGATCTATTGAAACAGATGAAAAATAAGCCTTTGTACTCAGATGACATGGAGTAGGAAGCTGGGTTGCTGGCTCTGCAGGGAACGGTGATATGGACAATGGCAGTGATAGTAGCACTCTGAGCCAAAGTAGCACTTGAACAAATCCCACAATGGGAATCAGGTAGAGAGGTAAGTAGCTAAAGTCATTTCTCAATGGTAACTGTCAGTTGAATTATGGATGATGATAATGATGATAATTCTAGCAGGTGATGCCCCATATAGTGTTAGCAAAGGAGGATTAACAGCGCCTGAAAGCTGCAGTAGGGTTTGTGGTGTTGGAGATTCCTATGTGCGTGCATCTCTTGTTTGTAAATTTATTTCCACATTGCTGGATGACCAATCTATTGCAGTGTGCAGGCTGTGCTCTGGGAAAATAAGCAATGGACATCTTGGCATTATATCACTCTGTCAGTATATGAAATCCCATCACCTGCTCATGTGGGTAAAACAAACTGACCAGCAAGATGAGGAAGGCTAAACTCTAGCTGTACATCTCATCGTGATAGTTTTTCTAGTCTACACCTAGAAGTAATGCATTGTTGCTGTCATCAGCCACATCATCATCCTCATCTACAGCTTTCTGTGATCTTCCTCCTCTCCCTTCATTGGTTTATATGTTAGGCTTTTTAGGTGCTCAAAAACCATGCGTCCAGTCATCCATTTATGGGAACCCGAACTTCCACATTTCCAATTTCACCAAAACACTAAGCAACATAGATTGTACTGACTTCTGTGAAAGAATCACATGTGCTAAGCCTCAACGAAAGATAACTAGCTGACATTATTTTGTAAAAAAAAAAAGCCATGTCTGCCAGGTTTTTGTATGAAATGCAGAAATTCAGTATGCTCCATGCATCAGATTTTCAATACAGTTCACGCTTCTCACCTTCTGTGGAATTTTGGTTGCAATGAAATTTTATTGTGCCTGCATGTGCCTTTCTCGTGTAGCATACTGCACAGCATTAGCCCCTGGGTAGGACAGGGATCAGAGGTCAAGTATTTTTGTAGCTTAACAATCAGAATTGTTAGGATTCCATTAATTATATTTCCTACTTTAACATGTACAATTTTTTTTTAAATTGTTAATGATTTTTGGGCTGAATGAATTAGTGTTTTACCAGGATAAGCACAGAGGCATAAGAGGCAAAACTGTTGTAAATTACCAAATTAAAATTCTAGGAATTCTGTTGCATTTTTCAATAAAAAACATTCTTAATTTTTTTTTTTTTACATGCAAAATTATTTTTGTTTGGCAACACTTCACTGCACATGCTATCACTACTGCTACAACACAACAAGTAGCTAAGGCAATAGCAGCAATTACAGTATATATCACATGATGGAACAGAAGTTTTAACTGCCGCTGCAGCAAACTGATGCACATGAGGAAGGAGAGACGCACAATCTGACCAGCCAGGCTCAGTTGTACATGTACTGTCATTTCTCTGGTAGATACCCTGAGCCCCAATTCTATGGATTTTATGGCTCAGAAGGTTGAATGAGTGGCAAGAACTGACCTAGATTGTTATAGGTGTAATGTCATGTCCAGCCTCCAGTGTACTGTCAGAGAGAAGTTTAAGTGTGACTTGTTGCTGCCTCTACACTGGTAGACATTTTCTTGCCTACCCTTTCCTAACGATTTACCCTGCGGCTTCTGCCGCTACCACTGTCACCGCACAGCCACACCATGCACAGATTTTGTGGTTGCACACTGTGTTTTAATAGTAAGATTTTGTACTACTGATGACAAACATACTCCCATAAAGGTACACAAACATTAGCAACTCACAAATAAGGCTCATTTTAGGTAGACACCAATCCATTAACTCTTCATTTTGAAAACAGCTAGCCTGTTCCTCCTCTCTAAAAAAGAGATAAGTTTTAAAAGACTTTTACAATTTACTTGTTGTGGAATAGAAAACATGTTGCAGATCCCAAAAAAGTATAGTTTTTTTTCTACCAGTTGAGCAGCCATTAATTATCCACGTTCAAAAGTTATGGCCACATCTGTTTTTGTTTCCTGAATAAAAGGATCATTTCTGGGTGCCTTGTGAAAACTCCCCAAACAGGCATAATTTTTGCAGCATTCCATATGAAAAAGTCACTGCACTTTTCTTTTGCACATCTGTGCACAAGCACCAACCAAGCATCATTTTTTGATAATTTCCACAATTTAATTAAACAAGCAATTCTGTCTGATGCTGCAGTGTATTGTTAAATAGCCTTCATCTGTTTCCAGCTAGCCAAATGCTGTGTTTGCATTAAAGAGTTGAAAACTAGATTAATACTTAGAGACGTCCAAGTGTTAAACGCCTATTTTCAGGACAATTACGTGCTTTGCAGTATTGAGATTCATGCACTAAAATTTTTACGGGAAATTCAGAAAAGCTATAAATTTGAATTTTAAACGGTTCAATTATCTCTAACTGGTAATAATTTGTGAGACTGATTGGGTGGTAAACTGGATTTTGCATGCCATAGTTAAGAGTTTAATGAAAAATAATGGGTGGATGTATATTCTTTCTAAGAGGCATCTATCAATGTATACCATACAGTTTCTCTGTCCTGAAATGCTTTGTCTTGACTTATGTTACTTAAATAATAAATACAAAGCTCGGGAAGCTTGTGTAAAGTCTCAAGCACACAACTATGTGTTCTTAACCCCTTTACTTCCAATCTTTGCAATGTGTGATGAAGGCTTAAATCGAAATAAAAAAAAAACAACTATTTTCTTTTTTGCAGCAGGTGGTGCCTGGTAGTGTCAGTCCCACCCCACAATCTCTCAACCAATTCTTAATGGTTGGGTACACTGCATAAGGTGCTCAGCTTGATCATTAATAGAATTGTGCAAAGCAGCACCTACTAACTGGGGGCAACCATCTTAGTCCCAGCAGCAGCTCTCACACAGGAAAAATGGCTTCTCTAACTTACCAAATACCCCCTCTACCTTTTGTGCCTTTGTTATCAATTGCTTGTTTCTCTTGTAATCCAATGCAGCATCTACTTACCTGAGGCCACTATCTTGGTCCCAGAGTCAGCCTGTACACAGCAAAGTTGACGTCTCTACTTCACTAGATAGCTAACACTACCTTTTGTGCTTAAAGCGATCTGTCATCAGGATTTTGCTAAGTAAACTACATGTATTGTCAGGTTGGCGCTGTTACACTGATTAAAATAATATCTGGGTTGAAGGAATCCATCTTGTGATTTTTGTTTAAACTGTATTAGAAGTTTTCAATTAATGAGATGCTCGTGCTCTGGGGTGGGACTGTGGGCAGCTGTTTTTTCATGCTCTGGCCTCATCATCATCATTGTGGCTCAAATGACAGGTCACTGAACCTTCAGTGACCTGCCTCCCTCTTTAAATATTGCGCTTGTGTAGCTATTATTGTGGTCTTTAAAAAAATGTAATGCCAACAAAACAACAAAATAGCAGCAATGGCACATGGGCCGTAACATCTATCGCTTGATGATAGATGCTACTGTGCATGCGTCACCGGCATTTTGCTGGAGCCAATATTTTTTCTCCAACAAAACTGTGGCGCTACATGCACAGTTGCATCTATCAGCAAGCGCTGCTCTCAACCTGCACAAGTGCCACCCATGCACCGCGGCGCATGCGCCGGCACCATTTACATTTATTTTAAAGACCACAATATTAACTGCACAAGCACAGTATTTACAATAGGAGGCAAGACACTGATGGCTCAGTGACCTGTCATTTAAGCCACAATGATGACAATGAGGCCAGCGCACCAAAAAGAAAAGTCTTCCACAGTCCCGTCCCAGAGTATGAGCATCTTATTATCTGAAAACTTCTAACACAGATTAAACAATAACCACAAGATGGATTTCTTCAACCCAGGTATCATTTTAATCAGTGTAAGGCTGGTTTCACATTAGCATTTTTTAGAGCAGAGCATCGTGCGCGTCCATGCACATGCGCCATGCGCCCTTATGTTTAACATGGGGGCGTATGGTCTAGCTTTGCACTCGTTTGTATGTGTTTTTGTGCGCATGCGTTTTTGTAGTGTGTGCCTAGGCGCGCCAGACGCAACCTGTTGCATTTTTGGTCCGTCCAACCTGTGTCAAAAAACGCATGCGCACGGAATGCACCAAAATAACACATTACAGTCTATGGGAACGCAGGCGTGCGCATCAACATGCGCACGCCTGCGTTTAAAATCGCATGCATTTTAAGAGTTAACATGGCTAGAAACGCATGCGCCTAAAAAAGCAAATGCATGCAAAACGCATGATGCATTTTTTTTATGCGTTTCTATTGCGCACAAAGCGCAGTGCTAAAAAAAAACGTCGGGCTGCGGCGAAAAGTTGCCAAACCGGATCTGGTAGAAGCCGCAGCCCGCCGGATTATCTGTTTTTGCCAGATACGGTGCAGGAGAGGGAGAGGGAGAGAGAGTCTTCGGGCATTCGCTCTGCAAAAACGCGGTCCGGCGCTGTCAAAAAAGTTACAGGGAACATTTTTTGCAGACGCCGGACAGGCATTTTTTGCCATTTCCAGCAAAAGCCGGACACGCCGCATGGCCAACAGGCGCAATGCGAGGATAATGCAAGTCTATGGGAAAAAAGCCGGATCCGGTGGTAACAGGCGCCGGATCCGGTTTTTACATTTTCCGCAGCATCGCGCCTGATGCTTCAAAACGGAAATGTGAAAGTAGCCTTAGAGTACCAACCTGATAATGCCTGTAGCTTACTTAGCAAAATCCTGATGACAGTTTTGCTTTAACCTGTTAACAGCATTTTATGTAATTGTGCAAGCTAGCACCTACTTAGCTTGGGCCACAATTTCGGTCTAAGTGGTGGCATGCCCACAACTCTGATAGTGCTCATGAACTTCCTGGACAGTCCTTTCTACCTTTCGTGCTCTAATAACATACATCACCTTCGAGCAGCCAATAAGGATTAAGTTGTTGCTTCAGCTGAATAGCATACTTGTAATTTTCTCAAAACATCACTAAACATTTCCTTACTACATTAACCCCACTTCCTTATCCAAATCAAGTTCAAATTGCTTTTCGTACATACATAAACTAGTCTGTCACTGTTTTTATATTCTGTAATTTACCAGTCACATATTTTTAGTGTGCGATTCCTCTTCATCAATACTCTGCCAGCACATTAGGTACTAAATATTCCTTACCTTACTTCCCAGCTTGCACTGCTGCTGAAATTCTCCAATGGTTTTCCTTCCCTAATCTTAAAGCTCTCCTCTTTGATATGCCAGTCTGCATACAGAAAGGCAAGAAAGGAGGAATAAAGGGACCCAGACCGTCTGCACTTGCTGTGAAACAGATTACACTTGACAACAGTCGGTGGACAGCAAATTAGATAGAAGGGAGACACGTAGTGGCCAGCACTTTGGAATGCCTTTTTAAGCTGAAATTGTTATTTTAGGTGATCAAGTACAATGTGATTTTTTATAGTTAATTTATAGGCCATCAGATGAACCTAAGTTTATGAAAATCACAGTGACATTGATTTAAAGAAAAAAGTTTTGACAAACCAATACTCATTAATGCAAGTAAAAGAATTCTTAATCTCAGAAAGGTCTAAAGTTAGATTCAGATATACAGTAAAGTATAAAAATGACATAAAATAATACCTTGTAAAGTGCTAGACACTAGTGAAATCTAAAAATCTAATTAACAATTTTGTTCTTGCCTTTGTATTGACTTTTATATCTAGTCATAAAACCAGCAGTTCATTTTTGCTCTGACTTTTTCAGGTCTCTGATGAGTTTGTGAACTATGTCCTGTTTCTATTTAATTTACCACAGTTCATTTTCCATTATAAGTAATAGAAAAATACTAACCGGATAGAAGAACAAAATCCATTGTAGATGTAAAGTAAATGGAGATTTTTCCTGCTTTCCCTTGTGTAACTTAAAGTTTGATGACAAACTCCAAAGTTAAAGTGTATTTAATAACATGCTTACTATGGCATTTGTGTGTACTTTCACAGATAACTAAAGCAAATGTTTACATGTCTACTAGCTAAAACATTTACATGTAGACCAACAATGGCATCTATATCAATTATTAGAATTTTTGTGGGGTTTATGACTTTATTATTGGTAAATCCGAAGGCTGGAGAATGAAATGCTTTAGGACTACCACCCGAAAAAAGTACATTCTCCCATTCCATAGGGTTCCAATATAAAGCAATATATCTCCATTTAAGGGGGGGGGCAGTCCCAGCTTCCACTCACTTCTCTTCATCATCATTGCTCCATGGCTCCTCCTCCTTACACACTTATATTAAATAAACAATTATCATCTTTTCTTGTGATCTGGTCTCCCCAAGAATCATACTCACAACCTACATACTTGCATGAAGTATCTAAAGATGTGATCCACAGCCTAAATTGACATCACAGGAGGATTTTCTATAGTTGAAGATGCATTGCAACCACCAAACCCACAGGAACATGAAACTGGTACATAGAGATACATCTCTACATAGCAGTGTATTTCTATGTCATTGCCTTCTAGAAATAAAATAAGATTACTGAAAAATGATGAAAAAACAATTGCAATAATTATATTTGAATGTGCTTTTTAAAAAAAAATTATAAGCATCACAAATCAGCAAATAACGAAGACATATTAGATGTCACTGTATTTGTAACAACCCGCACAGCAGATTATTTATGCTGATCGGTAAAAGATGACGTGATTGTTTTTATTTTCTCTATTAAACCCATTAAAATGCAATAAAAATGTAATGCTTTTTTTCTGCATATTTTCTACAGATATCTACACCACATGATGTTATAACATAATCTTTGGCTAATGCATTTTTGCTGCTTTTTTTATGCCTTTTCCTCCTTATTTGATGCGTTTTGGTGCAGATGTGAAGCAGCATTTTTAATGCTTTTTTAGCGGTACAGAAAAGCTTTGCTTCTGCTTTTAAAAATGCAACTGCTCTTCTTTTTTTACATGCACTTTTTTAAGGCTCCACGTAGAAGCCTCTAGAGAAAACATGCACCAAAACTGCACAGTTTATCAGCATCTTTAGACACACCAAGGGCAGAGTTTTCATGAAATCACATCCGTGTGCTTCAAAAGTTGGAAGGTAAGATGTTTGTTCTATCATTAATTTGTGTCTTTATTTATGAAACAGTATGAGCAAAGCTAACAAAATTTGTAAACGCTTTCACTTTCCGGATTCCGAGTGCTTTGGACGCAGCGGACACCCGCCCCACCCAAAGCACTGCCCCCTTTTGTACATGCCGTGATTCCACATGTGTTCATTGAACACATGCGGAATCACTGCATCCTATACATAGAACAGTGCCACTTATCTTGCAGAGTTAGAACGTCTCCGCAAGATAAATAGACATGCTGCGTTCTATAAAGACGTGCCGCATGTCTGTTTACACAGGTTTGCCACCTGCGTCTTTGTACGCATAGTGGATAAAAGCCGCAATGCTCCTCTGGGAAATATGCTAATTATGCAAATTATGCTCCAGAGGAGCATTGCGGCTTTAAGTCTCCTCACCTCGACATGCTTAGCATGTCATTCTCCGCAAGGAGAAATGATACTTCTTGGATATCGGTCAGACGCCTCTCTCACAGCCAAACCAGATCTCCCACTTTGCACTGATGAGGGGCAGTACCCCGAAACACAGTGTCTGCAAATGGAGATTCTGGCTTGGCTTTTATCCTAAGTCATGTAACTAGGCTTGTTAAAGGGTCAACATTGACTTTTAGGATTGCTACCTCCAATAGGTGGCACTAGAGTTCTAGTCCTCTTCCTCTCTGAAGAGACAATTTGCATAATTAGCAAATTTATTAATTACACATAAAAAACAAAAGCCGAAAAAAATGCCCAGTAGGAGGCGCACAATTTCCCTAACAGAAATAAGACATGTGTAGGTAATATAAAATCAGATGTGGAAAACAATTAATGAACCATAGTTAACCCCATAAATCCTCACAAAATTGAAAAGTGGGATGAGCCCATGTGTTTAAATAATGAGGTACAGTGACAACATGACAACTAAGTCTAAGTCCCTAAACCAATAAAAGTAAACAACCAGCTACCCAGTGAGCCGAAGGGAATGGTATAAAAATGAATAAGCCATAAATGACATTACCTGAACACTGTGGATAAGCCCATATGATTAAATAATGGGGTACAACGGCAACATGACAACTAAGTCTAAGTCCTTATACCAATGCTAATAAACAACCAGCTACCCAGTGAGTCAAAGGAAAAGGTAGAAAAATGAATCACATTACCTAAACACTGTGGGCACAAGAAACGGTGGGTGCTGCAGCCTACACCACCCCAGCGCGCATTTCACAGCAAGCTTCTTCCGGGGGCATGTCCCAATGACAGGCGGGCTGTGTTTAAATAGTGCCGATGTCCAATCACAGAGCGCAATGTAAGGTACGCTTGACCCGATGATATCTCTGCCTGATCTAAGCGGCACATGTGCTGTTGGACACCGCCATATGAACGTCACTTCCGGTGACGCGCTCACTGAGACCACAGGCAGAAAAGCCCATAGTACACAGTATAGAGCGCTCCCGGAAATGAACGGCCGTGACACAGCTGCGCAGGCGCACAGTCAATGCAGAGATAATAACCCCATGAATAATTTAACAATAATATATAACACCAGAATAAGTGAAAATGAGGGTAAAACATATTCCATATTGGTTGTGATGAAATAATGTTAATCAAGGTGCAAAAATACCCAATAGATCCTCAATTATAAAAGTGAATAATGTGCATAAGTGACATTTACTTAATATATCTTTTATTAGAAAAATATACATTAAATATAAAATTTCAGAAGTGCTCAATAAATGAGCTAAATACAAAATATATATAATGTGAATGACAATCTATAATGCTCAATATACCGTGCTAGATACTATAAAGTGCATTAGTGCTAGTGCAAACATGCTTACAAAAGGGACAAGCGATATATCCAAAAGCGCTCATAAAAAGAAAGACCGCAAAAAATAATCCATCCTACTATAAAAACTTGCTCAAATCATGTATACAATGTCAGTAGCGATTCTATTCCAAATATATGACTAGTGTAACAAAATATGTAATTTCTACATATTACCTAATCAAAAACATATTAGAGACCTTCCACTATTATATAAGCATGCTTGAATCAAATCAAATCAAATCAAATTTATTATCGCCAAGTACATATTACATATATACAAGGAATTCTTTGTGGCAAAGAGGCAACATAATATATAACAACAGATACAACAAGTAACATCTAACAAGACAGATACAGTATATAGTCTATACATGACGATTTAATTGTTGAACAGAGAGTGGATAGAAGCTGTTCACATGGCGGTTGGTGCTGCATTTGGGGACTCTGAAGCGACGTCCTGAAGGGAGTAGTTGGAATGAGGAGTGTCCCGGGTGAGAGGGATCGGATGAAATTTTCAATGCGTGGGATCGAATACTCTTATCATAAAGATCCTGGATTTTAGGCAGGGGGGAGCCTATAATTCTCTCTGCTGTTCTGAAAGTCCTTTGTAAGCGGAGTTTGTCATGCGCAGTGGCTCCCCCATACCAGACTATCAGAGAGGAACAAATCACAGATCTGATGACAGCATTAAAGAATAAGATCAGCAGATTCTTAGACAAACCATATCTTTTCAGCTGACGCAGGAAGAACATCCTCTGTTGTGCTTTTCTTATAACAGCATCCACGTTTTTCCCCCATTTAAGATCATGAGCGATGATAACACCAAGGAATTTGGTCTCTGTGACCCTAAGAACCACTTCGTCATGGATGTAGATTGGAAGTATCTCATGTTGATCTTTCCTAAAATCCACAACCATCTCAGCAGTTTTTTTAGTGTTGAGTACAAGATTATTGGCTTTACACCAGTCACATATTCTTTCCACCTCACTCCGATACAAGTCTTCAGCATTTCCCCTGATGAGACCAATCAGTGTCATATCATCGGCAAATTTCAAGATTTTTACTGAGTCTGCTGAAGAGATGCAATCATTCGTATAGAGAGAAAACAGTAACGGGGACAAAACACACCCCTGAGGTGCCCCGATGTTTGTGACCAAGGTGTCCGAAGTGAATGGTCCAACTTTTACACTCTGTATCCTGGCTGTCAGGAAGTTATAAATCCACCAGCATAAGTTAAGAGGGACTCCAAGAGCTACCATTTTCTTATGAAGTAAATTCGGATCAATGGTATTGAACGCTGAGCTAAAGTCCATGAAAAGAATCCGGACATATGAGTGCAGTTCATCTGTATGATCCAAAATGTACTTCAGTGCCAGATTGACAGTGTCATTTGCCGAACGATTCTCCTTATAGGCAAACTGAAGCGGGTCCCATAGCTTCTGCGTGAATTTTATCAGGTGGGACATCATAATTCTTTCCTGCATATAATCAAATCCTGCATATAATCAAATTTCGGAAAAAATAAAAATAAATAAACAACTCCATTATTATCTAAGCATGCTCAAATCTTATATATAACAGTGTGAAAGGTAATTATATCCAAATGTTACCACAAATCATGTTTTACTAGTATATAAATATCTATAAATTCCACATTTGATCATATAATGATCAAAAAATGATCATATTATAAATATACTACCATAATATAAACATGCCCAAATCCTATATAAATATGTGGAATATATATCATCATCTACTACACTCTAAATACATAATAAAACACATATAAGACAATTCAGTAGAAAAATATCAGCATGCTAGAGTCCATATTAGGAAAAAATCCTGAAGGTATGTCCAAAAATTGTTTCCATCACTTGTTATAATAAGGATCAAGGGATATATCCATCAATCCCAAGGATGTGTCCTTTAATGCTCAGAAATAGTAAAGGCGTTCCGAATGGATATCCAGAAGCGATCAGACCTTGAAAAACGTACTTGAACAGGGACTTCAAAAAAAGACATAATCTAAATGAAACTAACACAATAATGAGTAAAACATAAAAAACAACCGACCCACCCATAAAAAATGCCACTCGAGAACAAGAAAAATATATAACTACCAAAAAATTCAGAAAATTGTTATAGAAAGGCGGCAAATCCAAAGCTTTCGTTGAGACCAAAAGGACTCATAGTACCTAATCGGTAGATCCATTGGATTTCCTTTAGGGCCAGGATTCTACCAAGATCCCCACCTCTAATGTCAAAGGAAACCAAATCAATCCCCCTTACTACCAATCCTTTAGCATTGCACTGATGATGACGTTTAAAATGCCTAGGTAGAGTTTTTAAACTAGAGTCATCCACTATATTTTTGGCCTTCTCAATGTCCCTCACATGTTCTCATACTCTGACTTTAAGTTCATGTGTGGTAAGACCTATATATATCCTACCACACGGACATTGGGCATAATAAATAACCCCATGTGAGGAACAATTGATATGTTTCCTAATCTAAAAAGTCCTAGATCCATCTTGACTGGAGAAGGAATGACTTTTAATCAAATTCAAACACCCATTACACATGCCACATGGAAAAAAGCCGGGTTTACCTGAATTTTTAATGGTTTTCTTCTTTGAGTCACTTGATGTATAGTGACTATGCACTAAAATGTCCTTCAGGTTTTTAGACCTTTTTGCCACAAAAGTAGGAGCAGATGGAAGGAGCTGTTTCAAAATTGGATCCACAAGATGCGTGTGCCAATGCTTTCGTACAATATCCGTCAGATTTTTCCATTGATTGTTAAATGTAGATATAAAATGTACAGTATTAGAATTTGAAGATTCCTCCTGTTTTTTGAAGACTCATATAGTAGTTGGTGTCTGTTGACCCTTGAAGCTCTAAGATATTCCCGTTTAATAGATTTTTTTTGCTATAACCCCTCTCCATAAATCTCTTAGAGAGGTCCTCTGCTTGTTTCTCAAATGTCTTAGTAACCGAACAAATTATTTTAATTCGAAGGAACTGACCAATGGGTATTCCTTTTATCATAGATCTTGGATGTGAGGACTGTGCTAACAAGAAGGAATTTGTTGCCATTGGTTTACGAAATATGTCCGTATTCAAATGCCCATCTGGAGAGGCCGAAATGAGGATATCAAGAAATTCCAGAGTTCTTCCATATTTGAAAGTAAGTTTCACATTGATGTCATTATGGTTAAGCCTGTTGATGAGAGCACATAGATCATCATTGGAGCCCATATAAATAGAATATCCCATATAAATAGAATATCGTCGATGTACCTCATCCAGTTATGGACATGGTCCATACCTTGGATGAGGTCATCTTGAAAAATGCTCCACGCCCACGCCCCTAAAACAAATTAGCGTAAGCTGGGGCACATGACGCCCTCATTGCTGTACCACGCAGTTGTAAAAAAATTCCTCCATTAAACGTAAAAATATTATGATTAAGGAGGAACTCTAATAATATAAGAATTAAGTCAGCAATGGAGTAATCAATATTGCTGGAGCTCAAAAACAATTTAACAGCTGCCAATCCATCCTGATGTTTGATTGACGTATATAGGGACTCCACATCTGCTGTTACCAAAGTCATGTTGTTGTCCAATTGAATCTGATCGATTCTTTGCAACGCAGATGTGGTGTCCCTAACAAATAATGGCAGTTCTGCAGCCAATGGTTTCAGGAAAAAATCAACAATGTCTGAAATAATCTCACACAGGCTGGAATTACCTGCCACAATGGGACGTCCTGGAGGGTCCAATGAGTCCTTGTGCAATTTGGGGATAAGATAAAACGTAGCTAATCTGGGATGAAGATTTTGTATGTTATCCAATAGCTTCTTAGAAATAATGCCCTGAGAAAACGCATCCTCAAGGATGCTGACCAATTTGACCTGAAAGGAAGACATCGAATTGTAAGTTAACTTTCGATAACATCTAGTATCATTAAGCAACAGATTAGCTTGTTTTTCATATAGATCAATTGGCCAGATAACTAGATTACCTCCTTTATCTGCCGCTTTGAAAACAACGTCATCCCATGTTTTAAGCTCCTCCAGAGCTAATTTTTCTTTCCTGGTCAGATTAGATTTACCATATTTGGATTTGCACAACACTTCAATATCACTAGTTACTAGTTGTGTAAATATGTCAATAGCTGGACATATCCCCAAAGCTGGAAATTTTTTTGACTTATCAAATAAGTGACTAGGTATCATACTTCTTCAATTTTCTTCTTCAAGGGATTTCAAAATTTCCAAAGCTTCAATTTCCTCCTTAGTACTAAAAATGTCATTACTTAGATTTTTGAAATGTTGTTTCTTCAATATCAGTTTTCTAGAGAATAAATGTGTATCTTTTACCGCTGTAAAAGAATCAATATTTGTAGAGGGTGAGAACGTTAAGCCCTTTTCCAATAAATTCAATTGAATTTGGAGATAAAACATGATGAGATAAATTGACTACCTTAAAATGATCCTTCCCTTTGCGTCCACGTTGGGGTTTATTAAACATATCTGGAAATTTCCTCCTCTGATTAGTACTTCTAAGTGAAAAATCTCTTCTGTATTCACCATCGCTCTGTGATACGTTACTCTCAGCACCAGAAACGGATGCCTCAGAAGGTTCCCGTGATCTATTTATCTGAGGCACACGTTTTTTCTGTTGCCATTTGTAGATTTTACCAGTTTCAAAATCAATAGAATCACGTTGAAATTTCTTTAATTTGTTGAGGCTCACCTCTTCATCCAATTTTCAGAATTTTTTGGTAGTTATATATTTTTCTTGTTAGTTCTCTAGTGGCATTTTTTATGGGTGGGTCGGTTGTTTTTAATGTTTTACTCATTATTGTGTTAGTTTCATTTAGATTATGTCTTTTTTTGAAGTCCCTGTTCAAGTACGTTTTTCAAGGTCTGATCGCTTCTTGATATCCATTCGGAACTCCTTTACTATTTCTGAGCATTAAAGGACACATCCTTGGGATTGATGGATATATCCCTTGATCCTTACTATAACAAATGATGGAAACAATTTTTGGACATACCTTCAGGATTTTTTCCTAATATGGACTCTAGCATGCTGATATTTTTCTACTGAATTGTCTAATATGTGTTTTATTATGTATTTAGAGTGTAGTAGATGATGATATATATTCCACATATTTATATAGGATTTGGGCATGTTTATATTATGGTAGTATATTTATAATATGATCATTTTTTGATCATTATATGATCAAATGTGGACTTTATAGATATTTATATACTAGTAAAACATGATTTGTGGTAACATTTGCATATAATTACCTTTCACACTGCTATAAGATTTGAGCATGCTTAGATAATAGTGGAGTTGTTTATTTATTTTTATTTTTTCTGAAATTTGATTATATGCAGGATTCAAGCATGCTTATATAATAGTGGAATGTCTATAATATGTTTTTGATTAGGTAATATGTAGAAATTAAATATTTTGTTACACTAGTCATATATTTGGAATAGAATTGCTACTGACCTTGTATACATGATTTGAGCATGTTTTTATAGTAGAATGGATTATTTTTTGCGGTCTTTCTTTTTATGAGCACTTTTGGATATATAGCTTGTCCCTTTTGTAAGCATGTTTGCACTAGCACTAATGCACTTTATAGTATCTAGCATGGTATATTGAGCATTATAGATTGCTCATTCACATTATATATATTTTGTATTTAGCTCATTTATTGAGCACTTCTGAAATTTTATATTTAATGTATATTTTTCTAATAAAAAGATATATTAAGTAAATGTCACTTATGCACTTTATTCACTTATATAATTGAGGATCTATTGGGTATTTTTGCACCTTGATTAGCATTATTTCATCACAACCAATATGGAATATGCTTTACCCTCATTTTCACTTATTCTGGTGTTATATATTATTGTTGAATTATTCACGGGGTTATTATTTAACTATTTAAACACTGCCCACCCGTCATGGGACACGCCCCCAGAAGAAGCTTGTTGCGAAACGCGCGTTGGGGTGGAGGAGGCTGCAGCACCCACCGTTACTTGTGCCCACAGTGTTTAGGTAATGTGATTCATTTTTCTACCTTTTCCTTTGACTCACTGGGTAGCTGGTTGTTTATTAGCATTGGTATAAGGACTTAGACTTAGTTGTCATGTTGCTGTTGCACCCCATTATTTAATCATATGGGCTTATCCACAGTGTTCAGGTAATGTCATTTATGGCTTATTCATTTTTATACCATTCCCTTCAGCTCACTGGGTAGCTGGTTGTTTACTTTTATTGGTTTAGGGACTTAGACTTAGTTGTCATGTTGCCACTGTACCTCATTATTTAAACACATGGGCTCTTCCCACTTTTCAATTTTGTGAGGATTTATGGGGTTAACTATGGCTCTTTAATTGTTTTCCACATCTGGTTTTATATTACCTACACATGTCTTATTTCTGTTAGGGCAATTGTGCGCCTCCTACTGGGCATTTTTTCGTTTTTTGTTTTTTATGTGTAATTAATACATTTGTCATTTTAAAATTATTTCTCTGGATCTCTTCATTTTTCTTGGCAAATGCTATTATGTAAGTTCGGAAAACTTTTCTGATCATATGTATCTTGGAATTGCCAGATCCTAGTTATTTATTGGACAATTCTAGTGTATTTAATATTAATTATGGTATTATGATCTATTGAACTTCAAAGGTCCCATATAATGTTCTTGCACAGGGGCCCTTTTATGTCTGTGACTGCTCCTGTTTTTAACTAAGTAGATTCATTGGATTGAATATGTAGGAATTTTCAGCGTCTAAAGGCCCCGTCACACTAAGCGACTTACCAGCGATCCCGACACCGATATCAAGGTGTCAGGATCGCTAGTAAGTCGCTATGTGATCGCTGGTGAGCTGTCAAACAGACAGCTTCACCAGCGATCAGCACAGCGATGCCGAGCGCCCGGCATCGCTGGCCATCGCTGTAAAAAATAGAATCAAAATAAAAAATATAGTTATTCGTCCCGTTCAGCCGTCCTGCCCCTCTCCACGCTCCGGTCCCAGTGATCCTTTGCACGAATGACCGCGAGATGTCACGGTCTCGAGGGATAACAAAGTCTCACGATCATTCGTGCAAAGGATCACTGGGACCGGAGCGTGGAGAGAGGCAGGATGGCTGAACGGGACGTCGGAAAGGTGAGAATAACTATATTTTTTATTTTTTTTATTATTTTTTACACCTGATCGCTGGTCTCCCGCCTGTCACACACAGCGATGCGTGCTGGCCAGCGGGAGACCAGCGACCAAAGAAATGTCCGGAGGTTTCTTGCAGCGATCAGCGATACCGGCAGGGGGGCTGGTCGCTGATCGCTGTCACACATAGCGATCTCGCTGGTGAGATCGCTGTTACGTCACAAAAGTTGTGACTCAGCAGCGATCTCGCTACCGAGATCGCTTAGTGAGACGGGGCCTTTAGTGTAAAATTAAGTGTTTTGGGTTTCTGACAGAATGGGAGAAGAATTTAAAAAAAAGTAGAGAATAGCACATTAATTACAGTTCGATTTCATAAGAAGTATTTTCATAAACAGCAGATGGAATATTTTTAAGAGAAGAAAATGTATGCACGGTAAAACCATAAATTTGTTGTGTATTTTGTAGTATGTATATAAACATTTTAGAGAGTAAGGGTCCCGTTTCACTTAGCGATGCACCAGCGATCCCGACAACGTTACAACCTGGTAAGGATTGCTGGTGCGTCGCTGAATGGTCACTAGTAAGCTGCCAAACAGGCAGATCTCTTCAGTGATGCAGCAATGATCTGGTAATCCATGTAATGACCTCGCCGTCGTTGGTACCTTGTCACACAGCAGCTCTTCAGACGATTCCCGCCTTCGTCCCTGTGTTCTGTGTCGCCAATGAGGTCGATTGTCGGCGTCAAACACAATGATGCGCACTGGCCAGCGGGACGCCGACGATGAAAAAATGGCCCAGGACATTCGAGCACGATCAGTGATATCCAGTGGGGGGGCGGTCGCCAATGCGTGTCACGTGTAGCGAGTTCGCTGGTGAGGTCGCTGTTGCATCACAAAATCGGTGACGCTTCAGCGATCTCGCTAGCGATCTCTCTATGTGAGAAGGGGCCTTAAGAAGGCCACCTATTCTAGGAATCAATGCTAAAAGTCAATACTGACCCTCTAATGTGCCTTGCCTGATGCTATCAAGGGTCAATATTGACTTTAAGGATTTAAACCTTCAATAGGTGGCACTATAGTCTCCGTTCTTTTCTTCTCTAAATCAGCTATTTAAAATTCCAGAGGAGCAATACATGACCTGTTTGTCTCACTATGCCAACTTTCTCTCTGTTTTCCACCAGGGAAAGCTTTACTCTTAAGACCTCATATTTTGCAACTTACTTTTTAAATTCATGTATCAAAGTATGAATTGGTCAGGTCTGCAGAGTGACTTATCAATATCAATATTACCATGATGCAGACTTAGTGTTTTGCTGTGGGGAACAAGGTCACAGGAGATCTCATTATGACCATTGAAAAAGTCTTAGGCCAGGCTCACACTAACCGACGCAAAATACAGTCCGTAGTTTACATGCATAATACGGAGAAATGTCCCCTAAATAGTGCTCCGTATGTCATCCGTAATCAAGGTGTGGTCGCGTATTTTGCGCATGTAAGCATCCATGTGTAATCCGTATGGCATCCGTATGCCAAGATTTTCTCGCAGGCTTGCAAAATGGTTAAAGGTTTTGAGGCCTGCAAACTATTTAAATCATTAGCCTACACCCTATTTATTGGCTCTGTAATAGGTGGCTGCCTTCATTTTGTCCATTTTCGACCTTATCTTGACTAGGTGTGCTGGTGTTGTATGGCCAACATGACAGACAGTCTGAGTTTCAACACAACTGAAGTTCGCTTCCACTGATTTTTGTCACGCCGCTTTGGTCAGCCATACCCAGTGATAGTGAATCCGTGGAGGAGGTGACGCATATGGGTCCATCCACTTTTGAGGCAACGACTCATAAGAGGTCATTTCCACCGACTCTATTCTTCTCTGCTGGATCATCCGGGAAATTTTTTTCAATACAGTCGCATGAGCCTTGCAATATTTGATCTACTCTTGGAGACAGTGTGCCCTGGCAAAACCTTTCAAGACACAAGGATGCGCAAAGCTATATCTGCAGAGGAGCAACTTCTACTCACATTACGGTATGTACTACACAACCACATTCTCTATGTTCATGATGTGTTTCCCAAAGTATGTGTATTTTCTTACGTGGGCTAATTTTTTCGGCCTTATCTTAGTCCAGATATATTTAAACTTACAGACCAGAATGTTATGTGCAATGTGTACTGAATATCACGTAGTCATTATGCTTGAAAAAATATGTGTTAGTAGATATGAAAAATGAAAATGTTTGGTATGTATGTAGCTGTTCTTTTTCTCATTTTTGGATTCTAAATGTTACATTTCTGTTGTTCTTCAGCTTCCTGTCCACTGGACTATCTTATGCCGCCCTCCACCATGAGTTTCTCATTGGAAGATCTACCATTTCTGGCATAGTCAGGTCGACATGTAGTGAAATCTGGTCAAGACTACATCAACTCGTCATGCCCGAGCCCAGGATGGAAGACTGGTTGAGGATCTCAAGGGACTTTGAGGAGGAATGCCAGTTTCCAAATTGTATTGGGGCCCTTGATGGTAAACATATTCGGGTGAGTAAGCCGCCGAACTCTGGCTCCCAATTTTTCAATTATAAGCAATACTTTTCTGTTGTATTGTTGGCTCTGGCCGACCCTCAATACAAGTTTATAATTGTTGACATTGGGGCCTATGGAAGGACGAGAGACTCAAGAGTCTTCAATACTTCCATTATGGGTCGGCGGCTACGCAACAACCAGTTGGATCTACCCCCACCTTGTGGCAGATGAGTGGTTTCAGTTAACACGCAATGTAATGAGGCCATATCCCCAGCGCAACCTGGACCACCGGCGCAGAATTTTTAACTTGCGCCTTTCACGTGCTCGGTGACTGGTGGAGTGTTCCTTTGGCATTCTTTGTGCCAAATGGCGGGTCCTCTAGTCTGCCATTCAGCTGAGTGAACAAAATGTGAATGAAGTTATAAAAGCATGTGTCGTTCTTCATAACTTCACCAGGATACACGATTGTTCCTCCTCTGCTGGTGTTTTACGTGGGTCGGACAATGTGCATAGGGCGAAACCACATGTCAACCCTCAGCGAAGACCGCGCTCTGGTCTCAAAGTGTGTGATATTTTCACAAATTATTTTATGTCACCTGAGGGGGAAACTTCTTGGCAAGAACATGCTGTGTCTATGTTATAAATGTTTGCTTTTTGTCTGTGTAAATATATATTTTTCAACCTCTTATGTTTCTCTCACTTTGTAATTGCCTTGGTAAGTGTATGTTAGTATGTCGTGAACTTTTTGCATAATTGAGACAGAGATGTAAAATTGTGTTGACAAATTTTTACTTTTGCTAATTTTTTGTGGGGGGTTTTCAAACCATATTATTGCTATATGGTAAATGTGGCAATGACACAAAGTGGCCTTTCTGCAGATTATAAAAGTTAGAAACAACACATTTGCAGAACAAAAAAAAATAAAAAAGCAAAAAAATTGCAAAAACAATATTCCAACATTACAAATGGTGGTAGGTCGAGGGAGGAGAAGGCGGAAGACCAGCCTATGTTTGCTCCTGGCTATTTTGCCCAAAATGGCCATCGCCCTGTGTGGGGGCATACTGTTGCCCATGATGTGGGTAGTGTACTGCCTCCTGTGATTGTGGTGGGTACTGGGCAGACTGATACTGGTGAGGGGCCTCCTGTTGGGGCAGGTAGGCCCGTTGCTCATACCCACCAAAATAGCCATGTCTTCCCCAACCAGGTTGGGACCAGCCTCCAACACTGGGTGGGAAATGGTGGCCATATTGGTGAGGTTGGCTAGAGGCAGACATATGTGGCTGCTGTGGGCAAGGTTGGGTAGGGGGAGGAAGGAGGTGAGGTGTATGCCCACGTGTTGGAGGATCCTCAGAGCCTGATTGAGCAAGCATGTGTGTGTGGTCTAAGGGGCACCAGATTCCTTGGGGAAAGCTGCCACCTCGCCAGATATTCAAAATAACTCATATGGGGTATTGGGGTGAGTGCTTGCGTCACGCAGGATCTGAAAACATCCTCGAATATGTAGCCTTACCTCACGGGGAAGGGACCGAAGATAACGGGCCAGGCTGCATGGGTACGCCTCCTCCCCATCATCATTATTCACTCTAGCAAGATAGTTGAGTACCCCTGTGTCAACATTTGTATGGCTATCTTGGGCAGGGATCTGGTGCCTTCCTCTTCCTCGCCGGGATGGTCCAGCAGGCTGTGGGGAGCCCTGTAGCTTGGCAGGTTGGCTGCTGCTGATGTTGCCCTAATCATCCTATATGGCGGATGGTGCTGCAGCAGATGGTCCTGCTTGTGGATGTGGTCCTGGTGGTGGGGTTTGTGGTGCATGTCCACATGCAAGGGCAGGCGCAGGATGATCAGGAGAAGAAACTTGACCCATGCTTCTTGGAGGAGAAGATGGGCCAGCCACCTCTTCCCCTCCAGCCACAGGATCGATGATGGGCTCTGTATCTGACCCAGTTTCCCTTTCCGTAAGGTTAGACTGAGTTCTGTTATGAAATATAAAATAGCCAAAACAAAACAACATTAGTTTTGGCCCTGTAAAGTATCTGTGTAATGTGGTGTGAGGTATCTACTTACGGTCTCAGATCCAGAATTGGAGCGAGGAAGGAGAGGCGATCATAATACACATATTTTCGCTTTGTGTGGCCGCATCACCACTCCTGGCCCGCTGCTGACGTTCCCGCCTGTACTGGTCGCGGATGCTGCGCCAGCGTCTCATCACATCTTCAACTGCAATGTGACAGGAAATATGCTAAATTTCACATATTTGCTAAATAAAATTTACAACAAGTAGCATAGTGATGTGGCCTTTTAGGGTGTGCTTTCTACCCAGGGTGGCATATATAATTGGGACAACCAGGCCAGATACACTGGGTCACAATAGCTCAGGGGTCAAGTAACTACTCTTAAATTGTTTGCCTAGGAGGATGAGGAGCCTGTCGACAGGGACCAATTATGTCAGGGTAAAACAATGGGTCAAATAAAAATCTACAGGCCTCAAGAGGCAAAAAGGCCAAATACAGGAAGGAAACGGTGGCCTTATTCCAAAAGCCTTGTTTGATGTGAGGTAATTTTCAACCGTTTTTTTGGTTGTACTTACTCATTTGCTGCTGCTCCTCTAGTGGCCGATCACCAAAATCGTGGAACATCTGGCGACATATGCGCCTCCATGACGCCTCCTTTCTTGCCCGGTTGGCATAATGGGCATAACGTTGTTCCCAGATTTCCAGGCGCTCCTGCACTAATACAATCAGCATCTCCACATTCAGGTAGTAGGGTGCCATGATGCTGTACTCCATGGAGGCATACTTCCTGGATGTCTGGAGTGCTTTTTGAGCTAATTAGCATGTCTAAGCTTCCTGATTATTGGTTGGCCCATTTCCTGTCACCTGCCAAAGTCCTATTTCTCACAAGTCACACATGTAGTCCGTGTGTAATGTGTTGTTTTTGCGAACCCATAGACTTGCATTGGCGTACTACGGGTTTAGTACGCTGACAATCGCAGCATGCTGCAATTGGCATGGACCGTAAAATACGCGCGAGAAATATACAGCTGATGGGAGCAACCTCATAGAGAATCATTAGTCCGTGAGCAATGCTTGGTTTTTACGCCTCTCACTCGTCCATATTTCTGTCTAGTGTGACCCCGGCCTAACAAAGTCTTATTTTTGTGATCAATTTACCATAACTTGTAGGCAACCAAGAATCTTTGCGTTGCCTTGGCAGTACTTTAAGCTTTTTCAGTCAAATGTTTTTCTCTGTGTGTGATATTTTTTCATTTTTTGACCCATTTTTATATCTACTCTTAAACCCACCCATACGACTGGTCACTCTCATATACTGAACATTTGAAAGGCAGCTTTTGTTTTCTGTCTTTCTGGTATAGAAGATTTCCAGTGTCGCTTGGCACTTTCTGAATACTTCCTTTCCAAATCAAAGCAATGAAAATAAAAATGTTACCCACTCTTCTAAGAAAAGCTGAAGCATACATCTTGTGCTTGGAAATCTGTGAATTATGATACTGGCATGCATCCATTTTACATTCTCATCGCCTACAAAAATGTTTCCCTCTGCTGTGATTCTGATTAAAGCAGACTTTCTGCTTTGTAGTTGGCATGCAGGTGTGATATGGGAGTGTCTATATCCTCCAATGTCTACATTAGACAGGCATTTTTATTTATATATTGGCAGTGATGGTTTAAGGTTAAATAAAGATTATATGGGGCTTAGCAGAAAGTTTAAAGGGAAACTCCAGAGAAAGTGAAGACACTGCTATGACTGCTAGATGACATTTATGTACTGTATAGCTGGGAATTGTTCACATGGCTGGATGTGCTGCAGAATTTCTGTCTGGAATTTTTTGGCGCTAGGTTCAAGCTCCATCCATAGCTTTTAAAGGTACCTGATGGCTGATTAAATCAACCAACATGTGCGGTGAAAGACACGGGCTCGGCGTGCAAGCCTGCATCAAAGGTAGGGAGACGACATTTGATGTACCAGAAGGTCAAAGGTCATGAAGGGATTAACTAGATTAGTTCCAGGGAAAAGTAAAGTTAAGCCAGGCCTTCAGATGTGAAGAGTATTTGTGAGTAACAGCAGAGTTACATCCTGGTTATGGTGAGTCAGCAGTTAGTAGTGAAGTGAAGCCAGTCACAGGGAGTATGACAGACTGGGCCGCATACTGAGGTGTGTGAAGAAAAGAAGCAGAGCAGAGATAGCAAGATTCTGTCACTTGATCAATGGCAGATCAATATGATTGGAACATCCTGGACCCTGTGTGGTGAAGTAGAATAGAGACAGGAGAGCTCAGCTACACTGGATACAGCCAGTAGCTCAAAGGAGGTATAGCTGTGGAATAGTGGGTAACCCTGTGACAGCACAGGCAAAGTGCAGCTGAAGTGATGGCAATGTGTAAGCCAGACCTGGAAGTTATAGTGAATAAATACTGAACTTGCCAGACAGGGGCAAGGTTATCACTAAAGAGGGCTGTGGCCAGTGAAGGACAAATAGAAGGAATGGAGTATTCAGGTTAGGCCAGCCGTACTGCTGAAATGTCATTTACAAGCAAAGTGCTGCCATGTGTAACCAATAAGTCTGTGCCTCTGTCTAAAACAGATGATGTGAGCAATACATTTTGTCCCTGCCATCTATTGTACAAATATTACACCAGTGCCATCAGTGTTTTATTTTTATAAAATGGACTGCTTTCTTTCCTGTGATTCCTGCATTTTCTGAGGGTCTATAGCCTGAATACAGAACATCTGAATGCACTAACTACACACACACTAAGAGGAACCCATTTCACTGGTCCTGGTGTCGCAGTGTAAGGGTGGTGGGACAAGGGTCTGCCCCCTAGCACTCTAAAGGGTTAAGTGTACTTGATATTTATTTATGCTATAAGAGGGTGACAGTCACTGAGGCTGCCTTTAGCTTAGACAGGGTCAACTGTAATGGCCAGCCCAGTTTGCGAGGAGGAACTGAGTGTCAGTGTCAGTCCAGGAAGTGACAGTCAGTGTGCGGAAAGTATTCTGTGAAGCAGCAGGCTTAAGTCAGAGGTTGTTAGGGACAGCAAGAGCCTAATACTCGGGGAAGTGGATTGCCAAAAATACCCTTCCGTGTGATTGTGTCTAATGGCCTGGGGGTACCTCGAGATGGATGTTGGGGGGCCTCACTCAGCCTGTCAAGCTACAGGGAAAGAAGGACTTAGACTACTTAGGCAGAAGGTATTGCAATCCGAATATACTGCTAGTGGTGAAGCTTTCCTAGGGCGAGGGAAGCAAGTGAGAGGGAAATTCTACCTATACCAGGAACCAGGGCTGAAGTTGTACCTGGTACCTGTGGGAAAGATGTCAACCCCTTGAGTCTTATCCTCTATATCTGCCTGTAAATACTGCCATTCACCAAGTAAATGTTGGGTTGTTTTTATGAACCTCATATCTCCTAGATTGATTTCTGCCCCTCCAGAAGAGGGATTCCTGGAGGCAGAAAACGTCTGCAGTCCTGAAGTAAGATACACCTCACACACATCAGCACACCAGGACTGGGACACGAGTTGTCTGTAGGATGCCAAAGCGAGTAGGAACAGAAGCTCACCCACGACTACCTTGCTTGGGCATCTTACAGCAGCACCATCAGCACCTACATCTTTCTTTCAGTTTCTATTGCTTCAATCTTATTCGCTTTTCTATCCATCTACTTCATCTGATTGGCTGAAATGGCCATAGAAAATTTCTATTGACTGCTACTTCCGTACAATTATAGATGGGGAAATGAGGGGAATCTGCAACAGCTGAAAATTCCTGTGCTTTTGTGAAAGCAGTGGAAGCTTCTAAACAGGGAGGCTCTTTTGTTGGCTCAGTGGCAGAGGCGTAGCTAGAATCCTATGGGCCCTAAGGCAAAATTTGGATCTGGGCACCACACTAACAGAAGATAAGATTAGCGTAGCATTGCTAGATTTTATAAAGACATATTTTCACCTCTCTCCCCACCCACGTAAAAAAAACTACAGATAAAAAATATATAATCTTGCTGAAAACGCAGAAGAAAAATAATATTCTAAATAATAGTCATACAGTATGAAAATAGCAAATTATTGCCATGTTGTTATTGCACAAATTCCACTATACCAAAATCAATGTACCAATAATACCACTAAAAAGTGATAAATACCACTACATCATGAAAATACATTATCACCAAATAGTGTCTGACTATAATCACCATCATGCTACTGAACAAAATCTAAAATACAAATATGAATATATTTATAGCACCATATGCAAGTAAGAAATACCACCAAACCATGATGATACCACATATTACCTCCACATAGTCGCAGAATAACACTACCATATTGATTGTTAACAAAAATCACAGTACTAACATTAATATTATCATGGACAGAGCTTGGCAAGAAAAAAATGAGCCCTCACCCAGCCCCAGATCCTAAAAATGGATATGCTACAGGTCTCAGAAATTGGCACTTTTTTCACCACTTAAGTAAAAAAAAAGCAAAACAATTGTGTATTTGCACTTTTTTGCAATTTCCACTCACTTGGATTTTTTTTTTAGCATTTTCTAGTACACTATATGATAAAATCAATGGTGTCGTTCAAAAATACAACTCGTCCTGCAAAAAAAAAGAAGCTCTCACGTGGCCATATTGCCAGAAAAATAAAAGTCATGGCTCTGGGAAGATGGGGAACAAACAAACGAAAAAGCAAAAGCGGAAAATCCCAAGGTTGTGAAGGGGTTAAAGGACTTATTTCTGTGTGTGTCTTACTTTTGATTACGGGGTTAGTAATTGGGATGTCTTATAGATGCCTCTCCATTACTAAACCCTGGGGCTTGGTGTCAGCGGATATTGCATAGCTGACATCAACCTCAAAATTATGCATCCAATTATAGGCATTGATTTTTGCTTTTCTTCATCCAGTACAGACCACTATTATGTCTCACATAAGAAATGCCCATCCTTGTTGCCACTATACAGTATTAATGCATACGTCTCATTCTGTGGCCCTAATACAATTGTAAAATACCCTTTTGTGTCTTCATACAGTCATAATGTCCATCTTTGCAATCAAATACAGCAGGAATGTCCCCTCAGTGGCACCCATACAGTAACAATGTATACCTTTTCTGCCCCACACAGTATAGCGGTTGCCTTTTCTACCTGAATACAGTTGGAACGTCAAACTGTGGCCTCGTCAATTAATAATTATTAAAGTATGGGGCAACTATGGGGACATTATTAATGTATTGGTCCACAATGTGGGACAATAATAATTCATTCTACCCCGCGTTTAGCCCTATGCAATAATCATTTCCCCCATTCTGTCCCCATACAGTAATAATGTTCCAAATTCTGGGCCTAGTATAGTAATAATGCCCTTCATTGTGGTCCACCTTGTCCTCAATAAAGTAATAATATCCCTCATTCTGGCCTCAATATAGTAATAAGGTCCTCCAATTGGACCTTATACAGTTATAATGTCCCCCACAGTGGCCCAAAACTAGTAATAATGTCCCCTATTATTATAGCACATACTTAGTATTCATGACCCATATTTTTTCCCCAATTATTATGTACCAATTGGCCCAAATATAGAAAAATGTTCCCCTTTTCTGGCCTCAGTATAGTAATAATGCGCAGATTGTGGGCCCCCTATATAGTAATAAAATCCCCCATTCTGGACCCCATATAGTAATATCTCTTTTGAGCTTTATAACTGTGAAGATGCACATCCAGCTGAAAACAGCACTAGCATCGGCAGGCCCCTCTCTCCTCCAGGACTTAGTGCCCCCTCGGTTGTTATGACCCTGATCAGGAGCCTACTGGAGGAAAACTAGAAAAAAACTAAATATGCTGCGTACATAAACTTTTCTAATCTGATATACATCTAATGAGAGGTGAGATTTTAATATCCTGGTCTAAAGCACTTTTGGCTAAAGCAAAGTGTAAAGTTTTTATATTTGTTATTATTATTATTATTATTATTATTATCATTATTATCATTAATAATAATAATATTATAATAGCATGTATTATACTGGTTATTGTAATGTGAGACCTGTTTGCATTTGCTAATGAATGGGATTGTGTTGAATCAACATTATTGCTGCTATTTAGGCAGCTAATCGCTCTGTATTGTGTTTAACCATGAAAAACAATCTGGAAAATTACTGACCAATGTAAGTGGTGCACAGCAGATATATATTACTTACCACACCACCTAGTTGTGGAATTAATATTTATTCATTATCATTCCATGTAAGTGCTATATTGTGCTTACTGCTTCTATCCTGTACAATATAATTTAGAAGACTATAAAACAAGACATTTATCAGTAATGTTTATGAATCATCTTGCTCAGTCAAGTTTAATAACCAGAGAGGAAGCAATAAGAAAAGGTATCTGCAAAATGAGAAATCATGCAAGGTAAAAATAATCCTTTAAACCTGAACATTCTGAACATGTTCTTAGAATGCAATTAAGATCCAACAAGTTCTTCCCTTAATTTGACTTTTCAGATATTATTTTCTTGAACTAATAGTATGCTCAAGTCTTGCTGAATATAAATGTCCCATTTATTTCACAAAGGCTTCAGTTTTAATTTAAATGACATCTACAGTGATACTTGTGAAGAGAAACTATGTGTTTCTGCAAAACTGAAAAACTTGAAACAATTTCAATATGTGTTGGAGAAATATAAGTTGCTAATTGGAAAAATGCTAATTCTGTCTTGAGAACCTGTGGGCTCATGTTGGCAGCTCCATACGGGGATGTTGTATGTAGTTGAGAAATACAGTATAATCTGTAACTAAATTTGAGGAAATGGATGAATTTCTCGATAATGCCAACCATTGTTAAATAAAACATATAGTAGTATTCTTGTTACATCATGTTCCATCATGTCATGAGGAGCGCCGAGAGATGGCTGCTCTGGCATGAGGCTCCTGAGTTTTTTTAGTTTTTTACCCCGTTTAATTGTTTAACTCCCTTTGGTTCACTCACCATTGCGTAGCTACAGGATTCGGCAGAGCTGGGAGTAGTGTGGAGACTGCGATCAGCTGGGACCAGTGTCTTTCTGTCCTCGTGGAGCTCCGTGCCTGGATTCAGCTGGGAGAGAGTGAAGCTGCTGGCTGCCTGCCAACTTTCCTACAACTTGTACCCATTTCCAGCAAGCAGATGATCCCAGGATAGGAAACCTGGTGGAGTGTGCGGTGCTGGAGTTGTTCTGGAGATCTTGTGGTCCACGTGGAGCTGTAGGGCTACAGGATTCGGCAGAGCTGGGAGTAGTGTGGAGACTGCGACCAGCTGGGACCGGTGTCTTTCTGTCCTCGTGGAGCTCCGTGCCTGGTTTCAGCTGGGAGAGAGTGAAGCTGCTGGCTGCCTGCCAATTTCCTACAACTTGTACCCATCTCCAGCATGCAGATGATCCCGGGATAGGAAAGCTGGTGGAGTGTGCGGTGCTGGAGATGTTCTGGAGATCTTGTGGTCCAGGTGGAGCTGAAGGGGTGAGCTGGGCAGGTTTGGACTGACTGTTGGCGTGTCCCCTGATGTCGCTGTCTTGTTGCACCCATGCCCTCCCCCCCCAGCAGTGCTGGGAGCACCCTTTATGGAAAGTTGTACATTTAACTCTGCTAAGCTGTGACTGTTCAATCTTTATAGCTACAAGCTGAGTGTAATCATGGCCACTGCACTCTGTAAACCTACTCTTATGATTTCAAGGGACGATTTATTATTCTGGAATCATCAGCATTTTCTCATGGACTCCCCTTCTTGGAGCATGATTGCTAATTCAACAATTGAGTACATAAAATCCATTACTTCTGTGAAACCTGTGGAGGTGTACTGCAAGAGAGGTAGGAGAGGAGGCGTCCTGGCACGCCTTCGGAGGAGAGGGTTCAGAACAGCTCTTCCTTCACTCCACTTGGCTAATGTCCGTTCCTTATCTAACAAAATGGAGGATCTGAGCTTACTTTGTAACATGAGATCTGATATGGCCAATTCAGCTGCTCTTTGTTATACTGAGACCTGGTTGAATGAGACCATCCCTGATTGTAGTCTGGATCTACCTGGTTTTGTTATCTACAGAGCTGACCGTGATTGTGTACCTTCAGGTAAACAAAGGGGGGGTGGGGTATGTCTCTACATCAACACTAGCTGGTGCTGTGATGTTAACATACTGGGAAAAGGTTGCTCTCCAGATCTAGAATACCTTGCACTCAATTGTAGACCATTTTACTCTCCAAGAGAGTTTTCATCTATGGTTCTGGTTGCAGTATATATTCCCCCTCAAGCATCTGTTAAAGCTGCTACTGGTGAATTAGCTTGCAAAATATCAGAATGGGAGAAAGGATCTCCAGAAGCATTTGTGATCGTAATGGGGGACTTTAACAAAGGAAAACTCAACCTGGATCTCCCCAAATTTACTCAACATATAAACTGCTTCACGAGAGAGAACAATACGCTTGATCACTGCTATACAGTCATAAAAGGGGCCTACAGGGCAGTGAGGAGAGCAGCAGTGGGCTTTTCAGATCATTGTCTAATTCATTTACAGTAATTCCAGCCTACAGGCAAAGGTTGAAAACATCCAAACCTACAGTTTATACAAAGAAGACATGGTCTGAGGAGGCAAAATTGCAACTACAAGCATGCTTCGAATGCACGGACTGGGAGGTATTCCAGGAAACATGCTCGGGTCTGGATGAATGGGTTGATGCAGTGTCCTCATATATCCGTTTTTGTGAAGACACGTTTATTCCATCCAAATCTGTCCACTTTCGGGGAAACAACAAGCCGTGGTTTACAAATAAAGTCAGGTTGATCCGTAAGAGAAAAGAGGAGGCTTATAAAGCAGGCGATATTACTGAATTCAAGAAACTTAGGAACTCACTATCTAAAGAGATCAAGTTAGCCAAACACGAGTATGCAAAGATTCTGGAGGAAAGGTTCTCATCAAAAGATACTAGATCTGCATGGAGAGGATTAAGAGAGGTCACCAATTATAAAAGCCACCCCACTATAGTGAACCCCAGCAGAAGTCTGGCAGCAGAGTTAAATGAATTCTACTGCAGATTTGAGGCAAGCTCTACACACAGTGGCTATTCATCTCTAAGCTCCTCAGTCTGTTCATATAAAGATCATTCATTGTGTAACACCCAAGTAGTGATCTCCGAGGCAGAGGTGATACGCATCCTGAAGGGACTTAAGGTCAAAAAGGCACCTGGCCCTGATGGTGTATCTCCAATGTGTCTGAAAGTATGTGCTACCCAGCTTGCCCCTATACTGACAAATATATACAATGTGTCACTGAAAGAGTGCGTTATAACTCAGTGTTGGAAAAATTCCACAATTATCCCTGTCCCCAAGAAAGTGGGATCCTCTGAGTTGAACGACTATAGACCAGTAGCACTCACATCTGTAGCTATGAAAGTCTTCAAAAGAATTATGATGTCCCACCTGATAAAATTCACGCAGAAGCTATGGGACCCGCTTCAGTTTGCCTATAAGGAGAATCGTTCGGCAAACGACACTGTCAATCTGGCACTGAAGTACATTTTGGATCATACAGATGAACTGCACTCATATGTCCGGATTCTTTTCATGGACTTTAGCTCAGCGTTCAATACCATTGATCCGAATTTACTTCATAAGAAAATGGTAGCTCTTGGAGTCCCTCTCAACTTATGCTTGTGGATTTATAACTTCCTGACAGCCAGGATACAGAGTGTAAAAGTTGGACCATTCACTTCGGACACCTTGGTCACAAACATCGGGGCACCTCTGGGGTGTGTTTTGTCCCCGTTACTGTTTTCTCTCTATACGAATGATTGCATCTCTTCAGCAGACTCAGTAAAAATCTTGAAATTTGCCGATGATATGACACCGATTGGTCTCATCAGGGGAAATGCTGAAGACTTGTATCGGAGTGAGGTGGAAAGAATATGTGACTGGTGTAAAGCCAATAATCTTGTACTCAACACTAAAAAAACTGCTGAGATGGTTGTGGATTTTAGGAAAGATCAACATGAGATACTTCCAATCTACATCCATGACGAAGTGGTTCTTAGGGTCACAGAGACCAAATTCCTTGGTGTTATCATCTCTCATGATCTTAAATGGGGGAAAAACGTGGATGCTGTTATAAGAAAAGCACAACAGAGGATGTTCTTCCTGCGTCAGCTGAAAAGATATGGTTTGTCTAAGAATCTGCTGATCTTATTCTTTAATGCTGTCATCAGATCTGTGATTTGTTCCTCTCTGATAGTCTGGTATGGGGGAGCCACTGCGCATGACAAACTCCGCTTACAAAGGACTTTCAGAACAGCAGAGAGAATTATAGGTTCCCCCCTGTTTAAAATCCAGGATCTTTATGATAAGAGTATTCGATCCCACGCATTGAAAATTTAATCCAATCCCTCTCACCCGGGACACTCCTCATTCCAACTACTCCCTTCAGGACGTCGCTTCAGAGTCCCCAAATGCAGCACCAACCGGCATATGAACAGCTTCTATACACTCTCTGTTCAACAATTAAATCGTCATGTGTAGACTATATACTGTATCTGTCTTGTTAGATGTTACTTGTTGTATCTGTTGTTATATATTATGTTGCCTCTTTGCCACAAAGAATTCCTTGTATATATGTAATATGTACTTGGCGATAATAAATTTGATTGATTGATTGATTGATCATGTTGGTTTCAACTTAAATGTTATTAAACTTTTTAATACCATTAAGGGTATGTGCACACGTTGCGGATTTGCTGCGGGTCCACAGCGGATTTGCCCCTGTGAATCCGCTGCAGATCCGCAAGTGATTTACAGTACAATGTTATGCTATGGGGAAAAAAATTCTTTGTGCAGATTCCGCAGTGTTTTTACACCAATTCCATTGTAGGAATCCGCAGGTGTAGAAACGCATGCTAAATCCACACAAAATCCACAGGAAATCCGTATAAAAAACGCGCGGATTTTGACCTGTGGATTCTGCCAAGAGAAGCAGATTCCGCGCAGAAAATTCCGCACAGCAATCCACAACATGTGCACATACCCTAAAGCTTTGCAGAGGTTCTCTTTAAAACTTTGCCTTAGGGCAGGGGCAGATGGCCGTAGATTCTCTCATTGGGGAGAATCGTGCCAATTATGCAAATAACAATCTCATCAAACTTTGATCAGAGTTTAAACAGAATGTGAGCATAGTACAATCCAATTTTCTCAGATGAAGAGAAAAAGGAGAAAAAAAATCTCCGTATGGAAAAATTCCCATTCCCAACTCAAACTCTTTAAAGGGAACCTGTCAGCAGGATTGCGCACAGTAGCCTACAGTGTCAGGTCGGCGCCGTTATACTGATTAAAATGATACCTTGGTTGATGAAATCCATATTGTGGTTGTTGTTTAATATTTATTTTCAGTTTTCAGTTAATGATATGCTTGTGCCCGGGGGCAGCCCGTGGGAGGTCTTAATGTGGTGCTATGATTAGGTATTCATAATGCAGACTGCTGACAGGTCTCTGATCCTTCCCTACCCTGCTCCTAGTTTACATAATGAATATATGTAAATACTGAAAAAAAAGCCTGCAGCATAATCGCATGTTTACTGTGTTAATAAATGTGATTGAGGTTATCCTGATTTATAAAAAAAAAATCCATTTGAAAACGGTGCCCGCCGCACCTGTGCATTAGCAGCTATCAGTGTACATAGAGGTGATCAGATAGCTGCTATTGCGCAGGCTTGCCCCATGTATTGAACAGACTGGGGGATAACGTGTCTCCTAAACACCATTGGCAAGAATTCATACTAGTTTGTCATCCTGATATAGAAGGGGGACTTTTTATTAAAAATAGATATGATGTCTGAATAGTCAGAATTAAAGGAAGTCACAATGGTGATTTTGTTTGCCGTAACAGCACATTAGTAATTTTTTAAATTTTGTAAAAGATAGCTATGTGGCTTGGATTTAGCTGTGATGTTGATACTACCACTTACATTGTCACCCCATAGGTGGATGTCCAAAAATAGTGTGTGTGAACCAAGGATATGTGAAAACTTGTGGGTCTATTGGATTCTATGGTTCTGCCAAATAAAGATCAGATCATCTATATATCTTCCATACCATACAATGGATTTGCAGAAAGAGTTATTGGTAGAATAAAGTACATTCTCCTCCCACCACGCCATGTAAAGGTTAACTAAGGAAGGTGAGAAACTAGCACCCACAGAACAATCAAGAATCTGAAAGTAGAATACTCTGTCAAAGGAAAAATAGTTGTTGGTTAGTAAAAATAAAGTAACCTGTAAAATGTAATTGATGAATGATGTTAATAAATTTTTATTTTTGTGTAAACTAAAAGATACTGCATCTATAGATTTACTATGAAGAATACTAGAGTATAGTACAGCTACATCACTGGTTACTCGCATAATGTGTGGGAGATCAATGCAGATTATACATGATTGACAATAATTGTTTGGTATCCTTGATCCTTGTTTATAGATAATACCAGCAATTGCAATATATTGTCCAGCCACGAAGAGCAGCGTTCAGTAAGAAATTGTATACCCCCGACGATCGGTCTCAGCGGGGGACAAAATACTGATTTCTGAGTTTTGGGTAAGGCGTGAAAAATGGGACAAATAGACGACTGATAAAATATATTCCTTTTCCCTTGCAGATAAAAAATGTGGGGATACACCTTTTTGGAGAAATGCAGACAGGACATGGGCAACTTGCAAGGTAAGATCATATGTAACTTTACAATAGGTGGAAGTATCAGGCAACAAATTTATGACTTTATCATGATAAAGCATTTTGTCTAATATCACAATCGATCTGCTAGAAATTGTCCATGGCTGATGCTCTCAATTGTATGGGATAGAAAGAAGGATTGGACATTTTAGTAAGGGGTAGTCTATTGCATTGGTCTGAACAGTCATCCACTTGCAAATCCATTAGAACAGAAAGGTCACATTGTTCCTGAAAATTGAGTACAGAATTCTAATTATTGTCCACATTATTAGTAGAATTCTCAATAGGAGAAATTGGCATGGATTTAAAATTGTCCTAAAAAATGTCTCAACGGTTAGCAGACTTATGAATTTATTGAGGTTTAGTAATGTGGTAAATAGGTCCGCTTTCCTTGTGGGGACGAAATTAAGTCATTGGGAGAGTATACGTAATTGATGTAATGAAATATAAATGGCATATAAATTCAGAACAATAAATATGTTGATATGAGAATTATTGTGTGATGTCAAAGAAATCATCTTTTCGTCAGTGTTGATTACATGTGGCCTTCTCCATTATTGAAAAGTGTGGCTGGCACTCATTGGGAGGAGCACAATTATTATATTTTTTTCTGTTTAATTATGGTATGCTCCAGTTCAGACCCACTAGTGTCCGTTTTTGTCTGAGAGGTCATCAGTAGAGTTGAGCGAAACGGGTCGAAAAATTTCAAAAGTCCCCGACTTTTGGCAAAGTCGGGTTTCATGAAACGAAACCCGACCCTAGGATGAGGTCGGCCACGAGGTCGGCGACTTACGCGCCAAAGTCGCGTTTCAAAAGTTTGTTTTGCGCTCTTTTTCAGCCAATCAGGATCCACGGACACTGTGGGCAACGTGATGACATAGGCAGGGGTCACCACCATCTTTCAGAAGGGCATGCAAGTGATTGGCTTGCTTTGGTGGGCGTCACAGGGGGTATAAAAGGGCGTGCACGCCGACCGCCATCTTACTTCTGCCGATCTCAGTATAGGGAGAGGTTGCTGCTGATTCTGTAGGGAGAGTGTTAGGCAGGGAAGAAGACAAAAAAACTGCTTCTGCTGCTAGCGATTTGGCCTGCACAACACACCAGTCACTGTGTGTGCAGTGCAAGGGGAGGCTATATAGTGGTGTATCAGTGGTGTTGGTTGTTGGGCTGCCTTCTAAGGCTTCCTGACATTCCTGCATTTTTGTTTACCCACTGCTCCGCAAACTGCTTTTTTAAAAGCAATCTCAATTTTTTTTTTTTGTCCTGCTGAGAAGAAAAAAAAACTGCTTCTGCTGCTAGCGATTTGGCCTGCACAACACACCAGTCACTGTGAGTGCAGTGCAAGGGGAGGCTATATTGTGGTGTATCAGTGGTGTTGGTTGTTGGGCTGCCTTTTAAGGCTTCCTGACAGGCTGGCATTGCTGTTTACCCACTGCTCTGCAAACTGCTTTTTTAAAAGCAATCCAATCTCCCTTATCCTCTAGTCACTTTTGTCACAGCTGTGCCATCGAGCCTGTGACATAGCGCTCAGATATCAGTGGGCCTCACACAATCCAAAAGTGTCCAGTGTCCACAAGTGTCTGCAGAAATTCAAAATCTCCCTTATTCTCTCGTCACTTTTGTCACAGCTGTGCCATCAAGCCTGTGACATAGCGCTCAGATATCAGTGGGCCTCACACAATCCAAAAGTGTCCAGTGTCCACAAGTGTCTGCAGAAATTCAAAATCTCCCTTATCCTCTCGTCACTTTTGTCACAGCTGTGCCATCGAGCCTGTCACATAGCGCTCAGATATTCATTGGGCCTCACACAATCCAAAAGTGTCCAGTGTCCACAAGTGTGTGCAGAAATTCAAAATCTCCTTTATCCTCTAGTCACTTTGGTCACAGCTGTGCCATCGAGCCTGTCACATAGCGCTCAGATATTCATTGGGCCTCACACAATCCAAAAGTGTCCAGTGTCCACAAGTGTCTGCAGAAATTCAAAATCTCCCTTATCCTCTAGTCACTTTTGTCACAGCTGTGCCATCGAGCCTGTGACATAGCGCTCAGATATCAGTGGGCCTCACACAATCCAAAAGTGTCCAGTGTCCACAAGTGTGTGCAGAAATTCAAAATCTCCCTTATCCTCTCGTCACTTTTGTCACAGCTGTGCCATCGAGCCTGTGACATAGCGCTCAGATATTCATTGGGCCTCACACAATCCAAAAGTGTCCAGTGTCCACAAGTGTCTGCAGAAATTCAAAATCTCCCTTATCCTCTAGTCACTTTTGTCACAGCTGTGCCATCGAGCCTGTGACATAGCGCTCAGATATCAGTGGGCCTCACACAATCCAAAAGTGTCCAGTGTCCACAAGTGTGTGCAGAAATTCAAAATCTCCCTTATCCTCTAGTCACTTTTGTCACAGCTGTGCCATCAAGCCTGTGACATAGCGCTCAGATATCAGTGGGCCTCACACAATCCAAAAGTGTCCAATGTCCACAAGTGTCTGCAGAAATTCAAAATCTCCCTTATCCTCTCGTCACTTTTGTCACAGATGTGCCATCGAGCCTGTGACATAGCGCTCAGATATCAGTGGGCCTCACACAATCCAAAAGTGTCCAGTGTCCACAAGTGTGTGCAGAAATTCAAAATCTCCCTTATCCTCTAGTCACTTTTGTCACAGCTGTGCCATCGAGCCTGTGACATAGCGCTCAGATATCAGTGGGCCTCACACAATCCAAAAGTGTCCAGTGTCCACAAGTGTGTGCAGATATTCAAAATCTCCCTTATTCTCTCGTCACTTTTGTCACAGCTGTGCCATCGAGCCTGTGACATAGCGCTCAGATATTCATTGGGCCTCACACAATCCAAAAGTGTCCAGTGTCCACACAAGTGTGTGCAGAAATTCAAAATCTCCTTTATCCTCTAGTCACTTTGGTCACAGCTGTGCCATCGAGCCTGTCACATAGCGCTCAGATATTCATTGGGCCTCACACAATCCAAAAGTGTCCAGTGTCCACAAGTGTCTGCAGAAATTCAAAATCTCCCTTATCCTCTAGTCACTTTTGTCACAGCTGTGCCATCGAGCCTGTGACATAGCGCTCAGATATCAGTGGGCCTCACACAATCGAAAAGTGTCCAGTGTCCACAAGTGTGTGCAGAAATTCAAAATTTCCTTTATACTCTAGTCACTTTGGTCACAGCTGTGCCATCGAGCCTGTCACATAGCGCTCAGATATTCATTGGGACTCACACAATCCAAAAGTGTCCAGTGTCCACAAGTGTCTGCAGAAATTCAAAATCTCCCTTATCCTCTAGTCACTTTTGTCACAGCTGTGCCATCGAGCCTGTGACATAGCGCTCAGATATCAGTGGGCCTCACACAATCTAAAAGTGTCCAGTATCCACAAGTGTGTGCAGAAATTCAAAATCTCCCTTATCCTCTCGTCACTTTTGTCACAGCTGTGCCATCGAGCCTGTGACATAGCGCTCAGATATTCATTGGGCCTCACACAATCCAAAAGTGTCCAGTGTCCACAAGTGTCTGCAGAAATTCAAAATCTCCCTTATCCTCTAGTCACTTTTGTCACAGCTGTGCCATCGAGCCTGTGACATAGCGCTCAGATATCAGTGGGCCTCACACAATCCAAAAGTGTCCAGTGTCCACAAGTGTGTGCAGAAATTCAAAATCTCCCTTATCCTCTAGTCACTTTTGTCACAGCTGTGCCATCGAGCCTGTGACATTGCGCTCAGATATCAGTGGGCCTCACACAATCCAAAAGTGTCCAGTGTCCACAAGTGTGTGCAGAAATTCAAAATCTCCCTTATCCTCTAGTCACTTTTGTCACAGCTGTGCCATCGAGCCTGTGACATAGCGCTCAGATATCAGTGGGCCTCACACAATCCAAAAGTGTCCAGTGTCCACAAGTGTGTGCAGAAATTCAAAATCTCCTTTATCCTCTCGTCACTTTTGTCACAGCTGTGCCATCGAGCCTGTGACATAGCGCTCAGATATTCATTGGGCCTCACAATCCAAAAGTGTCCAGTGTCCACAAGTGTCTGCAGAAATTCAAAATCTCCCTTATCCTCTAGTCACTTTTGTCACAGCTGTGCCATCGAGCCTGTCACATAGCGCTCAGATATCAGTGGGCCTCACACAATCCAAAAGTGTCCAGTGTCCACAAGTGTCTGCAGAAATTCAAAATCTCCCTTATCCTCTCGTCACTTTTGTCACAGCTGTGCCATCGAGCCTGTGACATAGCGCTCAGATATCAGTGGGCCTCACACAATCCAAAAGTGTCCAGTGTCCACAAGTGTGTGCAGAAATTCAAAATCTCCCCTGTCCTATAGACACCTTGTACCTTGTTTTACATTACTATATAGTTTGTTGGATTTTGTCTACATTTCTACCAAAAATGAGGAAGGCTGGTGGAAGAGGCCATGGAATTGGGCGGGGATTGGCAGCTGGTAATGATGGTGTTGGTGGTGGATCTGATGGTAGTGGCAAGAGCAAAATAGGACCGAATGCAGGAGGTGTTGAGCCTGCGTCATCGTCTGGCTACATAAGGCCTCGAACGCTTAGTTTTCTAGGAGTTGGCAAACCGCTTTTAAAGCCACAGCATCAGGAAAAAGTTTTGTCTTACATTGCTGACTCAGCCTCCAGCTCTATCGCCTCCTCTTCTTCAGTTGTAAAAAGTAAAAACACTGAGTCGTCATTGGAGGCTCATGTTCATGAACCACACCTTTCCTTGTGTCCTTCACCCCAACCAAGATTGAAGGATGACGCAGGCCATACTACTGATTACTCCATGGAGCTGTTTTCACATACCATGCCTGGATTATCAAGTCAAATGGTGAATTTCCCAGGCCAAGATGAATCTGACATGGAGTGCACTGATGCACAGCCGCTGATGGATGATTCTGCTGGTACATTCACTCAGAGCACTACATTGTCCTCGCAGTGTACAGAGCCAGATTCTGACCCTGATGAGACTCAGGTGCCCCTTCCCGCACACTATACCACCATACACGGTGACACAGAGGAAGGTGCACATGACATAGAAGAGGAGGTGATGGATGACCCAGTTGTTGACCCAGATTGGCATCCATTGGGGGAAGAGGGTGCTGCTTCCAATAGCTCAGATGAGGAGCATCCACAGCAGACATCGACATAGCAACAGCTGTTATCTGGCAGGCCCGGAGCACTCCAAAGACAGGTTCCAAACATCAAAAGAGTTGCTGGACAGCTTGTCCAGAGGGTCAAAAGATCACAGCGTGCTAGGCCGCAAAATGTCTGCCAAAGTAGGAAGAGTGCAGTGTGGCACTTTTTTGACCAAAATCCTCATGATCAGGCCAAGGTTATCTGTAAGAAGTGCGCAAAGACCTTTAGCCGAGGGAAAAATCTGAAAAATGTGAATACCAGTTGCATGCTTAGACATTTAACCAGCATGCACTTGCAAGCGTGGACACAACACCAAACCTCAAGTGCCACATGTGCAACTGATCACAGCGAAGGTAGTCAGCAACGCTGCATTGTTTCCCCCACTGTAAGCCCACCGGTTAGCACAGCAGCAAATGTTGAGGTGTCGTTGCAAGGCCACAGCAGTCAGGGAATCCCACTGTTATATCAACGAAAGACTGATTCTAGGCCATCAGAAAGAACACCAACTCCATCACCATCATCAACCCTCTCTCAGTCCGCCCTGTCCACCGCTACTTCCACCATATGCAGCTCTCAAGTCCAGCTCACCCTCCCAGACACTATGAGTAGGTCAAGAAAGTACTCAGTCTCTCATCCGCGTACACTGTGTTTGAACGCCCACATTGCAAAACTAATCTCGTTTGAGATGATGCCCTTTCGGTTGGTGGAAAGCACAGCTTTCCGCGAACTCATGGCCTATGCAGTACCACGCTATGACCTACCCAGTCGCCACTTCTTCTCTCGCAAAGCCATCCCAGCCCTCCACCATCATGTGAAAGACCGCATTGTCCATGCACTCAAGCAGTCAGTGAGCGGAAAGGTGCACCTCACAACTGATGCATGGTCCAGTCGGCATGGCCAGGGCCGTTACGTGTCCATCACTGCGCACTGGGTTAATGTGGTGGATGCAGGGTCCACAGGGGACAGCGGTGGTGGGACAGTGCTGCCTAGCCCACGGTATAGGAAACAGTTGGCTGTAGGCGTTCGACCCTCCTCCTCCTCCTCCAGAAGCGAAAGCTCGTCCACAGAGCGCAGTCGTACGAGCACTCCATCTGCAGCTGCCACTGTTGCACACGATGTGTCCCCCTATCGAGCAGCTAGTGGAAAGCGTCAGCAGGCTGTGTTGCAGATGATGTGTTTGGGCAACAGACACACCGCCGAGGTGCTGGCCGAGTACTTGAAGCGACAAACTGAGTCATGGCTGGGCAGTGTACATCTTGAGGCAGGCAAGGTAGTTAGTGATAACGGCCGTAATTTTGTGGCAGCCATAGCCCTTTCAAAACTCAGCCATATACCTTGCTTGGCTCACACCTTGAACCTGGTGGTGCAGTGCTTCCTCAAAAATTATCCGGAGTTAACAGCCCTGCTCCAGAAGGTGCGAAGACTGTGCGCGCACATCCGCTGGTCGCCTGTACACTCCGTTCGTATGCAGACGCTGCAGCGATTGCTCCACCTTCCCAACCACCGCCTCATTATCGACATTGCAACAAGGTGGAACTCCACCCTGCACATGGTGGAGCGGCTGTGCGAGCAGAGGCAGGCCATAATGCATTTGTGGGAGGATACACGGCCAGGCACTTTGAGAGCAGACATGGAGTTGACCGGTGTGCAGTGGTCGAAGCTGAAAGACCTCTGTAAAGTCCTTCAGTGTTTTGAGGAATGCACATGGCTGGTAAGTGCAGACGACGCCATCCTAAGCATGAGCATCCCACTTATGCGTCTGCTCATGCAAACTTTGACGCACCTTAAGGAGCAGGCTTCTGCAGCCAATGTTGATGAGGAGGAAGAGGAGGAGGGAATCCTTGATGACATTCAGCCATTGTCTGCTCAGGGACCTCTCCTGGACGAGGTGGAGGAAGAAGAGGAGGAGGAGGAGGATGATGGGGATGATTACTTAGGGGAGGAGGATGCATCTCGTGGGGCAAGTGAAAATGTTGGCGTGGCAAGGTCTGGTACAAGGTTTGTGCGTGACTGGAGGGATGTGGATTTGCCAGAAAGTGCTCCTCCAACCAGCACTCGCAGTGCATCATTGACACCGGAAACATTGGCCCACATGTCAGATTATGCCTTGCAGATCCTAAAAAGGGACCCACGCATTGCCAAAATGATGAACGATGATGACTACTGGTTGGCCAGCATCCTGGATCCACGCTATAAAGGCAAATTACAAAACATCATGCCACAGGAGAACCTTGACCTAATATTGGCTAATAAACAAGCAACTCTGGTAAATCGGTTGCTTGAGGCATTCCCAGCACACAGCAGCGGTGATGGTTCTCACACGAGCCGTACGGGCCGGGGGCAGCTTGGCAGAGGTGTTCGTGGTGCACACAGCAGAAGTGGCGTTGGAGACAGAGGTTTCATGACAATGTTGTGGACTGATTTTTCAAATACCGCTCACACAACTGGTAATACTGCATCGATGGAAAGTGACAGGAGACAGCAGTTGTCAACTATGGTTACAAACTACTTTTCCTCCCATATCGATGTTCTCCCACACAGGTCATTCCCCTTTGACTATTGGGCCGCTAAACTGGACACCTGGCCTGAATTGGCCCAATATGCCTTACAGGAGCTCGCTTGCCCAGCTGCAAGTGTGCTATCGGAAAGAGTCTTCAGTGCAGCTGGATCAATCCTGACAGAAAAAAGGACCCGTCTGTCAACCCAAAATGTGGATGATCTAACATTCATTAAAATGAACCATGCATGGGTTTCCAAGGATTTTGTCCCACCTTCCCCTGATGACACATAGGGTGACAGAAAAATGGCTTGCTTTGGTCCACCTCTTCCTGGGACTTCACCTATTTCGCCTTTTGCATCAGCTGAATGTCCAACATCAACATATGCCACTTTCTAAAACTCCCTAACTGTGCTGCCTCCCCCCCCATGGCCGGGATCACCACCTAGCGCACGACACCATGCGAGTGCCGTTGCCCTGGACAGGTGGGTAGGCCGACTCTTGGGTGCGGGCACTGGCACAGGGTCCCTCATATTGCAATCAAGTGTCTCTGACGGTGGTGGTGCACACCCGCCGTCAGACACACCGCCGTACTATAAGGGGACCAGTGCCAGTACCGACGCCCACGAGTGGGCCCACCTTGCTTGGGCAGGGCCCCATCATTTGCAATCTTTACCTCTCTCTGCTCCTCCGCTGTGTAATCTGGGCCGTCAAATCCATACTGTGCCTGACACCGTCTGAGCCTGCCTCCTGATGTACAGACATATATTTTGAATGTGTGCGCTATCCATACATGTTATCCGGGGATACGGTACCCTTTCTAACCTTTGTGGAATCACGTGCAATCCATACTGGGCCTAACACCGTCTGAGCCTGTCTCCTGATGTATAGACATATATTTTGAATGTGTACGCTATCCATACATGTTATCCGGGGATACGGTACCCTTTCTAACCTTTGTGCAATCACGTGCAATCCATACTGGGCCTAACACCGTCTGAGCCTGTCTCCTGATGTACAGACATATATTTTGAATGTGTACGCTATCCATACATGTTATCCGGGGATACGGTACCCTTTCTAACCTTTGTGCAATCACGTGCAATCCATACTGGGCCTAACACCGTCTGAGCCTGCCTCCTGATGTATAGACATATATTTTGAATGTGTACGCTATCCATACATGTTATCCGGGGATACGGTACCCTTTCTAACCTTTGTGCAATCACGTGCAATCCATACTGGGCCTAACACCGTCTGAGCCTGCCTCCTGATGTATAGACATATATTTTGAATGTGTACGCTATCCATACATGTTATCCGGGGATACGGTACCCTTTCTAACCTTTGTGCAATCACGTGCAATCCATACTGGGCCTAACACCGTCTGAGCCTGCCTCCTGATGTATAGACATATATTTTGAATGTGTACGCTATCCATACATGTTATCCGGGGATACGGTAACCTTTCTAACCTTTGTGCAATCACGTGCAATCCATACTGGGCGTGAGAACGGCTGGCGAGCTGTTAAGCAAGCTACAGCACCTGTGGTTTGCACACGTAAGTTTTTCATTTTTTCAGGAATGACGGTTAGGCCTAATTCCGGAACTGCGGTTGACCTGCACTTACTGGGAAATCATTGTTCGCGGGTAATAATTGTCATCAGTGATCCCCATCACTAACGTTGTTCAGCGGGTTATCTGCACCTGTAAGCGACAAACGCTGGCCTTTTCAGTGTAGCGCACATGCAGCCACGGACATGTAAGGGCATGACACACCAGTTATTGGCCAATCTCATGTGCCAGAGCCTCACGTGTCCCTCTAGTAAGCTGGACTCGGACCGCGGGGCATGACGGAGTCTCGTTCATTAACGGAATTAAGCTTGCAATGTGTGCATCTGTTCTGTAGCTGGCATGGTTGAGGTTTCCCAGGTGGAGTCGAATTTAACCGTAGGCTCCACTCCTGGTGGTGCCCTTCTGGACATTCCTTTAAGGTTCAGCTTTGCAACCATACTGCCCACGTAAAACAAACACTTTGCCTTCATGAACGCTGTTTGGAGGGTCATGACTCATGGGAATAACGCCGCCCAATCAGTTAACCTGCTAGAGAGATCATTCGTTGCTCCCAAGCATGACATCACACTCCCTAGGAAGAAGGTAATGCCACTGTGGCGACCGTACTCCTGGGGGCGACACAAGTGCACTGATGCCCAGCCACTGCTCGATGAATCTGCTGGTACATTGACCCAGACCACTACATTCCCCTCACACGCTACACGGCCTGAATCTGACCCTGATGAAACTCAGGTTACCCTTCCCATATACAGTTCCATCTTACACGGTGACAAAGAGGAAGCTGCAGATGAAAGTGCAGGTTCGGCCCACCCGCCATCAGACACACCACCGTACTATCAGGGGCCCTGTGCCAGTGCCGTCGCCAACGAGTGGGCCCCCCCTGCTTGCTCAGGATCACAGCACTTGCAAAGTTGAAATACTGTGCAGTGAGATGGAAGATGGGGACGACGAGGAGTCCAGACAAGTACAGGGATTCCCTAGCGAGGAGACTTAGTTGATTGTTTTCAATGTTGGGACAGCAATTTTTGGGGAGCACTATACTCTGGAGAATTATAGATGGTGCCCACCATACACTGGAACATTCCAAAGGTGGACATCAGACACTGGAGCAGCATTTACAGGGCCCATTATACACTAGAGCATTAGAAATGGGGCCATTATGTTTGGAGCATTATTTGGGCCCATAAGACAGTGGAGCTTCATCCATGGGGACCAACATATACTGTAGCATTATGTGGAGCTCATCATATACTGTTTCAAACATTATATGGGACCAATGATTCTGTATGGAGAAATAGATGGGCCTCGTCATGAGATGTAAAAAGTGAGGTATTTTTCATTGTACTATACCGCTATTTCTCTGCCGTATCGGAGCATGATGAGTTGTGGTATGTGTTAAAGGGGCGCTCTTTCTCCCAGGGCACATGAAAACCTGGAGCCAGCCCTACCCCCCACAACTTCAGCCAAATAACCCCCATTTTTCAGTGCGTAACTTGTATTATGAAGTTAATTAAGGTTGACAAGCTTAAGTAAGAAGAATTGATGCTTTTGGCATTCAAATGGGCACTGTAGGTGTGTTTCCTGTCCTCCTCTCACTGCCGACTTTTATTCCCCATTGACTTACATTGGGTTTCGTGTTTCGGGACGACCCCGACTTTTCCCTATAATCGGACGATCTTGCTCGACCCGACTTTTGGAAAAGTCGGGTTTCACGAAACGAAACGCGACCCTAAAAAACCAAAAGTCACTCAACTCTAGTCATCAGCATAATCCACTTCAGAGGAACTGAAGCTCACATGTGACTCAGAAAAGCGTTGTCTTTTAGAGAAGTTTTTGAGGATTGTCCTAGGGCTTTAAGATTTTCTTTCAGTATGCCACATATACAGTATACAGAGTTATTTTTGTAATCTTTAAGGTCTCTGTTCATTTTTTATTTTTTAATGGACAAGATGAAATCTTCACTCTCATTTATTGTCTTTTGCACAAAGTAAGGGATGTTGTAGGATTATATGCATGTAAATGAGTAACCAATTATACCAAACAGACTATGATCATCATTTTCATACATAGGTTGAAAGACAGTCATTAGGGCGGCACGGTGGCTCAGTGGTTAGCGTTGCAGCCTTGCAGCGCTGGGGTCCTGGGTCCAAATCCCACCAAGGACAACATCTGCAAGGAGTTTGTATGTTCTCCCCGTGTTTGCATGGGTTTCCTCTGGGCACTCTGGTTTCCTCCCACATTCCAAAGACATACTGATAGGGAATTTAGATTGTGAGTCTCATTGGGGACAGCGATGATAATGTGGGCAAACTGTAAAGCGCTGCAGAATTTGTTAGCGCTATATAAAAATAAAGATTATTATTATTATTTGCTGCAACAGAAAGAGCTGTGTAGGAGACTTAAAATTGGATGGTGAACACCCAATCTCTGCCACTCCATGGAAAGATTGAGAACAGCAACAAGACACAAGGTAGTTATACTGCATCAGCAACGTAATTCCCAGGCAAAGATTCAAAGCAGGCTGTCTATTTCTTTGTGCTTCTTCAAAAGAGCATCTTAAAGATGCTCTTTTGAAGAAGCACAAAGAAATAGACAGCGTTGATGACTGCAGACGCAGTGGTCAGCCAAAGGAACTTAGTTCAACAAATGAAAGACACATCATACTTACTTCCCTTCAAAATCAGAATATGTCATACAGCAGTGCCATCAGCTCAGAATTGGCAGAAACCAGTGGGACCCAGTTAAACCAATCTACTGTTCAGAGAAGTTTGGCCAGAAGTGGTCTTCATGGAATAATTACAACCAAAAAGCCATACCATGAAGTGGAAACGAGGACAAGTGACTATTATGCTAGAGTAGCTACTCAGGATAATAGTTAAATACTGCAACTGACCCTGCCGATTCCTGTACAGACTAGCGATCCTGACCCTGCAGTCCCTAATGGTTCCTGTGTGAGCAGAGATCGCCCTATCCACAGATGAGAAGATGGAAACTCGGACTTATGCTGCCTTAAAGGTCATCGAGGGCATCACATTCCTCCTTAAGAATCGGAGGGGAGAGCAGAGCAGAGTGTGAATTACCCACAAAGGGGAAAGTGTGCTGAAAAAATGAAATATCCCAGAGCTAGTAAAAAAAACCATGAAATACAAAATAAAGTATGAAGTACATTTGGCTAGAAAATATTCCACCTACTTTCTAAAAAAAAAAACAGAAGGCAGGTGCAGAATAAAAAAGAGAAACAGCAAGGAGAAAAACCTTAGCTAGAATTTTGCTAACTGGCTTTAAGCTAGAGCAGAATGTCTGAACACCAGCAATAATAATAATAATCTTTATTTTTTTTTATATAGCACTAACATATTCCGCAGTGCTTTACAGTTTGCACACATTATCATCACTGTCCCTGATGGGGCTCACAATCTCACAATCTAAATTCCCTATCAGTATGTCTTTGGAGTGTGGGAGGAATCCGGAGTAACCGGAGGAAACCCACGCAAACACGGGGAGAACATACAAACTCCTTGCAGATGTTGTCCTCGGTGGGATTCAAACCTAGGACTCCAGCGCTGCAAGGCTGCAGTGATATCCACTGAGCCAGCTAGAGCAGAATGTCTGAACACCAGCAATAATAATAATAATCTTTATTTTTTTTATATAGCGCTAACATATTCCGCAGTGCTTTACAGTTTGCACACATTATCATCACTGTCCCTGATGGGGCTCACAATCTCACAATCTAAATTCCCTAGCAGCAAATGCATCAACAGCCTCAGTAGACCAAAAGGAAAAGTCAGTACCCCTCATGGTCATATCTGTAAGAGGTGTGACTATGACTGAAACTTTCTTAATAAACTAGCGATAATAATTAAGAAAAGGCGAGATCTCATAAATATAGATAAACAATTAGAGAAACAAAATTTCCCCCCAAAACGTTACCTCATGAGTCTCCCAATTCATGGTTGGATTATGTCTCCGCATGCAGGGCATATCCAACAGAGCTTTAGGTGGCAAAGAAGGACGAACCATGAATGAAATAGATGCTGTGTGTAACACACCAACTCTCATGCACAGATTCTCCACCTTAGAAGTAATATGACTTTTGGTAAGGGGAGAATATCAAGTGTGGTTACTTGAACGGGATGTTCAAGAGTTGAAACTGTGTACCCTCACTCGATAGCAAAATCACTGTCAATGAGATCTAAGGCAGAACTTGAGTCAACAAATGCAGAGATAACTATAACTCCTGATTTGGTAGCCAAAAACACTTGTAAAAAACAACCAGTAGTATGCATGAGAGATAACCTCAAACTTTTAGAACTAGTGTCTTTACATATTAATGATTATTTTGTTTTCTTCTCTTTAGTTTTAAGAAATTCATTATTGTATCTGAAATACTGAATCACTACATGACACGTTCAATCACAGTATAGACGGAAACGAGCAGGTGTTTCAAGTTGAATTTACTCCTGGGACTCTCTGCAGGACCTAATTTGCATCGGTTCTCCTGCCTCAATATGATTGTTCTGTCTCCGACATTTAATTTAGAATCCCTGATTATCTGCTTTTTGAATGTTTTCAGTGTTTTCTGGCTCCATCTAGTGACAAGATTCTTAACCGCAGTGTTATTGTGTGTTTTACTTTCATTTTCCCATTTCCTTCCATTCGCAATGTACCCTGGTAAGCTTTGCAAAGGATTATGGTTAGTCCAGCCCCCATTTTCACTCCAGTTCTCCATTTTCTCTCAGCTTGTATCCTGGAAGCATCTCATTTCTCTTCTCCCCTTGTGACAGCTTCGCTGATATGTAATCATGCTTCCTGTATCTAATTTCTGTCCCATATTAGCCTGCCTAGTTAGTTTTCCACTGATCAGCTAGTAGTGCAGATGTTGATTTATAATGCATATATGTATTCCAATGTACCCCGTACTGACTCAGTATATATATATATATATGTTTTACTTGTAGTTTCACCATGCCAATATACCATCACGTTCAATAAAGCACAGATTCAACCTACAGTCTCCTTATTGGATCCTGGTACAGCGGTTTAGCTGCCTGTATAGCTACCTGAAGTCTGCTTCATTTAGTGAGGACAGAACAATGAGGAGAGAGAAGTCACAAAAACACCCTTGATTGCTTTCCTATCACTAAAGGTACTGTCACACTTAACAATGTACCAGCGATCCCAACCAGCGATATGACGTGGTCAGGATCGCTGGTACATCGCTAGGTGGTCGCTAGTGAGCTGCCACACAGGCAGATCTCACCAGCGACATCGCAGGGGTCGGGGGTCGCTACTTACGTGTCAGACAAGGCGATGAAGATGTCCTCCCGCCCGCGTCCACGCGTCGCTCGTCGTCACAGCAGGAAGCCCCAGCAGGAAGCTGACGACGAGAAACGGTCCAGGACATTCTCGCACGATCAGCGATAACCAGTGGGGGAGTGGTCGGAGGTAAGTATCAGACATAGCGATATCACTAGCAATATCGCTATAACGTCACAAAAACCAGTGACGTTATAGCGATATTTCTAGCGATATCGCTTAGTGTGACAGGCCCTTAAGACGTCTGTTTAAACGTACTTCCAGTGACATTCTTGTATCACACTAGAAAGATCCTGGCAAAAATGACTGTGGAGAACTTGGTCATTCCACAAGGTTTCCACTGCCCAGCCTCAGAACTGAGAGAAGCATTCCTACACACTACGATTTCCCTGAACCAACCTGCAGATCATTGATAAAGCAACAAGTTTATCGGGGTCGTCATAAATGAGCCCCAAAGCAGAGAAAAAAATCATCAACTGAGGAAAGCCCTGGAGAATCGTCAGTCATTGAAAATGCCCAAACCTCAGGATCTCCACGGAGCAACACGTAACAGTACCCATGTGTTAACTCTCTCTTCCGGATGAGGCAGAATGGAGAAGAAAAAAATAACTTACATGAAGAAAGAAAAATGGAAAATTTACTTTGGTCCCATCTAAACAATCCAGCAAATTTACCTTAGGCTCAGAAGGTGGTTTTAAGTGTAGCAGAACATGTGTAGTGGTGTTACAAATGCTGTTGTTACTGCTTGATATCTGCCCCTCTGACGACAAGGAAATACAAAATAATGTATAATATTATTATATATTAATATTATATTTATAATAATATATTTATAATATAATATTGCGCATGGATAGAAAATATGCTGCAAGCTTCCTAAAAAGAAATAGAAAGTAGATGCAGAATATAGAACAGAAACGGCAAGGAGAAAAACCGTAGCTGGAATTTCATTGCTTGGTTTTATAGGGAATCTGTCATCCCCTGAAAGTTTTTAATCTATTAATATGGACTTACAGGTATCCAATGATAAAAACAGTCATACCTGCATGCCTCATATCAGCAGCATTCTTGTTTCTTGTGTTATGATGATGAGTTCTTCCAGGCTCTGGGGCGTGTGGTGTCTGGAAGAAAACTCTGCTTCCTGGCTTCATTTTCATACCAGCCCATCAGCGTCATCGTGCCATGAGACGTGGAGTGCGATTACACATCACGGTCACACTGGCGAGTGACTTGCCAGAAACGCATAGGTTTTAAATCCCTTTTATCTTCCTTTGATGTGCAGTCACTTCAGCCTTCCCTTAGTTCCTTGCACAATTGGTTTAGCACCCATGGCAATTTTAAATGCGGGCTGCAAAAATGTAATTTATGCAAATATATGATTAGGACGTCCCATTTCTTGTCATACAGATCCACTACCACTTACAACATCAACTCTTTCATAAGCTGTAACACTACCAATGTTATTTATTTGGCTGAATGCCATATTTGTACTGTACAGTATGTGGTGTGCACTACATGGAAGCTTAAAGTGAGGGTTTTGCAGCACATACATGATGCTAAATTCAACGCTTTGAAAATTAAGCGCACCATATCCTGCATATCCAGACATTTTCTGGAAAAACACCAGGTGATATTTCTTCACTGGCAATCACTGGGATGGTAAAAGTGAACCGTCCCCATCCCGGAGGTGATTGGACAAGGATCCTCCTCAAACAGGAGGTACATTGGATCATGAAACTTAATGCAAAATTCCCTAAAGGTTTGAATAACAAAACAAATGTATTATATCTATATTAGCATGAATTTAATGTATATTCCTTCGTTTTTTATACATCTATATTTGGAGACGGTATAAAGTACATTCCAGGATTCGAATTTATCATTCCCAATTTTCATATGATCATACTTTGACAATTGTAATGCATTTTTTTAGATGTCTGCATTCGCACACTCGTGTATATAGGGTTCAGGCATGATATGTTGATTTGCTATGTGCAACTCCATTGTGGCACCTGTGTATACCTGATTGGGTTTCTTCTACTTCATTAATGGTTGTTAATTCCACAGTGTGTTTTCTCCTTCTCATTGGTCTTTTTCATCTGTGTTCCTCTATATAACCTAGAACTATGGACACAAATGTTGTCAAGACTAAGAGCAGTTATGCTCAAAACGAGTAGATCCATGGCCTTTTTACGTTTCCATATGTCTTCTTTTTTCTTTAGATTTTTTTTTAATTTTTTACCATGTCGCCAATAACATAATGCTTTAACCTTTTTCCTGCAGAGGCTGGATCTTCGTATTTGTGCAAGTGTACCTAGAAAAATGAATGTTTGTTTTGAAGAGAAAGGATGGTCACATCAAATATTGATTTGGTTTTGGTTTCTTTAGTTCATTCAAGTTGTATTTTGTTATTTGATAAAAAAAAAAACTAGTAAGCCTTCTGTTATTGAAAGCATTTTTTCATTTCATTTGCAACATTTTTTCAACACCTGCTTAAAACTTTTGCATGGTAGTGTACATAAAATGGTAAATCATATATTTAGTAAATGTAGACCTTTAACCAAATACTTGGTAATTTTTCACTCATTCCAGCCTTTTTAGACCAACATAAATAATTTTCCTTTTTTAATTTTGTTCTCTCCATACATTCATACAAATAAACCTGCCTCTTCTAATGTAAAGCAGGACCTCTAAGTGACTTGACATTGCCTAAAGCAGAAAATCTCTATAGATATCTAATATCTCCTACGTACATTGCAGCACTATGACTCGTACAGTAACTGCTTAGCTTGTTGAAGATTTTCAAAACACAGCAAAATATGATTATTTTCATTCTTTATTCATTAGAATTTTTAGCAATTAAGTTACACAACTATGACAAATCAGTATAGTTTAACATAGGAGGAAGAGTAAGCAAAACACTGAAAATAAAACTAACAACACCACATTTTTTTTTGTTTTGTGATTTTGGATTACTAGCCTCAGTTGTATTACATATACATATAACATAATGAAACTTTAAATCTCAGTACTCTTAGCAGCAAAGTTGCTGCAGTGCACGTGTTGTAATCATAGCTATCTCAGCATTTCCAACATTCCCCAGGATTCTATTCTATTTTTGCTTTTGCCTTGTATGCAGATCTTTAATTTAACCCATTTTGGGAAGTAGCTCTTAAATTTCTACACAACAAAATTATTTAGTGCTTTCAATTAAATAATTGCACTGCCAATAATTTCTTAATACCGTTTATGGTATATGTCTGCTGGTTTCTTTAAATGGGAAAAATTCTGCAAAATGAAATCCTAATGTTTTCATAGTAAAGTTGATAACAAGAAATGAGCTGTTGTTGTGTCATCCTGCACATTATATCAGGCTTCCTCAACATACTACAGATTCTGGAAATAGAAGCTGTATTCTATGGAACGGGTCATTTCTTAACGCCTTAAGGACCAGGAGTATTTCCATTTTTGCGTTTCCATTTTTTGCTCCCCTTTGTCCCAGAGCTATATCTTTGTTATTTTTCCATCAATATGGCCGTGTGAGGGCTTGCTTCTTATTGGACGAGTTGTAGTTTTAAACGGCACCATTGACTTTACCATAGTGTGTGCTGGAAAATGGGAAAAAAAATTCAAAGTGCCATGAAATTGCAAAAAAGCGAAATTCCACAATTGTTTTTTTTTTTTATCATGTTCACTAAATGCTAAGACTGACCTGCCATTATGATTCTACAGGTCATTACGAGTCCATAGATACCAAACACGTATAGGTTCTTTTTTATTTAAGTGGTGAAAAAAAATCCAGAGTTTGTTAAAAAAAATGTTGCCATTTTCTGAGAGCCATAGCATCTCCATTTTCTGGTATTTGGGGTTGGGTGAGGGCTTATTTTTGCATGCCGATCTGATGTTTTTATTAATAACATTTTGGTGTACATACAATCTTTATTTCATTGCCTGTTATTGCAATTTATTGCAATGTTGCAGTGACCAAAAAAACGTAATTCTGGCATTTTGATTTTTTTTCTCGTTACACTGTTTTCCGATCAGATCAGAATTCTTTTTATATCTTGACAGATAGGGCTATTCTGAACTCAGCGATACCAAATATGTGTAGTTTTATTTTGAATGGGGCGAATTGGGGGTGATTTCAGCTTTTATATATTTTTATTTTTTTACATTTTTAAAAACTTTATTTTAAACTTTTTACTTGCTTCAATAGTCTCCATGTGAGACTAGAAGCTGTGATCATCCGATTGCTTGTGCTACACACAGCAGTGCTGCAGCCTTGCCATGTGTACCAGAAATGCCCACTTGCTATGAGTGCTGACCACTGGGTGGTGTTCATAGCGATCTGGCAATGACAACCACAGGAATGTTCTGCAGACCTTGGGTTGTCATACCAACCCATCGGCAACCCGCAGTCATGTGACACTGACGATCGGGATTAGTGACGCGCTTCCTGCGCATGCATGTTAAATGCCGCTGTCAGAGATTGTTAACAGCCACGGGTTGATCGCGAGTCCACCTACGGCTGTTAGGGGCACATGACAGCTGATCAGATAAGCTGTCATGTGCCTGAAATAGTGCAGGCTCTGGGAATGACATGGGGAGACGTCCAATGTTGTATATATCCGTCATTGGACGATAAGGGGTTAAGGAAATGGCAACTGAGTGTTATGCTCTTCAATTTTGACCTGCATTGCGTGGTTCTCCATAGACAGTATATTGAGCTGTGTATGAACCTATAGGACTTTTATAGCTCGGTTCTTCAAGTACACAGCACTCAGCTGAGTAATTCTGCCCTTTGGTTTTACCACTCAGTGGTTATCAGCATCTGAAGGACATTTACTGATCAAAAGTTCTGACATATCACTATGACTCTCCATCTCAGTGTCTTGTCCTTGATCTAATTTTTTTGGGAAAAGTCAATAAAGACGACAAATTCAAATTTTAAATGAACCGCCTAACTCTAGGGGTAAACTGTCTCATCTTTAACTTCCTCTGATTTCTAGAATTGATAAACATTTCTAAAGAATTTGCAGGCAGGGAAAAGTGAACATAAGACTGCTGGAGAGAGTATAAATGTTATTTTTCCCTAATAATATGTGTTCTAAAGTTTACATATTTTTGTGTACTGCTGCTTCATACAAAAAATAATATTCCAGTGGTAACTGAATTTTGAAAAGTTGTTTCTCATTCATATCAGGAACAAATCATATTGTGTGTGTGCGTAAATAGTCTTACCAGCCAACAGTGCCAATTTAAGATGGACAGTCCTTTGAACTCAAAAGATGAGGGTTTATGTAAACGTTAGGAAGTTTGGAGAAAGCCACATTTTTCGCACTATAAGATGAACCGGACCATAAGACGCACCTAGGTATTGGAGGAGGAAATTAGGGAAAAAAATTGAAGCAAAAAATGTGGTCAATTCTGCACTTAATATTCCCTATCCTGGTATATATGGTTTCTTCATCCCCATCCTGATACACATGGCCCCCTCATCCCTATCCTGGTATGCATGGCTCCCTCATCATCCCTAACCTGAAATGCATGGCCCCCTCATCCCTATCCTGGTGTGCATGGCCACCTTATCCCTATCCTGGTATGCATGGCGCTCTCATCCCTAGCCTGGTAGGCATGCCCCCTTATCCCTAGCCTGGTAGGCATGGCCCTATCATCCCTATCCTGGTGGGAATGGCCCCCACATCCCTATCCTGATATGCATGGCCCCCTTATCTCTAACCTGGTAGGCATGGCCTCTTCATCCGTATCCTGGTAGGAATGGTCCCCCTCATCCTGGTATGCATGCCTCCTCATCCCTATCCTGTTATGCAGGGTCCCATCTCATCTTAGTATGCATGTCCTCATCCCTAACCTGGTATGATTGGCCCCCATATCAGTCCTGGTATACATGGCCCCATCCTTATTCTGGCATGATTGGCCCCCACCCCCATCCTGGTATGCATGGCCCATATCAGAAAACATTAAAAAAACAAACCATTACACTTACCTTCCCTGTGCTCCGTCACAGCATCCTGCTCCGCTGCCAACAGCTGCTTCATGCTTGTAGGCAGGGACGTCATGCGCTACTTGCAAGCCAAAGGGCAGCTGCCGAAATACTCACTGCTATGCACGCCGAGACTGTGTGCAAGGAGAGCTGTGAGTGTTCATTGCTCTTCAGTAGCAGGCAGTGTCAGCTGGAGCCTTTCTGTAGCTGCCGGGGGTAACGTGTGCTGCTACTTAAGAGAAATGATTATTCACCGTATTTCACTCCCATGGGCGTGGAATGTGGTAAATATTCATTCCATTTAGTAGCGGCACACTTGACCCCCTGCACCTATGGGAAGCAGGCGGCTGACACTGTGAGCACTACTGAAGAGTAATGAATACTCACTGCTCTGCGTGCACACAGTTTTTCGGCTTGCAAGCAGCGCATGACATTCCTGCCATGCACTGCTTACAAGCATAAAGCAGCTGCTGGCAATGGAGCAGGACGTTGCGAGGGAGCGCCGGGTAGGTGGTAGGTAAGTATAATGGTTTGTGTTTTTTTAATGTTTTTTGATGGGGCCATGCATACCAGGATGGGGATGGGGATGAGGGTGCGGTCCAATCATACCAGGATGGGGGTGGGGGCCAATCATTCCAGGATGCCAAAGAGAAATGATTATTCATTGCCCTCAATGCCCATAGATGTGGAATGCAGTGAATATTAATTTCTCTTTAGCAGCGGGCACAGAAGTTAGCCGTAGCAGCCAGCTCCAGCCTCTGTGACCTACTGCTCTGCTGATGCGGCTCCCCCACCTTCCCACCACGGCCAGAGATGGTACATCCGGACTATAAGAGGCACCCCACATTTTCCTCCACATTTTTGGAGGAAAATAAGTGTGTCTTATAGTCCGAAAAATATGGTACTCAGAACTGGGCATGAATATCGTAATTTTGCTTATCTAGATCTTGAAAAGTATGGAATATTAACACTATTTATGTAAGGTACACCTGGGGTGGACCCGCTAGACCGTGGCAACGAACCTCCCGGGGGCGAGCTGACCAGGTGGACCACCCCCTATACAGGGAGCGTTTGGGGCAAGCCCGCGGGTAACTATTACCACGGCAGCTGGTACCCTGGGAGGTAACGACAGACAGACTGCTAGAGCCGAGTTGGGGATACAGGACTGACGGTACCGGCTGGGAACCACAGGACAGACAGCCACGGCTTAGAGACACGAGACAGGTGGATACGGCCTGGGAGACACAGAACTGGCGGCACGGCTAGGAGACACAGGATAGGCGGGCACGGCTGGGAGACACAGGATAGGCGGGCACGGCTGGGAGACACAGGATAGGCGGGCACGGCTGGAAGACACAGGATAGGCGGGCACGGCTGGGAGACACAGGATAGGCGGGCACGGCTGGGAGACACAGGATAGGCGGGCACGGCTGGAAGACACAGGACCTAGGAGAGAGGAAAATGGAGAGGTGAATGAGCAACGGATGGACAGGGCGAGAAGGCATGCAAAGAGGACGGCCAGAATCACTAGGAAAGAACAGTGATACTCAGGCACCGCTGGCAGGAAGAGGCGGCCAGATATAGGGACTGGTAGGAGGACTTCCGGGTCGTGACCTAAAGGAGGGAGAGCAGGCGCGCGTCCTCAGTAGGAGGAGGAGGGGGAGGCGCGCGCGTGCCCAGGCACAGTATGTGCGCGCGCCTGCCAAGCAGGAGGGGCGGGGGCGTGCACCCGGCGCGGTCCGGAAAACCGGATGAAGGGGACCGCCGGACGGAGAAGAGGAGCCGGGGAGGACCGTGGAGAAGACCGCGGACGCCGGCGCAGAGGGAAGCAGGATGCCGGAGGAAGGGTAAGCTGCGGCCGGGAGGAGGCAGAGAGAGGAGCGCGCGGCAGCCGCCGCGTGACAGTACCCCCCTCCTTACGCGCCCCCCTCCGCAGTCCGGAAAGGAATTTGGCCAAGATTCGAGGGGCCTGGATGTTCTCTTGGGGCTCCAAGGACCTCTCCTCGGGACCAAAGCCCTTCCAATCAACCAAGAAAAAGGTTCTCCCCTTTTGCTTCCTCATGGCCAAAATATCTTTAACCTCAAATACATCGTCTGCGGAGACAGGCGGAGGTGAGTGAGGGGCCTTAGAAAGGAAACGATTGAAGACGACTGGTTTTAGCAAGGACACATGAAAGGCATTAGGGATACGGAGAGAGGCAGGAAGCCGTAGTTTATAGGAGACATCATTAATACGGGACAAGATCTCAAAAGGTCCAATATAACGGGGACCCAGTTTATGGGAAGGGATCTTGAGGCGAATAAACTTGGAGGCCAGCCAAACTTTATCACCAGGGTGATATGGCGGAGCATCCAGGCGTCTTTTGTCGGCGTGTCTCTTAACTCTGTTACGTACCAACTCGAGAGCGGCCTTGGTCTCCTGCCAGATCCTGGAGAATTCCCCGGTCAGAAGGTCAGCCGCCGGTACACCCGAGGCAGGAGGAACCGGTAGAGGTACACCAGGATGTTGCCCATAGAAGATAAAGAAAGGGGACTTGCCTGAAGACTCGCTGGCGTGGTTATTATAGGCGAACTCAGCCCACGGGAGAAGTTCAGCCCAGTCGTTCTGGTGGACATTGGAAAAATGCCGGAGGTAGTTCACCAAGCACTGATTTGTCCGTTCAGCCTGACCGTTGGACTGGGGGTGGTAAGATGAGGAGAAGTCGAGAGTGACATCCATTGATCTGCAAAGGGCTCTCCAGAAGCGAGAGGTAAATTGGACTCCTCTGTCAGAAACAATATGTTGGGGCAGTCCATGAAGACGGAAGATGTGCTGAACAAAGATCTTCGCCAAGGCTGGGGCCGATGGCAAGCCGGAAAGGGGAACGAAGTGTGCCATCTTAGAAAACCTATCAACCACCACTAGGACGACTGTACAGTTGGCAGAGTGGGGTAGGTCCGTAATAAAGTCCATGGCAATGTGTTGCCAGGGGGACGAGGGTATAGGAAGCGGGTGTAGAAGCCCAGAAGGCAGCTGCCTAGGCACCTTGATCTTGGCACAGGAGAGACAGGAGGCGACGAAATCCCGGACATCCTGGGGAAGAGTCGGCCACCAGTAGTAACGGGATACCAGGTGAAGTGTCTTCTTAAGCCCGAGATGGCCAGCCAGCTTGGAAGCATGTCCCCAGTGGAGGATTCGTCCTCGGTCCTTCTCCGGCACAAAAGTCTTGCCAGGTGGAGGTGAGAGAAGAGAAAGTGGTGCCACCGTGATGAGCCGGGATGGATCCAAGATATGCGTGGGTTCTTCTTCGACATCTGCGGGAAGGAAGGACCTGGACAAGGCGTCAGCTTTGAGGTTCTTGTTGCCTGGACGAAAATGTAGATCAAAATCGAATCGAGCGAAGAACAGAGACCACCTGGCCTGGCGTGGGTTGAGTCTCTGCGCAGACCGAAGATAAGCTAGATTCTTATGATCTGTGAAGATTGTGAAGGGATGTGCGGCGCCCTCCAATAAGTATCTCCACTCTTCTAGAGCTAACTTGATGGCCAGCAGTTCTCGGTCCCCTATGGAATAATTCCGCTCTGGGGTGGAAAAGGACTTGGAAAAGAAGCCGCACGTGACGAGTTTACCGGAAGAAGATTTTTGAGACAAAACCGCTCCGGCTCCAGTTGCTGATGCATCCACTTCGAGGACGAACGGTTTGTTGACCTCAGGACGATGGAGTACGGGAGCCGTGGTAAAAGCTCGTTTTAGAGATAGGAAGGCCTCCTCTGCTTCAGGGGTCCAGACGTGCGGGTTGGCTCCTTTACGAATCAAAGATGAGATAGAGCCGGCCAATGAGGAAAAATGAGGGATGAACTGCCGATAATAATTTGCGAAGCCGAGAAATCGCTGAACGGCTTTCACCCCTTGGGGACGTGGCCAGTTGAGCACGGCAGACACCTTCACCGGATCCATACGCAGGCCGAAGTCGGAGATGATATATCCCAAAAATGGAAGGGAGGACTGTTCAAAGACGCACTTCTCCAATTTGGCGTACAGGCGATTCTCCCTCAATCGGAACAGCACTCGGCGGACATCTCTTCTGTGGGTGGACAGATCGGGAGAGAAGATCAGGATATCGTCAAGGTATACAACCACACTGGAGTACAGAAGGTCTCGGAAGATGTCATTCACGAATTCTTGAAAAACTGCGGGAGCATTGCACAACCCGAAGGGCATGACGAGGTACTCGTAGTGTCCATCCCTGGTGTTGAAGGCGGTCTTCCATTCATCTCCGGAGCGAATACGGACAAGATTATAGGCTCCACGGAGATCCAATTTAGAGAAGATTCGCGCACCTCGCAGCCGGTCGAACAGCTCGGGGATGAGAGGCAGAGGATATCTGTTCTTGATGGTAATCTGGTTAAGACCTCGATAGTCAATACAGGGGCGGAGAGACCCGTCCTTTTTCTTAACAAAAAAGAAGCCAGCCCCAGCGGGAGAAGAAGACTTTCGGATGAAGCCTTTGGCCAAATTCTCTTGTACATATTCAGACATGGCCTGGGACTCGAGTGGACTCAACGGATAGATTCGCCCCCGGGGCGGAGTCGAGCCGGGTACAAGCTCGATGGGGCAATCATATTGCCGGTGCGGTGGAAGAGCCTCTGCCTCTTTCTTATCAAAGACATCTGAAAAAGCCCAATAGGCCGAGGGCAAATCCGCAGGACCCGAGACAGGCGACGAGCATTTGAGGGGTTGTACTGGACGAAGACATCTAGTCTGGCAAACGCAGCCCCAGCGAAGGATGTCTCCGGTCCGCCAATCCAGGACAGGTTCATGCATCCTCAACCACGGAAGGCCCAGGAGCAAGGTGTGGGATAGAGACGGCAGCACGAAGAAGGTTATTCTCTCACGGTGCAGGACCCCGATCTGTAATTCCAGCTCTTCAGTGACCAACGTTACGGTCTCGCGCAAGGGAATCCCGTCGACTGAGGCTAACTGCCGGGGAACCTCCAAGGACCTAACAGGTATCCCCAATCTCTTCACTGCCTCGAGTTGGATGAAATTACCAGCAGCCCCTGAGTCAATATAGGCTAGCTCCGAGAAACGTTTGGATCCCTGGATAAACAAAACAGGAAGGGTCAAAGGTAGAGAGGTGTCGAAGGCACCTAGGGAGGCCTCTCTTACCTGTCCTAGGCGGAGGAGTTTCCCGGCCTCACAGGGCAGGAACGTAGAAGGTGGGAGGCACTGCCACAATAGAGACAGAGACCATGAGTGAGTCTCTCCTGGCGGCGTAGCTCTGCGGGCCTGAGTCGGTCAACCTGCATGGGTTCAGGGGCTGACGCCGAGGTGGAAGGCCGAGCGCGGGGAGGACTGCGCATCGGAGGAGAGAACCGAGTGGGTCTTCTCTCCCTGACGGCCTCGCGGGAACGCTCCCGGAAACGCAGGTCAATTCGCGTTGCCAGCGAGATGAGATCTTCCAAAGACGTAGGTGTATCCCTGCCTGCCAACTCATCTTTGATTCGGGGCGACAAGCCTCGCCAAAAAGCCCCTACTAAAGCCTCATTGTTCCATCCTAGTTCAGAAGACAACGTACGGAACTGGATGGCGTACTGTCCCACAGAGAGAGCACCCTGGCGAAGGCAAAATAAGGACTCGGTAGCGGAGACCAGACGCCCGGGCTCATCAAAGACCTTGCGGAATGTTTCCAAGAAGGTTGCGAGCTGGGAGACTATCGGGTCATCTCGCTCCCACAAAGGATTCACCCAAGCCAATGCCTCACCCTCTAAGTGGGAAATCATAAAGGCCACCTTGGCCCGGTCGGAGGGATACTGCAGGGATGTCAGCTCGAAGTGCAACTGACACTGGTTAATGAACCCCCGACAGAGCTTGGGATCCCCACTATAGCGTGGGGGTTTAGCCAAGCGGGGCGAGGACTGGGAAGCTGCCGCAGGCGCAGGGACAGCGGCCGCCGTCTGTAGAGCTAGAAGGCGGTTATCTACAGAGGCTATGTAATTTAAAATATGGGCCTGGGTGTCGCGCTGCTGAGCAAGCTCCTGCTGTAAGCCGGAGATTTGGGAAGCAATCCCCGGATCGGAGGTTTGTAGAGATGAAAGTCTGGACTCCATTGACTTGAGGAACGACATGATCCTCGCCTGATTCTCACGAAGGAACAAAAGTTCCTTTTGGGTCGGGGTCGGGGTACCAGTGGAATCCATGGCCTGAGTATTCTGTAAGGTACACCTGGGGTGGACCCGCTAGACCATGGCAACGAACCTCCCGGGGGCGAGCTGACCAGGTGGACCACCCCCTATACAGGGAGCGTTTGGGGCAAGCCCGCGGGTAACTATTACCACGGCAGCTGGTACCCTGGGAGGTAACGACAGACAGACTGCTAGAGCCGAGTTGGGGATACAGGACTGACGGTACCGGCTGGGAACCACAGGACAGACAGCCACGGCTTAGAGACACGAGACAGGTGGATACGGCCTGGGAGACACAGAACTGGCGGCACGGCTAGGAGACACAGGATAGGCGGGCACGGCTGGGAGACACAGGATAGGCGGGCACGGCTGGGAGACACAGGATAGGCGGGCACGGCTGGAAGACACAGGATAGGCGGGCACGGCTGGGAGACACAGGATAGGCGGGCACGGCTGGGAGACACAGGATAGGCGGGCACGGCTGGAAGACACAGGACCTAGGAGAGAGGAAAATGGAGAGGTGAACGAGCAACAGATGGACAGGGCGAGAAGGCGTGCAAAGAGGACGGCCAGAATCACTAGGAAAGAACAGTGATACTCAGGCACCGCTGGCAGGAAGAGGCAGCCAGATATAGGGACTGGTAGGAGGACTTCCGGGTCGTGACCTAAAGGAGGGAGAGCAGGCGCGCGTCCTCAGTAGGAGGAGGAGGGGGAGGCGCGCGTGTGCCCAGGCACAGTATGTGCGCGCGCCCGCCGAGCAGGAGGGGCGGGGGCGTGCACCCGGCGCGGTCCGGAAGACCGGACGAAGGGGACCGCCGGACGGAGAAGAGGAGCCGGGGAGGACCGTGGAGAAGACCGCGGACGCCGGCGCAGAGGGAAGCAGGATGCCGGAGGAAGGGTAAGCTGCGGCCGGGAGGAGGCAGAGAGAGGAGCGCGCGGCAGCCGCCGCGTGACAATTTACATCTATTACATGATATCTTGAATTATCAGTTTTCCCTGAGCTGGTCTCATGTCTTCTATATGCCGCACACATAAAGAAGAGGAGACCTTGCTCTGCTATCTCTGCCTTTCATATAAAAATTGTACAATAATTGTTATTCAGCTCTCCAGTGCTCCTTCTGCAGCTGCTGGCTCTCTCTGCTCTTCTGTGTGTCAGGTTGTCTCAGTAACCCAGTGCCTTCTATCACACACCCAGGCCATCCAGCCAAGCTTGGGAGCAAGACACTGCCTTAAAATTCAAGTAGTTAGCATCTACCACCATTCCTTCTAAAAAACATTCTGTGCCTCCTAACAAACTCAGCTCAGCTATACATCCATTGTCCGCCTGCAATCAAACTCAGCTCTACTATACTGCCAAGGTGTTCCTTATGACAAACCCAGTTCTGCTACACTTTTACAGTGTGGTATGCATCCTGGCATACTCGGCTCTGCTAGGTAACAAGACGCTGCAATTTTACCCTTCTAAAACTTTGTACATATCCAACAATGGAACATCACTACTGTGAAATATCTGTCTACTCTACTATCTTTCTTCAGCTCTACTTCCCCAGAGGCCATCCCGTTTGTTTGCCTCCAAAGTTCCAACCGGACCACATTGTTGCACCCATGTCTTCAGTCTCTTTTGCATTCCCACTTCTCTTCCAGACATAGGGCTTTGAGGATCCACCTCATCAGCTGAGATATAACAAGCCACAGCATCATGCACAACAAAATACTGTGGTAATGAGCAGTGTTTCTGTGAATCCAGCACTGGAGTGAGATAGCATGACACTTACTAAAGCCAACAGCTCCTCTTCCCCTCCTTAGACATCTATAAATGGAAAATCTGTCGCATATTTGCCTCCTGAATGTTTCATCACCAGTTGATTGAGAGTAAGTGAACAGTTATAATGTGTGCCTTTGGTATCAGGTAGGTAGAAAGAGGAATCTAAAATGTGACGTAAAATATATTACAAAGTTTTCTAGGCTTGGCTTCTTATATTGATTTTTGAGAAAGATAGTTACTCTTTACATACTTATGTTAAGAGACATATACATACATTTTAACAGTTCTTACTGCATGGGGAGCTCTTGGTACTGTTATGTTACTTGCTCATAGTGCTATAAGATGTCATACCAAGGCTTTTCTGTTATTTAGGGGTAACCTGTTTTACAAGTCACATAAAGTTTGTAATATTAAATAAGCAAAGCATTGTATTTTCTTCTAGCCATGTGTGACTGCACTTGAAAATAAGATATAGAACAGTGTCATTTTTATAAAAGTGTTTCAACTTTGCTGCTTCAGGGGCTCAACAGTGCAAGCTGCCAACCATAACTTTAAGTGATATTCTGTAGAATTATTTCTGTGGCGTTTAAATGCAAACTAACCACAATTTCCCTATTTTGCCTATTGTTTTTGAAACCTTTACTTTTCATTATAAATTATAATATACTTAAGTTTCTAGAAAAATGACACATAATAGTAAGGGTACAGGCAGTGAAATTGTCTTACTTTTTGAAAGAGCTGGCACAAAATGTAATTATAATAAAAAGCTGACATCTTATGTGACAGAACCTGAGTGGGCAGGCTACATTTATCACCTCCTGTTCTCGTGCTTTCCTTTTTCAAATTAGTAAGATTTATCTTAAACGCCCACTCACCTGGCTTGGCATCAGCAAGTACATACCGAAAATATAGGCCTGGAGTATAATCCAGGGAAGAAATTCTATAACCTAGAGAATGCTCTGGGCTTCTCTTTAATAGAGAGAGACTGCACAACACAGATCTAACATTGACACAGGTCTTCTTTAATTTGCCGAGAAACTGCTTGATAATTAAATATTAATACACAAGGCAGCAGAAAATGTTTGGAGTGATGGAAGCATTTAGTTTATCAAAGTGATGTGTGGATTAAGTTACTGTACTGTAGGGAAAAAAGTGTTATAAATTGTACATTATTAACAAAATGTAATGACTTCTTAGAAACAATAGCACATAGTGATGTACACAAAACATCCTGTCGTTTATCCAGTTCATGATCGAGCCATTTCCCCCCCCCCCATTCTTCAGCAGAAACATTTTGTGGTTTTAGAATATATGAACTTTTAATCGCTATAAAAAATGTCCTCCCAACTATATTAATATAGTTTTTTGCCTATTTTTTGTGATAGATGGGGATCAATTTTTACAGAATGTTGATATTCCTTTTTTTGTCTGGAAAATATAAAGAAAAAACTAAATTTTTGTCATTTTTTACAACCTCAAACGCCCATTAAAAATATCTAAAAATGTGCTCCTTTTTATATAAATTTTTATATATTTAACATTTTTTTTTCAATAGGGGCAGGCCTGGAAATAACAATTCCAATGGATTTTTTTATATATATTTCTTTAGCAAGCTTTTTAGCTATTTGTTTATTTATTTGTGTATTTTACACACTGTTCCCCCCATAAATGGACTAATAAAACCTTAGGGTGGCATTTCAACACATTAGTTACATTTGTTTATTGCTGATTTTTGCTGTAACTGCGGCTCATGTATTTGGCCCAGCTACATGAGAAAATCATTCTTTTCACTGCACTGCAGAGCTGAATGGGTTTCATAGGATCCCGCAGCTCTTGTTCTCTCCCTACACTCAGAGATCACATAATTTCAGGATCTTCAGGAGAAAACACGCTAAGTGCATCCTAATCATTTTTTTAATCTGCATAGACAGTGCTGTTCACACTGTCCTTATTAGTAGCATTCTGAACCAGGGCTAATCTCAGGTTGGGAAGCATGCTTCACATGCTGTTGGAGAAGGCTCTACAGTGTCTGAAAAGCGAGGATGTGGTGGTGGCGAGTCATACATGCGGGCTTCGTGAGTGTGAGTTCTTTTGCAGATTGCCGCAGGACGATTACACTTCAACAGCCAAATTGGCGCAGAATTGAAGATTACATTTTCTGAGTGGCTCTAATTTTCAAGATCCAGAGGAGGTTGTAATTACGTATGACACCTTTTATGCAGGCTTGTTGGATCTGGCCCAAAGTAAGGCTGGACTCTCAGGTTCCATACTACAGCAGTGGAATCTCCTAGTAGGCAATGTTCAGATTTCTTTGTTCCATAACCATGATAAAGATATTGTCCAATATTTCTTCATGGAAGGCAATCTTGGAGCATGCAACATCAACAGTTTAATGGAAGCTCTGACGATAAGCCATAATGCATAGGAATGGGGGTTCTTCATCAATTAGTCCAAAACAAGCCTAAAAGCAGTGTTGCTGCATAATGGCCATGCATTACCTTCAATTCCAGTTGGTTATGCAGTCCACATGAAAACAAATGACAACATGAAACAGCTGTTGAGTTGCCTAAACTATGACCAACATTTGTAGCCATTCTGTGGTGACTTAAAGGTGGTTGTCCTCTTACTTGGTCTCCAGGGTGGTTACACAAAGTACTGCTGATTTCTGTGTGAGTGGCATAGTCGTGCAACAGAATATCACAATAAAAGAGACTGGACTCTCCGACATTCACTTCAACCAGGGAGTAAAATGTTCTGCATCCAGAACTTGTTGACCAGATGCAACATGTGCTCAAACGCTGCATGCACACAATTTAGCCATATTCCTGCTACAAGTTCTGGATTGCCTATACATGCACAGTTCCTGTGTGTAAACACAAATATAATATTGTTTCATATGGTGCTTCCCACCTTATCTTTCTGCCTGCCATCTTGCATACCCTTTTTCCTTGGATCTCACTGCTCCACATGTCATCTGCAAAGACTCGCTCCGCTGCACCACGGTTTAACCACTTAAGGACTGAGCCTCTTTGAAGGTTAATGACCAGGCCTCATTTTTTTAATCTAACCACTGTCACTTTATGAGGTAACTAGCTGAAGAGCCCGGCGCTGCCCAGGCATAGTAACTAACTGTGGTTAGTTATAGCAAATTATAATTATCCTCCATCCCATAGTCCCGTGCCCATATACCCATCATACATATCCACGATCCCATAGGCCCGTGCCTATATACCCATCATACATATCCTCCATCTCATAGTCGAGTGCCCATATACCCAACACACATCCTCCATCCCATAGTCCCATGCCCATAGACCCATCATACATATTCTCCAACCCATAGTCGAGTGCCCATATACCCATCACACATCCTTCATCCCATAGTCAACCATTATGACTTCATAATGAGCGGCGGGGCTTGCAACCTATGATGACATCAGCGTCGCCATGGCAACCATTATGACAGCATAATGAGGGGCGGGGCTTGATACACACACATTTTCCCCATTATGTAGATAGGGGCAAAATTGTTTGGTGAATTGGACCGCGCGGGGTTAAAATTTTGCCTCACAACATAGCCTAGGACACTCTCAGGGTCCAGACGTGTGACTGTGCCAAATTTTGTGGCTGTAGCTGCAACGGTGCGGATGCCAATCCCAGACATACACACACACACATACATACATACATACATACATACACACACACTTGAGCTTTATATATTAGATGAGGTAATAACTCTGGAATGCTTAAATGGATCCCGCTGATTGACCTTCATGACAGTGGTGAAATTTCTTCTAAATGACTTGCGTTAGTTTATGAAACAAATGGAAATTTGGCAAAAATTTTGAATATTTCATAATTTTCAAACTTTGAATTTGGATGGCCATAAATCATATAGTAAAATAGCTTTTCTTTTTAATATGAATTTGAGATTGGCGAACATTTTCCGATCAAGTTCGCTCATCTCTAGTTACAATGGTTAAAAGTTAATCAGCGATTTCACATTTTTCCAACAAAATTTACATCATTTTTTTAGGGACCATCTCACATTCAAAGAGACTTTGAGGGGTCTATGTGACAGAAAATAGCCAAAAGTGACAACATTCTAAAAATTGCACCCCTCCAGGTGCTCTAAACCACATTCAAGAAGTTTATTAACCCTTCAGGTGCTTCACAGGAACTGAAGCAATGGAGAAAATTAACATTTAACTTTTTTTCACAAAAAAAATTAGACCTTCTGTTATGTTCACAAGGGTATTAGGAGTGAATGGACCCCAATATTGGCTGTGCAATTACTCCTGAGTACGCCTCTACATGACGTGGTTCAGATGAAAGCTCCAAGGAATCCAATCATTATAATGAGACTCAGTTAGGCCAGGATCACACATGCGAGAAACCCAGATGAGTCTCGCATCTTAATACCCGGCACTGCCACCGGCACTCAGGAGCGGAGCATGCTGCTGCATTTCTTTCTATGCAGCCACACGCTTTGCTTCTGAGTGCCAGCGACAGTGCCGGGTATTAAGGTGCGAGACTCGTCCGAGTTTCTTGCATGTGTGATCCCGTTCTTACTTTGTACTCTGTCTGGTCTATGTTCAGTGCAGTCCTTCTTTTCTTAAACAATGTTTTTATTAGAGTTTTCAAAAAAAAAACAGAAATATAAAACATACATTCATATAGTGTGAATCATTTCCATATGGCATTTGAACATTGTATATCAAAGCTATACAATATAATACAATTTTCTTTCATGTATCAAAGACATGGACACTAGAGATGAATGTGAACAACAATAAACAAATCGAACCAATAGGCAAGTGTATAAGCACCGGCGGGCATCTGGAAATATGAAGTTTTGAGTATGATGTGAGTAAGGAAAAGGGAGAAGGGAGAAAAAGGGTTCAAGATATGAATACATTTTCTATTTTAGATTTAAGTTCAATCCATTTATTCCATCTATCTCCAAATAATTTTATTGATAGATTATTAATATAATGAATTTTTTCATATGTATAATGTTTATCGACCAACATAATCAATGTAACAACATCAGGAGGTTGCTTGTTGTTCCAACCTTTCGCTATTAGATACACAGCAGACATGAGGATATGAGCGACCAAAAATTTTTCTTTTTTAAACCTGTAGATTCCAATGAGTAACAAGGCTAGAGCTGGGTGTGGGTGGACACGCCAATTACATATAATCGAGATTAATTGAAAAACCTTGAGCCAATATACCTTTAGAATAGGGCATCCCCAGAACACATGAGGCAAGTCAGCTTGTGATCCACATCCGCGCCAACATAGACCAGACCCCCCTCCTCCAAAGTGTCTGAGTCTATTTGGAGTGAGATAGTATCTATGGACCAGCTTATAATGAGTCTCAAGAATATTCATACATTTTGTGGCTTTTGCCGCTATTTTGAATGATGTTGTCCATTGGGGAATTTGTATTTGTTTCTGTAAAGTGGTTTCCCACTTCTCAAAGCATCCTTTATTGGAAAAGGTATATTTATTAGTTAGAGTAGTGTATAAGGGTTTTAAGGAACTCTTGTGGCTGGGAGGTGTGTTAATTAAAAAATTGTAAATAGTATGATTAATCATGACCACTCCACAGAAATGTTTCTTATACTTGTCATACTCCTCTTTGAGCAGGAGATATGTCATGTATTCAGTATTGGGGACGCCATACTTGGTTTTAACCAGTTCAAAAGGTATGACTCTATCAAGTAAATCATCAACAAACCTAATGGAGAATTCTGTCCAGCTGTCAAACAATGGTCTCAAAGAGATTCTGACAGGCGACAAAAAAGGAATTCTCAACTTTTTAGTCGAATGAGTGTAAGCATTAAATTTCCTCCTGCACATGTGTGACCAGCAAATCATAGAAGCTCTAAGTATTGGGTTCTCTATATTTGTAATCTCTTTCCTGTGCAGGAGAAAATAAGATATGTATAGTAGTGGCTCTTTGTTAGGCATCAGATTTCTCTCAATTTCTGGCCACCCCAACTCGGTCTGTCCTGTAAACCACATTTTTGTTAGCTCAGCCATAGTAGAAAAATAGTATGCCTCTAGGTCTGGGAGGGCTATCCCACCATTTTCTTTGGATTTGAGCAGAGTATTTTTCCTCACCCTAGATTTTTGGTTGTTCCAAATATATTTGTTCATTTGAAAGGTGAGTTTCTGTATGGACTGCATTGAGAGAGGTAAAGGTACATTTCTATAAAAGAACAGTACCTTTGGGAGGCAGAACATTTTATACAGAACTATTTTACCCATCCATGTGGCTGGGGTCTTTGACAGTTCTCCCAACTTGAGCTCAAGAGATTGCAAAAGACATTCAGTGTTCACCTTGCCCATGTGTGTGAGATTACCTGTGAGCCATATTCCGAGATATGGTATCTTAGTACAGTCCCAATTAAAAGGGTATCTTTCTCTTAGTTGCTGTTTAATGGGTGCTGGAATGAAAAGTGACAAAACATTAGTGCAGTCCTTCTTTTCACAAGTGTACAAATCTGTGGCAACCACTCTTTTATGAATGCCTAAAAAGACAGACGCCGCCAGATTATAGGCCAGACAGCATCCACAGTGCCTCCATCTGCCTCATTATAGGGAATCTTCTGCCTTGGGTTACGTCTGAATCAAGTATTTCAGAGATTTACATGGAAACCCCATTGTAAACACTCAGTGTAGGATAAATATGGACCGAGCCTTATTGCAATCTCTGGGAGGCAGAATGAACAAATTAACAGCAGGTGGAGAATTGTTTTTATTTATTTTTTACGCCATTCCTTATGCGGTATAAATTGATTAGACGACTTTATTCTTCTGGTCGGTGCGATTTCAGCGATGCCAGATTTATATTGGGTTTTATGTTTGGCTGCTGTCACACACTACAAAATATCATATTTTGACATCTATAATTTTTCCATATTTTGGCTAACAGTCACTTGATGGCTTGTTTTTTGCAGGATGAGCTGACATTTTTATTGGTAATATTTTCAGTCACATGACATTTTTTGATTGCTATTTCAATTTTTTTGGAGGCAGAATGTAAAAAAACAGCAATTCAGGAATTTTTTTTGTGCCATTCACCATGTAAAATTAGTCAGACAGCTTTATTCTTTGGGTCAGTATGATTACAGAGATACTACATTTATATTTTTTTGTGGTTTTGCACTTTTACACAATAAAAACTTTTATAGAAAAAAAGAATTATTTTTGCATCACTTTATTCTGAAAGTTATAACTTTTTCATTTTTCCATTGATGGAGCAATATGGCAGCTTGTTTTTTGCAAGACAAGATTATGTTTTCAGCGATACTATTTTTATTTGCATTTTGTCTTTTTGATCATGTTTTGTTCCACTTTTTTTCAGTGGTATGATGATAAAGCATAGATTGCGTCATTTTTTTGTTTTCATTTTTGGCATTCACTAAAGGGGTTAATTTGTGTGACCATTATAGATCTGTTTTTTCTGGATGTGACAACACCAAATTATGTGTACTTCTGTTTATTTAAAAAAAATTACATAAAAATGTGCATTTATTAGTGTAATATATATATATATATATATATATATATATTGTATATATATATATATATATATTATTTAGAATTATTTTCATATATATAGTTTTACATTTTTTTTACATTTTTTTGCTATTTACTTAGTCTCTATGTGATTTTCACTTTTTTTTACTTTGATTGCATGTATAATGCATTGTAATGCACCAGCATTATCTTATACCTATACTGAAACCTTATAGAAGTTTTCCAAAGCTTGGTGACTTGGTGAATCATCGTGATGACCCTGGGTCATGATGGCAACATATGGGCCACCACCATAACATCGCAGGGATGCCGATCTGAAGGCCTCCCTCTGCCTGCCTCGTGAATGTTGCGATCATACTCGATCACAGCATTAAGCATGTTAATAGCCAGGGGCAGTGCTGGCTATGCTCATGGATGTTTAGTGCAGGAGCTCAGCCACTGGAAGCGCTGAGCTCCTCCACTGATCGGGCAGGAGATGCTGATATCTCAGCATCTCCTGCGCAATCATGCTGTGATCGGTCAGTCAGGATACATGACCAATCACAACGCTCTCGGTGCGGGGACCGATGGCATAGGTCCCTGTACCTCTTCCCATGCCTCTCAACTGTCAGTGACAGCTATCGGCGTTGAACTGTCACCGTGTGCTTACACACAGAGACAGTTCAAAGTCTTGAAGGACATAGCATGTCATGGTGCAGGAACTGACAGCTGCTCATGACAAGTTGTGTCCATCATTGGACGTAAAGGAGTTAAAGAAGCCACCTCACAAAGTGAGCTCATAACAGCCTAATAGATTGACCATCTAAAATGTTTCACATACTATCTGGATGGACCTGATCTTCAGTACCTTAGCATACACTTAGGTAGGAAGGAAGGATCATCCCCGCGCTGCCGCAAGAAGAATTCCAAAAATTGTAGAGGTTTCAGCGTGGTTTATTCTACGCGTTTCAGGGTTCAGGTGACCCCTTCATCAGGACAACCACAAATATTGTACAACCAGGTCCTGCACTAACCTGTGGATCTGCAGCAGCCACCATTAATATATGTCTTTCCTTCACTCTCACCAGGTGAGTAGTTCTCTTGGTGGGCAACTCTGTGTAACGTTTGATAAGACCCTATTTGCGCTTTTGTGTCTCCCTCTTTTCTCTTCAGTACCATAGAGCAGACATTAGATAGTAGGACAAAGTTGCATTGTTCAGCTCTGTCACTGTGTCTGGCCACTTCTGGATGTGCTAGCAGCAGATCAGTGGAGGTGTAGCGTGTGTGTTGGCCCCCCACCTCTCTGATATTGGAGACTTATATTATGGGTCATCAGAATAGTTGTAGTGGACAGCTCTTTTAACAAAAAAAATAAAAAATATAAAAGTGCAACATAATGAAATGAACACATGACATCTCTTGAAAAAACAAATGGGGGAAAAAAATAACAGCTACCAAATGAATGTATTACTTTACCATGTTTGTCTATGTTAGGACATTAAACGTGACCTACTTGGGGAGAGGTATTAATGTAACTTCTTTTCTAGTAATTTCTGCTAGATAATATGTTAATGTTAATAATATGTTAATGTGTCAATCACTAATTCACTTTAAAACAGAAATAAAAAATGTCTAAATATTTATTTTTTGTTCAGTGTAATCAGGAAATATAAAAATACAGCATGGAAATGTACAAATCAGAGTACCATTTTTTCATTCAATTTTCTGCATAAATATTTGCAAAATACTGTGAATAACAGCCTAATAACACAGTAATACAAATCAAAAAGTAGAATACATCAGGCAAAAAAATCAAGAATTCATACTGTGGAAATGAAAACTCCATACACTGCTGTTAAAATGACAATTTTTGTCATATAACAATATCATACTAAGAATTATAATTTCAGAACCTTTTTCACCTTTACTGTCACCCAAAATCTGTACAAATCCACAGAGAAACAAACTGAAGTCATTTTGAAATGGGAAATAAAATAAAACAAAATAATGGGGTTCAAATGTGTGAGCACTCTCTTATTATTGGGGATGTGGTTGTGAATTAACCAATCACATTTAAACCTATATTAAATAGTAGTCAGTACTCAGCTGCCATCATTTACAGTGATTCTGCTTAACCCCATATAAAGTTTAACGCTTTTGTTAGGAATTTCCAGATATTTTCTAAGGGCCCCGTCACACATAGCGACTCACCAGCGATCCCGACAACGATATGACCTTGTCAGGATCGCTGGTGTGTCGCTACATGATCGCTGGTGAGCTGCCAAAGAGGCAGATCTCAGCAGCGATCAGGACAGCGACCGCGGCGCTTAGAAACCCGATGTTTACCTTGGTTACCAGGCTCCGGCTCGCTAATCACTGGTCTCCCGCCTGCCACACGCAGCGATGCGTGCTGGCCAGCGGGAGACCATCGATCAAAAAAATGTCCAGGCCATTCGAGCACAATCAGTGATACCCAGCAGGGGGGCCAGTCGCTGATAAGTGTCACACAGAGCGATCTCGCTGGTGAGATCACTGTTGCGTCACAAAACTTGTGACTCAGCAGCGATCCCGCTAGCGAGATCGCTGTGTGTGACGGGGGCTAAGTTGCATTTTACCACCAAAGCCACGGCCCCTAAATTGCTTACAGCACAGCAAAGAGATCCAATTGTTGAAAGCTCTCAGGAGAAGAAAACAAAACAAATGTAAAGGCGAGAGATATGCTATGGAACACTGTGAAGACAGTCATCAAGAGATGGCTTAATTTTGGCATAACAGTGACATTAACTAGAAATGGACTTCTTATACAATTTAACTTTAAGTTTAATCATAATTTTACGTTCTGTCTTTTACTCACCATGGGTAACATTACAAAAAACACATTGCAGCAATATATTAGATAATGTGAATAAAAGTTTAAAGATCTCCTTTTGTACCTAACTAGTTTCACCAACAATAACCCTCTGGTTGCTTTTCTCAGGCATTTGAATCAACCTTAAACAAAAGACACAATTTCTTATATTTTAAACACAAAGTTTCCCAGAAACATGAAATGCTGAGTATTGATACTACACAGCTGCAGAACTTTCTCTGTATACTGCCATGCTGTGTCACTCAACCATAGGTCCCATTGTGTTAACACCTGCTTGCCTATTGCTGTGAAGGTTTTCTTTAGAATTTTGGGTAAGGTGTGATGTTTGCGTTGGAGTGTTGATAAATTTTGACAATAGTGTGAAGGTTATTACGCATTAATGGCGTTTTCATCCTTTACCTAACTGAAAAATACATCAAAGTAGTTGTACATTATATTTACAACTTCACATCACTTGGAAATATTCATTTTTGATCTAATCTCTTCTTTTAAGTTTCTAAAGTTTCTATTATTTGCAATTACTATAATGCATCTTTTTAGTGTTTTTCCCATGTACTTTAATATAAAATTTCAGAAAACATTCTGCAAATCTAGTGGAAACACTCAATTAATATTAAGAAATAGCAAGTTATAAGCAGGAATGAGCGAACACGAACTGCAAAGCAGCAGCCTACACACTGGCTATGGGCCACCCACAGTGCTTTTGCATCATGCTTCCTGACACCCACATCATCTTCCAACCACTCCTCACCTATGCCTTCCTTGCCAGTCTGTGCACTGCAGAAAAGTGCTGCAGTTGGCAACTGTGTTTTGTCATCCTCTGAGATGTGTTGCGGTGGTCCACTGACCATGTGCACTAGTCCTCTCACGTACTTATCCTCCAACCTAACAAGTGGTTGGGCATCAGTGCACTCAGTCCCTTTCATCTCTGAGGAAGGGTCAGGTGGATGGACCATTGAACCCAAACCAGTGGAGTCTTCAAAAAGTAGAAGAGACTACTGCATAGCTTGGAGCTCAGTCCGCTTGGCTGATTTGCAAGTGAGTGAGGAGGAAGCTGGATGACCATGGTCATCAGGTGCCAATTCTGCACTTTCTGCATTAGACTCGGTGGAAGATTATGCGGAGAAGCTGTAGGCACTTTCAGCCATCCAATCTAACACCGCCTCAACATGTTCTAGCCTCACCATTCGTGTAGCGGTACTTGGTCATACAAAATGAGGAAGAATGTCCTGTCACCTGAGTGCACCAGAGGAAGGTGTTTCATTTGAGCAAATGAGCAAACCAAGGAGCTTCCTGGCTTGGCATTTCTTCAGCCAATGTGCTGACGACAAGACATGGGTGGTTTTCATGATGTGATGTCAAGCAAGGTATAAATGTTCTGAACCTGAGTGACACCTGTATGACAAGGCATCTGAATTCCAAGCATGAGGTGCAATGGAATACACATCTTGAAAAGCATGACAGATTTGAGCTTCTTCCTGCTCCCTCTTCTGGTGCATTCTCGGCCTCTTCCTCCTGCTCACGATCAACAGGGCCATCTACCTGACTGCATAGAGAGGATGTGACAGCACCACCACCACCAGTGTCTCCAAACTTATCCACACTGTTCAATGGAAAAACCCACCCATGAGCCATGGTCTTGAATGACAGCATTTCCAAATTACTTGTCTTTGAAATGCTGCCATTCCGGCTGGTGGAGATGGACAATTTTAAAAAACTGATTCAGCTTTCCATCACCCAAACCCTTGAGAGAAAGAGGAAATACTCACCTACAACCCATGGTCCTGCATGACAACATTTCCAAATTACTGGCCTTTGAAATGCTGCAATTCCGGCTGGTGAAGACGGACAGTTTTAAAAAACTGATTCAGCTCTCCATCACTCAATTTTTCGAAAACTAATAGTGGTGACTGTCCCGCAGTATGTTGTTCACAGTTTTCCAGGCAGACCATCCCTGCCCTGCACTCACATGTTGCGGACCAAATCAGGTGTGCACTGCACAATGCCAACAGTGACAAGGTCCACATAACCACCGATACGTGGACCAGGAAGCATAGCCAGGGATGTTACATCTCCCTAACTGCTCACTGGGTAAATGTAGTGGCTTCTGGGACAGAGGCGGAAGGAGTTCTAGCACATGTCCTACCACTATTGAGGATTGCTGGACGTTTATCTTTTCAGGATGCCTCCTCGTTTTCCTACTCCACTGCCTCGACTGCCTTCTCTTCTAGTCATAGTAAGACCTGCAGCACTAACTTCAGCACAGCCAGGGGGAAACGACAGCAGGCTGTTGTGAAAATCATCTGTCGGGTGGACATATCTCACAACCGCGAGGAAGCTGTGAATGGGGATCAAACAGCAGACAGATGAGTGGTTGGTGCCAGTGAACCTCAAACCTGGCCTGATGGTGTTCAATAATGGGTGAAATCACATAGCAGCTCTGGGCCCAGCCAGTTTGATGCACATCCCTTGCCTGGTGAATTTGCGTAATTTGGTGGTGTAGCGGTTTCTTAAAAATTACCCACATGTCAGAGATACTGCAGTCTATGTGCACTTTCGGAGTTCTCACCCTGCTGCTGCTCGCCAGTCTACTCTACCACTCACCACCTCATATGCGACTTGCCAAGAAGGTGGAACTTCACCTTGCATATGTTGGAGAGACAGCAGCAAGCAATAGTGAAATTTAAGCAGCAGCACACATGGGTGATTTGCTCTGTGGAACAACACCACTTCACCATCAAAGAGTGGGCTTCCATTCGGGCTGTGTGCAATGTTGTGCTGCTTTGAATACTCTACCAACATGGCCAGCACTGATGACGCCACATTGAACATTACTATACCACTTCTATGTCTGCTGGAAAACACTTCAAGCAATGATGGATGAGGTGGTAGCACAGGAGGAAGAGGAGCAGGAGAAACAGGGATCATTCACACAGTTATCAGGCCTGTAGTCTCGGAGGGTGGGTTCCTGTACCAACAGCGGCCAGGTACACAACTTTTCAGTCAGGGGACAGTTTTGGAGGATGATGAGGAGGAAGAACCGTGTTTACAACAGAGTGGCACTCAAAGTAGCTAACGAACATCACTGGAGCATGACTGGGGGGATATAGAGTACCCAGACCAAACACTTCTCACCGAGAACAGTTTGTTGCTGCCTCTGGGCAGCCTGGTACACATGGGCCAATACATTCTACTATGCCTGCGCAACAACCGCCGAGTTACCCGAATTGTTACCACTGCTGATTTCTGGGTGGCCATCATGCTTGATCACCACTACAAGGACAACATACCATCATTTTCTCCATCACTGGAGCTGGATCGCAAAATGCGGGAATACAAGATCACACTGATAGAGGAACTACTGATTGCATTCCCACCTGACAGCGGGGGCTCAGTAGAAGAACACGGCAGAGCATGATGAAGTCGCCAATGCATTTGGAGAACCACCACCACCTTGGAAGGCAGGGTTAGCATGGCCGAAATGTGGAAAAACTTTTTCAGCATGCCACAACATCCGGCACCACCATCTGATACTGTCTGTATTAGCAGGAGGGAGCGGTACAACAACATGGTGGAAGAGTACGTGTACACACGTCTCCACATACTAACTGATGGGTCTTCCCCATTTAACTCCTGGGTCTCTAAATTGGAAACATGGCCTGAGCTTGCCCTTTATGTCTTGGAGGTGCTGGCCTGCACTTCGGCAAGTGTACTGTCGGAAAGTGTGTTTAGCACAGCAGGGGGTGTGATCACAGTCAGGTGCATCCGTCTGTCCACAGCCAATGTGGGGAAGCTAACATTCATTAAAATGAACCAGGCATGGATACTACAGGGCTTGTCCGTACCTTTGGCTGACTAGCAACTACATCAGCCTCACCCAACCATGTATTTTTCACCTCTCTGCAGCAAAGATGTTAGCGATCAAAGTAGCACATAACAAAAATACTATTTAAGTCCAAATGGGGATTACCTGAGAAATTTTACTGGGGTTACGTATTTCTCCCCCTGTATGATGCTGATCAATCATAAGCAACACACTGGGGAAATCAAACACGCTCCATAATGGCTTATAACATTCTCAATGTGCTCTCAGTGTGAGACATTCATTGACAGTCTGCTCTCCTTACTGCATTGTGATGACTTTCTGGAGCACAGCAGACTTGGTTGGCTTCTCCAGATAAATGTAGAAAGCTGTCAGTTAATCAAAGTGTGGGGGAGTGGTTGTGGTGCACAGTTAAGTTTCATTGCAAACACTTCTAATAGCCCTCCTCTGACAGTGCTGCTAACCGTGCCAATCATGATCAAGCATCCATATACGACAGGAAAAAGAACATGCCCTCAGCCCCCCATTACAGCTTGGAACTGGCTCTGTCTGCGTGAGACATAATGACAGTCTACTCCCCTCACTGCAGAGGGTTACATGTTCCACAGCACTGCATACCTGATTGTGATTAACACAGCTTTTAGCTTCTTATATGTCTTCTTCACCCTGTATGACACAAACCAATCATAAGCTGGCGGCAACCCACAGGTGAAAGAACACGTACTTATTATATTTTACAAGAGGCTCAGCATGAGACATGTATTGACAAATATTCTGCTCTTATTGCAATGTGATTACATGAGATGGAGAACACCAGACCTGAGTGTGATTAAATGACAGCTTTTTGCTTTCATCTCCAGCACTTAGAATCGGGGGGAGCCACAAGAGAAAAATCACTTGATAAGGATGCCAGTATGGCATTGAAATGCACTGTGAATGAAAAAACCTTTTTATTATCATTGTTGCTGCAGAATCAATTTACTCCAACAGCACAGCCCACCTCATGTATTTTATCCAACTGGGTAGGCAAATTACCACTTTAGACAGGAAGAGGACTAGAACTCTAGTGCCACCGATTGGAAGTAGCAATCCAAAAGTTAATGTGAGTCTTGCCATATGACTTACGATAAAAGCCAAATAAGAATCTCAATTCGCCTCTCACCTAGCCAATTCAGATCTCATATTTTGCAGTGATGAGAGGCATTACCCCAAAACACTGTGTCTGCAAATTGAGGTTCTGATTTGGCTTTTATCCTAACTCTTTCTGATAGCACGCACAGGGACTTCCAAAACTGAATTAAGTGCCAAATACTCTAATCAATAATATCTTCACAATGGAGAGGCAAAATGTAAAAAAAATGTTTTATTCTGCGCTACAGTGTCTATGACATCATGTGTCCAGTTCAGCATGTAAAATTTGGTGAAAAGTCCTTTATTATAAGCTTAAATGTTGAGATATGAGCACAGATCATATTTCCTAGCCCTGCTTTCCCACCTCCTTGAGGCAAAGATATTTATTAAGGAAGCAGGTTGACTGGCTCATTTCAATTGGTAAGCCACCCTTCCTGTTTATTAAAGTTGAGGCAGACCTAGAGAAGGGAACTTGAAATAAGCCAGAGAGCCAGTCCTCTTCATACATGTTACCAATGCAAGGGACCTACCTGCAGTGGGGATAACAGCACTGGAGCTGATATCTCAACAGTGGTTTAGTAATTTCAAAGTTTATGAATATGATTAATTTTTTTTTCACTTATCACACATACAACTTTTTTTCTAGCTAGATCAACCATTTAATGTTTTGACTTCATGTATTTAAAAAATAACAATTTAAGATTAAATGGATAATTCACTAAAAAAAACCAAAGAGACACTTTATGGGTATAAATTCTAAAAGGCGTTGTTCATCACTGTAGTTGCATAGTTACATAGGTTGAAAAAAGACCTAGGTCCATCAAGTTCAACCTTTCTCCATCAATTATACAGTTTTTGCCACTAAAGTATCTATAACCCACAATGTTGTGCGTAAGGGTTAATCAAAACTTACTGTATTGTTGGAGATTTGTGATGTAATACATGATCTTGCCAGTAGAGGGCATTATCTAATATTATCTAATCTTTGTGCATGTCTGCTGATTACTGCTGTACCCCTCATCCTGCCGCTTTACCTTGTCCATGTTACACTGAGGAAATCATCCAGTCCTTTTTAAAACGCTGTTATAGTGTCTGCCATTACTACCTCTTGTGGTAGAGGTAGAGCATTCCAGTCTGACCGCTCAAACTGTAAAGAACCCATTCCTATTTAGCTCCCGGAATCCCCTTTCTTCCACACATAATAAGTGCCCCCTGGTCCTTTATATGGTCTTTGGAAGGAATAAGTCATTTGCCAGTGTTTTGTACTGGTCACCCATATATTTATACGTGTAAATGAGATCCCCTCTGAGGCGTCTTTTTTTAAGTTAAACAAGCCCAACTTTTCCAACCTCATCATATGAGAGGCCTTCAATCCCTTGCAATAATCTAGTCGCCCACCTTCAAACTGACTCTAATTTCAGAATATCCTTTTTAATATGGGGAGCCCAAAACTGGATCTCATATTGTAGATGTGGCCTCACAAGTGATTTATAAAGAGATAATATGTTGAGATCCCATGATTCATATATCCTAAAATCTTGTTTGCTTTTCAGCTGCTGCTTGATATTGAGTACTGCTGATCAGCTTACTGGTAAGCAGAATACCCAAGTGCTTCTCCTGTTCTGTAGTGCCGAGTACATTCCCATTTAATGTATATGCAGCAATAGGATTACTCCGTCCTAGGTGCATTACTCTACATTTATCAATAAATAAATCTCATTTTCCAAGCGTTTGCCTATTCAGATAGCTTGTCTAGATTGTTTTGTAAAATTGCAAAGTCCAGAAAAATCACATCAGCCACATTACCAACATCCAGATTTGCACTTACCTCCTCACAGAAACCGATCATGTTGGTTAGACACAACTCATCTTTCATGAATCCATGCTGTTTGTCTGTTATTATATTATTCTCTGCATTATATTTCTGCAGGTCATGTAATATAATGCCCTCAAAAACTTTACACACTACTGATGTTAGACTTAATGGACGGTAGTTGCCTGTATCCAACTTCTTACCTTTCTTAAATATCGGTGCCACATCGGCCATCCTACAATCCTGTGGCACCGCCCCTGTTGCTGTTACTGAGCTCATTTCCCTCAATATCTGTGGATGAATGCCATCTGGCCCCAGGGGATTTGATTTAATTTGCTGAGGTGCTGGCATACATCATTGGTGAAAACGGATGAAAAGTGCCTTGCTGTGGGGACCTTTGTGGAGTTGGCTGTGGGGACCTCCATGGGTCTGGCTGGGGAGACCTCTGTGGAGCTGTCTGTGGGGTCCTCCATTGTGCTTGCTGTGGGGACCTACATGAGGCTGGCTATGGGGAAATATATTGAGCTTGCTGTGGGGACCTATGTGGAGCTGGCTGTGGAGACTTACGTGGAGCTTGCTGTGGGTACCTATGTGGGGCTTGCCATGGGGACCTACATGGGACTGGCTGTGAGGACCTATGTGGGGCTAGCTGTGGGGACCTATGTTGGGCTGGCTTTGGGGACCAACATGGGGATGGCTGTGGAGTCTTACATGGGTCTAGCTGTGGGGACATACATGGGGCTAACTGTCGGGACATACGAGGGCCTGGCTGTGGGGTCATACGAGTGACTGGCTGTAGGGACATATGTGGGGCTGTCTGTGGGGACAGATGTGGGGCTGGCTGTGGGGAGATATATGGGGTTGGCTGTGGGGAAGTACATGGGGCTAAATGTGGGAATGTACGTTGGTCTGGCTATGGGGACATATGTGGGGCTGGCTGTGGGGACATATGTGGGGCTGGCTTTGGGGACATATGTGGGGCTGACTTTGGGGACCAACATGGGGCTGGCTGTGGAGTCCTAAGTGGGTCTAGCTGTGGGGACATATGTGGAGCTGGCTGTGGGGACATACGAGTGGCTGGCTGTGGTGACATATGTGGGGCTGGCTGTGGGGACAGACGTGGGGCTGGCTGTGGGCAGATATATGGGGTTGGCTGTGGGGAAGTACATGGGGCTTAATGTGGGATGTACGTTGGTCTGGCTATGGGGACATATGTGGGGCTGGCTGTGGAGGCATATGTGGGTCTGGCTTTGGGGACATATGTGGGACTGACTTTGGGGACCAACATGGGGCTGGCTGTGGAGTCCTAAGTTGGTCTAGCTGTGGGGACATACATGGAGCTGGCTGCAGGGACATAAGAGTGGCTGGCTGTGGTGACATATGTGGGGCTGACTGTGGAGACATATGGGGGCTGACTTTGAGAACATATATTGGGTTGGCTGTGGGGAAGTATATGGGGCTAGATGTGGGGGTGTACGTGGGTCTGGCTGTGGGGATATACATGGGGTTGGCTGTGGTGACATATGTGGGACTGTCTGTCGGGACATATGAGCGGCTGGCAACGGGGACATAAGAGGAGCTAGGTGTGGGGACCTAAAAAGAGGAGTTTTGGAGGACGTTATATTTTATGGGAGACTGTGGGAAATAATATACTGGGAGCTGTGGGGACATTATACAGTGCTTTGCCAAAGTATTCGGCCCCCTGGAACTTTTCTACTTTTTCCCACGTATCATGCTTCAAACATAATGATACCAAATGTAAATTTTTGGTGAAGAATCAACAACAAGTGGGACACAATTGTGAAGTTGAACGAAATTTATTGGTTATTTTAAATTTTTGTGGTAATTAAAAAACTGAAAAGTGGGGCATGCAATATTATTCGGCCCCTTTACTTTGTTGCGCCGCCTTTTGATGTGATTACTGCTGCAAGTCGCTTGGGGTATGTCTCTATCAGTTTTGTACATCGAGAGACTGAAATTCTTACCCATTCTTCCTTGGCAAACAGCTCGAGCTCACTGAGGTTTGATGGAGATAGTTTGTGAACAGCAGTTTTCAGCTCTTTCCACAGATTCGCGATTGGATTCAGGTCTGGACTTTGACTTGGCCATTCTAACACTTGGATACGTTTATTTGTGAACCATTCCATTGTAGCTTTTGCTTTATGTTTGGGATCATTGTCTTGTTGGAAGACAAATCTCCATCACAGTCTCAGGTCTTTTGCAGACTCCAACAGGTTTTCTTCAAGAATGGTCCTGTATTTGGCTCCATCCATCTTCCAATCAATTTTAACCTCTTCCCTGGCCCAGCTCCAGAAAAGCAGGCCCAAACCATAAAACTGCCACCACCATGTTTGACAGTGGGAATGGTGTATTCATGGTGATGAGCTGTGTTGCCTTTACGCCAAACATATCGTTTGGCATTGTTGCCAAAAAATTTGATTTTGGTTTCATCTTACGAGAGCACCTTCTTCCACATGTTTGGTGTTTCTCCCAAGTGGCTTGTTGCAAACTTTAAACGACACTTTTTATGGATATCTTTGAGAAATGGCTTTCTTCTTGCCACTCTTTCAAAATGGCCAGATTTGTGCAGTGTATGACTGATTGTTGTCCTATGGACAGACTGTCCCACCTCAGCTGTAGATCTCTGTAGTTCATCCAGAGTGATCATGGTCCTCTTGGCTGTATCTCTGATCAGTCTTCTCCTTGTTTGAGATGAAAGTTTAGAGGGACGGCCGGGTCTTGGTAGATTTGCAGTGGTATGATACTCCTTCAATTTCCATATGATCACTTGCACAGTGCTCCTTGGGATTTTTAAAGTTTTGGAAATCATTTTGTATCCAAATCCAGCTTTAAGCTTCTCCAAAACAGTATCACGGACCTACCTGTTGTGTTCCTTGGTCTTGATGATGCTCTCTGTGCTTCAAACAGAACCCTGAGACTACCACAGAGCAGGTGCAGTTATACGGAGACTTGATTACACACAGGTGGACTATATTTATCATCATTAGTCATTTAGGACAACATTGGATCATTCAGAGATCCAGAATGAACTTCTGGAATGAGTTTGCTGCACTGAAAGTAAAGGGGCCGAATAATATTGCACGCCCCACTTTTCAGTTTTTGATTTTCCACAAAAATTTAAAATAACCAATAAATTTCGTTCGACTTCACAATTGTGTTCCACTTGATGTTGATTCTTCACCAAAAATTTACATTTGGTATCTTTATGTTTGAAGCATGATATGTGGGAAAAGGTTGAAAAGTTACAGGGGGTCGAATACTTTGGCAAGGCACTGTACCTGTGCTGTGGGGAGATCATACTCTATAAGATATGTGGGGAAGCATAATACTGTATAGGGGGGCTGTGGGGAACATTTTGCTGGGGCATTATTACAGGCTAGGGGACATTATTAAGACCTTACTACAGGACAGGGGACATTATTACAGGACAGGGGGCATTATTGCATAATTTGGTGCAGTTTTAAAGGATAAAGAACATTATAACATGACATGGGACATTATTACAGTACATGGGACATTATGACAGGATTGGGGACATTATTACAGATCATGGGACATTATGACAGGATTGGGGACCTTATTGCAGGATGGGGGCCAGAATTACTCTAAGGAGCTAATTTTAAAACAATAATACTGTCTGCAGCTGATTGGGGGACAAAAAAAGGAAAACATTAAAAAAAAGTATGAAAAAATAACAGAAAAATATTTGGCCGCTAAAAATGCTGTTTTATATAAAAACCAAACTAAAAAAAGAATATCTGTATCATAAATCATATCATAAACACCATGAAAAAGAATTTAAAAAATGCCAAAAATAAAAAAATGATAAAAAGTCATATAGAAAAATAATGGTGTCACTGAACATGTCTTCTCCCGCAAAGAACACAACCCTTAATATTCAAATTTATTCTATGTGCGGCCCATTTACTTGGCTGAGTTTGAGACCCCTGAGACTCCCTGTTGAGCCTCACACCTAAAATACATAACTTTTTTTACTTTTTCTGGTATGTTTTGGTGAAAAGGTAAAACTATAGTGGATGTGGTCATCAGAGCTGGTTATCTGACATGTCGGAGGCAGAGTAGGTGGGTTAGGGGTCCTTTTAGCCTCTGACCCATTCCTTTACTTGGTGGTTGAGGGTTCATATGGGGTAGGGGGGGTGTGCCATTGGCTTCATCTGCCTCTGGCATCAAAATACCTCCTTGTCCTGGCCCTAGTGAGCAGCCTCTATAGCCTTAATATGCCATCATTGCCTACAGCATCTTCAGACTTGTCTCACATAGAGCACATCTGGGATGTAATTGGTCGGCAATTGTAAAGGAAGCTGCTAGGAGCAGATCTTGATGATTTTTTTGTGCCGCAGTGCGTTCAGCGTGACAGAACATTCCTGAATTATTAATACCTCATTGATAGCAGCAAAGGCCTATATGTGTACTTAATTTTGTGCTTAGTGCTCATACTAAATACAGAATAAATACAATTTTTCATCATTTGTTTATCACTAACAGGTCTATTGATCTAGTGATCTCAATAAATCCGTGACTTTTCCATCTTTGTGCTGGAATTTCAATGTTGAAAAGAATATATATGGTCATGGCCGACTGTACCCTTGAAAATGTTCCAGAAAATGAAATATTTCTTCCAGAAAATTATTTCACTTACCCATTTTTTGTTACACACATGTTTATTTCCTTTGTATCTATTGGAACAGCACAAAAACTGAGGTGAAAAGGCAAATAGGACATAATTTCACACAAAATTCCAAAAATGGTCTGGACAAAATTGTTCACACCTTTCCAAAATCTTGGATAAACAATTTTGTTTCAAGCATGTGACACTCGTTCAAACTCATCTGTGAAAAGGAACAGGTGAGGGTAATATGAAAACCACACCTAAAACCAGATAGAAAGGGGAGAAGTTGACACAATCTTTGCATTGTGTGTCTGTGTGTGCCCCACTAACCATGGACAACAGAAAAAGAAGACAACTGACTGAGGACATGAGAGCCAAAATTGTTGAAAAATATCAACAATCTCAAGGTTACAAGTCCATCCCCAGAGATCTTGATGTCGCTTTGTCCTCAGTGCACAACATAATCAAGAAGTTTACAACCCAAGGCACTGTAGCTAATCTCCCTGGATGTGGACAGCAGAGAAAAATTGATGAAAGGTTGCAATGCAGGATATTCCGGATGATGGATAAGCAGCACCAATCAAATTCCCAAAAAAATTCAAGCTGTCCTGCAAGTTAAGGGTGCTTCAGTGTTAGCGCAAACTATCCGTCAAAATTTGAATGAAATGAAACATTATGGCAGGAGACCCAGGAAGACTCAGAGAAATAAAAGTGCTAGACTGCACTTTTCTAAAATGTAAATGAGAAAGCCAAAATCCTTCTGGGAAAGCATCCATCTTGTGGACATATGAGACCATGATAAAGCTTTTTGGTAAAGAACTCCATTCTCCTCTTTACCTAAAATGGAATGAGGCTTACAAAGAAAAGAACACAGTACCTACAGTCAAATATGGTGTAGGTTCAAAGAAGTTTTGGGGTTGTTTGGCTGCTTCTGGCACCAGGTTCCTTGACTGTGCACAAGGCATCATGCAATCTGAAGATTACCAACGGATCTCGGGTCACAATGTAGTACCCAGTGTCAGAAAGGTGAATTTGCATCCTAGGTAATGATAATGCATCCTAAGAAAATGACCCCAAACATACTTAAAAAAGCACCCAGAAATGGATGCAAACAAAGCGCTGGAGAGTTTTGAAGTGACCAGCAATGAGTCCAGATCTAAATCCCATTGATCATCTGCGGAGAGATCTTTGTTATGATTAGGTAACCGAGGAGGATAGCAGGGGAATAGGCTAGGCAACCAGATAACCAGAGAGGTTGGTAACTTAGCGGATTGCAGACCCCTAAACTGACAACACAACTACAATTAGCCGTGGGACGTACCTACGATGCCCTAGACGCCTTGACACAACCAAAGAATTAACTAAATATATCCAAAAAATTGGGCCTAACTGAATGGCATTTTGCAATAGACTACAACATCAAATAAGGTTCAGGAAGTACAAAGCCATAAAATGAATTGCCTTTATTGAAGTAACAAAACCTTAAAATTCATTAAAAGGAGATATATGTCCAATATACTAATACAAGGTGCGTATGCAAATATACATGTGTACAGATATGTAGGACATAAAGATAGGCACATACAAAAAGATCAAACAGTGTCCATATTGTAGTGTAACACACAATGTCCAAAACCATAGTTTGTAATATATGTGTATATGCCTATTATATATTCCACAGAAACAGCCCTAGTAATTGCAAAATGCATCTACACAGGAATCACAGATTGAAAGTGTGTCCAAAAATCTAACAAAAGAGGTATACATAACCTCAGCAGTATCAAACAAGCAAGTGCCAAGTAAAATGTAAGTATGGCATACAATGGCCACTAAAATTAGTTAACACATGAGATCCTGCACAGAGCTGCTGGATAATGTAACGTGCAGTTAAGACCAATATAAGGGAGTCAAAATGCATTCCCTATGAGGCTGATATAGCATGACATGTCAAGCACCATAGTGCAGTCACAACCTGAAAATCACTTACACCGCTATAACAATGGAAGATGTAAACAGCAACATATAATGTATATGGGGAGAATACACTGTCATAACAGAAGGACTTAATTTCATCCATGGGGATCCAGATGAGATTCTAATGTCCATGAACCTGGAAATACATAAAGTGATACACCATAGTAATCATATTCATCCCTATATGTCCATAGACAGTAATCCTCTCACATTTCTTCCTCCATCCATATATAAGGGGACTTGATAGCAGAACATGGTCCTATAAGTAATCCATCATAACAATCGTATTCCTCCGTCCTCTCCATTCCATATAGCCCATAGGTGAAAAACACTAAGATAAAGGGTACAAGAAAAAATAATAAGATTCTTAAAAACATCTACTACAAATAAAAACACTTTAGAGGAAGGGGCGAAACTCAAAACCTCGTTAAGACTTCTTGGTTGTACAGAGCCTATCCTATAGATCCATTGAGCCTCCATTTTAGCTAATCTTTTTATCAAATTTCCACCTCTCTGATCAACATGAACTTTATCAATACCCATCACTTTCAATAACTTAGGATTACATTCATGATGGATTTTGAAATGCCTGGGTATTGGCTTGAGAGTACTGGTATCCTCTGTTTCACATGCATTCTTAATATCCCTATAATGCTCCCTAATGCAAATTCTCAACGGTCTGGAGGTAATCCCTACATAAATCTTCATGCACGGACATGTGGCATAATAAACCACTCCCACTGCATTGCAGGTGATGTGTTGGGTGATGGTAAACGTTTTGTTACCATCACTAGAAACAAAAGTGGTTGCCCGTACCATGTTAGGACACGAAATACATTGATTACATGGGAAAAAAAAACATTTTCTCTAACTGCACGTTACATTATCCAGCAGCTCTGTGCAGGATCTCATGTGTTAACTAATTTAATTTAGTGGCCATTGTATGCCATACTTACATTTTACTTGGCACTTGCTTGTTTGATACTGTTGAGGTTATGTATACCTCTTTTGTTAGATTTTTGGACACACTTTCAATCTGTGATTCCTGTGTAGATGCATTTTGCAATTACTAGGGCTGTTTCTGCGGAATATATAATAGGCATATACACATATATTACAAACTATTGTTTTGGATATTGTGTGTTACACTACAATATGGACACTGTTTGATCTTTTTGTATGTGCCTATCTTTATGTCCTACATATCTGTACACATGTATATTTGCATACGCACCTTGTGTTAGTATACTGGACATATATCTCCTTTTAATGAATTTTAAGGTTTTGTTACTTCAATGAAGGCTATTAATTTTATGGCTTTGTACTTCCTGAACATTATTTGATGTTAAAGAATTAATTAAGCCTAAAGAGAGAAAGGGCAAAGCTAAACTGCCCCGGAGTAGAACCCCAAAGGAATAGATAGCCCTCGAACATATATTGCCGGTGAGACAAGATGAGGCACAAAACATGCCTATTTACATTCATTTTTGACGCCCTCCATGGCATTATGGTTGTATCATTGCCCACTTGTTCCTTATTACACTAATTTTTAGCCTTTGATTTTTTCGATACTAATATCATTGTTACACTTAATAAAGACAATTTGCACTTTTACAGAAGCTTGTCTTTTGATGACTAAAAACTGTTTGGAGTACATTGTTGCTAATGGGATCAAATAAGCTCTCTGTTTCTTAGATGGTTCTCAGAAAATAGAGTAAGCAAATGATGGGGACCAAACTGTCTAGATAGAACGCGATAGGAAAGGATACTGTCTGCAATCATGCAAAAAACCCTAAGAAAAAATCCAACACGTCTGATATGCAAAAATACTGAGGCCACACGAACTCTCCTCCACTAAATCAGAACTCTGATGTGAACTGGACGCAAAACAAAAGATACTGATATAACAAGGGATTAGAAATACTGAAAAGACTGACATGAGCTGTGGCATATGGAACAGAGTCCAGCACAGGTCCCAGCAGGGAACAAGGCTGAACTCACACCAGCAAAGCAGAAATCAGAGACAAGCAAAAAATAGATCAAATGCAAAAAGATTCAAGCAGACAAATAACATATCTGAAAGATGCAGGACAAAGCAGGAGGCAAGCAGACTTCCAAAATGCTCAGGAAGAAAACCAAATCACCAGCAACAACTGAGGGAAGGTTGCTCACTTAAATCTCTCCAGTCTGTAACACCTGACCTCCAATCATCCTCCTCAGGTGATTGACTTCTGTCAGCCAGACCAGCTCCATTACCAGCAGCAACCAGCAGAGGGAGCCCAAACTCAGACGCCAGGTCAAAAGTGTTCACAACAGATCTTAAAATTTCTGTTGGGAGAAGCCACCCAGAAAATATGAGAAACCTGGAGCAGTTTGCAAAAGAAGAGTGGTCCAAAATTCCAGGTGAGAGGTGTAAGAAGCTTTTTGATGATTATCCCCTTACTGCCATTGGACACAATAGTACGTCCAATGGCAGTACCCTCGCTTATATGACAGCTCCGGCAGAGACCCCGCATCAAAGCCAGGACATGTCAGCTGTTTTCAACAGCTGACATATGCACGCAATAGGCGCAGGTGGAATTGCAACCCGCGCCTATTAACTAGTTAAATCCCACTGTCAAACGCTGACAGCAGGATTTAACGAGCGCCTCCGGCCGCCAGGCCAGAAATACGCTCATCGCTGACCCTGTCACGTGATCGGGGGTCAGCGATGCATTGCTATAACAACCTGAGGGCTCATAGAGACCTCTATGGTTGTTGATGAGGCCTTGCTATGAGCGCCACCGGGTGGTCGGCGCTCATAGGAATGCTGTAATACTGCTATTCATAGGTTATTTGCTCATCGCCTATATGTAGCAGAGCCGATCAAGTAGTGGATGCTTCTAGCCTCCCATGGAGGCTATTGAAGCATGCCAAAATTTAAAAAAATGTTTTAAAAAATCTGAAAAAAAACCATAAAAGTTTAAATCATCCCCCTTTTGCCCGATTCAAAATAAAACAATTAAAGAAAAAATCACACATACACATATTAGGTATCGCTGCGTTCAGAATCACCCGATCTATCAATAAAAAAAAGGATTAACCCGATCGTTAAACAGCGTAGCGGGAAAAAAAATTGAAACACCAGAATTATGATTTTTTTTGGTTGCTGTGACACTGCATTAAAATGCAATAATGGGCAATCCAAAGATCGTATCTGCACACAAATGGTACCCTTAAAAATGCCAGCTCGGCATGCAAAAAATAAGCCCTCACCCAACCCGAGATCACGAAAAATGGCGACGTTATGGGTATCGCAAAATGATGCAAAATTTTTAATTTTTTTTTAGCAAACTTTGGAATTTTTTTTCACGACTATGATAAAAAAGAACCTAGACATGTTTGGTGTCTATGAACTCGTAATGACCTGGATAATCATAATGGCAGGTCAGTTTTAGCATTTAGTGAATCTAGCAAAATAGCCAAACAAAAAACAAGTGTGGGATTGTACTGTTTTTTGCAATTTCACCGCACTTGGAAATTTTTTTCCTGTTTTCAAGTACACGGCATGCTAAAAGCAATGATGTAGTTCAAAAGTACAACTCGTCCCGCAAAAAATATGCCCTCACATGGCCATATTGATGGAAAAATAAAAAAGTTATGGCTCCGGGAAGAAGTAGAGTGTAAAACGAAAACGAAAAAATGAAAAAAGCTCCGGTCATTAAGGGGCTATAGTAAGCGAATGATTGCAGTTATTTTTTTCAAAGTGTATGTAACCAAATTGTTGAGGGTGACAACACTTTTGTCCAGCCCATGTTGGGGTTTGTGTGTGAAATGCAGTCCAATTTGCCTTTTTTTCTCACTTTTTTATTGTGTTATGCCAATACATAAAAAGGAAATAAATGTGTATAGTACAACATTTGTAATTGCAAAAATTTACTAGGAGAAATACTTCAGTTTCTGGAACAATTTCAACGGTGCCAACACTTTTGGCCATAATGTGTACCGTATATATCTTTTTAGCCCGTTTCCATACTATGTAGAAGGAATCTTGTTCTTTAGATTCAGCGCCTTTATCAAGTGGATAAGACCTTTTTCAGATGTTATTTCTGTTAACATTTCCTAATCAGAGATGCTATTCAGGTTGTGTCACTAAATGTTGAATCCTCCAGCCTTTGTAATGTACTGTAATATTGTCAAGGGAAATGCTCATAGCAAGTGAGTCATAAAGTACAAAATGTACCGATCGCTTTGTGAGGAAAACCACACGAGATAAAATATCGGTTTAACATCAAACATAAAGAATACTTGTGTTCTTTAATTACACAAGGTCTTACATCCTGTAAGCAAAACTGGTATTTGCTTAGCATCACCTTAATAAACACGCACGAGTAAGTACTGTATATGTATGCATGACTGTTATTAAGAGTCTGAACAATCAATCTTGATGCAATTAGAGAAAATGCTCAATTTAAACCTTTCCTAAACATTCTCTGCTTTTTACTGGTTTGTGACTAACAGGGAATGACAATGACTCCAGGCACCATGAAATGAACCCTACTGGGAGAAAGAGAAGTATACCTGGGCATGCATAAAACAGTATTTATGTTATTTATGGATGTTGGTCAATTTATCCCAACACAGATGTTCCTTAGTGGTTTCTCACATTAGTGATAACTGTTATATTTAGTCTCTATATAGCAGTAGTACTTAGCACTGTATAGCACTATTATTTTTTCACTGAACAGAACGATCAGTGGCAAGTATGGTACTATTATTTGCCATAATGTGGTGTTTTTCTTTTAGTAGTGTACAAATGCATTTTTCAAGTCAAGCCTAATACAGATAAGATAGAATAGCCATGAAAAGATACATCAGATAATTCAAAGAAGAGAAATATTGAAATAAAAGCTACCACTATGAAATTAATAAAAATCCAATGTTTTATCTCACTTAGACCGGGATCACACTACCATGTAAAGGTCATGTGTTCATATGCAATTACATTTTGCATGCACATTAATTTACTTTTTCTGCTCAGACCCAGTTTCTCATGTGTGATGCGAGAAACCCGCACGAGTCTCTCACATCAACATTGCCGCCAGCACTCAGGAACGGAGCTGCGGCTGCATGTATTTCTATGCAGCCGCAACTCCGGTCCTGAGTGCAGGCGGTAGCGCCGGGTGTTCATGCGAGAGACTTGTGTAAGTTTCTCGCATCACACACGGTAGTGTGATCCCGGCTTTAGCAAGGGTAATCCTTGATTAGCTTCTTCCAGAAGACTAGACATTATGCAGCATGGGTAGTTGCCTCTGGCACATCAAAGTGGACAAATTTCACCAATGGAGCAGATGTAGCAAATCTGGAACATCAGCAACTGGAACTTTGGAAATTGATGTAGCAGAGATGTAACAATAACATCTGATGTAGAATAATTATAACCATGTCAAATTGGTGTAGGAAAGTTGGAATCAGTGCAACTGAGAATTGTATACCACAATATAGCAGAGATGTTATCACGATGTAGCAGAGTTGAGTTGGCACAATGATGAATCAAAGTTTGTAAAGTGATAAGGAAAGATGCATGATTGTTGTAGCAGTGCTAGGGAATTCAAACATTGACTATGAAATTTCAACTGTATTACTGCTATATAGAATATTTCTATAAAAATTACTGTACTTAGCACATAAATTGGCCTATTCATGTGAGCTCACCAGCCCCGACAAGGTGTCCCTAAGGTTTTTTTTATAATTAGTGCTGTATCCTACCTGCCTTTTAGATTTGTAGGCTTTTAGCCCAGGAGAGGCATGTTTGATACATATTAGGTGGTAGTTCAGTCAAAGAAGGTTCGCCATGTTGCGGCTGGTAGATTTTCATGAATTGGTCAATTTATGCGTTAAGTACCTTCATTTTTATAACTATACACTATATAGCAATAATGCAGTTCAAATTTCATATATTCAATGTTTGCATATATCATAGCACTTTCAGAGTGCTGCTGTATTCTTCTGTTTATGATATATATATATATATATATATATATATATATATATATATATATATAGACCAGTCCATAGCTTCAATGCCTTCATCTTGCAGGAACAGCTGACACACTTCAGCCACATGAGGTCTGGCATTGTTCTGCATTAGAAGGAACCCAGGGCCAACAGCACCAGCATATGGTCTCACAAGGGATCTGAGGATCTCATCTTGGTACCTAATGGCAGTCAGGCTACCTCTGGCGAGCACATGGAGGACTGTGCGACCCTCTAAAGAAATGTCGCCCCACACCATTACTGACCCACTGCCAAACCGGTCATGCTGAAGAATGTTGCAGGCAGCAGATTGATCTCCACGGCGTCTCCAGACTCTGTCACCTCTGTCACATGTGCTCAGTGTGAACCTGCTTTCATCTGTTAAGAGCACAGGGTGCCAGTGGCGAATTTGCCAATCCTGGTGTTCTGTGGCAAATGGCAAGCTGTGAGCACAACCCCCATCTGTGGACTTCGGGCCCTCAAACCATCCTCATGGAGTCGGTTTCTAACCGTTTGTGCAGACACATGCACATTTGTGCCCTACTGGAGGTCATTTTGCAGGGCTCTGTCATTGCTCCTCCTGTTCCTCCTTGCACAAAGGCAGAGGCAGTGGTCCCGCAGCTGGGTTGTTGCCCTCCTTCGTCCCTCTCCACATCTCCTGGTGTACTGGCCTGTCTCCAGGTAGCACCTCCAGCCTCTGGACTCTATGCTGGCAGACACAGCAAACCTTCTTGCCACAGTTCGCATTGATATGCCATCCTGGATGAGCTGCACTACCTGAGCCACTTGTGTGGGTTGTAGAGTCCGTCTCATGCTACCACGAGTGTGAAAGCACAACCAACATTCAAAAGTGACCAAAACATCAGCCAGAAAGCATTGGTACGGAGATGTGGTCTGTGGTCCCCACCTGCAGAACCACTCCTTTATTGAGGGTGTCTTGATAATTGCTAATAATTTCCATCTGTTGTTTATTCCATTTGCACATCAGCATGTGAAATTGATTGTCAATCAGTGTTGCTTCCTAAGTGGACAGTTTGATTTCACAGAAGTTTGATTTACTTTGAGTTATATTCTGTTGTTTAAGTGTTCCCTTTATTTTTTTGAGCAGTGTGTATATATGAGCTTGTGCAGCAAGGACAGAAAGCAGATTTTACTTTATTAGAAAAGTTTTCACTTCCACTCCACGATGCTCCAATCTGCCTGCATGTCACCCTGCTCCCTGCTCTAATCCGTGTGAGAACACTCCACAGTACTGAAAGTTATCTCTCTGTTCTAAGCTGGAAGATGTTGCGATAATTTGTGAGATCACGCTGTTCAGGTAAGAAAGATAATCTCCTGAGCTACAGAGAGACATAATGTATTAGAGACTTCCAATCCAACTGCCTGATAGAGGCTTTCAAAAGAAAGTCAGCAATTTGCATATCAATGCCTTAAATAATGATTTTTTTATGAATTCTTTAGAAGTTTGTTTATTTTTTTAAATGTGATATCTGTATCAGAATAAGGATTTTAATTTAATAAGTTTAACCCCTTTACGACCTATGACGTATAGGTACGCCATAGGCCGCCTGCCCCTCTTTGGTGCTGGCCACAGTGCTGAGACCACACATTTTCTGGCACATGACGGCTGATTTCATCAGCTGACGTGCACCTAACAACTGTAGGTGGAATGGCGATCCACCCACAGCTGTTAACTTGTTAAATGCAACGGTCAGCAGCATTTAACTCACGCAAACCGGATGCTCGTCATTAGCTCCAACCTTCGGTGCGCCTGTCACATGATTGGGGGGCGCCGATGGGTTGGCATGACAACCCAGGGTCTGCAGGAGAACCCTGTGGTTGTCATTGCCAAACTGCTTTTAGCACCGTCCCATGGCCGGCACTCATAGCAGATGAGCATTTTTGCTACAAAAAGCCCTGCTATGTGTAGCATAAACAGAAGATCACAGCTTCAACTGATGCATGTAAAAAGTTTTTTAAAAAGTTTTAAAAAATATGAAAGAAATAAAGTTCAAATCACCCCCCTTTTGCCCTGTGAATCTCATAATGAGAAAAAATCAAAATGCCAGAATTCTGTTTTTTTGGTCACCACAACATTGTAATAAAATGCAATAACGGACTATCAAAACATTGTACCTATCCCAAAATGGTATGAGTAAAAACATCAGCTCAGCACACAAAAAATAAGCCCTCACCTGGCCGCAGATCCCAAAAAATGGAGACGCTATGGGTCTTGGAAAATGGCATCATTTTTTTTTTCAAGCTATGGATTTTTTTTAACCACTTAAATGAAAAAGAACCTAGACATGTTTGGTATCTAAGAACTTGTAATGACCTGTAGAATCATAATGCCACGTTACTTTTAGCATTTAGTGAACATGGTAAAAAAAAAAAAAAATTGTAATTGCATTTTGTTTTTGTTCCCATGTTCCAGTACCTTAGGCCCCTTTCACACGTCAGTGTCTCCGGTATGTGTGGTGAGGTGACAGTTTTCTCTCGTACCGGAGACACTGGCACACGTAGACCCATTCAAATGAATGGGTCTATGTACATGTCAGTGTCTTTTAACGGACCGTGTGTCCATGTGCAAAACACACAGACATGTCAGTTTTGACCCGGACACACGGGCCGCAACACGTGCTGCACACGTGCACACGGAGAGCAGTGTACACTGTCCTCCATGTGCACGGACGGCTGCCGGGGAAGTAGTGGTACTGTAAGTGCTGTTTCCCTGCATGTGGTGCTGAACGCGGCTCTAATTCTCCCCTGCTCTGCCTGCAACAGCGTATCTATTAGATGAGCCTATTCTGGAGCTTTGTCGGGTTCTTCCCACTTGCGCTGTAGTGGTGGCAAGTGGGGTAATAAGGGGTTAATGTCACCCTACGATAGAAAGGTGACAAAGCTCCAGATCTAATAGATGAGCCGTTTCTGGGCAGCTGCGGCCTGCGTTTTTTAGGTTGGGGGGTCCACATTCATGGCCCCTTACCAGCCTGAGAATAGCAGCCCGCACCTGATACTTTTTCCAGGTTGGTTAAAAAAATATGGGGGACCTTACATCATTTTTTCATTCATCCTTCCCTGCTCATGCTGTTGCCAGCAGAGCAGGGGAGAATGTCAGCCACGTTCAGCACCACATGCAGGGGAACAGTGCTTACTGCAGTGCTACTTCCCCTGCGGTCGTGGTACTGATGCGGCACACGTGTGCCACACGTAGTACGCACACGGACACGGATATCTCCGGTACCATTTTTTCCGGTACCGGAAATATCAGGACGTGTTAAACCGGCCTTATATGGCAAAATCAATGGTGTTGTTCAAAAGTACAACTTGTCCCGCAAAAAACAAGCCCTCCCATATTGATGGAAAAATAAAAAAGTTCTGGCTCTGGGAGGAAAGGGAGCAAAAAATGAAAACACAAAAGTTGAATATTCCAAGGTGCTAAAAGAGTTAAAACTGGGTTTATTTATTCATGACATGCCCCTCGTATATTTCTCACATCAGTCCTACAGATTGAAGTTTGTATAGACTAGGGCTCCATCCCTTTGTATCATTACAAAAATGGCAACGCAGGAGAAAGCAAACATGGACCATGGTCTGCAGACAGCAAGGTTAATTGTCACTGTCTGAATCCAGTTGCTAATGGCCAATTCTCCATTTGGCACAAATGCACTGATGTGGTCAGTAGAAAATTTGAAAACCTGATGCCTTGTGGCCCTGTGACTATATGATACTTTCTGTTCACTCACATCATGCAAACATTGAATAAATGTAGTTTACTCCTGTCATATAACCTATATACTGTGCAATAAGTTCTCACATTGTTAAATGGGTTGTACTAGATATTTAAAAACTGGGCTAATAGCAGAAAATGTATTAAATTAATAAAAAAAAACATTGCTTACTTATTCATCCCTCCCTGTTATGGCCATGCTGCTCGTGCTGGTCCTGTAGCAAATGGCATCATAAACATCGTTTATATAAATGCATCAACCAATCACAGGCCTCACCAGTGGTGTTTACTGTATACACAGTAATATATACAGCCTATGAACACTGAAGCCAGTGATTGGTTGCAGGCAGTGATTGAGCGGCAGCTCTGGAGTATTGAATAGGTGAGCAATGCTTATACGTCATCATATTTCCTGCTTTTCAGGATATATTTTTATATATCGGATACATTTTATTTTAGGAAAAGTAACAATAATTTTGATTGGCTTTGGCTTATTTTCTTTTCTTCCTGTTATTTAGTTTTCACTTATTTCACAAATTATTCCCCCAATAAGGTGATAAAAAACAATAGGGGAGAATTTCAACATTTAAATACTTTTTTTTTACCTGATTTACCCTGTAACAGTGGCTGATATATTTGCCATAGTTACAGAGGAAATTCAGCCTCCTGGCTGCATAGCAGAGCCTTCTGAGTTTCCTAGGACCCATGCTTGCTCCCTACATCCAGCAATCTCATGCCCGCTGGATCTGTAGGAGAAACTTGCCCTTAGCTCTTTATAGTGCTGTAATCACAGCATTTTTTAGAGCTGTCAATACAACCACTGGGAAGACAAATACTGTAATAAACCATCTCTACCTTCTCTATGCGAAGTTCGTCAGATATGGATGATCCAAAAGTAGTTAATAATACTCAATTTGTCTTTGTTACAACCAATATAACCATTGAAGGGAAAATTTTTATAAATTTATAAAAAAAAATCTACTAAGCAGCAACTGCAACAGGCATTTCTTGAGAAAATCTGTAAAAATCAAGTCGAATTGTGTATGGTAGTAACAAATGCCATCCTTTATCATATAAAAGTTGAAAATACAGGAGTACAGTCTATAAAAGGTAAAACGTAGACCACAGAAACATTTTCAACTACATTTTGCATTCTTTATCTGTAACCAAAAGAAAACAGAAACATACACTACTGTTCAAAAGTTTAGGATCACTTAGAAATTCCCTTATTTTTGAAAGAAAAGCACAGTTTTTTTCCAATGAAGCTAACATTAAATGATTCAGAAATACACTCCATACATTGTTAATGTAGTAAATGACTATTCTAGCTGCAAACGTCTGGTTTATAATGCATTATCTTCATAGGTGTATAGAGGCCCGTTTTCAATAACCATCACTACAGTGTTCTTATGGGACTTTGTGATTGCTGTGTAAGAAGGCTAATGGATGGTTAGAAAACCCTTGAAAACCCTTGTGCAAGTATGTTAGCACAGCTGAAAACAGTTTGGCTGATTAGAGAAGCTATAAACCTGACATTACATTTGTTGGTTCCATTAAACTCTCAAAATGGCCAGAAAAAAAGAACTTTCATGTGAAACTCAACAGTCTATTCTTGTTCTTAGAAATGAAGGCTATTCCTTGCGACAAATTGCCAAGGAACTGAATATTTCCTACAACAGTGTGTACTACTCCCTTCAGAAGAGAGCACAAACAGGCTCTAACCAGAGTAGAAAGAGAAGTGGGAGGCCCCACTGCACAACTGAGCAACAAGACAAGTACATTAGAGTCTGTAGTTTGAGAAATCGTTGCCTCACAGGTCCTCAACTCGCAGCTTCATTAAATAGTACACGCAAAACGCCAGTGTCAATGTCTACAGTGAAGAGGCAACTCCGTGATGCTGGCCTTCAGGGTAGAGTGGCAAAGAAAAAGCCATATCTGAGACTGGCTAATAAAATGAAAAGATAATATGGGCAAAAGAACACAGACATGGGACAGAGGAAGATTGGAAAAAAGTGTTATGGACAGACAAATCCAAGTTTGAGGTGTTTGGGTCACACAGAAGAACAGCTGTGAGACGCAGAACAACTGAAAAGATGCTATAAGAGTGCCTGACGCCATCTGTCAAGCATGATGGAGGTAATGTGATGGTCTGGGGTTGCTTTGGTGCTTTTGAAGTGGGAGATTTGTACAAAGTAAAATGGATTTTGAATAATGAAGGCTATCACTCCATTTTGCAACGCCATGCCATACCCTGTGGACAACGCTTGATTGGAGCTAATTTCATTCTACAACAGGAAAATGACCCAATGCGCACCTCCAAATGATGCAAGAACTATTTAGGGAAGAAGCAGGCAGCTGGTATTCTATCTGTTATGGAGTGGCCAGCGCAGTCACCAGATCTCAACCCCATTGAGCTGTTGTGGGAGCAGCTTGACCATATGGTATTCAAAAAGTGCCCATCAAGCCAAACCAGCTTGTTGGAGGGGCTTCAGGAAGCATGGGGGGAAATTTCTCCAGATTACCTCAGCAAATTAACTGCTAGAATGCCAAAGGTCTGCAATGCTGTAATTGTTGCAAAGGGAGCATTCTTTCACGAAAGCAAAGTTTGAAGGAGAAAATTATTATTTCAATTAAAAATCTTTTTTTCGAACCTTGTCAATATCTGGACTAGATTTTAAATTCATTTGGCAACTTATTTGATTAATAAAAGTATGAGTTTTCATGGTAAGCACAAAATTGTCTGGGTGACCCCAAACTTTTGAATGGTAGTGTACATTTGTGCTCAAATGTTTACTTACCCCAGCAGAATTTTTGCTTTCTTGGCCTTTTTTTTCAGAGAATATGTATGATAACACCAAAACTTTTTCTCCACTCATAGTTTGTGGTTGGGTGATGCCATTTATTGTCAAACTACTGTGTTTTCTCTTTTTAAATCATAATGACAACCCAAAACATCCAAATGACCCTAATCAAAAGTTTACATATCCCACTTCTTAATGGTGTGTATTGCCCCATCTAACATCAATGACAGCATGAAGTCTTTTGTGGTAGTTGTGAATGAGGTTCTTTATTTTCTCAGATGGTAAAGCTGCCCACTCTTCTTGGCAAAAAGCCTCCAGTTCCTGTAAATTCCTGGTCAGTCTAGCATTAACTGCGCGCTTGAGATATCCCCAGAGTGGCTCAATGATATTCAGGTCAGGAGACTGAGATGGCCACTCCAGAACCTTCACGTTGTTCTGCTGTAGCCAATAACAAGTAGACTTGGCCTTGTGTTTTGGATTGCTGTCATGTTGGATAGTCCAAGTATGTCCCATGCACAGCTTCCGGGCTGATGATTGCAAATTTGCCTCCAGTATTTGCTGATAATGTGCTGCCTTCATCTTTCCTTCAACTTTGACCAAGTTTCCAGTGCCTTTGTAGCGCACACATCCCCAAAACATCAGTTACCCACCTCCATGCTTTACAGTAGGCCTTGCTGATCTCTTCTAGAAATGTAACGTTTATGGTTGCCACCAAAAAGTTCCATTTTGGTCTCATCACTCCAAATTACTTTGTTCCAGAAGTTTTGAGGCTTGTCTTTGTAGTGTTTTGTGTATTGTAGGTGAGATACTTTGCGGCATTTGCGCAGTAATGGTTTTCTTCTGGCGACTCGACCATGCAGCCAATTTTTATTCAAGTGCCTCCTTATTGTGCATCTTGAAACAGCCACACCACTAGTTTTCAGATAGTCCAGTATTTCAGCTGATATTATTTGTGGGTTTTTCTTTGCATCCCGAACAATTTTCCTGGCAGTTGTGGACGAAAGTTTTGTTGGTCTTCCTGACCATGGTTTTATTTTTGCAGAGCCCCTGATTTTCCATTTGTTAATCACAGTTTGAACGCTGCTAACTGGCATTATCAATTCCTTGGATATCTTTTTGTATCCCTTTCCGTTTTTATACAGTTCAACTACCTATTCCAGCAGATTCATTGACAATTCTTCTGCTTTCCCCATGACTCACAATCCAGAAACATCAGTGGCTGGATGAAAGATGCAAGATTCTGTCTGGATCCCAGAAACTCACTCAGATTTTATGCACACAAGCTGATTACAAGCAAACAGGTCACAGGTGAGGAGGTTACCTTTAGAAGCCATTCAAACCCATTTGTGTCAATGTCTGTGCATGGTATCAGGCCAAAATCACCAGGGTATATGAAATTTTGATCAGGGTCATTTGGATGTTTTGGGTTGTCATTAATAATAATAATTTTATTTCTATAGCGCCAACATATTCCTCAGTACTTTACATTATAAAGGGGACTTGGACAGACAATAGACATTACAGCATAACAATAAACACAGATCAAAACAGATACCAAGAGGAGGGAGGACCCTGCTCGCAAGCTTACAATCTATGAGGAAAAAGGGGAGACATGAAAGGTAGATGGTAACAATTGTTTTAATTGTTTGGACCAGCCATAGTGTATGAATCGGGTGATCCTGTTGCTGCATGAAGCAGTTAACAGCCTAAGTATATAACAGTACAGACACAGAGGGCTATTAAAGGCATAAAGCATGTGAGAACATGATGCGAGGAACCTGAATATGGTTAAAAATATTTTTAATTGAGCCACACAGGGATAATTAGGTTAGTGAGTTGAGGCTGAAGGCCAGTCTGAACAAATGCGTCTTTAGGGCACTCATAAAACTGTGGGGATTGGGGATTAATCGTATCAACCTGGGTAGTGCATTCCAAAGAATTGGCGCAGCACGCGTAAAGTCTTGGAGTCGGGAGTGGGAGGTTCTGATTATTGAGGATGTTAACCTCAGGTCATTAGTAGAATGGAGGGCACCGGTAGGGTGGTAGGCTGAGACAAGGGAGGAGATGTAGCATGGTGCTGAGCCATGGAGAGCTTTGTGGGTGAGGGTAATAAGTTTGTACTGGATTCTGGAGTGGATGGGTAACCAGTGTAATGACTGTTCACAAGGTAGAGGCATTGGTATAACGATTGGTGAGGAATTAAGATATAAAAAGAGGAAACACTGTAGCTTGAAAATAAATGGCTCCACCCAACCACTAACTATGAGTGAAGAAAAAGTTTTGGTGTTATCATTCATATTCTCTGAAAATAGGCCAAGAAATCAAAAATTCTGCTAGGGTATGTAAACTTTTGAGCACAACTGTATTACTGTGCACATTAAATGCCACCGTTAGCTCCTTCCTGGTCTGGAAACCACTTGCTCCATATGATAATGGCTATTTCCATACCTACAGTAACCCATTATTTTACATAATATTAGTTGCTTATGTAACACATTGATTGCCATTTGCCAGGTTTTGTTTTTTAACATCTTATGTCTCAATCATTCATGTTTATTTTAGCACATCATTTTCTGAGGCCGTTCTATTTCAGGTTCCGTCATTAAATTATCTTGACAAGATGATCGTTGATGTCAGGCTTTAAAGTACATGGCAAAGACAGTTTAAGTAAAGTATGAATGTGAAACTGGCATCTGCAATCCAGAGGATACACACTGATGATATTGCAAATGTCATCTCATTACATTACTGACATTGAAAATATAATTTAGTTGCTTATGATTTTTTTGCAACTCTTTAAACAAATTTTCATCTAAAATGTCAGGGTGTCATGTTCTGATTATAAAGAGAAAAAGATCACATCTTAATTAAAAAAAAAACAACTATTTTTTTTTCATACCTTTCCTGATTTAACCTGCCACTTGATATTGAATACCTGAATTAGAAGCGTTTATAGGATTTTATGTAGCTGTGGGCACAGACATCAATGAGCATATTTGCAAATACAAAGTGTGGGTCCCCTCTGTCAGCAGGCCTAAGCTTTCCTCTCCAGAGCGGGTCTTTGCAGGGGCTTTATCAGCAGCGATGTGGAATCTGAATATTCCTTTACCTGCTTCTAAACTTTAAGCCCTCCATCCCCAAACCTGATTTCACCTTCCTGACCAGGCCAAATTTTACAATTACGATCAGTGTAATTTTATATAGTAGTAACTCTGGAACACTTCAACATGTCCCAGTGATTCTGAGATATCAGAATTTTGGCTAAAATGTTGCAATTTTGAAACTTTTAATTTTTATGCCCTTAAATCAGATAATTATATCACACAAAGTAGTTAATAAATAACATCTCCCACATGTCTACTTTACATCAGCACAATTTTTGAAACAATTTTTTTTTTTTTTGTTAGGAAGTTTTAAGTGTTGAAAGTTGATCAGTAATTTTTCAACATTCCACCAAAATTTAAAAAAAAACTATTTTTATAAGGACCCCATCACATTTGAAGTAAAGTGACTCTGGGGTGCTTATATGACAGATAATACCCAAATGTTTCACCATTTTAAAAACTTCACCCCTCAAAGTGTTCAAAACCACATTCAAGAAGTTTAATAATTCTTCAGGTGCTTCACAGAAATTAAAGAAATGTGAAAGGAAAAAATGAACATTTGTATTTGTCAGATCATAAGACACACTTTTTCCAGTGAAATTTTGGAGGAAAGTGGACTTGCGTCTTGTAGTCCGGATCTACCTTATTTGGCTGTGACTGTGGATGGGGGGAGCAGCAGCAATGGAGGAGTGGGTCACAGTAGGTAGGAGCCGGTGGCTGCAGCTAACAAGTGTGCAAGCTGTTAAAGAAAATTAATATTCAGTGCTCCCCAAACCCATAGTCCCTCACACCTCTATGCACTGAAGCAGGCACTGAGAGGTGGGCAGGACTATGGGAGTGGGGAGCAGTGAATATTGATTTTCTTTAATAGGGGGCACACTGTTAGCTGCAGCCGCCGGCTTACTGCAGCAGATGGACGATCATGTGTGCCCGCTACTAAATCAAATGAATATTCACCGCTCTCCACTCCCAATGAATATTCCAGCAGCTGACCTCAGCATGCAGTGGTGCATGGCAGTGACATCATGTGCTGCTTGCACCCTAAAATAATCTGCTGGCATCAGAACAGGATGACGTGCTGCTAGACAACGGAGTAAAAGTAAATAGAGTCATTTATTTTTTATGTGTGCAGCGAGATGGGGTCCATGTAAACCAATATGGGGATGGGGGCACCATATATACCAGGATGGGGGTAGGGGGCCATGTATACCAGGATGGGGGTGGGGGCATGTATACTTGGATGGTGATGGGGTCATGTATACCAGGATGGGAATGGGGGTCATGTATACCAGGATTGAATATGGGGGCCGTGTATACAAGGATGGGGTGCTATGTATACCAGGAATGGGGGTCATATATACCTGGATGGTGGGGCCATGTATATCTGGATAGGGCCTCTATACCAGGATGGGGACATTTATATACCAAGATGGGAGATATTAGTACAGAATTGGGGGACATTACTCATATAACATTGTCAGCAGCAGCCCCCCTCATAACAGTGTGCCATGACCACATTTTTTGCTTCAATAGTTTTCTATTTTCCTTCTCTAAAACCTAGGTGCATCCTATTGTCAGGTGTTGTCTTATAGTACTTTTTCTCACAAAAATGATGATTTTGCACCAAATTTTGCATTTTTACAAGAGTAGCAGGAGAAAATAGCTATTATAATTAGTTGTTCAATTTCTTATGAGTACGCCGATACCCCATATGTGGGAGAAAACTACTGTTTGGGGACACAGCAGGGCTAGGAAGTCTAGGAGAACCATTTGACTTTTGGAATGCAAAATTATCTGGAATCGACAGTGGACGTCATGTCATGTTTGTCGAGCCCCTGAGGTCCCTAAACAGTGGAAAACCCCCAAAAGTGACCCCATTTTGGAAACTACACCTCTCAGGGAACTTATCTAGAAATGTGTTGAGCACCTTGAACTCACAGATGATCACATAATTTTATAATATTGAGCCATGAAAATTAAAAAAATGCATTTTTTCTGCAAAAATGTTGATTTTGCCCCAAATTTTTTATTCTTGCAAGGTAACAGGAGAAAGTGGGCCATAAAATTTATTGTGCAATTTTTCCTGAGTACACCAATACATACACCATATGTGGTGGAAAACTATTGTTTCGGCATGCACCGACAGAATTCTGAAGCTCAATTTTGGCTGGAATAGAATTCGGATGCCATGTCACATTTTAAGAGCCCCTGACATGCCAAAGCAGCAGAAACCCCCCACAAATGAGTACACTTTGAAAACTACACTTCTCAAGCAATTCATCTAGGGGTATAGTGAGCATTTTTAACCTTCACCCAAATGTATAACGTTAGGCTGAGTTAATGGAAAATTAGCATTTTTTTCCTCTAAGTTAGTGCTTTGGCCCCAAGTTTTTTTCATTTTCAAAAGGAATAATAGGAGAAATTGAACAGTACAATTTGCTACACAATTTCTCCTGAGTACTCCAATACCCCATATTTAGTAGAGAACTAATACTGAAGTACAGTGCAAAGCTTAGAAGGGAAGAAGCACATCATTGGAGTTCAGGTTTTGCTGGAATGGTTTGAGTGTGTAATTTCACTTTCGCAGAGCTCCTTGGAATTTCCTCCAAAATACGTAATGCACGCACCATATAGCAGGCACTAATGATGCTTAAACCAGATTTCACATCATTGCATGACAGTGAACCAAAGATGGGAAAGGAATGCATTGCTTATACCTTGAGATGTGTATTTGGTGACTTTCTTTAGAACCCGTCTCATTAGAATCATGACAGAGCTTCAGCTGCAAAGCCACAAGCACACGCAAAGTCTTGGCTCCTCCCTCAGGATTTAAACCAATGGTTTATTGCTAGATAATAAGTTATTCATTATTCATGTGGCTAAAATTGCTTGTTCCCTTCTGTTAAAGTAAGAAAAACCCACAATGATCACTGAAATAACTTGAAATTGATAAAAAGTAAATTTATTGAATATCAACCAATGAAAATCAGACACTGCTTTTGAAAGTTGGTTCAACAGAAAAAAAATAATGAAAATGGCATGGACAAAAATGATGGAACCCATAACTTAACATTTTGTTGCACAAACTTTTAAGTCAATCACTCTGCAAATGATTTCTGCACCTCTCAATTAAGGGGGTTTTACACATAGCGATATCGCTAGCAATAAAGCGTCACCGATTTTGTGACGCAGCAGCGATATTGCTAGCGATATCGCTATGTGTGATACTTACCTCGACTGGCTCCCCCGCTGTCTGTCGCTGATCGCGCGAGATCGGCCGGGTCCATTTCTCGTCGGGGGCTTCCTGCTAGCGCCGACGAGCGACGTGTGTTTACGCGGGCGGGAGGACATCAGCATCGCTGCGTGTGAAAGGTAAGTAACAACCGCTGCTACGTCGCCACATCGCTGTGAGATCTGCCTGTTTGGCAGCTCACTAGCGACCATTTAGCGATGCACCAGCGATTCTGACCGTATAGTATCGTGGTCGGATCGCTGGTGCATCGCTAAATGTAAAGGGGCCTTTAGACTTCTGCACCAACCCACAGTAATTTTGTCTCACTCCCCATGAGCAAACTGCTCCAGCTCAGGTGTGAAGGTGTCTTCTCCAGACTGCATTTTTCAGCTCTATCCAGAGATGCTCAAAATAATATAGATCAGGGCTCATAGAAGCCACTTCAGAAGAGTCTAATGTTTTATTCTTAGCCATTCTTTGATGTTTTTAGCTGTGTGTTTTGGGCCATTATCGTGTTATCGTGTTGATCCATGATGCAACTCAGACCAAGCTTTCTGACACCAGGTAGCACATTTCGCTCCAGAAAGCCTTGATATTCTTGAGATTTCATTGTACCCCGCCTAGATTCAAGGCACCCTTTGCCAGATGCAGTTAAGCAGCCTGAGCCACCTCCATGTTTAACAGAAGGTATAATGTTCTTTGCATGCTTCATTTTTGCGTGTGTGAACATAAAGCTGATGTGACTTGCCAAAAAGCTCCAGTTTTGGTTCGTGTCATCTTTCCAAAGGACATTCTCTCAGTAGCTTTGTGACTTGTCAATATTCATTTTGATCAAAAAATGTTAACTAAGTATCTTGCATGTGTATAGGAATATGTATTCATTAATTGCAGTGTGCAGATGCACAGTGTATGTACATGTTTGTATTTTGGCCAGAGCGCCACATTTGTGGACCTGCAAATTAATTTAATACTTAAAATATGCTATACTTTTTTCTGTTTTGGACCAGTACAGAGAGAACTGGCTATAGAAGAGAGCAAGTAACACATATACCTGCTTAACAAAAATTCCTGGGGCAAAGAGGCACATACTTGCCTTCATTTACAACTGAAATGTCAGGACATTTAAGCCCTGTCCTCAGCACTTCTAGGAACGCCATTATTTTGAAATGTCCCCAAATGTTAATTTTGGGTATGGCTTTTCTAAATCCTGCCCCCTTAAGGGCCCGGTTTGCTGGATGGTTCCACCAAATACATTTCTGCTTGCATGGAATCAACTACAAGTTAATGCTTTTGTCACAATACGACTGGCTAAGATGCCTCTTTAAGCAATAGAATATCTACAGTATATGTGTTCCACGTATCCTGGTTGAAAAGGTCTTATCCTATTGACAGTTTTTGGCAACTCAAAACTTCACTACACATCTACAAATGAGCACACAATTACTATGATGTAATGAGATGCATCACACAAAATCTAAACTGCAATTTACTTTAATAGCTAGCCACAAGGGATTTCTTTTTATACATTAGAGTTTATCATTGCTGAGTAAGAATAATTAGATACACATAATAAATTATACGTTACTGATTTCTATAGCTCCTCTTGTGATGACTTTTAGTATGCATCTCAAAAAAATAAATGAAATCTTAACTGCTGATTGTAATTGAGATTATGCGAGTTATGTAATAGCAGATGGTAAGAATGTAGATCTGGAGGAAAGAAAAAAAACACAGAATTTTATGATTCGCAATAAGACAGTCTGTTGTTCTTTGAGAAAAGTAGGATTCCCATAACCCATCTATAAAGTGCAATGTAGAGGTCATCTATGAAATAAAATTGTAAATATCACCTCTTCTTGATGGGTAAGAATGAATTATTACCATCTCCCAAAAAATCATTCTATTTCTTGACAATTAGGAGGAGTGGTATAACTTAAAGCTCATGGGTCCCAAGCAAAATCCCCAACAAGGACCCCAGCTACCATTCGTCTTTAACATTATTGGTATTCTCTAATGGGCTAAAATACCTTTTAGGCTATCTTAGGCTTGAGAACCTAGTTGTGACTGTTACTACTGAACCCAAAGCACCCCTGATTAATAGGATTGGGCTGATCTCCTAAGGTGTTTGTTTTTGTAAATACATGTGATCCACCAGAAATCCAGGTGATCTTTTCTTAGAGCTCAATGCTGTCTTATGTCTCTGTTATTTTATTTCACACATGCTGCACGTTGTTATATCGAATTAATGATGTCAGGCATGGCCAATGTGGGTTTTTCCATAATACCCTGAAGCAATCATTTCACATGGTCTAGCCCTAATCAGGAAGCTTTTGTACAGTGGACTGTTGCTAACTGCATGTAAAGGTACTGTCACACTTAGCGATGTACCAGTGATCCCGTCCAGCGATATGACGCGGTCAGGGTCGCTGGTGCATCGCTAAGTGGTCGCTAGTGAGCTGCCACACAGGCAGATCTCACTAGCGACATCGCTGGGGACGGAGGTCGCTACTTACCTGTCACACCAGACGATCCTGCGTCCTCCCGCCCGGCTCCACGCGTCGCTTGTCATCACAGCAGGAAGCGCCGCAGGAAGATGACAATGAGAAGCGGTCCTGAACGTTCTTGCGCGATCAGCGATAACCAGCGGGGGAGCAGGTTGTAGGTAAGTATCACACACAGCGATATCGCTAGCAATATCGCTATAACGTCACAAGTTAAAGCGATATTGCTAGCGATATCACTTAGTGTGACAGTACCTTAAGACCAGATGATCCCTCTCCGCTTCCTGCAGTGTCAACACTTCCCCATATGTGTGGCACATGAGTAGCGCTGGTCTAAAAGAGCATAATTGTTTAAAATTATCATACGAAAAAATTTTTGTATTCAAAAAGAAAAATTTTCTTTAAAAACATTATCATTTTTTTCAAAAATTGTTAGGAAATTATGAGGGCAGGAGAATTGGCAGCTTTCAAGAAAAATCTGTTTTCCCTAATTGGTGAAGCTTTTGCACAATGGTCTTTGCCAACTGCACATATTGTATGACTAGATGACCACTCTCTGCACAGTAAACTCTTCCCAATGTGTGCTGAGGTCAGAAAGGGAAAATTGTTTAAAAATATCACAATAAAATTATTTCACTTCCATGAGCGTAATTTTCTTTTCCAAAATTAACAATTTTACAAATAACCAAGGCAGCAGCATTGATTGCATAATGGACCAGATGATTTTTCTGCCTATATAACAAACTGATGCACCTCAGCAAACAGAGTTAAAATGCATAAACAGCAAGGTTCAGTCTTTTCTGCTCTGTGTCTTTTCTCCAGCAGATACCTTGTACCTCTGGGTAAACCGATTGGAACAGTAGCAAGAACTGACCTGTTTTGCTGTAGGCACACTGTCATGTCCAGCCCCAGTATAATGTCGTAGAGTGTATTCAGTGGAGCTGATAGATTTGTCACATGCTTCCAAGCCAATAAAAAGACCAATGGAAGTAATGTTTTTATTAAAATTGATTATAAGCAACAGATCCTTAAAAAACATGCAAAACAGATTGTTCCAATTTGAATCCATGCCTAACAGATCTCATAGACTTAAGTGGCCAAGTCTGATCTGCATAATCACTTGCTCTGATTCCTATGAATCTCAACTCTCTAGACCATGATTTTAAGGGATTTGTGAATACATCCACTATGCTCTGCTCTATCGGACAACACTTGGGCGTATCACTCGGATGTGTGAATGTAGCCTTAGGCACATTATCAAATTTAAAATAATCAAATATTGGCCCTTCTTCCTATTAAAGTCCCATTCACTTGCTTGGGTGCCCTTTGTTAGTGGATCTGACAAAAGTATTGTACATTTATTTTTTAGCTTATTAGAAAACACTAAGTATTCAGTGTTTTCTTTCTTGTATAAAAGGTGCTGCAAATGTCACCTTTTAGATTGTGCTGATTTGTTGAACAAAAGGCAGTAGAAGAAAGAGAGATTGGCTTTACAAAGAGCCGGGCTACATGTCAGTATGAGTCACCTGATGTAATTTATGTTCTAGAATCTTTTTAAGATACTTCATATAGCTACCAAAGTAATACATTTATTATATGTTTATATGCTGATGTACAATAAGTGCCACTTACAGAGGTTTCAGATCAATTATGTATAAAATATAACATAATATCCTATCCATAATATTGTTAGCTTGGTAACAGTTGTTTCTGTTCCCCTTAAGTCGTCCTCAGGCGAGGGCATGATAATTGCAATTTTGTTTGCCAGGAAAAAGAATGATCTCTCTAAGATGTGGTCTTCTCAATGTACGTTCATCACATTTGTATGTAATATGTATGAAATATATGACATCTGGTTTTTATCAGCAAAAAAATTAAAATAATAAATTATATATCAGTTATGGCTATTTACAGTTGATTTATTAAAAAGTGATGTCATACAGATGTCACTCAGTCTATACGAAAAAAACTCTCATCTGAACTATTCTGTTCACATACATTGGTCAGTGTGCTATCTGTTTTGCACATTCATGTCACATGGATTGAAAATGCACTCATCTTAGCAATGTGATAAGGTGTTGTATCACTGGTTTTCAAATAAGAGATAGGTAAAAATTATTCATTCATAAAAATGACAGATGACAATAGTATGAAAAAGAGTATCTTCAATGGTGGAAAAAGTTTTTTCGGAGGAGCTTCCCTCTAGTAGCTGGAATCCCAAAAATACATTGATTCTGGAGAAACCTCCAGGTAGTGTTCCAGAGTAACAATATTACACTTGCGTGTTTACAATTAAATTTATTCTAAAAATATTTTTTAAGTGCTCATGCACTAACAACATAAAAAAAATTTAAAAGACTTTTTAAAAAACAGAAATCAATTTGACAATTTTCTCAGAATGTTATAATTTAAATACATTGCTCTCTATAGATATCCATATCCTGTTTTCAGCAATTCTGGAAAGACAAGAGCTTTCAGGATTGTAACCACACCCACATCTGATGGGGTTGTATACAAAACTCCCCATATGCATTGTGCACAGCCCAAAAAGGGTAACATATGGTGAGTATACAGGTGCTACTCACAAAATTAAAATATCATCCAAAAGTTGATTTATTTAAATTCTTCAATACACAAAGTGAAACTCATATATTATATAGAGTCATTACAAACAAAGTGATCTATTTCATGTGTTTATTTCTCTTAATGTTGATGATTATGGCTTACAGCCAATGAAAACCCAAAAGTTATTATCTCAATATATTAGAATACTTTATAACACCAGCTTGAAAAATTATTTTAAAATCCAAAATGTTGGCCTACTGAAATGTATGTTCAGTAAATGCACTCAATACTTGGTCGGGGCTCCTTTTGCATCAATTGCTGCAACAATGCAGCATGGCATGTAGGCGATCAGCCTGTGGCACTGCTGAGGTGTAATGGAATCATAGGTTGCTTTGATAGCAGCCTTCAACTCGTCTACATTGTTGGGTCCGATGTCTCTCATCTTCCTCTTGACAATACCCCATAGATTTTCTATGGGGTTAAGGTCAGGCGAGTTTGCTGCCCAATCAAGCACAGTGATACTGTTGTTTTTAAACTAGTTATTGGTACTTTTGGCAGCGTGAACAGGAGAATGAAATTTCCATCTCCAAAAAGCTTGTCTGTAGAGGGAAGCATGAAGTGCTCTAAAATTTCCTGGTAGACGGCTGCACTGACTTTAGTCTTGATAAAACACAGTGGTCCTACACCAGCAGATGACATGGCTCCACAAACCATCACTGATTGTGGAAACTTCACACTAGACCTCAAGTAGCTTGGATTATGATCTATCCACTCTTCTTCCAGACTCTGGGACCTTGATTTCCAAATGAAATGCAAAATTTACTTTCATCTGAAAACAACACGTGGACCACTGAGCAACAGTCCAGTTCTTTTTCTCGTTTGCCCAGGTAAGACGCTTCTAGCGATGTCTATTGGTCATGAGTGGCTTGACACAAGTAATTTGACACTTATTGCCCATGTCCTTTATACATCTATGAGTGGTGGCTCTTGAAGCAATGACTCCAGCAGCAGTCTACTCCTTGTGAACATCCCCCAAATTTTTGAATGTCCTTTTCTTAACAATCGTTTCAAGGCTGCGGTTATCCTGGTTTCTTGTGCACCTTTTTCTACCAAACTTTTTCCGTCCACTCAACTTTCCATTAATATTCTTGAATACAGCACTCTGTGAACAGTCAGCTTCTTTTGCAATGACCTTTTGTGGCTAACCCTCCTTGTGCAGTGTGTCAGTGACTGCCTTCTGGACATCTGTCAAGTCAGCAGTATTCCCCATGATTTTGGAGCCTACTGGAATGACTAAGGGACCTTTTTAAACACTTAGGAAGCCTTTGCAGATGTTTTTGTTAATTTTCATTATTTACTGAGATGACTTTTGGGTTTTCATTGGCTGTAAGCCATAATCATCAACATTAACAGAAATAAACACTTGAAATAGATCACTCTGTTTGTAATGACTCTATATAATATAAGTTTTACTTTTTGTATTGAAGAACTGAAATACATTAACCTTTTGATTAAATTCTAATTTTGTGAGAAGCACCTGGAAGTTTTCTTTTTTGATGGGGCCAGGCTAGCAACAGCAATTTCAATTGACCTTTGCTTTGTTTTCTTTATTTATCTTTTTCCTGCTTTTTACTTCTTTATTTTTCATTTATTTCACACATTGTACCAAAATAAGGTGGACCTTAGAAAAGACCTTAAAAGATCGAAAAAACATATGGGGGGCATTTAACATTGAAATTCTTTTTATTTTTATCTGACTTCCTCTGTAACTGCAGAAAAAAAATGGACACGCCAAAATCAAAGGAAATCTTGATTTTATTGTGGACAATCCAGAGAATCCACTATTTTGTAAATATGTGATGTTTCAGTCAGACATTTCTCAAACATACACTATGTAAAAAAAACAAAAAATATGGCAAACTGTCAAAAATAAACAAATAGGTATTAGTGATGAGCGAGTATGCTCGTTGCTCAGGTTTTCACAAGCATGCTCGGGTGATCTCCAAGTATTTGGTAGTGCTCGGAGATTTAGTTTTCTATTGTCGCAGCTGCATGATTTGCGGCTACTTGACAGCCTGAATACATGTGGGAATTCCCTAACAAACAGGCAATCCCCACATGTATTCAGGCTGTCAAGTAGCCGCAAATCATGCAGCTGCGGCGATAGAAGCTAAATCTCCGAGCACTTCCAAATACTCGGAGACTACCCGAGCATGTTCAGGGAACCCCGGGCAATGAGTATACTCGCTCATCACTAATAGGTACTGTATATATCAAGTATGATCATGTGTAATTACCCATGTAGTAATGAATAGAATGAAAATTGAGATATACAAAAGAAATTGAATTAATTTAAGAGTACATATCTTCACGAAAAGGGAGTCCCTCTTGTGCATTAGAAATTGAAAAAAGACAATTATATATGAGTACATAAACATGTACATACACTTATAAAAATGTTGTAAGGGTATAATCAGAATATACAATGAAATATGATACAAGTACAAATATATAGCAAGAATTAAGATATATAACATATATCGCCAGAGTAAAGCGGTAAGTTGTTGGTATTTTGGCACAGAATGTGTCCACTGTCTTCGACTAGAAAGTGTTCTACAGATGAGGATCATGCTAGTCATACTGAGATTTGAAGGATAAAATAAAGATTTCCTTTAATTTTGGAGTTCTGGATTTTTTTTTTTACATACTTCGAGGTCGAACCCTAACCAAGCACCCTGGACTTTTGAGTGTCATACTTACCTATTGTATATTGATTACCCTGTAACTGGTATATTAGCCCCAGTTACATGGGAAATTCAGCCTCTTGGCTGCATAGTAGAGCTGACTGGGTCTCCAAGAACCCAGCAACTCCTTCTCACTCCTTTTACCCAGCAGCGTCTGGAGGACAATGCACTGTAAGTGCTTCCTAGTCTGTATAAACAGTGATTGTTCAATTCTGTGTATACAGCAATAGAGAAGACTGAAAAGCTGATAAACCATCACTTCCTTCATTTGGAGAGTCTGGCTATATCTGTAGATGGCTCACCCTTCCAGCAGTTGCACAATGTCATTTTAGAACATCACTGCAAAGCAGGGGCAGACACTGACAGCTTGCAGCCCCTGTGCAAGAAATGTGTCTGCCCTCTCCCCATCACTATCATTGCTCTCTCCCCTGCCATGATTGGCCATTCCATCACCTCCATCATTTCCTCCTCCCCCACCACTGCAATCATTGTCTCTTCCCCCACCACTCCCATCATTGCCCATTCCACCACCACCATCATTGCATTCTCTCCCACCACCCCATCATCAATGTTTTTTCCCCCACCACCCCATCATTGCCATTTCCACCACCTCCATCATTGCCCTCTCCATCACCCTCATGATTGCCCTTTGCACAACCTCCATCATTGCCTTCTCCTCCACCACCCCCATCATTGCCATCTTCTGCACCACTCCCATCATTGTCTTTTCCACTACCACATCATTGACTTCTGCCTCATTTCCATCATTGCCTTCTCCCCCACCCCATCATTGCCCATCCCACCACCTCCATCATTTCCTCCTCCCCCACACCCCATCCTTGCCCATTCCACCACTTCCATCATTTCCTCCTCCACTACTATCCCCATCATTGCCTTCTCCCCTTCACCCCATCATTGCCTTCTCCCCATCACCCCCATCATTGCCTTCTCCATCACCGCACCATTGCTTTCTCCATCACCCCCATCATTGCCCTCTCCTCCACCTACACACATACAGACAAACACAGCACCATTCACCTCTCTGCACATTCCCCCACAGCGCTATGCATGCACATACACACACACCACCACTCATCTCTACACACACAAAACAAACGTACATACAAAAAAAACACACACAGCACCTCTCACCTGTCTGCACGCTCTCCCGCAGCCACAGGATCACCGGCGCCCCTGCTTCCTCTCTCTCCACAGTCGGCTGCTGAATGATGATGTCATCCAGCAGCGCTGCTGTCTGTGTCAGAGACAGGAAGCGCAGGTGCTGGGCAGGGAGCAGGATGGATCCCTGCAGCTCTACTCCACTGCTATTTTCTCTTGTAGGCAGCGGAGCTGCAGGGATCGCTTCCTGCCCTCCGCACATGTGGGAAATCTGGCCAGGGCCCCCCCAGAGCCTCAGGCCCAGAGAAACAGGTCAGATTGCCCTCATTATTAGCCACCCTGCAGGGGCCCCCTCCACCTCTGGACCCCAGTGCAGCCGCATAGGCTGCACAGGCAGTATGTCTGCCCATGCTGCAAAGTAAAACACGGACCGCCCAAATCTTTATCACCTATGAGCAATCCAGAAGTAGTTAATAAGAAGAGCTTAATTATGATGTCAATATATGTTAATACATTCTCCAATTGTATTAAAGAAACAAAATTTTTATGAAGTAAGGACTGATCTTTGTTACTGATAGCACATACAAAACAGCAATTTATTCAAGGTCACCCAATAATAACATATGGTAAGAAATATTAAATTTTCATTGAATATCCCAGTCATTTTTTTACAGTCAGTGAACACAACTTCTGAGCCACATCTCTCTTTTTCACATTGCACACTGCTACTTCTCTCAAACCTAGTAAAAGCAAAGTAATTTATTACAGTGAAACCACACAATTTATATGTTGATGAGATAAAACTCAAGACCTCAATCCAAAATTTCAAGATGGCCTGTAGCTGCTTATAATCTGTCTCAGAGCCAGTCAACCAAGCTGATGTTCTTCACTATAAAATAAGTCTCCTTGGTCCTATAAGGGAAGTCTAATACAATACCAGACAAAGAGCAGAAGATTTGCTCAGCCACTTGACTTTGCCTCATATAAATTACGGTGTTAATAGTCTGCAAAATATCTTTTCATATTTCATTAGATTCTGCTAGTAATCTTCAGAAATACCAAGATTGGATGTTTTTTTTTCCTCTTGAATGTTGTCTTGATATTTAAAGGTTTTTGTAAGAAGTTAAAATAGACTTCTTTTTATGTATCAGTTATGCTATTAAGGCATTTTCATTATTTAAATATCTCAGTTAAATAATAATCTTTATTTTTATATAGCGCTAACATATTCCGCAGCACTTTACAGTTTGCACACATTATCATCACTGTCACAATCCAAATTCCCTATCAGTCTGTCTTTGGAGTGTGGGAGGAAACCGGAGTACCCGGATGAAACCCACGCAAACACGGGGAGAACATACAAACTCCTTGCAGATGTTGTCCTTGGTGGGATTCGAACCCAGGACTCCAGCGCTGCAAGGCTGCAGTGCTAACCACTGAGCCACCGTGCTGCCCCTACAGTTATCTATATTTACTTCTGGAAAAGCGAGATAACAACTAACCTTAACAGGTCTGTATATAAAAACAGGTTAAAGCAAAAGTTATCTTAACACATAGCATATCATAGTGTAGCAAAGCATGAAGGAGGGAAATGGGGAGAGGAAAGTGAGCTTAGTGGACAATCACAAGGAAATACCACGGCCAGGGCTGGTATACAAACCAAGAGAGAGGAATATGCAACGAAATATCAGTCCGGTTTCTGTATATAAAAATTCACATTTATTCCTTAGGTTAAAAAGGTATATTACATATATACAGTGGGTACGGAAAGTATTCAGACCCCTCTAAAATTTTCACTCTTTGTTTCATTGCAGCCATTTGGAAAATTCAAAAAAGTTAATTTTTTTCTCATTAATGCACTGTATGAAGCATTATATGGGGATCATTATTTTGTATGGAGCTCTATGTGGTGCCCATAATATTGTATTAAAGGGAATCTGTCACCTATTTTTTTGCCTATAAGCTGCTGGCACCGCCTTCAGGGGTTTATCTACAGCATTACAGAATGTAGATAAGCCCCCCCCGATGTACCCTGAAAGAGAAGAATAAGGAGTTATATTATACTCACCCTACATGCTGACAAACACTGGACCACCCAAAATACTCCATTTACGAATAGTTGATGTACCCAGGTACTTATGGCAAAAACGAAAAAAGATAAAAACATTTATTTAAAAAATGAGAACACAGACAATAAGCGGTCATCTGCCAATGATGGGCAAAACAAGTTAGATGAATGAGGCATAGCAAATATTCTCATTGAGTCCAGATGGATGGACCATGCCAAGGGTCCAAATCCATCTGGACTCCAACTGAGCCAGTCTTCTCGACAATCCCCCACCACAGATCCCAACATCCAGCATATCAATGCCACGTACCCTTAGGAGGCCACCATCGCAGTTGTAATATCTCTTAAAGTGGCCCACTCTATGATGCCGACGCTCTCAGGCATCACTGGTAACCTGGCAACATTGCCCGTCATTTCCGGGCGGCAGACGCTACTTCTGGTGCGCGGTATATTCAGCCGCGGCCGTGAGGTATAAATAAGGTGGACATACTACCGGTAGCAGGCCCTTTGATAAAGGAGACCAAAACGTGCGTCGGGGCAGGACGCACGGCTCTGGGTGACAGCAGGACTCCTCTGTGGACACCCGGAGGTAATTGTACCCTCTACATGCGGACACTGTCTGATAGATATTGAATGTGATGGGTGCAGAGGCGATTGTTTGTGAGGTGATACTGTAATTACAGCTTGGAGTGGTAATACTTTTGTGAGAGCGGGTTATTGCACATGTACTGGCGGTTGGTGCCATTTGTATTTTGGTATTATACATCAGGTTGCTCGCCTAGGTAATTTTATACATTGTTAGCCCCTCCAGCACCTCCAATGTTATTGTAACTGCTGTTGTCCCACGTTCTGTGCGTATACGAGGTACTGCAGATAGTAAGTGTATTGTCTTTCCCACTTTCCCAACCCTTTGGCATTAAGGTATTTTAATGTATTTTTCTAATAAAATTGAATTTTTTGAGATATAATCAGAATTGCCTTGCAATCATCCTTTCGTTAGCTTCTCTGACTCTCAATATGTCTTTACCGGTGAGCTGGAATTTTCTTTATTTCTTTAGCAATATATAGGGCTCATTATTCTGTATCAAGCACTATGTGGTGCCCATAATACTGTATGGAGCAATATTTGAAGCTTATTATTCTGTATGGAGCACTATCTGGTGCCCATAATACTGTAGGGAGAAATATATGGGGCTCATAATTATGTATGGAGCAGTATGTGGTGCCCATAATACTGTATGAAGCACTATGTGATGCTCATAATACTGGATGGAGCAAATTATGGGGTTATAATTCTGTATGGAGCAATAAATGGTGCTCATTGTACTATATAGAGCAATATATGGGGCTCATTATACTGTACAGAGCACTATGCGGTGCTCATTATGCTATATGGAGCAATATATGAGGCTCATTATGCTGTATGGAGCAACATATTGTGCACCTTATACTGTATGGTGCAATATATGGGGCTCATTATTCTGTATGAAGCAATATATGAGGTTCATTATACTGAATTGAGCAATATAATGAGCTCATTATACTGTATGGAGCATTACATGGGTTTCATTATTCTGTATGGAGCACTATGTGGTGCACATAATATTGTATGATGGAATATAAGGGCCTCATTATACTGTATGGTGCACTATGTGGCTCCCACAATACTGCAAGGAGCAATATATGAGGCTCGTAATTCTGTATGGAGCACTATGTGGTTTTAATAATATTGTTTGATGGAATAAAAGGGGCTCATTATACTGTATGAAGCACTATGTCGTGCCCAAAATACTGTATGGAACAATATATGGGGCTCGTTATTCTGTATGAAACACTATGTGATGCCTATAATACTGTATGTGTTAAAGAAGCCCACTGAGATTCTTTCGCCCGGGGCCCACGACAACCTGGAGCTGACCCTGATTTCAAGGGTGCCAATACTTTCAGCCATGACTGTAAGTAATCGCTGACTGCAGCAGTAAATGGTACTGTGTATTCACTGCCTGTGAATGTGACAAAAATATACAAAGAAGTATTTATAACGGGGTCATTTTCATTTATGGGGGTTTTAATTGTTTTGTTTGTGTTATATGTAAATAAAGTGACATTATAAAGAGGAAAAAGAAGATTTCGGTGACCCCAGAGATGAGTTCTGAATGATAAGGCATAAAGTGGAGCAGTGACCCGTCCTTCCCTAGGGTTGTGGTGGGATTACTGTATATCACATGTGAACGATTATTGGTAATGGTACAACCTGTACTATATATAACACTGATGGCTTTATTATATACTGCCCCAATATCACCATATTCCTGTTGTCATACATAGTGTTTATTCTTTATCAGGGCACATATAACAACCTTCATCATTAGTACACATGTAATAATAATAGTAATAATAATAATCAGGGGCGGACACAGACTGTAGTGGGCCCCTGTGCAAGAAATTTTTCAGGCTCCCCCTACTAGCAGCAGATCCGGCAGACTTCCGCACCTCTGCCGTCTAACGGGCGACTTGTGGCACCTATCCGGCACGCCATATTCATTCTCTACAGGGCTTGCGGCCGGCTGCGGCAAGTGCAGTTGTGCTAGATCCGTGTTACATGGTGCCACTAAAATATACAGCGGATATGCTGCGTTTTTTAGAGCGGGAAAATCTACCATGTCAATTTTTGCTGCGGATTTTCCCAACGGTAAATATACTGTATATCTAATATTGAGGCTATGCAGGGCTGGATATAATATCTGTAGAGTGCTGCTGGGCTGTATTTATTATTTGCCAGTTGCAGCCTCCAAATTATATATACAGGCCAGCACAGCCTCCAAATAACATATATAGCCCACTAGCCCAGCATTGCCTCTAGTTGTTAATATATACAGCCCAGCACAGCCTCCAAATAAAATATGGTATACAGCCCAGCATAGCCTTCAGTTAATATATACAGCCCAGAACAGCATCCAAATAACATATACAGCCCAGCATAGCCTCCAGTTAATATATACGGTCCAGCCACAGCCTTCAGGTAATATATACAGCCCAGCACAGCCTCCAGTTAATATATACCATCCAGCAACAGCCTTCAGGTAATATATACAGCGCCCAGCACAGACTCCAGGTAATATATACAGCCCAGCACAGCCTCCAGTTAATATATACAGCCCAGCACAGCCTTCAGGTAATATATACAGACCACCACAGCCTCCAGGTGATATATACAGCCCAATATAGCCTCCACTCCAGGTAATATATACAGTCCAGCATAGCTTTAAGGTAATAGATACAGTCCAGCATAGCCTTCAAGTAATATATACAGCCTAAAACAGCGTCCAGGTAATATATACAGGCCAGCATAGCCTCTAAATGACATATATAGCCCAACAGCCTCCAGGTAATATACATAGGCACCCCCATTTCCCTTTGTTTCATAATGCTCTCCCCCATATGCGGTCTACTTTTGGCATAGTGCTTCTCGCCCTATGTGCCCCCCCCAGTTTATGCTGCTTCTCCCCATGTGGCCCCCCAGTTTATGCTGCTTCTCCCCTATGTGGGCCACCCAATTCATGTTTCTTCTCCCCCACATGAGCCGCCCCATTCATGAGCAGCCAAGCATCTCCCCCAGGGGCCCCCCATTCATGAGCAGCCATGGCCATGCTTCTCCCCAGGCCAGGGGGCCCCCATTCATGAGCAGCCAGGCCATGCTTCTCCCCAGGCCAGGGGCCCCCATTCATGAGCAGCCAGGCCATGCTTCAAGTTCTCCCCAGGCCAGGGCCCCCCCATTCATGAGCAGCCAGGCCATGCTTCTCCCCAGACCAGGGGCCCCCCATTCATGAGCAGCCATGCTTCTCCCCAGGGCCCCCCCATTCATGAGCAGCCAAGGCCATGCTTCCCTTCTCGCCAGGGCCCCCCCATTCATGAGCAGCCAGGGGCCATCATGCTTCAGTTCTCCCCCAGGACGGAGCCCCCCAAAATCATGCCTGCCATGTTCAGTTCAACTTCTCCGCCCCCCCAGGAGCCCCCCAAAATTATGCCTGCGCCTCGGTCCCAGTACCTCAGTCCTGCTCAGCTCTGTTAGTACTCTTACCTTGAGTAGGCAGCGCAGGCCAGACCAAGAGGGTCTATCCATTCCACACTGTCCAGTGTCCGCACTCCACACATTCCTGAGCTGCTGCAGCAGATAGGCAGGGGCACGGCACAAGTGAGTGACTCAGATACAGACAGACACATCACACACTGACCTGCGGCTGCACTGCAGTCACCGGCCGGCCGGCACCACAGGCACAGTGAGCGACAGTCAGTCTGTGTCTGTCTCCTCCTCTCTTCCCCCACAGCGGCAGCGCAGCACTGACGCTGGACGCTGATCTGATATCATCACCTCAGCCAGAGGCGTAGCTAGGGTTTGGGTTCAGGGGGTGCGAAACTTCTGAGTGGGCCCCTAACTAGGTAACTTTGATTACAACTCGGTGACGCCCCCTAATAGTGGATGTAGGAGATGACTGCGCTGTACTGAAAATAATCCTTATATAAAGACCAATATTTATATCACCGCCATATGGTCCATGGTAAATACCAGTCCTACAAAACATATGTGATTACTGCACAGTTTTAGTTGGTGTCTTACCGCTGACGATCTTTGTGATGGAATGGTTCACTTTTCACGTCTTTTCCATCTGGCCCAGACCGACATGACAACTTCTCCAGCCATGACTCTGTTACAGAGAATGCAACAACGACACCTTTCACTTCTCGTATTCCAGCCCCATCACCATCTATCCCCAACCTTCACAAACCCCTCATCCTGCTGATACCCCAATGATGAGCCGCTGCTGGCGTATGTGTCCCTCTTACTGCATCTGATACCCCAATACTGAGCCGCTGCTGCCGTATGTGTCCCTATTACTGCACCTGATACCCCAATACTGAGCCGCTGCTGCCGTATGTGTCCCTATTACTGCACCTGATACCCCAATGCTGAGCTGCTGCTGCCATATGTGTCCCTATTATTGCACCTGATTCCCCAATTCTGAGCCGCTGCTGCCATATGTGACCCTATTACTGCACCTGATACCCCAATACTGAGCCGCTGCTGATGTATGTGTCCCTATTACTACACCTGATACCCCAATGCTGAGCCGCTGCTGCCGTATGTGTCCCTATTACTACACCTGATACCCCAATACTGAGCCGCTGCTGCCGTATGCGTCCCTATTACTACACCTGATACCCCAATGCTGAGCCGCTGCTGCCGTATGTGTCCCTATTACTGCACCTGATTCCCCAATACTGAGCCTCTGCTGCCGTATGTGTCCCTATTACTACACCTGATACCCCAATACTGAGCCGCTGCTGCTGTATGTGCCCCTGTTACTGCACCTGATACCCCAATGCTGAGCCATTGCTGCCATATGTGCCCCTATTACTGCACCTGATACCCCAATACTGAGCTGCTGCTGCCATATGTGCCCCTATTACTGCACCTGATACTCCAATACTGAGCCGCTGCTGCCATATGTGCCCCTATTACTGCACCTGATACCCCAATACTGAGCCACTGCTGCCGTATGTGTCCCTATTACTGCACCTGATACCCCAATGCTGAGCCACTGCTGCCGTATGTGTCCCTATTACTGCACCTGATACTCCCTATACATACGGCTCGGCTCTGCACCCCCTATACACACACGGCTCCGCTCCGTACACTTTGTACACACGCAGCTCTGCTCCGTGCACCTTGTACACATGTGGCTGTGTTCCGTTCACCTTGTACACACGCAGCTCTGCTCTGTGCACCTTGTACACATGCAGCTCTGCTCTGTACACCTTGTACACATGCAGCTCTGCTCTGTACACCTTGTACACATGCAGCTCTGCTCCGTACATGCTGTACACACGCAGCTCTGCTCCCTACACCTTGTACACACTTGGCTCTGCTCCGTACACCTTGTACACACCTGGCTCTGTTCTGTACATCTTTTACACATGCAGCTCTGATCCACATACCCCATACACACGCGGCTCAGCTTCATACACCTCGTACACATAGGGCACCGCTCCGTACACCTTGCACACACGGCTCCACTCCGTACACCCCGTACACACACATGGCTCCGCTCCGTACACCCCGTACACACACACAGCTCCACTCCATACACCTTGTACACACACACGGCTCCACTCACAACATACACACGCAGCTCTGCTCCTCCATACATGCATATCTCTGCTTCGTACACCTTCTACACACACGGCTCTGCTCTGTACACCTCATACACACATGGCTCTGCTACATCCACCCTGTAAACCCCTCCAGACCCCACACATAAACTTTACCTCATCCAGCAGTGCATCATGACAACCAGAACAGCAGAGTCCTGCAGCCACTGAAGCCCCTGATCATGTGACCCCTGACTCCGCCCCTCCTGTGACCTCATCACAGGTCCTGTGCGCACAGAATAGCCCAGGATGACATTGCTGGCTGTGAGGTGGGGGGTAGTGATGGGCAGTCCGGCTCTTTTTGGTGATCCAGCTCTCACGGCTCCGCTCACCAAAAAGAGCCGGCTCCTTTTCGACTCCTTTTGGATCCTAAATGGATCCCTATTGTATATGGGTTATGGCATCCTAAACTCCGCCCACCTACTGCATAAACCCCGCCCACTCGCTAGGAACCAATTAGATTGCTTAGTGGGCGGAGTTTTGTTCCGGTGGGCGGAGTTACATCTGCCGAACACCGGGATTTTAGGTCCAGTGAGAGCCATTCAAGGATTTTAGTGGCTATCACTGGGGTGCCGGCTCCCAACATTCACCGCGGGGAGCCGGCTCTTTTTGTCGGATCTTTCGCGACCGACACATCACTAGTGGGGGCGCACTGCTGGCACTGGGGCCCCCCACCGCCTTCTCAGGGGGACCTCAGCCCTCACTCTGCCGCCTCCTGCAGCGCTGCTCTCCTCTCCTCTGCTCTCCTCCTTGCAGCGCTCCACATGGCTAATTTGAATTGAATAATTAGCCATGTGGGTGCAGGAGGCTGGAGGGGCTCCCTCTCCCCTGGGGCCCGTTCAATGAACCGGCTGCACAGGCTGTAGGTCCGCCCCTGATAATAATAATCTTTATTTATATAGCACTAACATATTCCCCAGCGCTTTACAGTTTAACACTTTAAAACACAAGTCATAAGTAACAACGTTAACAATAATACAATAATTAAAGCAAAATTAGACGACCCTGCTCGTGAGAGCTTACAATCTACAATGAGGTGGGGGAGATACAAAGTACAAGAGTGTATTTACAATGATGGTCCAGCCATCTTGAGGGATTGGGGGATAGATGGGGATAGTGAATGGGCTACACATGCACACTTCCACATAAAATGATAATACTAACCACTGTGGCTACATAACATCACCATCTACAGCCGGCCATATGCTCATTACATGGTATAAATGGCAGACCAGCACCAACCAAAGTGCCTTATACCAGTGCCAGTCAGGACCTCTGTATAAGTGACTGTGCCATCATGTATCCCCTGCACAAAATAACCACATACACAGTACAATAGCGATATAAGGTTCCATTCACACTGTACATATAACTGCCAATTACACCTGTCCGGTCTGGTGTATGGCTGTTTTGGCAAAGAATATTATCCTCTCTCCCATTCTCTATTGGGCACCATGAGTTGCACTGATATAGGAACAATATTACTGATAATGGTAAGAGGTAATAAGTGGTAGAAAGTGTTGGCTATACAGAGAATAAAAAAGCTCAGGAAGAGTTTACAGCTCAGTGTATACTGTACATGTGGATACAGTAGTGCCAGCTGGGTGGCACTGGGGGGTAAAAGGTGCGAATCATTTTGGTGGAATAGACACTTGGAAGAAATGATAAAGAGAAATGTGACATGGAGGAAATATGTGATGAGAAAAATGGAAAAACTAATAACAATACTAACTTTAGAGGACAAAAAAATTATAGTTATAAAATGGAACGATGATCAAACATATAGAGGGATTAATAATATAATAAAAAAAACACTGGAAGTCGCCAAGAATTTCTCTGCCGTTCGACTGGACTCTAAACTGTCACCCATGATGTCCACATCACAGTGCATAGGGCAGAGCAGGGCCATGAGCTGCTGCCTGGCAGGTACCACCTGAGAATAGAATAACCTTTGACCTCTGGTCACCTGCACACGACCAAATGCCGTTTACTTACAACTGTTGGCTGAAGCGATTGGATGGAGGTCTACAGATTGGAGGAGATTACGGAGCATGGTGACTACTGGACGCGGAGAAGTGAGCGAGGAGAAGGGAGGAGGAAAGAGGATGAGAGAAGAGGACAGCGTGACCGGATTCAAGAAGATCACGAAGAAGAGGAGACGAGTCAACAACGGTTTGGAGGAGCCAACACCTGGATGCAGTGGAGACCCTGGATCATCCAGCCCCTATGCCAGGCTTAACATCAGCCGCTTCAACATCCACCAGGTCTTGGGTAGGGGCGCCTTTGGCAAAGTAAGGCCTATATATTTTTTAATTTATTTGAAACCTGAAGTTTTCATTATAAACCCATATATTGTTCTCTGCTATCAGCCATGTATTGCTTTGTTATTGCTCATTGTATTGTTCTTCTGTGAGATGACTTATAAGACATTACCATAGTTAGGTTTAGTGCTGATATAGCATGGTATTCTTCTATGCTAGAGGGTTGATCTCAGGTGTCACAGCTGTAAGTGGCAGGGGACATTGTTTTATTTCCAGGTCATCGGCAATATCAGCTCCTATCAGGCTGCCATATTATATATACATTGGTCTATGTATGTTTCCTAAATCTAGATAGACAATGATATTTGGACCACACTAATGCCAACTCTAAGCATGACAGTTGGTGCTGATAGTACTCTATGTGGAGGGGAGGGAGGAGTTAAATGCAAAACTCCTACCTCCTACTCCAAATGTGGTGCCCCCAGGAGCATGGCCGCCACAGTGGCTTTGCCTTCCTCCAGGGGAGGGTAATGCCAGGCTTGGAGGCAATGATGGGTCTCTCTGGCAGGCATTCCATACATGCAACACAGTTCCACTCCAGGCCAGCAGGGGGAACTCTGAACCAGGATTAAGGGGAGGAGTGCCCTCTGAGGGCCAGGAGGAAGGGGAACTTAGTCTGCGGAGGGTGAAGTGTGCAGACGTGTAGAGAGAAGCTGGAGGTTGAGCTAGGAAGGAGAGCTCCCTCAGCTTGAGAGTCCATGAACTGGGGCCTGGTCTCCACGGCTGTACGGATACTAACAGTCCTACAGCAGATACCAGAGGAGTAGGAGGCTGTAAATGCCCTACTCCCATCTACAGTTGTGGCCAAAAGTATTGACACCCCTGCAATTCTGTCAGATAATACTCAGTTTCTTCCTGAAAATGATTGCAATCACAAATTCATTGGTATTATTATCTTCAATTAATTTGTCTTAAATGAAAAATCACAAAAAGAATTGTCCTAAAGCCAAATTGGATATAATTCCACACCAAACAGAAAAAAGAGGGTGGACAAAAGTATTGGCACTGTTCGAAAAATCATGTGATGCTTCTCTAATTTGTGTAATTAACAGCACCTGTAACTTACCTGTGGCACCTAACAGGTGTTGGCAATAACTAAATCACACTTGCAGCCAGTTGACATGGATTAAAGTTGACTCAACCTCTGTCCTGTGTCCTTGTGTGTACTGCTTTGAGCATGGAGAAAAGAAAGAAGACCAAAGAACTGTCTGAGGAGTTGAGAAACCAAATTATGAGGAAGCATGAGCAATCTCAAGGCTACAAGTCCATCTCCAAAGACCTGAATGTTCCTGTGTCTACCGTGCGCAGTGTCATCAGGAAGTTTAAAGCCCATGGCACTGTGGCTAACCTCCCTAGATGTGGACGGAAAAGAAAAATTGACAAGAGATTTCAACGCAAGATTGTGTGGATGTTGGATAAAGAACCTCGACTAACATCCAAACAAGTTCAAGCTGCCCTGCAGTCTGAGGGTACAACAGTGTCAACCCGTACTATCCATCAGCGTCTGAATGAAAAGGGACTGTATGTTAGGAGATCCAGGAAGACCCCTCTTCTTACCCCGAGACATAAAAAAGTCAGACTGGAGTATGCCAAAACTTACCTGAAAAAGCCTAAAACGTTTTGGAAGAATGTTCTCTGGTCAGATGAGACAAAAGTAGAGCTTTTTGGGCAAAGGCATCAACATAGAGTTTACAGGAAAAAAAAGAGGCATTCAAAGAAAAGAACACGGTCCCTACAGTCAAACATGGTGGAGGTTCCCTGATGTTTTGGGGTTGCTTTGCTGCCTCTGGCACTGGACTGCTTGACCGTGTGCATGGCATTATGAAGTCTGAAGACGACCAACAAATTTTGCAGCATAATGTAGGGCCCAGTGTGAAAAAGCTGGGTCTCCCTCAGAGGTCATGGGTCTTCCAGCAGGACAATGACCCAAAACACACTTCAAAAAGCACTAGAAAATGGTTTGAGAGAAAGCACTAGAGACTTCTAAGGTGGCCAGCAATGAGTCCAGACCTGAATCCCATAGAACACCTGTGGAGAGATCTAAAAATGGCAGTTTGGAGAAGGCACCCTTCAAATATCGGGGACCTGGAGCAGTTTGCCAAAGAAGAATGGTCTAAAATTGCAGCAGAGCATTGTAAGAAACTCATTGATGGTTACCGGAAACGGTTGGTCGCAGTTATTTTGGCTAAAGGTTGTGCAACCAAGTATTAGGCTGAGGGTGCCAATACTTTTGTCTGGCCCATTTTTGGAGTTTTGTGTGAAATGATCAATGTTTTGCTTTTTGCTTCATTCTCTTTAGTGTTTTTTCATTTAAGACAAATTAAATGAAGATAATAATACCAAAGAATTTGTGTTTGCAATCATTTTCAGGAAGAAACGGAGTATTATCTGACAGAATTGCAGGGGTGTCAATACTTTTGGCCACAACTGTAAGACTTGAAGCACAAGAGCAGCTTGGATAGAGAGCAAGGACTCAGAAAGAGAGGAGTCCCCGAGAGAGGCTACAGCTGTCTGCCGTGCAAGTAAGGTTCTTGGGAACATCTGACAGGAGGAACTTCAGAGTAACTTAGTACTGGAGTGCTTCATTCAAACAAGCGTTAGGAAGGAGACTGCACAGCCCATCTGCTGAGAGAGAATCCCTGAGTTGCTTCCAGGCTAGCCTGCTCTGCTACCATCTGTAATCAGGACCCTGGACTGCAGTTATCAAGTAAAGGTACAGAAATTGCACCCCGCTGTGTCTTGTCTGCTTCCTACCCTTACGGCACTGCTACATCACTGTGCCATCCACCTCTACACTGCCCTGGGACTATAGCTTCACCTGTGGGGAGCTTTTACACCCTTGCTGCACCCTACCATCAGTCCCAGCGGATCTGTCTGCAGCGTCGGCTCAACATCTTCCTTGCCGAACACCACAGGTGGCGTCACGAACTATTCCATTCCATTAACTACATTCCCCCATTACTTGGGCGCCCAGGGCCATGGACCGGGTCACCGCTGCTGTGACACATCCCACTGACACTGGCCCGGTATCGAGTACCCCACAGCCCTGGGAGAGCGACCCAAATTGGCGTCACGAACAGGATTACGGAGCCCAGTATCCCTGGGTCCTGTGTGCCATAGACTGTGTTTGTGCAAAAGAATGTGTGAAATTGGCGCCAGTTGCCGCCATTACCGTGCTGCTTGGCGTGCGGGAAGAAAGAGGCGGGCCTTCGTGGGTGGAGCCTGCCGCACAGCGCGAAGAAGCGAAGTGCCGCGCGGGAAGAGAGGACAGCGCACGAGAGGAGGAGGAGCTGAGGCCTACAGCCTGGAGCGTCGGGCCTGTGAAGCGGCCGCCGGTGAGCTCACATAACCCCCGGCCCTGGCTAACGTTAACTAGGGGGGAAAGAGGATGTCCACGCCAAACGGCGATGCAGCGGCAGGCGCCGTTGTCAACCCCACAGCACCGCCAGGAGGAGCGCCCTCTTCATCGGTCTCTATAATGCCGCTGTCTATGCCCTACATACCGGGAGCGGCCTTGCTACCGCAGTACTCGGGTGAGTCACACACCTTGAGTGAATTTAAAGGGAGACTGTGTAGTTTGTTTAAAGTATACAGTTGCGGCCAAAAGTATTGACACCCCTGCAATTCTGTCAGATAATACTCAGTTTCTTCCTGAAAATGATTGCAAACACAAGTTCTTTGGTATTATTATCTTCATGTAATTTGTCTTAAATGAAAAAACACAAAAAGAATTGCCCTAAAGCCAAATTGGTTATAATTCCACACTAAACATAAAAAAGAGGGTGGACAAAAGTATTGGCACTGTTTGAAAAATCATGTGATGCTTCTCTAATTTGTGTAATTAACAGCACCTGTAACTTACCTGTGGCACTAACAGGTGTTGGCAATAACTAAATCACACTTGCAGCCAGTTGACATGGATTAAAGTTGACTCAGCCTCTGTCCTGTGTCCTTGTGTGTACCACACTGAGCATGGAGAAAAGAAAGAAGACCAAAGAACTGTCTGAGGACTTGAGAAACCAAATTGTGAGGATGCATGAGCAATCTCAAGGCTACAAGTCCATCTCCAAAGACCAGAATGTTCCTGTGTGTACCGTGCGCAGTGTCATCAAGAAGTTTATGCCCATAGCACTGTGGCTAACCTCCCTAGATGTGGACAGAAAAGAAAAATTGACAAGAGATTTCAACGCAAGATTGTGCGGATGTTGGATCAAGAACCTCGACTAACATCCAAACAAGTTCAAGCTGCCCTGCAGTCCGAGGGTACAACAGTGTCAACCCATACTATCCGTCGGCGTCTGAATGAAAAAGGACTGTATGGTAGGAGACCCAGGAAGACCCCACTTCTTACCCCGAGACATAAAAAAGCCAGGCTGGAGTTTGCCAAAACTTACCTGAAAAAGTCTAAAATGTTTTGGAAGAATGTTCTCTGGTCAGATGAGACAAAGTAGAGCTTTTTGGGCAAAGGCATCAACATAGAGTTTACAGGAGAAAAAAAAGAGTCATTCAAAGACAAGAACACGGTCCCCACAGTCAAACATGGTGGAGGTTCCCTGATGTTTTGGGGTTGCTTTGCTGCCTCTGGCACTGGACTGCTTGACCGTGTGCATGGCATTATGAAGTCTGAAGACTACCAACAAATTTTGGAGCATAATGTAGGGTCCAGTGTGAGAAAGCTGGGTCTCCCTCAGAGGTCATGGGTCTTCCAGCAGGACAATGACCCAAAACACACTTCAAAAAGCACTAGAAAATGGTTTGAGAGAAAGCACTGGAGACTTCTAAGGTGGCCAGCAATGAGTCCAGACCTGAATCCCATAGAACACCTGTGGAGAGATCTAAAAATGGCAGTTTGGAGATGGCACCCTTCAAATATCAGGGACCTGGAGCAGTTTGCCAAAGAAGAATGGTCTAAAATTCCAGCAGAGCATTGTAAGAAACTCATTGATGGTTACCGCAGTTGGTCGCAGTTATTTTGGCTAAAGGCTGTGCAACCAAGTATTAGGCTGAGGGTGCCAATACTTTTGTCTGGCCCATTTTTGGAGTTTTGTGTGAAATGATCAATGTTTTGCTTTTTGCTTCATTCTCTTTAGTGTTTTTTCATTTAAGACAAATTAAATGAAGATAATAATACCAAAGAATTTGTGTGCAATCATTTTCAGGAAGAAACTGAGTATTATCTGACAGAATTGCAGGGGTGTCAATACTTTTGGCCACAACTGTACCCTCTGTCTGAAAGCCAGAAAGTGAATATCCTGATTGGACAGCTAAAGGGTGCAGCGCAGAGAGAAGTGAAAGCCTGGCAGGATACTGATAAAGAGTCTGTTGCCAAGATCCTGGCCAAGCTGAGAAGCACCTTTGACACCTGCTTTGCAGCTGAAATCAAGATGAGGTTCTTTGGCTGTAAACAGAGAGCACAGGACAGTATCAGGGATTATGCTCTCAACCTGCAGGAGGCGCTGCGAGCAATCAAGCAAGTTGATCCTGATAGTGTAAAGGAAGAAGATAAACTGTTAAAGGAGCAGTTCATTGATGGACTCCTATCCAGTACCCACTGAGGACAGTTGCGTATTATAACCCTGCAAAACCCTGATCTGAACTTTGCTGATTTTAAGGACAGGGCTATTCGGGTACTGCAGGAGTCCACTGACAGCTGTCCAGCGCCCTCTAGGCGCCCAGCGATCACCTACCATCAGGAAACAACATCTTTTCCTTCCTTCCCTGTGGAGGCTGATGCACAAACTCTGGATAAAGATCCAACTGAGGAGCTGCATCTTCAGGTCCAGGAGTTGACCAAAGGAATGGCTGCACTTACTAAAACCGTGCAGTCCCTACAAGTGTCCTCCAAAAGAAAAGATCCAGCTTGCTTCCATGTCCAGAGGATGTCCCGTGGCTCCGGAGGAGGAGAGCCCCGCCACTTTGAGGGAGGAACAACGATTGCTATGACCAGGACGGACGTCCCATCTGTCGTCGCTGCTACAAGGCATGTCATCTTGCAAGATATTGTCCTTTAAAAGAGCAACCCCTGGGGCAGAGGGCCAACCTCCAGGAGTAGGATCCCTAGGCCCAAGGAACTGGAGAGCCAACTGGGAGGGAGACCAATCCTTCCTGTGGTGATTGACAGCATCCCCATGAACGCTTTGCTGGACACTGGCTCCCCACGATGCCGTACATTCTGTACAAGAGATATTGGGCTGATTCAGAGCTTACCCGTGGTCCAACTGATGAACTGACAGTAGTTGCTAGTAATGGTCAGTCTTTACTGCAGATAGGATGTAAAGAAATTGCTGTTAAAGGGGGGCGGGTAGAGCTAAAGTCTCAAGGTTTAATAGTTGTTGATATTTATCGACGTGAATGTAATCGCATGATGACTCTTGGTACAAATGTAATTGAAAACTGTCTGTCCGAGGTTATTGTCTTGTTGCAACAGGTGGCTGAGACTGCTGGTTCCGGAGAACAACGAGTCCTGCAGAAGGAGATCCGAGCCCTGATGCAAAGGCAACAGGTAGAACTCTCTGGCGGAGAGACTGACAGCGTCAGAGTGAGTGATGCTTTTCCCATTGCAATACCCCCCACATGTGAAATATTGGTTTGGTGTCAGGCAGCTATAGGTCTTAGAGGGAGGGATTACCAGGCGTTGGTAGAACCAGTATACTCCAAGAGCAGGCCCACTGTCCTGACAGCCAGAGGGGTGGTTGATGTACGAAAGGGGAGAGTACCTGTACACTTTTGAATTGTGGGGAAGAGGAAGCCACAATACCTCGGTACGCCACAGTTGCTAAGCTGCTCACCGTTAATAACAACTCTTTGCAGGCAGCAGAACCCTTGGTCTCATCCGATCAGGTGGAGGACAATGGCTCTGTGAAGCAGCCAGATGAGTGGTGTCAGCAACTGCAGGTGGGAACTGACTCTACACCTTCATACCAGAAAAATGGGGTTTACAGAGTGACACAAGAGTATGAGCGGGTATTCAGCAAACACCCACTAGATTTTGGGCAGGCAAAGGGGGTTCAACATCATATCCCCATGGGAGACCATCCACCCATAAAGGAGAGGTACAGACCTATACCCCCAACACAATACCAGTGTGCTAAGAGTATGTTGAGGGAGATGAAGGAGGCAGGGGTCATCAGAGACAGTTGTAGCCCCTGGGCAGCTCCAATAGTGTTTGTAAAGAAAAAGGATGGTACCATGAGAATGTGTGTTGATTACAGGAAAATTAACAGCATTACACATAAAGATGCCTACCCATTACCTAGAATTGAGGAATCATTGGCTGCACTTAAAACTGCTAATTACTTTTCCACCTTGGATCTCACCAGTGGGTATTGGCAGGTTCCCGTGGCAGAGGCAGACAAGGAGAAAACAGCATTTACCACTCCAATGGGTCTCTTTGAGTTCAATTATATGCCATTTGGGCTCTGCACTGCTCCAGGAACATTTCAACGGCTGATGGAGTGCTGCCTGGGACACATGAACTTTGAGACGGTCCTGTTGTACCTGGATGTTGTCATTGTTTTCTCCAAAACCTATGAAGATCATCTGGAGCACCTGGCTGAAGTGTTTGAAGCTTTGTCCAATTTTGGCCTGAAGGTGAAGCCCTCCAAGTGTCACCTCCTGAAGCCCAAGGTGCAGTACCTTGGTCATGTGGTCAGTGCAGAAGGTGTGGCACCAGATCCTGATAAGGTTACAGCCATCCGGGACTGGCCGAAGCCCAGCAACTTTCATGAAGTACGCCAATTCCTTGGACTGGTAGGCTACTACTGAAGATTCATCATGGGCTTTACTGAAATAGCCACCCCTATGCAAAACCTTCTGGTGGGGCAGTCCAAGAAGACCAAACAGAAAAATTCCACCTTTGAATGGACTGAAGAGTTGGAAAGGTCCTTCACCAGATTGAAGATGGCTCTCACAGGAGACGAAGTTCTGGCCTACCCAGATTATGACAAACCCTTTGTGCTGTACACAGATGCCAGCAACGTGGGACTAGGAGCAGTACTGTCGCAGGTACAAGATGGGAAAGAAAGAGTGATCTCCTATGCCAGCAGGAATCTGCGCCCCACTGAAAGGAACCCCGATAATTACAGTTCTTTCAAGCTGGAGTTCCTTGCCATAGTCTGGGCTGTCACCGAAAGGTTCAAACATTACCTAGCCTCTGCCAAGTTCACTATCTTCACAGACAACAATCCGTTGACGCATTTGGATACTGCAAAACTAGGTGCACTGGAACAGCGATGGATGGCTCGGCTATCGAACTATGAGTTTACCATCAAGTACCGGGCAGGGCACAAGAATGCCAATGCTGATGCGCTGTCCAGAATGCCTAACCTACCAGATGCCGGAGAAGACCCTGAGGCTCTTGAAGAGATAGAGCTACCTCCCTTCCACCGGCCACTTGCGGCCCAGCATGCTCAAGGAGTGAGAAACAGACGGTCTGGCTTGAAGGAGGTCACCCTGATCCCATTGCCCCATCATGATTGGACAGAAACGCAAGATAGTGACCCTGCAGTCTGCCTGGTGAAAGAGCTGCTGACACGAGCTGACTCACGTCCAGAGTCGGATGCTCCTGAAGAAACTCAGCAGTTGTGGAAGGAGAGAGGCCGGCTGTTCATTTATGAAGGGAAGTTGTGTCGGAGGAGTATCAATGCCTGCACTCATGAGCTGGTGTGGCAGGTGATAGTCCCAAAGAGAGAGGCATCAGTGGCCCTGGAAGCATACCACAATGGAGCTGGACACTTTGGATGGAAGAAGTTGGAAGTGTTGCTCCGAGAGAGGTTCTACTGGGCTAGTATGAGGAAAGCCATTGAGAGGTGGTGCCGGGAGTGTGGACAATGTAACCTGCGCAGAAAGGATCGAGACAGCCAGAGAGCTCCTCTACAGCCAATCATCACCAAGCAGCCCCTTGAGTTGGTAGCCTTTGGACCATGTGAAGCTGGTTCCAAGCTGGTCAGGCTACATTTATGCACTTACCATTGTAGACCACTACTCAAGATTCCTGGTAGTTGTGCCTGTCAAGGATCAAACTGCCAGGACAGCAGCCAGAGCGTTCCAGCAGCACTTCTGTAGACCACATGGGTACCCGGAGAAAGTGCTTACAGATCAAGGTCCAGCTTTCGAGGCAGAAGTGTTCCAAGAATTCTGTAACCTGTATGGTTGTAAGAAGATCCGGACAACGCCGTATCACCCACAGACCAATGGCATGTGCGAGAAGATGAACCAGGTAGTGATGGATCTCCTGAAGACTTTGCCCTTGGAGGAGAGGAATCTGTGGCCAGAGAAGTTGCCCGATCTGGTAGTCCTTTACAACCATATTCCCGTGAGCTCTACCAACTGTACCCCAGCCTACTTAATGAGAGCAAGACCTGTTAATCTGCCTATTGACTTAGACATGGGAGTCCTGACACCTGAAGTGGCGTCCCCAGATGCTGATTGGGACACGGAGAGGCAGCAACAGTGCAGAAGAGTTCAAGAGTGTGTGGAGAGGAGTTTGGCCCAGGCAAGACAAAAACAGGAGAAGCTTTACAATCAGAGTGCACCTGCCACTCCTTTGTCGCCGGGAGAGCAAGTCTTGAAAAGATAGAGAAGATTGCACAAATTGGATGATCAGTGGGAAGCTGAACCTTATACCATTCGGCCCTCGAACTTTGATAATACTAAGGTATGCCTTGTGAGTAAAGATGGAGGAGAGACCTCGGCAGTGGTATTGAGAGATCATTTGAAGTTGTGTCCTGACCAGTTGAAGGAAATGAAAGAAGAACCAGATAACATCCAACCCATAGTGGAAGAAGAGAAGGTCAGCACAGTGCTTGGAGAATTCCCTGCGAATTGGACTAAAGTGAACGATGCTATAGTGGTGCCAGTGTTGCTGTTTCCCCAATTGGTAGCCCAGGAAGATGTGACTCAAGAGAATCAGGAAAATCGGGTAGCAGATGCCCCACCAGCAGTGGAGCCAGAGAACCCTCGCCCTGCCAGTGGTGAACCTGTTGTGTCCCTGGTGAGTCTAAGAGTCTGTATGAGAATGCTACCCAGTTTGCCCACACTAGAGTTACGCAGGTCTACCCTCTCCACACAAGGTATACCACCCCTTAGATATCGCATATAGCAAAGTTAATGTAAATGTTGAAATTTTGTAAATATGTAACTGTTTTTCAAGCTTTTGTGCCTACAGGTAACATGTAAGAGTTCCTCTTTTGATTTTGTCAGCTTTGTTTCATGGACACTGAACCATATGACTTGTGTGTGGTCAAAAACGTTATTTGTAAATAATTTACCATTTGCCCAGGAATGGACCATGGACATTAATGCTGGACTTATCATCATAGAACCATTTTTGGAAACACTTGATTTTTGTAACTTTTTCATTTTTAATCTTGTACAAATATCATTCTTCAATTGTTTATGTGTTTCATGTTTTTGTTCAGCCCAGGAGTGCTGACTTGCACTAGGGGGGAATGTGGCGCCCCCAGGAGCATGGCCACCACAGTGGCTTTGCCTTCCTCCAGGGGAGGGTAATGCCAGGCTTGGAGGCAATGATGTTTCTCTCTCGCAGTTAATCCATACATGCAACACAGTTCCACTCCAGGCCAGCAGGGGGAACTCTAAACCAGGATTAAGGGGAGGAGTGTCCTCTGAGGGCCAGGAGGAAGGGGAAGTTAGTTAGTGTGTGGAGGGTGAAGTGTGCAAACGTGTAGAGAGAAGCTGGAGGTTGAGCTAGGAAGGAGAGCTCCCTCAGCTTGAGAGCGCATGACCTGGAGCCTGGTCTCCACGGCTGTACGGATACTAACGGTCCTACAGCAGATACCAGAGGAGTAGGAGGCTGTAAATGCCCTACTCCCATCTAAGACTTGAGGCACAACAGCAGCTTGGATAGAGAGCCAGGACTCAAAGAGAGGAGTCCCCGAGAGAGGCTACAGCTCTCTGCCGTGCAAGTAAGGTTCTTGGGAACATGTGACAGGAGGAACTTGAGAGTAACTTAGTACTGGAGTGCTTCATTCAAACAAGCATTAGGAAGGAGACTGCATAGTCCGTCTGCTGAGAGAGAATTCCTGAGTTGCTTAAAGGTTAGCCTGCTCCGTTACCATCTGTAATCAGGACCCTGGACTGCAGTTATCAAGTAAAGGTACAGACATTGCACCCTGCTGTGTCTTGTCTGCTTCCTACCCTAACGGCACTGCTACATCACCGTGCCATCCACCTCTACACTGCCTTGGGACTATAGCTTCACCTGTAGGGAGCTTTTACACCCTTGCTGCACCCTACCATCAGTCCCAGCGGATCTGTCTGCAGCGTCGGCTTAACATCTTCCTTGCCGAACACCACAGGTGGTGTCACAAACTATTAAATTCCATTAACTACATTCCCCCATTACTTGGGCACCCAGGGCCACGGACCGGGTCACTGCAGCTGTGACACATCCCACTGACACCGGCCCAGTACCGAGTACCCCACAGCCCTGGGAGGGCGACCCACTTACCTCTTACATAGAATATTGTCAGCACCAACTGTCATCTCCTCTCAGTAATGTAGCATTCTGACTTCAATGAATATAGATTTTACCCGGAAATAGAGAATTTTTAAAATTGTATATCAGTCCTGGCAGAGAAAGAAGCAGATTTTTCTAATAAGATAAATAAAAAATGCTTACTTTCATGTGTATTATTGATTTATTGGATAGAAATGATGATTATTTATTAAGACCTCTCCATAGCCCATCCATGGAGTAGGCAGTGCATTGTGCTGATAGATCTGCTCCTCTACATGGTCCTAATTACCAGCAGTCTGAGCGACCACTCAGTTTTCTCATCTGTCTTGTGCACTATAAAATCAAGATCATTCCACCCTCTGCAGACGCCTTCTATGTATTCTCCATTGGTGTTTTTAAGGTGGTCCTGGCATCAGTCCCCGGCCATAACATCAATGTGGCCGTCAAAATGATCACCAAAAAAGGGGCAATGAAGACACCATCATGAGAGAGCAGCGGATACTCCTGGAAGCCAGAGATTGCCCATTCCTATGCCACCTCTATGCCGCACACCAGTTTCAGCACAGGGCATATTTCATCACGGAGTATCTGTCCGGTGGCAGCCTGGAGGATTTTTAGTTAGGATGTGCAGCTGCCTGAATGTCGGCAATGTGAGGTGAGAAAACAGAGAATACCTAAAACATAACTAAGAGGATGGGGAAAAAACATGAGGTCAGAGTGCAGCTAGGGGAGCACTGGCAGAGCATATATTTAGGGTGCTGGATGCAGAAGGTGGGGTGACTAAGTATTTGGGGATTGCTAGAAATGGATTTTAGGACATTGCTCCTACACTCTATTTTCTCCATCAGATTCTACACAGCAGATATGGTATCTGGCCTCCAGTTCCTCCACGGACACAACATCGTCCACCGGTAAGCAGAACTTTCCTCCTCCCCTCTGTCCCCTTTACATGCTAGAGCTTTCCTGGTGTCCTGCCGCCTATTCTAGCTGATCTTGTAGTGACCCATTTTCCATTTCTTATATCACTGAACAAATTTCTTATTTTATTTTCTTATTTTATTGCAGAGATATAAAGCCAGATAACATCATGCTAGATGCAGATGGCCACATCCGTATCATCGACCGTGGGCTTGCTCAAGATGGCGTATCCTCCTCCAAAAACATCTCTGGAGTGACGGGCACTTTCAATTACATGGCCCCTGAGGTGCATCCTAGAAAACTATTCGGCGCAGCAGTGGACTCGTGGAGCCTGGGGATTGTGGTGTCCAGGATGGTAGCAGGACGATCCCCATTTTACAACGGCCCCGTCAAGCAAATGGTTTTCAAAGCTATCATCAATGAAAAGCCAAAATTTCCATCTTGGCTTGATGCTGACGTGAAACATATTATCAAGAAGCTGTTGCGCTCAGACACGCCTGGGTGTGAGCGGGAACATCCGAGGGCATCCATTCTTTACCACCATCGGCTGGTTGGATCTGGAGGAAAGGAGAGCAGAGCCACCATTTACACCATTCAGGACAGTTCTGGAGAACCAACATCTGCAGTGGCTTGAGCATACAGTCCTTCACCCCGTGGCCGGATTTACGTACGTGTCACCAAGCTGGGCCCGGTAAGGATCTCCTCCATCTGGATGACACTCATCAGATGCTGTTCTCACATTGTGGTAATCATCATCATCCATCTTGTCTTTTTTCACTTTTTCTGCCAATAACTTTATGTCTCTATTTTTCTTAGGTGGATGAAAACATCTGGACTGTGAAAAAATCCATGACCATCTGGTGAGTGATCGCTGTACACACAGGACACCTATTATATCAGTACATTGTATCTAATGTTACACAGAGGAATGGATTATTATAAAGACCATTCCATTAATGTAACAGAATATCCGGTATATAGAAGATTTCATGTCTTCCTCTTATGTTTTGCAGGATGAGCCCGTGCCAACTGCCCCGATCTTCATGCCTCCTGACCCGTGCCTCATGTCTCTGCTGCTGTCACCTCGGCTGCCCTTCAACATCAACTCTCTCTATACCATCTTCATGCTAGACCTGTTAGGAATGGCGGAACGCACTAAATAAAAATATAAATAAAGTGCGTTCGCCGCTCGGGGTCTACCGTGCAGTAGGTGAAATAACCGCTGCTAGGTGGTGGCAGGAGCAATATGGTGGAATTGTACACAGGGTTAAACTCCACCCAGGTGTGCAGAGCAATCTCAGTTAAACTCACGGAGATGCCAAAAGTACAAACACAAATAACTGAGCCTGTTGTAGTCACAGAACTCAGTAAAAAACGCACACACGGTATACGGTCACAGGAGTAGCCCAAGATGGCGGCACTACGTCCGTCTAGACATACCGTGTGCGCGGCGTTGCAACTGCAAACGCAAAGGAGGCTGCTACTGCAGCGCGGCGTGGACACTGCCGCCAAACGACAAAGTCATCCCCTGAAGAAGAAGTGGTTCACACTTTGAAACGCGTTGGGAATTAAATGGTCAAATTTCTCATATTGTGGTGATTTTATTCTGGTCAAGCAGCGCACAGTAAGCCCGAGAATAACATTATATCCATAAGGATCCCAATGTGTGTATTTGTATTCTAGATTGAGAATGAGATATTTTCATCCCATAAATTGCTAAAAAATAATAATGAAAACCACTTGACTATAAAAAAAAGTCATTTTTAATGTGTTCATTAAAAAAACAATAAACATCACAAAACATCAAATAACACAGAAATATTTGGTGCCTCTGTAATCATAAAGACCCACACATCACAGTTACCAGATTATTTATGGGAATCAGTAAATGACGTAAAAAAAAAATTGTGTGATTGATATTTTTCTCTATTAAACCCATAAAAAATTTAATAAAACTGTAATGCTGAGGCCGTGTTCACACATAGCGTAAATGCTGCGTTCTTTTTACTGCTCTTTTTCTGCAGGTGTTCGCACCAGACGACGCAATAACAATTTCCTCTGATTATTGCTGCTTTTCTTTTATGCGTTTTCCCCCTTATTTGATGCAGATATGAAGCAGATTTTTTAACGCTTTTTTAATATTACAGAAAAGCTTTGATTCTGCTCTCAAAAATACAGCAGCTTTTTTTTTTTCAGAAGAAGCCTATAGAGATAAAATACACCAAAACCGCAGAGTTCAGCAGCATCTTCAGGCTGCATAGAGCGGAAATTTCATGGAATCACATTCAGTTTGCTTGAAAATTTAGACCATGTTCACATGTAGCGTAAATGCTGCGTATTTTATGCTGCTGTTTTTGCATAAAAATTCTGCTATTTAACTATAAAAGCAAAGTGGATGTGATGTCATGAAAACTGCGCCGCTATTAGAACTCAGCAATCAGTATTTTACACTATGTATCAGACAGTATTTCTCGATATGGCTGGAGTCACACTGCCATAATTCTCATGCGAGAATCGGATCGTAAAACTTGCCCTGGCCGGCACCTCTCCTGACCTGAGCTTGACAGATGCATAGTAATCCATCATGCTGTCATGCTCAGGTCAGGAAAGGTGCCAGCCAGTCCATGCAGTGCGATGCGATTATCGCAGGAGAATATGGCAGTGTGACTCCAGCCTATGTCGTCTCTCTGCCTGTTTACAGCTGTTCTTCCTTTCCCCTTTCTTTCTTTGCTTTTCCCATTCCTTTTTTTATTCATTTCCCTTGCTTCCCTTTAACTTAATATTTTCCCCATTTTCCCATTTCCCTTAATAAACCATATTTTTCCTTCCGCCTTCTCATCCTTAACCCTTTCCACCCTTTATTTTGCCTATATCTTTCATCCCTGTATATTTCCCTTTTTGGCTGCTATTTGGTCTTGTTGGCATCTGTATTACTGTGTATTTATTATATGTCTCCCCCCTTTTTCTTTACCACATTTATGTAAAAAAATCCTTAATAAAAGCTACTTTAAGAAAAATGTCTTCCTCTGTGCGTCAAAGGACGCTGATAAACTGTGCGGTTTGGGGGCTTTTTTTTCTCTTTTGTCTCCATGTAAAACACTGCAGATACTTTATTAAGTGCAGAATCAAAGCTTTTCTGCACTATAAAAAGCACATTAGAAACGCATCAAATAAGGGGAGAAGATTGTTATTGTGTAGTATTTCTGCAGCATGTGAACACGGCTTAGGCCCGAGTCACATGCGAGAAAATCGGATGAGTGCAATGCGATAAAAAAATCGCATTGCACGCGTCCCAATGTTAATCTATGGGGCAGCTCCCAGCATCCAATTTTTTTCTCGTTCTTTTAAAACGGGCTGAGAAAATCGCAGCATGCTGCGATTATCACCGATTCTCGGCCGAGACTCGCCAATGCAAGTCTATGGGTGCGAGAAAAAAATCGGATTACACACGGACCACAAGTGTGACTTGCGAGAAAATCGCAACTGGTGTCCCTTGCCAAAAGCCGGCAATTCATTTTGCAATACAGTAAAATCCCACTGACAGGTTTAATAAAGAAACAAAAGAATAGATATAGACACACAGAAAGCATATATGTACAGTATATATATATATATATATATATATATATATATACACACAGTACAGTTTAGTTGGACCATCATTTATTTTTCAACAGGACAATGACCCCAAACACACCTCCAGGCTTTTTGACAAAGAAGGAGAGTGATGGGGTGCTACACCAGATGACCTGGCCTCCACAGTCACCAGACCTGAACCCAATCGAGATGGTTTGGGGTGAGCTGGACCGCAGAGTGAAGGCAAAAGGGCCAACAAGTGCTAAGCATCTCTGGGAACTCTTTCAGGACTGTTGGAAGACCATTTGCGGTGACTACCTCTTGAAGCTCATCAAGAGAATGCCAAGAGTGTACAAAGTAGTAATCAAAGCAAAAGGTTGCTGCTCTGAAGAACCTAGAATACACGACATATTTTCAGTTGTTTAACACTTTTTTGTTAATTATATAATGCCACATGTGTTAATTCATAGTTTTGATGCCTTCAGAGTGAATCTACAATTTTCATAGTAATGAAAATAAAGAAAACTCTTTGAATGAGGTGTGTCCAAACTTTTGGTCTGTACTGTATATATATATATATATATGTATATATATATACACACACATGTCATAGAGACACACATATATATATATATATTTTAATTCATACAGTTCTTCATAGCCGAATAGCCGCTAAAACATTTTCCGGCTTCATTAAAATCATTCCAAAACCCCACATGAAATGACACATGGTTTACATACAGTAAACCATTTCATGTCTTTTTTATATGTCTTTCACTAGTAATTAGATGAGGGTTTGTATGTAAAATTTGGGAGGTGTAGGTGTTAATTTTAGGGGTTAATTCGTTGTAAAAAATTGCATAGGCTCCGGCGGTAATTTGTCAACCAGAGAGGTAAAGCAGGTGAGTGATGGCAGATTTTAATAGCCTTGAGAGGGACCATTGTTTTTGCTCCACCCCCTCGGCTACAAAAATCTGCCCCCAGACACCACAGAAAAGGCGCATCTATAAGATGCGCATTTTCTGGCACTTATCCTCTCTATTCCCATTGCCCTGTAGCGGTGACGAATGGGTTAATAACAAAGGGTTAATGTCATCTTGCGATTGGAAGGTGACATTAAGCCGATTAATAATGGAGAGGTGTCAATAAGACACCGATCCATTATTAACCCTAGACTATGAAAGCGTTAAAAAACACACAGAGACATTAATTAAAAATTCTTTTAGATGAGAGTTTGTGTGTAAAATTTCAACCCGGTCGACGGGAAATGACTAGGTCTGGGTAGTCAGCGGGGAGACTACTCAGACCCTCAGGTACCCTTTTCCTCATTTTCTAAGGTGTTGCTTCATGTGGAACTGTTAGTGGACGGTTGTTTTTTTCCCGCCACAGCTTTCGTGGACTGCGGCTCATCCATCAATTTTATTGACTCAAAATTGGTCACACGCTGTAAGAGAGGGACAGTTAGACTTAAGGTTCCGATCAAAGTGGTGGCCATTGACTCCTCCCCCTCACTAAAGAGGGAATTCTCTTTATGTCTGACTTGTTTTCGCTCAAAGTGGGCGCTACCCATGTGGAAAACTTAAGTTGTTTGGTTCTGGACAATCTACCTGCAGGATTGGTGTTGGGCATGCCCTGGTTACAACGCCATAACCCAGTCATTAACTGGAAAACGGGGGAGATTGTTCAGTGGGGGTTTAATGATTCGATGTTATGTGATAAGTCTGCACTATTGGTTGAACCTGTTAAATCTGTATCTGTGTCATCTGCCGAGCTGGAAGGTATTCCAGAGTACCTGAAAGAATTTGAAGATGTCTTCTCTGAAAGGGAGGCCGAGACGTTGCCGCCACATAGACCCTTTGACTGCGCTATCGAGTTAGTCCCGGGGGCTAAGTTGCCTAAAGCCCGTCTGTTTAATTTGTCTGTCCCTGAGCGCTTGGCTATGAAAGATTACATTGCTGAGTCTTCGCAAAGGACACATACGTCCCTCAGTCTCACCTGTGGTGGCAGGGGGTTTTTTTGTAAAGAAAAAAGATGGCGGTTTACGTCCCTGCCTCGATTTTCATGAGCTCAACAAGATTACTGTACGAAATACGTACCCCCTTCCGTTGATTCCCGATTTCTGTAACCAACTTTCAGGGGCAAAATGGTTCTCCAAACTGGATCTTCGGGGGGCATATAATTTGATAAGGGTCCGGGAGGGGGATGAATGGAAAACCGCGTTCCTCACGACCGAGGGACTGTTTGAAAATTTAGTCATGCCGTTTGGTCTTACTAATGCCCCAGCCATATTTCAGAATTTCATCAACGTGGTATTCTCGGATCTCATTGGTCGTTTTGTTGTCATTTACTTAGACGATATTCTGATATACTCTCCCGACAGTCAATCTCATCTGAATCATGTACGAACCATTCTCCGAAGACTGATGGAAAATCATCTGTGTGCCAAATTGGAGAAATGTGTGTTTTTTGTTCAAGAATTGTCTTTTCTGGGATTAATTGTGTCCTGTGAGGGTTTTCGCATGGACCCCAAGAAGGTGCAGGCCATTGCGGATTGGGTGCAACCCCGAGATCTTAAGGGTCTTCAGCGCTTCTTGGAGTTCGCCAATTATTACCGCAAATTTATTCTGGGTTTTCACAGGTGGTCAAACCACTCACAGATCTTACATGTAAAGGTGTGGATGTGAGAAACTGGTCCTCGCTCGCAAAAGAGGCCTTTGCGACCCTGAAAAGAAGCCTTATGTCTGCTCCCGTGTTGGTACAGCCAGATCAGTCCAAACCATTCGTCGTGGAAGTGGACGCCTCTGAAGTGGGGGTGGGGGCAGTGTTGTCCCAAGGGCCTGCCGCTCTAACCAACCTCAGGCCATGTGATTTCTTTTCCAAGAAGTTCTCTGCTGCGGAAAGAAAAAACGACGTAGGCAATAGAGAGCTTCTTGCGGTCAAATTGGCGTTTGAAGAATGGAGGCACTTTTTGGAGGGGGCCAGTCACCCGGTTACGGTGATCACGGATCACAAAAATTTGTCATACATTGGGCCTGCTAAAAGACTAACACCCAGACAGGTCCGTTGGTCACTTTTTTTTCCCATTTTCAGTTTACAATTACATTTCGTCCAGGGTATAAGAATGTCAAGGCTGACGCCTTATCACGCAGTTTTCAGCCGGTGTCTCCCCCTGAGCCACCATCCTCCATTCTTCACCCTGGGGTTGTGATAGCAGGGGTCTCATCTGAATTGGAATGGGAGATTCAGGGGGCCCAGTCGCGGGCCCCGGCGGCCAAGCCGGAGGGGAAGTTGTTTGTCCCAGAGCAACTTCGCCTGAAACTCTTTCAGGAGTTCCATGAATCCAAGCTGAGTGCTCACCCTGGTATTTCAGCCACACGTCTGGCGGTGGCTAGGATCTTTTGGTGGCCTACCCTTGGTTCGGACATAAAAAATTCATTGCTGGTTGTTGGGTCTGCGCTCGTTCTAAAAGCTCTCATAGTTGGCTGGCAGGGGAGCTGATGCCCTTGGCAGTGCCCAAAACACCATGGACTCACTTATCCATGGATTTTGTTACCAATCTCCCGCCATCTAAGGGTAATACAGTGCTATGGGTAGTGGTGGACAGATTTTCTAAGCAGGCTCATTTTGTACCACTGTCCGCACTACCGTCAGCTGAGACGTTGTCCAGGTTGTTTGTGCAGCATGTGATCCGGTTGCATGGGGTACCCCTGAATGTGGTGTCTGATCGTGGTGTGCAGTTTGTGGCTATGTTTTGGCATGCTTTCTGCAAAAAATTAGTGATGTCTCTATCCTTTTCGTCTGCATACCATCCTGAGAGCAATGGTCAGACGGAGCGCACTAACCAGTCCCTGGAACAGATCCTCAGGTGTCTAACCTCTGCTAGACAGAATGACTAGTGCGATGCACTGCTGTTGGCTAAATTTGCCTTCAATAGTCAGGTGAGTCAATCCATGGGTATGACTCCTTTTTTGATCAATTATGGGTTCAGTCCTCATTTTGGTGAGTTTTTTCGTCTGGACTCGGGGTGTCCCGGGGCTGAGGGCTCTGTTCAGCGATTATAGAATGCGTGGGCAGAAGTTCAGCGGAGTATATCTAGGTCTCAGGGCAGGTATAAGTTTTTCGCGGATAGGAAGTGAACACCAGGGCCCACGTTTCAGGTTGGAGGCAAGGTTTGGCTCTCCACGCAAAACATTAAGTTGAAAGTTCCTTTAGCCAAGTTGGGGCCCAAATTCATTGGCCCATACAAGATTGTGGAAAAAATCAATCCAATGGCATATAAGCTGTGCCTTCCACCCTCTTTCAAGATCCCTAACGTCTTCCACAAATCTCTACTGAAACCTTTTGAAGCAGTCCGGGGAGACTCCGAGTCCGCTGCTCCTCCTGTTTTGGTCGAGGGGCAGGTGGAGTATGAGGTTGGTCATATCATAGATTCCAGGTTGGTACAGCGGTCGGTACAGTACCTGGTTCATTGGAAGAGGTATGGACCGGAAGACAGGTCCTGGGTACCGGCCCGGTTGATGCATGCTGATCGCCTGGTGCAGGCTTTCCATGCTAAGTACCCAGGCAAGTCTGGGGGTCCAGACGCCCCCCCCGTTGAGAGGGGGGTACTGTCATGATATCAGTACGGGTTTGACTCGCACACGTGGGGCAAATGTCTGGAACCAGTGCTGATGACTGGCATTTCTGGGGTTAAAGGTTGTGATCCCAGTGCAGGCTTACCTGCACACCTGGGGCTTATGATTGTGGCCTCTCCCTGGTTCTGGGAAAGCTTCTTATAGCCTCAGGATGCTCCCATCCCCGTCAGTTATACTTTCGCCCTTGGCATAGTGTGATGACCCCTGAGTGTGTTTGTGCTGTGTTCTTGTTTATCTGATACTCTGTGTATGACTCGGTCTGTTCTCTGGATACTGCTTGTTGGATTCTGCTTGGTACCTTCTATGTCTGTTTGATTTTGATCTCTGCTTGGCCCCGACTCTCCGTTCTGTCTCATCCCTGGTACTTTACTGTTATCTTTGTGTATGACCCGGTTTGTCTGACTTTGAGAATTCCTGTAATAGTGTTCTGCCTATCTCTGACAGCAGGATGCTAAGCCCCGCCCCCTTGTGGTCACATGACCGTAGGTCCTTCACTGCTCACTGACTTTAGCTTCTCCAGGTCCTGTTTGCATGAACTATCCGGCCGTGTCTGACCCCGGGCCCCTCTGCAGTGTGGGTGAGTCCTTGCTCGGCGGTGGCTGCACGCCGACCTTAACAGGACCGTGACAGTATCACTATTCGAGCAGGAAGAATATAAGGGGTAATAAGTGGTACTATAACCAAGAACCACACAAGTAGAATTAATGTATATTAAAGTATATCAAAACCCAATTCATTAAGAATAATAAATGTGCAAAAAAGCAAAGCAGCAGTAGAAGGGTGCAAAAATATCACCCACAGAAAAAGTATTAATGCAGTCTAGCATTTAATCCAAGTGTCTCACATAAAGAGTATTTAGCTCATATGAGATGGAAATATCAGTAGGATGTGTTTAAGCCAGTGCTGCTGGAAGTGCTGAGCTGCTTGCTGTACAAAAGAGTAGGGTAGAAAAAGTGCAAGTGCAACTGGTGCAACTGCACCGGGGCCCTAAGGTGGAGGGGGGCCCCTGCAGGCAGGGGCATACTGCCCATAGCGGCAGAGTATGCAGCTGCTATGGGGCCACTCAGTCAAGATTGCAAGCGGGAGTGAAAGGAGCCCGGTGTCATGCAGCATCAGGCCCCTCTCACTCCCTCCCATAATCATGCAAATACCCAGAGCCAGGGAGAGAGCAGTGTGCAGAGTGCAAGAGTTCAAAAAGCGGCATGTCATGCAGGGAGAGACGCTGACCAATGAATGCTTTCCTCACCAGAGTGATGAGAGCGGTCACTAGCTGCCATCCCTGTGGGGTGCAGGGGTCAGCAACGGAACACTGATTATCAGCACCAGGCTGGGTAAATATTTTATATGCCTCCTTTTTGATAGTTTGCATGGTCTTTGTTAGAATGCTGCCACTTAGTTGGAAGCAGGATTGTTTATCTACCTCTACCTTCCTATTTTTGCATAGGCATTCTGTTGATTTATTAAAATAACAAGCATTTGGGCAATAATATATTTTCTCAAAGGGTGTTGATCATTTATCAGAGTATATTTTGTGATAGTTATCAACCTATTATTCTCTACCAAATATTATGGTGTTTTTTCGGGGTTTTTTAGGTCTTTATAAAGATGATGCGTATTTTGCACATAATTTAAGATTATTGGTATGGACCTATAAGGATTGTTGTCTCTGATTAAACCTTTGTATGATAAATCATTTTGAAGTGAACTGTTGCTGTCCTCTTATGGGTTATTCTTTTATGGAATTGTGAATAAGTGGTCATTTTAAATATATGTTTATTTTCTAATAAAAAGAATATTTTTAAGTATTAAATTGGTTCGCTACTTTGTGGATCATACAATTTTTTGTTGCCACATTTTTGTGTAGTATAATTATTGAAGTGCCATGCAGTATTATTTGGACACATTGTAGAAATAGTGTAAATATTTTTTTGCCAGCTAAATATCTTTTTGCCTGCTAAATATTCTTTTGCCAGGTAAAATATTTTTTTGCCAGCTAAAAATTTTTTGTCAGCAAAATGGTGTCAAAAAATTTTATAAGTCACTCCAAAAAATACAGTAACACAAAAAATGCCAGAATTTTCTGCGCACTCAGATGTGATGCCTAGGACGGGCAAAGCCATTTAAAATTGCTGGATTATCACGCAGTAGTACTAAAAGGATCTGGCTGTAGTCTGCAATGTCAACAAGCAAATGGAGGAAAAAAGGGGGCTCTGGATTGCATTAGAATAAAATAAACAGGATTAAGGTGCAAAAAAAATTATTCCTAGCCACTGATACCAGGAGCTAGGTATATATGTAATAGGCAGCATCAGACAGTAATGGACCCTTTTGATGTATGCACTGATATCTATATACCCACATACATGCCTGCATCCCATGTACTGATGTGTATGTATGCACATACACTCCCCTGCCTACCTAGCACTACAATCTATATACCCCGTAATTAGTCCTTAGAAGGACTGTTGGTTTAGCTGGATATGAGGATTCAACAAAGGTATACCCACACTAACTAAAAAAAGCACAAATCTCCCTATCTTAGCAGCAGCTCTCCCTACACTGTCTTATTCCAGACGTGACTGTGACAAGCAGGGCGGCGGCAGGTCTCTTATAGACCTGATGACGTTGTGCGGCCAGCAAATCACTGTAATACCACAACAAAGATGGCTGCGGCATTACAGTGTGTGGCAGACAATCCCTGCACCAAACTTGCAGGGCAGAGATCCAAGCTCCCACCGAATAATCCCGGAAATGCTCGGTGCTCGCCGAGTACCGCGAGTATTGCGATATTCGGGCAAGTACCAAGTAGTGGCGAACATGTTCGCTACCACTAATAATTATTTTATGTCCTAGAAATACAATAAAAACAAATTATGTCATCACAGGTAAATCATAGCGGAAGTGTTTCATTAAGCATGCATAACACAGATTCACAACTAATTTTACTTTTCATTAAAAATAGTGTTACTGAAAAGATCACCCCACTAAATATCTTAAAATTACTTTACTGTAAATCAAGGGGTGCTACATAGGGGTAATATTTATTTTATATAAAAAATTCGGTGCTACATTTCACATGTAATTTAGATAACAGAAAAGGACAGAAATGGTCATTTACATAAAAGAATTAAAAAAACCTTTCCTTGTCTAATTCAAGGCATGCTAAATGACTTCTGTTTAGCATTTCAAAGGTACATAACTGTCTCCCAGGTAATCCCTTTCGCTTTATGTAGGATTCAGTGTAAGCTACAGAAGATCATAATCATTCTCTTCCAATTTTCTCTTGTCCATTACGCTATCTTCAGAAAGATTCAGGCGATGGCACAAATTTATACTTTACCAGGAGAACCATATAATTCTACTTTAATTATTGTAGGTAATGTACTTATATGTATTATTGTTATATTTATTAATATGTTTGTAATTTACAGTATATACTCGTGTGTAAGCCGACCCGAGTATAAGCCGACTTCCCTAATTTTGCCACAAAAAATTAGGAAAACTTATTGACTCACCTCTCCTCGCTGGGGGCCAGGTGCCCATGTCGCCGCTTGCTCAGGACCCGGCACCTGAGATATTCACCTGTCCCGGGTCCAACGCTGCTCACCGCTGTTTGCCGCTACCTGTGTCAGTGACTGTTCAGCCAGCAGAGGGCGCAGCGCACACTAACCATGTCATCGCGCCCTCTGCTGCCTAAACGTCACTGACACAGGACGCAGCAGATAGCGGTGAGCAGCGATGGACCCGGGACAGGTGAATATTGGATATACTTACCCTCATATTCATGAGTTTAATGAGCGGTACCACGTGACCGCTGAAGGCAGGATGGGAGACCGTGGGAGAAGTGGGGGGCTGCAGAGACCGCACCATGGGGGTCAGTATGTTCTCTGACACCCCCGTCCCCCCTCCCCCACCGACGACCCAGGTATATGACTCGTGTATAAACTGAGAGGAGGACTTTCAGACCAAAAAATGGGCTGAAAATCTTGTCTTATACACGAGTATATACGGTAATTCATTCTACAACATTTTATAATCATTATGGCAGGAAAGTTGTTTTCAATGTAAAAGAAGTCTACTACATTTTGCCCAAAAAGTGAATTGTGTTAAAAGAATATAATAACATGCTCACCGAGAAATCCCACTGCTCTTCCATTGCTGCTCCTCCGGTCTTTACTGTTGATGTAGAAAAAGAATTCCGGCACTCCCAAACACAGAAAAAATAGTTTAGTTTTATTCACAGCTTAATAATCCACACAGTGTACATTCTATTTGTTACATTTCAGTCACTATCATGGACCTTCTTCAGACAATGGCAATACCTGTTAATATTCCAAAAAAATTACACTGTGGGTTCAGAATAGCGAGTAGCAGCGTAGGCAAGCTGCTCATGTGGAGCTGTGAGGAGAGCAGGAGGAGGAACAAAGCACTGACAGAGATATGTGTCAGAAGAAGGTCCATGATAGTGACAGAAACATAACAAATAGAATGTACACCATGTGGATTATTAAGCTGTGAATAAAACTAAACTATTTTTTCTGCGTTTGGGAGTGCTGGATTTCGTTTTCTGTATTGAATTGGGACTGGTATCCTTTTCTGCGCACCCCACATCTGAATTCTCAGAGTGACGTGTCTTTTTTGTCATATTTTACTGTTGATGTGGTCTAAACAATGTAATGTTATTGCATGGGACCACGGTAGAAAATCACTGGAATAGCAGGATGACTTAATAGGTGACTGTATATTCTTTTATTATATCACTTTTGTGGTGACCAAAGAATAGAAGTAAGGTGTCAAACAATGGTATATGAAATTAAAATATAATACTTTATTTACATATATTAAAACAAAAATTACAATAACAAGATAGGGTGCAAGACAAAAAATATGGAGGGACGCAAAAAGCCATAGGACACCCACAATAAATAAATAATATTACCAGCCAAATAATAAAGTTAATTACTCCAAATGAAAAATCATTTGCTAATAGAACCGATCTGTGCAACCACCTGCTTTAGAGTTCTTATTAAATAACTACCTGTGGCTCCCATGAGCATGACAGTAATCAGGACACAATAAAGTACCAGATCTATAACTATCAATAATCAAACGCCCATAAAGTGCATTGTGCTTTAAAAGTGACACATGAAGATAGAAATAGACATACCGGCTGGCTGGTGAGTGGGAATCCCCGGATGTCCCTCTGCCCCGACGCACGTTTCGCTTAGCTTCTTTGGGAAACATGTTGCACATGTCTTTTCAGTGCAATTGGAGGGTTTGCAGTATTGCAATAGGAGGCAAATAGATTAGCTGCAATTACATTTTTTTTAATTATACGAACTTGGTAAATTTAAATATCAAAACAATCAATCACATCTAGTTATCATAACAGAATGTGGATAAACATAAAACACAATGAGCCAAAAAATGCACCAAAATTGTGGCACATATTTCTGATGCAAAGTAAGACAACTACTAGGTGGTAAAAGAGTAAACCAAACAATCCTAAAATTTGACTGATTTATCAAACCGCATGAAACCGTATGATAAATTTGGTGCAGTTTAAGACTGTCTGGTTTAAGTTTGCACTAAGAATTACAGTTTTGATAAATTCACTCTAATGAGTTTTGTAGCTGTGGAATGTTTAACATCTGACACTACTAGGATAGTAACATATTATCTCTGTTGTTATAATTATGCTATTAAATTGTTCTGTGAATCATAATTCACTTTAATGCCTTGTTTATTGTATCATGAGGAATTTGCACCCACCTGGATAAGTTTATGATTTAATACAAATGGAGTAAATGTGCACAGTTGGTGGTTATTACTTGGATTAATGGAAGTCATTAAAGAGTTTATTGTAGATTTCATAGCGTGATGTAATCATCTTGGTTAATACATTAAGTACCATGTCATATTGTAGATTAAAGGAGAGTAGCAAATTTGAGAAACTTTTGATCCCTCTTCATTTAAAGCAAAACTGGTCCAAAAATTTATTAGAGAAATTTGAGTCACAATGTTTGTTAAAAGGAATGTTTCATATATTTCATTTCCACGTTGGTAATTTTTAAAGGATACCTGTCATGTCTGCAAATGTAACAGAAAGTGAAGCTGCTGCACATGCACTTTACATAACTCCTGCTACGGCATGCCTATACTGTGCAGAGACATTTCCGCAGACATACCCTGCTACAGCATTCACCAGAGACATTGCTAGGGGTTCAGCTTAGGGGAGGCGAAACATCTGAGTGAGCCCTAATCAGGTAACCCTGATTACAAATATGATGGTACACAATAACAGTGAGTACAAATAAATTTCTTCTTATGGAGTCGTTCACTTTTCCCGTCTTTTCCAACTGCCCCACAGCCAGGACTCGTCTATAGAGATTACAACAAAGACACATTTGACTTTTCACATTTCCAGCACTATCTCCATCTATTCACAACCTCCTCATCCTGATGTCACCCTAATTCTGAATTGTTGTCATTTGTGTCCCTATTACTGAACCTGCTGTTTAGCACAATAACAGCATTCCTCTTACTGACCTACATAATAATGCCACCATTGTGTCCATTACAAAGTAACTTGCCTCCTTCTTGCCCTCTAGATGGTAAAATTGCCCCCTAGAAAATATTAGTCCCTTGGGTAAGTGCCCTAGAAAACAGTGTTGGCATTTTGCTCCAGATACAAATAATGCCTCATGTGCACCTTTGATGATCACAGTACCTTGTGTACCCCTATACCAATAATACTTCTTAAGTGCCAACTTAACATTTAAAAAGTCCCCGCACTCCCTTCATGTACAACTCCCCTATACACATTATGATGGACACACAGCTCTTATTTACACAGTATGATGGACACACAGCTCCTCTATATACAATATGATTGTCTCACAGCTCTTCTACACACAGTATGATGGACCCACAGCTCCCCTATGCACAGAATAATGGATCCACAACTCCCCTATACACAGTATGATGAGCCCACAGCTCCCCTATACACAGTATGATGAGCCCACAGCTCCCATTACAAAGTATAATGTCCCCAACAGCTGCCCTAGACACAGTATGTTACACCAACAACTCCATTATGCACAGTATGATGGGTCCACAGCTTCTCTTTATACAGTATGATTCTCCTACAGCTCCGCTAAACACAATACGATACCCCCTTGCTTCCCTATACACAATATGGTGTCCTCACTGCTTCATCAAGACAGTATAATGGTCCTCACAGTAGCCCCCACACTGTATAATGGCCCCACATTAGCTCCCATGCTGTATCATTGCCCCACAGTAGCTCCCACTCTGTATAATGACCACACATTAGCTCTCACACTGTATAATTGCCTCATATTGGCTCCCAAGCTGTATAATTGGCCCGCATTGGCTCCCACATTGTATAATGACCACACATTAGCTCCCACACTGTATAGTGGCCCCAACATTAGCTCCCACACTGTATAATGTCCACATATTAGCTCTCACGCTGTATAATGGCCCCACTGTAGATCCCCATGTTGCATAATGGCCTCACATTAGCTCCCACTCTGTATAATGATCCCACATTAGCTCATACACTGCATAATGGCCCCATATTAGCTCCCACGCTGCATAATGGATCCACAGCAAGGCAATCTTCAATGATGGGAACCTAATCTAATATTACTCCTCTCATGGGCAGATAGCCTACATTTATATGGGTAGATTGGATTCTGCTGTTATTAAAAGCACCATAGGCTGATGGGTGGAGTGCTCGGCCAGAGAGACTATGTATACAAATATTAAAGACTGACCGTCACTTGCAAACAGAAAACTGGTGTGCACAGGTGCATACTAAGAATAGCCATCTCCATATATACAGAAATGAGGAAACACCAGCTCCACAAACTGTGATTGTTTTGCTCACATGAAATATATGGAGGACATACAGAGTCAGCAATACAACGTTACATGCATTTCTGGTGTCTGCACACCCTTAATCACAAAATCAAAAGAATCACAGTTTGTGGAGCTGGAGTTTCCTCATTTCCGCATTCCTCACGCCTTGACAGGGCTTCAGCCCTTCTTTGTGAAGCATAAATCATGATGCCCTATGAGTGTTGGCCACATGCCACCAATCATAGGAGATTTACAATGACAGGAATGGGGTCTTCTGCAGACCCCTGGCTGTCATAACAACCCATTGGTGCCCTGCGATCACGGAACAGGGGCATCTATGGGTGTGCCTTTTGGCACACTTCCACTAGGCGCATGTTATAAGCCACTTTCAAAGATTAACAGCGACATTTAATTTGTTAACAGCTGCAAGTGGATTGCAAATCCACCTACGGCTGTTACATGCACATGACAGCTGATAAGATCAGCTGTCATGTGCAGGAAAAAAGTGGGTTCAGCGCCGCAGTCCGCATCATATACATGGACATTACTAGCATATGACCATCAATATAGGGATAGGGAAGGTGTTAAATGAGTTAAAATATATAATATTAAATTTCCTGTAAAGATTAAAGAGCCTGTTATGTTGTACCAAATTTTTAATAGCTACGGCAACACCTATGCTTATAAAATGCTTTAATATGACTGCTAGATAGAATAACTAAACTTTTGTTGTTTAATTACCTAGCCACATGGCCCTAAAAAGATAATAACTTTTAAATTATATTTCATAATCTTATTTTGCTTCCGTCTCTCCCAAACACTCTTTTGTAGTGCTGCTTCACATAGCCATGCTCTTTTAGTAACTGCTTTCAACAGCTGCTCAGCCAGAATCTGTATTTTATATTCAAACAATCAATTTAGGAGAATAACCCCCTCTGAGTTTCTTTTCTATCTGCACTCTGCTCAGACAGCTGAATTCCTGTACTTTATTTGTAAAAAGAGAAGAGATCTCAGCTGAGCAGCAGTTGTAAGTAGCTCCTAAAGAAGCATGAACTGACCATGTCAGACAGGACTGCAGTATGATGTTTGAAAGAGAAGAAGCAAAATATGATCATGAAGTAAATCTAAAAAAAGTATACCTTTAGATTGCATAGATGATTATTAAATAATAATGAAAAAGTGTACTTGCTATTTAAATCCCTTGTAAATCACAAAAAATGCACCATTAGCAGCATTCATGAAAGTTAATTTAATGTTTCCTATGGGAAGTTAAGGTTTCTTGCAATAACCAATAATGTTGTAAATTTACTTTAAATCAAAGGTGTCTGCATGTATCTAAAACATACTACATCAATGTAACAGCTAAATATAAGACTTGGACCTCCCAATGCACCACTGGTCTCCACTCTCCACCTCACCCGAGTAATTTTGCATCATTACTACTGCCAAATTTCAAAATTTTTTAGGGATCGTTTACCATGTGTACCATCAAAGTTAGCATGCCAAATCTGAATAATGGCTGGTTTATATTAAAAGCTTAATGATTCTTTGGCCACATTTTACTAATTTCAATCCCTCCCTGAATGAAGTTCTAGATTTTGACCCAATCAATAAAACTTTTCAGATATTTAAGTTATGATTGATTTACGTAGACTGGAAATGTAATCTACACCTACTGTACATAATATATAAGTAACAATCCTATTTTATGATTTATATGTTTTAGATCCGGTAATGGCCAGATTTTTACATGATAATAAAAAGAATAATTTTACTGGAATTAGCATTGTAAATCACACGTATAAATGAAATCCACTTATGCTTCAATTACTATGTAGATATTATAGAAACTTCTTTTATGAGTTTTAAATGAACTGTACCCTAATGTGCCATATTCATTATTTTTGTGATGGTGGAGAGAGAACTTTATTGAAATTAGCTATTAAATGAATTTATTTCAATCTTTAATGCTGTGTTAGTTACATCCTAGAAGTATGCAAAAGAAGATTACTCAGACTCTAACATGTGTGACTATGAATCATTACAGGGTATGAAAACACACAGGAGAGCCAATTAATTTCTGGTAGATGACTTTAGCTGGGTTTCCTTATAATTATTACTTGCTTGGCTGATAAAAATGAAACACTGGAGTAATACAGCATTCTCAGGTGTTCACAGAGAAAACGGTCATATATATAGTTTGGACCAAAAGGGGTTATCCCTATGGGGGCTAAGAACTAACCGGCAGGCAGTTGCTAACTGCCTGCCTGCTCTGTCGTGCAATGATTTCTTCCAGCTTGGAGGAGTTTTCATGATTCTCTTCTACCTATGATTACCCTGCTTCCTCTGACGTCACTTGCACATAGCACCTCTTTTTTTTCTTCTCTGTCGATGGGGCATTACAGCCAACGTCATGTTGATCAGGGGCTTAAGCAGTGAATCAGTGAATTGGTGTCCACCAATCTTGCCAATATATACATGCTATCAGCACTGTACTTGTGTGTATGCTTAGATATTTGATTCCCTGCCTGTCTTATAGTTTCCTAATCTATTTTAATATATGAAATAAGTTATATTTTAATGTTAATTTATCCTAACAATATTGAATAGTAAACTGAATACATTATACAGTATGTACAAAAAAGTAGTTAAGTTATACAACTTTTCTCACCAAAAATAATAAGCCTTCATATTTAAAAAAAAAAAAAAAATGTAACCTCAAGATTCAAAATAACTACTTCCATAGAGAGTTAAAAGTTAAAATCCCTTTGGCCAGAAGCCAAGAGGAGATTGGGAGCTTACTGTGTTTTAACCCAGCTCAGTGCACAGCAGTGTGGGGTAAGCTGCCCTTAGTGCTGGCTGCAGGCAATAAGAATGTTATCATTTCAATCGACCCTAACCTATCCATGAAAGTGCTACTTTGCTTTTTTGCTTGACAGTTCAGATGCGGAACATTTTTGAAAGATAGAATGATGTCTAGAAGCTAATAAAGGCATACCCTAAAAGACTCACATCTCTACAAAATATTGACTTTCAGAGGGAGAATACTTATGCAAATCAAAGTTATCTGATTTTTGTCCTAATTAGTGATGAGCGAACATGCTCGCCACTACTTGTTACTCGCCCAAGTATCACGGTACTCAGTGTACTCGGCGAGCACCAATCATTTCCGGGATTACTCGGCGTGAACTCGGGTCTCCACCTAACTTTTTTGGCGGACTTCAGAGACCTAATCACGATGCAGGGATTGTCTCCTAGGCAATGAAACCCTGCAGCCATCTTTGTTGTGGTCGTGCAGTGACTGGCTGGTCGCACAGCATCATCAGGGGTATAAGAGACCGGACGCCGCCCTGCTCGGCGCATTCAGCTCCGGATTTAGATAGTGTATGGTGAGCTGCTGCCGATATAGGGTCAGAATTGGGGATTTATTAGTCAGTGTGGGGTCTACCATCGTAAACTACTCAAATTCAAATAAACCAACAGTCCTTCTAAAGACTAATTCCAGAGTATATAGGTTCCAGTGTTAGGTAGGCAGGGGAGTGTACATTGCTCTATACACATCAGTGCAAGGCCTGCAGGCACTGTATGTATATACATATCATTGCATACATCAAGAGGGTCCATTCCCTTCCTGTGTTCTGGTGCTGCTGCTGCTGCTACCTGTAGGGTATATTGGCCAAATATACCTAGTCCCAGGTGTAATTAGCTTTGAAATTTGTTTTGTGCTTTCTGATCCTTTTCTAGCCAATCATCTGGTAATGGATGAGGCACTTGTTCCTGAGAATATTGCCATGTACCTTCTCTTATGAGCAGCATCTTCACCTTGAATTTCCAGGACTGATAGTTCTGGTTAGTGAGGCTTGGCACTGAGAACTTGACAGGATTGCTGGCACTGGACATCTTCTCTGTTGCTCTGTGCTGCTTTTGCTCTGGGCAAGGGAAATCAAAATAGAAGACATGGTCATTTTGGATGATAATTCAGTAGATAAAGATTAATTAAAACTTAAGCCCCCTTCTCACATAGCGAGATCGCTAGCGAGATCGCTGAAGCGTCACCGATTTTGTGGCGCAACAGCGATCTCGCTACATGTGACACGCAGCGGCGATCGCCCCCCCCCCCCACTGGATATCGTTGATTGTGCTCGAATGTCCTGGGCCATTTTTCATAGTCGGCATCCTGCTGGCCAGCGCGCATCTCTGTGTTTAACGACGACGAGCGACCTCGTTGGCAATGCAGAACACAGGGACACAGGCGGGAATCGTCTGAAAAGCTGCTGTGTGACAAGGTGCCAATGACCAACGAGGTCGTTACACGGATAGCCGGATCGTTGCTGCATCGCTGAAGAGATCTGCCTGTTTGGCAGCTTACTAGCGACCATTTAGCGACGCACCAGCGATCGTTACCAGGTCGTATCGTTGTCGGGATTGCTGGTGCGTCTCTAAGTGAAACGGGACCCTTAGATTTATTATGAAGAATAATTGGAATGGCTTCAGATGTTTAACAGTAATCAAAAGTCTGCCACCTTTTTTAGGCACAGCAAGAAAGAAGGGAGATCTAAATTAATCTGACAAAGGGAAGGAATCCACAACAGCACATTCAGGATTTGACAGAGACATCAAGGACCTTAGAAAAAGAGCTGGGAAAAGTGCATGAGGTAATGAAGACATTGTTTGCAGGAGCTAAACTTAGGCTATGTGCACACGTATGCAGAAAATTTCTGCATGAAAACCGGACTCCTTTCCAGAAAACGCGCATTTTTTTCCGCGCGTTTTCTGCGCGGTTGTTGTGCAAAAAATGCGTGTTTTTTTCCGGGGCGGACCCAGTCTCATAGAAAATAGTTAGAAATGCGGAATTTTCCTCAAAATTAATGAGCATGCTGCGTTTTTACCGCGATGCGTTTTTTCGCGGAAAAAAACGCATCAATATGCAAAGAAAGTGCAGAATTCATTAAAATGAATTGGATGCTTCTTTTAAGCATTTTTTAAGCATTTTTGCTGGTAAAAACACTTAAAAAATGCGAAAAAACGCTTACGTGTGCACACACCCTAAAAGACTTTTCAGAGTTTGGGAAAGAGGAGGAGTTTCTAAAGGGGATTACACTATTGCAAGTGGGGGTAAAAAAAGATATGGCAATGATCAACTCATCCAAAAATGACGTTTTTGTGGTCCTACATATGCCCATAAAACGATAGTACTTGGAGTACTATATTCCAGATATTTAGCAAGCATTAACTTGCATAGTAACTTAATAACTTAATAATATAGGGCAAACTATGAACAAAATTTTATAATACCACATTACATTGCTAATTAATTTTATATAGGTCCTAATAAAAGTTAAATTTTAATGACCTGTTAGAGAGGGGCTTTTCCAGTTGTGTTCGCCCCTTAATTTAGGTCATCGGTCTGCAATCGTGATTTCTAAATTATAATCTGTATGAATGATTTAGTAAATAATGCAAGGTGAAATACAGTTTCCTATTTTACGAATCGTATTGGATCTGGGAAAAATTAATGACTTACTGATGGTAATTTGTATATGATCCATTTTTGTGCACCCATTGATTTATAAAGGACGAATCAAGTCCAGAATACAGATCAAAGTAGTGTGATCTTTTTTTACACACAGAACATCGGTTCATATGTAAAAACTTTCACGTCAACTACCACATTAACATGGATTGGTCAATATGCTGTTGATCTTAAAGTTGGTATACATACTGGTGTCCTTAATTCGGGACCCGGTCCTTTTGTCTGCCCTTATTCACACACTGAGGTCAGCTTTGACACATGGTAAGGTTTTTAATATTAGACAGTGTAGGACCGTCTCAATCAGGGTCACCTTGGCAACGGTGAGATGGCTTTCATGCTATTTTTGATCAAAAATCGCATTACTAAGAACCCTGTGTTATTTAAACGCACTTTTGCTTTTTACTTATTTAGTTATAACAGGGTTTATGTTCATTTTGCTTCTTCTAGGTTTTTTCAATGTTTTATGGCCAAAGTGAACATGCGTTTATATGCTGCATGTATATCAACTTTAACTAAGCTCAATTTTTGTGTTTTTTCTTTTGTATTTTTGCATTCTGTGCAAGTCGGGGTGTGGCCTCACCCTCTTGAGCTGTAAATTACATTTTAAAGCCTCCCCAGGCTGGTGTTCTTAGGTCGGGACCAAGTCCTTTTGTCTGTCCTTATTCGCACACTGAGGTCAAGCTTGACACATGGTAAGGCTTTTAATATTAGACAGTGTAGGACCATCTCGATCAGGGTCACATTGGCGATGGTGAGATGACTTTCATGCTATTTTTGATCAAAAACCATGGCGGCTTCTTCTTCTGCAGCTCAAATTGTCACAGCTGCCAGAAAGTCTACCCTGCCTGCAGCTTATACCCCTGGAGCTAATATCCACTTATCGGCTCCTTTACAATTCAGCAGAAACCATAAACAATGCTGTGGATTCCTGAACTAGTGCACTATGCACTATGCACTTTTGACCCATCAGTTCTTGACTGATCGGGTTAAAGTGAGATTCCTGATGTCCCACCTGGCAGGAGAAGCCCTTCCATGGATCAACTCCTTGTGGGAGAGAGGGTATCCTGTGACAATGGACCTACAGGCCTTCCTGGTGGCCTTCCATAAGGTCTTTGACAAACTTGGTAATGCTTCTGCTACTGCATCTTCCCTGCTCAGATTACATCAGGGAGAATTGTCCATCAGTCAGTGTGCTATCCGATACCACTCCTTGTCTTCTGATGGTAGCTTTCGTAGCCACCTTCTGGGAGGGATTATCTGGAAGGATCAAGGACGAGTTGGCTGGATGGGACATCCTGGTATCTGTAGATGAATTAATCTCCCTAGCAATCCGTATCGACCTCCGGTTTCAAGAGTGGACCAAAGTGGTGACGCGTGAAGGAAAACTGGCACGTCTGGCTCTGTCTTTCCAAAGGCCTCTCTTTCCATAGCCTTCTCTTACCACTGTTCTGGTGGAACCCATGTAATTCGATCGAGTTAGGCTGGCAGAGCGGCAGCCAGAGAGTGGTCGTGCCAAGGGAGCATGCTTCGGCTGCAGCAGCACGGAGCACTTTTTCATGACTTTCCTTAGTGTTCTAAACTCCTAAATCTAAGGCCTGTGGGAAAAACATCCCTAGGTGTGACAAGACTCTTCACCACTGTCTGTGAATGTTACTATGTACTGTGGAGGCATCCAATTCAAGGAGACAGCCTTTCTGCACTAGAGTTCAGTGGGAAATTTCATGCAACGGACCATGATGGATCGGTATGAAATTCTCTTTCTATGTCTTCTGAATTCACTTAAAGTGTCATCCATTGAAGGAAAGGACCCACCTGAACTCGTTCAAGTCATCACTGAACCTGTTGTACTAAAGATAGGAGCATTCCATTTGGAGAAAATTGCTTTCTATGTGCCGGCTGATATTTTTCACCCCCTTCTCTTAGGTCTTCCATGGCTGAAATCTCATGAGCCAGTCTTAGATTGGAAGTCCGGTGAGGTGCTTCGATGAGGAGAGTCATGTCTGGTTCTAGTGCTAATCCTCTCCGGCAAGCGATTGTTCCAATGGACCATGTCCTGAAAACCTCCTATCTGAAGGATGTACCTTGGGTGAAACCAATGTGATGATTGGCCCTGAAAGGGTATCCTCTAGTTCCAGGTGGTTCCAGGCTGACAGGGTCAAGGCAGAAGCATCTTCTGAGTTTCTCCTATCAACTGACAAGGAGTTGTCTCAGTTCATCTCCGTTTCTTCCAAGTGGACAGCTATTAATAATAATAATTTTTATTTATATAGCGCCAACATATTCCGCAGCACTTTACAATTAAGTGGGGACATGTACAGACAATAAATTCAATACAAGTTAAGACTAGAGTTGAACGACTTTGGTCGGATCGGGTTTCGTGAAACCCGAATGAAAGAAAATTTGAGTCGGATGAAACTGGTCCGACTAGGGCAAAAAAAGTCGGAGTTTCGTCCGAAACCCAACCCCAAGTCAATGGTGAATAAAAGTCTGCATTGAGTGTATGAATGTCATCTGCTCAATGCCGACTTTTATTTCCCATTGACTTGCATTGGGGTCGGGTTTCGGACGAAACGCCGACTTTTTTTGCCCTAATCGGACCAGTTTCATCCGACTCAAATTTTGCTTCATTTGGGTTTCACGAAACCCGATCCGACCAAAGTCGCTCAACTCTAGTTAAGACAATTTAAACAGTGACATTAGGAGTGAGGTCCCTGCTCGCAAGCTTACAATCTACAAGGAAATGGGGGGGGGACACAGTAGGTGAAAAGTGCTTGTTGATTCAGGTCTGGCAATTATAATAAATAGGGATTTTCATATAAAGCTGCATGATCCGGTCATCAGCCCGTGTGCTTAAGTGCAATAGTCAAGTATCAAGTGCAGTTATAGTGTGCATGGAGAGTGTGGAGACAGATGAATAGTAAAGTGCAGATTCAGAATAATATTTGGAAGGAGGGAACAGGGCAAAGTTAGTTTACTGAGTAGTTGATGTGGTAGGCTTGTTTGAAGAGATGGGTTTTCAAAGCACGCTTGAATAGGTCGGGGCTAGGTATCAGTCTGATCGTCTGGGGAAGTGCATTCCAGAGAGCTGGCGCAGCACGAGAGAAGTCTTGGAGACGGAGGTGCGAGGTTTGGATTACGGGGGATGTTAGTCTTAGGTAATTTGTAGAATGGAGGGCACGTGTAGGGCGATAGACAGAGATGAGAGAGGAGATATAAGGTGGTGCAGAACTGTGGAGAGCTTTGTGGGTGAGAAAGATGAGTTTAAACTGGACCCTGTAGCTAATAGGTAGCCAGTGTAATGACTGGCACAAGATGGAGGCATCGGTGAAGCGGCTGGACAGAAATATGACCCTGGCTGCCGCATTCAAGATGGATTGGAGAGGAGAAAGTTTGGTAAGAGGGAGACCAATCAGAAGAGAGTTGCAATAGTCCAGACGAGAATGAATAAGAGTGACAATAAGAGTCTTAGCAGTTTCAAAGGTGAGAAAAGGTCGGATTCTGGAGATGTTTTTAAGATGCAGGTGACAAGAGTGAGTGAGTGATCGGATTTAGGGAGTAAAGGAAAGTTCGGTGTCAAATATGACACCAAGACAGCAGGAATGCTGCTTGGGAGTTATGGTTGAACCCTTCAGGGTTATTTTGATGTTAGGTAGAGTGAGGTTAGTAGAGGGGAGAAACACAAGAAGTTCAGCTTTTGAGAGATTTAGTTTCAGATAGAGACAGAACATGATATTAGAGACAGCAGACAGACAATCCTTCGTATTTTGAATTAGGGTAGGGGTGATATCAGGGGAAGAAGTGTATAATTGTGTGTCATTGGCATAGAGATGATACTGGAACCCAAATCTGCTGATTGTTTGTCCAATAGGGGCAGTGTATAGAGAAGAGAAGGGGGCTTAGGACTGAGCCCTGTGGGACCCCGATAGTAAGGGGATGAGGAGAGGAAGAGGAGCCGGCAAAAGATACAGTGAAGGAGCTGTCAGAGAGGTAGAAGGAGAACCACGAGAGAGCTGTGTCCTTGAGGCCTATAGAGCGGACCATAGTGAGGAGGAGCTGGTGATCCACAGTGTCAAATGCGGCAGAGAGATCCAGGAGAATCAGCAGGGAGCAATGACCTTTCGATTTAGCTGTTATTAGATCATTAGAGACTTTAGTGAGGGCAGTTTCAGTGGAGTGTAAATAGCGGAAACCAGATTGTAAGGGGTCGAGAAGAGAGTTATCTGAGAGATAGTGGATTAGATGGGAGTGGACCAAGCGTTCCAGGAGTTTAGAGATGAAGGAAAGGTTAGAGACAGGTCTGTAGTTAGTAGTGCAGTTCTGGTCCAGGGATGGCTTTTTAAGTAAAGGGGTTATGATGGCATGTTTAAATGAGGAGGGAAATATACCTGAAGAAAGAGAGAGGTTAAATATTTTAGTTTTAGTTTAGGTTTTAGTTTAGTTAGGTGAGTGTTGACCACTGATGAGAGAGACTGCAGGAGATGTGAAGGAATGGGGTCACTGTTGCAGGTTGTAGGCCGAGCAGAAGCGAGGAGCTTGGAAACTTTTTCTTCTGAAACAGGCTCAAAGATGTCTAGTGAGCTTGAGGTGCGGCAGGGAAGAGGATCCAGCCAGGCACTGAGGAGATTGGGCGAAGATATCCCGATGGATGTGGTTGATTTTTTCTAGGAAATAAGTGGCCAGATCCTCACCGCTGAGGTTGGTGATGTGGGCATGTACTTTAGGTTTCAGGAGCGAGTTTAAGGTTTCAAAAAGTCATTTTGGGTTGTTGGATAGTGAGGTGATGAGGGTGGTGAAGTAAGATTGACCAGATGAAGGGCAGAGTTATAGGTTTTGAGCATGAACTTATAGTGGATGAAGTCTTCTGCTAAGAGAGATTTTATCCACTGCCTCTCTGCAAACCTTGAGCAGTGCTGAAGAAAGCGTGTTTGCATTGTGTGCCAGGGCTGCCGTTGCTGAACTAAAAGAGACTCAGCAAGTTAAAGTCCCTGTTACTAAATCTGCTCTGTTCTGCTCCGAGAACGTACAGCCGGTGAGAGGCACCATGACCAAGAAGAAGGTGGGAAATGTAACCTTTCTTCTAGAGGCTTGAAGAGAACGTGGTCCTGATGAGAGGTCGTGAGAGTTCAGAAAGAAGAACATGGCTTCATCTTCTCTGCAAGGAGTCATCGAGGGCTTGAAGAAGAAGGCCGTCCTGTCTGCACAGTCTGAAACTGTCTCAACTGGCCATCCAGTCCTGTCTAGGAATTTGATTAACGGCTTAGACCCTTGGAGTCAGTTGTTACTGTTGGAAGCAGACCTGGAGTGCCACCTGGCAGCAATGTGCCGCACAAGCCTGACCTCTCCACTAGAGGCTCCAGTGACCAACATGGTAGCTGCTTAGTCACACCCCTCCAGGATAAGTTCGGTTCATGGCACACTCGGTCCACAAACCACGTGTGCTACCTGCGCGCGTGTCAGTCTCATTGTACACCACATATTAGATGGCTTACTTTGAGCCACAACTGGGCTGCAAAATGTTGTCACAATTTTGGCAACACTTTCCCTGATATATTAAAGCAATTTTGCCAGGATTCTAGCATAAATTACTTTGAATTTTTTTTTTTGCCTTTTGGCATTTTTGCACGTAATGAGCAGAGCAGGGGTTGTACGAGGGCATGGTGAGGGCTTGATGCCACAGCTTGTCTTATTATGACGAGCTGTGGTATTCCCTATGCCAGAAATCTTACTCCAATTAGTGACTGGAGTAAGATTTTTTTGGCATGAGACACAGAAGCACATGCCATTTGTCAGATTTTCCTGATTCATTAAGAGATATGCCTTTTAAGAAATCATGAGCCTCTGACTCCTACATATTCCCACCATCAAGATTGCCAGGAAAATCACTGGACTTGACGAATGTGCTCTAAAAATATATGATTAAAGTGGTGTATCCATTTTGATTATGAGTAATTTTGGGCAGTTAGCTTAAATCTGCAATAATGTTAAGATGCTAAGCAGAATTGGTTCAGAGCGTAACAAGAGGTAGGGTTTCAAGTCTTGCTTGTGCAAAATGTTGCTTTTTCCATGATAAAGGATAGCAGGTAATACAGATGTCAAAGCAATTCTTCCTTAAGTGATAGTTTCAAGTTCTTTACAATTAGTCACATTTGACCAATATTTTTCCTCCTATATAATGTGGGACACAGCTGCAAAGAGTTGCCATGTGAAGCTATAAGTACATGAATGTATGCTTGATGGCTGCTTCAACCACTGTAGCCTATTTTACGTTATGCACAAGCAAGTGTCCCTCTACATCAGAGATATTGGAATTTCTTGGAAATAGAATAGTAGGGTCCCTGAAGTGTCATGTGTTTTCTCCCTGATAGGAAGCAAACTCATATTCTGCAGATTGCTAATATTTTTTTTTTGACCTGGTGAAGTGAACATCAAATCTCATTTGGACAGAAATGCAGCAGCAAAGACTTGCTCCACTTTATAATAATACTATGGTAACTTTGCATCCAAGAAAAAAAAAGAGAAAAAAAAAATCTATTTATAGTCAGGTGTTCATGACTGCAGGGAAACCTCTGCACAAACAGAAAACATCCTCAGGTCAATGTTGTACTGAGAGCAAAAATAAAAAGTGATATGGTAATTAACAGCTATGAATTCAGTGCAGTATTAAAAATGTTAAAGTATAGTTTAGCTATATAACGGCTCAGAGAAAACCCAAGAAAAAAAACAAAAATGAGCATATACCCGGTAGGAAGTAAATAAGCAAATAGTAAAAGTACATGTAAATAACGTAGATACTTGGTTAACACTATTAATTAGTCATTTCATCTATATAGCTTCCCTTAGATGGGTGTCTTGAACAGTTGGGCATGTGTCCTGCTCTGCCCTTATCTATATTGATGCCAGCTGATACTAGGAACAGGATAGGACTGTCTCGATTGGGTACACCTTGTCGCGATGGGGTGGCTTTTAAGCGTTTTTGATCAAAAACTAAGTGCTCTATGTTATTTACATGTACTCTTACTATGTCCGGCCTCTAGATCTTAACAGCTCATTTACATAAAAAGAAAAACTCAGTCAATAGTCTAATATGTATGTATGCCTTAACAGATGCCAGCACCATCTTGATGGCTGGAAGGTAGCATCTGCAAGGAGATTATAACTTTATTTTCTCCCTGTAGTTTTGTAGGTACGTGTGCTGACTGGGGGGGTGGTCCTTTTTCCGCCGCAGACAGACTTGAGACAGACACTGATGTGCATTCAACAGGTCCTCTTTATTGGCCGTCTTCTCGATGACCACAGCACCACACGGCAGCTGCACGACAACTTCCACACACAGGCCCGGGTACCCTTCACTTTCTTCCTTTTCCTAATTGACGTCCCTTATGGCTCTTTCACTGTGGCTGCCCTAGGCCTACCACCACAGCGCTTCACCAGTCCGAGTCCATCCGTCTGGTACCCCCGGGCTTCCTCTGTCTTGCGGCTCTCCTGTCAGGGCCACCCCCCTGACGTCTCTCTCCTCACTCCCTTCCGGAGCTTCCTCTTCTGTCCATCTCTCCCTTCTGTCTTCTCTCCTCCTGAGCTCCTCTCCCTGGACTGGCTTCCTTCTGGAACTCTCTACCCCTTATTATATTCCCCTCCCTTGGAATTCCCCTCTAGAGCTCCTGTAACCCCGTCCCTCCATGACTCTGCGGTTTCATAGCCTTAAGCTGATGTTAAGCCCTTTCCTCACTGCTCCCTGCTTCCATCTTGTGGCCAAACTACAGTACAACACCGACTTCTTTTCCTGCTGTCCTTGGTTTCCCCTAGTAGCCAAACCCGGTACTTCACCATCCTCTACTGTCTCCAGCTGTCTCCCACATTCATATACAGCTGTCCACGTCAAGCACATTGTACATTTACCTTCCTGCTGCAGACAGGTCCATAGGTCAGTCCACTTCCCCTACAGTTTCTCTTCCAGTAAAGCAGCCTACCTTGATTTAAAAGGAATCAGTCACCATCCTTACCTGATCTAAGAGCGGTATGATACAGGGGCAGAGACCCAAATTTCATTGTACTGGGTGCAGCAGTTGTGATAAAAAGTTTTCTCTGCTGCAAATTTAGAAGCACTGAGAATGCTGAGCCTTGTGTAACCCTGTCCACATAACTTATTAGTAGCTTTCTGAGTACAATATACAGTATATTGAACGAAAGTAGCTAATTAGTGGTTGGGGTGGGGTTACACAGAGCAGGAGGACTTTGCGTCACAGATGCGCTGCAGAACCAACTGACAAAGTGCAATGAACAGTGACTGTATCTCCACCTGACATCTGTATGACTGAAATAAAGTTTAATTTCTCCAGGTGATGCACTTTCAGTAAAGTGGCTGTACACCTTCATAATGCTATTAACCTGCAGATTAGCAATGCCTCTGTAAATAAATTGATCAGGCTCCCTTCATATAATCTTGGGTGTCCATAGATTATTACCACTGTCCTTGCTTCTGCACAGTGTGTTCAGCCATTGTATGGGCACTGACTTCAATTTTCTCCTTCGTGGATGGGAAATGCCTGCTGAGAAGGAAGTAGTCTCTTTGTCCCTCATGTAAACCCTTGTTTGTATTTTTGGTTGATTCCATATTTTTTCTGGATTTGTTAGGTGTGGATGGCAGTCCTTGAAAAAGGACTGCTGTATAAATGTCCAAAATGTATGTTGAACCAAAATGTGGCATTGGAAATGGAAGGGTATCATGAGAGAAAATATTATTCATGTCATATCGTGGCAAAAAATGTTTGAGATGTTAACAGTACCACCTCTGGCAATTTTGGCAGCAACCGTCCCAACAGTAGTTTTATGAAATGCAAGTCACAATTGGCCGACTTTGCCTCTGGCAAGCAACTCAGTGGGGAGGAAGGGGAGGGCATAATTAGATATATGTCACATCACTCTGGAGCCAGAGAAGATAGAGGACCCAATTCTAATGCCAAGCTGTGTTGCTGGCTCTGCAAACCATGGTGTTAGGGGCACTGCTAGTGGTAGTAGCACTCTGAACCATGGCAAATCTACTAGGCAGGAAAAGCAAACAGCTAAGGCTATTTCCTATACAAAGGCAATTGTCAGCTGAATCTGGGATGATAATGATGATTATTCTGTAGTAAATAAAACCTGAGAATCAGACAGAGGTGTTGAAAAAGTGATGTCATCATTAAATGAGAGTGTTTACCTTGGCCCTACAATGTGCAGGTGAAGATCCTCTGGGGAAAAACCTGCTACTTATATGGTCATATCTGTAGCAGGAGCAGGAGATGCCTACTGTTGGTGGAGATGGCTCAACAGCACCTGTTCCCCGGCGCCGGGTGCTGAAGACCGCTCTCACCATTCTCCCTTGCTCTGCTGGTGATCGGTGCAAGCAGGGGAGAATGATGAGAGCAATATTCAAGTGATATCAATGAGAGCAGGCGGCAGCTGATGGGACTATTACTCCCATTAGCCTACACCTGCTGCAGCTAATAACAGTGAGAGCAGGAGCGGCTGATGGGCCTTCAAGGTCAGAGAGGTTAAGATTGGTGACCACTGCTGTAGATAATAGATAGATCTGTAGGAAATAAATAGATAGGAAATAGATAAAAATATACTTAGATGAAAAAGATACATAGATAATAGACAGATAAAAAGATAGATACCGTATATACTCGAGTATAAGCTGACCCAAGTATAAGCCGAGGCACCTAATTTTGCCACGGAAAGCTGGGTAAGCTTATTGACTCCAGTATATGCCGGGTATGCATTGTCCCTCAACCCTGTCCTGGTGTGCATTGCTCCCCTGTCCCTGTCATTGTATGCATGGATCCCCCGTCCCTGTCATTGTATGCATGGATCCCCGTCCCTATCATTGTATGCATGACTCCCCTGTCCTTGTATGCGTGGCTCCCCCGTCCCTGTCCTGGTATGCGTGGCTCCCCCTGTAGCTGTCCTTGTATGAGTGGCTCCCCCGTCCTGTCCTGGTATGCGTGGTTTCCCCCGTTGCTGTCTTTGTGTGCGTGGCTCTCTCATCTCTGTCCTTGTATGCATGGCTCCCCTATCCCTGTATGCGCGGCTCCACTGTCCCTGTCCTGGTATGCGTGGCTCCCCCATCCTTTCCTGGTATGCTTGGCTCCCCCTGTCACTGTCCTGGTATGCATGGCTTCCTCCTCCCGTCCTGGTATGCATGCTTCATATTACAAAAAAAAAAAAACATCCAACTCACCCTCCAGTGTGTCCTTGCAGCATCTAGATGGTGCCAGCTTCCAGCAGTTCTTCCTGTGCTGAGCGATAACATGGCCCTGTTCATTAAGGTAATGAATATTCCCTGCACGCCTATGGGAGTGGAGACGCGTGCATATTCATTACATTAATGAGCAGTGCCATGTGATCGCTCTGCACAGGAAGAGTTGCTGGAAGCCGACACCAATGAGATGCTGTGAGGGCATGCTGGAGGAGGGTGAGTAGGATGTATTCTGGAAGCCAGCAGCTGTGACTGCAGCTGTCACTATGCGCGCTATAAGAGAAATGAATTCATTTCTCTTTATCAGCGGCACAGGCTTTAGCTGCAGCCGCTGGCTTCTGCCTCTGTGACCCACTGCTCCACCGCTCCCCCCCCCCCGCCAACTTTCTGGGACAATGACTCGTGTATAAGCCGAGGGGAGCATTTTCAGCACAAAAAATGGGCTGAAAATCTTGGCTTATACATGAGTATATATGGTATATAGATAATAGATTAGATACATAGATATATAGAGATGATAGATTATAGATAAATAGATAGATAACATATATATAGATAATAGACAGACAGATAGAAACCCTCCAAGTGTTACACACCTATTTTCATAGCACTTAGAGGTTAAGTAGTAATGCAAATAAATTTGTAGAGAAAAAACATTTTAGTTTAAAATTCTGCAAAGCCTTAAAATCTAAATTTCAAACAGTTTGATCGTCTCTATTCCTAAATACTTAAAATTACCAAATCAGTTTTCCTAGGGAAGTAATCACTACAGAATTTATATGGCCCCAGCCTTGTTACTATGCCAGAAACTTATTTTAGAATGTTAGGGCAGGTGCCTCTGATTATTATGTGTAGTAGTAAGATTTATTCCTGGGCACTGGTGATACCTATACAATTTGTAGTGATTCAGAATGACAAAGTGAACAGCAGTGTGAGCAGGGTTTATCAGCAAGTCTGAGTGACATCTTCTTACCTCAGCACTTCTAATACTGATATCAGATCACACAAAAACGATGGACAGAAGTGTGACGTGAGCAGCATTTTCTTACCTCAGCACTCTTCATACCTCCAGTATTACATCAGACAAACAGGGTAGACAGCAGTGCGAGCAACTTCTTCTTACCTCAGTATCCCTGGTATGTCCAACATTAGATCAGACAGACGGGATGTACAGCAGTGTGATCGGCCTCTTCTTACCTCAGTATCCTTGATATCTATAATATTAGATCAGACAGACAGGGTGGACAGCAGTGTGAGTAGTCTCTTCTTACCTCACCATACCTGGCATCCCCAGTATTAGATTTGAAAGACAGTATTAGCAACTTCCTAAAATCCCATAAGCTTCCCCAAAATGTCAGCAGGCAGCCAGAGTATTATCATTTCCGGATTTATCATGATTTTGTCTGTTTGAAATACTACTGGGCTATGATACCCATGAAAAAATAAAACTGACTAGAATAGATCATGATCTCTTTTTGATAAATTGAAAACCATCCATAACATCTGTCAAGGATCCTTTTAAATAGAAAGCCATGTTTCTGGTGTAAATAGAACCCAAGTGTTTGACTTTGTAAAATGAAGCAGTGAATTTGGATTCTGTATGAAAACCATAGCTACAAATCCTTATAATGATATAATATAAATGTATCAGCAAGGATTGTGGGGGCCTATTTAAGATTAAAAAAAAAAGATTTAGGCTATGTGCGCACGTTGCGGATTTGCTTCTTCTCTTGGCAGAAAACGCAGTGGAAATTCTGTGCGTTTTTTGTGCGGATTTTATGCATTTTTTATATGGATTTACATGCGGATTTGTTTGAGGATTTGTAATCTAAATAAAGATTTATTGTTAAAATAAAAGTGATGCCATTTCTATGTCCAAACTCCATAGGATAGGACTCCATTGTTGATGTGCTTCAGATGGGCACTATTCTATATTCTCCGCCCACACACTCTTCCTCCTTCTGACATCGTTTCCTTTGACAAATTTTCAGCGTCTTTGGATCCAAATCCGCAGCAAATCCCCAGGAAATCTGCAAACATTTTTACACCTGCGATTTTGCTGCAGATTTGAGTGTCTCAATGGAAGTCAATGGGTGCAGAATCTCTGCAGATCTGCAAAAAGAATTGACATGCTGTGGAAAATAAAACGCTGCAAATAAGGACGGAAATTTCCGGATCATGTGCACAACACTCGGGATTCTCATTGATTAACCTTGTTTTAGTAATCCTTTACGTTTTTGGAGCATTTCCACGCAGAAAAAAACGCTGCTGAAATGCAACAAATGTGCACATAGCCTAAGGATGACAGGATATACTTAAATGAGTTCTCCGGAGAGCAATAGTTGGAACCTACCTAAAGGTGTTAACTTATTCATTGCTGGGGTCTGAACATTGAAATCCACACAAATGGGAGAACGGGGAGTTTTTAGCCATATTAGAATTGAGCAGTAGTGCACATGCCCAACCTTCAATAACTTTATTTTCTGTGGGGCTGCTGGAAAAATGCTTAGCGATGTGCCTGACATCTCCATAGGGAATGAATGGAATGGCGGGAATGCGTAATGCCATTCCATTCTGATCGGATAAAAGTTCCCTGTTCTAACAATCAGTGCAAAACTCAATGCTTGGACCCCATTGATCAATAAGTTATCTTATCACCTATCCCATGGATAGGTAATAGCTTGTTTTCAATGGAGACCCCTTTTAAAGAGAATTTCTCTATTAATCTTCAATCAAACTGGTAGAGGAATTCCAAAGATACAGTAAATTTCCCATAACATAGCCAAGTTCTTGAAAAAGGTATTCTGAAAGAGTAGTTTTAATCAATATAACTAATATTACGCAGCTTTTTTCTCCTGTAATGATAGCATTTCTTATTTCAATTCCCATGATTCCTTGCTGGTCATCAGCGTCATAGATGATACATCACAATTTCTGAAATTGCTGTAAAATTGCCATGAATTTCCTATTAAGAAAGCAAATGAAGTGGAATAAATTACTAGGTGATGACTGCTTGAAGAGTGTATTGAAAGTATATTAAGATATGACTGTAAAGTCCTTTCTATCCTTCAAAAGACACATAATTTTTTATGGCTCCTGAGATTTACATTGTAAAGATGGGGATATATTGAAGTATGTGTGGCGCCCCTGAGGCTCAGTCGCCACAGAGGTACTGCACCTTCCCCTAAGGTGTGGTGCCTCACCTTCCAGGTAAATTGGAGGCTCCTGACCACGCTCCAACACTCGCACCCCACACAATAGAGTAGTTCAGCAAAACCACATTGCGGCTCCTTGCTTAGAGAGAAGCAGAGCACCTTTGGTGGTTCCATGCTTGGAACACTAGATGTGCTGGGAGGTGGGTGGTGTTTAGAATGCATAAATGAGCAGGATGGTTTAGGATTACAGGTCAGTCTGGGAGAGGAAGCCACTCAGAGAGGAGTGGGGATCCCTGGAAGAGGGATGGAGGAAGGAGTGCTGCAGCTGCCTCAGTGATCTGAGCCAGCTGGCACGGGAAAGGAAAGAAGGAGAAAGACATTGAACCGAAGCCTGAGCTTCCATAGGAGGGAAAGACAAGTACGGAACGTAGGAGTGAAAGGGAACACAGAGGATGTGGGTTAAAGGAAGAACCCTGCCTAGAAGTTCTAAGCGCAAGGCCGGGGCCCGGTCCCCGAGGTTGAATGGACACTAATGGTTCTGCAGCAGACACCAGTGGAGTAGTGGGCTGTAAATGCACTACTCCCATCTAAGGCTTGGGGGAACAACAGCAACACAGATAGAGAGCCGGGACTCAGGAGTAGAGAGTCCCCGAAGCAGGCTACAGCTGTCTGCCGTACAAGTAGAGTTCTTGGGAACATCTGTCAGGAGGAACTCCAGTATAACTCAGTACTAAGAGATCTTCACACTCAAAGGCGCTATAGAGGAGACGTTCAGAAAAGGCACATAAGTTGGCGGAGTGTGGAAGGGAGCATTCCATCTTGCCTGGAGGTTGACTGAGTCCCTGACCCGGAGGACACTGCACAGAAGTGGGCACTACAGACTGTGAGTAAAGCTTTGGAACTACATGCCCTGGTGTCCTCCATTCCTTCCTGCATCCATCCACCTGGTACTGCTACATCCCCTGTGCCAAACACTACACCATCTAAGTGACTCTTCACCTATCCTGCCCTGGGACAACAGCCCTGCCTGTGGAGGGCTATAACATCATTGCTGCACCACACCATCTGTCCCGGAGAATCTGTCTGCAGCGTCGGCTTAACACCTCCCTTGCCGAACACCACAGGTGGCGTCACGAACTATTCCATTAACTACATTCCACCATTTCCATTCCCCACACCATTTGCTTGGGCGCCCCAGGCCACGGTCCGGGTTGTCGCTGCTGTGACACATCCCGCTGACACCGGCCCGGTACCGAACACCCCCACGGCCCTGGGAGGGTGACCCATATGTAATAAAAGTCAAACATACCTATTTATCTGGTAAGCCATATCTCTATTTGTAGTTATATACAGTAGTTAAAAGTGATGAGAGAATAAATTCAATTGAAATTCCATTTATGTAGAATTGTTAGAAATTTGCTGAACCTGTGAATTTGCGTCAATTGCCTAATTCTGATCAGTGTCATTTTATGTGGTAATATCCCTGGAATTCTTCAAAGGATCCCACTGATTATGAGATTGTTATTTGTGACATATTGTATTTTATGATAGTGTTCAAATTTGTTCGACATGACTTTCATTTATTTGTGAAAAAAATTTGGCGAAAATTTTGAAAATGTTTCAATTTTCAAACTTTTAATTGTTATGCCCTTAAATCAGAAATCTATGTCACACAAAATAGTTAATAAATATCATTTACCACATGTCTAATTTACATTAGCACAATTTTTCAAACTTAATTTTTTTGGTTAGGATGTTTAAAAAGGTTAAAAGTTGACCAGAGATTTCTCATTTTTCCAACAAAATTTACAAAACTATTTTTCTAGGGACCACATCGCATTTGAAGTGACTTTGAGGGGTCTATGACAAAAAATACCCAAAATTGACACCATTCTGAAAACTGCACCCATCAAGGTGCTCAAAAGCACATTCAAGAAGTTATTAACCCTTCAATTGATTCACAGGAACTGAAGTAATGTGGGAGGAAAAATGAACATTTAAATTTTTTTAATAAAAAATTCACTTTAGACCCAAACTTTTTTATTTTCGCAATAGTAAAAAGAGAAAATGGACCACAAAACTTGTTGTTCATTTATTCCTGAGTACGCCGATACCACAAATATAAGAGAAATCTACTGTTTGGGTGCACAGCAGGGCTCGGCAGGGAAGGAGCACGGTTTGACTTTTTGGACGCAAAATTGTCTGGAATCGAGAGCGGACGTCATTCACGTTTGGAGAGCCCCTGATGTGCTGAAACAGTGGAAATCCCCCACAAGTGAACCCATTTTGGAAACCACACCACTCACGGATTTTATCCAGGGGTAGAGTGAGCACAGGTACAACACAGAATTCGATAGCATCAGGTTTATATATATATATATATATATATATATATATATATAGTCATCAAGATGAAAGCAGCACACCAAAAGAGTTCCAGTCAAAGTGCTATTTATTAGCCCATCTGGCTAGCTGCCCATACAGCAATGTTTCGGTCCTGGGAATTGTGGACCTTTCTCTGCTTGAGTATACAGTGTGTATATATATATATATATATATATATATATATATATATATACACACTCACTGGCCACTTTATTAGGTACACCATGCTAGTAAGGGGTTGGAGCCCCTTTTGCCTTCAGAACTGCCTCAATTCTTCGTGGCAGAGATTCAACAAGGTGCTGGAAGCATTCCTCAGAGATTTTGGACCATATTGACATGATGGCATCACACAGTTGGCGCAGATTTGTCGGCTGCACATCCCTGATGCGAATCTCCCGTTCCACCACATCCCAAAGATGCTCTATTGGATTGAGATCTGGTGACTGAGGAGGCCATTTGAGTACAGTAAACTCATTGTCATGTTCAAGAAACCAATCTGAGATGATTCGAGCTTTATGACATGGCGCATTATCCTGCTGAAAGTAGCCATCAGATGTTGGGTACATTGTGGTCATAAAGGGATGGACATGGTCAGCAACAATACTCAGGTAGGCTGTGGCGTTGCAATGATGCTCAATTGGTACCAAGGGGCCCAAAGAGTGCCCAGAAAAAATTCCCCACACCATGACACCACCACCACCAGCCTGAACCGTTGATACAAGGCAGGATGGATCCATGCTTTCATGTTGTTTACGCCAAATTCTGACCCTACCATCCGAATGTCGCAGCAGAAATCGAGACTCATCAGACCAGGCAACGTTTTTACAATCTTCTACTGTCCAATTTCGATGAGCTTGTGCAAATTGTAGCCTCAGTTTCCTGTTCTTAGCTGAGAGGAGTGGTACCCAGTGTGGTCTTCTGCTGCTGTAGCCCATCTGCCTCAAAGTTCGACGCACTGTGCGTTCAGAGATGCTCTTCTGCCTACCTTGGTTGTAACGGGTGGCAATTTGAGTCACTGTTGCCTTTCTATCAGCTCGAACCAGTCTGCCCATTCTCCTCTGACTTCTGGCATCAACATGGCATTTCCGGCCACAGAACTGCCGCTCACTGGATTTTTTTTCTTTTTCGGACCATTCTCTGTAAACCCTAGAGATGGTTGTGCGTGAAAATCCCAGTAGATCAGCAGTTTCTGAAATTCTCAGACCAGCCCTTCTGGCACCAACAATCATGCCACGTTCAAAGGCACTCAAATCACCTTTCTTCCCCATACTGATGCTCGGTTTGAACTGCAGGAGATTGTCTTGACCATGTCTACATGCCTAAATGCACTGAGTTGCCGCCATGTGATTGGCTGATTAGAAATTAAGTCTTAACACACAGTTGGACAGGTGTACCTAATAAAGTGGCCAGTGAGTGTATATATAGTTACCGTGATTCATACCATATTGTGATGTAACGTGTATATTTCATCTTGCTGTTCAATCTATGTACATACAAGGGATAGTGTAATTAGTGTTATGGACACTAGATGGGGGCATAGAGTTTGTTACATTTAGATGGAGATATAGGGATTAACAATAGGAGGGGTTAGCTGTATAGGAGTAGAGGGGGACTTCCTAGTTAGAGGTAGTTAGGTAGGGGTGTTCGAACCCTGTAGACGGGCTTAATTGTCCAGGGGTGTAAAACCCTCTTTTTGACTTGAGCTTTAGTGTTCAAGACTTGGGACTCGACATATACTGCTAGCAATGTTAAAGCATAGTGCCCAGCTATCCAGTCAAGAAGAACAAGTGTAGCAGCAAAGTCAGGAGGATAGAGTTTCCCATTGAAGAATTGAAAGAAGCAAAGGGCAGCCACACGGGCGAGTGTTCATCATGTGTCAAGTTGCAGCCTGGGCTCATTTTCTAGGAGCCGGGGCGAAACGGCAAAGAAAAGCACCAGTGAGTATGGACAGGAGGGATACCGGTAATTTGTACAAGTGGGTATGACCCGACCTCGAGCTGCATAGGGAAGAGAGTGAAGAAGGGAAAGCTGTTTTGGAATGTAACAAAGATTTTAATGTCCATCACGTTTGTAATCTGGATGACCTGCGAAGAGACGTCAGTAAAGTTCTGCATTGTGAGTTAAACTTGGACTCTGTCTTCATTTGAATGCAAGTGAATGAAGACAGCCTTGGAAAGCAGAGGGAGGACTCTGCCAGCACTGTGGGTACAAGTCATGCTATGCAGAAAGTGTTGTATCTTTATCCTGTGAGGGGAGGCCCAGGCACAACAGTACCGGAGTGTTCGGCCATGACTACAGACTGGTGTCTACCTTACATATGCACCAAATATCGTGGGTGCATGAGTGACATGCTCGAGCCCCTGCCCCGTATGCTTCTCAGCTGTTAGACACCCAAAAAACATGCGAGGATCCCCCATGCATAGCCGTGCTCAACACTAGCTCTCATATCATCATCACTTTTTATTACTTTTGAAAAAACCCAATTCGAACTACAACCCTAACACAACCTTATCCCAAACCTAACACATCACTAACCCCAACCCTAACACAACCCTAACCTCAACTGCAAAGAATGGAAAAAAGCAATAATCGCAGCAGCTCATTGTATCCTGATTTTCAGACTGGATGGTCGCATCATGTCACCGTTCACTTTGTAACCCAGATGTCGCAGAGATGGATTATGGCGTGGTACATTATGGATTATCTTCACATCGGAGAGGTGAGGGATATGGTTGTTTACTATTGTTGTTTTTTTACAGAGTACCTGGGCATCAGAAGATCATTTTCAAGTTTGACAGGTGAGGGATATGGTTGTTTACTATTTACAGGGGATATGGGTTTCAATTGATTAGGCATAAAGGTGAGTATAATTTTGTTTTTATTTTTAAATACATTTGTAAAACAGAATATTTTGTTTTATTTCAAATAAAGGATTTTATTCTTGCTGTGTGTTTATTTCAAACCTCTCTATTACTAACCCCACTTGCCACCACCACAGGGCAAGTGGGAAGATTGAGGTTGTGCGCCAGATTTGGCCCATTGGATGGCTAAGGACTGATGTTGGTAGCCTGAGGGGGGCAATATCTCTGGCCCCTTTCCAGGCTATTAATATCAACCCACAGCTGTCTGTTTAGCCTTTACTTGTTTGAATTTATAAGGGGACCAGTGACAGGGTCCCTGATAATGTATCACAGGAAGAGATATGCATCACAGAAAGTTTTATTCCAGAATTTCATGTTCAAAGGGGTTAATCCTCCATTTTCTGGGCCAAGCTTAGTGGGTGGTGCAGTGTGGGAAGGAACCGCCCTTTATGTCTCCTCACTGGGTGATGCCTGTATGTAATCAGGTGTGTTTGGCACATTGGGGGAGTGTTTTGGAATCTGTCAGTGTGGACAGATTTTAACATGTCCAGGCTGGACACTAGAGAGTGGTCTGTGTGCAGAGAGCGAGAAGCCTTCCTGTGTGTGTGGCTCCAGACCAAGCCTGCATGCTGGACATTGCCTGGCCTGTGTGCCCACAGGCCTGAGGGAGCAGAACCCGGCTAAGGACATGTTGGTGTTGTTTTGCCTGCTCTGAAGGATGTTTACCTTTTGTTTCACTTATGGGGTCTTGAAGTAAATAACCTCGCACGGACTTTGTCAAGAAACGTGCCTCCTGTTTCATCCTGCTGTACCTGAGTGAATATAACCCCTTATAGGACCCTACATCATTTTTTTCTGGGGTCCCCCGTACCCCGTAAATTCACCAGTAGAGGCTAAGCAAACAATTGGGAACCTTTTGTGATATTGTCCCTTTTCCCAAATTATTAACATGAGCCCCAAGCCATGGACTTTCCCTCTGCTGGTTATGAAAATTATGCGGGAGCTCACTCCATTTTTTTAATTTAATACTTAATTTTACACATGAGGGACACAGTGGGTGCTGAATTCAACTCCCTTCATTGTCGCCAAATGATCGGTACGAAGGATCAGAGTAAACTGTATTCCTTTTCAAAGGCGCCGTGTCTCACATGGATGGCACACAAACGGCACATGGATGTGACACATCGACACATGGATAGCAAATTGATACTGTACATGTATGGCACACAGACAATGGATTCCACCTGTACTGGATTTTCTTGCAGAGGAATCACCAGAGCGTGTGAAGGGTGCCTTATAAAGCCAAAGCTGCTCATCAAGGAAGAGGAGAGCAGGTGGAAAAAGATCAGATCAAAACAAGTAGATGGGAAGATGCACAAAACTGTTTCACCCCACTAATGGTGCACTGTGTGCCAGGACGTGGTTTAATCTATGGATGCACAACTCCAGTCCTCAAGGGCCACCAACAATGCATGTTTACTTGACCTCTTTAGCATTGCACAAGGTGTTGGAATCATCTCCTGTGCATGTGTTTAAATGATTACCTGTGCAATACTAAGGAAATCCTGAAAAAATGCACTGTTGGTGGCCCTTGAGGACAGGAGTGGTGTTCCCCTGGTTGAAACAGTAATTTTGTGCTGGCAGAGATCCTTGGCATCTAAGCATTTTATTCATATTTCGAACTAGGTGCTGCAACTTAGACTGGATGGCTGCTGATCACATGTGGAGGTAAGAATTCTGGAACCATTCTGGAACCATATCTGGAACCATATTAAGTCATTTATTTCACACCAGACTACTTTCACTCCATACAAGTCAATGTTAGCTTTAGAGAGACCACCAACTCTCCAATTCACAATCAAAATAATCTTCTCTATACAGAGAAAGGGAGGATCACAGCTGTTCTGAGCCCTAAATTCAAGAGCATTTAAGTTGCTGACTTTTTCTTTCTGCCACAATTTATTCTATTCAACAAAATATACAATAGTTGGCAGCAAATATGGTGCCTGGATCACAGATTAGTCATCAAACTCTTACAGTGTTTAGTCTGCTGACTAACTCCTTGGATTAGTCAGTCAACTGAACTTTCTAATAGGAAGTACAACTTGTGGTAGGTCGGGTCACTCTGCTGCTCCCCGAGGTAGACACAAGAACACTTGGTATTGAAGTCTCTGGGTGGTTTATTGCTTCAAAACCATAAAGCCAAAATAGTAACACAACACAGCCTTTCTGGCACAAGTGAAAATAAAAAGTCCAAACAAAAGTCCTCCCCAGTATGGCTCCAGTCTTCTGGGACACAACACATTGCAGCTCCCACCAGAGCTTGAACCTAGAGGCTTCCTTCCTCCAAACACACAAGAGAAAAAAAAGCAGTAGCTGGACATTTGGTGTGTACTATTGCACGTGGGCTTTTTTTTAAAAAAATTCCATGTGGATTGTCCTTGTCAAAAACTTTCAATATGTAATACCTTAGTTCGTTTCTTTGACCTGTGTAGAGTATGCAAAAGAAAACAGCCCCTGAACACTTCTGACACGCACGCACGCCAGTGCAACCCTTCCAATCCATTTCAGAATGGATCTTTCTTATACTGTATGTCTCTGTCCCAATAATGGGTAGTGGGTCTCAAAAGCCAGTGCAATTCTTATACTCTGTTCAGTCCTGGCTTATTTCTGCAGCTGAAAAGTGACAGAGAAAACTAAAGCAAAAAAAAAAAAACATGGAGTTTTTAATGCAGTGTTTTCACCTTTTTTAATATATGTATTGCATTTCTCTATTGTATGGACCAAACATCATGTAGGTAAAGCCTGAGACTATAATAACATACAATAGATAGCATAAATAATATGCCGGATATAGATGATACAAAGGTCGCCTTTGTTACAAAGTAAAACCTTGAAAACGAATTCTACAGCAGATGAGTCAAGCCATCTTCCCAGCTGCAAATTACGAATCAATGTGAATGAAGGTCTTAATATATGGGAACAAAAAAGAGTGAAACACCACTGCAAAGCTAGAAGTGTGACGTATATTGTGACATTATCATGCCCTGCATCTGTGATTAAACAGGTGAATAAACAGATGTTCAGCGATCATGCAATTTCAAGTAGACCCCTTCATTCATAAGTGGCATGAATCACTAAGCTACCCTGCTGTGTGTGGGGAAACTGTTTTACTGCCATCGTATTAAATAATAACTAGTGATGAGCGAGTATACTCGTTGCTCGGGTGTCCTCTGAGTATTTTGGCGTGCTCTGAGATTTAGTTTTCGTCGTGTTATCTGCATAATTTGCGACTGCTAGACAGCCTGAATACATGTATGGAATGCCTGTTTGTTATGGAATTCCCATATGTATTCAGCCTGTCTACAAGTCACAAATCATGCAGATAGGATGACGAAAACTAAATCTCCGAGCACGCCAAAATACTCGGAGGAAACCAGAGCATGCTCGGAAAAACCCAAGCAACGAGTATACTCGCTCATGACTAATAATGACCAGTGAATTGTGATACAGGAAAGATGTATATCTTTGTACCGTGTTAGCCAGTGGATAGAAAAATATTCAGGATTGAGAGTCCTCAGTAGTTGATACCTTTTAATGGCTAACTGAAAAGATGGTAACACATTGCAAGCTTTCGAGACTACTCAGGTCTCTTCATCAGGCTAGACTAATTAGTCTAGCCTGATGAAGAGACCTGAGTAGTCTCGAAAGCTTGCAATGTGTTACCATCTTTTCAGTTAGCCATTAAAAGGTATCAACTACTGAGGACTCTCAATCCTGAATATTTTTCAGTGAATTGTGGTATTTCAACACAATTTCCTAATGTGCTAAAGCTTAAAATAAATCCTCTAATAATTGTGTTCAAAGTAAAGATAAATATACTTGGCCTGTTTAGATGAGGTTTTTTTTGGATAACATATTGGTGTATTTCACACATAAGTGGAATCATAATTGCAATATAGGCAAAAACGTTTCACTGTCTTTCACTGCAGAAATGTCTGATCACATAAGACTAAGGTCATGTTCACACGGTCAGTATTTGATCAGTATCAGTATTTTACATCAGTATTTGTAAACCAAAACAAGGATTGGGTGATAAATACAGAAGAGGTGATGTGTTTCTATTATACTTTTCCTCTGACTGTTCCTCTCCTGGTTTTGGCTAACACATACTGATGTAACATACTGACCAATACCAAATGTATTGGTCAGGGATACTTTTTAAAAAAAATTATTTTATTTTAAAGATGTGAAAAGCTTGTGAGTGCAGTGTGTCACTAAACAGTCTGTTGGTTACAAAAGGTTATCAGCAACTGAGGTCACTTAGACATTAGTAAGGTTGCATTTGTGTTAAACACTCAAAAGAGGTTAAATAGATTCCTAGGAGAATTCAGAGTGAGGCCTCTTTCAGACATCAGCGTATTTGGTACATGTGATGACAGATTTCATATATATCGGAGACATTTACACACTGTGGTGTGACTGGTGGTCGCATGCTTAATGGGAGGTATTTGTCACAGGGATGGATGTTCCCTGCGATGCAACCCGGAGTATTGTGTCTCTAGTGTGCATGAGCACTAAACATGTCATTTAGTGCACTGGGTCCGGGTTGCAGGTAGCTATGATAGATGGGAGGGTGTTATGAATGGGTCACCGAGGAGGATAGCAGGACCAGGCTAAGCCACAGAAAATCAGAGAGGTTGGTAACTAAGCAGATTGCAGACCCCTGTTCCTATCCACACAACTAGCAGTAGCCGTGGAGCATACCTACGATGCCCTAGACGCCTCGGCACAGCCGGAGAACTAACTCAGTCTAAAGCAAGAAAGGTGAAATCTAAACTGCCCCGGAGCAGACCCCAAAGGAATAGACAGCCCCCAAACATATATTGTCAGTGAGACAAGATGAAAAACACAAACGCAGGCAGAAAAATAGACAGAGCAAATGATGGGGCCCAAACTGACTAGACAGGACAGGAAAGGAAAGACACTGTCTGCAATCACGCAAAAACCCTGAAAAATCCAACACGTCTGATGCACAAAAAACACTGAAGTCACACAACTTCGCCCCCACTATATCAGCACTCTGGTATATACTGAAAGCAAAGCAAAAAGAGAACAATATAACAGGGGACAAAACAAACTGACACAAACAGTAACATATGGGTGGTGATCCAGCACAGGCCCAGCAGGAGCAAGCTGACCCGCACAAAGCAGAGATAGACAAAACCAGATCAAATGCAAAAAGGTTAGCAAATGAACCACTTAGCTGAACCATGCAGGAACAGAGCAGGAGACATCAGACCTCAGAAGGCACAGGAAGAAAATCACCAACAGGGATTGAAGGAAGTCAGCTGTCTTAAATACACCAGTCATGAACCCCAGATCTCCAATCATCATCATCATTACAAGCCTCTGTCAATCTGACCAGCTCCACTACCTTCAGTAACCACCAGAGGGAGCCCAAAAAGAGAAATCACAACAGGAGGGTCTGGCTACCCATATTGCCTCACCTCTGGGTGAGGGTGCTGACTGTACCCCTGTTTCCAATTCTTCCAGGACCTGCAGGTGTCAGGATCTGTGGTGAGGTCATGACCATGTGACCAGCCCATGTGATCCATACCTCACCTATGGGTGTGATTACAGGACTATGTAATTGAGGTGTTTAGCACATGTGAGAGAGTGTGAGGGAGTCTGTCAGAGTGTGGACAGACTTCCATGTGTCCAGAATGGACATTACAGAGTGGTTTCTGTGCAGGAAGGAGAAGTGTGCACGGCTCAAGACAGAGCCTCCAGGCTGGACATTGCCCTGGCCTGTGTGTGCACAGGGCCTGAGGGAACCAAGCCCAGCTAAGGACTGTTTTGTGTTTCATAAAGACTGTTTGCTTTTCTGTTCTGGATTTGATGGTTTGTGAAGCCAATAAACTCACAAGGATGTTAAAGAGAATGTGCCTCCTGCTTCCTCCTATGCAGCTGAGTGAGTACAAACCTTACAACACGTAGACCCATTCAAGTGAATGTGTCTGTGCACATGTCAGTGTGTTTATATGGACCGTGTGTCAATGGGCAAAACACGCTGACATGTTTGTTTTTCACAAGCAGCACAGGCCAAAAAATCTCATAGATGTGCACACTGATGACATCTGTGTCATCAGTGTGACACGTACCGGTGCCTGGGAATCAGCGGTACTGTTTGTGCTGTTCCCTGGCACCAGGTGCTGAAGACAGCTCACATCATTCTACCCTGCTCAGACTGTGATCAGTGCGAGCAAGGGACAATGTTGAGAGTTGTATTCAAGTGTAAATTTAATTAAAAATATTTTTAAAAATCACATTATACTCACTTTAAAGTGAATCTGTCACCTCCTGGACGATTTTGATCTATTACTATAGGCATACAGGTCACAGAATGGTTAAATCAGTCTTACCTGTATGCCTTATAGCTGGGTTGTAGATCTTGAGAAATTAATTAATAATCCCGAGTGCCGGCAGCAGTGGCGGGTATTGAGGCGAGAGACTTGCGCGAGTTTCTGGCATTGCACTTGCAAGTGTGATCCCGGCCTGATGATCTGATTCCTACAAAAAACAGCTAAAAAAGAATCAGAGCAATTCATCTATAGGATTCTTATGTTCCACAAATGCAATTTGTGCTGAGGTACCTAGCTATCTGCAAAAATGTTTTCTATCCATATTGCGCCAACATACATGTATTTTGCAGCACTTTATAATTCAGAAGGAACAAGTGCAGACATTATCAGCCATTGCAGAATATCACATAATTCAACACATTCCAAAAGGAGTGAGGGCCCTGCTCACAAGATGACAAACTATGAATCTACAGTGGGTAGTATTCATACTCCTTTAAATTTTTCACTCTTTGTTTCATTGCAGCCATTTGGTGTATTCAAAAAAGTTCATTTTTTTTCTCATTAATGTACACTCTGCACCCCATCTTGACTGAAAAAACAGTAATGTAGAAATTTTTGCAAATTTTTTAAAAAAGAAAAACTGAAATATCACATGGTCATAAGTATTCAGACCCTTTGCTGAGACTCTCATATTTAAGTCATATACTGTCCATTTCCTTATGTTCCTCCTTGAGATGGTTCTACTCCTTCATTGGAGTCCAGCTGTGTTTAATTGAACTGATAGGACTTGATTTGTAAAGGCACACACCTTTCTATATAAGACCTCACAGTGCATGTCAGAGAATCATGAGGTCAAAGGAACTGGCCAAGGAGCTCAGAGACAGAATTGTGGCCAAGCAGAGATCTGGCAAAGGTTATAAAAGAATTTATGCAGTACTCAAGGTTCCTAAGAGCACAGAGGCCTCCATAATCCTTAAATGGAAAAAGTTTAGTACCACCAGAAGTCTTCCTAGACCTGGCCATCCAGCCAAACTGAGCAATCGTGGGAGAAGAGCCTTGGCGAGAGAGGTAAAGAAAAACCCAAAGATCACTGTGGCTGAGCTCCACAGATGCAGTAGGGAGATGGGAGAAAGTTCCATAAAGTCAACTATCACTGCAGCCCTCCACCAGTTGGGCCTTTATGGCATAGTGGCCCAACAGAAGGCTCACCTCAGTGTCAGACATATGAAAGCCCGCATAGCGTTTGCTAAAAAACACATGAAGGCAGTGTCGGACAAGGGTGCCCAGGGCCCACCAGAAACATTGACTTTGAGGGCCCACTTTTTACCTGCACATAAATATTACACTAACCCCGTTCACAAATTTATCTATATCTCTATATAATAATAAACTGGGTAGTTTGGTTAATGGATGATGAGACGCTGCTTCTTTCTGTACAGAGTAAATCAAGTGAATTATGCCAAGTACTGCCCATACAGGGTGGTTGGGTGCCCAGATCTGCACAGGGGCCCACCAGAGGACTGCCCTGTTACCCTATGGGCCAGTCCGAGCCTGCATGAAGGACTCCCAGACTTTGAGAAATAAGATTGTCTGGTCTGATAAGACAAAGATAGAACTTTTTGGTGATAATTCTAAGCAGTATGTGTGGAGAAAACCAGGCACTGCTCATCACCTGCCCAATACAGTCACAGCAGTGAAACATGGTGGTGGCAACATCATGCTATGGAGGTGTTTTTCAGCTGCAGTGACAGGATGACTAGTTGCAATTGAAGGAAACATGAATGCTGCCAAGTACAATGATATCCTGGAAGAATACCTCTTCCAGAGTGCTCTGGACCTCAGATTTGGCCAAAGGTTCACATTCCAACAAGACAATGACCCTAAGTACACAGCTAAAATAACAAAGGAGGGGCTTCAGGACAACTCTGTGACCATTCTTGACTGGCCCAGCCAGAGCCCTGACCTAAACCCAACTGAGCATCTCTGGAGAGACCTGAAAATGGCTGTCCACCAACGTTCACCATCCAACCTGATGGAACTGTAGAGGATCTGCAAGGAAGAATGGCAGAGGATCCCCACATCCAGGTGTGAAAAACTTGTTGCATCATTTCCAAGAAGACTCATGGCTGTACTAGCTCAAAAGGGTGCTTCTACTAAAAAACTGAGCAAAGGGTCTGAATACTTATGACCATGTGATATTTCAGTTTTTCTTTTTTAATAAATTTGGAAAAATGTCTACATTTCTATGTTTTTCAGTCAAGATGGGGTGCAGAGTGTACATTAATGAGAAAAAAAATGAATGTATGTGGTATCGGAGTACTCAGGAGAAATTGCACAACAAAGTTTGGAGTCCATTTTATCCTTCTGAAGATGAAAAAATGTGTGGCTAAAACAACATTTTTGTGGGAAAAATATATATTTTTTCATTTTCACAGCTCAACATTGTAAAATTCTGTGAAGCACATGGGGGTTTAAGCTGCTCATCACGCATTTAGATAAATTCCTTGAGAGGTTTAGTGTCCAAAATGGGGTCACTTGTGGGGGGTTCCACTGTCCATAGTAGTTTTCCCCCACTGTCCATAGTAGTTTTCCCCCACAAATGGTGCATCTGCGTACTCAGGAGAAATTGCACAGCAAATTTTAGGTTCCATTTTCTCCTGTTACCCTTGTGAGAATAAAAAATAGGGTTAAAATACAATTTTTGTGGGAAAATTAGATTTGTTTATTTTCACAGCTCAAAGATATAAACTTCTGTGAAGCACCTGGGGGTTCAAGGTGCTCACCACACATTCTAGATACATTCCTTAAGGGGTGTAGTTTCCAAAATAGAGTCAATTGTAGGGGTTAACATTTCTTAGGAACATCATGGGCTCTCCAAACAAGACATACCATCAACTAATGATTCCACAAAAAAATTTCAAAAAGTCAAATGGCGCTCCTACACTTCCAAGTTCTGCCATGTGCCCAAACAGTAATTTTCCCCAACAGATGGAGAATCGGCATACTCAGGAGAAATTGCACAACAATTTTTGGGGTGTATTTTCTCCTGTCACTCTTGTGAAAATAAAAAGTTGGTGCTAAAAGAACATTTTTGTGGAAAAAATTTAATTTGTTTATTTTCACAGCTCAATATTATAAACTTCTGTGAAGTACCCGGGGTTTGAAGGTGCTCATCACACATCTAGATACATTCCTGGAGGGGTCTAGTTTCCAAATTCTGGTTAGCTGTGCTGGTTTTCACTGTTTACGCACATCAGGGGCTCTCCAAACGCAACATGGAGTCTGTGCTCGATTTCAGCCAATTTTTCATTCAAGTAGTCAAAAGATGCCCTGTCGTGAACCCAAACAGTACTTTTTCCCCACATATGGAGTATCGGCATGCTCAGAAGAAATTACCCAACAAATTTTGGGTCCATTTTCTCCTGTCACATTTGTGAAAATACCAAAATTGGGTGTAAAATTAAATGTTTGTGAAAAAAGTTAGGCTGGTTTCATACTTGCGTTTTTTTGCGCTGCGTTTTTGCGCATAAATGTGCATGCGTTTTTTTCCCTATACTTAACATGGATGTGCATAGTCATGCGTTTGTACGCGCATGCGTTTTTTTGTAGTGTGTGCCCGGGCGCACAAAATGCATCCTGTTGCATTTTTTGTGAGCCCGACCTGTCTCAAAAAAACGCATGTGCACGCAATGCGCACAAAATTCACCCAAAAACACATTATAGTCTATGGGTGCGCTGACGTGCGCATGGTCATGCACACGTCAGCGCAAAAAAAAGCATGTTTTTTTGTAAAAACCATGCACAAAAAACAAGAAAACGCATAAAAAACGCATGATGCGTTTTTTAAGCGCGATTACACTGCGCACGCAGCGCAGCACAAAAAAACGCAAGTGAGAAAGTAGCCTGAAATGTTCATTTTTTCCTTCCGCGTTGGAGAAATTTCTGGGAAGCATCTGAAGAGTTAATAAACTTCTTGAATGTAGTTTTAAGCACCTTGAGGGGTACAATTTTTAGGATGGTCTTCAAATATGATATGTTCCCTAAAAAATAGTTTGTATATTTTGTTGGAAAAATGAGAAATTGCTGGACAACTTTTAACCCTTCTATCATCCTAAAAAAAAAATTATGTTTCAAAAATTGTGCTGATGTAAAGTACCGTATACATATGGTAAATGTTATTAATTAACTATTTATGTGACATAACTCTCTCATTTAAGGGCATAAAAAGTTTGAAAATTGCCACATTTTCAAAATTTTTGTCAAATTTCCAATTTTTTTTCACAAATAAACGCAAGTTATGTTGCATAAACTTTACCACAATCATGAAGTACAATATGTCATGAAATTTTTTTTCTCAGAATCAGTGGGATACGTAGAAGCGTTCCTGAGTTATTACCTCCCAGAGTGACACTGGTCAGAATTGTAAAATTTGGCCTGGTCAGGAAGGTGAAAACAGGCTTGCAGGTTGAAGGGGTTAAACTTTGCTTGTGGAACAACCTCTTTAAATTATTATTATTATGATTATTATTATTTAAATTAATATTATATTATAGAGGTGTTGAACAAAGGGCCTTATATTGTGTGATTGTATTAAAGACGGCCAGACAATTAGATTACTACAGCACAAGAATTGATTTTTTTCTTTTATTGCAAGATAGGACTGTTTGCGTGGGATATCATAGGATTATAAATTAAATTGTAGCAACTGTTACCAGACAGTTGCAGCCAAGACAAATAAGATTAAAAAAAACGACAGCATAGCTTCATGTAGAGAAAAAATAAAGTATAAAAAATAAATTACGGTATTAGTAATTGTTGCAAAAAAAAAGTGTGTTTAGGTTTGGTGCATTTTATTGTCAAGAGAAATTAGAGAAATTAAATGTATTTGTTTTAGAAAAAACATATGTTTTAGTTGAATGCAAAGTGATCTTCTAGTACTCAAATTTGTAAGTATAAAAATACTAAATGTATTTGTATGAACAAGATGTAGATCCTTTCCACATACTGGCACGCAAGTGAAATATCTAGACCTTTAAAAGAAAACTGTCCCATCTGGAAACACAATTTACTTGTAGATCCAGGGGTAATCTGAAGGTAAATAGCATTTAAATCCTGTTTAGCTTGCTTACTGGGGCAGCGGCTACAGTGAGAAAAAAAAGTTTTATTCTTCCTGCAGCCACTCGCTTACCTTAGAATGTGTAATCAATATTAAATCTGTTGGTATCTGTCTCTTGGCCGTCTCGGTGATTAGTTGTTTAAAGGGGGCTGCAGGGCTCTTGAGAGCAGCATGTCCCCTTTATTTTCTACTGAACAACCCATTAGATTTAATAGCAGCTGTAATACTAGGCACAGACACTCTGTAGTGGGGTAAAAAATGAAGGGGGTAGGAACACCTAAGTTAAAAAATATTGATAACACTATAAAGGGAATCTGTCAGCAGAGTTTCACACCCCTGAATATTGTATGTAGCTTTTTCAAAGACAAGTTCAACAATACTTTTACAGGGTCAGTCTGTTCCTTTGATACTGAGAAAGCAGTGCCCGGATTGATTAACAAATGAGGCTGAAGAACTATTTGCAGATCTGAAGCCTCTGTCACTCCAGTTCTATTCCCATCCCTTCTGCTTGACTGATATTCTTTTTGCTGCATAATTTCAGCCAAAGAAGTCATCAGTCAAGCAGGAGAAGGCGGCATGGGGAAGGGAATACAGCTGGAGTAAGTCTTCAGTTCTACAAATAGCTCTTCAGCGTCATTTACATATCAATTCAAACACTAATTTCTCATTAAAGGAGGAATGGACTGGCCATATAAAAGTACTGCTGGACTTTGAAAGAGCGACATGCACATATAAATCATTTGGTGTGTGAAATCCTGCTGACAAATTTCTTTAAAGGGAACCTGTCACCAGAAATAACGATGTTAACCTGCAGACATGCAGTTAATCTGCAGGGTTACAGCGTTATTAGGCTGGAGTCACACTAACCTGCGCAAAATACGGTCAGTATTTTACATGCGTAATACGGATGACAGACCCCTAAATAGTGCTCCGTATGTCATCCGTAAGCAAGATGTGGTCGCGTATTTTGCGCATGTCAGCATCAGTATGTAATCCGTATGCAATCCGTATGGTGAGATTTTCTCGCAGGCTTGCAAAATGGACATATAATGGAGCCCTATGACAGGGCTTCTAAACAGAAACCAAAGAATAGATATAGACACATAGAATGCATGTATATATATATATATATATATATTCTATGTGTATATATCTATTCTTTCGTTTCTTTATTAAACCTGTCAGTGTGAGTTTACTGTATAGCGCACTGAATTGCCAGCTTTGCTAAAAGACAACGGATGCGTATTTCTCGCAAGTCACATGTGTGGTCCGTGTGTAATCCATATTTTTAGCGCACCCATAGACTTGCATTGGCGTACTACGGCCGTAGTACGCTGACAATCGCAGCATGCTGCGATTGGCACGAAGCCTAGAATACGGATGAGAAATATATGGCTGGTGCGAGGGACCCCATAGAGAATCATTGGTCCGTGTGTAATGCGTGCTTTTAGCGCCTCTCACTCGGCCGTATTCCTCGCCAGTGTGACCCCGGCCTTATGCTGCCCGGTGCCTACACATAATCGAATGAGAAAATGATATTTATTCTCCCCATCGGTATTCGATATTCAGTCATAGGGTGGTGCCGGTTTAGTCAACACTTTGAGTACACAAAGCGGCTGCTGTAATCGGGCCCCCGATCCTGACTGACACTGGCTCTACATTGCGGCTGGCTGTAAAACAGGGATGGGGGCACGTTTACAGCGGTCACTGTGTATACTCAGACTGGTGACTGAATTGGTTCCGCCCCCACCTCCATGATTGAATACCGAATGCAAAGGGGAGAATAAAGATACATTTCTCCCCTCTGCATTTGGCTGCATGCAGGCACCGGACAGGTTAACAGCGTTATTTCTAGTTACAGGTTTCCTTCAATCCCCTTCATGACTAAGCTACTATTTAGCTTTAGGATCTCACATTATTTTGAGATTTTTTTTATCTCGGTATTTTCAAAATGAATACATTTTTCTATTTATCATAAACACAGCAATATGTGATCACTTAATTTGCAAAAATAAATACCATTTCATATTTTTTACATTATTTAACATTCATTTATAGAATGTTTTATGACAGTATTAAGGACAGCAAAAATGCGTAGTCCTCTTAAGTAATTTGTATTTTTTAAGTTTTTTAAAAAAAGTGTCCTTTTGCATTTTTTTTCTACTTGTTCATTTCTAACATTTTTGTCCCATTACGAGACTTTCATTTTACATTTTTTTGTTTTTGCAGGCAATGTAAGGGCATGTGTATTTGTAAATTGTGCCTGTCACCACTAGAATATTTGTGTCACCTTCTTGAGAATGTGAAACATTGTCTTGATAAAGTACACTGCTCACAAGAATAAAGGGAACACTTAAACAACAGAATATAACTCCAAGTAAATCAAACTTCTGTGAAATCAAACTGTCCACTTAGGAAGCAACACTGATTGACAATCAATTTCACATGTTGTTGTGCAAATGTAATAGACTACAGATGGAAATTATTGGCAATTATCAAGACACCCTCAGTAAAGGAGTGGTTCTGCAGGTGGGGACCACAGACCACATCTCAGTACCAATGCTTTCTAGCTGATGTTTTGGTCACTTTTGAATGTTGGTTGTGCTTTCACATTCGTGGTAGCATGAGAGGGACTCTACAACCCACACAAATGGCTCAGGTAGTGCAGCTCATCCAGGATGGCACATCAATGTGAGCTGTGGCAAGAAGGTTTGCTGTGTCTGTCAGCGTAGTGTCCAGAGGCTGGAGATGCTACCAGCAGGAGACAGGCCAGTACACCAGAAGACGTGGAGGGGGCTGCAGGAGGGCAACAACCCAGCAGCAGGACTGCTACCTGAGCCTTTGTGCAAGGAGGAACAGGAGAAGCACTGCCAGAGCCCTGCAAAATGACCTCCAGCAGGCCACAAATGTGCATGTGTCTGCACAAACGGTTAGAAACCGACTCCATGAGGATAGTCTGAGGGCCCGACATCAATAGATGGGGGTTGTGCTCACAGCCCACAATCTTGGGAAAGATTGCTGACTTGACAGATGTCCAGAAGGCAATCATTGACACACTCCACAAGGAGGATAAGCCAGAAAAGGTCATTGCGAATGAAGCTGGCTGTTCAGAGTGCTGCATCCAAGCATATTAATGGAGCGTTGAGTGGAAGGAAAAAGTGTAGTAGAAAAAGTTGCACAAGGAACCGGGATAACCACAGCCTTGAAAAGATTGTTAAGAAAAGGCCATTCAAAAATTTGGAGGAGATTCACAAGGAGTGGAATGCTGCTGGAATCATTGCTTCAAGAGTCACCACACACAGACATATCCAGGACATGGGCTACAAGTGTCACAATCCTTGTGTCAAGCCACTCATGACTAATAGACAACACCAGATGCGTCTTACCTGGGCCTAGGAGAAAAAGAACTGGACTGCTGCACAGTGGTTCAAGGTGTTGTTTTCAGATGAAAGTAAATTTTGCATTTCATTTTGAAATCAAGGTCCCAGAGTCTGGAGGAAGAGTGGAGAGGCACAAAATCCAAGTTGCTTGAGGTCTAGTTTCCACAATCAGTGATGGTTTCGGGAGCCATGTCATCTACTGGTGTAGGTCAACTGTGTTTTAATCAAGACCAAAGTCAACACAGCCGTCTACCAGGAAATTTTAGAGCACTTCATGCTTCCCTCTGCTGACAAGCTTTTTGGAGATGGAAATTTAATTCTCCAGCAGGACTTGGCACCTATCCACACTCCACACTACCAAAAGTGCCAATACGTGGTTTAAAAACCACAGTATCACTTTGCTTGATTAGCCAGCAAACTCGCCTGACCTTAACCCCATAGAGAATCTATGGGGTATTGTCAAGAGGAAGATGAGAGACACCAGACCCAACAAGGCAGACGAGCTGAAGGCTGCTATCAAAGCAACCTGGGCTTCCATAACACCTCAGCAGTGCCACAGGTGATTGCCTCCATGCCATGCCGCATTGATGCAGTAAGTAATGCTAAAGGAGCCCCGACCAAGTATTGAGTGCATTTACTGAACATACATTTCAGTAGGCCAACATTTCAGATTTTAAAATCATTTTTCCAGCTGGTGTTATAAAGTATTCTAATTTACTGAGATAATGACTTTTGGATTTTCATTGGCTGTAAGACATAATCATCAACATTAACAGAAATAAACACTTGAAATGGATCACTCTGTGTGTAATGGTTCTATATAAAATGAGTTTCAATCTTTGTATTGAAGAAATGAAATAACTTTCTGATGATATTCTAATTTCATGAGAAGCACCTGTACACTTCTATGTAGGACCACTTAAATTATATATACCACTGTGCATTAATTACTTTTCTATGTTTTCATTATTGATTTATAAAAATATAAAGCATATAAAAATACTTTATTTAGAAAATAAAAATACAAATATTCTAAAAGTATAAAAGTATGTAACTCCTTTCTTTTGAATCTTATAGGAAAGAATGCTTGTCTTGTTCTGTTTCTGCAGTGCTCAAAATATGTGTTACTATCCTTTGCGCGGAAAACACTTACTTTAAAAGAAAGTAACTGGTGCTCTATTTTTATTTTGTTGCTATAGCAACATCATACGCCTGCAATGCTCAACACTTACTTTTTATTATTTTTTTTCTGTTTTATCTCGCAGCATCCTCTTATTATATGTTCATAACACCTTTTGATCAAGGATTATATTTTTTATAATAGCAATTTTAATTTTCACTGATTTCCATTTCGGTATCTATATTCCCACCAAGGACAACATCTGCAAGGAGTTTGTATGTTCTCCCCGTGTTTGCGTGGGTTTCCTCCGGGTACTCCGGTTTCCTCCCACATTCTAAAGACATACTGATAGGGAATTTAGATTGTGAGCCCCATCGGGGACAGTGATGAAAATATGTGCAAACTGTAAAGCGCTGCGGAATATGTTAGCGCTATATAAAAATAAAGATTATTATTATTATTATTAACTATCTCCTCTTTTTTCAGCAAAAGAGATTTACCTTTGAGTTGATGTTTGCAATTTTTAATCTGACATTAAAAAAACAAAAGGTAATATGTATTCAATTTTGTCTTATCCTTTGTTATTTATACAGCATGTCAATAATTTTTACATATATTCCATGCCCTCAACATACTAATTAAACCCCATAACAAGAGATAGAGCAATCCCATACACAGTGTCAAATAGTGGCCACAATAATAGTGTCAGCCGCCTAACAATCCCTCATAGACAGTGACTGACAGTGTCCCATGAGGCATAAGGAGTACACTATCTATTTGGAGACCTATAGGCCATGCACCATTTAAACATGCAAATAGCCTCTTCCAAGGGAAAGACAACATGAACTCTACTATCATCTTGGATTTAGCAAGCACAATAGCCACTAAAAACCCTTTAAAGGACTGTGCTGCATGACTTAGGAAGGGAAAACAAACCAGAAGCTCCATTTCCAGATATGAGTTTTGGAGTTTTTGCTCTAGGAGAGCAACGCATAGCCAATAAGTCTCCCTATGCTAATTTGTTGCTCTCCACATGGAGAAACTTTACCACTTAGACCACCTATCCCAAGGTCTCTCTCTCAGCCAACTGGTTTCATTGCTTTGCATTAATGAGGGGCAAAACAGCCAAAAATCATATGGCAAGGCCCTTTAAAGGGTTGAAGATAACTTTTAGGATTTCTAACTCCATTAAGGTGGCACTAGAGTTCCAATTCTCTTCCTCTTTGATGTGGCAATTTGTACATTATTACAATGAACAGTGCTAGCTGTTGCATGAAAAGAGTCCAGAAATTCAAGTTCATATTTTAGGCTTGAAACTATCACACTAAATTGACTGCATTAACTTTTCAAATTAAATTAAAATCGCTCTTGATCATTAGTAAAGATGAGTAAACATGTTTGGAAAACATTCGCCAATCTCAAATTCGGCATGAACCTTGCACATTTGGATTCGTGTTCAGATTTCTGAGCATTTTCCTCAAAATTGGCAAAATTCGGCGAAAGTTCGGTAAATGATCGAGTTTCCACTAATTTGTTAGAACTTTGGATAGGATAGTGGTGCTGTATGATGAGAGGGGGGCGTGTTTGATAAGGGGAGGGGGAGCGCAGATTCAGAGTAGCGGCGGACTGTTTTGCTTCTTTCATTAACTTAATCCAAAGACATACTGATAGGGAATTTAGATTGTGAGCCCCATCGGGGACAGTGCTGATAATGTGTGCAAACTGTAAAGCGCTGCAGAATATGTTAGCGCTACATAAAAATAAAGATTATTATTTTTAATGTGTGGAGATTCCGACAGCCAATCAGGGCGCTGAGATTGTCCACAATGTCCAGACACAAGGGCTTTTGTCATTGGCTGCCGAAGTCACATGTCCCTCTCCATATAAAAAGTGGACATGTTGTTTTTCCACCATTTTGTCAATGTAACAGGGCAGAGAGGCTGCTCTTGCTGGTACTGCAAGTAGTCAGATAGTTCAAATAGATAGGACCCTATATAAAATCGACCTTCCAGCATCTAAATCATTTGTGCTAATAGTGTGGTCCAGCCAGGACAGAGTCCACATTTTAGAATGTAAATACTTTCTGCTAATAGGGTGGGCCATGTACCAGGCCACATTTCAAAATCTAAATCATTTGTGCTAATAGTGTGGTAAATACACCAGGCCACATTTCTGAATCTAAATCCTTTCTGCTAATAGTATGGACCAGACACCAGGCCAAATTTCTGAATTTAAATCCTATCTGCTAATAGTGTGGTCCAGACACACTATATCAGCAAATAAACATTGATTGTTAATTTAGTGACAGGTGACTGACAGGTCTGTGGCTATGGTTGTGAAACAGCAGGTTACAAGAGGGGAAGGCTACATAGAACATGAGTGGGGAAAAAGTGAGGTCGTGGTGGAAGGGGTATAGGATCTGTGTTCGACGTGTACGTGGGTTAGGTGCTAATGTTAATGAAAGCTCACTTAAACAAACACCATCTTGTTCTATCAAAGGACCACTGACAACATCTGTTACTGGATGGGCTTCTCCACTCCCTTACTTTGGCTGCTGCACAGAGGTACGCCTTGTAGATGAGGGCTAGAAAGAGCATGTGCTTTGCTGCATCAAGTGCTTTGCTGCATCAAGTGGCCATTACTCCTCTTCCTCCATCTTAACATCACACATTGTACAATCCTCAGAGGTGGCACCCCAATTACCCTGGTTTCCTCCCGTGTCACAACTCTCCAACCATGCAACTGACTGTGGGGAACCACAGATGAGAGCGTCTGCACAGCTGTTCACACATTCTATTCCATGGGCATCAGAGGTCTGCTCCAATGATTCACAGAATCAAGAGGAAAAAAGTTTCTGCACCGATTCCCAAATGTTTTTTCAGTTGGATCTGGGGACAGAAAAAGTGGGATCCAAACAGAGTCCAGACCCCTTCACCAGACATTAACCCCCGTGGTGGAGGTGATCCTGACAGCTATCCAGGCCAAGTTTGAGCACTGACTGTCTAAACTGTACCTGGAGCCAGGGAAGGCCGTGTGTGATAATGGTGCAAACCTGGTGGAAGCCCTACGCCAAGGCAGCCTCACACATGTGCCCTGCATGGCTCTGTCCTCATCCTGTTTGATGAGCTGCTGCAAAAAGCCATGTGCTCAATTCTGCCATTTGCACCCCACAAGTCATCAACTTGCATTGCTACAAAGGTCTTTCAGCCTACTGGTTAACTGTTTGAGATGTGATGTGCCGACATGGTGGAATTCAATTTTGCACATGTTGCAGTGACTGTGGCAGCAGCAATGAGCCCTGGTGCAGTATGTACTTTGCATTGCCTTGGTTAATGCAGCATGGACGTGGTGCAAATCACACTTTCGGAGTGGGCACAGATAAAGGACCTCTGCACCTTACGGCACAGTTTTGAAATGGCTACTAAGATGGGTAACTGGTTTAACTCCATATCAGCATGGGTTTATGAGGAATCGCTCCTGTCAAACCAATCTAATCAGTTTTTATGAAGAGGTAAGCTATAGACCGGACCAAGGTGATACATTGGACATAGTATATTTTGATTTTTTTCAAAGCGTTTGATACCGTGACACACAAGAGGTTGGTACACAAAATGAGAATGCTTGGTCTGGGGGAAAATGTGTGTAAATGGGTAAGTAACTGGCTTAGTGATAGAAAGCAGAGCATGGTTATAAATGGAAAATTCTCTAACTGGGTCGCTGTGACCAGTGGGGTATCTCAGGGGTCGATGTTGGGACCTATTCTCTTCAGCATATTTATTAACGGTCTGGTACAAGCTTTCCACAGTAAAATATCGATATTTGTGGATGATTAAAAACTATGTAAAGCAGTCAATACAAGAGAAGATAGTATTCTGCTACAAATGGATCTGGATAAGTTGGAAACTTGGGCCGAAAGGTGGCAGATGCGGTTTAACAATGATAAATGTAAGGTTGTACACATGGGAAGAAGGAATCACAATGAATGGGAAAACACTGGGTAAATCTGACATGGACAAGGACTTGGGCATCCTAGTTAATAATAATCTTACCTGGAGCAACCAGTGCCAGGCAGTGGCTGCCAAGGCAAACAGGATCATGGGGTGCATTAAAAGAGGTCTGGATAAACATGATGAGAGCATTATACTGCCTCTGTACAAATCCTTGGTTAGACTGCACATGGAGTACTGTGTATAGTTTTGGGCATCGGTGCTCAGGAAGGATATAATGAAACTAGAGCGAGTACAAAGGAGTGCAACAAAATTAATGAAGGGGATGGGGGAATTACAATACCCAGAGAGATTAGCAAAATTAGGATTATTTAGTCTAGAAAAAAAGATGACTGATGGGGTGATCTAATAACCATGTATAAGTATATAAGGGGACAATACAAATATCTCTCTGAGGATCTGTTTATACCAAGGAAGGTGACGGTCACAAGGGGGCATTCTCTACATCTGGAGGAGAAAAAGTTTTTCCACCAACATAGGAGAGTATTCTTCACTGTTAGAGCAGTGAGAATCTGGAATACCTTGCCAGAGGTGGTGATGATGGCAAACTCAGTCGAGGGGTTCAAGAGAGGCCTGGATGTGTTACTGGAGCATAACAATATTGTATCTTACAGTGATTAGGTTCATTAGAAGGATATAGATCTGGGGATTTATTCTGACGGAATATAGGCTGAATTGGATGGATAAATGTCTTTTTTAGGCCTTGCTAACTATGTTACTATGTACTATGTTAATGCTGACAATGCCATCATCAGCATCACTATTCAGGTAATCTACATGCTGGCGCACACTTTGAATAGTCTGCGGGAGGAGATGGTGGTCCCAGAGGAAGAGGTGGAAGCAGAGGAGGATGCGGAAGGGATAATAATATCTCTAAGTTTCGGACTGTCATCAGACAAACGAGTGCCATGGGAGGATGGATTACAGCGATTGAGGGGGCTCATGGTACCAGAATAAACTGTTAGTGAAGGTGTAGGAGACAAGGAACAAATGAAGTAGGAAGAGGTGATGGGCATGCATAAGTCAGGAAGTGAAGAGGATAATGATCCCCTCTCTGTTGTTCGTGATTGGTGGGAGTGGACAGAGAAAGCAAGCTTGAGCGTTACCTCGCCACCAACACACCATGGACTTGAACCTCATGGAAGCGCCCAACACATGAGCACCTTCTTGCTACCCTAGTATTCTTAATACAGAAATAATGCTGACTACTGGGTTGTCACTCTGTTAAATCCACAGTAAAAGAGTAAACTTTGCTAGATACTCCCCCCCGGAAAGGGACGCGCGCATACTAGTGTATCGAAACACGCTTTGCGTGGTTTTCCCCAAGACAGCTGTGAGGTCCAGAGTGCATCGGAGTTACAGACTTCCAACTCCTGGAACGTTGAGTTGTCAATTCAAAAACATTAGCAGCAGCAGTGTAAGTGGTAGAAGCAATTTCTGTGAGTGGTTTCACACATTTTTTTGACTATCTCGTGCACCAGCAGAACAGAGTACAAATTTGACACGTTTTGAACTACTGGAGAGGATGGTGCAGAAGTATCTCAAGCTCAATTTCAATGCCATCAGGAGTTTTGGACCCTTTTGCATTTTAGTCTTAAAAAATGGAAGAGTGGACTGAACTTGTCTGCCATGCCTTGGAGATTTTGTCATGCCTGGCAGCCAGTGTTCTCTCAGAACATGTCTTCAGCGCTGCTGGTGGTTTCCTGACAGATAAGCGCATCCGACTTGTCCCCTGAAAGTGTAGACTGCCTAACTTTCATCAAGATGAACAAGTCATGAATCTTCAATGACTTTTGCACCCCAGTCGTAAACTGTGCTGACTAAGACAATGGTGTAGTTTTTAGTGTGCTGCATTGATCTTGCATTAATGCAGTCTGTGACAACTTTGTAGTGGCTTCTGTGCCTGCTGTTGCTACTGCTGCTGATGTTACATACAATTTTTATAAATGTGGAGACCCAAGTTGGGTCTCCATCTGGTGGGTTGCCTGTAGTGTAAAGGGTGTCAGAGCCCCATTATACTATTTCTACTCTGAAGAAATTGATGCCACTTTAGTGGTGTGTGTGGCAAAAAATTTAGGAAATGTGGAGACTTCAAATTTGGGTGAATTGATCAGTCAACTACATGTGCTACAATCCTTAACATTTTCTATGAATAATAGTCTACGAAACTGATGTTTGTGGCACCTGATGTGGCTGAGCAGAAAAGAACTTTGAGCTGCTACATGAGGTATCAGATAGAGCTCCCAACACAGCAGAATTACACCAGTCCCTCACCCACCTCATCTTAATTTAAATTTAAAGCTCTAAATGCTCACTCAGACACTGATAGCTCATACATGACCCATGGCTGACTGCTGCTTTGCCATTATCAAATTTCTACTGTGGGTCAATTGATTCCACGTTTCCTGGTGTCTGCCCCTAATTTTTGGAAATGTTTAGACTACAAGTTGGGTATCCTTCATGTGTGTTGCCTGAATTTGGGAGGGTTCTCAGAGACCCAGGCCTACACCTGTCACTCATCCACCTGTTACTGA